>NC_136057.1:1969481460-1970731460 GCF_964261635.1 Lissotriton helveticus
GTTTCAGAACTGCACACTCGTTTATAAAATGACCTGGCTGTTTACAATAATTGCATGTCCCTTTAACGGGAGCTGCAGGATGACTGGCTTGATTCGCTTGATTCGGACCCCTCTTCTGACTGTCTTGTGGAACAGATTGTGCAACTAGTACTTTCATTTTCGTGTCTTTCATACGTCTCCTCTCGTGTTCTTGCTCTTCTCTGATTCTATTCTGGTGATACTGGAGCATTTGGAGCATCTGGGACGGGGTACTAGCTTGCCATGTACTTTCGACTTTCAAAACTCTATTCTTAACTTGTGGACTTGAATTCTCGACTAGTTTAGTAACAAAAAGATGAGGGTATGACTCGCTACTCGTCTTCAAACCACTGTTTATTATAAAACATTTCTCAAATCTAGAATAAAAATCACTAGTATCTTCGTCTGGTTTCTGTTTACATGCTGAGATTGCATCCCAGTCTTCCTTTTTCGTGGCTAATAACCTAGGCAAAACTTGTATCAATAATTCTGGTAATTCTTTACATTTGTCTCCAAGACCGGTACCTGGTACACGTATCTTATCTTCAGCTTCTAGAGCTGTCCAATCGATCTTTTTCTCTCCCACCTCCCAATCTTTTTCCTTGAGTTTTTCATATATGCCCGCAGGCAACAGGACTTTTAACATTTTAATTATATCTGGATACGTGTATTCTCCCATACGGAGCATGTCTTTTAATTCTCGGTGGAACCCTGCTGGATCTTTGTCGTGACAGGGAATTAATTTCTTCATCTCTAAGAGTTCCATCTTGGTAACTGGGGTGTAAACAAATACTCGTTGCATTTCACCACCCGCTGTCCTAACTGGGTGTACTTCTCGTAACGGATGCTGTCTATCTATATAAAACGGTTTACTTTCTGGAGGTGAGACATGAACAAAATGCGGATTTAGGAACGTTCTATATTTGTGGCGCTGTTCTAGAATGACACTAATTAAATCGGTGCCTAAACCTTTCCATCTATACTGGAGTAACTCGTTCAGGACATCATGTAACGGACCTGGATCAGAATGTTGACCCTCATACAGAGTAATGAGGTGTTGGATCATATACATACCCACCAGTCGCTGCTCGGCTGGGGGCAGTTTCAGAAACATTTGTGCCACTATTTCGTCTGGAAAAGTGGTAGAATCAGTAATCCATCGGACTGCTGATCGGGCTAGTTCTTGTTCATGCATGGTACTTAACTCACTATAACCGATTCGTGATTTCAGAATGTGATCGGTAGCTTGAAATACTTGTTCTAGAGAAACTTGCTCTGGTGCTGGAAGAGGAACAGTTTTCTTGTGTTCTAGGCGTAAATGTCGGTCTGGAAATCTAGATTTACCTACATACGCTATTCTGGCGGTGTTCTCGTCGTCTACCTCTTCAGTAGGAGAGTCATTTTCTTTCTCGCTTCCTAGAGCTTCTTTGCGTTGTTCGTGTAACCTTATTATTTCTTTGCGTATTTTCTTGTACATACTCTCTATACTATTGAGTGTCTTGTGCTTACCCTCGGCTATATTGTCACTCCACTTTGTCAGAATTTTCATTTCGGTCGGATCTTTAGTCGGGGAATCTTGTTCCCTAATTAAACAATTGATCAGAAACTTTAACAGCATGAACTGGATCTCAGATTTTCTGTGAGACATGACTTCACCAATACTTTCTGGATCTTGTCCTGTACGAATGAAATGATACATTCTGTCTAGATCTTCTTTCATATTCGGTAGGGTGTCCAAATACTCGGTCACCCGTCTTACACGTAATGAATATATAACCATACTATCATCACCTGGGACCGGATCATAACGGCATTCGGTAAGAGCTCGTCTGATATCTGCAACAGACTGATGTTTGGGCGTACGCTGTAACGCACGTTCATGTAACTCGACTGACGTTACACGTTTGTGTGGCGGCGGGGTTCCCGGAGGACCTCCTCCCGCGGCCCCTAAACTGGAATCGTCGACTGATACTCTTCGTGCTGGCAGAGTGACCAGTGTAGCGGGTACTTGTAATGTAGGCTGGACCGGGGGTACCGTAACAGGTGCTGTAACAGGTGCCCCGGTGACTGGAGGAGCAGGATTTACATTATTTACAGGAGCTGGCGGAACAGGATTTGCATATTCTGGGACTGTGTCGTCCAAATAGGACGAGAGAAAAATATCAGCTGCGGTCGGTTTGTGACGTAGCTTGGTCGGAACTAAGGGTGGCGGAAAATTACTGGATGCTTCCGGGGTTGCTTTTGGCAAGCCCTCGGCAAGAAGAGGATACATACCCTTGATGAGGGCATTCCTCTGTCTGTCTGACTGTTCGGTTTTAACTCGTTCACCTATTTCGATTAATTCCCTTTCTTGGGCTCTTTCTAAGGATTCTCTACTTAATTCTGACTTTCTGATTTCTTTTTCGGTTCTTTTATGAGATTCTTTGCGCCATAACTCGATGGCATCTTTCTGTGACTGTCTGGCTTTCCTTTTCCATAATGCTTCTTCTACTCGCATGATGCACTCGGCATCCCATGTACCCGATACGGGCCATCTATACTTTTCTTCTAACTGTTTGGTGTACTCCACCCACAAATCTAGATATAATATGGCACTTATGCCATGCTTTTGATACATAAAATGACCTGGACTGTCCCTAGGCGGGACAGGAACTGCTTCTTCTAACAGACCTTTTCTAGTTCTTAACTGACGTAACTTTGAAAACCATGGCATGACTGGGCTGGAGTCTAGACACAATTACAATACACAATGAACACGATAATTACTGAAGGTACACCACTTTCATACCACGACATTGAAATACATGAAATGACATTTAAAATAACAGTTCGGACAAAATACTACCTGGAATACTGGAAACAGAATACATGAATTTCTCGAGAACAGAACGGACTAGAACAGAAACGAGATGCACTGCTAAAACAGTACGAAACTTACCGGTCTCATAAAGAGACACGTCAGGACCCGCATCCACCTAAGTGGACACTTCGTGTTGGATCTGTGTACCCAAACCCACGGACCAGAGACAATGCAATTGACCCTGTCTAGATACTAACCCAGCAACGGTACTCACCGGGCAGCAAGAACGGAAGGCCTCGGACTGGACTGGACTGCTACGACGACGGACGGACGAACTTCGGACTTCAGTTACAGGTGGGCCTCCGGATACCTCGGACCTTGGACTCTCGGCTTGGGCTCTGGTCGGGACTCGCCGCGTTCCTCCACCGCCTCGTCTGGACGCTGGACCGCAACCTCCGTCTCCTCCGTGGGCCTGAGGGATACTTGAAGCAGAAATATCTGCACGTGGCCGGTATGGTTCCGTCACGGCTACAGAGGATCAGGGGGCTTGCGTGGCTTCACCGGCGCGTGGGGAAAGGGCAAGTCCCTATTCGGGCGCCATTATGTGGTAAATAAATAAATAATACCTCTATTTTTGACTAGATATACAATAACAGATAGCTCAATAAATAAGAGTCAAGATTCGAGGTAGTAGGAGTTTGCAGGTTTAATACAGCATAAAGGACAGGAACAGGACAACCTGCACGGGAATAGGATGGCAGCGCTGCACGGGGCAGGGACAAAGGAATGGCAACTTTTAATAACAGTGCACAAGTATATATACTTAAACAAAATACATGATGTTCAATACAATAGGCGTAGCAGTGGGCAGGGCCTGTAGCAGTCGCGAAAGATAAGGCAGAAAGTAGGTGTAACAAGAGGCGTGAACAGGGCGTATACATAGACATGTGATGTAAACGTAACGGAATATGTCACAAATGGGCGGAAACATGGAGGGGGCTACCTAAGGAGCCGGGACCTCTAACCTAGTGGTGCGCGCAAGCTGGCAATGACGCGTTACTAGGGAGAAGCTGGGGGCTATGACTTCTGAGCTAGAAGGAGAGACGAAAGTCTGGAGAGTCAGAGCGACATGTACCTAAACACTATCTAGTATCTGATGTTTAGAGAACATGTTGATAGAATCCAAAAGTTATCAGGGCAAAGGCTAACAGACACTAAGACTGGTGCATGCATTATTCTACATGTAGTGTGTGTTGAGGAATATTAAATGACCATAAATACAGTATTTCTCTTACATGGAGACGTAAAGGCTAGACGATGACTGAAACTATTGATGCGATTCAGTAGCTTAGGAATGCAGAGAAGGAGAGCTGGACTGATAACTAGAATCATAACATACTCTTGGCAGACTGGCAGGCAGAGCCAGGCCGAGCCGGGCACTGTGAGGCAGGAAGTAAGTGAAGGGTCAGGGATACAGGTGGGGGCTGTATCGCTCCTCGGAGAGGGTTCAGGAGACAGGAGCTGAATCTGAGTCCGGGCCCTTTTGAGGCCTAGAAACGGGGATTTTTACAATGAAATAACGTGCACACTGAGAAACGTGGCAATGTAGCTTTACATAGGCCTAATACTCGTAGCTTTCACGAGAACTGGAAACTGGCATACTAGAGATGGACACAACTGTAATTGCGTCTTTAATCGATCATGAGGAATACATATGCATATTAATCATGCACATATAGCATAAGATGGGGAACACGTAGGGACACAGAACATGGCAAAATTTACTTTTCCACACCCCGACCGCATGGAAATGCTTCAACAAATCGAGACCCATAATGGCGTCTGGGGTGTTGGATGAGAAAGAAATGTTGTGTTGATAACATTATTTTCAAGATTAAAAGGGATTGGTTTGGACAAAGGGTTGGTGGAGGACGTACCATCAAATCCTATTGAGGTCACATGTGAGCAAGACAAGGGTGCCCTTGGAATCAGTTGTTTGGATAGTGCACTACGTGTTACTCCTGTGTCTACCAGAAATGGCGACTTTGTGCCCAGGACCTTTGCAGTAACATAAGGGCCTTGCTGATCAACATAGAGCTCGACTGGATCCCTCCCTTGTCCTTGGCTGTCCTATGCAAAGTCGTACGTGTGGTCGTAATCTGACTGTTGGTACTGATTCTGTCTGGGATGATCAAATGCATTTGCTCTTCCTGGACTTTTTCGCTACCGTCATTCATGTACCCTCTCCCGCGTCCTCTTCCTCTCTGTCCATTTACTATTTCCCTCGCCCCTCTGCCCCTGCCAGTTCCTAACAGAACCAGGCATTGGGACTTCCAGTGTCGATACTCTTTACAAAACGCGCATTGATCCTGTCCTAAGTCCCGAAGTCCTGTGTATGGCGTCGATGAATCATTTCTGGGTGGCTGCGCTCTAGGGGCATTCTGCTGATATCCTCCCTTGTATTGATCCCTTCCTGTATTCACCCCTTGAAGCTGTGCTATCATAACTCTTTCCTTCAAGTCCTTCTTTTTCTTTTCTGTAGCCCTATCATTTTCATTTTTCTGATGTTCGTAGTACTGGGCCATCTGGAGGATGGCTACTGGTTTAGAGGCTGTCCAACTGCTTTCGCTGGTCTGTAGCGTGTGTGATACTTCCGACAGCAGCCCTTTAACATATTTCTGCATGAACAAGTGGTGTCCGGTTGCGGTGGACATGTCTTGTACACTGTAATCGGAGAACACCGTTTCGAATCTGGCGAAATACTCCGAAACATCTTCTCGTGGTTTCTGGCGGCACGCGGTTACTATGTACCAGTCTATCTTTTTCTACGGGATCATAGTTTTTACTTTCTGTACTATCTTGTCGGGGAGGTCTAATATAGCTTTAACCAGTTTCTGACCAGGGTTTCGTTGTTTGTCTAGTACACCGAGTTTCTCCCAGGTGTGACCGAGCAGCTCTGTGTGGTCTATCCTCCTAATTTGTTTCCACACATCTGCTGGCAAACATAGCCCAAAGAATAAGTCGATGTCGGCAAGAGTCATGATGGTTGATCCCAGGGCGGTACCTAACTCGGTGTAAAATACGGTGGGATTCTTTCGTAAATCCGGGAAAGATTTACGGAACGTCAGAATGTCCTGTCTGTCCCAGGGTTGATATACCCAATTGCAGACCACCCTTCCTTTAGTGTCCTGGTGGTTTATATCGTCGTTATTCCCTTGCCCTCTAGGGGGGATCCAATAAGGGGCAGCTCCCTTTATCGGCATCATGTTATCTGTTTTTTTCTATCGGGGTCCTGCCATTATAGATGTCTTGTCCTTAACTACCAGTTCTTGTTCCATGAGGTGGCGGAATACCTCTAGTGTGTACGAGAAGAGATCCGCCACATCACGGTCATTTCAATCTCCCATATCTATTTTCCTATAAAAAAGCCATGAGTCATTCGGGGCCCTACATTTTTGCATTTTTCTTCGTAAGCAGTGAGAGTGTGGTAAGAGAGACGTACAACAAAGTGTCGCTTGTGATTCTCGACATAGGAGTTGCATATGTCGGTTATGTACTCTTCTGACTCCTTTCTATCTACGAGGGATTTAACTATTTTCTCAGTGCCTGCTCGTTTGTCCTTACCTCGGCAAACCTTTCTCTTTTGATTTGACTCCTACTGACGTGTCTTTTGATGAGGCATTAGGCATAAGAGGCTCGGTCGGCACAGAGGCCATGGAGACCGAGGCAATGGTGCTACCTTCGGCTATGCTTTGGGATTTATGGCGTTGTACTACAGGAAGAGTTGGGGCATAAGGAGGTGGCATGTATATGATCGGTGAGCTTAATAACAAATCATTATCTACTCTTTGTTTCACTGGTAGCTCGGGGTAAAGAGTCGCCGGTGTTCTAACAGGGTATTGACCTGAAATCTTTGACTCTTGTTCCCTTCTAGCGGTTTCTCTTTCTTTTATGTCTTCTTCTAACTTTTTACAAGCTAGGTGATCTGATTTTCGCATTTCTTTATGTAATCTAGCTTCGCCTCTTTTCTTTTTTTGGGCTGCTTCTTTCTGCCACAACCCGAAGCTATCAAGCATAGTTGGTGTAGTTCTCTTTTTGTAAAGGGCTATTTCTAGAGCTTCCATTTTAGCGGGGTCGAAAGATCCCGTCAGTGGACACTGATTTTCTCGGTCCTTCCTAGTGTGTTTATGCCACAGTTTGCTATAAGCTACAGTGGTTAATCCATATTTTAAATACATGTCCTTATTAGGGGTGCCCTTCAATGGTGCTGAATGACTGACCTCTAATAAACGGTCCGGGCCGAACCAATTATCAAATAATCCAGAGAAGATAGGCATGACGTATTTAGAGGTCAAAAATGAATATCTCAAACTCAAGTAGACAAAAGCCTGCACTACCTAATCTTCGCTGTCTGCAAAGAGAGGGAATATTCCTATTCTTCGTTGTTTGCAAGCAGGGAATGTCTCAAATAACTCAAAACGGAATACTAGTATGCAATCAAAACAATTCCAAGACAATCAATCAAACAATCAAATACCAGTTTTTTTTTTCTCACGACCTTACCCGGACCGTATGGACAGTTCTTTGTCTTCCCCTTCCAGAGCCCGTTCGTCCTCTTACTCCGATTTTACCGCGGCATTCCTTTGAGGTCCCAGTCAGGACCGTAGGTCACTCGAGAGAGAGGTCCATTCTGAACCGGTAAAGTTCAGTTGATCGACAGCCAGACGAGGGTCTTTCTCGGGCAGGTGCACTCCAATCGTTTAGATGTTCACTCCGTCGTTAGGACCTCTCTACCGGACCCACGTGTCGCTGATGGGCCCCACGTTGTGAAAAGCAACAACTCTCCTAAGGCCACTAACTGAGTCAAAGTTCTCTGATCGGTAGCTAATTCTACAAATGCTACCAGGAGAACCGCTAGACAAAAGTATGTGGTCCTGCCAGTCATCGAGCCCCTTGAAGATGATGGAAGAACCCGGACGACCAAAGAACCACCGGAAAGACTCCAAAACTGCCAAATTGCACAGCACAAAGACAATCGCACTTGTAGCAGCATCTCTCACCTGTCTCTTGCTAATGGTCACAGTCTGGATCATTGAAGAGAATGCTCCGGCATACAGAACAATGTCACCTACCATGCAACTCACCAATAAGAAAAAACACTACCTGGTCTCACTGTCACCACGCCTCCGAGAACGAAGCAAAGAATTCTGGAATAATTCTTTTGTACAACTATTGTACCAGCACAATCTTGCCGCAAATGCCACCAACTGTGGGGGTCTGTGGGCTGCTACCACATGCCACTGAACATTCCATTCCCTTCATCCCTTCACCCTTTTCTGTTCATGGGTCCTGCCTCGCCTGGTTAATGCTCCTGCAAGAGAGCTACAAAGACAAAGCCACATCCGATGGGACAATCAAGCAATTCTACAACGAGTTCTGGCTGAACAAAACAGGAAAAACGACTGCCCCCTTTTGCCCTCTCACTTCAAATGCAACTTTCCCAATGAGCATCCCCGCCAAAGAGCGAGTAGAAATGCAAGTGTTCAACAACCCAGCCAGACTTACCTTTTTCTATCTAAAGAAAAGAACTGCCGCAACCATGACAGTGATCCTATCTGTGCTGGGTCGGGTGAAAGAACTTGGATTTGGGTGTTTAGTGCATGCGGCTGTGTGCACAAACAAAGAACCTTGACACAACCCTGTGATTTAACAAGGGTTTCACTCCTCTTCCTGTTGGACGAGACGCTGGTCTGCGTTCTCATTGCGGGGAGAGGTTTTGTTTACGGTCTAATCAGATCGGAGCAGTGTTTTCATTTCCACAGACTTAATGTACATTATTGACCTGAATACGGTGATCGGAACAGTATAATCAGTCTATGTTTGTGGAAGGAGATATCGTGTTTCCTTAACACGAGGGTGTCAAGAATCAGATTCCTTCCCCAAAAGGATAAACTCAATCCTCTAGCAGGAAACTTTGATAAAGGGTGATTCATCCTAATCTGCCGTATTTTCATTTGTGATTCTTCTTTCGTTTCATCATTATCCTGCACTTTGTATTTGACTATACAGGGGAGACGAAAAATGGGTACGTGATCATGGGGATTGTTCTAGCCTAAAGAAGAACACTGTATTCGAGTGGTAGGTAGTTTGATATGAGGAAGTAACATAGTCTCTTATGAAATCATATGTTTATTGTGTTCTTATGTGCTTGTTGTTGCAGTTGGCTTTCATCCCGGATCTCGGCCCTCATCATTCCTCCCTAAATACAAAGACTCTTATATTTTCCTTTTCAGGTAGGGGCAGAGAATATTGTTGTGAATAATAGAAAGGATTGTAGGATATTCCCTTGTGGGGTTCTGGGGGGGTGTTTTCTAAATCATTGTCCTTGTCGTTTCAGATCTCCCTCCCCGCTGTCCCCTTCCTTTCCCGCCCTCATGGGACGATCTTGGTAGTCTGTATTACGCATTTCAGACTCTAGGAGAGTCGTGTTGGGGAGGTTATAGGATCTTCAGCACAGCCCCGAAGAGAACCAACGCCAAGCCTGACAGTAGCGGACCGTGGAGGAGCAGGCCGCATCATCGGTGCCAGTTGCTACACTTTCATCCCTGATAACTCACCTTCAGTCTACAAGGCAATTGAACATCTTAAAAGGCTGGCATCAGAGATCCACCAAGAGTCAGAGACTTGGACACTTGGAAGCTGGTTTTGGGGCATTTTGAAAGAATGGGGTTGGAAAATAATGATTATCCTCTTGTTCCCAATCTTTGCAATATGTGGCTGCTATTTGGAGATACACTGTATACCGCCCTTGTGTTCTCTTTGTCTGAACTCTTTGTGCCCTAAGACTGTGGACATTCAACTCGCAGAAATGAGAGTAATATATGACAGAGAGATGCAGGACATTATGGACATTAAAGTAAACTGACAAGCTGGCTAGGATATGTTCAAAGGGGTGACTTTAAAAATGTAAAGAGACATACATGAACATTACCGGCGCCATCTTGCTTAACGAGAGCCTCCGTGTGCGCGTAAGCAGAAACCATCTTAGACATCACGGCCATTTCATACTCTGCTGGTCACCTATGTTTCACCCTGACCTCGCTGTCATCTCCAGCGCCCTCACTAAGCACGGACAAATGTTCTGGGGTTATAAAACCTTGTCATCACGACAAGGCCCCGGAGTCGCTTTCCGCCCTACACCCGCTGGTCCTTTCATCCTTCATACATGAGAAAGCCCTTCTGATAACCCCCCTCACCGCACCTGGCTGCTCAATCCGGTCCCAGTCACTAACCGACCCTTGCGGACATAGTTTATTGCCCACACAGCAGGACTTGTTGCACTGACAAAGAGGCCTGATTCAATCAATGGCGCAAACCCTTAGATCTGACCGATCCTACATGTTTTCTGATCCTGTCGAAATGTCCAGCTGCGAGATAGCGATCATCTGTTAGATCTGGGTGGGGGACGATTGCTGCTGGGTTTGAGTGGGAACCTGCTTGGGGAGGGAATTCCGAGGATGTTTAACCTACCAAAAAACTGGTGCAAACATGTATAAAAGACCGAGCCACGGAGATGCAGTTAGAGCACCTCCCGAAGACATTCTGGTGTCCGAGTTGATGTGTTCTTCTCTGGAGTAATAAACCTGTTTCTTGCCTTCCAGTTGCCAGCGCCTGCCTAGTTATTTTGATAGATATAGAAAGTGAATCAAAGGTGTTTCGCGCCGAGCAGCATTGGTGGCCATAGGAGAGTTGTTACTTTTCACACACCCACGTCACTAGGAAGTGCCAGGAGGCACTTCAAAGGTGGCCGCGGGCTCCTGCTCTTCGGGTCCCGCTAAAACTCTCTTCCAGCTTACGTACAGTTGCCTACCTGCTTTCTAATGGTCTGAGGAGACCGCAAGGCCAGGGGCTGCGTTACCGCTGTTTCTGATTGCCTGACTACAACTCCCAGCATTCTTTCTGTGGTGCACAGCCACCCACGTCACTAGGAAGCGCCAGGAGGCACTTCAAAGGTGGCCGCAGGCTTCCGCTGCGCGGGACGCACGCAGGCATGCCCGTCTGCGCCCGTCCACAACAGGACAAGGCAGGGCCGGTCTATATCTCCTTCGTCTGGTATAAAGAACAAAGAGAAACAGTAAGAGACCTTAACGAGGCATAAAATCAGCTTGCCTTTTATTACAGACTCGAGATGGGTAAAAGGAAGCTATTACAAGAGGGGGAAAAGAAGTCCCTGAATCCCACACAGAACTAAATATCTAGTGCAGTGGGTCTTATCAATAATGAAATCATTCATGTAGAGGAACAACTGGCTGCAGCCAAAACCGCTCTTGATGCTGCTATGAAGGAGACAATTTTAGAAAGAGGCACAGAATCCCTAGTCCATGAGAATACTGTAGAAGATAGTGAAAAAATCATCACTGTAGTAAATGATCCAAACGGATTAAATAATCGTAAACATCTAAATTCATGTGTTCTAACCCCCACTTTGGAAATTTCAGAACTATCAGATGATGCTTCCCCAATAAAGAAGAGACTATGGGGATGACAAAAATGGTTCATGACACCGTAAAACAGAAACCCACAGATTTTGAAACTTTATGCAAGAAATTATATGGCAAAATAGATTGTATAGAAAGATGATTAATGTAGGAAATAAAACAGATACAGAAGGATATGATACACCTTACGGACATGGTCACTGAAATGTTATCCTTCAAAACACAAAGTAAAATATCTAAAGGACAATATCAAAATGGAACTACAAAAGGGAAGTCAAGTTTGGTTAATAGATCAAGTATTGTCATGCAAAGACAGTTGAGCAATACAATAATACCAAATGATACTCCTTGTCTGCCCAAAGATGTAAGCTTAGCTAACCTAGACAAGGACATGTTATAAAATTACCCACAAATTTACCGTTAGATAAGAAGATTTGTCCCAGATACAGTGAAAATAATCCTGGGAGGGGTTTAAATCTTCTACCTGAATCAACACCATATGTTATTGTTTTAAACAATGTGCCCAAATTACAGGAAACCCAAAAGGAAACATATGACACCATGAAGAGTCAAGTGGTCCATTGGTTCTCGGTAAACACTAATATCAGTGTGCACATTTTTTATCAGGAAATAATAATGCTAAGGAGAACCGAGTGGTTGGGCAAATCAAAGAAAGTATGACAGGGAGATTGCATTGTAGTAAACTTTCGAAGCAAAAAACCTGGTGGGTGATTTGTTGGAAACTTTAATGGATTATGTTAAAGGAGATAACCCGTATAATACAAATTGTATAATGGCTGGGCCTTTGTCTTGTTCTATAGACCTAGTTATAATAACACTAGTGTAAATATGAGATAAAACTCACCAATGTATATACCATTATAGAACAGATATGCTCCATTTTGGAGACGTATTGAAATAGACTGACATACAACTGTCAACTTTTCAGTTGGAAATATAGGCGAGGTAATCAACTGTAGTTGGATGGATGTTGGCAAAATAGATAATACTGTGAAAATTGGTCTACAAGCGAAATCCCAAGGAACTTCAAGTAAGGACTACTTTTGTACCACAAGCATTAACATGGAAAATGGTAATCTAAAATCGAATGTAGAAAAGGTTAACTTAACAGAGCTGTCCCATATAGAGATAGAGGACATACCTCAGCATGATTTTAGTAACAACCTCGATAACTTGCTGATAGCTGATTCTGGAATATCACCGCGCAAATCTTTAAAAATTATGACATGGAACATAGCTGGGATTAAAAATAAGATCCACGATGTTAATAATTGGCAACAATGTTGGGTACCAAAGTATTTGAACTAATGCAATACCATCAAGAGAGGGAAGGGCAAAGGGTGGCCTTGCTACATTAATACCAGTTACTTCCCCTTGACCCTTAGGAAAACTTTCATTGAATCACAATATTATCTATTTTATATCTCCATTATAATGAAAATCAAACTATTGTTATAATACATTTCTAAAACAATATCTTTGATAGTACAAGGAACACTGTAATTAACTTACTAGAGGAGGATTTAGACCATTTTGTGGAGGGAGTTGTAGGGACTTATGTTTTAATCTGGGCGGGGGATTTTAATTGTGCTAAATGTGATATTGAAGCTGGTGTGCCATGTGGGTATTGTGACCGCTTTGGTGACAAGATCCCACAGTTCTCACATGATAGATATGGAGAAGCCATCAATAACGCAATGCACAAATATGATCTAATAATTTTGGAACCAACTACCCCAGATGCTGAAGAAAATATGTATACCTTTGTGGGAACAAGGTCATCTTCAAATATAGACCACATAATAAAATTGGGAAATGGTAATGATTTGGTCAAAATGTTTCCCTAAGTTTGCAATTAAAGGTAAACTTGTTAACAAAACAAAGGGGCTAGAATGCTTATGTTTATATTGACACCCAAGGAAATAATGGTGCCTCAATAAAATGGACAGGTGTTAATCCACCCTCATTCATTGAAACCCTCGAAGGGAAAACACAAACAGATATCGGTCTGGATGGTTTCTCTACGCAAACAGCTGTTATAGATGCCTTCACTAAAATCACCAAAGAAATTGCAGGTGACTTAAAATCCAAAAGAAGAAAGAAATTGTGTTGTTTAACTCCAAGATGGTTTAATCATAATTGTACAAGGTTAAATGCGGAGCTGAAACTTGCGCTCAAACAAACACCTGGAGATCCCCATAATGTCAATGCTGTATGGAAAGATTATAAAAAACAACGGAAATAGGAAAAAGGGAGATCTGTGAGAAGGCTTGGGAGAAATTAAACCAGGCAGTAGAGCTGAAAGATTCAGCTCCCTTTTAGAAGATAATTAATCATCCGTACTTTAAAGATAATAATGTAGTGAGGATTGATACTGTAGTACCATCGGAAGACTGGGTGTTACATTTTAGGAGTATTTTTAACCCAGAAGGTTTAGATATAATTGAATTAGCTCTACAAAAAAGTGCAAATTGGAAAGCAGGGGGTTCAGATGGCGTTCTGATAGATGTTTTTTAATATGATATAGATTTTTGGATACCTATACTAATGAACGTTTTTAATGCTGCTTTGGGAGGAGTATTACCAGTCACTTGGGTTGAAAATATCATCGTACCCATTTTTAAAAAAGGGGACAGGGAAAAGGCACATTGCTACCGCCAAACATCCCTTCTTGATTCCTCTTCTAAAGTTATGGGACGAATCATGCTAGAAAGGCTCGAAGAGTGGGCCAGAAAAAATTATATAGTAACAGAGTCACAGTATAGTTTCAGAAGGGGCATTAGGGTGGTAGAGCAATGTTTAAATCGAGAGTTGCTAGTCGGGGAGTATACAATAGCCAAGGAGGGAATACTCCATTTATGCTTTGTAGACCTCACCAGCGCCTTTGACTTAGTTAATCATCAAAAACGATGGCAAATTCTAAAAGGGCTTGGTGCTCACACAGAAATAATTCTATTTTTATCACAAATGTATGCATATTTAACCTCAAGGGTACGGTATGGAAAATTAGGGGAATTAACGCCTGATTTTGTGGTGAAGCCTAGTATCAGACAGGGATGCGTGTTAGCTCCCCTTTTATTTTCATTTTACAGAAATAATGCAGACTTGTTTTTACAAAAATTGGTTGTAGATGCCCCGAAAGTTTGAACATGCCCCACCTCCGTCTTATTATACGCAGACGATGCTGTCCTAATGTCTAGAACTGCAAATGGCTTGCAATCTTTAATAGAAAATGTTGCCCAATACATGATCGACTTAGACTTGCAGTTAAATTTGAATTTAAATCATTTTTACTGAAGTATTGTCACACATATGATTATACATGAACTGTTATAAATATTACATACATCAAAAGCTGAAGACTCGTGGTATTAATGAGTCCAACCACGCAAATGTGAATGTGAACTGGCGAGATACATAAATGCATGCAATCACATCAGAAGGAAGAACAGAGAAGAAAAAGAAAAACAGAAAAAAAGAAACCCATGACTAAATCCCCCACTACCCCATACCCTATCCTTCCCTTCCCGCCCCCCACCCACGTTCAGTGTCCACCACCGTGGTCCATTCGAGTTAACGGAGTCCTCCATCCTCCGTCTCCGAGAGACGCAACAATCTAAGATATCGGGGGCAGGTGATCTCACGGAATTCCGAAGACAGCAGGGACATTAAAGGCTGCCACAGCTCTGCATATTTGGCTCCCTCCCCAGCCACCGTCAGGTAAAGCTTTTCCATGCTAAGCACTAGCCAGAGGCGATGTAACCACCTATGCAATGTAGGGACAAGCGCCGTCCTCCAATGAGTGAGAGCGTTTTGTATCACAGAGCCCAACGCGGTCGCAATCAGGCGACCTCTATGGGAGCGCAGCGGGTATGTCAGAGAATTCGGGAGTCCCAGGAGGGCATATGATGGGAGACAGGGAATCTCTGTATCAAAGTGCACATCCACCTCATCCAGAACTTGTTTCCACTACCCCTGGAGGTGTGTACAATCCCAAAGCAAATGCACTAATGTTCCCACCTGCCCGCAGGCCCACCAACACAATGCATCCTTGGTGTGATCCATTTCATGGAGACGTTCGGGGTGTAATACAAATACGTCGCAATTGTTGTTAAGGTGTCTGTAAGCCCCATATGGTAAGAGGAGTGACGTGCTCTATAATAAATACCCTCCCATTCCTTACAGCTAAGTGTCCTGCCCAATTCCCTCTCCAATGCCCTGCCAGCACTATAAACATACATGTATTTAGCTAGTAGCATCTTCTATAGATCGGATATTAATTTCTTATCCGTCTTGCACGTAATCAGCCAGGGTTCATAGGGAGTGAGACGACTATCAGCCCCCGAGCACACCTGCTCATTAAGAGCCCAATGCCGAGCCTGCTAGTATCTGAGCCTCTCCCCTTCCGGCAACCCATATTCCTGTCTAAAATGAGAGAAGGGAATTACCCCCCCAGTCGTGTATAAATGATAGAGAAACCAGCATCCCGCTGGCCTCCATTTCGCGTAGGCTGCAGGGTCCAATCCTGCAGTGAAATCCGGATTGTCTAGAATAGGGGTAAGGGGGGATGGGAAGGTGGTAAATTCATGGCTGATATTCGTCCGGTCCCAAACCTCCAGAGGAACCCTGGTAATATATGAGGCGTAAAGATTAGGGGGTCTGTGCTGATTACGGAGGAAAGGAATTTCTTGTAGGGGCCTAACTGCCACCGCCTGGTCCTGGAACAGCCAGTGCTTTTCTGACTCCCATCTGCTAAACTCCACTAAAAGGCGTAGCTGAGCCGCCTGAAAGTAAAGTGTCAAATCCGGGAGTCCAATCCCTCCGTCCTCTGGTGGTAGCATTGCCAACCGTAGTTTGAGGCGCGGCTTCCTCCCATTCCATACATACTGGGCTAATTTTGACTGTGTCTGCTTTTTCCAACCTATAGGGGGTCGTAGAGGAATGGTAGGACAGTCATCTTGATTGCCGCAACCCTGCCTAGCCAGGACAGAGGATAGTGCTTCCACCACCCAAGTTCCCTTCAGATCTTAGACCGCAGCTGAGCATAATTGATGTCCACCGTATCTCTCAAAGATGGGGCCAACCGGAACCCCAGATAGGGGACTGCCCCTGTCGCCCACTGGATGGGAAACGCACTTTGTAGCATATCCCGGGTGTGTTTCTCTAAAGACAAATCAAGGGCCACTGATTTGCTCATGTTGACCTTGAACCCGGAGACCCACGAGTCTAAGTCTTCAATACAGGCAGGCAGCGCGCCCTTAGGTTGAGACAAAGAGATCAAGACATCATCAGCATATAAGCTGATCCTATGTACATAGCCCACAAATTTGATCCCCGTTACTTCTGGGTTAAGCCTCAATTTCTTGGAAAACTCCTCCATGTAAAGGGCGAAAAGAGGGGCAACAATGGGCACCCCTGCCTCATTACCCTCCCAATAGCAAACCGAGGGGAAGTATAACCGTTGACTCGCACCGTGGCCGCCGGGAATTTATAACAGTTCAAGACATAGGTACGGAACTTCGGTCACATTCCCGCCTTCTCAAGAACTCTCGCTAAGTAAGGCGAATGGACCCTATCAAACACCTTCCCGGTATCGATGGTTAGCATCATGTACTCCCCAGCTGTGCGTGATGCATTCTCCATAAGATGTAGGGCCTGCTTAGTATTATCCGAGGTTTGGCATTCTGGGATGAAGCCCGCCTGATCTGGGTCATTTGTGGTCCAAGCGGGCAGCCAAGATCCCCGTATATAGTTTGAGGTCAACATTAAGAAGTGAGATAGGGCGGTACGCCCCACACCGTGATCTGTCCTTTCCTGGCTTTGGTATAACCGCAATGGAGGCCTCCAAGAGGTCACTCTGAATTGCTCCTGGTGCTGAAAAAGAGTTAAAGGGACGATCTGCGTCCAGAATGTTTTATAGAAACTCGCAGGGAACCCGTCAGGCCCCGGGGTCTTAGCCACTTTTAGGCGGGAGATGGCAGCAATGACCTCCTCTGGTCTCCTCCAGAGGTCCGCCTGATCCCTCGAAAGTGCTGACAGGGGAATGGAGTCTAAAAAAGCATCTTCCTCCAGGTCGCCAATGGACTCACCGAAGTAAAGGTCGGCATAAAAATCTCTAAACGCTTCAGCTATATCGTGGTCCTCCGTGATGCGCCTCTCATCCCCCTTAACAATCTCCTGTACTGACTGCCGTTGTCTGGTCTCTTACAGCTTGTGTGCCAACAACCTCCCACATGTGTCCCCTCCCGTGTAGTAAGCATGGCGTAGTCGCAGGCCTGCAAACTCCGCCCTATCCTGATCGATCGCCACTAGCTGCTGCCTAACCGCTTTCAGCTGCCTCCAAACTCTGGGCGCCCCCTTTCTCTGGTGCATTTGCTCAAGCTCTCTGACTTGCTGGGTGAGATCGTCTCGCTTGCATTGCCTTTCTACATTGTCTGTGGAAGAGATCGCAATAAACTCTCCCCGTAGAACCGCCATCAAAGCTGCCCACTGTGTCTCAAGTGTAGTATCTGTGTTGCTATTATTGGAGAGGTAATCTGTGATAGCGCGCTGTATTTGTGTAATCACATCCTTACAGTGCAGTAATGTCTCACTAAGGCGCCATGTCCGCTGTGCGCGCTGGATCGGGGAGAGCAAAGACAACAGTCACTGGAGCATGGTCAGACAAGGACGACACTCCAATCTCCACCTTCGTGGCTAGGGCATATGTAGGCAGGGTCGCGAGCAGGTAATCTAGACGAGCATATGTTTTATGTGCATTTGAAAAATATGAATATTCTCTCTCTTGGGGGTGGAAGCAGCGCCAAAGGTTCCTAAAGCCTAACTCGCTCAAACAAACCAGTCCCTTTCCGGATAGGGCTCCCGCGCTGACAGGACCTATCCAAGACATTGTGAAAAACCAGATTGAGGTCACCCCCTAGAACTCTGTGGCGGTCTGGTGTAGATGTAGCTTCTGTAAAAGCAGTGTGCAAAAACCTCTCCTGACCTTCGTTGGGTGCATAGTTGGAGCTGATGGTGAACACAGTGGGGCCTAAAGAGAACCTATAGATTAACAACCTTCCCTTAATCTCCGCCAACTTATCCAGGACCTTACCCTTGAATCTCTGGGACATGAGTATAGCCACCCCCGCTGTCTTTGTGGAGTTAGAAGAGAAAAACTGTAGGGGAAATTTCCGACCCCGGAGACGATGGCAGTCTTGTTGCAAAAGATGCATCTCCTGTAGGAGGCAAATGTTTGCATGGGCTTGTTCTAAACAGAGCAATACAGCCTTGCTCTCAACTGCGTTATTTAGCCCCCTCACAATAAATGTGAGTATTTTCAGTTCCGTGACTGGCATCTAACAACGGTGTATTGGGGCATCCATTTAGGCCCTTTAACCAGAAAAGATCCATGCGCCCTATGAGTGTCAAGACCCACAGAGTGCCGACCCCGGATGCTCGATACATACTTGGTGGACAAAAAACAAAAAACTCCCTCCCACACCCCCATCCCTCCCAAACCCCCCATAAAGATAAGATAAATACTTTCAAACAAATTGTCCATCATCCGTAGATGCTTGGTAATACAACAATATAGGTGACTCGTTAACTCCTGACATACTCCTTCCCGCCAACGGATAGCACCGAAAAAATTGCAAACTATAGGCCATAGTATTGAAAAAGTCAGCAAGGTTGGGCGAAGCCAATTCTGATCCCGCCATGACCACAGCAGCCCGCTGACCCTTTTCAATCACCGCCATAGGAGTCTTTCTCGCCCGACGCCATCGTCTCTGGTGCTGCCACTGTGGTCTGGAATCGTCGCCGTCCATGGCGTGGTTGGTCAAGCCCCCCTCGTTCATCGGTGGATTGATGCCCAGTAGCCGGCACGCTTTTGTCAGGGATCGTTGCTGATAGACTTTATTGTCCCATTTGAACACCAGACGGAACGGGTGGACCCAACTATAAGAGATGTTGCGTTGTTGCACCAGTGCTGTAACTGGTTTGAAGGTCCTACGTTTCTGCAAAGTGAGAGCGGATACGTCCTGAAAGAGGGCTGATGAGTGAGCTCTGAAATTGAGAGGATGCATCTGGCGGGCCTTTTGAAGGATCACCGCCTTAGTGCGATAGTCCTACACGCATACTAAAATGTCTGGGGGTGGAGCAGAGGCATAGCGCGGGGGACCCACTCGATGCCCCCTGTCTAGCCGGAGCTCCGCGTCCAGAGGGTGCCCGAGTATATGATTGAAGAGTTCTCGAGCAAAACAGAATAGGTCCTTTGTGTCCTCAGTCGGATTCACTCCTCTGATCCTGATGTTATGGCGTCAGGAGTGATTTTCTAAGTCCTCCAGGTGGGTCTGAAGATCCACCTGCTGGTCATGGATCCATATTATTTCCCGCTGTAGTGCCTCCACTTCGACAACCCACCCCTCACTCTTCCCCTCGGGGTCTGCCACCCGAGGCACGGGGTCAGACTGATTTGCATATGGCCATGTCTGAACTGGGGTGGCAGAGTGGGCTAAGGAACGGTGATGGATTAGACCCAGATCTGTTGACTGGGTGTGAGTGTTTGATTGGTTCAGATGCTCCGTCCATCACCACCCCCTTTTGTACCACTTTGTTCGCCATCAGTTGGCAGGATATGCTCAGAAGTGAGTCCCTTGCTCACTTTGGAACTGGATTCAAGCAAGCCGGGCTGAAGACGGCTGAAATATCAGAAACCGGTCCTCGGAAGCTTGTTTCCGGTCCAGGAAAGGCATGGCTTGGCAGTTAGGGCTGGACTGTTCCCATGAGGCACAGGGTCAGACTGATTTGCATATGGCCATGTCTGAACTGGGGTGGCAGAGTGGGCTAAAGGACGGTGATGGATTAAACCCAGATCTGTTGACTGGGTGTGAGTGTTTGATTGGTCCAGATGCTCCGTCCATCACCACCCCCTTTTGTACCACTTTGTTCACCATAAGTTGGCAGGGTATGCTCAGACGTGAGGCCCTTGCTCACTTTGCCACAGGATTCAAGCAAGCCGGGCTGAAGACGGCTGAAATGCCAGAAACGGTCCTCGGAAGCTTGTTTCCGGTCCAGGGAAGGCATGGCTTGGCAGTTCGGGCTGGACTGTTCCCATGAGGCACAGGGTCAGACTGATTTGCATATGGCCATGTCTTAACTGGGGTGGCAGAGTGGGCTAAAGAACGGTGATGGATTAAACCCAGATCTGTTGACTGGGTGTGAGTGTTTGATTGGTTCAGATGCTCCATCCATAACCACCCCCTTTTGTACCACTTTGTTCGCCATAAGTTGGCAGGGTATGCTCAGACGTGAGTCCCTTGCTCACTTTGCCACTGGATTCAAGCAAGCCGGGCTGAAGACGGCTGAAATGCCAGAAACCGGTCCTCAGAAGCTTGTTCCCAGTCCAGGGAAGGCATGTTTTGGCAGTTCGGGCTGGACTGTTCCCATGAGGCACAGGGTCAGACTGATTTGCATATGGCCATGTCTGAACTGGGGTGGCAGAGTGGGCTAAAGAACGGTGATGGATTAAACCCAGATCTGTTGACTGGGTGTGAGTGTTTGATTGGTTCAGATGCTTCGTCCATCACCACCCCCTTTTGTACCACCCGTTCCCCAATGGCATCCACGTCTCGGCAGACTTCTTTAATTTCCTTCTTGAGTTCCCGTTTCAAGGTGTGAATGTCATCACACAGGGTATTAAACAAGGATTCCAAGAAGGACTTAGTGATGGGCTCTGATCCGTCCTCTGGCACAGAGGCGGGGGGTTAACAGTCACCGTCATGGGGTCGATTTGCTGGCCCGTCGGTACTTTAGCAAATAGTTCCTTGAGGGTCTTGTCTGTTTGTCCTCTGGCAGAGGACACCGCGCACACCAGACACCACCAGAATCTCGGGTGGAACAGTGTTCTCCGACTGAGACCAGTTAAGCGATGAGACCCAGGAGTGTCAAATCGGCCTTTACCAGCCTGTGGAATTCAAGGCATGTACCCCCGTGCTTCTGGGCTGTCGGGGCAAACCCACTCCCAGTGCTCACCCCACTGACCGGCACCTACCATCCAATTCACTGGCTCCTCAGAACAAAACCAGTCACTTCGTCAACCGGCCATTCCTACTCAAACCCCACGTTGGTCAGTCCTCAACGGAAGCGCAACTGGGCCCAATAGTCCAACCTCAGAAGGGACGCTTCCAGACACCTGCACTTCACTGCCTTTCACTCCCACAGTATGCCTGCGTGGGTCTCCGCTACCCTTGCCACATCGACATGCTCCTAGGCATCCTGCCACACCCGACATGCCCTCCTCGTTCCAGGCCGCAACACCACCAGCGTCCTTCTGTAGGGGGGGAACCACTCCCACTGCAGGCCTACAGTCCCCAAAGCTTCCGGACCCCAGTCTGAAGATGGCGGTTGGCCTCCTCCACACCTTGAAAGACCCACTGGCCCTGCAGGTGCGACCGCCCTCCACTGCGTGGCTCGATCAAGGCCTCCCCCGCGGCTCCGGGCAAGGCCACCAAGGCTCCCCAAACCGGCCTACCTGACCAGCGGGCTCCCAGCTCCAGCAGGCTGCACTTCGCAGAATCACTGGCAATGTCCTGGCGGGTTCTCCCGGCGAGCCCCTCCTCCACAGGCTCCCCGGCAAAAAGTAGGCCCAAATCCTTTCAGGCCACAGAGGCCCACTCCACAGAACCAAATCCAGTCAAGGGGCGGTAAAGGGTGGCACACTTCGCTCGGCACCCCTGCTACCCCCAATCCTGTCCCTCGGCCGACAGCCAGGGGGGAAAAGGAAAAACCAGAAGCCACTGGCAGCCCGCAACTGTCTCAGCATAAGTACAGGCCTGCGGTGGACCGTGGCCAGGCCCGCTCACCAGGCCTCGCTCTGACGGCACTCCGCCGCTACTTCTCGGCGCCTCGGGCTCTTGTGGGAGGGCCTCCCCAACCTAGCCCACTGTCGCTGGGGTCCACCGGGCCTCCGCTCTCTCTCCTCCTCCCTCCAGCAGGGGTGTAGCAACCCCCACCGGCGGGTCCACAGCAGCCCTCGGTTAGGCCCAACTACCGGGGGCCTCGCGTATCTCTCACGCGGGCTGGACCTCAACGGCTCTGTTCCATCACGGATTCTTCCCTCCACCGCTCCTATTTCTGGAGCTGCTCACCGGGTCCGCCTCGCAAGGCTCAGCTTCCTCCAGGCACATCGAGCGGTCGACCACGAGGCCGCCCCACATCTTCCGCGGCTTTCAGGCAGCACATCCCGGTCTCCTAGGCTGCGCCGCCGATCTCTCGCTCTCGGCTCCGTAAGCCCAATCTCCACCAGGTTCGTGGCAACTCCAGCTTCAGATGTTGTCAGGGACTCCTAAGGATCCCCAACGCCGGCCGACAAGGAGCTAAAAGAGGCTATTAGCCTGTGCTATAGTAGGCCATCGGCGGGAGCTCGGGAGCAGCACAACCGTTCATGCCGCCATCTTGGCCACGCCCCTTGCAGTTATATTTAAAAAAAACATTTGTAATGTCATTAGGGGGCAAGAGACTAAAGCATAGGCACCATCATGTGTGAGGGGTTTTTATAAATAGAGTTCCAACGTTTTCATACTTGGGGATGCTATAATGGCACATGGAAATCACATATTGAATTATGTAAAATGACATTTTTTTAAATGACTGAGGGAATTTTCAGACTTAAAATTAGGGAATTAACCATTACGAGAAATGTTAACCCTGTATAGGAGCAAGTGTGTCTCAGTGGTTAGTTATGGAGCCGCAATATGGGGGAGAGCAAATACGCCAATCCTACAAATGAATGAAAACAAGTTTTAAAAAAGAGTATTGGCAGTTCCAAGTGCAGCTGCAAATATCAGTGTTCATAAAGAACTGTCTGTTTCATATATAAGCGATACCATAAATATGGCTGGTCTTACCCTTTGGCATGGCTAATGGAGTAAGGAAGAAACAACATTCTCGAAGGATTTAATAACAGACTGCCTAGCTCTAGATCATAGTTTGAAAATACCATGGCGGGGATATATTTGTAACCTTTTGATGAAATGCAAAGTAAACACTGATAACCCCCTCGGTATACAGGAATATAGTAAAAGCAACCTGAAACTACGATATATAACCGCCGTGGAATATCAAAGGGATAGGGTGGCTACTAAAAAACAGTGTAGCTGCTTATTGTGATCGTCCAAATATGAGAGGTACCCAGTTATACCTAATTTTGGTTCGGAATATTCAGCATAGATTTTACCTGACTAGGTTAAGGATGGGCACTTTACATTACCTAATTGCATTACCAAGTGCAGAGAAATGACATTGTATATTGCCACCTTGCCCATGTGATGGTAAAACCTTACAGTCCACTTTGCATTTGATCCTTTTTTGTCTTTATTATATGGGTATCCAGAAAACCGTTTTTAATACCACTCTTTAACACATATGCTTTTTAATGACAAGGATGTGTTTAATTTTATATGTAGTCTGGACACTGTGAAAATTATGGGTTCTGTTATTCGTTTCATACAACAATCGATTAGAAAAAGAAAAGACTACGCCCTTTTGGACGCCTTGTTGTATGAGAAAGAAGACAACTAACATTATTCTTTTAAATTTTATCTTCTTGAACTTCTTGCACTCGCACTTTATTGCACGAATTGTGGTAGCTTGTATCTTACATGTCTCGGTAATTATGCACTTATTAATTTATTATGATATTCTCCCTATGAAGCCCAAATTTGTAAATACTATTTTTAACATTAATTGTTGTCTATGATGCACTATAAGAATGTATCTTTTAGATATATGTGTATTAATATGCTTTTATGGTGTTTGTCTTATTGTCACCGAATTAAGCTGTTTTGAATTGAATTGAATTGAATATATGGAGGAGCATGTGCATGGATGGTTGAAAGGGTAAGATGATCAGTGAGTGCATGGATCTCCACACTCAATTTTGAGATAGGAGGCCATTCTTTGTTCCTGCTACTGCTGGTCATTCACTCATGCACCCACCCATTCATCCATCTATGCACTCCTTCACAATTACCCATTCATCCATTCATCCACTCATAATAACCCACTTTCAACAATTTACATAATCCCTAGATTCAGTTATTTGTCGATCCAAACAATGACTTGTGAATACACACTATTAGTTACTAAGCATTTTAAATGGTAAACAGCTGAAGCTATTGCTTTTGTCATTGTTTGTATTACTTGGCACGTCTTTGTTCCTAGCACCCAAGATGCATAATGATATGAACCATTTTTGGGAAATCCCCCGTCTGACTGACCACCCATGATCCACCTGAATCTGCACTGAACGGTGACAAACATAGGCAATATTCATGTGACTCCAGCATCTCTCCAATGTAAAATAAAATATAGAGGGCTAATAGCAAGGACATAATAGTGAAAAGGCAAATTGAGTATGAAACTAGATTGTGGCCATTGAGTGGGCATGAATAACAAACGTGAGAATGTCAAGTTTTCAGGAGAAGTAAGACCAGCAAAAGGCATATAGACCCTAGAGCAGGATGAAATGTGAGGCGTGGTGGCACTTAGGGCCAGTGCATAATTTGAGCATATGGTTACCAGTGGGGACCTCCAGCACTCCTTTTTTGTGGACCACATTTATTTTTCCTCATCTGAGAAAAAGCACAAAATTGAGGAGGAAGGACAAAGATAAGGATGGAAAAACAGTGACTAAGGGAGAAAGCAGCGGGGGCAAAGAACCTGTAAAAGTGATATAAAGGCACAGGGAGGAACTGAGACTCACAGCTTTGCTATTTGGTGCAACCACATTCTGTAGCTCTGGCCGCCGGCCTCTAAGCAAAACTTTGAGCCCCGGCAGTTAATCTTTTATAAAGTAAGCATTGCATAATGCATCAGATGGGTTTGATCAAAATGCAGGGGGAAGAGTAAAAATGAAAGGTGCAGGGTATAAAAATGCAGGGATCACAGGACGGTCCTCTGTGAAAGCATGCTCACAGAAAAAACAATGTAGTATACATTAACTAGCATGTCATTCATTGGTCCCCCATATAGTTCCGTAAGTCAGAAAATGCTAAAGATGAATATGTTTTAGACAACAAAGGTGCACCTAGTGAGTGACATCCCACCACAAAGTTGATGATGCTGAAAGGGGACAAAGATGAATGCACAAGAACACACATTTCGTTTGCAATGAAAAACAACACTAACTCCACATCTATACAGCAAATAAATAGGAACAAAATTGAGGGTGTGCAACATTTTGAGAAGCAAAACTATGTACCTAAAAATAGCAATGATTGCCACTTGTTATTTACAATGCAAAGAGAATTTAAGTTTTATGAGTGCAGTTCTATGTGAAAAATATGTTTTACTAGCTATTAAATACTACAGTTACACAGTGCTTTACTACATGGAATACAGTAATACAGCACTATATACAGCAGGTATTAGCCATTCATATTGGCATGTTATTTTGTTGTGGACCTCGAGAAACAAAGATGTGGAGAGGACCTAGGAGTGGGATGGGTATGCTCAGACGTGAGTCCCATGCTCTCCACACCACTGGAGTCAAGCTATCCTGGCTAAAGACATCTGATAGCCAGAAACCGGTCCTAGGATGCTTGATTCCGGTCCAGGAAAAACATGGCTTGGCAGTTCGGGCTGTACTGTTCCCATGAGGCACAGGGTCAAGGCTGATTTGCATATGGTCATGTCTGAACTGGGTGGTGTGGAGTGCAAAAAAAGATGGATATAGGCCCAGATCTCTGTACTGGGGTGAATGTATGACATTGTTCTGCATTCTGTCCATCAACTGTTGTTTTTGCGGAGGACCTATAGGGAACCAAACCCAACTTAAAACCTTCTGTTAAATGCAGACATCTAACAAATCCCCTGCAGCAAGGGGGTTACATTGCATACTTTGTGGTGTGAGTGGGGGAAGTCTTGTCTCAGACGTAAGCACACTCTGCTGCTAGGTAAGATTTGATCTAGGAAGCTGCAGGCCCAGATTTACAAATATATCGCACAACGTAGTGCAGCATGTAAAGTTGCTACAGTGCGTTTCATGACCAGGAGATAGAAGAACAGCGCCAAAGCTACAACGATGTGAGAGCACTGTTCTGGTCGTCCCTGTACTGTGCACTTTAATTTGTCATGCTCCAACGCAGACACCCTTGCAGAAAGGGGTACTTTCCTTCACAAAAACTGAAAGGCAAGTTCATCTTTGTATGTGTGTTGCAAAATGCAGCAGACATGACACAGAGGAAATGATAAGGAGAAATAGAAATAGAAATATTTCTACTCGTTTGGCACAAAATCAAGTCTACAGGTTATTGTAGGTATGGATTTGCAGCAAAATCCATGGGTGGCCCATGCCCCACCAATGGAAGGCCTCCTTGGCACAAAGTAACTTAACACAAATCCGGATTTGCATTGGATTGTAAATATAAACCCAACACTTTTTTATCGGGTCTGTTTTAAAAAAGTAATGCAAAGCTGACACAAAGGGCCTCATTATGACATCTGGCAGAAAAACCCGACATTAGTGGTTTCCCTCCCACTGCCATATTATGATATACTAGTAGGTGGGAAACCCATGGGGGAATTCCACTCCACTTCCGATGGGTTCACGGTGCCCGTTGAGACGGCGTTCTGAAAAGTAATCCCCAAATAGCAGCAGAACCAGCCTCGGCTCCCCCGTCGGGATTACAATTTCAATTTCTGCCTGCCCTTTCATAGCGGTCCAACAGCCATGAAAAGGCAAGCAGAAAGTGAGTTTGAGGGCCACTTTCCCTCCAGCCCTCTGCTATGTGGCACGGGGGCACCTGTGGTGCCCCCCTTAAACATTCCTGTACAATGTGAAAGGCACTGTATGGTGCCTGCCACTTGGTGCAGGGATGTTTAAAAAGTCTATATTTCCTTTTGAGGCTTGTGCTGCCACCTGCAACACAAGCTGCAATAGGAAATATGCACTTTCCAACTGCCATGAAGGATGTTGCATCCTAATTAGGGAAGTGGGACTACTGACTCCTTGTCGGGCAGTCCCGTTTATGACATGATGCCGGTCGGACACTTCTCTGACCAGCATCGTAATCGGGCCAAAGTGTTTGCAAATCTAAGGGCAGAAGAAGGCAGACCGAAAGCTCCTCTCTGTATATTTTTTTTTGCTTAATGACAAAACTTGTCACTGTATCAGATCTAAAATGGCAAATTACTGTTCAACAGTTAGGTGACCTTTTAGTGGAATTCAGTATTTCATCTCAATTAAATATCACAGAACTTATTGGTGATTTGTAATTTCCTTGTAATTGTAATTGGAAGACGTTTTTTTTCATACAATATCTTGCCTATTTATTTAATGAGATTTGACGGGATTTTGAGCCCATGTTTTTTGTGCTAATCAGCCCTAAAGTATGTCCATAGTTTTTGGAATACAGCTGTGAACACAGTACAGTATTTACCTTGTTTAAATATTATCAATAAATAGGAGTTTTCCTCTGATTTGCATGATATAATATAAAATCTGTATCCCACTATCAAAGCAAAGTATCAATATTGAACATAGGAGAATTAACTCACGATGAAACATTAAATATTATTGATATCTACTAATGGAATAGAATCAATGAAAATACTCAGTCCCACTGCAATGAAATCTGTTTCTGTTTGCGGTCTTGTGTGGTATGCCTGGCTGCACTCAATGTTATACTCAATTGAGTTCTCTCACATTTTCTCAGTGATACAGCGGAATACATGAATGTTAAACATAGAGCATGCAATGCATCCTGAAGCCAAGAGCTACTTAAGCGTGACAGCTTTGATTCAAACCACAGGCATACAAAATGGTATCACTTCCTTACACCAAATGTAATTTACTATTTACACATTTTAATAGGTTTTTTCACTGAAAGTAAGTCATCTAGGATGAATATGTTTGTTTGGTACTTTATATATATCACTGTTCCAAATGGCTTACAAACCTTCACAAACTAATCTGGAATTGAAACTCTTATGTTTCATAAGCTATTTGAAATTAAAGTAAATGTTCGATGTTTGATTTAATGCACAGCGCACAAAGATTTATCAGTGTAAGTCTTAAAGCAAAGAATGGGACATAACCTAAACCTTTTGAATAGTGAAGGCTCCAGTGATGAAGCCAATGGGTATCCATTTGAATTTAAAGAGGTTTATTTACAGGAACTTGCCAGTACATCTTTGTCAAACATATGTGGGCAAATACTCTAATTTAGAAAGGTAAACTCATGTTTGATATGTGCTAAACGTGTTCATATTCATAATTGAATTTACTCGTGTGTACACAATACACATACATGGCATACTTTCTCACAAGAGGAAATATCTTTATAAAGGGTAGATTGTGGACACTCCAGGTCGACAAACATATTAAACTTGCAATTTCAGGGAAATTGTGGGAATGCTAAATGATACATCTCTTGCCATTCACAACAGATACCAAAGTGTCCTTTCACGAAAAATGTGTTTATCCTCCTTAAGTTTGATTTTTGCAGATTATTCTTGTTAGGATATTTTAGTTGGGTCCAATCAAATAACATCGATGTGGATTTAAAAGTGTCTGCTTAAAAAAAATTGATTAGCAGGTTTCTCTGGATGCCTGCCCTCTTGGCCCAAATACTTTAGTTATTCATGATTCAAAACATTTTCCTTTCCCACACATCTGTTATTGCCTTCACATAGTTTCTGTTTTTGCTCTTTTCTGTCTGGGACAAGGGGGATTTGGAGGGCAGCTGATCGTAGGGAGGTCTGTCCCCAGGCCAGATTAGGAGGGGCTGGTCGGCCAGGGGGCCTTCCATTTTGTATTTTATTGGGCTATATATTCATAGCCTAATTGTAGCTCAAGGGCTATAATTGTAGCTTGTTTTGGTCTCTCAGCCACACTTTTAGGTTTGGTGACCTGGTGGCTAAGAGCAGAGAGTAGCATTTAAAAGGTTTTTGCCCTCCCTCCTGACCCTACATTGTAATTGGATTTGATGGGGTATTTTTGGGAGACAGGGGTTTTTATGGTTGGCTTTGATTGGGACAGGTATGCAAGAGGAAATTGTACTCTCAGTTGGAACAGGTGCTTTGCAGAATTTTAAAAGTTTGCCAGGGTTGGTAGAAGTTTTTGGTTAGAGTTGAAAGTTGGGAACATGGGCAGGGAAAGGGTAGGGAGGTAGTTTAAGGTTCAGTTGTTGAAGTTTGGTTATTTACAGTTTTAGAAAGGCAGGCATAGGATGATGGTTTAAGAGAAGTGTCTATTTTAACTGCAATACATTGTAATGTTGTTAAAAAAAACTTTGGTTTAAGTTAATATGTTAATGGCAGGGTGAGGGCATTTTGAGGGGAGCGTAGGTGCTGGGTGGGGTCAGGTGTCAGATATTGGATGTATAGCAAGGTTTTAGTTTTATAAGGCACTTGCCAGGTATGGTATTGTAATGCGCACCTGTTTCAATAAGCAGCCGTTTTCACACACCAAATGGTTTCTAGTCTGGTCTGCCCCCCTCCTCTCCAACAGTCTGGGAATACTTGCCGGAAGGCTATGTGCTATAATTTATTGATTTTTGCTACGTTTTCGGCTTCCTATTTCAACCCGTTCCCTGCATGCGTCTGCCAACGGCCTGGCTAGTGATGCGCACATTCGTTGGGCGACGCGGCCCCGCCCACTCATTTAAAGTATTATGGCGGAATTTGCACCACGGTTAATGGATTAGGAAACTGCCCACAAAAATACTTTAAAAAATCACTTCCTAATGGTAAAACAAAATTCAGAATAGTACATACGATCTCTGCTACTAAACTCAGATTACTGTTTATGGTTCAACAATTCATTGCATTTGTTCTTACCCAGCATACCAAGTGCCAGTATCAAGGAATGCATGATCAATACACAACAAAAATGTATTGCATGACATTACTCAACTGCTAGCTTTGACTAGCACAGATCTTTGGCAAACTATGGACACTATAACATCTGTACAAAAGATGAGTCTGGCAGATAATGATGTAGATTGGCACTCAATGCAAATAGTTACCAACATTCAACTTTCAAAGATGAATTTACTTGCATAATGTTGTTTAGTTTTCAGAAATTAGTATCTTTTTATTAAGCCACAGGTATTGCACCTGATTCATCCAAAAATAACAAGGAGGTAAAATGCCTAAAAAGAAGAAATATTGACCGCCACTTAGAGAAATCCAAGCACAGATTGTTGTACTGCACTTTCTACCTATTTTCTGAAAACTGTTTTGGCTTTTTCCTCATGCGCCATCTGGCTAAATCACAAACCTTGGGAATTTCTACTATTTCCCACATGTGGGGAAAAAATCACAAATATTTTGGGGTGAAAAAAGGTTGTGTGGACATAAGAGCAGCCAGTCCGAAAGGTGTTTGGACAAAATATTGATTTAACAATATCGGCAGACAGAAATATTTGGAACAAAATATTGTGACACACAAATATCATGAGACACAACTCTTGTTGACAAGGTTATCATTATCAAGATATCATCAGGTAAGCAGTATCATTGTAAATAATACTGATGTTGTTAATATAATGTTCACCAAGGGAGTGGGTAACAGTATTGTGTTTTAATTATTTTAATATGTTTTATTTGGTTTTTTTAAAAATATTTTTATTGAGATGGTTTCGGGTATCACACAGAAAAATACATTAATCAGCAGAATAAAATCAGGTATTAAAAGTAAAAAATACATCTTATAAATACAGTCGTAAGAGTCATAAAACCAAGTTTGTTTCGGACAGAAATACATAGGGGAATAAAATCTGCGTTATCAATATATCATTGAACCCTTGTTCATCTGATTTCTCTCCACTTTCTAAGAGGGGCCCATATCTTCTTGCCAAATTCTCTCGACCTCTTTCCCTTAAAATCATACAAACATTCCTCTATATTGTGTGTTCCCAACAGCCTGGTAAGCCACATCTGGAAAGTGGGGGCTGCTGTATCTTTCCAGCTAGCAGAGATTAAAATCCTAAAAACAGCCATAGATAGAAAAATAAATGCTTCAGCCTCGTACTCTAATTTTAGGTTTTCATCCCTGCCAATCAAAACAGTAGTAGGGGATAGAGTGATCTGAATCTCTAGCAGCCCCGTTAAAAATCTTTCAATTTCTTTAAATACAGGAGTAAGATTCTGACAATTATAAAACATGTGAGATATATCTGCAGGGCTATGGTCACATCTGGGAAATCTATCGTTTTCTCTCTTACCCCACTTGAACAGCTTGGCAGGCGTATAATATAAGTTAAAAATAGTCTTGTAATGTTGTGCCTTTAGGTTTGAAGTTCTTAATACTTTCTTATTCAATGCTAGAGCAAAATCTATATCTATATCAGGATCTCCAATTCTTTCCGCCCAATCAGATTCAATTTGTCCAATGTCATCCCCCAGACCCTGCAAAAGAAGGCTATACCCAATTTTGATCTTCTTGCCACCATTCCTTACATAACTCACAATTGGGTTAAGCTCCTGAATTGAGATCCTAGGTCTGATCGACTTAACTGTTTGCTCCAATTGTCTATATAAAAGCCATTGACTAGCCGGTATATGTTTTATTTGATTGATTAATTGTATGTGTTACTATTGTTTATATAAATGTTATTAAATGTTTTTAAAATATAGCTTGTAAATTTGAGTGATTTTCAATTTTTAATTGTAATTTATAGCGTCTTTGTGGGTTGTTGGGTTTGTAGTGTGATAGGGTGGGAAGGTAATAAGGTAATAATGAGTGAAAAATTATTTACTACGTTTCTTAATTATATGATCAATATCTATTATTTAAATAATGTAATATTTATTTACTTTGGTTCTATATTATTTTGTCCCCCTCTTAAGGTTGTAGGGATATGTGGTTGCAAGTTAATTAAGTAATACTTATTTAACAACTTATCATTAACAGTTAACTAATTTTTTGTATTGATTTTTAAATATGAAAAATAGGGAATACTGATTTATTTTGCTTATATTTAGTTGTGGGATGCAAGCTTTGTAGGAATACAGAGTGAGAAGTTAATTAAGTACATAAATAAACTACTAATTATTATTTGTAAATTCATTATTTAATTGAATTTTAAATATGTAATTTATGGTATTCTTATTTAATTAAATTTTATTTTAGTTGAGGGATGCTAGGTTTGCAGGAGTCTAGGATAGAAAGTGAATTCAGCAAGTAATAATTAGCGATTCAACATTAATTGTTAATTAATGATTTAATTTATGTTAAGTATGAAAGATATAGAACAGTTATTTTTGTAGTTCTGTTTTTAGGTGCAGGCTTCTAGGTGTGGAGTGGTACAGGATAGGAAGTTAATAATTATTTTATTAACAATTATTTATTAGTTGATAATAATATTTTATTAAATAGTAATTATGTATATTGATTAATTGTTGACGTCATCAGCAGTGCATTGCGGGGGCTCGAGTTATAGTTAGCTCTACTAACTATAATGTTCAAATTTCTCTGGTTTTGTACGAGTGAAATGTCCAACTAACTATAACGTCCCTGAAACCTATGTTTTTTTCAGTCAATTTTTAAGGTTTTTTAAAGGCTAATTTCTAACTATAACGTCCCTGAAACCTATTTTTTTTTCAGTGAATATATACATATCCTGACTAAACTTCCCTGGGTTAGAGAAGTCGAGCACTCACGGGTCAATCATTGAAATGCTCCTTTATTCTGACATGGTGCATGACGCGTTTCATCCTTAGTGGACTTTCTCAGATGAAGTCAGAACTAAACGATGAAAACCAGTCCACATTTTTAAATAGCATGCCCCTCTGCGATTGGGTGGAGCACACCTTGCAGGCACATTGGAAAGCCCGGACTCAAACTCCAAGTCTGCGCGGAGCAGGTATCAGGTGTGAGTACTGGCCCCAGTGGGCGGTGTCTGCTCCTTACAGCATACCTGCAAAGGTCTTGTGTGGACGGCCGGCAGTTCAGCGAGACCCTCACTCTGCTGCTGACATCCTGGGTTGCACCCTCAGGCACCACTTATGATTGCATGGCATTTTTGGATGCACGGCGGTCCGGCTTTTTCTAAAAAGTTTTTAGATTGTTCAAAGTTGCCACACACAACCGCCGGACTACCGGACTACTTTTGGTGTGGGTACTCCTGGGTGCCTGTGGCCGCAACTTTACATCCTGACCAAACTTCCCTGGGTTAAAGAAGTAGAGCACACGCGGGTCAATCATTGAAATGCTACTTTATTCTGATATGGTGCATGACTTGTTTCATCCTTAGTGGACTTCCTCAGATGCAGCCAGAACCAAATGATTAAAACCAGTCCACACTTTTAAATAGCATGCCCCTCTGCGATTCGGTGGAGCACACCTTGCAGGAACATTGGAATGCCCGAACACGAACTCCAAATCCGCGCGGAGTTTTATTATTTACATGTATAATATAGTGACACTGGGATACCACAGGGTAGCCACGCACTTAGTAAGTGTTAATTAATATTAATATAGATATAGATATGTGTGTTTAGATCGATAGATAGATAGATAGATAGATAGATAGATAGATAGATAGATAGATAGATAGATAGATAGATAGATAGATAGATAGATAGATAGATAGATAGATAGATAGATAGATAGATAGATAGATAGATAGATAGATAGATAGATAGATAGATATGCATACTGTTAGAACTGGGATTTCTGGTAGGCTAAGGCTGACGTCAAAGCCAGACAGAAACCATCATTCTAGTCAGGGCAAGGGAGTCACACGCCAAGATAACCCCTGCTCACCCCCTTGGTAGCTTGGCACGAGCAGACAGGTTTATCCCGGAGGCAATGTGTAAAGCATTTGCGCACGCACACAACAGCAACGACATCCTAGGCACACCACAAAAGGAACTCCACTCAAGGTTATATAAAAATAACTTCTGTATTGTCAAAACACATCAGATAGAAATCACACATGTACATTGTGCCAACTGGCACGGGCATATTCACAAGGGATTATTTACAGGACAGGGCCACATGGGCCACTGTCAGAATCAACACTTTTAGAACTAGAAATAATGTTAGAGATGGCAAGTTGTAGATCATAGAATAATAAGAAGTTTCACACATGATGCATAGAACATTCAGAGGTGTAAGGGAAGGAAACACATGATGCATAAACATACATTCAGCGGCGTAAGAACAAGGCACATGATGCATCCAAACACATTCAGAGGTGCAGCACAGGAAAACACATGATGCAGAAAAACATTCAGAGGTGTAGGTAAGACACATAATGCATAAAACACATTCAGAGGTGTCACAGGAAAATGGCATAGCACATTACGCATAACTCACATTTGGGCCTAACCAGTAAAAACTACAGTAGGCAATCTCTAACTAGTCTAAACACATTAGACTCTCCCCTAAGCATAACTCACATTTAGGGGCGTGACTCACAGTGAAGTAAACTCTCACTAACATAAACCCACACAAGTAAAGTAACCTCACAATCACAGTAACATCACATTGCGCAAATATCACATTAGGCAATTACCATTATAAGCGTAGTAAAATCACATTGCGCAGAAATCACATACCAGCCCCCGGCCAACAGGCCATCCAACAAGGGGACTCAAAAAGCCCTGTGTCCAGAATGTCAGGGCGCGCTGCCAAAGCAGCGCCAGTCAGGGGTGCGCTACCGGCGCAAAACCTAAACGGTGCAGCTGCCCACTAATTGCTGGGCAGCTGGGAAATAACAAAACTGCGGCATGGGCTCTCAGTAGCCCTTCAAGCAAATTGCGCCACATGTTGGAGCCATACAGACTCTCTAGACAACAATGCCCCCGTGGTCGTGGGAGCCTCGAGGCTCTAAACACATATGTGCCCTCTAGATAATTTCTGGGCTCGCAAACAAATTGCCCCCACGAGCCTCTCGGGACTCGCAAAACAAAGGTGCAGCTTGAGCCTCTCGGGGCTCTCAGCAAGAATGCAGCCTCACTGGGCGGTGGGGTCCCTCACGGGGGACCCGGGAATATTTGGGGCACCTTGAGCCTCTCTTGGGCTCTCGAGACAAATAGGCGCTCCTGAGCCTCTCGGGGCTCTGGACACAAATGTGGGCGGGGAGCCTCTCGGGCTCAAACAACAACAATGCCCTTAACGTTGGAGTCCCGCTCGGGGAACTCAGAACCAGGTGAGGCCCCACGGGCCTCACAGCGTCACCGGCTTCGCACTGGAGGGGAGGGGCGGGCACTGGCAATGTGCCCCGACGCCCCCCTCTCCTTCGATAATCACTCACCGGCTGTCCGCTGCTCTGGAGCTCCCGCTCTTAGGGGCTCCTGCTGCGGCATCTCTCCTCTTTTCCCGGGGCTCCCCTCTCGCTGGGGAGCCTCGGCAGGACACGGCAGGCTGCTTCCTGCTTCTTGGCTCCTCCCCCGATGACAAGGCGGGAGGCTTGGCCGGCTGGGCCAATCCCAGCGCGGCCTTGGCTGGTTGTCCGCGGCTTCCCTCACACGGGAAACTTGAAATGTCAGGTGGGCACCGGCGAGAGGGGTGACCGCGCTCCCTGGTGCCATAGACCAAAGCAAGGTCCACAAATAGAGTGCTCCCAAGCGCTAGGGCGGAAATAAAGCGCTCTCCAGCGCTATAAGTACAATAAAGCGCTCCCAAGCGCTAAAAGGACAAGAACAAGCGCCCTTAAGCGCTAGGAGTAAAAGGGAAGTGCTCTCAGCGCTAGAAATCAAATACAGCGCTCCCAGGCGCTATGGGGGCAGAGTCCATCAAGCCCCCAAGGCAAAGACTCCCATAGCAAGGGGGTCCCATCATCCATCAGGGGGATCCCAGGAAAGGGTCTCCAGAGTCCAGGACCTCAGCAGTCCATCAGGTATCCAGGGGCTGGGCAGGGCCCAGGGAGGCAAGCCTTCCCCTGGGCCCAAGCAGCAGCACACCCCTGGCAGGATTCAAGTCAGAAACAAGAACATTTTGGAAGGGGACACAGCCCCTTTTTATACAGTGAATTCCTTTGTCTAGCAGGGTGCAGGCAATGTGAGAACCAGCTACAACTAGTTATAGGGAACTCCTTTCACTGGCCAGGCTAGGGACATCAGACGCACCACAGGGGGTGGAGCCAGCATTGTGGCAGGCAGGCACAGCCCTATTCACTCCCATGTGCTATCTCCTCCCACCACTCTAGTTGCAGATGCAGTTATTCAACCAAGGGCTGACTCAGACAACCCCCTCGGGGCTCCCCAGCCCCTGTCACCCTCAAACCAGACAGTCAATCCACAAGCAGGCCCAGGCACACTCTTGGAGCCAGGCTCCAGCCAATCACGTGCCAGCAGACTCACTACACACGCACACCCATGTCTAGAAGTGGCACTTCCACACTAGACACATTCATGCTGCATACATCATTACGCAGCATTCGATCTCACGAGTTCGCACATACCAAACTCGACCCTGCACTCCCCACACATCAGGAACTACCATGGTCACACATATTCCCCATGCATTCCTATAGGAGGGCAGGTCACTCACCACACATACACAGAGAGCTCATGCACTTCACACTGTACCATAGTGAAAAAGTGCGCAAAGGTCTAAAATCACTAACACCAGGTTCCAGCAACAGGCTAGGAAAAAGCAAAACGTTTTGGGGTGAACCTGCCAAAAAGGGCCTGGTCCAACACATACAAAATTTAAATTTTGATTTTTTTACATGCCTGTACTTTACTTTTTTTCTAAATGTAAAAATATAACAAACATGAACCCTAATAATTTTGGGATATGATACAAGAGCATTTATAATAAATAAAATGTTGCCAGTAATTTGTGAATAATATTTAAAACACCTTATAGGGGCTATAAAGGGAGATTTAAATTTTATTTTCCCACCATATTTATAAATGGCAAACATTAAATTGTAATAGGAGAGTACATTAGAGGCAACACTCCAAAAATGTATGCACTTTTCCCAATGCTTATGAGACCATTATATATTTCCGCCACATTTATATATCTATATCTTCTTACCCAGTAGTGTTGGCAACTGGATAGTTATAGTTAGGTCAGCTGTTCCACAGGAAAAGCATTTTTTCTGTTGCTAATCATTTTGGACATGTTGTTATGAACCCCAATATACCCCAATAGAGGCCTAGGTAGCAATATGATCTTTTACCTACATTCTTACTACCTTGCTCTACATCAAGGTTCTGGCACTGACCTTTTACCTAGTTATGTGCTGAATAAATGTCGATCAGTTTTCCCCAAAACTGGCCTCATTTATTATGCATGAGGAGTCCTAGTATCAGATCCTAATCCTCTGCTCAGGACGTACACAGCAGGATTACCATCTTCTGAATAATAACTCTGTACAAAAGTCACCGTTAACGTCATCCTTGGACGACCGTTTCACTACACATAATGGCAAACCATAACATATCTAGGTAGAACCCCATAGAGTATTTTGTGGGTATAAAAGAACCACATCTTCGCTGGGGATACATAGGAGAAGCTTTCACGCTGACACTAGATGATGAGGTCTCGGCCTGCAGAAGCTCCAGCACGCGTTGGCCTGACTTTCCTGGCGGGGTGTCGAACTCAACTCATGCATCCTCTTCCATCAGGTTATGGGGTTGGCTCTTTCCTAGGGAATTCTTGGCTTGACACCTAGATACACTTAGGTACACTTAAGTGCACTTAGGTAGGGTTTACATCTTAGGAGTGCGCTCGATTACTGCCAAGTATTGATATGCCTGCATATATTTACTGTTTTAGCACCATGGTAGAATTCTACCTTTTATTTACTCTGTTGGTGCTTGTAAACTTATATATCTGTTTCTGTCTAATGATTGTTGCAGCAAATGCATTTTATACTAGAATAACGCTGGTTGAATAAATGCTTATTGAAAACGTCACCAGTGTTTAGTCTCTGTATCTCTCTGAGACTAAGTGAGCATGATTTACTAAGCGAAAGGTACTGCAATGTTTCCACCATCCCTGACGGATCAAGGGTTGTCATGTGCGATAGTTGCCAGAAACTATTTGCTCCCTGTTACAGTTAGGGGGCTCATGGTGGCACTGTGAGCTAGCTGGTCTAAAGGCTAACCCATCCTTTGGGGGTGTCTGGAATCAGTCTGGACACCAATTCCTTAGTTTATATTATCTAAATACGCAGATCCTATGTATTATTATGAACTGCATGACATGGCGCAGCCAACGTTGGTTTGGTTCTTATTTAACAGTCAATTCTGAGTAGTTCAGAGACCCCTACTCACATTTACCCAGAGACTTCTGAAGTGGGAAGGGTAAAAATCAGCTGCAGCTGAGTAGGTGTATCCTATGTATTGGCGGTAGAATTGTTCAAGCTTGGAGGATTATAGTTCCCTGCATTGTGCATAAACCTTATCTCTTTTCGTAAATACTTTGTCTCATAATGTCTCTGACTGGAGGCGCTGGTACAAGTGGTGCGAGTGATACTAGTGCAGAGGAAGCTGAGCAGGGAGGTGCTCTTAACATTTCAGAAAATTGCAGACATGCACTTACTATGAAATTATTAGGATAGGGAGTCACATCATTGGATGGGACCATAACATTCGTGATTGAGGCACACAAAGCATTCAGAGGTATTCTATTCTTGGGTTAAATTGGGTTAAATTCCCACCTGTAAATGCACACACACATACGTTTCATTCTTATACTCCAGATGAACTACCAGAAGAATTCATTCCATATGAGGACATATAAGCCCTTGTAACTTACCAAGAGCATATAAATTGGTTTAAAGGTGCCCTCCCCACACCACAAAAAAAGTGAGAATTGGTCCGCTCAGCAGCAGAGGAGCGAATTGGCCAGTACTAACTGCTTACACACCTCATCCAGAGATAGATACATTGCCAGCAGCAGTCTTACGTCCAGTTCACACAGAAATAATAGAACTATACAGAAATCTTACACAGTTCGTAATGCAAACGCTCACAATTCAAACTTGCAGGGTCACTCAAGCTAGTGAACCACAAGGGACTGCAGCAAAAATAATCCCACAGACTCTGAACGTAATTATGGGAAACATGCCCACTAAATGTGAGCAAATGCCATTCTGGATAGCACATAAAATAGTACAGCTTGAAGCAGTGTTTCCCGACCCAGGCCCGCAGGAAAAACACAGAATACTGACAATTTGCTTGACAATGGTAATAGCTCCCTGATAGAGGATTGTACCACTTGGGGTACAGGTTTCGTGTGGTTTGTCTATACAAGAACTCATGGTACCTTCTCAATAGCAGGCATACCAGAAGTATTGAAACAAATGTAAAATGAGTACAGAGCAGAACTTGCCCTGGATTTTAGGATAAAATTGATATGTCATTTTGCCCAGGTAGCAACAATCATGTTAGCTAACATAAAAGGGGAGGCAGCAGCAGTGGTTATACTCCAATGCCTGAGGGAATGCACTCCTGCGCAACAGGAGCGAGAACTACCTAAGATTATTGAAGATACCTATGCTTCACTAGGTAGAGATAACTTGGGAGCTCGACCTGTGAAACCACAATTAACTCCTGAAAGAGAAAAATCAAAGCAAGCAACCAACCAATTCTTCTCAAAATAAATCAGACAACAAACAATCAAAAAATAATAAGCAGAATGAATCTCAATCACTGGGTGGGTCTCCTCAATTCGAGCCCTCTGATAGAAAATATATTCTTAGGAACCGTGATAACATTAAAAATCCTGACAGGTATCAGGATACTGGCACACGTTCCTCTCGTTCCTTTCAGGGTTCATCATAAAACTCGGAGAGGGAAGGATGGTCAGAATGCCGATCAGAAGAGCGAGCAAAGCCAAGAGACACACATCGCACTTCAGAATATATTATCAAATAAGAAGATAAGCCCAAAAGTAATCCTCAATTTAAGAAGAAGAAATTAGCTAGCCTTAAAATATATAATGCCGAGGCTACTGAGAACTCTACTTTAGAAATGGGAATGGGCGCTGAAGATGCTAGACAGTGCAGCAAAAGGAACAATAGCTCACCTGAAGCTGATGGAGTTTCTGGTGACCGCAGCCTTGAATGAGCACATCACAGTGTAAACACCTGATACAAGTGTAAGTGTCCCACATCAGTTATACAAAATAACACTCCAAATGGAGGGAGAAAACCCAGTAAAGTTAAAGTTCTCTTTTGGGAGAACCTGACTTATGGATATGATATCCTTTTGCCTGAAATAGTTTGGCCACCTGAGGTCATCATAGATTGCCCAAAGGGAGTAGAGGTAATTTTACCAGCTTTCTCCAACCTCGTTCCAGAGTTACTCCAACATGCATTCACCCCGGAGCAGGCATTACGCTAGCTCCAGCACTTTATCTTAATCATGTAGGTTGGGATGCTTAGTCACCTCACCATGAACTCCCAGTTAAAACTACTTATACACCACAGAGGCAGTACCCAATAAAACATGATGCAAAGAAACAAGTCAGGGAGATCCTAGATCAACTTGAAAACCAAGGTGTGATTAAGAATTGCACCTCCCCTATGAATAATCCTTTTTTTTAGTTTTCAAAAACCTTTATTTATAAACGTGCACATTAAGTTACAATGCACATAGGCGGGGATTCTGCACAAAAATAAGTGAATCACATCTGGAACATGTATCATGAAAACAATTATACATGAGCAGCTCATAGCAGAACCTGGAGCGAAATGACAGGGGATGGGGTGAAAGAGAGATGAAGGTTTGCCCTGAGGAGAGTAAGTGCCTGTGAGAGAGGCAGGGTGGAGCCAACAGAAAGGAGAGAGGAGAAGGCAACACCCTATGAATAATCCTTTGTTTCCCGTAATAAAACGCGACAATCCATACCATCCATTCACGCCTTCCAGGACCTGCTAGCTACCCTAGCAGTCAATAACTCCTCCATCCTGCTGCTTGGCGATTTTAATTACTGGCCTTTTGATCCAGCTGAGGGTCTTTCGTCTAAAGAATTTTCTGATTCTCTTTCTTCTTTTAATCTGGTGTCTCAAGTTCACTGCCCCACTCACATCCATGGCCATATTTTGGACCAGGTTTGGTCGCTCAATTGTCCTGTTTCCTCCCTGGTGGTCTCCCCCTGCACTTGGTCTGATCATTTTTTAGTTTATTTTTCTCTGTACCCCAGTCTTGTTAGGAAATCTCCCCTCCCTAGGAACACATGGGCCCGGAATTAGACTCATGTGGACGTGCCATCACTCTGCTCCTCCCTTTCTGCCTCCTGCCCCAACCTTCAAGATCTCCCTTTCCATTGTCAAATGGACTCTCTAAATAATTGGCTCAGTAGAGGCTGCGATCAGGTGGCCCCTCTCAGACGAGTTTCTGCCAGGCGCAATTATGACGCCAATAGGTGGTTTAATACCGCATTGAAAGAGGAAAAACTGACCCTCCGGCAAGCGGAGCGTGCCTGGCGACGTGCCTATTGTCCCACTCTTAAAACTGAGTACACAACTCGTCTGAACCAATATAAGAAGTCCATCCTTCTGGCCAAAACGGAGTACTTCTCTTCTAAAATCTTGCTTGCTGAAAATCAGCCTAGAGAAATTTTCTCTATTGTACAAGATCTGGCATTCTCTGACAGAGTAACCCTCAAACCCTCCCCTTCCCAGACCCTCTGCGATTTACTTAATAGCTATTTTTTAGACAAAGTCTTAGCTATTAAGTCTAACGTTGTCCCTCCCCCCCCCTCTTACTCGGATCCACAGCCCTTCTCCCCTCAGATGCATCTTGATCACTTTCCCCCTCTGACTACAGAAGCTTTCCTGTCTCTCATCTTGACGGTTAAGTCAGGCTCTCCATCTGACATCTGCCCTGCACACATTTTAAAACAAATTTATTTGGCTTGTCCTTCCCCTCCGCTCACTCTTCTTAATAACTTCCTGGCTCATGGTGTTGTTCCCCAGACTCACAAATCGTCACCCAGTATCCCCATTTTAAAAAAGCCTGGTTCCGACCCGTCCTCACTTACTAATTACCACCCCATTTCCCTCCTCCCTTTCCTTGGTAAAATTTTGGAGCGTCATATCACTAGAACGCTCAGTATCTTCGTGGAGGAGAACGGCTGCCTAGCCTCTCGTCAGGCTGGGTTTCGCCCGGTGCACTCTACAGAGTCTGTTGTCCTCTCTGTGCTGGACAACCTCTGAGAGGGCATGGATGCTGGCCGGCCCCAGGCTTTGGTCCTCCTCGATTTATCCGCCGCCTTCGACACGGTGGATCACTCCATCCTTCTTTCCCGTGTCGAGGCGGTCGGCATCAGGGGGTCCGCCCTGGCCTGGCTTGCATCCTTTTTAAAGGACCGCACTCAGGCCGTCCATCTGGCCAATTTCTCTGCTCCCCTTCAATTGGTCCACTGCGGAGTGCTGCAAGGTTCTTCTTTGTCTCCTTTATTGTTTAATTTGTACATTTCCCCTCTTATTTTTGCACTTCAGCAGATGGACGTCACCATCTACAACTATGCTGACGATCTCCAATTGGTTTTTAATTTATCCTCCTCCCCTGAGTCTATTCACAATTTTCACTCTACTATGTTGTTTATCAGGGACTGGATGAGCTTTAATCATCTGAAGCTTAACCCCGACAAAACCGAGCTGGTGTTGACGGGAGGCTCCTCTAGTCCCTGGTCCTCTTTCTTTTGGCCTTCTTCCCTGGGTCCCCCTCCCACCCCTTCTTTTTCGGTTAAAACCCTAGGGATTAAACTCAATGCGCACCTCTCACTGCACTCTCAGATCAGTTCAGTTGTTTCTTCGTGCTTCCTCACTCTTCGCACTATCCGTAAGGTGTCCCGTTTTTTTTCTTTCTGTGCCCTCAAACTTATTCTGTCTGCGATGGTGATCTCCCGCTTGGACTATGGCAACGCCTTGTATAACGGTGTCCCCGCCTACCATCTTCGGAGACTCCAACTAGTGCAGAATCAGGCAGCCCGACTTGTCTACAATCTGTCCAAGTCCTATCATGTTACCCCGCTGCTCAAAGCTCTGCACTGGTTGCCTATCCGGGAGCGTGCCTTGTTTAACATGGGTTGTATCACCTTCCAGGCAAGGGCAGGGACAGCCCCTCACTTTATCTCCTCTGATATCAAGGCATACTGTCCTAGGAGAGAGTTGTGTTCCTCTTCACAATCTCTTCTGGTTGTCCCTCGTTTCAAGAAGAAGAGGTCAGGTGGCGCAAAATTCTCTACGCTTGCGCCTACCTTTTGGAATGCCCTTCCTCCCTCCCTTAGATTTTCCACCCATTACTCAGAATTCCGCAAATCCTTAAAAACATTTTTGTTCACCCAAGCTTTCTCATGTTAGTTGGCCGGTTCTTCTCTCCCCCTTGGTTTTATGTCCCAGCGCCAAAAAACCGCGTGATGTATGTGCGCTTTATAAATATTTTAATTTCAATTTCAATTTAATTTCATTTCATACCGTCTAGTTTTACACTACAGGCATTTGAACACATGCATAAAAACATTTGCAGTACAAAATGCACAGAGTGTCGCAATAATGAATAACATTGTGCAGAAGAAATACAAAAGGACAATAGATATCTAAATGGATTCTTCTTCCAAAGTATAGTGCCTGAAAGCAAACATTTGACAGCTTTTTCAGGGCTCGGCTTTCAGCGCCAATTCTGCAGACTGCACACAAGGGTATCAGAATAGCCTCATGTTGTCCTATGTAGATGATATTTATCTGACAGACTAAGGGTTATTGGATTGCCTGCACAGGGTGAACAACATAATTTTAGGGTTTTCCACCGTGGGCTACAAATGTAACTTTAAAAAATTGAAAATTGCCTGCCTCAATGTCCTATTTTTTGGATATGAGTTATCAAGTGAAGGAAAAAGTCTGGTAGCTATTTTTTTTTAAACATTTGCACTGCTCCAACCTCCAAAGACTCTGAAAGTATTACAATCCATTTTAAGAATCCCTAAATGTTGGCAGAACATACATTTTGGATTATGCAGAAAAAGTAAAACCTTTCTATGACCTAATCAGACCTGATTTTTCAATTCGACATTCGACACAGGAACACACATAAATTCTCCATTCCATACAAGCTGATATGATAGCTTCCAAACAACAAGAATTTGGTGATCTATGTAGTCACAGGTAAATCAGGGTCAATCACACTTAACCTTTAATGTAGGCGAAACTGTACCCATTGCATACAAATCACATTTGTATACAAACGCTGAGATGCTCTGTGCATCCACTGAAAAAATTCTGACAGCAGTACAGACTGCTCTAGTGAAAGAAAAAGCACTAGCTGAGGTGAAATCTGTAAGTGTTGTAACTCCGGTATCAACCTTAGAGGCTCTTACCAAAGCAAGCATTTTAAATGTAAAAACACTGCATCCGCGATGGACGGAACAAGACCTCTGACCTTCTTGGCCAGTGTCACTGCTCTCCCCAATGTAGCTCCACTGTTAAGGTTCTGACCTTATCTCCAGCTTGAGCTCCTCCGGTAGGTGTCCGAGGCCCTCCTCCACCTGCATGATCCTGTCTGAACCTCATCCCTGGTGGTCTAGTGGAAAAGCACCCTGGTCTTCCGCTTTTCCGCCCTGTTCTGTGTCCTTTTGCCTTTTCACATGTTTGCCTTTTTCTTGTTTGCCTTCTTTCTTATGTTTGACTTTTTCTTGCTTGCCTTCTTTCTTGTGTTTGTATTTTTGTTTTGTTTGCATTTTTCTCTTAGTTTTTTTCACTTTGCATCTTTCTTATTCTCTTTTGTGCCTTTTTCTCCTTGGCTTTTTTCCTCTTTTGTGCCTCTTTCTCTTTACCTTTCCGTTCTCTGTCTCTATTTCCCTTTTGTTCCCCCCAATCCCTCCCAAAGGCAAGCCCGACTGTGCCCGTCCATGACCCGACTGCGACCAGCGCCAGGGACCCTGGTCCCCCAACCCCCTACCACTATGACTCCAGCACTCTCCACGCACTCAAGCCCGGATGTAACACCGACTGCCAGCTCTCGACACCAAGCAACTCCCAAGGCCTGACCTCCTGCTGACACTGCTGCCACACCTTTACCCACCTCTGGACCCCAGCAGCAACCCCCAGCCCAGCGGACGCCAGCACACACAAACCACAGAGCTGCATCCTCCTCAATGTATGCTTCCTGCACAGACATGCCGTAGAAATCTGGGACCTCCTCAACACTTACATGCCCGCACTCGCCTTCCTCACAGAGATCTGTACCAATGCCAGCTCTGCACCGACATTGTGACCGCCATCCCCGACGGATACAAGATCCTGAGAAAAGACTGCCCCAAACAGCCCAGGAGGAGGCCTCGCCATCATCCACAAAGAGCTTCCTCCAATTGACAAACACTGACTCAGTCAATGCCTTGTCCTACATGGAACACATCCACTTCCAGATTCAAACCAGCCCCAGAACAATGTTCCACGGAACACTCACCTACAGACCACCTGGCCCCTGCACCCCGTTCACCAACACCATCACCGACCTCATCACACCCCATGCCCTCGCCTCCACAGACTATATACTACTCGGAGACCTGAACTTCCACCTGGAGAGCCACAGGGACCCCAACATCACCGCCCTTATAGAAGACTTCACCAACATAGTGCTGAAGCAAACTGTCTCTGCCCCACCTCACACAACGGGCACACACTTAACCCCATCTTCGCAGGAGGAAACAACATCTTCTTCAGCCACACCACGGAACTGCTCTGGACTGACCATCACTGCAACCACTTCTCATTTACTAAACCCATCGCAAACAAGCACGCGCACCTCCTCCCACTCAAAATTTGGACTAAAGTCTCTGAAGAACACCTCAGCTTCGCCCTCACCTGAACTCCACCCCCCACTATGACAGACGCCAACACCTTTGTAAGTAACCTCCACAAATGGATTGCCAACTGCACCAACACAATCGCCCCCTGCCAGAACACCACAAGACAACACAACAAGAAAGCTAACTAGTTCACCACGGCGCTCCTTGAATCCAAGCGCTCCTGCTGATGACTGTAAAAGACATGGGGAAACAGCAAAACTCCAGATGCACGCACAAAACTGCCACAATGGCACACCACCAACTCATCAAATTCACAAAGAAAAAACTTCCTCCAAGACAGAATCCTTTCCAATGCCCATATCTCCAAGGAACTCTTCGCCATCATACAGGAATTTGCTAAACCCAACAGCAAAATAACTGATGTCCCTCCCTCCCAAGGCGTCTGCAATAGACTCAGCTACTTCTTTCATCTCAAGATCAAGATGCTCTACGATAACTTCGATGATCAAAACCTTTGCACCACCCCAACCCCCACCCCCTGTGACGCCACCCAACAGATCCTTCTTACCTGTACACCACTCACGACAGAAGACACCCTAAAGACCATGAAGAACACCCATTCCGGAGCACCATCTGACCCCCGCACATCTTCCTCATGGCCTCCACAGCTATCGCACACGAGCGACATCAAACCTTCAATTGATCTCTTGACTCCGCCACTATCCCTCATGACTGGAAGTGTGCCAAAGTCAACCCCCTCCTAAAGAAGCCCTCCACAGACCTGATGGACCTCAAGAACTTCAGGCCCACCTCACTGCTCTCTTTTGCAGCCAAGGTCATCGAAATGGCCATTAACACCCAGCTAGCAAACTTCAGCAAAACCAACAATATCCTAGAAACCTCTCAATCCAGATTCTGCAGCAACCACAGCACCAAGACTGCCATCCTTGCCCCCACAGATGACATCTGCGCTCTCCTCAACCAAGGCCAAACGGCAGCCCTCATCCTCCTGGACCTATCAGCAGCCTTCGACCCCGTCTACCCCCGCACACTAGCCACCAGACTCCATGACACCGGCATCCAAGGAAAGGCCCTAGACTGGTTATGATAATTCCTCACAGGCAAAAAACAGAGAATAAGACTTCCGATCTTTCTCCCAGAACCGACAAAGATCAGATGCAGAATAGCCCAAGGATCCTCCCTCAGCCCCACCCTCTTCCACGTCTACATGGCCCCCTCACTACTATCGTCAGAAACCAAGGACTCAACTTTGTCTCCTATGCAGATGACACCAAACTCATCCTCTCAACAAGGAACACGACATCACCAGGCACAACTTCCAAGAAGGGATGAAAGCTGCTCCAACCTGGATGAAGAGCAGCTGCCTGAAACTCAACTTGGAGAAAACAGTAGTCCTCATCCTCAGCTCCACCCCTTCCACATGGGACGACACCATCTCGTATGCATGCTTCAAAACCTTCTGCATACTACGTGAAACATTCAAGTGGATCCCCACCCAACTCCAGGAAACTCACGCACTCGTCACCAGCAGACTGGACTACAGCAATGTCCTCTATGCTGGAATCAAGAAAAAAAAATCTGCAAACTCCAGACCTTCCAGAATGCAGCAGCCAGACTGATCTTTGATATGCCACGGCACAAGCACCCCCCGTTGAAAGAAGAATAACTTTCAAGCTGCTCATGCACCCCCACAAGGCCTCCACAACACCGGACCCCAATACCTCAACAACCTCATCTCCTTCCATACCCCTAAGAGAAACCTCTGCTCAGCCGACCTCTCCCTAAGTACCGTTCCACGCTTCTACAGGACCAGAGCAGGAGGAAAGCCCTTCTCCTACCTCACAGCCAAGACCTGGAATGACCTCCCTCTTCACCTTCAGTGAGGCCCGACTCTGCACCAATTCAGGAAAGACCTCAAGACCTGGCTTTTCGAATGACCCCAAAGGGGCTACTCACACATTCCCTCAGCACCTTGAAACCATAATGGGTTGAGTAGTGCACGCTTCAAAACCCTGATTGATTGATTGATTACAATAGGCTAACTCACTGCAACAGATGTAGACTACACATTTGATTCTAGTCTGAAAATATAAGAATGTCTGCAGTACTAGCAAGAATATCCTCTCCTAAATTAAATATTGCCTCTAGATCAGTATGCATACATCATTTACACTGATGGATCTGCCCAGCTTGCTGTGGGAAATTAAAAGCAATACAGCTTGGGATGTGTGATCCTGAAGGGATGTTGGCGGGATGGCAAGTTATGTCCTAGAAATACACAGATGCAGTCTCTAGGAGTATGCTTGCCACAGCTGGCAGAATTAAAAGCCCTAATACTAGCACTAAAAAATACAGATTGAAAGTTCCCCACACTCACTGTGTGTGATTTGTTTTACTGTGTCCAGTCATACAATGAATATCTCCATTATTGGAGACAGAATGGGTTTAGAGATTGCAAAGTTTGCACAATAAAGCACAAGTTGCTCTGGGAACAAGTGGCAGAGCTGAAAAGAGGCTTGTCACAGGCTCATGTAATTCACACATTGAGTCATTAGTGTGTTAGCGTGCAAGTTGAAGGGACTTAACTGACTGATGAAGCTGCCAAGGCAACAGTGCGAACTGCTGCTGTTGCTGCAATCACTCGTTCTAGTACGAGAACAGACAGACAAATAATTATATCTGTGAACTCTACTCGCGACAACAGCTAAGCCGTGCCAAAAGGTTTTGTGCTGAAGTACTCCTACAAGTTAGATGAGCAAAACATTCCATATGTTCAAATTCCTGCAGTGTTAGAATATTACCAAACATGGATCTCAGATTAGCTAACTCAGGGATTACTGCTACAATTTCATTATTGAAACAGCGCTATTGGTGGCCAGGTCTCACTAGCAAACGAAGGCCTTTGTCCTTAAGTGCGACATCTGTCAGCAGATGAAGGGTTCCACCATAGCTTGTTCCCCTCAAACACTGTTACTGACATCAGACAGACCTCTTGCATGTGTCTGTTTGGACCACTGCGGCCTCTTACAATCAGATGGGGCTTACAGGTACATCCTGGTGGCAGTGGATTCATGCTCTAGATTCCTGTGGCTTTGACCTCAGCGTTCAGCTGACGCCCAAACTGTTTTCAACGATTTGCAAATATTTATAGGGACATACGCAATTGGCACATTACATTCTGACCGTGGCCCTGCATTTAGCTCACGGGCTTACAAAGAAGCCATGGGAAGTTATGGTGTTGCATTGCAGAACTCCTCTCCGTATTATCCAGAGGGAAATTCAATTCTGGAGAGGAAAAGCCGGGACTTAAACCCATCCTTAACAGCAAGGGTATTAGGCTCATTTGGCAGATGTGTCAATCACCTATATGGGGTCCAAATGTCACTAAATAACATGCCAAGAAGTTCTCTGGGGGACCTTATACCATTCAAAGTCTTGTTCGTGATTAGAATGTGGGTGCCTGACGTCGACTGTGGGAGCACAGTGGTGGATAAAAAAGCATTTGATATCATTGAGCGATTAGCTGTTTTACAGGGCCTCAATGAATTCCGGGCAGTACAAAACAATGTCAAAGTAAAACGTACCGCCACTGAGGAAGTGAAAGCTGTACTTGCAAGACCTGTCTGGTTCCCAAAGATTGGAGACCTGGTCAGAGAAAAGATTGTGGACAAAAAATTATTTGGCCCATCTTACAGAGCACCCGTACCTATCCTGGCTGTTGAAGGATGGAGAACAGTGCTTCTCCCACCTCTAGCCGGCAAAAAAGAAAAACGATTCAATTGATCTGATAAAACCGCTCTCGTGGGTTCCTGGGTAGCACTTTATCTTCTCTCGCTACCATACAGGAAGTTAGACAGAAAAACTAATAACGTTTGAAGATTCTACTCCACAAAGTGAAGGAGTAATGAACAAAGGAATAGAACTTGCACCTATTGACATTGAACGACTTCCATCTACAAATGACACAGATCTCAATTCGGCGTAAAACTGACATATATGTGAACAGATCTCAGACGGAGACATCTGCCAGTTCTACAAAACCTGCAGAGCTACTAAAGATAATTCAAACTGCGTCTGGCTACCTCATCGATTTTGATACTTTCTCTTTGGATCCAAGTGTACCCGAGTTACTGCCACTGCATATTATTCACAAACAACTAATTTGTGATTTCTACCTTTGGCTGAAAAAGACTTACCTTGTTTCACCCTGGCTACAGCTCTGGATTACTATAGCTGTACTGTTCCTAATCCTCTGGATCGGTGTTGCTAATGTTGTTTTCAAGCTCCTGAATGGATAATACTTCCCAGAACGCTCCTCAATAAAACATTTGAACTTGGTCCTGAAACAGCATGCATCATCACACCGTCACTCTGTGAAAAGAGAGACTTGTCCTTAGTGAACATTACAGTTTGGATTTGTGTACAATACTCCAAAAGCAGGATGTAGATATGGGGCAATAGCTCTGATGTTAGCAAAAAGGGAAATAGCTATAGACATAGGTAGCAAGTACCCATTGACACTTAAGAGCTGGATCGCCAGCTTAATATTTTGCAGCTCCAACAGCGATATATACGCTCAACTTCAACTGCCCCCCCACGCATGCGGGACATTTGGAAACCACTCCAAACATACCTTTTTTGAAACCCAAGCAGACTCGGACCACACCTCGGAACCCGCTGATCAGCAAGACATACAGATAACACCTATGCCCTAATTGTGGCACACACACATGATCTCCGAAGCAGTTCACTCAAAACAGTAGGAACACAATTATGTGAGTTGTGTAAGGGGTTAAAGGTGTGTTACTGATTGCTGATTACAAAATGTTGTTGATGCATTCCGAAATGTAACATGGTATGGGAAAGATGTGTCATAATCCTATGGTTTGTTATCTGAGTAGAAATGAAAAATGAAGTATATATTTTTTTAAGATTACAGCAGTTACAGTTACAGAAGGAATAGTTTGGGACAGTGTTTCAATTGATGGCTATGGTCCAACTGGACTTTTGAAAATACTAAACATGTTTAAAATGTCATTAAGTGATATCATCACCTCCAGTACATTACCTGATTATTGGCATTTTTGAAAATGTAAATACTAGGCAATCTTCTGCATTTTCCAGTGATGAATTGTATGATGATACAACTAATGTTTTGTTACCAACACTATGGTCATAACTTCTTGCACAAGCAAGTTTCCCACGTAAAGTCTTCTCTTACCATCAATGGGAACATGTCACATGCCCTGGCAGGATATCAACAGTATGTCTCTGTTTTCTATATATAACCTAACAGAAAGACAAATGAAAATGGCACGAAGAGATGCAAGGTATACAATGCTGCACATTAAAAAATTAGACCAATTACTTTGGCTAAGGCACCTTCCACAGAATGGATAATCCATGGCCATATTACACTGCCAGTCATGACATTCCAATTTCAATTCTGTCTACAGTATCACCAGATAGGCAGGTGTGAAGCATTGGGATAGGTAAACATATATGAGTCTTGGGATTTGGCGTACAGATTTAGATGCAGTAATAGGGAAACTGATGTTTTCTCAGCGGTTCAGAATGTGAGAGTTCTTTAAGTGGGCCTCTAATTTGTCAGGATATTTTGCTTCACGGAGCCTGTAATGCTTCAGTTGCAAACCTATCATGTCACTTGAAAGGATCCCCAGCTGCTGTGATTCATACAGTGTGCAAACTGCTCTTGAATGGGAGCTATTTGATGTTGAATGATCAAGGTTGTTGTGGGATGGCACCAGGCATCGCACATCGAGTCACAGTAAGTTCCAAGGTTACTTGTTGTATGCAAGTATTGTTTCCACTGAGCCACACAGTTATTGAGGCAATGCTATGGCCTTCATTTAATGTTCTATAATACAGTTTGATTCTCTGAGCAGACTGAAAGCCATGCTGTTACAGAAGGATGAGGCCTTAACCTCAGTCCGAAAAACGTTTGATTTCCAGGTTGCAAGGTCTTCAGCTCAGATACAGGCGCTAGTCTGAATGAACTTCCCGCTCATTTCGGAGAAATGGTACATTGTATCTTTAACATGTCTAATACGGGTGGCATTGTGCACCTATTTAAGAGCATAGGTTTTGGACTATTGAGCACATTTCAGACAATCTTCGGAATTATTCCTTCCTTTATACACTCTGTATTGTGATGCATTTTTAGAGGGCTTCTGCTGGTCCTAATGCTTGTAGTGGGTTTCCTGGTTTTAATTTTCCTGCTACACAATGGACGCCCCAGTTCCACCAGTGATGGAAAAAGCAGTCCTTGTGTGACGATTCCGTGACTGCATGGCACTCCATCTGGGTGCACCTCTGCTCTGGGAGTTAAGTGAGCATTGGTTTCTATCCTTCAGATCAGCCTGGGTTGACTGTATCTTGCCTGTGCTCCACTGCCTATTCTGCAGATATGAATGCGTGTTGGACATATATCTAACACTTCCATCAGTTGCACCACAGGAAGTTGATGTACTACTGGACCGCTTACAGGCCCACGTGTTACACTGTCCTCAGCATATTCCCATGTTGATGATGGCATCCTTAGAGCCTCCACAGACTCCTTCAGCTCCTGTTGGACCAGATACCAGCCTTACAACAAGCACACAGGTACTGAGTGTTTTCTCAGCGGCTGCTGCGAGAACTGAAGATGATCACCTTTGCTCCATTGTCCTGATACAAGAGATGTTACAGGGACCGTCATCTCTGAATGCAAGGGACAGTGATGTTGCATTTCCCACACAGGACACATAAACATTTAGCTCGACGCGTGCTGGGAACAATTCAGCGTTTTTTCCAAAACAGCCAAATTGGAATTCAAAAACATTGTTTTGTGTTATTTTTCTCTCCTGCTCTCACTGGGCACCATAGCTTTCGATGTGCTAAGTTGGTCTAAAAGTATATTGACTATTTTAGAGGACTTTTAGAGCTTTTTTAATTTCTGACATCATTTTTACGTATTCCATGTTTTTAGATGTTTTTACATTGATTTTTATAAGAATGCTTTTATACTTTTTAGACAGGCATATTTTAGCATCAGTTGACATTAATGGCCTTCATATGAGGAGTGGGTGCTATGAACCCCAATGTACCCAATATAGACCTAGGTAGCAATACAACCGTTTACCTACATTTGTCCTACCTTGCTTTACATAACGGTTCAGGCATTGACCATTTACCTTGTTATGTACTGAATAAATGGTGATCAGTTTTCTTCAAAACTGACCTCATTTTATATGCATGAGGATTCCGAGTATCCTATCTTAGTCCCCTGCTCAGGACATACACAGCAGGATTACCATCTTCTGTATAATAACTCTGTGCAAAGGACACTGATAACGTCATCTGTGGACGACTGCTCCACTATACAAAATGGCAAGCCATTACATATCTAGGTAGAATCCCTGAGAATATTTTGTGCGTATAAAAGAACCACATCTTCACTGGGGAACCAGAGGAGACGCTTTAACGTTGACACTCGATGCTGAGGTCCCGGCCTGCAGAAGCTCCAGAACATAGTGGTCTGACATCGCTTGCGGAGTGTCGAACTCCAAACCAAGACAGGGTCCTTCATTCTCTCCCATCAGGTAATGGGGCTGGCTCTTTCCTAGGGGATGCTTGACTTTACACCTACATACGGGTAGGGTTTACATCTTAGGAGTACGCTCAATTACTGCCATGTGTCTGTATGCTTGCGTATATTTACTGTTTTAGCACCATGGTAGAATTCTACCTTTTATTTACTCTGTTGGTGCTTGTAATATTATATATCTGTTGCTGTTTAATGGTTAACGCAGTGAACATGTTTTATAATAGAATGACACTGGTTGAATAAATGCTTATTGAAAATGTCCCCATTGTTTATTCTGTGTATCTTCCTGAAACTAAATGAGCATGATTAAAACGCGCCAAAGGGACGCGTTTGCACAGTGGTGAAGGGAGGGGCCGGGGCCTGAGGTTACATGTGTGCAAACACGCCCTGTGGAGCATTTTAAGATGGGGAATTAATTCCTCTTCAATCCTGAGTGTCCTTGGCGGGCAACTAGACCACCAGGTACCTCCTGTAAGCGCCACAGAGCTGCGTTGCAGAGAGGTGTAAAAAGGGGCATGGCCTCTGAACATCTCTCTGCAAGGCAGCTCCCTGGCACATACTGGAGGTACCTGGTGGGCTAGTTGGCCCCCAGGGACCCTCAGGATTGAAAAGGAATTAATTCCCCAACTTAAAATGCACCACAGGGCAAGTTTGCACACATGTCACCTCAGGCCCCGCGCCTTCCTTCACCACTGTGCAAACATGCCCTCTGGCGAGTTGTTAGTTGGGGGATTAAGTCCCCTTGAATCCTGAGGGTCCCTGGGGTCCAACTAGCCCACCAGATACCCCCAGTAAGCGCCACAGAGCTGTGTTGCAGAGATGTGTAAAAAGGGTAGTAAAAGGGTCCTTACTAAACTATCTACGGGCGTCTGTCAGTAAATAATATGTAACTATAACTATATAGTTATAAGCTAGGACCTAGTTTCCAGAGGAAAAGTTTTTTTGTTTTCTCAATATCTTTGGTGCCAGTTGACGAATCTTCCCGAAATTTTTAAAACTAGTGGCCCGCTCCGGTCCGCTCCTATCTTAAAAGTCTTGTGGTGATTCGACAAGCGGGGGCTGAGAAAAAGGGGGTTCCAAAATGTGATTTTCCCATGTAATTTTCGAATAGAAACTTTAGACACTGCTGCAGCCCGAACTGCTGAACGGAAGTACACAAAATTTGGCAAAAAGATACCCCTTGGTTCAAAAAGAGCCCTTTTCTTAAATGGTATAAATCTGTTCTGTAGTTCCTGAGAAATTTGAAAAAGAAAAAGTTTCGATATCTAGGGACGTGGTGTAGTTGTGACCCCTACCCAGCACGAGCTTCACTGTGATTGGCTGCGAATGCTCCAAACCAGGAAGTGTTGGCAGCCATCTTGTGACATAAGAAAACAGTGAAAACATTTGAAAAACAAGAAAAGGGGGCAGGATAGAAACACCCTGACCCCCTAGGCCTGCTCAGGGTTTCCCACAAGGACCCCCAGGGCCCAAAAAAGCATTTTTTTAAAAATAATTTCGCGAAAATCACGCTGGCGTCTTGAATCCTGCCGCGATTCATTTAATTGAGGCCCTCGGGTGGGCCAATTCCTGGGGGCAATGCAAAAATATATTAGCGTGGGCCCGCAGGGGCCCCCACAGCCCCAGGAAGTTCCACCTCCGCGGGCTATGTTTGGAATATGCGGCCCTCCAGCAGCCACAGGGAGCCCCCCCACCAGGGCTTATTTAATTTGTGGGGGGCCTCCGGGGGGCTTTTGTCAAATATTGGCACCCCCACAGCCCCAGGGACCACCACCTCCTGGGGCTTCTATTTTAAAAGATAAATAAACCGTGGCTGGGGTCCCAGAGGCAAAATTAAACAATTTAGAATAAGGGGCATTCATTTTTTTTTATTTCGCAAGCTTGGAGTCGCAATTTCATCGTATCCAGTGCAGCTCCCCCAGTGTAAAAGCAGTGGGTTTGTGACTCCAAAAGAAAAAAGATAGAAATAAATGAGGCGCTATGTCGTCAAGAAGCAATGTCGGCTCCCGAAGGAGGCGGGGAGCCGACTGGGACCGTGGGGACTTTGGGGCTCCCCCACAGTCCGAATGGGTATGCCTCGGGTGAGAGGGTCTGTGAGGCAGAATTAAACAATTTAGAATAGGGGGCATTCTTCTTTTTTTAATGTTGCGTGCTCAGAGTCGCGACTTCATTGCGTCCAGCGCGGCCCCCAGTTTAAAAGTGGTGGCTTCGCGAATCCAAATGAGAAAATAAATAAATTAGGCGCTAAGTCGTTCTCCAAAAGCAATGCCGGCTCCCGAAGGAGGTTGGGAGCCGGCTGTGACCGTGGGGACTTTGGAACTCCCCCACAGTTCTGAAGGGTATGCCTCAGCAGATGGGATCCCCGAGGCAGAATTAAACAATTTAGAATAGGGGGCATTCTTTTTTTCATTTCGCATGTTTGGAGTCACAACTTCATTGCGTCCAGTGCAGCCCCCAAGCGTAAAAGCGGTGGGTTTGCAACTCTACCAAAATTGAACATAAAAGAAAATGTATGTTTTAAATAGGTAATATTATCTTATGAGGTATAGGGTGGCTCTAAAAAGTGTTTATTATGAGTTTCTTGTAACTACAGATAAGTGTGAATGCAGAGCTTTAGGTTGTTGAGAAAGACTCTGTTTCCATCATCTGTAAAGTGTACTCTGTCACTCCTGTAGATGTACTCCATATAAAAATGTAGATTGTTGTTATATATGGATCCCATTCTATGGTCTCTAAGATAAGCAGAAACAACTTTATTGACATTCTTTCTAGCTTTCAAAATCTGTGGACCAAATTGATTTGACCTGTTCCTTTTTTTTCTTTGGCATATGTTAGAGTAGACAAAGACAGTTCAAATTGTCATCTGTTACTGACTGCGAACAATAAAGTTTGCAGAGTGGTTCTATCATCCGTGTCACGCATACGGCCGGAATACGTAGTGAGGAAGAACCAGACTGGTTGGTTTAAAGAGAGCCATGTGATATGTGACACATTCCCTCAGTCTTTCAGTTCGGCGGCGGGTTGAAAAATACCTCGTTGTCTGACGAGTTTCCATGGAGTGACTTCTTTCGTAAAGGAAAAAGTAAGTGAATGCCCGGAAACGTAGTGTTGCTGGCAGCGAGAGTAAGCACGATAATTGCGCTAGTATGATGAGCGATGCAGTGAGATATTTAGCCCAGGTGAGGCCATGTTGAACTGGTACTGCATTGTATGAGTATGCTGGCAAACTATAAATGGTTTTGAGATCACTGTAGATACGGCGGTCTTATTTTATCTTATGTTATTCTAGCTTGGTGTTTGTTCACTTTTCAGTACGAAGCCCTGAACCACTCACTTTCATTTAATATCAAGGCTGTGACGGTTTTTATGACAAGTGGGATTTCGTGAAGATGCCCAAAAAATGGGGGTTCGTGTATAATGGACACAGTTGGTAAAATTATTATTTAACTAGGAATATTATTGTGGCATGATGGTTTGTCCCAAACGGTTGGGGATATGTCTTGGAATAATTGGGATGAGGAGATGTGGGCACACTGGTCTAAATTGTCTCAAGCATTTTGATATGAAGGATATAATAATAGTTGACACCATCGAAATATTGAGAGCGTGATGTGATACTTACTCTTTCACAGCCATATATGTGTCACCTATCATAGCGAGCACTTGACAGTCTGTTTGGACATAAAGACCATGAACTGGATTTGACTAAGTATCCTGGAATTTAACTTTTTGGAGGTAATGACAGTTAGTGCTTGTTTTTGATAATAAATGAATATCAGTTGAGCCTTTCTACTGATTCAGGCCGCAACGGTGATAACGGTATGTATTTTATTGTAGTAACTGCGGATTTTATGAAAATTTGGGGACAAACCGAAGCATGTGATTGGGAGTAATTTCACTTGTGGAACAAAACTACATTAATTTGAAGGTAACGTAGAGTGTTGCTTCCTCGAGTATATGAATTGCTCATGAAGTCACTGTATACAGTTAAGCCATATCATTGACACCATGTGTGATTTTTCCTAGTAGTAATATTGGATGATATACCGATCTGGGTCATTTGCGATAACCTTTTTGATTGGAGTACTTTGATACTGGTGCGGATGAATTTGAGCTGTGGTGTCTGATTTAATTGGTAGTAATGTGAAGTAGTCAATGTCAGGCAAGGGCCCAATTGTCTCTATAGTTAGCCATCCATGCAATTTATAAATGCAGTCCTGAGAAACAAAGGGAAGTAGAAAACCAATAGACGAAAAAACGTGATAACATGAAAGAAATCTTATCTGGATAAGGTGAAACCCCCAAATGGGGTGAAGAAAAGGCTATATATACAACCTACTGGCGGACACCAGTAGCTAGTTACAGTTAGGACCTAGTTTTCATAGGGAAAGCATTTTTGACTTGACTATAACTTTGGCGTTCTTTGACCAATCTGCATGAACTTTTACCCAAAAAGTGTCACTGTGAGTACTATTGATTGGAAACGTTTGGGGTCATCCATGCAGTGGGGACTGAGAATTTGGGGCATGAAATAAGATTGCATTTGTAATGTTAATTCCTATAGCAACCTTTAGCCACTTCTACAGCCCGTACCGCTGAACGGACTTACACCTAATTTGGTAGGGAGGTAGAAATCGGTTCAATGAAGTGCCTTTTGCTTATTTGGTGTAAATCCATTAAGTAGATTTTGAAGAATGTAAGCTTGAAATGGAAGTGATATCTCTGGCCATGGATATATCATGAAGGTTTGCCAATGAATCCCGAATGCATGTGCCAACGAGAATGCTCTGATTGCCTGGACACAACCTGAATAAAAAGTTGCGGACACCATTTTATCTATTGGGAACAGTTCCCAGGGCTGAAAATCTATGTGAAAGCCCACAAAAGGGGTCAGGATGGAGATACTCTGACCCCATGGTTGAGAAATTGAGGTTTTAGTGACAGAAGTTATATGCTCAAAATAGTTTTTTTAATCACTTGCGATATTTGCGATGACGACACAACCGCCAGCTTGCCCCCCGGTGTACCATCGCGGGGACATTGCGACTATCAACACCGTTGCGAATATTGGTGGAAATAATTGAAAAGTATATCAATCTATTCATTATTATGCATTGTTATAGAGATATTGAGATATTGATAACTGTTTTATAGAGATATTTATATAGTAAGTTATCTACTGTGATGATTAGAATTAATTATATAGTTATCATTTTTTATGTGGTGGTGGCTATTGAATTCCTGCTTTTACTTTCTGCTTGGGCAACATAACTTCAGGATCATGATTACCGACGTCATCGCCATATCCAGCCTCACTGCATAAACAGAAAATGTGTTTTAAAGATGGTTGTTCTAGAAATACAGTAGACAAACATGAGTTTGTAGTGTACAGTAATAAACATCTAGTGTGTAGAATACTGTAATGTCTGTGAATATATGCGTTTTCACTTTATTTAATTTGTTTATATTTTTTATTGGTTTTACGGTTTACCCCAATTTTTACCAAGGGTTTGAACTGTAAAGTGGGTCATGGCATATACATCATACAAAAGAAAATACAAAGTACAAAAAACAAAGGATGGGGTTGGTTTAAATACTTAGGGGCCCATTTGGATGGCGGGCAGTTCACTCCCGCTGGGCCGGCGGTAGCCACCGCCGGTCCGGCAGGGGCGAACCACCCGCCATCCACATTAGTAAGACCCCCCACCATATTAAGATGGCTGGGGGTCCGCAGCAGATGGAAAGATCGTCGCTTTTCTGACGGTCGACTCGTCGACCGGGCGGAAAACATCTATCATATGGTGGTGTTGTCTGCAAGACACCGCCATCCGTATTAGGATTCAGGCGGGGATCAGGCTTGCGGTCTTTGGCATTGGGGGTGTTGGGGATTGGGGGTGCTCATGGAAGGTACCTATGGTACCCCCTTGCATTTGGATGCACAAGGTGGCAGGCACCGCGTAGTGCTGTCACGTTGTGCATGCAAATGCACAACATGCATTTCTGACATTGCGCCGGGTGCTGCTGACAGCACCGCCCGCCACAGTGTTAGAAATGTGGGATGCGCCCGCCCGTGTGGCGGGGCATCCTAATGGGTACGGCGAGACCACCGCACCCATGGCCGGCGGTCTCTTTAGCCGTTGCGGTGTCCGCCCGCCATCGTAATAGACCTCATAGTGTCCAGTAATAATAGACTGCAAATTTCATTGAGACAGCGATAGAACAAAGAGAAAGAGAAAGAATGTATTAAAAAATTAAAAACAGAAAAGAACCTCCTACTTTTCCCGAAGCCAATTTGTAACTGGAGCCCATATTTGGGAGCCCAAGGCCCTTTTCCTACGCCATTTTACTTTATATATTGAAGCTTCTAGTTTATAAATAGCCAAAAGCCTTGAGCGCCAGTTAATAAATGTCAGAGGGTCCGGGCGTATCCATTCAGAAATAACGCATAAGCAAACCAAAGTCATTGCAATAAACAAAAATCCAGCCACCGACTTCAACCTTGCACCTCTTTCTAAATCGAATCCTACACCCAAAATTACAAGATCAGCAGTCATAGTTATCAGGACCTCTAAGATCATAGTCAAGTATGTTTCCAGTTCCCAAAAAAAATGAATCTTATTTAGGGAAAGAGAAGAACATTTGAACAGAATTTGCAGCTGGCAGTCCACACCTGTTGCAATTCCCGCCCCTCACGCCACCCCATTTAGCAATTTTACCAGGTGTGTAGTACAAGTCAAAAATAGACTATAAGGGGATAGTCCTGAACAAATATAACAATTTAGGAAGAATCAGCATTTTAAAACATAGCATCGCCCATGAAGAGAAAGCTGCAAGTGGTCTAATCTCTCCAATTTACTATTCATACTATCTAGCAATGGTTTGATATTTAAATCAGGAATTTGGTCTACTGATGGTGTTATTTTAATTCCCAGATATGTGGCTCCGGCAACAATTGGCAAACCTGCTGGATATTGAGTCTGTGAATGGAGAATCTGGGGTTTTCCCACATTTAATTTATAACCCGAAAGAGATCTCACTGCTAGAAGGGCCAGGGGAACATCGCTAGTAAGAATCACAATATCATCAGCATATGTCAATGTACTATATTCCATATTGTGGACTTTGACTGGCATAATATTAATGTCTAAGTTTACTTTATTAAGAAATGATGCAATATATATCGCAAACAATAAGGGGGAACATGGACACCCCTGCATGGTCCCTCTAGTGATACTAAACAACCTTGACTCCTGTCGAGATATACGGATAGCAGCTTCTGCAGAAACATAAAAAGCCTTAATGGCTTGAATACATTTTGTGCAGAATCCTTTCCACTGCAGGACATACCACAAAAACCGCCAGGAGACCCTGTCGAACGCTTTTTGGGAAATATGCTTCCATTGCAGTTAACGGCAACGTCCAGAATAACCGCAAAAATGGAAAATAGGTCTGAAAGATAATTTAGTTTACATGCTTTAAAAGAGGTATGTATATAATATTGTGTGTAGGACAATGTCAGAATGGATTTTTTTGCATATTATTTTGGGATGTGTTGGTAGCCATTGAATGTTTGCTTTTGAATTCCATTTTCGTGATATGTCTGCTGGGATTGCCAGATCGCAAAGATCCCTAAAAACGAAAGAAAAAAAAAACCTTTAGAAAAAACTTCACAATATTTCAGGTACTAGGGTGACTCTGACAAGAGTTGTTGTATTGGCAGTGTGCGTACAACTGTTATATATAAGAGCGGATGCAGAGTTTCAGGTTACTTAGAAAGACCCTGTTGCCTTCATCTGTGAAGTGTACTCCATCATTTCTATAAATTCCATGCATGTCAAAATGTAGATTGTTGGTATAGATACAGCCTATGCGATGGTCTCTGAGGAATACAGAAACAGTTTTCTTAATATGTTTCCTGGCTTTGTCAAACTGTGGACAGAATTGATTTGCCCACCTCCATTTCTGTCTTTGGCAAATATTAGAGTGCACCTAGACAGTGTGAAAGAATAGCAATGTCGGTTCTGCAGAGGTTTCATTCATTAGGATTTCCAGCCCTATCCCAGTCAGTGTGCATAGGTTGTTGCCACCACAGTGTATAACTCTCTCTGGCCAAATCAAGTAATCTGCATATTAGACAAACACTAGTCACTTTCAATACCTCTCTTTTTTGCTCTGCAGCCCAATAGATATAGCTGTGTCTTTCAATCCATACTCTAAGCATTTTGAAGTCAATGAGCAATAGTAGTCAGAAGAATGCTGATAAAAAAAAAATAAAAAAAAAAAAAATATATATATATATATATATATATATATATATATATATATATATATATATATATATATATATATGTATATATATATATATATATATATATATTACCTACTGGCGGTCGCCAGTAGGTAGTTACAGTTAGGGCCTAGTTTCCATAGGAAATCCGCAACATTCTGTTAGCAATAACTTTGACGCCGGTTGATGAATCTTCGCGAATTTCTCAAAGAAGATGGCCCGCTCCGCTCCGCTCCTTCCCTGAAAGTTTTGGGGGGATTTGTCATGTGGGGGCTGAGAAAAAAGGGGGGTCCCAAAACGTGTTTTTCCCCATGTTATTTTCCATAGGATGTTTAGACACGACTACAGTCCAAACGGCTGAACGGAATTACAAGAAATTTGGCAAAATGGTAGAGTCTGATTCGCAGATCATGCTTTTCCTTAAATGGTGTAAATCCCTCCAGTAGTTCCTGAGAAAATCAAAAGAGAGAAAATATATGTATCTATAAGCGCGCACCGTGCGTGCACCGTACCTGTACCGTACGCGTACTGTACGCGTTCCTTCGCGTGCACGAGCTGCATGCTGATTGGCTGCCACTGTCTGTCAACACTCCAAAACAGAAATTGTTGGCAGCCATCTTGTGCTTCGGTAGACTGAGGCACAAAAAATCAGAAAAACAAACGTGTAGAACTCAAAAAGGGGGCAGGGTAGAAGCACCCTGAGCCCCTAGCCCTGCTCAGGGGGTCCCGCAAGGACCCCCAAGGCCCCCCAAATTTTTTTTTCCCCAAAAATCGCAGGGTACGCATACCGTATGCGTACCGTACACGTACCGTACGCGCACCCCGTGATTTTTTGGGGCTTTAGGGTCCTTGAGGGACCCCCTGAGCAGGCCTAGGGGATCAGGGTGCTTCTACCCTGCCCCCTCTTTGAGTTCTAAACCTTTCCGAGCACGAGCTGCATGCTCATTGGCTTTCAACACTTCAAACCAGGAAATGTTGGCAGCCATCTGGAGCTCGGTAGTCCGAGGCACAAGAAATCAGAAAAACAAACGTGTAGAACACAAAAAGGGGGCAGGGTAGAAATACCCTGAACCCCTAGGCCTGCCCAGGTGGTCGCACAAGGACCCCCAAGGCCCCAAAAATGTTTTTTAAAAAACCCGGTCTGTTTTTTTTCAGATTACCCCCCGGGGGGACCAAATCGTGGTGGCATAGTGATAAAGAAGTGTGGGGGGCCCTAATCCCCCCCCCACACACTGCCCCGGGGACCGCCGCCCCCAGGGCAAAGCAACGCAGCCCCCTGGTGCATACTGGAGGCTCCTGGTGGGCTAGTTGACCCCCAGGGACCCCCAGTATGCAAGGGGAATTATTTCCCCCCCTGCAAACACGCCAGGGGGCTGCGTTGCAGAGAGGTGTAAAAACATTTTTTTTTCACTTTATATTAAAAATAGGTAATGTAATTTAAAAAACTAAAATATCTAAAAATAAATAATTTAAAATAATGTAGAAAATCAGTATAAAAAATATAAAAATTAATACATTTAAAGATGATCATTTACAAAACCATTGAAATTCACTGAAAAAACCATAGGTTTCAGCCATGTTATAGTTAGGAATTACCATTTAAAAAACCTTTGAAATTCACTGAAAAATCCATAGGTTTCAGCCACGTTATAGTTAGGAATTAGCATTTAAAAAACCTTGCAAATACACTGAAAAAAACATAGGTTTCACACACATTATAGTTAGGAATTAGCATTTTAAAAACCTTTGAAATTCACTGAAAAAACCATAGGTTTCACATCAGTTATAGTTAGCTAGTCATTTTACTCATACAAAACCTTTGAAATTCCCCCGTTATAGTTAGTTGTACTCACTATAACTCGCGCGCCCGCAATCCACTGCTGATGATGTCACATATTACATCATTCATGACATGGTCAGTGACATCACTGATGACATCACTGATGACATCTCAAATGATATCACTGATGACATCATCCAGTGAATGTGGTTTGCTTTGATATTTAAATATGTATTATAAATACACTACTTTGCATTTATTTATTTATTTATTTATTTATTAGAAAGTTTTGTATAGCGCGAACAAGACCCGTGGGTATCAGAGCGCTTAACATATAGGCGTATGAGAAAGACATATATATCAAACAGTTATACGGGTATCAGAACGTATAACATATAAGGCGTAGGAGAAAGACATATATATCAAATAGTTATACAGACAACAAATATGAGGTAGATGATAAGAGGTAGATGATAAATATAGTCAATGGTGGATATACTTCTATCACAAGTAAATTGTGTAAGCAAGTATGAATAGTTGGGTCATTGTCATTTCGTGACTAATCTATTCTAGGTAGACATATATATCAAACAGTTATACGGACAACAAATATGAGGTAGATGATAAGAGGTAGATGATAAATAAAGTCAGAGGTGGATATATTTCTATCATAGGTAAAATGTGTAAACAAGTATGATATTTAGGTCATTGTCAGTTCGTGACTGATCTATTCTAGGTAGTGTATTTCTTCATCAGAAAGCTCTTTACTTCTCGCTTAAATGATGCCACATTTTGGATCTTCCTGATGATAGGAGGAATTGAGTTCCATATTCTGGGGGCAGCTCCTGAGAACGCTCTGTCATAAGTTTTTTTCTTGTGGAAAAAGGCTGGCCGTAGTAGAAATTCTTCAGTACTCCTCGCTGGTCGATTCCCTCCCGATAGCTGGATTTTCTTCGCTAGGTATCCTGGGGTGTTGTGGTGTAGCGCTTTATGGGTGATACAAGCTATCTTCATTTGGATTCTTGCTTCATAGGGTAGCCAACTTAAAGCTTTCAAGTGTGGCGATATATGGTCGTATTTCCTGGATCCGGTGATAATTCTTGCCGCAGCGTTTAGGCATGCTTTCAATGGTGCTGTGGACATTTTTGGTAAGCCCGCTAAGGTGGTGCAGCCATATTCAATCCTAGAGATAACTAAGGATTGGATAGCCAATTTGAGATCCGCCTCTGAGATGAATGGTTTCAGTTTTCTTAAGTAGTTCAGGTGGAATCGAGCATTCTTGGCCATTGAGTTGATGTGGGCTTTCATGTCTAGATTCTCGTCCAGAGTGATTCCTAGAGATTTCGCTGACTTGATTAATGTTGGGGTGCAGTTTAGCACAGTCACCACTTTCGTCCACTCCTTTATTTCCCTACGGCTCCTTGCTGGTGAGATTAGTAGGAACTCTGTTTTGTTGGCGTTAAGCTTCAGTTGGTTGGTAGTTAACCATTGCAGAGCCATTTTTAAAGCCTTGTTCACTAGTTCCAAGTCTTTTAGGGAGGAGATCTTTAAATATATTTGCGTGTCATCTGCATACATGTGATACGATATCTGTGCTTTTTGGAGAATTTCTGTAAGCGGCTCAACGTAAAAGTTAAACAGATCTGGGGATAACGTTGATCCTTGAGGGACTCCGATTGAAATAGGGCATGGAGGTGAAATTGACTGGTTGACCAGGAATCGTTGTGATCTGTTCTGTAGAAAAGAGATGAACCATTTCAGCACAATTCCTGACAGACCCATCCTGTCCCGTAACCTGGACAATAATGCTTCGTGATTTACGGTGTCGAAGGCCGACGACAGATCGAGGAGAATCAGTAGGCATGCTTTGTTTTGGTCAAGTGCCTGTAGCGCATCGTCAACAATATGGAGGATCGCTGTTTCAGTACTGTGCCCTGCTCTGAATCCTGATTGGCATTCATCAAGCAGTGAGAAGTTGGTGATGTGTTGGCTTAGTTGGTTCTGTACGCATTTTTCAATTAGTTTGGCCAGTAGCGGGATGTTGGTCACTGGGCGAAAGTTGTTTGGGTCTGATCTATCTGCTGTGGGTTTTTTGATTATGGGGGCAACTTGACCTGTTTTTAGGCAGTCAGGGAGGATCCCTTGTGATAGTGAGGCATTTATAATTTCGGTCCATATTGGAATCAAAACGTGATTGATTTCTTTTACACATTTTGCGGGAAGGGGATCTTGATAGTGATTGTTTGGTTTTATTTTGGAAAGCGTTTTGGCGATACTGTGCTGGTCATATAGTTCGAACGTATCCCAACTTGCCTCATTTTTTGTTATGGTACTCTCCGTTGTAACGGCGGTATCTCTCGTAGGCATTTGTTCAATGGGAATGTTGTTTGCCACGGCGTCTTTGAGCTCTGATTCTAGTGATTTCGCCTTCTCTGTGAAAAATTTAGGAAATTCTTCACAATTTAGGGGTGTTTTTGAGTTCTCATGGGCAGATTTGGCTAATTTGTTTGATTGTTGCTTTAGGATTTCAAAGAGTTTTCGTGGTCTGTTTTTGGCACTATCCAGTTCTGACCGTATGAATTCCTGTTTTGATTTGATGATCATTTTATTATATTGGCCTCTAATTTTTCTGAGTGCTTTCAGCTCTGGGGATGAAGGGTGTTGTCTCCATTTTCTTTCGGCCATTCTCAATTTGCGCCTTTCTTCATTTAGCGATTCATTAAACCATGGATTTTTTGTCTTCTCCGAGATGTTTTTCAGTTTTAATGGCATGGTGTTATTGACAATAGCTTCGACCGTTGTTATATAGTGTTCGGTCAGTTCGTTTACGTTCTGCAGGTTGTTATGAGGTTTTAGGTCCCTTTCACAGCTTTCCACTAGTAGCTCTAAGTTTGCATCTCTTGTGTCTCTAACCCATTTTTTGGTCTTGAGGGGTTGTCTGGTTGTGCCTTTTTCCATTATAGGTATCGTGAATGTTATGGCATGATGATCCGACCAGTCGCATGGTGTTATAGAGAGGATTGCTGTATCTTTGTTTCGCGCAATAATCCAGTCTAACGTCGCTCCTTTCGAATGTGTGGGTTGTGTGCATAGTTGAGTAAGGTTCAGTTCAGCAAGGAAATCTTTCAGCGATTTGACCAGTTTGTCGTTGTGGTCCTCCCAGTGTAAGTTGAAGTCGCCAAGAAATATATTATTGACGCCGTCATTAGAGTTGGTCGTTATGATCTCCATTAGCTCCTCTGTAAACTTTTCACTGTCTCCTGGTGGATGGTAAAAAGAATGGAGGTTGAATCTTTGTTTGGTAGCTGTTCTGAAATTAAGACCTAGGTATTCGCTTGATTCTAGGGGGTCGGCTTGGATTTGTTTGACCTCAATATCGGATCTGTGAATGCAGGCTATGCCTCCTCCTAACTTTATGGGTCTGTCGAGTCTCAAAATGTTGAATTGGGGTGGTACTAGGAGATCCATTGAAGAATGAGTGGATATATAAATGTACATATGTGAATGGTGGATTTAGTAACAGTTGCAAAACAAGAATTGATGGACAGAATGCAGAACAATGTCATACATTCACCCCAGTACAGAGATCTGGGCCTAAATCCATCGTTTTTTTGCACTCCACACCACCCCAGTTCAGACATGGCCATATGCAAATCAGCCTTGACCCTGTGCCTCATGGGAACAGTCCAGCCCGAACTGCCAAGCCATGTCTTTCCTGGACCACAATCAAGCATCCTAGGACCGGTTTCTGGCTATCAGCCGTCTTCAGCCAGGATAGCTTGACTCCAGTGGTGTGGAGAGCATGGGACTCACGTCTGAGCATACCCATCCTACTCGGGGTGACAAATGCAATACAACAGTTGATGGACAAAATGCAGAACAATGTCATACATTCACCCCAGTACAGAGATCTGGGCCTAAATCCATCGTATTTTTGCACTCCACACCACCCCAGTTCATACATGGCCATATGCAAATCAGCCTTGACCCTGTGCCTCATGGGAACAGTCCAGCCCGAACTGCCAAGCCATGTCTTTCTTGGAGCGGAATCAAGCATCCTAGGACCGGTTCCTGGCTATCAGCCGTCTTCAGCCAGGATAGCTTGACTCCAGTGGCGTGGAGAGCATGGTACTCACGTCTGAGCATACCCATCCCACTCGGGTGACAAATGCAAAATAACAGTTGATGGACAGAATTCAGAACAATGTCATACATTCACCCCAGTACAGAAATCTGGGCCTAAATCCATCGTTTTTTTGCACTCCACACCACCCCAGTTCAGACATGGCCATATGCAAATCAGCCTAGACCCTGTGCCTCATGGGAACAGTCCAGCCCGAACTGCCAAGCCATGTCTTTCCTGGACTGGAATCAAGCATCCTTGGGCCGGTTTCTGGCTATCAGCCGTCTTCAGCCAGGATAGCTTGACACCAGTGGTGTGGAGAGCATGGGACTCACGTCTGAGCATACCCATCCCACTCGGGGTGACAAATGCAAAACAACAGTTGATGGACAGAATGCAGAAAAATGTCATACATTCAACCCAGTAGAGAGATCTGGGCCTAAAACCATCGTTTTTTTGCACTCCACACCACCCAAGTTCAGACATGGCCATATGCAAATCAGCCTTGACCCTGTGCCTCATGGGAAAAGTCCAGCCCGAACTGCCAAGCCATGTCTTTCCTGGACCGGAATCAAGCATCCTAGGACCGGTTTCTGGCTATCAGCCGTCTTCAGCCAGGATAGCTTGACTCCAGTGGTGTGAAGAGCATGGGACTCACGTCTGAGCATACCCATCCCACTCGGGTTGACAAATGCAAAACAACAGTTGATGGACAGAATGCAGAACAATGTCATACATTCACCCCAGTACAGAGATCTGGGCCTAAATCCATTGTTTTTTTGCACTCCACACCACCCCAGTTCAGACATGGCCATATGCAAACCAGCCTTGACCCTGTGCCTCATGGCAACAGTCCAGCCCAAACTGCCAAGCCATGTCTTTCCTGGACCGGAATCAAGCATCCTAGGACCGGTTTCTGGCTATCTGCCGTCTTCAGCCAGGATAGCTTGACTCCAGTGGTGTGGAGAGCATGGGACTCACGTCTGAGCATACCCATCCCACTCGGGGTGACAAATGCAAAACAACAGTTGATGGACAGAATGCAGAACAATGTCATACATTCACCCCAATACAGAGATCTGGCCTAAATCCATTGTGTTTTTGCACTCCACACCACCCCAGTTCAGACATGTCCATATGCAAATCAGCCTTGACCCTGTGCCTCATGGGAACAGTCCAGCCCGAACTGCCAAGCCATGTCTTTCCTGGACCGGAATCAAGCATCCTAGGACCGGTTTGTGGCTATCAGCCATCTTCAGCCAGGATAGCTTGACTCCAGTGGTGTGGAGAGTTAATAAAATGAATTTCGGGCCATATTATCAACAAAAGGCGATAGATTATCGCCGCTTTTCTTCGGCAGGAAACTGCCGATAAAGCAGAGATAATGGGCTTGATAATAGGCCCTTGTGAATTCCCATAGCAGCCCAGGTTAACACCAGAACCTGGGCTGCTATGGGAATTTACAAGGGCCTATTATCAAGCCCATTATCGCCGCTTTAGCGGCACTTTCCTGCCAATAAAAGCGGCGATAATGTATCGCCTTTTGTTGATAATATGCCCCTTCGTTCCATGCCCTGCATCACAGTTTGCGATGCAGGGCTCTGTACAAAATTCATTTTATTAATTTAATTGTTTACTTACCTGCAATCATCCAGATTCCGCTGCTTATCACCCCCGACCCTGCCCCTCCCCCGCCCTGCCTGCCTGCCCCACCGCAATTCCCTCCACAGGCCGCAATTGACAGTTACTTGTACTTACCTTAATCATAATAAATAATAAAACAATTATATATTATAAAATTATCACCTGTAGAAGACACAAATAAATATAGTTACAATATATATTTTACAACACAAAATAATTTGTAAACCTTTACATTTGCCTTTTTTGCTGTTCTCAGAATATATTGAATTTCACTAGAAACAGTGAGTTCAATAGTTCTCATCACATAACAGCGGGCAAAAATAGACAATCAATAAGATTAACTTAAAAAAAACATTCAACATTCTCAATAACAATTTAAAAAATAGATATAAAACATATCTTAAATGTTTTTTTCTAAGAGCAATTTCTTACATAAATATGACACATCTCAATTTAGTACAATGACCTCATTAAAATTAAAATTAAAATGGAAATGTCTTTTCGAAATCCTTGCAAGAACAAGGTTTACTATGGATTCATCAACTACTTCATGATAACTCATTTATCTCAAGATCAATCCATCTTTAATGACTTTCCTTCTTATCATAATAACTTTACTTCCCTTATCTTGGCTATTTCCAAATCCTATTCTTCCTTACAATTGAACACCATATCTAAGACTACCACCTCCTCTTTAAAATCCTTACTCACAAACTTCCTATTAGCATCCTGCATTCATAGTATCCATACTTCTTCTCCTGACATTAGAAGGAAAAGGATTTGAAGTTACAATGGGAAAGTAATTTACATACCTCACTTCCTCCTCTTTTAAGGAATAAAATATGGCTTAAGATTCATAAAACATCTTAGGCTGCTAATACCACTTAAGCTCTATTTTTCGTTTATAATTGTCTCAACATCACTCCAGTTACCTTACACAATTTTAATTCCACTATTCCATCACACTGCTGGTCATGTAACATTTCTTCCTCATATTTCAAACACATATTTTTGAATTCCCTGCCACTTATCAATTTTGGTTAAAAGTTTGGAAACAAATTATCTCTTTTTTGATACAAATGTGCCTTTAACATTCACAAATTTGTTTTAGAGAGTCTAACAGATGATTAGAATGGTAGTGCTTTTAATGTGTAAATTATTGATTTATGAATTGCAGTTGCATTCCAATAAATAACGAAACTTTGGAAAAATGCTCTTAATAAATCTTTCAATGCATGGTGGTATGGTATATGTTATAATAATAGACTTTACAGAGCATGCACTACCCCATTGTCTCACGCTATCAGAAGCGGCATTATTTGGTCACCAGTGACTTTTCTTAGATTCCTGTGTTTTAACCGCTCACCTACATTGTCCCTTAATTGAAGAGGTTTCTCACCCTCCAAGACTTCTTTTTTTTGTTTATTGATTTCTTAACCAATAGCCATATCATTCCTTTTTTTCCCTTATCAGATGTTCTCTACACTGTAATTTTTCCCTCATTTTCCACTGTCTTTTCTTAAATGTATACGATGTTACTGTTCTGCCTTTTTTGCTCTCTCCCTTTCTCTCTTTACTTTTATATGTTTGTTCTGTAAGTACTTTATTGCAATATTGATAATTATATTACTGTACTTATTGCTCTGTTGACTCATTATACTGTACAAAGTTATTATTGTTACTTTTTTCAATAAACATTATCTTTAAACATAAAAAATGCACGTTTTCTTTATTAATCTTTTATTTTTTAAGTTTATTAGTATGATAACTGGCTGGAGATTTCATCAATGTAATCTCCATTTCAAATATTATAATCAGGTACTCCAAGTTCAGGAGCATATTTATGTAGGTTTTGTGTCGCCATTGGGCCACGCAAAGGGGCACAAGGGCAGCACAAAACATAAGTAGGATTTATCATGCCACAGAAGCCCACCTTGCATAGCCCTGAGTAGCTTGATAAATCCAGAGTAAAGCAGTGCAGGGTGAATCGCTGCATTGTGTTGTTCTACACGAGGGATGAGTTCCATAGGTGGAGCATGCGTGTTCCCACTCATCCAACCATGGACTTTGGCACATTCCCAGATTTACCATTTCTGGTAGACCTGGGAATGTGTGAAAAGGCTACGCCTACTCAGGGGAGGCTTAATGAGGAGAAATATCTTTATTTCTCCTCATTACTTCCACTTTATATTTGTGCTGCAATCTACAGCACACATAGTACGAAGAGTATGCCTCATGGGATTTTTTGTGTGCAGGAAGTTGTCCCTTTCTGCACAAAAACAATCCAGCTTACAACTCATGCACCCTTGCACCCTGGTATAAGGGTGCCTGCATTAGCGCTAAGCGGTACAAAAGGGGGTGGTGATGGACGAGCATCTGAACCAATCAAACACTCACACCCAGTCAAAAGATCTGGGTTTAATCCATCACCGTTCTTTAGCCCACTCTGCCACCCCATTTCAGACATGGCCATATGCAAATCAGTCTGACCCTGTGCCTCATGGGAACAGTCCAGCCCGAACTGCCAAGCCATGCCTTCCCTGGACTGGAAACAAGCTTCCTAGGACCGGTTTCTGGCATTTCAGCCGTCTTCAGCCAGGCTTGCTTGAATCCAGTGGCAAAGTGAGGAAGCTACTCACGTTTGAGCATACCCTGCCAACTTATGGCAAACAAAGCGGTACAAAAGGGGGTGGTGATGGATGAGCATCTGAACCAATCAAACACTCACACCCAGTCAAAATATCTGGGTGTACTCCATCACCATTCTTTAGTCCACTCTGCCACCCCAGTTCAGACATGGCCATATGCAAATCAGTCTGACCCTGTGCCTCATGGGAACAGTCCAGCCCGAACTGCCAAGCCATGCCTTCCCTGGACCGGAAACAAGCTTCCCAGGACCGGTGTCTGGCATTTCATCCGTCATCAGCCAGGCTTGCTTGAATCCAGTGGCAAAATGAGCAAGGGACTCACGTCTGAGCATACCCTGCCAACTTATGGCGAACAAAGCGGTACAAAAGGGGGTGGTGATGGATGCATTCGCGCTAGGCTGGACAATGTGCGCCAGCACTAGGAAAGGGCAGGAATGCGCGGTATACTCTTAAGTATGGCACATGCTTTCGCTACCACACAGCTCAGAGCAGCAAGGTGATATGCTGTGCTGTGTGAATATACACCCTTAACAAGTTCTACAAGTATAAAGGCACACTGTAATGAGAATAATCAGACAGAAAAGGGGAATCTAGAAAATACAACATCCTCTAGTAAAATACAGGCATCAAATGATGGCTTATGACCTCTGAGTATCCTCAAACAATGATTCATTGTTATAAAATTACATTTGACCTCCATGAATGTTTCATCTTGTACTCCCATACTCTTTATGGGAAACTGAAGACCTCGAAAACATAAAACACTGGTAAATGTAAACCCAGGTCTGGCTAGAGACATACCGCGTGACATGGATGGCACATGACATGGGGCCACTTACCCTGTTGCCAATGCTAAAATCCATTCAACAACAATATTCTCATTGATTTAACGAACAGTTTTGGAGTCATGATCCAACAGTGCCTAGTGATATCTGCAGGGATTGCAGGTGTGATTTTATTTGGAACCATCAATCAGTAAAATGTACCTATCTCTACAAGTTAGAGATGCTGCATTCATTTTCAATCGCCTTCTCACACTGTCCTGATTATGAAATGGTCATATATACCTGCCATGCAAAATTGCATTAATTAATGTGGTTACAGCTTCTGTTGCCCAAAACTGCAGAGTACAATGTGTACTGACTGAGTTTATTACCTTAATGTAATCCGTGCTCACATCTCCTTCTTGTGGAATCATTCCGCACCTTTGCATCTAGATAGGTGATACTGGCACTGCAGAACATATTGTAATAACACAGTATGACAAACATTCAGCTTGTTATAACCTGAAGTCGGCTGTCAACATTTGACAGATCACAGGCAGCGACGGGAGCACCGCCCCGAAGTAAAATGTCAACAGGGCCTGCTCATTTGAGCCTTTCATGTGCACGCTCGGTATTCAAGTCTTCCCTCGAATTAATTTAGTGTGTGGCAGCAATTAAGAAGGTGAATATACAGTACATCATACAGCTCATTATGCAAATGAGTCGAGAAAAAAACTCTACGACTCAAACCGCGTCCTTTCTGGCAGAGCAGATATCATTAGAGGCCATCAAAAGTTTCCGCGGTGCCGTGCATTTTGATTTCTGACTGCTTGCCATGCAAAGCAAACAGGATCCCGCCACAAAATGGAAGACGCCGCTTCTGATGTTTTCACTGGCTGGTGCCTTCGTTGCTAAAAGCATTTCGATTTCTCACAGTAACAGGTCTTGAATAGAAGGCGAAATGGTTTTTATTTTGGATTTTGAAAACTAAATGTTCGGGCCGTATAAATGATTTCAAATAATTGAATTTGCCGCAGACCAGATTCAGCAGATGGCTCTTGAGAATTCCTTCCTAGAGAAGGCTAAAAACCAATAGACTGAATTTAGGTTATTTTTTCCGGCACGCATGTTGTACATTTTATACATTGTGTTTTGTTATGGGCTCTGGCTCCAGTAAATCGGAGGTCTCCATCTTCAGTGAAGGAGGATGCACGCAATTGAATATGAAGCATGCATACCCCATGCTGCAGAAAAGCAATTTTGTGCATGGTCTTAAGGGGCCAAGAAATAAAATAGCAATTGAATATAAAATAGTTGAAGTTTCATGTCCTCATTTCTTCTCCTTGTCCAGAATCGCCAGTCGCTTTATCATGCTTATATGAAAACAAACAGCATAATGACCACTGCTGCTTATTCAGTGGAGAATTAGAAAAGCTTCCGGGGCTGTGTGATGAAGCACAGGCAGGCATAGCGCCGTTTGTGTACAGTTAAGAAACGTGCAGAATTGCAAATGTGTGGGAAATCGTTTTCTAGGAATCATCAACAGCAGAGGCATGCTACCCTACAAAATAGCAGGGTAGCTTTGATTTACTTCACAATTGTATTTCATTCATGTAAAAAAGGGGAAAAAACTAGCATTGTCAAAGCCAATTGGTCTTATTGCAGCTTGTCCCCAGTCATGGATGTAACATAGGTGTGGCCAGGGTCTGCAGCTGCGACCGCTGGTTCTTAACTTGTTGTCACTTGCATTAAGAGATAACATGGATAAAAGGAGGGACCGGAAGCAAATGCAGAAGCAAACAAGCCTTTCTGTAAGCCATGCTAACCTTCTGCATGGGGTGGAAAGAGCACTCACGACATTTGATGCTTTCGGAAAAGGCCATATTTCAGAAAACAGGGATCGGCCCAGATTATTCTTCAAAACACATGCACCTACTAATCTGCCTGAAATGTTAACAAACAGTATCTTCCTAGACACTATCCCCGCTGTATTGTGCCCCCTTGACCCAACTTTGGAAACATAACGTGCTTGTCTAAATACATGAATACATGTAACAACAACTTGTTTGGCTTCAATTCTCCTCATATCTTATTCTTATGCCTCCCTGAGCTCACCCAGGCATCCCTAACTTGCCATGCTATTTCATTAATTTTTTCCTTAAAACTTGCCATTACTTTCTGTGTCTGTCCTAACCTCTCTTTTCTGCCAAGAATAACACGTACCTTGAGATGTTCTTTCTGAGAGGACGTTCTTTCTGAGATGTTCTTTCTCAGTGGACCTTTGTGCCTCACACCATGCCTCTTACTTTTCACCAGTCCCCCACTAATCCCATTACCTTGAACAAGCGTATCCTGTGATACAAAGACTGACAGATGGAACTCATCTGGACAAAATAGCAGAGTGATGTTGCAGGCATTGTCCAGGTGATTCACTACTTTCTTACCCTTTATTTAGAGAAACCAGCAATCTTCCTATTCACCCCATTTCTTTCCTTTTCAACAGCTGCTGGTTTACTTGCCCCTTCCAAACTTTTTTCAGCAGCAGTCATGTCCTCATGATGTAAATTCCTCCCCATCATTCTCTAGCTATCCCTCACCACCAGCATGTTCCTTTTTACCATTTTTAGAAGCTCCAACTCAGACATCACCTGCCCTAAACTACTTTGATGATGCCTTTACACACCAAAGCTGCCTTGCTCTCCTCCTAGCCCAACTGCTGATCATAACATCACCTTCCTGCATGCCCCCCCACCCACTTCATAATGTAGTGGGGCATATATAAATCTCTCTTCTCCTCCCTTCCTCTGAGGCTAATCGATACAAAAATGTGCCTGGGCCCTCAGCTTGGGCCTTCCAGCCTTAAATAAACCCACATCTTTGCCAACTTTCACATTCTCAAATTCTTCAAATTCCTTTCTTCCCAACCCAATCCAAAGGCTTCCACCACTACTCCCATTATAAAAGAAATGGTTAAAAATTCATTTTGTATCCACCCAATTCTCCTCAGGCCTGTACTAAGTACTCCAAACACCTGCATGTCTGTTACCATCTCTCCTCCTTCGTGCCGCAGCATCGTCACCAAGTCCTTCCACTCTCACCTCCATTTAAGCATCTCAGGCCACACCAGGCAAATTGTTTTGTGCCCCAACTTCTTCATGTTCACGCATGTTCATTTTCACTTCTGATCTGCCTAGCTTTTTGCCACGGAGATGCTCAAGCTCAAGGGACAGGTGTGGCACAGTGGCCAGGGCGGCTGATTCTGGACCACTGGGCTCACGGTATGATCCCCTGGGACCGGTGGCAGCTCAGCTCAGCATCGTGGGACTCTGGACAATAGCTCGCGTAATCTCCCTGATGTTCCACAGTGCCTCGAGGCCCTTATGGGTGATTAGTTTGGGCATTAAAAAGACTGAGTTTACAACTGTTTACAAGTCTCCATTTACTTATTTCACATTACCATTTCCAGTCCCTCACACTTCTTGCTCCTACACTTCAGAAACTGTGAAAGTTCCCAAAACCACCTTGTGAAAAATTGAGAGAAATAACTGAGCCTCTCAGACAGACATGCTCAAGCTCTCACCTGGACCAAAAGATCTAACATCTTCACCAAAATTGCTATATAGCCCTCTCTCCAAGCTCCCCTCTTTCTATCCCATCCTTTGACTGTTCTCTTCACAAGTTCTGTCTTTTGAAGTTAGTCCCCACAAAAACAGTTCCATAGAATGCTACTACTGCCATATGCTCCTCAATCGTCACTGGTGACATTCATTTCCCACAATCGACATTACAAACTGCATTATGTCTTCTTTCTGATGCTCCACACCCTCCCTGTCATTCCTTCTCCTTCTTACATGGGTCTGCTTAAATTCCTTCTATGCCCATCTATATATAACTGCTGCCATAGATCCTTCTACTAACTGCTATGCTATCATCATCCAAGCTCCCACAGTTCCTTCAGCAGTATCTACCTCACAGGCCCCTATAGAGATTCTGTCTCTGATATGGTTTGGCAATGGAGACAAAGCATCCGCAATCTCATTTTGCAATTTGGTTTTAGCCGATGCCTGAAACATATCATTCATCCACAAGCATCTCAGCACCAGTTCTCACAACATTCTCAACACGCACCAGTCAGAGGCAGACAACTTGTTCACACTCACCACTTCTGGACTGTTTATTAAAAATGAACCCACCTATCCTTCAGCTCTTTTCACCACAATTCAACTGCCAGCAATACTGGAAAGAATTTCTGGAACCCTATGCTGTGCCTCCTTCTTTTTTAATCATCCAGCCATATCTATGCACATCATCTGCCATTTCCTAATGAAGGAAGTGACTCGCTTAGGGTCACCCGGGTCACCACTGACCACCTCTCAGCCTTCCGTACCAGATGAAGAGTCGGAGAGACAGTGGAGAATACATACCAATAACTGTTTATCTGTATACGCTCAGAGCGGGGCCCCATCTACACAGTCCCGAGAGAGAGTGCTGGAGAGGGAACTAAAGGACAGTAAGCATAGAGATGCAGTATGTACATTTCATGATTAGTTAAGAATGCCCACAGTGGAATTTTCCAAGCAGATCTAGCTGGACAGTGAAAGACAAAACAAGGTTTCTGCTTTCTTATCTTGCAAAACTCAGCACTGTCCAAAGCCGTTACACCCTGGGCTGCGATCAAATTACCAGCCAGGTAGGAGAGGGCCTTTATCTAGTGGGAAAGCTATGCACTGGCACTAACAGTCTTTATTGCAGACACAAAACTTAGCAAAGAGCATTTCCCAGAATTAAGGAAAGATTAGTTTCGATCAACATGCAAAATGGAGTCGAAAAAGAAAATGGTTCAGCGAATACTAGCTTAAACATGGCATTGCGTAAGCATCAACTGGCCTAATCTAGCAGAGCAAAACAAATCCTCCTGCCACTGAGGCATCAAAAAAATATTCAGACATCGCACTCATACTGCTCTAGGATGACCCACATTGACACACAATTGTACTCCTCCAGATACCTCATGCAGACTCTCAAGTGCTGCATTTCTTCAGTTATTCATATTCTGTGGTGTGGCTTGGATACACCTTACATTGAAAGACCCATATAACTACAGAAACCCTGCAGAAAAAGTTAATGTTGTCCAAAACCTGTTGTATCCAGCTGAGTTCACAATTTCTTTCCTCCAGTATCTTCCTCGGCAGCTCTCCGCCCCGAGTCACCAACTTCTCCTCAGATAGCTCGGCACCATTGCCAGGGAGCCTAAGTCATTCCCTAGAAAGGTAAGTGTTATGATTAGCCTCTCTGTTTTTTCAATGACCATGGATTTTCATGGCTTTGAAGATATGGAGTAAGTCAATGCAGTGCAAGTCGCTGCATTGCCTCGCGCTACGATGGCAAGGCGTGTCATGAGGTTTACCGTGGGTGTTGCACACGTAACATCCATGGCATTTGACAACACGCTGTAAACCTGGGAATGCGTCAAAAGCCTACGCCTGCCTAGAAGTGGCATGGTGAGGTGCAGTGAGGAGAAATAACAATATTTCTCCTCCTTTGTTCCTCTTGCTATGTGTGCTGCATTCTGCAACTCACATAGAAAGAGAAAATCACCTTCAACGATTTTTGTGTAATGGCCCTTCCTGCACGAAAACAGTCATCCCTACAACGCAGACACCCTTGCGCCATGGTGCAAGGGTTCCTGCTTTGGCATATGGCAACCAATTGAGCACCAGTACAGGGAAAGAGGACACTAATGCGCCATGTCTGATTGAATGGTGCATTTCTGTCCTTTTCTTTTGCCATAGGGCAGCGGAGCCGGAAGTCTTGCAGCGCTGTCCTACATCAAAATAGTGTAAATGAGTCCCTCAGAGGTTAATTTACAAGCACTGGGCACCACCAGTATGTCCCTTTTTGTGACTTCCAGTGGAGCGCAGGGCTTAGCCATATCAACGAGGCCCCCTAAAGCCACCTTGCCTGGCTTTTCATGGCCTTGTAGATATGGCGTGAGGAAATGCAGCACAAGTTACTGGGCTGCTTCACACTATGATGGGGAGGCATGCCATGGGTGTTTAGTGGGTGTTCTGACGTAATACACATAGCATTTGGTACATTGCCAGATTTACAACAAGTTGTAAACCTGGGAAGGCCTCAAAAACCTAGGCCTCCCCGAGGGTGGCATAGGGAAGGTGCAACAAGGAGAAGTGACATTATTTCTCCTTGCTTTTTACTCTTCCTATGTGTGCTGCATTTTGCAACACACATAGAAAGGAGAAATCACCACAATTTATTGTTTTTGTGCAGGAAGGTGTCCCTTACTGCACAAAAAGTCATTCCTACAATGCCAACACCCTTGCACCATGGTGCAAGAGTGCCTGTGTTAGCGCATGGCAGCCTATTTAGCACCAGCGCAGTGAAATAGGACAGGAATACTCCGTATTTGTTAGATACAGTGCATTCCTGCCCATACTTTTGCCATGATGCAGAACCGCATGAAGGCTTGTGGAGAGGCACTATGGCACAATATTGTATATGAGGCCCTTAGTATAACAGTGAGTTTTGCATGGATCCGCTTACAACCAATTATAAAGAGTTGTGAATGTAGTCTTTTGGAAGAGCTGGGGAAGGAAATGTTTTGAAAACAGCTGGACAGCTTTGCCAGCCCCCAGATTCAATAACAGCTTTTCCATTCACGGGTAATAGTTTCACTGTTGAAAAGAATTGATATGCAAATTTGTGATATTAGAGTGCAAATAATAGGCCTGCAGAATTTTACTCACGCCTGCGAAATTAAAAAAATTCCAGAATTTCTTTTATGTGAAATGTCTGATTTAATGTAATTTTCTTGATCAAAGTGTGCCTCTTGTGTTAAAAAGACTTTGGGGGTACCAGGGGATACTGGTTAGAGTAGAAACTGTCTCATTGTGAGAGTAGAAAAATGTTTCTTGGTTGGAGTAGAAAATGTATTATCATGGGATATTTTCTACCACAAACCAGTCACCCACCGGTATCTTGCAAAACTTTTGATTCACGATGCACATTCAGGTGAAAACACCCAATACATGCAAACCACATTTCTATATAAAAGGATAATTTGGGGAATTTTTCATGTAATGGCATGACATTTTACGAGAAAAAAGCTATACAATTTCGCCCAGCCGTGCTTATGAGGAATTCAAGTGGGAAGAGATAAATGGCCTTTAGAGACTACACAGTACAGTTGGCAGCCATATATTGAAATTAGAACGTTTTATTGGGCTGATTAAATAGCACACAGACATTAGAGGACCTTTTTAATTATCCATCTATCATTTCACTATGTTAGCCAAGTTAATTTGTAAAGTAATGGAAAGAGAATGTTTTGATCTTACACCTAATACAAGTTGAAAGGTGGTTCATCATGTTGTTTTGCTTTCTCAAACAGCTCAAAAGTGGGTGATGAAGGGGCTGACAGGGGTGGCTCCTCCATTTGAGTGGAAGAGTGTCGCCCCACAAACAGAAGCCCCAAGCCAGAGCTGAAAAATAGAATGGTAATAATTTATTATCATTTTATTTTTCAGCAACTGACCTGTCCTGAACTGAATGACAGGATGGGGGGGTGCCATTGCTGCCAAGTAGCTGCAGAGAGCTGTGCATTTTAAAATATCTCTTTGGCCGGTCGACCTGCACCAGCCAGCCAGACATGCGCAGATTAAACTTCTCTAACTTAGCTGTCTTAAAAAGCTCGGTTACAGAAAACACAGGCCTCCAGAGAACTTGCGAGCCCTGAGAGAGGCAACACCCTCCAATCCTTGTACTGCCTTCATGCTGGTGAGAGCAGCACCAGGATTGGTTAGGGAAGTTGTTTGGATTCCGCATTGGAGCGTGCCTAGAAGAGAGACGACCAGTGGAGGAGGACATTGCATCGCATCTCCAGGTAAGCGTGTGTTTACTTAACTTTTTCTTTTTTTGCATCTCCCTGCCCCACACCCTTGGTACATGGCAGCCGCCTCTGGGGACTGATTTGTGTATGTCGGCTTGCCTATTAGTTGCAGCCTATTTGATACATGACCGGCACTGTTCCCTGCAGAAATCCTCTTCAGCTCTGTTCGTACTTGCACTGCTTTCCAGCTTGCCTAGGCTCACCTGTCTGCAAGAACTGCTCTGGAAGATGGCAACTTTCTGGCAGAAATAAGTAAAACTGCAACAGTTAATGGCGCTGAAAGGTGGGACCAGGCTGATAAAAGATCACATGATGTTACTTTCTGGTTTGTCAGAAAGTCAAAGGTGTGTGTTGTTATTTCCTGTAATACAATGTAGGGGGTCAAACAGTGTGCTATGTTTCTTCAACTACCGTGGGATTTAGGAAAATGAGTGTTTACACTCCAGCTGTATTGCAAAGAAAATCATATCACAAAACAACATCTTGGGCTATAATAACTTGGAAGATGAGAGATGGACCCTCTCCAGTATTAAATAAATCTCTGACTTAACCTTGACCTCAAAGAAGAATGTTATAAAAAGAAGTCAGGAGACACAGTCTACAATGTAAATAATGAATTTGAAGGTATTGCAAAATCAACAATTTTGATAAACGATCAGTATTTTTGTTGAATCTATGAGAAATCATCTATGCACAATTCTTTACTTTGTGGAGAAAAAATTATTTCTAAACAACAACAAAAAATATATAAAAGAGCACTTCAATTGTTGTTGTGTCACCACAGTTAATACATGGAGAGGTGTGGTTCAGCGGCCAGGGCAGCTGACTTCGGAGCACATGGTTCACAGTTCATTCCCTTGCTTTGATGGCAGGGCAGTTCAGCTCAGCACCATGTGACTCTGGGCAATAGCTCATTTAAGTTCCACGATGGACCCCAGCACCTTGAGACCCATAAGGGTGGGTAGTTTGTGCTTTACAAATACGGATTTACATCTAAGAGCACACATTAGCTTTAATATAACAATAGGGCTACCTTAGCCTTGTCAACAAAATCTAATGGGAATACAAGTGAGAAAATGTATCCATCCATGAAAGGCCATGTCCTTGATTGACAGTCTATCCAAGCAATGGCAAGCCATAAAAAACTCCTAACAATTCATGTTTGAAAAGGTCCCTATCTTTCTAAAGTTTCAAATCATAATTTTGAAGAATTGATGAAGTGAGGTCTTCACTATCTGTAGTGAAACATAACAATGGAGGTCACAAATATCATCATTTTGGAAAACACAACAGTTCAGTAAAACAAAAATGGTTTTTGTTACGGCATTCAAAGGTGACAATATGAAGTGCAATGATGGCATTTCAGCAAAACATTTAGGAAAACACAAATTATAAAATATGGCTTATGGCCCTAATAACATCACGAGAAGAATCATGATTCGAGATGGGTGACAATTTCAGTGACAGTATGAAAGAGAGTAAATTTACACGTTTGCATTCTATTGGTGGGACAGAACTATAAACCAGGTGGCCCTTATTCATTATCGTTGATTGGAGGTTGTCAGGGTCGAAAGTATGCTGAGGATGTCAGTGTCATTGTCAAGCGTGAAGTGACTCCATGAGGCATTGGTTTTGGGGGGGGGCAGCACAGCTTAGGAGGGGGCACGTAATGAGGATTTAGGCGAGTGTGAGATATTGATTAGAGCCAACTTGAGGTCGGATGCGATCTTTTTTGCTTTTTCAAGGAAAAAGTCATAAACGGCCTCACAGCTGGGCCGAGGGCAGGAGATGTGGGTTGACTGGCCAGAAGTGTTATTAGATTGTGACTTAATCAATTCAAAGAGTCTTTGTCCTGTCCCCTCCCTATAGCTTTCATGGTCATATGTGCTGCACTGCCATCCCACTTGCCCTGTACGGTGTATTGTGCTTCTGCAACCTCTGACACCTGCCTTGCTAGGTTAGTTTGGTGCATCTGCCCATCTCCCTTCTGATCTCTGTTTTCCGAGTCCATGCCCCTACCCCATTCCTCCTGCCCTCCATGATCCAATGTACCATACTTGCCAACATTTTGAATTTGTCAAGAGGGAGATTTTGAAAACTAAACTTACGTTGATAAAGAGGAACTTTTAGGCAGAAGACAGATAAAATAAAGCCCTTATGGGTTTAAAAACGGCAGGAGTCTTCTGCCTGATTCAGGTCTGTTGGCATGTCTGGTTGTACTGCCACTGACTCTTCCTTCTGCACTCAATGGTCTGTTATATTGCCACAACCTCTCTTGCCTGTCCTGCATGGCTAGTTTGTTGCCCCTGCCCCCTTTTCCTCTGCCCTCCATGGTCCGTTGTGCTGCTACTGTCCCTCCTGCCTACCCCGCATGGTCAACTTATTGCCTCTGCACCCTCTTCTCTTCCCTCAGTTATCAGAGTCTGTGTCCCTGACCTCTGCCTCCCACAGTATTCTAATGAACAAGTCGATTACCAAAGTTCTATATTTATTACAAAAATGGTGTACACCTGATGTCATCTTGATGTAATCAAACTGTAATACCTAAAGCATTTCATTTAGAAATTATAAAAAATGAGAGACCTTATTCCCATAGAAATTATGGTAATGCTCCAAAAAACTAAAATGAGGACATCTTTTCTGAGTTCTCCAATAGCGACAAAGCACTTTAAAATTATTTATTACCTTTATTTTTTTATCTAGTTTATCACTTGATTATATGTTACACTTAGGGGAGAGGATGTGTTGTTATGGCTAACTCTGCAACTGGGGACCCATGTTTGAGTTTTGTGTCAGCTCAAAATCTTGTGTTCCTGGGCAAATCAATGAATCTCTCCATCCCTAAAACCAAAATTAATGTGTTCTTGTATAATGTAACTGATGCTCATGTAAAGCACTCCTAACTTGACTTTGGGTCAAGTTTGATCTATATAGAACTGCAAAAAAACAAAAACAATATTTTTTTTGCACACTTCTGTCATTGAGCTGGACTACAGTTGGGTGATAAATGTGCTACACTTTGGCTCTTTTTCTCGGGTAGCAGTCTTGGGAGACTTATTTGTTATGAGGCTCCCTAATTTCCTCATTTAGGGCCAGATGTAGGTAATTTTTATTTACCGACCTCTTAAATACCGAGTCACACCGACTCGGTATTTAAGAGGTCGGAAAATAAAAATACCGAGATGTAGGTAATTGCAGATGTGCAATTACCGAATCGGAAACAGTCGGTAATTTCCGATGTGGTAAATACCGACCAGTTAATGCCCATGCATTCCTATGGGCTTTGAAGCCCATAGGATTGATTGGGCATATACCGGTCGGTATTTACCACATCGGAAAATACCGACTGTCACAAGGGTGCAGGGGGTGTCACTTTGACACCCTCTGGCACCCCCAAAAGAGGCTCGGGTGCCATGTGGCAGGCATACCTGCCCTAAGGGCAGGTCTGCCTGTCATATGGCATAGGTGTGCATGCACACATGTGCATGCACACCAGAAACGGTATTTTACCATCAAGTAGTATTTGATGGTAAAATACCGATGTGGTACTGCTTGTGGGACTCAGAAGAGTCCCACCTACATACCAATTGTCCGGAATCAGTAATGATACCGACTCGGTATTTTACATACTCGGTAAATTTACCTACCGGTAAATTTACCGAGTCTGTAAATTACAGGGCCCTACATGTCAAATTGCTTTTACCGGGTGGTAACGGCCGAATTCGGCCGTTACCACCCGGTAAAAGCCTACCTACATCTGGCCCTTAGTGCAGTATCCTCAGTACAAATTGCTTTCAGTTTTCCACTTCAATTTCATCGGGATGGCATTCAAATGTGCCACACTTTTGACATAAGTTCAAAATGTTAGCTCTCTAGTTGCTCATTAGAACTCTTTAATAAAGTTGCTGATCACCAGGGAGTGAACTGCTGGTGCTGAAAGTGCATGTTTCATTTTGCATGTCAGAATGGTTTAATGAAATAGAAGAGGAAGATGCCAATTGTGGATATGCCAATGTTACCATGTTTTAAGCAATGAGCACATACACTTTAGCACTGGGTAGCAGTTGTAAAGTGCCCAAATTTAGCAAAAAGGGGAGGATCAAGGCAAAAAGTTTGAGGTGACCCTGCAGAAAGGGCCACTTCCAACAAGAATAATTTACTGATGTGGATGAAGAAGAAATATCAGAGCTCCTAGAAAATGTGTCTTCATTTTATCATTTTAGAGCATGATTTCGATGACAAAATCAAGCAGCTCAATTCATTAATTTCAACGGAAATTCTTTGGGCCAGCAAAATTGCACCACGCAAATTGCGACTCATTTGCGAGTCGCAATTTGCGATGTGCAATTTGCCATGTACAACAGTGTGGTTACCAAGGTTTGGAATTCTGAATGGGGTTGCGAATTGTGAGGCTCATTAATATTAATAAGCCTCTTGCACTTTGCTAGCCCAATGGGAATGACAGGCCCTTCCAGGTATAGTGGCCTGCTGGGCTCATTAGACCACCAAGGCTGGGACTGCTTTTAAATAAAGCAGTTTTTATTTTTTATTTTTAAAAGCAGCCCGTTTTCTTAAAGGAAAATGGGATGCATTTTAAAAAAATGAAACGTTTTCATTTTGTTTTTTAAGGGCAGGTAGTGGTCCCTGGGGCCAGTGCCTGCCCTTAAAAAATATTTTGGGAGACAGTCACAAAGTGGAAGGGGGTCCCCTGGGATCCCTTCTTAATTGCGACTGCATTAGCACCCTCTTGAAGAGGTAATTTGCAAGTGTTTTGCGACCACATGGATTTGCGGATGCAATTAGGAAGACAACTCCCTTTCTTAATTGTAACTCGGAATTACAAAATAGCGAGTCCCAAATAAATTGCGACTCGTTAGTTAGGAATTGAACATGGCCCTGGGCCTGCATGCGCAAACGAGTCACAAACCAATTTGCGCATGCGATTTAGGGTTGTACATCTGGCGCTTTATGTTTTATAGCTTTGATTCCATCAATTTGCCATCCAGGTGTGCCACACGTTTGTCACCTTACAGCATGTTAACGCTCCAATTGTTTTTTTAGAACACTGAGGAAAGCTGCAGTAGAACACAGGGGAATCAAACAACAGGCTGCTTCTACTCTTGGATGTAGGTGCACCACCTATTTCCTGAAGTGCACCAACACAAGAAGGCGGATAGAGCGAGACCGCTACAGAATATTTTTTAACCCCTTGCACTACTAAGAACAGAGATTAACTTTATTTGCAAACAAAGCAAAACATTCCAGGTTATGTGTATGTTTATGTTATGGCTTAGTTTGAGGAAGATTCATATTTACACACCTTTATCTTGGAGGAGACACAAACATGAAGAGCACCGACACATTCTTTGTTTTTGTCTTCTGCATAAGTTGGGGATATCCTACAAAGCAAATCCACCCAAAGTGCCTGCTTCTATTCTGCAGACAAATCACTCGGGTAAGCTATCTTCTTTCTAGTCAATGTATCCAAATGAGAGCAGAGCAGACTGTTACCACTGGAGCCTTTCAGGTCCATTTAAACTCTAGACGATTTATTATGTGTAACTCTGCAACCTATTATAAAGCAGAACCAGACAATAAACGTTTTTATGAACAATGTCCAGCCCACTGTTCATTACAGTGGATGATAGCTGTGGTTTCTATTTAGTACATCACTCTCTTACTTTTACATTGGTTGGAGTCTAGGATCACTAGGTATTCTTCATATTTCTTATCTTTTTAGTACTGTGGCCGACAGAATGTAAGCTTCTATTTGGAGGCAAAATGTGTATTAAAGGATGCCCTTTCATGCATCTTTCTCATTTCCTATACTACTCAATAAAATTAACACAATTCCAGCCACATGTTTACCATTCAAGTTCTATTTATGATCAATGTCAATATGGAATAGGCATACTTATATGAAGGATAAGATACTATGGTCTGTCCTTGTAAGTCCTTGTCGTTGAGCTAATAAACAGAGGTGCAGAAAAAGATAATAAACTGATCTCTAAAAATTCTGGTTACTTTATGAAATCAATTTCTACTCCCTACCAATTAGATAGACATTCAGCAGCAAAGATAAAACTGTTGAGGAAACAAGGGTGTGGCATCGGCTCAACACTGTCGTCAGAAGCAGACAAAAAATGCATAATGTCACTTTTATTAGTACTGGGGTTTTATGGACTGGGGTATTTCACAAGGCATGCATTCAGGCATTATTCTCCTGCTTGCAAGTTAGAAGGTTGCCCTTTCAAGTTCTTGATTTACATTTTCTTTTGAAATCACTCTTAATGACTGTCAGACGCCATGTTTACAATGTAAAATGATAATTACACAGTCAAGATTTTTGGAATACTTCAATACACAGTGAGTAGCTGATCCACCTCACCACCATTCGGCCTTCTACCCCTATGGACATCTCCAACTTGGTGATCCCTCCAGACCCAAGACCACCACCCTTGAGTGCAACACCACCTGAACACCTGGCTAAATGATGGCAAGAATTTCATGCTGTGTAAATATGTAATATATAATTATCCAAGCCTACTCTCTGTTAAAATGTAATCATGAGGGAATTTGTATATATATATATATATCCAAACCTTTGCAGGAACCAACTTCGGAATGAGGCCACACAGAGATGAAATATGCTCGTTTCTTTAATGACAGCTTGCCAGCAGGAGCACATTAAAAACCAACTCACATCAGAGTAAACCTTGCCAGACGCGTTTCAGGAAGCAAATCCTTTCTTCAGTGGCATAATGGAAAACATGAAGAAACGCCTCAGTCTTTAAATACATTCATCGCACCTGCCTCAGTGGGCGTGGCCTAACGGCATTCTGGGCGCTGTAGTACATGTTAAGTCTCCCCCAGTGGGTGCGTTTCTTCAAGTTGAATCACTTCAAATAAATGATGCCTGGGGTTTCAAAAGGCACCTGCTTGCTTTGTAGCTGCCAAAGAGCCTCAGACTGGCACCCCCCTGCTCGAGGTCACAGCTTGTCTCTGTTCGAAAATCACAGCTCTCAGTGGTGCTGTGACAGACCTGCTCGGAAAGCAGTGGGCTTCATTCCAACGACCTGGAAAGCCGTGATAAATCCAAACCTTTGCAGGAATCAACTTCGGAATGAGGCCACACAGAGATGGTTTTTAATGTGCTCCTGCTGGCAAGCTGTCATTAAAGAAACAAGCATATTTCATCTCTGTGTGGCCTCATTCCGAAGTTGGTTCCTGCAGGTTTGGATATATATATATATATATATATATATATATATATATATATATATATATATATATATATATATTACCTACTGGCAGACGCCAGTAGGTAGTTACAGTTAGGACCTAGCTACCATAGGAAATCCGCAACATTCTATTGGGAAAAACTCTGGCGCCGGTTGAGGAATTTGCGTGTAATTTTCCAAAATTTTGGCCAGCTCCGCTCCTTCCCTGAGAGTTTCGGGGGAATTCGTGAAGTGGGGGCTGAGAAAAAAAGGGGGTCCCAAAACGTGTTTTCTCCATGTTCATTTCCATAGGACGTTCTGACACGCCTACAGCCCGAACCGCTGAACGGAATTACGCAAAACTTTGCAAAATTGTAGGGATTGGTATGCAGATGTGCCTTTGCTATATTTGTTGAAAATTGCTCCAGTGGTTTTTTGAAAATTCACTTAAAAAACACATATATATCTATAGGCGCGCTCCGAGCGCTAACCGGTACGCGTACCGGGGAGCGCACCCGGCGCGCTACGGGAGTGCGCAAGCGGAAAGCTGATTGGCTGTCGGATGTCTGTCAACATTCTAAACAGTCCGGAGAGTCCGCCATCTTGTGTCTCGGTAGAATCGAGACACAAGAGGTTAACAAAAAAGGGGGAAATGATTAAAAGGGGGCAGGGTAGACCCCCCGTGACCCCCTAGGTTTAATGAGGGGGGCCTAAAAGGACTCTGAAGGGTAAAAAAATAATTTTTATTTTTTTTATTTTCGCGGGGTAAGCGCTGGGTGCGTTCCCAGGTGCGCTCTCCGGTACGCGCACCCTGAGCGCACCACGGGGAAAAACAGTGCAAGAAAATAGAGTAAAAAACATAATTTAGAGTGCTTAGAGGTAGGGTAGCTCTGAAAAGAGCTGTTGTGTTATGTGGGTGTTATTTGTACCTACAAGTAGGTACTAATGCAGAGTCTCAAATTCAAATTCAAGAGGAAGACTCTATTCCCCTCATCTGCAAAGTGTACACCATCTCTCCTATAGATGCCTTGCATGTTGTAACGCAAGTTGTTGTGGTAAATGGAACCCATACCATAGTCTCTGAGGAAAGCAGGAACAGATTTATTTACATGTTTCCTTGCTTTCTCAATCTTTGGACAAAATTGGTTGGACCAGTTCCATTTTTGCCTTTGGCATATATTAGAAAATACCAAGGCAGTTTTTGGAAAAAGTGACATCAATTGCCCAAAGATGTCCTTTAAAAGCATTTCCAGACCTACCCCAGTCAAAGTGCCTAGGTCATTTCCACCACAGAAGTCATTTCAATGGTTGAGAAAAAGTCATTTAAAGAAACATTGTACTTGATTAGCTAGTACATTGAGAGGTCAAACACCCTTGCTGGATTCTTTTGCAACATAGTATGATGAACTTCTGAACTGTGTGCTGGGTTAGGAGGGAGTTACCATGGTAACAGGGTGAATGAGCACTGGGGGGATGGGTGAATGTTATGTGAGTTTCAAAGTGTTCAAATGTACAACCAATTAAAATGTGCAGTTTGGTTTTGAATTTGTGTGGGAAGAATTTTGATTGGTTATGTACAAGAATATGGGTCTGAAATGAGAAAGAATCTGTGCCATTATTCTGAGGCTCCAGTGAAAGAAGCATTATTCAGATATTCTGCTTAAGAAAATCTGTTGTGTGTGACTGACACTGTTCTACATCTTTCAAAGCATTTTTAAAGGTGAGTAATGATTCTTTTAAAAAAGATAGAGTGCTGTATGCACTATGGGGAAGATTAAGAAGCATATTGTGCTTCTTTATTATTGCATTTTGTGTCATTTTTTTTGTAATGTTGTTTAAAAATAGAATGGTGCATATTGGCAATGTATTTTACTAACTCCTTCTCTTACTCCCTGTGTCCTCTTAGTTCTACACTCCCCTTCCCTCATTCTCTCTCTGTTAGCCTCATTCTCTCCATCCCCTTAGTCTCTCACTCCTCTTCTGTCACACTCACTCTGTATAACTCAGCCATACTCCCACACTCACCTTCTTTCAGACCTTCTCCTTTACTTTCCTTCCTCTCTCTTCCCTTGTTTTGCTCCTTCACTCCTTTCCCTTCCCTTACTCTCCTTACTCCACTACACTAACTCTTTCTCTTACTCCCTCTGTCCTCTTAGTTCTACACTCCTCTTCCCTCATTCTCTCTCTGTTAGCCTTATTCTCTCCGTCCCCTTACTCTCTCACTCCTCTTCTGTCATGCTCACACCCTATAACTCAGCCATACTCCCACACTCATCTTCTTTCAGACCTTCTCCTTTACTTTCCTTCCTCTCTCTTCCCTTCCTTCATTCCTTCACTCTTTTCTCTTCCTTTACTCTCCTTACTCCACTTCACTAACTCCTTCTCTTACTCCCTCTGTCCTCTTACTTCTACACTCCCCTTCCCTCATTCTCTCTCTGTTAGTCTCATTCTCTCCATCCTCTTAGTCTCTCACTCCTCTTCTGCCATGCTGCCTCCGTATAACTTAGCCATACTCCCACACTCACCTTCTTTAAGACCTTCTCCTTTACTTTCCTTCCTCTCTCTTCCCTTCTTTCGCTCCTTCACTCTTTTTCCTTCCTTTACTCTCCTTACTCCACTACACTAACTCCTTCTCTTACTTCCTCTGTCCTCTTAGTTCAATACTTCCACTCCCACTTTTTCCTTCACTTCCTCTGTCTCATCACTCCCTTACACCCCTTGTCTCACACTCACTTGCCTTAATCCACTCTCTATCACCACTCTTTCCTCAACATCACTGCTCTTCTCCTACCCTTCCACACCCCGTTCCCTTACTTCGTTTTCTTCACTTATCCTCATTCACTTTGTTCACTCCCCTTCTCCTCACTCACCTCCCACACTCACCTTCTTTCAGTCCCAATAGTTCACTTCCTCCCTCTCATCCCTTTCTTTGCTCCCTCACTCATTTTCCTTTCCTCTCTCACTGCACTCCACTTCACTCACTCCTTTTGAATTTTTTTAGGAATACAACTCTTTTTGGAGAATTGGTGGTAGTTCTAAAAAGAACTGTTTTTTTTCTTCTTTTTTAGTTATTTTTTCTGAACAAAAACAAAAACAGGGAATGCCAAACTGCTCAATAGGAGCATAAAAAAGGGGAAAAATTGGGGCTGGGGAGGGCAGCGGTGGTCTTCCCTTCTGCGTACAATGTTCATGATGCTCTGCTCTCCGTAGGAAAGCAGTTCATCACACTGCTTACATTTTATAGTGATGTCATTGAAAATAGGCTGAATGTTAGGGATCAGCTGCTCAGGTCTCCCTCTCATGGATAATGTTGTTGGTCCTCCAGTAGATGTTGAGGGGCCATCCCTTGGGGGATTACGTGCCAGGGCTCTGACACTCTCCTGGGCATAGTTCTGGGGGTGCCTCCTCTGAACATGCCGAATCATCGTCGAGTTGCCAAAACTATACTTCCTTCTAGGGTCAACCCGTGAAAGCACAGTTTGGCAAATTTTACACTCCACCTTTGGAGCATTAACCTTTTTTTCACCTGGTGGTATGGTAAAAAACTTCCATATAAAGTGTTCCTTTACCTTGGGCTGAGGAGCCTCTCCCTGGATGAACTCATCGGAGTCCTCGCTGCTGCTGGGTGGTCTAGCAGCCATTCTTTTCACAAAAAGGAAGAACAGAAAAGAACAGGTCTTGCTGTCTCCAAAGTGAAACAAGAAATGAAGGAAATTGGTGGGGTATTCATTATTTGTTAAAGAAAACTGCTAACAACCAATGAAAAGAGATATTTTAAGGTCACATGACTTGACGCGCTTACGCTGCGCGCACCCGGAGCGCTTCCGGGGGCGCTTACGCAGCACGAACGTAGGTGCTTCCGAGGGCGCTTACGCGGCGCGCCTAAATTATGTTTTGCTAGCTTTTTGGAAATGCAAAATCATTTTAATTCGTAAAATCTAAAATACTACTTTTATAAGTATGGTACTGAATGTCTTGCATTATTATTTAGTTTAAATACATATTTATTTTACGCTCGCGGAAATAGCGCTCTCGCTGTGCTCACGGGTGAGCTTACTGGTGCGCGCACCCTGAGCGCTCCAAGACAAAATGATTAAAAAAAAACATAAAAAATAAATTGAAATTTTTTTTTTGAAAAGAAAATAATAATAAATAATAGTTATAAAAAACAGCTAATATAAAAAAACACTTTAAAAATCGTAGGTTACAAACTCGATATACAAAGGAAGTAGCTTTTAAAAAACCTTTGAAATTCACTGAAAAAAAACATAGGTTTCACAATCGTTATAGTTAGGAATTAGCATTTATGATAAAAAAAACATGAAAAATACATTGAAAAAAAATAATAATAATAATAATTAATAGTTATAAAAAACAGCTAATAAAAAAACACTTTAAAAATCGTAGGTTACAAACTCAATATACAAAGGAATTTGCTTTTAAAAAACCTTTGAAATTCACTGAAAAAAACATAGGTTTCACACCAGTTATAGTTATCTAAACATTTTACTCATACAAAACCATTGAAATTCCCACGTTATAGTTAGTTGGACTCACTATAACTTGCATCCCCGCAATCCACTGCTGAGGATGTCACATATTACATCATTAATGACATGGTCAGTGACATCACTGATGACATCACTGATGACATCTCAAATGACATCACTGATGACATCACTGATGACATCTCAAACGACATCACTGACGACATCACTGATGACATCATCCAGTGTTTGTGTGTTTCTGTAAAGTTTAAGTATGTTTTACATATTCAAGAATGAGTGGGTGTATAAGTGTCTAGGTGAAGGATTTAGTTGGTGCATAACTGACTGTATGAGTGAGTGATTAAATGTGTCTTACTGAATGCATGGTTTAGTGACTAAACTGTGTGAATGTGTTGATCAATAGCTATATGATTGGCTATATGGGTTATTGACTGGTTGCCAAAGTATTTGTATGTGAGTCTGAGTGTGTGTGTGGGTGGCTGGGAGGTATGTGTCTCTCTGCATAGATGTGTGAGCAGTTGATTCACCAGGTGTATGGGTTCAAGAGTGCATGTGGAAACAGCTGTATGGGCGGTTGACTGTGTGCATGGCTGTGTTGGTGAGTGAATGGATATCTCAGTGCTACATGTCCACGTAAGTACATATGTAAAACACAGTGCATGTGAGAGTTGGCATATATAAATGACTATACATGAGAGCGAGTGATTGTGTGAGTGGCTGTATGGATCAATGTGTACTTGTATCAGTGATTGTATAGAGAGTAAGTATGTGTTAGTATATGTTTGTATATTTGAGGTGTTGTCTGTATAACTGTATAGATGTGGAAATGGGAGTGTGATTGATTCTTTGCATGACTGACTAGGTGTGTGAGTAACTCCATGGATGAGTGGCAGTGTGTGAGTGTCTGTAAAGGTGTATGAGTGCATATGATAGTGTTGTGTTGATGAGTGTCTGTATATATGAGTGATTGTATGGGTGAATTAGTGGATGTGTGTGCAGCAGCTTACTCAACAACAGACATAATGATGCACATATTCCAACAGTTTAGTCACTAACCCATGTTAGACACATTTAATCTCCCACTCATACACTCATACAGTCAGTCACGCACCTACTAAATCCATTACCCAGACACTCATACATATACTCATTCTTCAATATGTTAAACACATTTTAACTTTACAGGAACACACATTCACTGGATGATGTCCTCAGTGATGTCATTAGTGATGTCATTTGAGATCTCATCAGTGATGTCATCAGTGATGTCATTTGAGATGTCATCAGTGATGTCACTGACCATGTCATGAATTATGTAATATAAGACATCATCAGCAGTGGATTGCGGACGCGTGAGTTATAGTGAGTCCAACTAACTATAACGTGGGAATTTCAACGGTGTTGTATGAGTAAAATGTTTAGCTAACTATTACTGGTGTGAAACCTATGGTTTTTTCAGTGAATATATATATATATACATATATTACCTACTGGCGGTCGCCAGTAGGTAGTTATAGTTAGGACCTAGTTTCCATAGGAAATCCGCAACATTTTATTTGGAATAACTTTGGTGCCAGTTGATGAATCTTTGGCAAATTCTCCAAGAAGATGGTTTGCTCCGCTCCGCTCCTTCCCTGGGGGTAATTCATCAAGCGGGGGCCCAGAAAAAAAGGGGGTCCCAAAACATGTTTTCCGCAAGCAATTTTCCATAGGGACCTTTAAGACGGGCTATAGCCCGAACTGCTGAACGGAATTACACCAAATTTGGCAGAGAGGTAGAGTTTGGTTTGCAGATATCGCTTTTTGTTAAATGGGGTAAATCCTTGCAGTAGTTCCTGAGAAAATAAAAAGTAAAATCATAGATATATCGATAGACGAAGTACCGTCCGAGGATTATACGCGCACCTTTACGAGCACGAGCTGCATGCTAATTGGCTGTCTACTGTCTGTCAACACTCCAAACCAGGAAGTGTTGGCAGACATCTTGTATCTCGGTAGAATCGAGGCACAAAAAAACTGAAAAACAAGTGTGCAAAAGACGCAAAGGGTGCAGGGTAGAAACACCCTGACCCCCTAAGCCAGCTCAGGGGGTCTTACAAGGACCCCCAAGGCATAAAAAAAGTATTATTATTTTTTTAAATCACGCGATGTGCGTATGATAGGCGTATGGCGTGGAAAAACAAAGAAAACCTGGAGCTCGCTTTAGTGCTGATTCGTCAAGCGTGGGCCGAGAAAAAAGGCTGTCCCAAAATGTGTTTTCCCCATGCAATTTTCCATAGTGTTCTTTAAGACGCGCTACAGCCCAAACTGTTAAATGGAATTACACCAAATTTGGCAGAGAGGTAGAGTTTGGTTCGCAGATGATGCTTTTTGTTAAATGGTGTAAATCCATGCAGTAGTTCCTGAGAAAATCAAAAGTAAAATCATAGATATATCTATAGATGAAGTACCCTCCGAAGATTATACGGGTACCCTTATGAGCACGAGCTGCATGCTAATTGTCTGTCAACTGTTTGTCAACACTCGAAACCAGGAAGTGTTGGCAGACATCTTGTGTCTAGGTAGAACCGGGGCACAAGAAAACTGAAAATAAGTGTGCAAAGACGCAAAGGGGGCAGGGTAGAAACACCCTGACCCCCTAGGCCTCCTCAGGGGGTCTCAGAAGGATCCCGAAGGTCTCCCATTATAATAAACATTTATTTATTTATAAATATATTTATATTTTATTTATTTGTGCACTCCTTTTGCAGCTCCTTAAACATTCTAACATATAATTTCTGTATGATCTTTTCTGTGTTGGACAACAGAGTGTTACCCCAGTGTTTTTGTCATGATATATGATATCTTTTTTCTCTTTTTTGTATTTTAACCTGGCTTTTTATTACAGTATTCTTCTACCTTTTATGTCAATCAGTTCAACAGTTTAGCATCCGTTTGTTGCAGTGTTCTAAGCCTTGTTGTTGTTTTGCTGACTTACCAGTTTGTGTACATGATCCGCCGTCGTATTTGTGCAGCCTTCTGTGTATCGTCTTTTATATCTGACATTGGTTCTTTAGTGCTTAATTCAGTGTCCTGCACATACCAGTACATCTGTTGACATGTACTTTATTCCTTTCCATTTCCTTGCCTCCACACTAATTGACAACGTAATGGGGGGAGACAAAGTAAGGGTCTGTGGTTATCAGTGTCTGAAGTTTGCAACACAGTAGGTAGCACATGGATTAAGGAATCCCACGTCCACCACTCATGGACTCTCCCGCCCCTTGTTTCCACCTCCTTTGCTATGCCTTATTTATTAAATCTCTGCACTTGACCTGGTCTTCCTCTAGTGCATTCTCCTTATAGTCCAAGCACATACAATCTATCATTTTATCTGCCCTTGGCCAATCTGTGTGTGTGGTGGTGCCGCCAACAGATATTGCATATTATACACCACCTTGAGTGTATCCGCCCTCAAAATGCCTCCACTGGCCATTGTACATACAGACCTTGGACTGCCCTTTATATCCATTCTTGCATCTTGAGATATAACTTCCTACCTCGGTTCTTTACGTCCTACTTTACTCTTTTAAATATTCAAATCCTCATGGAAAGACTGTATCAACCCTTTAAGAGAAAAAGTAAGAAGGTTCGGGAATCAATTTATATGTGATCTCTGGCTACCATCCTAATACCCAATCATTAAATTACATGCTTTGTACCATTGTATAATGTGCTTGAGTTGCACTGTTCATTTTTGTCTGGGTTTGTGTGTCATGACAATGAAAAGGACCATATTCCTTCAAATCTTAAATAAAGCACTTGACACAATGCATAGTGACACTGTGTATTTAACTATTGTATTTATTTATTGAATGTATTCATAATAATTTCCACTCAAGTTCACTTTGTTCCTTTATTTTCAAAATAAATATTAAATACATTTCTTCGGATCACATACACCGATATTACAGTAAATGAGTTGTAAAAATAAATTTAGTGTTTCACAAAATATTTTATATGCGCATCTCAAACACTGATATTACAGTAAAGAAGTTCTTAAAATAGTTTCAATGTATTACAAAACATGTTATGTGAGCACCTCAAACACTGATATTACAGTAAAGAAATTGTGAAAATAGTTGGCCTGTAAGCTCAAAATATTAAACATGAGGACTACAAAAACTGATAGAACAGTAAGAACAGTAAACAAGTTGTGAACATAGCTTCAATGTATCGGAATAACTCATTTCACTTCACTGAGAACATGTTTCTTTACTACTGACAGATCTTACATCTTACAGATGGAAAATGTCACTTACACAGTAAGCATTTCTTCTTGGCATGTAGTGTAGATTAATATGGTTTCCATAGTCCTTCCATATCGTGTTGTGTTAGGATGTTTGCAAGTTTTTTTTCTTTGAAGAAGTCTATCTAGTCACTTGGGAAGGCTGTTGCCTCCTTTTGATGATATTCTGCATGGGAATCGACTTTATTGTCAGGGAGCTGCCTGACTTAATGTCATACAAACAGCATCTCACCCATCCCACTTGTTCTCAATGGGGTTCTCTCATAGACTTTGTAATCATCCCTTAATGTATCTTAGCGTAATTGTTACTACTCCATCAATTTCCTGCCTTCCTCCCATCTTCCTCACACTTCCTAATGTCACACCATGAATAAGACGGAGCACATTATATTAGGTTTAGCATTAGATGTGCATGATTTTTGAGAAAATAAGCCAGGAACGGCCAAGTGGTGCATGAATATATATGAAAGTCATGGGAGGATTAATGGATTGGCCCAATACAGAGCTAGGATTACATCTTACACTACGATTAAATGCAAGGAAGCACAGGGCATGTAGTGTAGCAAACAAATGCGACACAAAAAGTGAACATTTCTCTAATATTTGTGAATAAGGTCTATTAAGGTGAAGGTGTAAATCAATGTGAATAAAGGTCTGCTATGTTGAATGTAAAATCCTCAAAAAAATTTACAACTTATTCAAATATCTGGTTTTGGATTTTGAGATATGTAAGAATATGCCAAGTGGGGCATGATCGGGTGTCCCCCTGAAGACGACGATACGTTCAGATGTCTCCACTATCAACTTTCGATGCTACTTTCTGCTCCTACCATGGTGAAATATGAAAGAAGATTTGAGCTAGTTGACAACTTGTTGCAAGAAATGTTTTCTCTAGGGTGTTTGGATTTCCAGGCCATTACACAGATGTGTCCAACATGGGATGTATTAGTCGATCGGCGTTGAGGAGTAGATACAAAATATATACGTGTATGTACAAAATACATACTCTAGATAACCTCAAACAATTAAAATTGTTTTATTAAAAATGCAGTCCTATATAGTGTATGAAATTACATGTATATATTTTTTCCCAATAGCAGGAACGTTTTTATAATTACTCAAACGTCCGGAATATAAACTATACAAATACTTATTTTAAATGTGAGAAGGAACGTCAGTGAAAGGGCGATGTTATCCAACTCCACATTACGATAGTAACTGTTACCAATCATAACATTTTTCTTTTACTATCTTTTAGATGTAGAGGTTCAGGGTGCATTATGTCCCAGCACGTGGTGAAAAATATACTGGTGACAGAAAGTTGAGCTGCGAATATTCTTTGCAGTCACTCTCTCACTTCTTCTCTCCTTTCATAAAAAAATTACACACAAAGTTAACTTCCTTTTTATCTTACAGGTTGTATTTCACAAATTGGCGTCCATCCTCTACACCTCTAAAACTCATGTATTTTGCTAGGTGTTATACTTAGTTTGATTTCCACCGAGTTAGTGGTACCTGATACAACAAGGTTCTGTGGAGTTTGCGATGATGTGTGGTCTAAGCAGGACGCATTGGTAGCAAAGTCTATAAAATCAAGTTTTCTAATAAATATTGGTTGTTCATTCACAGAAGTAAGTTGAAGTATATCTCCAAAAACTATGAAATATTTTGTTCTAAATAAGTGATCTCATTCAATACAGTCACATGGCAATGATTTCTGGTGCACTGAGTTAGAAATTCTTTTGGCGTTGAGTTTGAACATACCCTGTGATGATGTGTGGTCTGGGGGGGAGGCACAGCAATTGAAGTAATGTCTTTTGTCGATTGAATTCTGCACCAATTCAATCTAAAAGTGATAGTATGCCTCATTGCTGACATAAAACTGTTAATTTTGATTAGCAATGATTTCTGGTGCACTGAGTTAGTAGTATCTTTGGCGCTGAGCTTGTACGTACAGTGTGATAATGAGTGGTAAAGGGAGACACGATGAATGCAATTGTGTTACAGTTAACAGAATCTGAGGACACAGTACACTTGTTTCTGCCTTAAATAAATTGAGACTGAATTCAATGTTGTCTTTAGTGCTACTGCACCACTGGTACCAAGTAGTAAACTCTGTTGATTGCAGTGTACATTTGAAGGCAGTACTTAGTACAGACATTGAGGAACGTTTTTTGTGGCATCCATTAACAAAATTGTCTCTGCCTTACATAAATCAAGGCTAACTTGAATACTGTCTGTAGTGTAGATAGAACGCCCAATTCAAGTTGTGAACCGTGCTGTCCGAAGTGTAAATTAAAGGCAGTTGTTAACAGACATAGACAAATGCTTTTTGTCACTTATTTAAACAAAATATGAACACATATAGTAGAATTGTCTCTGCATTAAATAAATGAAGGCTGAATTTCCTACTGTTCAAACGTTAAGAAAATCTGAGGACATTGTGCAATTGTCTGTTTTAAATAAATCAAGACTGTATTGAATGTTTTCTGTAGTTCTGGCACTTGGTATCTAGTTGTCAACTCTACTGACCGTAGAGTTGATTGAAGGCAGTTCTCAGCACAGATGCTGAAGACAAATTTATATACATAGCTGAATTCAAGTTGCGAACCCTACTGTCCGCAATGTAGATCAAAGGCAGTACTCGACACAAACATTGATGAATGCTATTTTGTCACAGTTAACAGATTCTGAAGACATAGTACAATTGTCTCTGCCTTAAATAAATCAAGACTAAATTCCATGTTGTCTGTAGTGCTGATGCGCTTTTGTTATCAAGTAGTAAACTCTGTTGATCGTAGTGTACATTTGAAGGTAGTATTTAGTACAGACATTGAGGAACGTTTTTTGTGGCATCCATTAACAAAATTGTCTCTGATTTACATAAATCAAGGCTAACTTGAATGCTGTCCATAGTGTAGATGGAAAGCTGAATTCACGTTGTCAACCCTGCTGTCTGCAGTGTAGATTGAAGGCAGTTGTTAACAAGCATAAACAAATGCTTTTTGTCACTTATTTAAACAAAATGTGAAGACATATAGTAGAATTGTCTCTGCATTAAATAAATGAAGGCTGAATTTCCTACTGTTCAAACTTTAAGAAAATCTGAGGACATTGTGTAATTGTCTGTGTTTTAAATAAATCAAGACTGTATTGCATGTTTTCTGTAGTGCTGGCGCTTTTGGTATCTAGTTGTCAACTCTACTGACCGTAGAATTGATTGAAGACAGTTCTCAGCACAGATACTGTAGACAAATTTACATCCAAAGCTGAATTTAAGTTGTGAACCCTACTGTTCGCAATGTAGATTGAAGGCAGTTGTTGACAGACATTAACGAATGCTTTTTGTCACTTATTTAAACAAAATGTGAATACATATAGTAGAATTGTCTCTGAATTAAATAAATGAAGGCTGAATGTCCCACTGTTCAAACTTTAAGAAAATCTGAGGACATTGTGAAATTGTTTATTTTAAATAAATGAAAACTGACGTGATTATTTTTTGTTGTGCTGGCGCTCCTGGTATCAGGTTGTCAACTCTACTGACCACAGAATAGATTGAAGGCAGATCTCAGCACAGATACTGAAGAGAAATTTACATCCAAAGTTGAAATCAGGTTGTGAACCCTGCTGCCCGCAGTGTAGATTGGAGGTAGTTTTTGACGAACATAGATAAATGCTTTTTGTCACTTATTTAAACAAAATGTGAAGACATACAGTAGAATTGTCTCTGCATTAATTAATTGAAGGCTGAATGTTCTACTGTTCAAACGTTAAGAAAATCTAAGGACATTGTGCAATTGTCTGTTTTAAATAAATCAAGACTGTATTGAATGTTTTCTGTAGTTCTGGCACTTGGTATCTAGTTGTCAACTCTACTGACTGCAGAATAGATTGAAGGCAGTTCTCAGCACAGATACTGAAGACAAATTTAGATCCAAAGCTGAATTCAAGTTGTGAACTCTGCTGTCCGCAATGTAAATCGAAGGCACTACTCGACACAAACATCGATGAATGCTTTTTTGTCACAGTTAACAGAATCTGAGGATATAGTACAATTGTCCCTGCCTTAAATAAATTGAGACTAAATTCCATGTTTTTTGTAGTGCTGATGCTCTTTTGGTATCAAGTAGTAAACTCTGTTGATCTTAGTGAACATTTGAAGGTAGTATTTAGTACAGATATTGAGGAACATTTTTTGTGGCATCCATTAACAAAATTGTCTCTGATTTACATAATTCAAGGCTAACTTGAATGCTGTCCATAGTGTAGATGGAAAGCTGAATTCAAGTTGTGCACCCTGCTGTCTGCAGTGTAGATTGAAGGCAGTTGTTAACAGACATAGACAAATGCTTTTTGTCACTTATTTAAACAAAATGTGAAGACATATAGTAGAAATGTCTCTGCATTAAATACATGAAGGCTGAATTTCCTACCGTTCAAAATTTAAGAATATCTGAGGACATCGTGCAATTGTCTGTGTTTTAAATAAATCAAGACTGTATTGAATGTTTTCTGTAGTGCTGGCGCTCTTGGTATCTAGTTGTCAACTCTACTGACCACAGAATTGATTGAAGGCAGTTCTCAGGACAGATACTGAAGACAAATTTACATTCAAAGCTGAATTGAAGTTGTGAACCCTGCTGTCAGCAATGTAGATTGAAGGCACTGCTCAACACAAACATCGATGAATGCTATTTTGTAGAGTTAACAGAATCTGAGGATATAGAACAATTGTCTCTGCCTTAAATAAATCAAGACTAAATTCCATGTTGTCTGTAGTGCTGATGCGCTCTTGGTTCTCTAGTAGTAAACTCTATTGATCGCAGTGTACATTTGAAGGCAGTACTTAGTACAGACATTAGGAACGTTTTTTGTGGCATCCATTACCAAAATTGTCTCTGCCTTACATAAATCAAGGCTAACTTGAATGCTGTCTGTAGTGTAGATAGAACGCTGAATTCAGGTTGTGAACCCTGCTGTCCGCAGTGTAGATTGAAGGCAGTTGTTAACAGACATAGACAAATGCTTTTTGTCACTTATTTAAACAAAATATGAACACATATAGTAGAATTGTCTCTGCATTAAATAAATGAAGGCTGAATTTCCTACTGTTAAAACGTTGAGAAAATCTGAGGACATGGTGCAATTGTCTCTGTTTTAAATAAATCAAGACTGTATTGAATATTTTCTGTAGTTCTGGCACTTGGTATCTAGTTGTCAACTCTACTGACCATAGAGTTGATTGAAGGCAGTTCTCAGCACAGATGCTGAAGACAAATTTACATCCAAAGCTGAATTCAAGTTGTGAACCCTACTGTCCGCAATGTAGATCAAAGGCAGTACTCGACACAAACATTGATGAATGCTATTTTGTCACAGTTAACAGAATCTGAAGACATAGTACAATTGTCTCTGCCTTAAATAAATCAAGACTAAATTCCATGTTGTCTGTAGTGCTGATGCGCTTTTGTTATCAAGTAGTAAACTCTGTTGATCGTAGTGTACATTTGAAGGTAGTATTTAGTACAGACATTGAGGAACGTTTTTTGTGGCATCCATTTACAAAATTGTCTCTGATTTACATAAATCAAGGCTAACTTGAATGCTGTCGATAGTGTAGATGGAAAGCTGAATTCACGTTGTCAACCCTGCTGTCTGCAGTGTAGATTGAAGGCAGTTGTTAACAAGCATAAACAAATGCTTTTTGTCACTTATTTAAACAAAATGTGAAGATATATAGTAGAATTGTCTCTGCATTAAATAAATGAAGGCTGAATTTCCTACTGTTCAAACTTTAAGAATATCTGAGGACATTGTGCAATTGTCTGTGTTTTAAATAAATCAAGACTGTATTGCATGTTTTCTGTAGTGCTGGCGCTTTTGGTATCTAGTTGTCAACTCTACTGACCGCAGAATTGATTGAAGGCAGTTCACAGCACAGATACTGAAGACAAATTTACATCCAAAGCTGAATTGAAATTGTGAACCCTGCTGTCCGGAATGTAGATTGAAGGCACTACTTGACACAAACATTAATGAATGCTATTTTGTAGAGTTAACAGAATCTGAGGACATAGTACAATTGTCTCTGCCTAAAATAAATTGAGACTAAATTACATATTGTCTGTAGTGCTGATGCTCTCTTGGTATCAAGTAGTAAACTCTGTTGATCGCAGTGTACATTTGAAGGCAGTACTTAGTACAGACATTGAGGAACGTTTTTTGTGGCATTCATTAACAAAATTGTCTTTGCCTTACATAAATCAAGGCTAACTTGAATGTTGTCCGTAGTGTAGATAGAAAGCTGAATTCAAGTTGTGAACCCTACTGTCCGCAGTGTAGATTGAAGGCAGTTGTTAACAGACAAAGACAAATGCTTTTTGTCACTTATTTAAACAAAATGTGAACACATATAGTAGAATTGTCTCTGCATTAAATAAATGAAGGCTGAATTTCCTACTGTTCAAACTTTAAGAAAATGTGAGGACATTGTGCAATTGTCTGTGTTTTAAATAAATCAAGACTGTATTGCATGTTTTCTGTAGTGCTGGCGCTTTTGGTATCTAGTTGTCAACTCTACTGACCGTAGAATTGATTGAAGGCAGTTCTCAGCTCAGATACTGTAGACAAATTTACATCCAAAGCTGAATTCAAGTTGTGAACCCTACTGTTCGCAATGTATAACGAAGGCAGTACTCGAAACAAACATCTATGAATGCTAATTTGTCTCAGTTAACAGAATCTGAGGACATAGTACAATTGTCTCTGCCTTAAATAAATCAAGATTAAATTCCATGTTGTCTGTAGTGCTGATGCGCTTTTGGTATCAAGTAGTAAACTCTGTTGATCGTAGTGTACATTTGAAGGGAGCATTTAGTACAGACATTGAGGAACATCTTTTGTGGCATCCAATAACAAAATTGTCTCTGATTTACATAAATCAAGGCTAACTTGAATACTGTCCGTAGTGTAGATGGAAAGGTGAATTCAAGTTGTGAATTGGCCAAAAAAACAGTCTGCAACTGGAACAAATAAAGAAAAATAAAATAATGGCAGGAGCAACGCTGCTCGTGGTTGCGCCTGCAAATCAAATCAATGGACTGTTCTCCATAACATAATGTTTCTTTGCAAAATTTGCAAAGAATAATAAGGTCTGCAAAATTGGGACAGATGTCCGGATGCAGAGTTGATGGTGCTGTGGAATTGCTGGCTACAGCTGGTGGAGGGTCTTCCCGCAGCCTATCGCATGCAACTCTTGCATAATTGTGGGGATGAAGAGTCTTCACATGTTTTACCCTGCTGGCAGTTCAAAATAATTAGGAAAAACAGGACATTCTATAGTATCTTTAGTTGCGTTGTAAAAATCTTTGTAGCTCTGAAAATATCCAAGTATTTCCTATTCTGAACGCCACGGCTTGAAGAGTTGCAAAAGAGCTAAATAGTAAAATTCCCTTTTGCCAGGAATATAGCAACTCAAATGTCCTTTTCTTTGTTTCATCAAACATCCTTCAGAACGAATCACAGCATATGTTCCATTATTGCTGTTGGCTGCTGGAGGCAGAGTTGTGGGGTAGCCCCATCACTTCTTTTGAATGAAGTGGATGTACATTGTAATGTTCATAGATTTCTTCACTTCTTATAGTACTCATTGTTTTTTTATCGGATACAAACTCGCCTTTTGCACTTTCCTCACATCCACTAATTCCTGACAGATTTTCTTACTCTTAGGGCTTGGAATTAGAATTAGAATAAGAATTGGCAACCACATTGGGGAAGTAGTTACCAAAAACAACAATACAGGACTGTATTGAGGGTCTGTAATTGGAATTAGAATCGGCAATCACATGCAACCAAGGCACAAGACACGGAAATTACTCACTGCCTTGTCGGGGAAGTAGTTACCAAAAATAATAATACTGAACTCTATCGAGGGCCTGTAATTTGAATTAGAATTGACAACCACATCCAACGAAAGCAGCGGACACACAAATTACCCACTGCCTTCTTGGGGATGTTGTTGCCAAAAACAACAAAACTGGACTCAATTGAAGGCCTGTAATTAGAATTAGAATTGGCAACCATGTCCAACAAAGGCCGCAAACGCGTAAATTACACACTGCTTTGTTGGGGAAGTAGTTACCAAAAAATTAATATTGCATGAAATAATATGGTCTGTACAATCGGGACGGATGTCCAGATGCATACTTCATGGTGCTGTGGAAGTGCTGGCTACAGCTGGTGGAGGGTTTTCCGGCAACCTGTTGCATACAGCTCTCGCATAATTGCGGATATGAACATTCTTCACATGTCGTACAATTCTGGCCGTTCCAAATTAATATTTTTTATTTGGATCACCTCTAGACAGCATAGTCTCACACACGTTGCAGGTGGCCGTGGCTGCATTCACTTTGTTTTCTCTGTCTGGAATTATAAACAAATACTAGATCAGAACTTCTTTCCTTTTTGGCTGTGCATCCTCAGCAAGAAATTATTTTTCTGAAGAGTGTTTAGATGTATCTTTATCCTGGCGGGCAGCCATATTAAAGATGTCTTCAAAAACACAGAAGCTTCAGAAAAGAGATGGTTGTAAGGGAAGTAGTTACCAAAAACAACAATACTGGACTCTATTGAGGGCCTGTAATTGGAATTAGAAATAAAATAAGAATTGGCAACCACATCCAATAAAGACAACAGATGCGCAAATTACCCACTGCCTTGTCAGGTAATTTTTACCAAAAACAATAATACCGGACTCTAATGAGGGCCTGTAAATCAAGTTAGAATTAGAATAAAAATTGGCAAACACATCCAACGAAGGCAATAGATGCGCAAATTACCCACTGCCTTATCGGGGAAGTAGTTACCAAAAACAACAATACTGGATTCTATCAAAGGCCTGTAATTAGGATTAGAATTGGGAATCACATCCAACGAAGGCAGCAGATGCGCAAATTACCCACTGCCTTGTCGGGGAAGTACTTACCAAAAACAACAATACAAGGCTCTATTGAGGGCCTGTAATTAGATTTAGAATTAGAATTGGCAAGCACATCCAATAAAGGCAGCAGACGTGCTGTTTCTTGCGAAGTCTTCAACAGAATCTAAAGACCTACAATGATGATTTGTGGCCTTTATAATAATGACTGAAAAGCCTGCTTAGACACGTAGTGCACCCTCTTGGAATCGGCGAGTCAAGGGGGTGCAACAGTCTAGGTACACAATATTGAGAACTTACTGGTATGCAGTGGGAGTGCATGGGATATACTACTTTGGAAGAAAAACAGTGTACAGACACCTCCTTACAGTGGAACCTGATAACTTAAATTGGAAGAAGAATTAAAGTAGCTCTGTATATGAAGAACATTTGAGCAAGTTGACAACTTGGAACAAAAAATAAAGATCTCATATTTTAACACAGATTCTAAAAGGAGTTAATCTGGTACTTCTTCCAGATCATACTGCTAGTTTGCCATTTCAGAGTTTATAGCTTCAAGTAACTCTACGTCATCCAGTGCTTCCAAAAAATCAGCATCATTGCTTTCATTTTCAAATTCACAGATGACATCTACAGTACTGATGTCCTCTGAATTAGTCTTGCTGCCTGTTGTAGATTGATTTTGTAGTTCAATTACACTGTTGTTCATTTTTAATGTCTCTTCTGTAATTTTGGCCTCTTTATCCATAACAAATCTGTTATGTTATAGGTCCTAGCACAGAAACATAAAACATCACTTTAACAGTTTTCTTAGTACTTAATACAAAAGTAGGTTTACAAATTATTGACCCCCAAAAAATTATGTAAATACAGTTGTCTAATAACATTCCAACAGTAGAGTTTTAGTAGTTTATAAGGTTATATAAATATAATTGCTTATAAAGATATCCTGTGCTTTACTTTTCGTAAAATTCGAAACCAGTCACTGCTTATGACTATGGAAAATGACTCAGGCTGTTATACTAAAATGCAGTACTAAACATTTTTGAATATGCCTATTCACCTTACCTCATCTAAAATAGTAACTGGGTTAGCCGCACGCAATATTAAAGGAATTATTTCACATTGTTAACTAATGCTACCATTAGAGCATGAAAACAAATTGGAATACTACAAGCTATCTGGAGAAGCTTGTTGTGATGTTTCAAGAGTCTTGAAGAAAATGAAACTTCTCATTATTGATGAGGTAAGCATGGTATCAAAGTTAATGCTTGCCTGTGTGTATTTAAGAATGTAGCAAATTCTTAAAACAGAGTACGATGTGTTATTTGGAGGAAAACACGTCATAGTTTTTGGAGATCTACTACAATTTACTCCTGTAAAAGGACAACCAGTAATTTTTGAAAATCAAATTTGGTGAAATTAAATAACTATGACAATTTAGTCGTATACAGCTTGGTTTTTGCAAACTTCTTAAAATATCTGCTTCGGGCTGTTGCCTTATGTAAGAAACTGCAAACAGGGTTAATATCTGGGATATTATTAGTGTCAGCATGTTTTGTTGGAATGTTCAGCTATTCATTAACATGTGTCCTCCTGCCTACCCTGTCAACATCTGTGGTTGTTTCATGTTATTATTTATTTCACATACGCATTAACAACTCTATCTTACACATACTTACTCCATTATCAAACTTGTGTGTGAATAGGAACAATGGAGGCGATACCCACACAGAATAAAAAAGAAGAGGAGCGACCTTACTCGCAACTTGAAAGACTTCTTCAAATAAATACTACTTATGACAATCCAGACACAACACTAGATGGCTGGAGTATGCAGGACATGTAATTCTACAGCTGGCATGCGATCACATCTTTACTTTCTTAATACATACATTTGTTAAATCTGTAACATGAAAAAGGTAAGTAAGATCTTGCATTTGTTTTGATACATTCAAGGTGGATCCATCGGCAGCATTCTAAACATTGTGCCTGTTGGGAAGAAAGTGAAAATTAATTTGTTACTCTATTTGCATTGTATAAAGGTCAATAGCTTTTTGTTATGCTTACTTAAACCTATTTACATAGTAAACATAGTGAACTGTCCTCAGTGAGTGTCAGAGTGGTGTTGAGTCCATTACTAGAAAGGGTGCATAGCCAATGACCCAACATGGCGGACGCAATTCAGAAAAGACTCCTACCATAAAGTTTTCCGTATATATTGCTGAAGCTTTTTGTTTGCAGACACCACAATACTTTTCAACAGAGTCTAAATGTAAAAAAGATGTACGTTAGCGTATCATAACAGCAATGCTAACCATTGAAAATTTAATTTGCTATATATTGTACATGTTTCTAAGTGTTTTCAAATGAAGGAAATGAGTCAGTCACAACTGTTCCAAATAAATTGTAATGGCTAGACAACAAACATAATTGAAAATTCACTTACAGAACGAAAATGTCTCCCTATACTATGTAAAAATTAAACGTTATGCCTTTTTCTAAAAACAAATTATATGACAAAACAAAATACCAAATAATCCAATCTTCATGACATCACTGGAGTATTACACCTTTTTTATAATTGAAATGTTAAAGTCAAACCTTATGACTCCATTAGGTCCATTGCAATTTTCAATAGATAATTCTCCGCGACCAAGGCCCGGGCAGCGGAGGCGGGTTTGGGCCTCGCTTCGGGGCCCGGCCTGCTTGCTGCAGAGGACGCAGGGTGCGGCGCGGGTCCCCCTCATGCCCGTGCATAGACTGCTGCCTGGATTGGATGCCCTCCCAGGGCCCGCTGCCTTCTGCTGCCCTCGATGCTCCTGAGTGGCCTGGGGGGCAAAGAAGAGCTACATCCACAAGCTTGCAGAGCAGCTGACATTCTGACTGCAGGTTTCCGATCCCCAGTTCCTATCACCCAATGACAGTTTCCTTGAGCCCGCTGCCTACCTACACCTCAGTGATCCCTAAGCAGCCCCCAGGCTTCGACAAAGAGCTGCATCTGTGCACTGCCCTCCCCCTAGCACAAGTCCCCCCTGCTCGGCTCTGCTTATATATATATTGTGGGTTGCGCTACCATCTGGCTGCCCTTTCCTAGTTTAACACTGCATGCTGGGAGATGAAGTGCTTTGCACTCTTGAGACACTGTGATTGGTGCTGTCAGGCATCACCAAGGGCGGAGCGATCTACAAATGTGGCAGTGAATGAACTCTCATTTTTTATTAACAGGCACTCGACCATCCTCCAGAGTACCACGCTGGGCGCTGACGAAGCTACACAGCGGAAATGCATACGCCCGGAGTGCCGTCCAACTTTGCAATAAAGAAAGCCTTCATACTGTTCCCCGTTGTGGCCTCTGCCTTTCTTCCAGGAGGGTTTCTTTGGACATTGACAATTGCCAGCCAGCGGCAATTTACAGAGGCCCCTGCATGCAAGTTGGCCTGATCCTTAATGGCGTTCTTTCTTGCCCCGGCGAGAAACTTTTCTCTTCAAGTTATTGAAACAGATCAGGCCCACCCCAGCCAACAGGGAAAAACACAGCGGTGTCGGAGTTATCAACTCCGCATTGGGAGAGACGCACTGTCGGACTTACCCCCGTGAAATTGATCCCTGATGTCGAAGGTTGTGCAGTTGGAGACCCGAGGAGGCTGTACGTTGCAGGGGACACGGCAACAGTGAGAGAAGTGATCGAGTGCTACTTTGTGGGTTGCACTACCATCTGGCTGCCCTTTCCTAGTTTAACACTGCATGCTGGGAGATGAAGTGCTTTGCACTCTTGAGACACTGTGATTGGTGCTGTCAGGCATCACCAAGGGCGGAGCGATCTACAAATGTGGCAGTGAATGAACTCTCATTTTTTATTAACAGGCACTCGACCATCCTCCAGAGTACCACGCTGGGCGCTGACGAAGCTACACAGCGGAAATGCATACGCCCGGAGTGCCGTCCAACTTTGCAATAAAGAAAGCCTTCATACTGTTCCCCGTTGTGGCCTCTGCCTTTCTTCCAGGAGGGTTTCTTTGGACATTGACAATTGCCAGCCAGCGGCAATTTACAGAGGCCCCTGCATGCAAGTTGGCCAGATCCATACTGGCGTTCTTTCTTGCCCCGGCGAGAAACTTTTCTCTTCAAGTTATTGAAACAGATCAGGCCCACCCCAGTCAACAGGGAAAAACACAGCGGTGTCGGAGTTATCAACTCCGCATTGGGAGAGACGCACTGTCGGACTTACCCCCGTGAAATTGATCCCTGATGTCGAAGGTTGTGCAGTTGGGGACCCGAGGAGGCTGTACGTTGCAGGGGACACGGCAACAGTGAGAGAAGTCATCGAGTGCTACTTTGTGGGTTGCGCTACCATCTGGCTGCCCTTTCCTAGTTTAACACTGCATGCTGGGAGATGAAGTGCTTTGCACTCTTGAGACACTGTGATTGGTGCTGTCAGGCATCACCAAGGGCGGAGCGATCTACAAATGTGGCAGTGAATGAACTCTCATTTTTTATTAACAGGCACTCGACCATCCTCCAGAGTACCACGCTGGGCGCTGACGAAGCTACACAGCGGAAATGCATACGCCCGGAGAGCCGTCCAACTTTGCAATAAAGAAAGCCTTCATACTGTTCCCCGTTGTGGCCTCTGCCTTTCTTCCAGGAGGGTTTCTTTGGACATTGACAATTGCCAGCCAGCGGCAATTTACAGAGGCCCCTGCATGCAAGTTGGCCTGATCCATACTGGCGTTCTTTCTTGCCCCGGCGAGAAACTTTTCTCTTCAAGTTATTGAAACAGATCAGGCCCACCCCAGCCAACAGGGAAAAACACAGCGGTGTCGGAGTTATCAACTCCGCATTGGGAGAGACGCACTGTCGGACTTACCCCCGTGAAATTGATCCCTGATGTCGAAGGTTGTGCAGTTGGGGACCCGAGGAGGCTGTACGTTGCAGGGGACACGGCAACAGTGAGAGAAGTGATCGAGTGCTACTTTGTGGGTTGCGCTACCATCTGGGTGCCCTTTCCTAGTTTAACACTGCATGCTGGGAGATGAAGTGCTTTGCACTCTTGAGACACTGTGATTGGTGCTGTCAGGCATCACCAAGGGCGGAGCGATCTACAAATGTGGCAGTGAATGAACTCTCATTTTTTATTAACAGGCACTCGACCATCCTCCAGAGTACCACGCTGGGCGCTGACGAAGCTACACAGCGGAAATGCATACGCCCGGAGTGCCGTCCAACTTTGCAATAAAGAAAGCCTTCATACTGTTCTCCGTTGTGGCCTCTGCCTTTCTTCCAGGAGGGTTTCTTTGGACATTGACAATTGCCAGCCAGCGGCAATTTACAGAGGCCCCTGCATGCAAGTTGGCCTGATCCATACTGGCGTTCTTTCTTGCCCCGGCGAGAAACTTTTCTCTTCAAGTTATTGAAACAGATCAGGCCCACCCCAGCCAACAGGGAAAAACACAGCGGTGTCGGAGTTATCAACTCCGCATTGGGAGAGACGCACTGTCGGACTTACCCCCGTGAAATTGATCCCTGATGTCGAAGGTTGTGCAGTTGGGGACCCGAGGAGGCTGTACGTTGCAGGGGACACGGCAACAGTGAGAGAAGTGATCGAGTGCTACTTTGTGGGTTGCGCTACCATCTGGCTGCCCTTTCCTAGTTTAACACTGCATGCTGGGAGATGAAGTGCTTTGCACTCTTGAGACACTGTGATTGGTGCTGTCAGGCATCACCAAGGGCGGAGCGATCTACAAATGTGGCAGTGAATGAACTCTCATTTTTTATTAACAGGCACTCGACCATCCTCCAGAGTACCACGCTGGGCGCTGACGAAGCTACACAGCGGAAATGCATACGCCCGGAGTGCCGTCCAACTTTGCAATAAAGAAAGCCTTCATACTGTTCCCCGTTGTGGCCTCTGCCTTTCTTCCAGGAGGGTTTCTTTGGACATTGACAATTGCCAGCCAGCGGCAATTTACAGAGGCCCCTGCATGCAAGTTGGCCTGATCCATACTGGCGTTCTTTCTTGCCCCGGCGAGAAACTTTTCTCTTCAAGTTATTGAAACAGATCAGGCCCACCCCAGCCAACAGGGAAAAACACAGCGGTGTCGGAGTTATCAACTCCGCATTGGGAGAGACGCACTGTCGGACTTACCCCCGTGAAATTGATCCCTGATGTCGAAGGTTGTGCAGTTGGGGACCCGAGGAGGCTGTACGTTGCAGGGGACACGGCAACAGTGAGAGAAGTGATCGAGTGCTACTTTGTGGGTTGCGCTACCATCTGGCTGCCCTTTCCTAGTTTAACACTGCATGCTGGGAGATGAAGTGCTTTGCACTCTTGAGACACTGTGATTGGTGCTGTCAGGCATCACCAAGGGTGGAGCGATCTACAAATGTGGCAGTGAATGAACTCTCATTTTTTATTAACAGGCACTCGACCATCCTCCAGAGTACCACGCTGGGCGCTGACGAAGCTACACAGCGGAAATGCATACGCCCGGAGTGCCGTCCAACTTTGCAATAAAGAAAGCCTTCATACTGTTCCCCGTTGTGGCCTCTGCCTTTCTTCCAGGAGGGTTTCTTTGGACATATATATATATATATATATATGAAATTAGCAACTCCTCCTCAGCACGCTCTGCGCTCGCAGACACCGCCTCCACGCCAGCATGAAATGAGGAACGGACCAGCAAAAGTCAGCAACAGATGGTTTATTCCAAAAACAGAACCAGCTATATATATCAATACCGCGCTGTAAGACGGATTGTGGGCAGTAGGGAAACGAACACTAGCTTCGGACCCCTGGCTAGAGCACAGTACCTAGAGGCTGACGTCCTAATTCAATAGGGCCTACTGCCCCCTAACTGGGCCAACCATTCATCACTATACTCAGGGTTCATTGCACTGCCTTCAAGCTTTGAATGCCGGATAGGTCCTACACCTCCACCATTAGAGACCTAGAAGACCAAGGCCAAAGAAGACGTCCAGCAAAACACCTAACAAGGTCTCAAACTTTTTTGCACTGCCGGACAAGCACCCCTTGCCAAACCCTGCGGAGGTAGCTGACAACATGGCCCTGACTAAAGACGTTTTTTTGAGCATGTTTAGGGATTTTAAGACAAAACTTCGGAAGGTACTCATCCAAGACATCCAGTAACTGTTTATAATCATGTAACTTTTACTGAACTACCTACCCACTACCCCTCCCGCTCTACTCCTCTCCACTTTCCTGCTACTGATTTCTGCCCTTACCTGTCCTTGCCCTAGTCCCCACCCTGTTTACCTGTGAATTTTCCCGTGTCATTTGAGAGCTAGCTATTCTGTTTGATGCCCGAGGGAGCTACCTGGTTTAGCTATAAGAGAGAAAGGTCGGGGATTCCCTCCTTGGAAGTCATCTACCCAGTCGGTCTTTAGCCAGACTTCCTTTCGTCTCTCCTGTCATCTCTTCCCGCTTCCTCCCTCTAGTTATTATCTCTACTTCTCTCCTCTCTCACTGTATTGAGACTGAACTTTTCAGTCTGATGCCCGATGGAGCTACCTGTTTTAGCTATAGGGGAGGTGGGCCGTGGACTCCCTCCTTGGTCGTCACCTACCCAGTCGGCCTTCAGACAGTTTTCATTTCGTCTCTCCTTATTGTCTCTTCCCCTATCCTCCCTTTCTCACCTTCCCTGTCCCGTCCCTTCTACGCTCTATTTATTTTGCCATCCATGTTCCTTAAATTGTTTCTTATTGAGACCTAGCTATTTTGCCAAAGCCCGATGGAGCTTCCTGATAGCTATAGAGTAGATGGGTTTTGGGACTCCCCCTCGACCGTCACCTACCCAACCGGTCTTTGGGCAGACTTTCCTTCGTCTTTCTGCCGTATCTCCCTCCCATCCTGTTTTTCTTCGAACCCCTTCCCTCGACACCTGAGACCGAACTACTTTGTCTAATGCCCTTTGGAGCTACCTGGTTTAGCTATAGGGGAGATGGGCCGTGGATTCCTTCCTTGGTCGTCACCTACCCAGTCGGACTTTAGACAGACTTCCGCTCATCTCTACGGTTGTCTCTGCCCTTATCCTCACTTTCTCACCTCACCTACCACCCCACTTCTTTTCTCTCTCCTTTCGCTCCTCTCCTAACGTATTTGCTGACTGTTCGTTATACTGTTAAACCACATTGTTGCACTTCCTTTCGTCCCTCCTGCTGTCTCCTCCCGCATCCTCCCTCTTTTTATGTCTCTACTTCTCCCTTCTCTCAATGTATTGAGACTGAACCTTTTTTTGTCTGATGCTTGATGGAGCTACCTGGTTTAGCTATAGGTGCGATGAGCCGTGGATTCTCTCCTTGGTCATCACCTTACCTTGACGGTCCTTAGACAGATCTCTTTTCGTCTCTCCATATTGTCTCTTCCCCTATCCTCCCTTTCTCACCTCCCCTGCCCCCTCCACTACCTCTCTCTCTCCTTTCTCCCCTCTCCTAATTGTATTGCCTATTCTTTCTTTGGTATTTATTGTGCAATTGTTGAACTTTTTCTGTTACATTGTTGATTCTCATGTAAAGCGCTCTGATACCTCCGGGTCTAGCCAGCGCTATATAAAACTCTTTAAATAAAAATAAATAAATAAATAAATATATGTTGTACGAATGTCCAACCTGAATTTTAATTTATATAAAAACAATTTTACGCAATAGGATTGGGGTTGAAAAACAATTATAGGTTTCAGAGCAACCGCGTTAGGACTATAATAGTGGTCAGACAAAATCATATGCGAATAGCAATATGCTTCCGATGGACACTATAGATGCATTTGGTAGACGTTCACAAATATCATCCCTAAAAACCCTCTTTGCTATTTACGAGTATTGTAAAGAAGTAAGCTATTAGGATAAAGTAATGTATCTTTAAAAAATTAACAAATTAAGATTTTAAAAAACCTTAATGGAAGTATCACTACCAGCATGCAAAAAACACTGTTCTGTTACTTTTGGTTACATTCTACGACTAACTGCCATTGGTCATAGTCGGGACGCTTCATGTGCTGTAGGAAAACCCTTTAGAGACATAAGAATGGTTATGTTAAATATTTTGCTTTTTTAATTTCATAAAGAGTAATCATATTGAGAATTTTATATTTATGCAATATAAGAAATAATAAGAGATAACTGAGATTTTTTTAAGGAAAACTTACCTTCAATTTAGTAAAAACTCTTGATAGGTCTGAATTTTGTTACTCAGTGAATCATGAATGATTATTGTCTTGGTTAAAGGTTTCAAAATCTATAAAGAAAACAATATAGAAATAAGATTTTTAGTATAGAGAGTTTACATTTTATGGTATAGATGTATACTACAGATGTTTTCTAATGTGATATATTAGAAAATCATTTCAAAATATTAGTCTTTAAGTTATTTGAAAAAAAAATGTAGGCACTTTAAACTATTAGAACCAGTCATATTTTCCAACAATAACTTTCAAAACGGACTGATAAATGCTGAAAAACTTGCAGTTATCGGAGTATCCAATGACAGTCAATATTTGTCGGGCAAAGAACAATGTCCATTTTCTCAAAAGGTACCTGTAGAGTTAAAAATACAATCATGAATAACTTTACATTACAACCCAAATACATACGTTTAGACTTACAACAATTCAAAAATGTGAATATCAATACAATATATATTCAAAATAAACAAACTTCCCTTGAAAAACATCTTACATTTATCATAGTTCCTAAACATTACTCGATACTACTGTCAAACATTAATTAAAATATTCAACAACTTTCAATATTCCTTTGCACCTATAACACTGAAAAGTCACATAACAGATATGAATATTTACCCGAAAAGCAGAAAATCAATATTTGCCCAGGAATATACAGGACAACACTGTTGCTGAGATTGCCGAACACTAGCGTTAAAATAAAAGGTTTTCAGTACACACATTGATGAAGAATTATTATTTATGGCTAGGTAACTGGAACATCATTATACCACACATCTAAGTTAAGTACCCTTTAATAGATTACCTTTCACGCTCGATTTATAAGGCCTCAACATGTCGAGATTATATGTTCTACGTAAAGGCATGTTGCTACCATTGACTAAATTCACATGCTTTCCTTGCATTTCGGAAATACAGTAGGATACAGTAAAGTTGTGCTCCAAAATTTTTTCATTTCCCCGTTGTTCGACTGCAGTTTTTTAGTAGCACTTAATCTCCTTCTCTGAAGGCACACAGCTTATATTTCTTGGAAACTCTTGTTTTATACTATTCTATATGCTTTTCTAAGACATCAATATTCTGCTTTGTGTGCTTCTGCAATTCTGCTTTTCTAATGTTCATTTCTGCTATAATGTCTGCATATTCGCTTTCTGTTGGTAGTATAAGCTCAAGGTATTAAAGGAAGCATAAAACTCAATCACTGATATTTACCATTTAAAATATATACTCTATTCAAATTTAAAAAGTAACATTATTATAAATACATTTTATGACAAAAACAGGAAAATTAGCACAGCAAAAAATAGATGTCATATTTTTAACCCCTTCGATGCTTATGACGGAACGGTTCCGTCATGAGCGCCGGTTGGGCTGTGCTTATGACGGAACCGTTCCGTCGCGGCCCGCCCGTTTTTTAGAACCTTCAGCACAGCGCGAAAATTCGCACCGCGCTGAAGGTGTTAGCAAGTATTCAACAAGTAAATGTATGTATAAATACATATCATATAAATTTGCAGATTAAAATACACAACGGAGTACTCTAAATTTCACATTGCATTGATAAATCAATGCGCAGAAAATTAATTTACCGTCAACTTAGACAGTCTACGCAATCCATGCTTCTAGATTTTACTGAAACCATCAGGAAACAGATTACTGCTTACATAATCCAGAAGCTCTTGGTACTTAGTGGCATCCATTTCAATTTCAAATAAAGATAAACGAGAAAAAAGACGAAGAGAATTGCATGTTAGATGTAGAGGCCTGGGAGGGCCACGTGACGGAGCAACAAGTATTACAGTCATGCATGCACGATATATAAGAATAGAGGCCTGGGAGCGTCATGTGATGCAGGAACAACTATTACAAACACAGGAGGAATAAGAGAGAGAGCACATTACATTAAGTTCAGCGTTAGACATGCATGATATTTTAAAAAACAGGCCTGGAACGGCAACGCGGTGCAGGGAAAAATATGAAAGTCAAGGGAGGATTAAGTGATTGTCCCACCACAGAACTAGCATCAAACCTTACACTACCATTACATGTGAGGAAGCATAGGGCTCGTGGCGCAGCACAAAATACGACACAGAAATTCACAAGAATCAATTTCTGAGCGGGAGGAAACTTACATTAACTTTGGGGTATGGCATGCACGATTTATAGGAATAGAGGCCTGGAGGACTACGTGATGCAGTAATAACTATTACAATCACAGGAGGATTAAGGTGGAGCACATTACATTAAGCGTCAGACATGCATGATATTTGAAAAAACAAGTCAGGAACGGCCACGCAGCGCAGGAATAAATATGAAAGTCTAGGGAGGATTAAGTGATTGGACCACCACAGAACTAGGATTAAACATTACACTACCATTGCATACAAAGAAGCAGAGGGCACGCAACGCAGCACAAAAATGCAACACAAAAATTCACAAGAATCAATTTCCTGAGAGGGAGAAAACATACATTACCTTTGGGGTATGGCACGCACTATTTATAAGAATAGAGGCCCGGGAGGGCCACGTGACGCAGCAAGGAGTATTACAGTCATGCATGCACGATTTATAAGAATAGAGGGCTGGGAGGGCCGCGTGACGCAGCGAGAAGAATTACAATCATGCACACACAATTTATAAGAATAGAGGCCTGGGAGTGCCATGTGACGCAGTAACAACTATTACAATCATGGTAGGATTAAGAGGGTGCACATTACATTTATGATCAGCATCAGACATGCATGATATTTGAAAAAAACAAGTCAGGAACGGCCACGCAGCACAGGAATAAATATGAAAGTCTAGGGAGGATTAAGTGATTGGACCACCACTGTACTAGGATTAAACCTTACACTACCATTGCATACAAGGAAGCACAGGGCACGTAGTGCAGCACAAAAATGCGACACAGAAATTCACAAGAAATATTTTCCTGAGCGGGAGAAAATTTACATTAACTTCGGGGTATGGCACGCACTATTTATAAGAATAGAGGCCTGGGAGAGCCACGTGATGCATCAGGAGGTAGAACAGTCATGCATGCACGATTTATAAGAATAGAGCCCTGGGAGCACCTTGTGATGCAGGAACAACTATTACAAACACGGGAGGAATAAGAGACAGCACATTACATTAAATTCAGCATCAGACATGCATGATATTTGAAAAAACAGGGCAGGAACGGCCAAGCGGTGCAGGAAAAAGTATCAAAGTCAAGGAGGATTAAGTGATTGGCCCACCACAGAACTAGCAGTAAGCCTTACACTACCATTACATGTGAGGAAGCATAGGGATCGTGGCGCAGCACAAAAATCCGACACAGAAATTCACAAGAATCAATTTCCTGAGCGGGAAAAACTTACATTAACTTTGGGGTATGGCATGCACGATTTATAAGAATAGAGGCCTGGGAGGACTACGTGACGCAGAAACAACTCTTACAATCACTGGCGGATTAAGAGGGAGCACATTACGTTAAGTTCAGCGTCAGACATGCATGTTATTTGAAAAAACAAGTCAGGAACGGCCACGCAGCGCAGGAATAAATATGAAAGTCTAGGGAGGATTAAGTGATTGGACCACTACAGAACTAGGATTAAACCTTACACTACCATTGCATACAGGGAAGCACAGGGCACGTAGTGCAGCACAAAAATGCGACACAGAAATTCCCAAGAATCAATTTCCTGAGCAGGAGAAAACTTACATTAACTTCGGGGTATGGCACGCACTATTTATAAGAATAGAGGCCTGGGAGGCCCACGTGACGCAGCAAGAAGTATTACAGTCATGCACACACGATTTATAAGAATAGAGGCCTGGGAGCGCCATGTGATGCAGGAACATCTATTACAAACACGGGAGGAATAAGAGTGAGCACATTACATTAAGTTCACTGTCAGACATGCATGATATTTGAAAAAACAGGCCAGGAAAGGCCATGCGGCGCAGGAAAAAATATGAAAGTCAAGGGAGCATTAAGTGATTGACCCACCACAAAACTAGCATTAAACCTTACACTACCATTACATGTGAGGAATCATAGGGTTCGTGGCGAGCACAAAAATACGACACAGAAATTCACAAGAATCAATTTCCTGAGCGGGAGAAAACTTGGTATGGCACGCACGATTTAGAAGAATAGAGGCCTGGGAGGACTACGTAATGCAGCAACAACTATTACGGGAGGATTAAGAGGGAGCACATTACATTAAGTTCAGCATCAGACATGCATGATATTTGAAAAAACAAGCCAGGAACGGCCACGTGGCGCAGGAATAAATATGAAAGTCATGGTAGGATTAAGTTATTTGGCCACCACAGAACTAGGATTAAACCTTACACTACCATTACATACAAGGAAGCACAGGGCATGTGACGCAGCGCAAAAATGCGACACAGAAATTCACAAGAATCAATTTCCTGAGCGGGAGAAAACTTACATTAACTTCGGAGTATGGCACGCACTATTTATAAGAATAGAGGCCTGGGAGGGTGACGTGACGCAGCAAAACTATTACAAACACGGGAGGAATAAGAGAAGGCACATTACATTAAGTTCAGCATCTAACATGCATGATAGTTGAAATGAAATGAAATGAAAAATTATATTTGTATAGCGTAAAAACTACCCGGAGGCCTCGCAGCGCTTGAAAAACACAGACCAGGAATGGCTACGCAGCGCAGGAATAAATATGAAAGTCAAGGAAGGATTAAGTGATTGGACCACCACAAAACTAGGATTAAACCTTACACTACCCTTAAATACAAGGAAGCACAGGGCACGTGATGCAGCACAAAAATGCAACACAGAAATACACAACGATGTACGGGAAGCAATACAGTACACATAGTTACAGTGTTGACAATTACAAAAATAATGAAAATGTCACACCTTGCAAAGGTAGGAAAAAGATGAGGTATGTACTTGATGAATGGGATGAATGAGGTATGCACACGATGAACTTAACAAATGGGCCTCTTTGTTCAGTAGTTCGGGCCTACATGAACCTTTCAAACCAGTAGGACAGACCATCACAGCGATTGGGATGGAAGCAACTCTAAAAGGGCATAGAGCATGTGCGCCCCGTCTTTTTTTATAGGTAGGGTCACGTGTGTTGTGACGCATGTGCTGGATGGGTGTGGTGTGGGTGTACACCGGCCATGAGGGAGTGTGTGTGCTGTTCTGACAACTAGACCTGGAACTAACAAATCACTACATTGGAAATATGGGCCATGTAATGTTGTTGTGTTTTCCTGGTAGAGTAAGTGGAGTGGGCTGGCCTGACATACACTAGTGCTGCGCAAGGCTCTGAAGCATGATTCCGGAGCTATGGGCATGGTTCCGTCATGAGCTATATTTAAAATCATGTGATACGGAAGTCCGTTTTGTAGTGCTGACGTCCCCCGGGTCTTAAAAGTAAATGTGTCATTATATCTGTAAATTTCCACAACTTGGCTAACATGGAAGGTATGGGGTAGCACTAACTGTATATTCACCGTAGAAATGCACATAATGTCACGCGGAAGCACCGATGCGATGCATAACGTCAAAACGTATTCGCACCGTATGGGCTGGTACGCGAATAGTACGATTACAGGTGCGAAGGATAATGCAAGGATAGTACGTTTACCATACGTTTATCACAAAAAATACAAAAAAAATAAAGAAATTAATTTTAATATATTAAAAAAATTTAAATAATTAAAAAAAGATTTTTTAAATTTTGTTTTTTATTATTTTACATTAAAAATATGTAATGTAATATCGAAAATAAAATAGCTAAAAATGATTATTATAAAAAATGTACTAAATTAGTATAAAAAAAATAAATATAACAATTAATAGATATAAACATTGGCATTTATAAAACCTATGACATTCACTGAAATAACTATAGGTTTTAGGCACATTATAGTTAGGAATTAGCATTTAAAAAGCCTTGCAAATTCCCTCAAAAAAGCATATGTTTCAGCCACGTTATAGTTAGGAACTAGCATTTAAAAAACCTTAGAAATTTACTGAAAAAAACATTGGTTTCAGCTACGTTTTAGTTAGGAATTAGCATTTAAAAAACTTTGGAAATTCAATGAAAAAAAACATAGGTTTCACACATTTTATAGTTAGCTGGACATTTCACTCATACAAAACCATTGAAATTCCCCTGTTGTGGTTAGTTCAGCTAACTATAACTCGCGCGCCTGCAATCCACTCCTGATCACGTCACATATTACAACACTCATGACATGACAGTTATAGTTAGCTGAACTAATTATAACGGGGGAATTTCAATGGTTTTGTATGAGTGATATGTCCAGCTAACTTTAACATGTGTGAAACCTATGTTTTTTTCAGTGAATATATATATATATTCACTGAAAAAACCATAGGTTATAGACCATATATAGTTAGGAATTAGCATTTACAAAACCTTGAAAATTCACTGAAAAAACCATAGGTTATAGACCATATATAGTTAGGAATTAGCATTTAGAAAACCTTATTTTACTCACACAAAACCATTGAAATTCCATATATAGTTAGTTGCACTAACTATATATCGCGCACCCGCAATCCACTGCTGATGATGTCACATATTACATCATTCATGACATGGTCAGTGACATCACTGATGACATCACTGATGACATCTCAAATGACATCACTGATGACATCACTGATAACAACATCCAGTGATTTTTTGTTTCTATAAAGTTTAAATATGTCTTACATATTGAAGAATGAGTGGATGTGTAAGTGTCTGGACGAAGGATTTAGTAGGTGCATGACTGACTGTATGAGTGAGTGATTAAATGTGTCTCACTGACTGCATGGGTTAGTGACTAAACTGTCTTAATTTGTGCATCATTATGTCTGTTGTTCTGTAAACTGCTGCATGTGTTGATCAGTAGCTATATGAGTAACTATATGGGTTATTGATTGATTGCCCAAGTATTTATATGGGAGACTGAGTGTGTGTGTGGCTAGCTGGGAGGTGTGTGACTCTGTGCAGATCAATCTGTACTTGTATCAATGATTGTATAAGAAGGTAAGTATGTGTTAGTATATGTTTGAAAATGTAAGGTGCTCTATGTTTAACTGTATAGACAAGAAAATGGAAGTGTCATTGATTCTTTACAGGACTGACTAGGTGTGTGAGTAACTCCATGGATGAGTGGCAGACTGTGAGTGTCTGTATAGGTGTATGAGTGCATATGATAGTGTTGTAAAGATGAGTGATTGTATGTATGAATGATTGTATGGGTGAATGAGTGAAGGTGTGTGTAGACGTAGCAATCAGTGAGTGCGTATGTAGTAACTAGTATTGGTGTGTCAATGGTTTCAAAAATTATACTCTCTTTTTAACACTGGGTGAAACAGAGGTTATATTAAAATGTGAGGAGATGCATTGTATTGTCACATGAATGATATCATCAGTGATGTGGTCATTGATGTCAAATGAGATGTCATCAGTGATGTCATCAGTGATGTCATTTGAGATGTCATCAGTGATGTCATCAGTGATGTCACTGACCATGTCATGAATGATGTAATATGTGACATCATCAGCAGTGGATTGCGGGTGCGCGATATATAGTTAGTGCAACTAACTATATATGGAATTTCAATGGTTTTGTGTGAGTAAAATAAGGTTTTCTAAATGCTAATTCCTAACTATATATGGTCTATAACCTATGGTTTTTTCAGTGAATTTTCAAGGTTTTGTAAATGCTAATTCCTAACTATATATGGTCTATAACCTATGGTTTTTTCAGTGAATTTCATTGGTTTTTTAAAAGCTAATATCTATAGCTGTAAAATGTATTCTTCTTTAAATCCAAAAATATATTTTATATGTTTATTAATAATTTTTTTTAAATATTTTTTTTGTTTCGCTCCCGGTCCGCGAACCGGGAAGCTTCCCGTTAGCTCAATTCGATTCCGCGATCCGGTCCGCGAACCGGTAACAAATCAACATAGTTACGGTATCGCGTTGCCGCGTAATGCGTCTTATGACGTACGGCGTTAGCGCACCCGGAAGTGCCCCGGGGCGCGGACCGAGGCGCGAAACGCAACTCCCCGGAAGCGATCCGCGGCGCGAAAGCGCGACGTATCGCGTTGCCGCGAAATGCGTCTTGTGACGTACTGCGTTAGCGCACCCGGAAGTGTCCCCGGGCGCGGACCGAGGCGCGAAGCGCAGCGAACCGGAAGCTAACCGGGGAGCGTTCCGCAGCGCGTAACATGAAAGTTAGAGTCATGTGACTTGTTAATAAAGCTTTTCATTGGTTCATTTCACTTTTAGTTTCATAATTATGGAAGGCTAGGTCAGGTGACCTAAAAATAACACTTTTCATTGGTTGAGAAGTATTGTTTTTTCCAAATGATGAAAACCCCTCCTTCTTTCCTCACTCTGACTTTCATCATTGTGAGAGGAAGACCTTTATTAATACTTGAGAAATGACTTCAGTACTTGCTTCAGCTGGTGCACCCCCACCACCACCTCCACCTCCTCATGGGAAGAGAGGACCACCTCCCCAGGTGATCACCAACACAGAGGAGGAAGAGGAAGACCTAGAGGAAGAGGAGAGAGAAGAACCACAGTTCTTGGAAGAGGTGCCCCGGGTTTCCCATAGGAAAGCCAGTTTCATCTGGCAGTTTTATTCAATCCCTCCAGGGCAAAAGAAAGTGAATGCGAGGTATGTGACCTGCCTCATCTGCAAAGAGAAATTATCAAGAGGGACTGATAAAAAGTATAGCTATGGGAACTATACCATGCATCGGCACATGACCAGGAAGCATCCACTTAATTACAGCCGGGCGGAAATACGGGATATGGAACAAAACCCAACAGCAACTCCTGTGGCCAGGTCAACATCGTCAATATCATTGACACCAGCAGAGGCACGGGAAACTGTGCCAAACATCCAAGAGAATTTTGGGCACATGAAACATACTTGTATGCACTGTGGTGCGTTGATATCATGTGGTAACATGAGTATTAATGCCATCAACCTGGCTTATGACAATCATAATTGCCCTAACCGCCCCCAGTAATTTTTTTTTGCTCCTGTTGAGCCCTTTTCAACGCCTGTTTTTTGTTGTTCCCCCCCCCCAAAAAAACCCAAAAAAAATATAAAATCGTTCAAAAAATACAAAAAAAAAACAAAAAATGTTCAAAAAATACAAAAAAAATATAAAACAACAAAAATATAAAAAAAAAAGTTCTTTTCAGAACTACCTTCCCTTTCCAAAAAAATTGCTAGAATGTTTAGCACTCTGGCAAGCTCTATTTCTTTTGGTTCGCTTCCGGTTTAGCTTCCCGGTACGCGTACCGGGAGCTAACCAAAAAAAAAACTTTTTAAAAAAAAAGAGTAAGTATAAGGAAAGTAAACAGAGAGTGATGTTTCAAGAAAGACAGCTATAGGGAGTAAAGAAGAGATACTATTTAATAGATCTATTTACCAAAGAACAGACAGAAGATGGTATAATTGTGAAAAACAAAATAGATAACGAATTGAAAGAAAAACAAGCATTGGCATAGCCAATAGGTATCGACTTTTGGACCTTCTAAGTCTTTAGTTATGCAGCATAATATCCTTGGTGCAGCAACATCAACTGTTGCATGGCTAAACACGTATAAGGTCCCAAAGGCAAGACCTATTGTCTATGCCAATGCTTGTTTCTTAAGTAGAATTGCAATACGTATGGCTCTTCCATGTAAAAAAATCTTATCTTGTGCTCTAAAGATTGCTAAAGTCTCGACAGAGAACAGGCTAGATTGTAAGTAGGGTAAATTGCGCTTGGTGATCTGTTTGAGGGAGCGTCTGCTTTGCCTGGTGTCTTTGGAGAGCAATTTTGATTGTTATACTGGACAATATAGCCCTAATGTAAATAACATAGGGGCATATTATCAACATAGGCAATAAAAGTTTTGCAGCTTTTATAGGCAGAAATGTGTCGCTAAAGCTGCTTTTGCGGCAGAAAACTGCAGCTAAAGCCGCTTTTGCACCAGTTTTCTGCCAATAAAAAGAGCAATAATTTTATTGGCTGCATTCATAATATGACCCTTAGTGTGCTTCAACTACACAGAGAAAGCATTATGAACAAATAGTGATACAGTGATCAGTCTAAGACACTAAGAGTAATAGAGACGGAGTGAGTGAACAAGAGTGAGGAACTATGAGAAGAGAGGGACTGAGAAAAAAAGTGGAAGGAGTTGAGTAAGTAGGTAATAGAGAAAGGAATGAGGGAAGTAGCAAAGGCAGGAAACTGAGGATTAAAGAAATGAAGCAGTGGAACTAATAGTAGTTCAATGTGATAGAAATGTAACGAAAAGAGTACAAAATACTTACCTTATAATTGTCGTTAAATTCCTCACTTTTTATTTTTATACTTTCAATCTGTGAAAGAGAGAACAAACATTTGAAAAATATAAAAACATGTATTGAAAAATTACAAAAGACAAGGGCAAAGATTGAAGGACAAACAGTTTTTCAATAACTTTGACACTTACAGAAGCTACACAGTCCTAAAGATATACATTTTAAAGTAACACTATCTTGATGGAGATGAAGTGAGACCTATCTTAAAACATGGTGCATCTTTTGCATTGCTGTTGTCTCAGAAAAGTGTCGCAAGACACTAAAATTTAAAATAATTGCTTCAGGATGCCAATAAGATGTCTACTATCCAGAGTTTTGTTTCAGGTGAGGCCTACTCAGGGTTGCAGATGAAATTTCGAGTTGTTGAAGAGAATAGAAGACATAATACATGTGAAGGTCTACCAATGAAGTGAGTCATGTCCACTGCAATGTTCAACAAAGTCCAAACCTCCTATGTTTCCCTGGACAGACCTAAACTTGATCTGCACAATGTGATTCGTAATGATAGGAAACACAGGTGATGTAATTGAAATACATGCAATTTATTTTGCTCATTTCACAATCACATCACTTCTGTTTCCTTTGCTTAGGTATCTCATTGTGCAGATGTAGTCTAGCATATCAAAGAATACGCAGAAGTGCAGCACTGCATGCAACAACTTTGACACTTACAGAAGCCTCACCTTCTCCATGCCTTCTACACAGTTCTACATATACATCATAAATGGAAACATTACAGAATTAATTATACATGTTAAATGGTTTATTTTTGCTGTTCTCAGAATGTATCAAAATTCACTAAAAACAGTGACTTGAAGGTATTCATCATGTAACAGCGGGGAAAAAAAAACACAATCAAAATGATTGTGTTTAAAAAACCCATACAAGATCAGAAATCAAAAATCAGAACTCCTTAAAGTTAACTTACTTTCCATGACGTCCAAGGATGTCCTATGAATAGCTTATACTCTTTTGTGCTGTTATTACTTTCAGCCCACCAGTTTCTGAAAGAAAATCTCCATCGTTTTTAAAAACATGTTACATACAATAAATGACTTCTTGCTCTCTACCACAAGATTCCACAAGGCCAAATTTTGTCAGAGCCATGTATAACTCTTGGATTTCTTGTTAGCCAATCCCATCATTTGGTATTCCCGCAACTTTCAGAATTAAAATGTTGAAGATCATTTTCACAATCCTGGAATAGTAATATCTTCCCCTTCTTGCTCAGTCATGTTCTACATTTCGTATGACACTGATACTGCTTAATATGAAGCAGACTTACACTACCTCTATGAGTACTACAATTATTTAATTCTCTACATCACTTTTAATCACAAAGTAATGTAAAACAGTATACAGCATTGCAGACTTACATTCCCTCTACTCCATGTTTTGATTGGCTGCTTTAATTAGCTTATGAAAAGAAACAGTTTTTCTGAACTCATTTAAACTGCACATACATGTCCATGATGTCCAATCCTATGATTAGAAGTTATGTCTCTGAACTACACTTATCCTCAAGGCCAAATTGTGTAGGAGCCATTAGAACTTCTTGAAATTCCACAGATCATATCCCGAGAATATTTTCCTAAAATTTTGGTTTTAAAAACACCAGGTAAGAGTTTTTAAGGTCATACGGCAATTTTTTTTTGAAAATTACAACAGAATCATTACAGAATGACCAGCCATTTCTAGACTTTAAATAAGCTGTGTAATGTCCTGATGATATTGAAGGGCCGTCATGATATATAATTGCTGTAGTTACAAAAGTCCTTCCTGATATTGACAACTGCGAAGCTACAAAATTTTTTATTAAAGTTGTCAATTTTGTTCCATCAGGCCTACATCGTTGGAACATTAAAATGATGTACTGGCCATATGTTCGTATAAATAATGTGGACATCATTTCAGATTTACATTGGCTACACTCCATGTTGTGATTAGCTCCTTTTACTAGCTTATTAAAGGAGACTGATTTACTGTCTGGCAAAGTTAAATATACAAATCTTTCTGAGTCTACACTAGTAGTACTTGATACCATACAGTTCTCGCAGTCATGCTGCCATTGATAAGAAAGCCCAAACAGCTGATCTACATCTACACCTTCAGCATGTAATACATGAAGCATATACATTAAAAACTCCTGACAATCTTGCTGAATATTTTGAGAGAATTGTGTTTGGCCTGAACATCTATCTAACAGATTTCTAATTTCAGACACACTTTCTATGTTTCTTCTATCAGTGGTACATTTCTCTAACACAGAATTTAACAAACTGCAAAATCTTTGATCAGAATTGACCACAATCTCTTCTTTTACATTTTTTAGAGAAAACAAAACATTAATTACTACATTAGCATAGCAGTTGACACCAGAACTGTTTTCAAACTGAAAACCAACAACATCTTCAACAGAATCCTCTTTGTTTCTGCTTGTAATTTTAGGTTCATTCACTTTTTGTCTTTTTGCTACAACCTCTCCAGTATTGTTCTCATTTCTTCGTTTCCGGCCTACCAGACGTTTCTCAAACAAAGGAAACTGAGGCAAATGTGGCGCATACTCTCTTCTTAACCTATTGTATTCCTTAACACAATCTAGATCTGCACAAATGTTTCTGACATCACAGTCAATCAAGTACAATCCCGATAAAGTTCTAACTCGTGACAATGCCACATATGCCATACCCTCCTTGAACACAGAACTGCCAATATTCACCAATGCAGTGTCTACACTTAAACCTTGCGATTTATGAATTGTCACCGCATATGCCAAGCAAACAGGGAACTGCTTACGGCGAACATATAAGTCTTTTACAAGCAAAAATCTAGCAGAACAACGAGCAATTAGCTGTACTTCCTCAATGCCATCAAATTTAATTTTTAAAAATTCAATTCCATCTCTATTTCTGTATTTCACAAAATCAACAACATTACCCATTGATCCATTTACCAGACCTCTTTCAACATGTAAATTCCTTCTTAAAATTATACGGCAGTTCAAGCACACATTCAGAGTCTTTTCAAAACCTGCAGTTTTAGATATACTCTTCTCTAATGAATCCAATTTTGTTTTCAGATTCTCAGACAAAATAATTGTTGATCCCATATGCTCTACTCTATCAATAGCTTCCACTTTCACAATCTCTTGCTTTTCTAAATGCAACATTTTGTTGTTAAATTTTGCACATTCTGCAAGAGTTGGCATCAAACATATTCCAGATTTCTTATCAGTAATTTTCTGAAAAATATTCTCAGGCACAACATCTTGTTCTGGATATAAATTTGTCAGTAATCGTGCATGTAAAGCTTCTTTCCCATGCTCGGTCACTTTTCCAATTCTAACATCTTGTAGAATAGTCTTGTAAACTTCATCCTTTGCCTGACGCATATTTTCATGCAGTTCAGCATAATTGAAGTTTAACCATATATTGACGTTGCCAATGCTGCCTAGGCACTTCCTGGTATCTTCATGCGTGAGCATTTTGAACACAGGTTGCCCTTTCACTGGTGTCAGCTGCAGAAGATCTCCAAAAACAATGATGTGTTTGCCACCGAATAACACATCATACTCTGTTTTGAGAACTTCTTGCATCCTCAAATGCACAAAGGCAAGCATGACATTGGAAACCATGCTTACTTCGTCAATGATAAGAAGTTTCATTTTCCTCAAGATTCTTGAAACTTCAAAACAAGCATCTCCAGATAGCTTGTGATATTCTAATTTGTTGTCATGCTCCACTGGCAGCATCAGTAAACGATGTAAAGTAATCCCTTTAATATTATGTGCTGCCAGTCCAGTTGGAGCAGTGACAACACAAGACAGTGATGACTCTGTCCTTTCCTGCAAATAGCATGAAATTGCTTTAATGAGGAAACTTTTTCCAGTTCCCGCTTCTCCACTAACGTACAGTCGGACAGGCTTCAACGACGTACATGAGCACTCTTTCTTATCATGACTTAATCCATGATCAATTTGCATGGTAACTTCGTCATATATTTTCCTCTGCTCAACGTTGAGTTGCCTTTCCAACTCTTCTAAGTTAACCGCATCCTCTTGAGCATGTGCCATGGCTCTTTCCACCTCATTCATAGCAGTGGCAGCTTCATTTTCAATAAGAGGTCCTCCTAGTGGATCCTGACTCAATGAAGCAGAACTCTGACTGTCCTGAGAACTGTCTCTGGCAATCTCGGCTGCAATCGTTGCTTCCTGCTCAATTTCCGCATTCAACATTTCTACATATTTGGGAAAAGCAGGACATTCTATGGTCTCCTTGGCGGCATTGAAAGAGTCTTCGTAACAGAGGAAATCTCCAAGCAGTTCCTCTTCTGCACGCCAAGGCTTGAAAAGTTGCAAAAGTGCTAAATAGAAAAACTCCTTTTTTTCAGGAGATTCGCCACTCAATTTTCGATGGTTTATCAAGTGGCATTTTCTTTGCTTGACCAGACATCCCTCACTTCCTATTACAGCATACACTCCTTTCTCAGTATCTTCTTTGATGTTCCTCTTGAACATGTAATTTTGCAGAACCTCATACAGACAAACATTCTCTAGGTGACTGCTTCGATTTGGATAATATGTATCCAACATGTTTGTCTTCAAAATGTCGGTACTGTTTGGCTCCTTTTCCGCCAAATACTCAATTTCCCGCACAGGTTTGAGAACTCGATTACGCGTTGCAGCAAGACCAAGACTCGCCCAAACGATACTCCTGGACTTGGCATAGAGACTTGCTGAAGACAACCGGTCAGAACATTCGTACGCTCCGATTTCTCGATGCGACAACATCTTCAGACTGAAACTGTACAACTTCTTGCTGAGGCTCTTTTCATGGGAAATGTCCTCCCACATATCCTTCAATTCTGTCTTCTCTTTTTTGGTGATATACGACGTCACATACCGAGCCACAGCCATACAGTTATCAGCCACAAACTGTATATCCATGTTAGCATTCCACATGGACAAAATCACCGGGTTGTAGTCGTTGATATACTTGGACTCTTCGTTCCTCTTCAAATTGTAAGTGTTTTTAGGTGATTTCTTCATCACATTATGTCGCAGCGAAGACATCAAACTGTTTACTCTTCCTTTAGAAATCACCGGTCGTGGGAAGCCGAAACGACATTTGGTGTAGAACTTGTCTTTGTTTCGGAATTTACGACGGCAGTACTTTCCACATCGATGGCTTTGGAAACGCAGAACTTTTTCTCTTAGGCTTTTCTTCTCCTTTGCGTTTGGAACAGCACACGTAGAATACTGTTGGATGAAACTCATCACTGAGTCTTCTGGATCCGTTCCAAATTTAGGTGCATCCTTGATCCACAGCAACATATGTATATGAGGAGCTCCTCTTGCTTGGTACTCCTTTCTCCAGAAGAAATCCAACACCTCTCCAAGAGGTGGATTCTTCTTATTCATGATGAAAGACATCATAGCTTCAAATCTATGATTGAAGTACCTACATACATTGACTGGATCCAAAGAGCACAGTTCTCCGGGTGTCTTGAATTCGATGTTTTCTACGTTAGCATTTGCCTCTCGTAGAAATTGAAGTAAGTCTTCCCAGCCATACTCGGCACAACTCAGAGTGAGGAACCATGTGGGAGTACCTAAGTTCCTCAGCATACATTTTAAATCACCATGACGACGGTACCAGTACTCATTAGTACCACGCTGACACGCCATGAGATTAATCAGGTGAGATTCCAAAATACTATCTTGGACATTCACTTTATCCATAAAATCACTTGCTGAGATGTTTTGCATGTGTATACCACTTTTCAAGATGTGGTTCACTGCATATGACAGTCCAGACAGATCACTTTCAAACAGGAGATGAAACAAATAAGGAATGCATTGTCGAAACCTAGCATCTCCTGCATACAATCGCAAAGTCCGGTATTCAGAAGCAGGAATTTGATGAGGTCGCTCATCATATCTTCCTCCCTGACCTGTTGGAAAAAGCTGTGGGAAACACCGAGCTTCCAAACTTTCCTCCCAAACACTAATGGGACTCCCTTTGGCTTGTTTCATTTGAAACAACTCAATAGCATTCCCCATGACTTCCTTTGAATGCAAAGGATGAACACTATAATGTTCATATATTTCCTCACTAGTAGAGGGTTCTACTTTCTCAATTTGACCAGCACACAAATCGCTATCCTCTTCCTCACTTACTTCCTCTTCTGCAACATATACATTCTTATAGTATTTATTATTTTTTTTCAAATACAATGTTGCCTTTTTAACTTTCCTAACATCTACTAAATCTTGCCATATTTTCTTATTCTTTGTCGGAACCCCATTAACTAAGATAACCAGAGGTTCCTCTTCCACTTTTTCTACTCCAATTGTGTTAATGTTTTTCTTCAAATCTAGAGGCAAATAAACAACTCTTCCCTTTAATCCTCTCTGTAAATCTGATGGAGGCAATTTCCCTGTCTTTGGCTCCATTCTTACAATAGCCTGAAAGGGATGGATACTTTGAATCAAAATAGATTCATAAGTATTTAAATCCTTCAATTCAGAAGGAATCTCAACCAATTCCAGATTATTATGAACTGCTCTAGCAGGCATCTGGTTTTGTTTTAATTTGTTACAACAATAAGTACACACACGTTGATCCAATCCCAAATCAAAACAATTTTCTACCATCAAGTATGTTGCAAAATCCTTCCATTCACTATTATTTTCCCTTTCACTTTTTGCATATAAATCCACTAACTTAGTCTGATTCTTATAATAAGTGCGTCTACAACACACACAAGTGAAATTAGGCCTCTCACTTGATTTCATGTCAAACGTCGCAATTTCCCTCTGGAAATTATCTGTACTGGAAACCTGTACACTATCTTCCAAATGACCCTCTACTTCTTGCTCAATTTCAACATTCTCCTCTTTACTTCCAAAGTAACAAAACTCAATTTCTTCACATATATTCTTCACATCTATTTCAGAACCATGCAAAAGAGCAGCGCATAATTGTTTCAGCATAATTGCTGGACTCTTAGCATAATACAACAGTCTAACTAACTTCCTCACTTTGTTATGATGCACTGCTAGCATCCTGAAATGATGAAAAACACTCTGGCATACTCTCCTGGAAAGACAAGCCAGTGAATGACCATGCAAACCTGTCACTTCTCTCACTCTGCAAGGATCTAATTCTTGCAACAACCTTATTTTCTGCTTCAAACTTTTCTTGTTAAATGTCCGTACAAAATCACAAAGCAAATTGATGGAATCCTGTCGCACACTGCAAATACTACTACACTTCCAGGTGTACACAGGACCCTTAGCACGTCTTCCTAAAACCTCATTACCTAACAACTCTTCTGCCTCTGTTGTCACAAGTTTTTCTTTTTCAACTGGACAACCATCTTTCACTTCATAAGCACGACCACTGATGTCAACTGCATGCACCAAATCATTATCCTGGAAATAACTCTCTTCATTAAAAAATGCCTCACAGCTTGAACTATGTATCCATTCTCCAGAAAAAACTTCACAAAAATTACTACGATTAACTATTCTCTTCCATCTACTATTTCTTTTGAAATCAAAAATTGCCTTGTTTAGCTTCCTAATTCTATTGATTATCAAAATAAATAACTTACGTTTAATTTCAAAAGCCTGATCAATAACTTTCTCAACTTTTTTTTTTCTCCTATAAAAAACTAATTTCTGTTGACCTTTCTTAATATTTTTTAACAAATTGCCAATTATCCTGTTACGGAACATTCGTTTACGAATCTCCGTAAACTGTTGTTTCCTTCTACTATCATGCACAGATTTATCTCTTGCTCTAGCAGTAACATTTTCATTTGTCCTTTTCTTTCCATTTGATTTACTTGTCATTTTATGGATTGAAACATTTTCTGTACTAATATTTTTTTTATTACAAATATTTCTTATGAAATATTTAGAGCTCTTACCCGGTGCTTTCTTCATGGCTTGAGAAATCTTTTTGTTAGAGGACTGCTGCATTTTTTTTTTCTCCTGCTGTCTTTGACGTTTTGCAGCCTTCATCTCTCTTATTTTTGTAGGCATCTTGAAATGATCTGCAGTTGAATCTGAGGAAAAAGATACTAAAAAATGTTATTAAACATTATTATCAAACAGTAAATCATTAATAGTGATCAAAAATATAACACACTACTTGACATTTTATTTTGAAGATTTTTTAGTCATTGCCATTTTTACAATACAGAAATACCAGAAAAGAAATGACATTTATATTTATGTTACCTATGCTATTTTATATGTGAATCTGATCTAATTTTATGAGCATATTTTAATATTTTATTGAAAACACTACACATAACCTGTTTTTGAAGGTGTTTTTATTTTTAAATTAAACGGTTTACCTTTTTACTTTTTATTGATTATAAATTTTAAAAATAAATGTTTATAATTCCAAAGGCTGAAGCAAGTCAGCTTCCCATCCGATATCATATAATTCAGACAAATCTGCATCCTCATCACGCTCTTCTTCATCCTCAGGATTTAAATCATCCAATGGATCAACATCCACTGATGTTTCAATTACAAGTTCAATGATGAGGTCAAAATCAACTGATTGCAGATTGTCGCTCATGTTGAGGTTGTCTTTATCTTTAAAGAAAGATAACAACAATGAGATGTTGCAGAGTAAGAGACAAATCTCACAGATTATAATAGTAAAATTATTTAACAAGAGTAACATTTTGCAGCTATTATTTAACCATGTCCAGCGATGCTGAGCAGGTGAAGCCTATGTCTAATTTTTCACTGAACAGGACTCATCTGTTCTTAACCTTGGATAAGCCTCAACGACTCTGTGTTCCCTGCACATACTCAAATGTTAAAGTGCAGATTTATATTAAATGGCAGATCCCCAGGCATGCACCAGTTAATGTGCACCACTGTTTTACCACCCATGGTGTGCCGCATTTACAATCAGATAGGAGAAAGCTGCTTCAAAACCCTGCGCCTGCTTGAAGCTTGCATAGGTCTTGACGCAGCATTGTATAGATGGGGCACCCCTGAGCCTTGCTGGAGCTGCATCGCACTTACGATACAACTCCAGCAATGCGCCACCTTTACAGCACAGATACGTCACGCATCTGTGCCATTTTTGCCCCATGCTGCGCCGCATTGTAAATACAGCACACCATGGGTGGCGGAACAGCGGCGCAAAATGACTGGCACATCCACTGCTGCATCGGTTTCATGTGGCACGTTTTTTTTACACCATGACACATCTGCCTAAATGCATCAATTTGTAATTTTCTCGCCTCATAGCAAATCTTTTGCACCGCCACTGCGTCACAAAAGTGACGCACAGTGGCGCAAAAGATGCATACACCTATCATAAATCTGTCCCTAGCATTTTAAATGATTAATTCAGGATGACGATAAGGTGTGGCCTATGCAGAGCTTTGTTTAAGGTGAGGCCTACTCAGGGTTGCAGATCAAAGTTACGCTTGATGAAGAATACAGAGGAGATAATACATGTAAAGGCCTACCAATGAAGTAAGTAATGTCCACTTTATTGCACCAGTCATCATAAATGTATCCCTAAGCTTCTTATCTTGTTACAGATGAACCACCATATGTACATGACATTTTAAGTAATTTCCACATGTGCAGTGTTTTCAAAATATAATTTGAAAATCGTTTTTGGGGAAAAGTAATGGTTTGCAAAATTATGACAATTACATAATGGTGTATGCTTCTCTATAAAGCATTTCAGTATCTCTAATGTCATTTTTCCCATATTACATTATAAGACCTTTCCCCATGAAGCACATTCCTTGTAAATATGCTCCCACCTGTGCATTGCAAATTTAGATTTTCACTGTTTCAGACACATAGCCATGTTGAAAGTGACCCAAAAAAATTGCAAACGTTTCCCCATGAAGCACATTCCTTGTAAATATGCTCCCACCTGTACATTGCAAATTTAGATTTTGACTGTTGCAGACACATAGCCATGTTGAAAGTGACCCAAAAAATTTGCAAACGTTTAAAAAAAAAAAACATTCATGTGTCTTAATGACATTTTAAGTCATTTCCCCATGGAGAATGTTTTCTAAGTGGCACAAAAGAGGTATACACCTATCATAAATCTATCCCTAGCATTATAAATGATTAAATCAGGATGACAATAATATGTGGCCTATCCAGAGGTTTGTTTAAGGTGAGGCCTACTCAGGATTGCAGATTAAAGTTACGCTTGATGAACAAAACAGAGGAGAACATTTTATTGTAAATGCCTACCAATGAAGTAAGTGATTTCTACTTCATTGCACCAGTCATCATAAATGTATCCATAACCTTACTTAAATTGTCCTTAAGACACATAAAAGCATTTTTTGATTGGCTTTCCTGCATGGTAGGGTCACTTTTAACATGGCTATGTAACATAAACATTCAAAATCAAAATTTTCCATGTACAGGTGGGAGCATATTTACAAGCAATTTGCGCCACAAAGAAAGGTCTGACATTAAAATGGCAAAAATAACATCAGGGACAGTCAATTGCCTTATAAAAAACCATACACCATTATGTCCTTCTCATGCATTTAAAAACAATTCCTTTTTCCCAAAAACGATTTTCAAATCATAATTTCAAAAAACTGCACATGAGAAAATGACTTAAAATGTCATTGAAACACATTAAAGCATTTTTTGATTGGTTTTCCTGCATTGTTGATTCATTTTTATCATGGCTATGTAACACAAACATTGATAATTAAAATTTTCATGCACATGTAAGAGCATATTTACAAGCAATTTGCGCCACAGAGAAAGGTCTTACACTAAAATGAGAAAAATAACATCAGGAACAGTCAATTGCCTTATAAAGAACCATACACCATTATGTCCTTGTCATGATTTTATAAACAATTCCTTTTCCCCAAAAACGATTTTAAAATCATAATTTCTAAACACTGCACATCAGAAAATGACTTAAAATGTCATTAAAACACATGAAAGCGTTTTTTGATTGCCTTCCCAGCATGGTTTGGTCACTTTTAACATAGCTATTTAACACAAACATTCAAAATCTAAATTTTCCATGCACATGTGAGAGCATATTTACAAGCAATTTGCGCCACATAAATCATAATTTTCTCCTTAAAGCACACTATTCTCTATCTAAAGTAAAGAAATATTTTCTCACCTTAGCAAATACTTTGAGTTTGAAAACAGTCTCAGAAACACACCAATTTGTCTTCAGCAGAGCAAAAGGTATGCACTCCAGAGTCTGCAGCTATGAAAAGCACAGAAATGGTGTAATTCTTCACACATATTTCTCATGTCACCCAATCAAAACTCTTCCCTCACTTTTTTTCAAATGAAAACCCTTCCCCCTCTGCCCTTTCTGCCTATTTTCCATAGCAACCACCTCTTGGAGAAACTCTGGTGTTTGCAAATTCACACAACAATGTTGCAATTGAACTCTGAACTCTCAGTGCACCTGCATATCCAGTGCTTTCTTTCATTTAATGATTTTTTATTGACCACTCAAAATACATCTTTCAAAGAACACATCTCTACACCCTAACTTTCTGTTTTCATCAATCAAAATCCACCAATCACTGTTACTACTTCATGAACACAGAAACTCCACAGTTTTTTTCATTTCAAACTCACATTTTTTCAACTGCCATTTCATTGCCACACTTCATCTGACTGCAGGAGAACCTTCTCTCACCATGTTTTCTGTCTGGATTGTTGGTCATAGTTATATTCACTGGGCTCAAAGGTACGTTGAAAGCAGGAATTTACCTAACCTCAATTTACAAGATGTGGAAATTAAGTGGTTTGGCCACAGAGGATTAAAATGTCACCAATTGATACCATTGGTGAAAACCTTTATGCATTTGCCCAAACCTGACCTGTTAATTGTGCACTGTGGAGGTAATGACTTGGGCACTTTGACTGGTGTAGGTCTGGAAATGCTTTTAAAGGACACCTTTGAGCAATTAATGGCACTTTTTCCTCAGACTGCCTTGGTATATTCAAATATATGCCAAAGACAGAAATGGAGGTGGTCAAACCAATTTTGTCCACAAATTGAGAAGTCGAGGAAGCATGTAAACAAATCTGTTTCAGCTTACATGAGAGACCATGGAATGGGCTCCCTGTACAACAATAACTTGCGTTACTACATGCAAGATATCTACAGAGGAGATGGAGTTCACTTCTCAGATGAGGGCAACAGAGTTTTCACTCTGAATTTAAAAATGTGCATTGGTACCTACTTATAAGTACCAAAATGTACCATAAACCCAAAAGCTCTTCTCAGAGCTACCCTACATCTAATCACTCACAATTATTATTTTACTCTAACTTTTTTTACTAATTTTCAACAAAGTACGCTCCCTGGGGCGCTACCCGGTACGCGTACCGGGAGCTAACCTCGCGAAATTTAAAAAAAAAATGTTTTTTTTTCGCACATATGGGCCTCCTCAGCCACCCTCACAAAACCTAGGGGGTCAAGATAAGTCTACCATGCCCCCTTCTACCTATTCTGAACATTATTTGCCCTCCATCTTGTATCATAATTCGACCGAAACACAAAATGGTGGACTCCCGTTACGCTTAAGGTTCGCGTACCAGGGCGCTCACCGGTTCGCGTACCGGGTCGCTTCCTGGGAAGCGCACCATCAAAAAAGGTGGGAAAGTAGTTCACACAAAAGCCACTTGAGACAATTTCACCAAATATAGATTAGCTCATACTACATACCAATCCCTACCATTTTCACAAATTTGATTGGAATTCCATTTAGCCATTTAGCCTATAGAACTCACTAAATACCGTGAGGTAAATTACTTCACAAAACACATCTGAAGTGTTGGAATTGACAACCAATTAAAATGTTACTTTCATTTTCTACTTTTTTTACCTGACATTTAATTGGTTATGTACCCGAATATATATAAAGGAAGAGAAGGAAACACAGCCATTTTGACTACTACTTCCTGGTGTACATTTCTATTAGAATTTTCATTAATAACTTCAACTTCTTTTTAAAGGTAAGTTGTTATTTTTAAAACTGAAGTATATTGAGCACTTTAAGTTAATATGGCAAACTTTTTCTGTTAGTTATATACTATCCCTCTGTAGTACTTATAAATTTAGATACACTTTTTTATATTCCTACTTCCACTCTGATACTATACACTGCCCAAAGATAAATTCTCTGTTAAAAACTGCCTATCTAAAATTAATCCCAACTGTGCCCTACCTCTACTAATATATATTTTTTTATGCAAATTTCAGGAAAAATGGAAAGTGAACAAAACATTTCATTTGAAATTGTCCTTCCAGAGTCCAACACAGAAATCATTGATCCAAATGAGATTGAATTTATGGATGAATCTTGGGACCAAGAACTACTGCAATGTGTACAAGCAGTAGATAACCTCCTTGCAAATGAGGACATTTTACAACCTCAGAGACTACAATCTATATTCCATGATTATGAAATTTCTGACAATGAAATGTTAGAAAGTTTAATAAATTATGAAACACAATAAAAAAAACTTAAAAAAAAAAAAATAAATAATCAACAAAACCAACAATCAATTAACATACAGCATTTGAAAAGTCTATCATTCATTTTTCATTGTGATACGCTCCCCAGAACGCTTCCCGGTTCGCGTACCGGGCGCTAACCACGAAAAAAAATAAAAAAAAAATTTTTTTTTTTTGCTTAGCGGGGCCCCTTTAAAGCCTCCACATCAAACCTAGGGGGTCAGGGAGGAGCTAGTATGCCCCCTTATGGTTATTTCCCCCTTTGTTTTGGCCTCCTCTTGTCTCTCAATCCTACCGAGAGACAAGATGGCGGCCGCTCCGGACTGTTTAGAATGTTGACAGACACCGGAGAGCCAATCAGCTTAGCTACGCGAAGTTCCGGTACGCTTAAGGTCCGCGGACCGGAGCGCTGCCCAGAGCGCGCTTACAGATATATATCTTTTTTTAAACGTTAATTTCTCAAAATCCACTGGAGCACATATATTGAGACCTACAAAAGGCACATCGGGCTACCAGTCCCTACAATTTTGCCAAGTTTCGTGCAAATCCATTCAGCCGTTCGGGCTAAAAGTGAGGCTAACCGCCCTATGGAAAACTCAATGTTAAAAACACGTTTTGGGACCCCCCTTTTTTCTCGGCCCCCCCTGGACGAACCCCCCCAAAATTTTCAGGGGCTGCTCAGAAACAAAATGTTCCATTTTCCTGAAAATTTCAGCCAATTCCGTCCACAAACGCCAAAGTTATTAGACATAGAATTTTCAAAAATCCCATAGGGAAAAAATCCTAACTATATATACCTACTGGCGACCGCCAGTAGGTAATATATATATATATATATATATATATTCACAGAAAAAACCATAGGTTATAGACCATATATAGTTAGGAATTAGCATTTACAAAACCTTGAAAATTCACTGAAAAAACCATAGGTTATAGACCATATATAGTTAGGAATTAGCATTTAGAAAACCTTATTTTACTCACACAAAACCATTGAAATTCCATATATAGTTAGTTGCACTAACTATATATCGCGCACCCGCAATCCACTGCTGATGATGTCACATATTACATCATTCATGACATGGTCAGTGACATCACTGATGACATCACTGATGACATCTCAAATGACATCACTGATGACATCACTGATAACAACATCCAGTGATTTTTTGTTTCTATAAAGTTTAAATATGTCTTACATATTGAAGAATGAGTGGATGTGTAAGTGTCTGGACGAAGGATTTAGTAGGTGCATGACTGACTGTATGAGTGAGTGATTAAATGTGTCTCACTGACTGCATGGGTTAGTGACTAAACTGTCTTAATTTGTGCATCATTATGTCTGTTGTTCTGTAAACTGCTGCATGTGTTGATCAGTAGCTATATGAGTAACTATATGGGTTATTGATTGATTGCCCAAGTATTTGTATGGGAGACTGAGTGTGTGTGTGGCTAGCTGGGAGGTGTGTGACTCTGTGCAGATCAATCTGTACCTGTATCAATGATTGTATAAGAAGGTAAGTATGTGTTAGTATATGTTTGAAAATGTAAGGTGCTCTATGTTTAACTGTATAGACAAGAAAATGGAAGTGTCATTGATTCTTTACAGGACTGACTAGGTGTGTGAGTAACTCCATGGATGAGTGGCAGACTGTGAGTGTCTGTATAGGTGTATGAGTGCATATGATAGTGTTGTAAAGATGAGTGATTGTATGTATGAATGATTGTATGGGTGAATGAGTGAAGGTGTGTGTAGACGTAGCAATCAGTGAGTGCGTATGTAGTAACTAGTATTGGTGTGTCAATGGTTTCAAAAATTATACTCTCTTTTTAACACTGGGTGAAACAGAGGTTATATTAAAATGTGAGGAGATGCATTGTATTGTCACATGAATGATATCATCAGTGATGTGGTCATTGATGTCAAATGAGATGTCATCAGTGATGTCATCAGTGATGTCATTTGAGATGTCATCAGTGATGTCATCAGTGATGTCACTGACCATGTCATGAATGATGTAATATGTGACATCATCAGCAGTGGATTGCGGGTGCGCGATATATAGTTAGTGCAACTAACTATATATGGAATTTCAATGGTTTTGTGTGAGTAAAATAAGGTTTTCTAAATGCTAATTCCTAACTATATATGGTCTATAACCTATGGTTTTTTCAGTGAATTTTCAAGGTTTTGTAAATGCTAATTCCTAACTATATATGGTCTATAACCTATGGTTTTTTCTGTGAATTTCATTGGTTTTTTAACAGCTAATATCTGTAGCTGTAAAATGTATTCTTCTTTAAATCCAAAAATATATTTTATATGTTTATGAATAATTTTTTTTTTAAATATTTTTTTTTCTTCGTTCCCGCTTCGCGAATCGGGAAGCTTCCCGTTAGCTGACCTTGATGCCGCGAAATAGACCGCGAGCCGGTAAACGTTTCTTTACCGCAAGTGCCGCGTTAGGAAACAACATCGTGACGCCTCCCGTCCGCATGACGTTTCACGTTGTCGCGTGATACGTCATATGACGTGCTACGTTAGCGAACTGGTACGCGAAGCGAGTCGCAAAGCGCAGGTTTCTGGAAGCAAACTGGGAGGCCCTGCAAAGCGCTTAACGTAAACACAGCAAGTCATGTGACTTGGTAATAACACTTTTCATTGGTTCATTTCACTTTTGGTTTCCTAATGATGTAAGACTAGGTCATATAATCTAAAATGAACACTTTTGATTGGTTGAGAACTCTTGTTTTTCCCAAATGATGAAAATCCCTCCTTCTTTCCTCACTCTGACTTTCATCATTGTGAGAGAAAGACCCTTTGTGATCACTGAGCAATGGCTTCTTTAGTAGCTTCAGCTGGTGCTTCCCCACCACCTCCACCACATCCAAGGAAGAGTGGACCACCTGCTCAAGTTATAATTCAACAAGAAGAAGAAGAAGAGGAACAGGACGACGAGCACGAAGAGAGGCAGTTTTTGCCTGAGCAGCCCAGGACGTCTCACCGGAAAGAAAACTTCATTTGGCAATTTTTTTAAATTCCCAAAGGTCAGAAAAAAGTAAATGCAAGATACGTAACTTGCCTTATATGTCAACATAGACTGTCCAGAGGAACCGAGAAAAAATACAGTTTCGGAAACTACACAATGCATCGCCATATGACTAGGTGGCATCCTAACAACTACAGTGCTGCACAGTTTCGGAACGACCTAGATAATCTCCCTATTATGGCCAGAAGATCTGTTGTACCGGAAGTAACGGGACCAGAGGGCAGGGAGATGGTGCCAAATATACAAATGAAATTTGGTGAAGTAAAATACATCTGCGTATTTTGCGATGGATTCATTTCCTACGGAGAAAAAAGCATCACTCTGATCAACAGAGCTATTGACTATCATATGCAAGTTTGTACGAAACGCCCAAAATAATAAATACTTCTTTTTTTGTTTTGTTGCTCCTGTTGAGCCCTTTACAATGAATCGTTTTCATTGCCCCCTCCAAGAAAAACCCAAAAAAATATAAAACTGTTCAGAAAAATTCAAAAAAAGTAAAAAAATGTTCCGAAAAATAATAAAAAAAATATAAAACAACAAAAACAATTTAAAAAAAAGTTCTTTTCAGAACTACCTCCCCGTTATTAAAAAATTGGTACAATATTTGGAACTGTGCCAACCTCTATTTCTCTTAGTTCGCTTCCCAGTTCGCTCGCCGGTACGCGAACCAGAAGCGAACCAAAAACAGTAAGTATAAGGGAAGGAAACAGACACTTATGTTAAAAGAAAGACAGCTATAGGGGAGTAAACTAGAGATACTATTACCCGTAATCCACTGCTGATGATGTCACATATTACATCATTCATGACATGCTCAGTGACATCATCAGCAGAGGATTGCGGGTTTTTTGGCAACGTGCCTTATCCACGGTTTAATAACGCTGCCTTTTGCTTTATATAAGTTTTCAAATTGTATGAAATATATACCAATAGGTCGTTATGAACCTTTAGGTAGTGCTTTTCTTCATGAGGTCTGGTCGCTTCCATACACATACAGATGTTTCAAAGATGATCAAGAAGTTTATCTGAATGGAGAGGAATGCACTGAGACGCCAGATCATTCACTAATGTGTAGGCACATACAGTTACACGGTTCATGCAACAAACACCGACCAAATATGGCTTGCGTGTTGCAAGGCACGCCAGTTCCTGCTATCATCCCCACGTTCAAGTTGTTGGAAAATGGTAGTTATTTGATGCTCAATAATGAAGATTGTTCTGAGTTAATTAAAAGTATTCCTTTTATCGTAACAGTAAGTGAACGGGTTATTTGCTGCAGAAATGTTCTATTTCCTCCCACACATGAACATAGGGAGTTTTCAATCTGGCCACAAATACCAACCTTGGGACAGATTTCAACGGCATGGCAAGAATAAGAGCTCTTTTGTCTCAGAGAGAGGTGGCCTTGAGTTCGGCCCGTGAAACTTTCGTGCTTCACATAGCGAACACCCGTACAGAGGTGCAGACCCTTTTCAATTCAGATTTGCCTTTCAATTTCAGCAAGATGGTTCCGACTATCTTTAACGCATCCTCCACAAAGACCCTGGCGCACTTTTTTAAAGTTGTTACCAGTGGTCTCGTGACTTCATTTGAGAAAATCTTTGGAGTCATCCCTGCTTCCTTTCATTCTATTTTCTCCACTCTGGTTCGTGGATTGGCATTTTTACTTGCATTACCAGCGGACGCTCTTGTGCTTTTTTACATTTTTAAATATGGATGTCCCTCCTATGCAACCTCCCACCCTGCAGCTGCTGACACTGTTCCGCAATCGCATGCTAGAATATTATGGCACAATGCCGTTGGCGATATTAAGCACGGCATATGGATTATCTTTTCGATTCTCCTACTTCACCTGTGTCCAGCCTGTATTTCACTGCCTGACCTGTGATTTCGATTGGGCCATTGATTTGTGTCTCTGCGGACCGGTTTCTCCTGACGTCGACTTTAATCAGCTGATGACTCCTATCATTACTCACGAGTTGGTTTGTCCTGGCGAAAGGATTATGGCTGTGGCATTGATGCATGGACTACTTGGTCCCTGGAATTTACTGGCGGCAGCACAGTCTTTCTTGGAACAGAGCTTTCTTGAAAACCCACCGAGCTGTCCTCTGATGGTGATAGAGGATCCGGTGCTGGGAGAGCACGTATGTTCTTTTCCGCTTTTAAATTGGATGACTGAACTGTTTTCGGATGAAGACGGTGACTTCCTATTGGAGGCTGTTGCAGCTTATTTTGCATACACAGTTATGTCATAGACCTTTTTCATGTTTGATATGCTGAGTACTAGCATTTCATTGACAATTCATTGACTTATTTGTCAAGTTTTTATTATTTACCTTGCCTATTGGCTTAAGACTCGATAAAGTACTTGGCTGTTTTATTTTTCTTTAGCATTAAATTTTCCTAGTTTTTAATGCTTTACCTTGCGGACCGTCCACATATAAACTTGCAATCTGCTCTCATGAGATGGCACTTCTATTATCTTATTCAGTTCGTTTCCGGATCATGGGGAGGTGTCATCTAGGTCCTGGATATCTTTACACCGTGTTAAGTTAGCATGGGCTCATTACCGGTTTAAACGCCATTTTTCCTTTTTTGCAACTTCTGCACACGACACTTAGTTGTTGCTTTAGCTTTCCACCTAGTAGTTCATCGTGGTTTACATGAGAATAATATGTTATTGCTCTACTATCTGCTTTGCTTGTTAAACTATATCTGTAAAGCGAGTGCTAAAGTTTCAAGAACAACACGATACAGAATTGTTATGAGGTCTGATCTCCACGACTTCATACTCATAACATAAGTGCAACTTCTGCCAATTCTGGGCATGAGGCGGGTTTTATATTGCTTTGCCGAACACACATACACAACAGTTGATGCGGTTCACATGAAGAGAGAGCTGGTGTATGCTGATGTGATTCCTTCAAATCTAAGACACTAAAGTATGGGCACGCCCTAAACCAACACAAAGAGACCTTCTTAGCAAATAATATAATATGTGTATTAGGGAGGGTGAGATATAAGCAGCCGCGGGCCGTGGAGGGAGTTACGGTGAGGCAGGGAGGCGGGGAGGGGGAGAAGCAGGGTGGAGCCCTCTCTACCTTGCCCCTCCCCCTCCCCGCCTCCCTGCCCCACCGTAACTCCCTCCACGGCCCGCGGCTGCTTATAAGTGTTGCTAACTCTTATTCATTTACAGCATGTTAACATACTGTCACCATTCGCTTTTTATGTACTAGTAACTATGCTGGTAATTTTGCTACTGATAATATGTGTACTTGTATTCTCCACCCTGCTTCTCCCCCTCCCCGCCTCCCTGCCTCACCGTAACTCCCTCCACGGCCCGCGGCTGCTTATAAGTGTTGCTAACTCTTATTCATTTACAGCATGTTAACATACTATCACCATTTGCTTTTTATGTACTAGTAACTATGCTGGTAATTTTGCTACTGATAATATGTGTACTTGTATTATCTAAGATACTACGCCTGAGAAGACGGCATTAGTAAATAAACATTTCAAATACACATGTGTTCTTCTTAACTCCATGTTCTGGTTTCTAAGAAATATATAACGACCGACTGTTCATGAGTTCCACGTATCCTGAGGTACTATAAGTTCATATTCTGGATTGTCTAAACATTGAGAGTTTGTTATATCCAATGTGACACTGTACCTAGCTTGCTAAGGAGTTTTTGATTACTAACGTGAGTTTTGGGACACCCTAATTCGCCGAGGTTCCAATCCTCTGTCCACAGTTCTGTGTGAGAACAGAAACCCTGCGACAGGGGCACCCCCGACCCTTGCTGGAGCTTCATCACACTTGCGATACAACTCCAGCAATGCGCCACCTTTACGGCACAGATACATCACGCATCTGTGCTGTTTTTGCCCCATGATGCGCCGCATTGTAAATGCAGCACACCATAGGTGACGGAACAGCGGCACAGAATGACTAACACATCCCTGGTGATGCGCCAGTCATCATAAATGTATCCCTATGCTTCTTATCTTGTTAGAGATGAACCGCCATATGTATCATCAAAGTTTTTTGCATTTCCTAAATAGCGAACTTTAAGGAATAAATAGCGATTCTTTACCATTCCTAGTTTGCGATTAGCTATTTGCTAATTACAAATTACCCATTCATTTCCTTCATTTCCATAGGGCGGTTGGACTCACTTTTAGCTCGAACGGCTGAATGGATTTCCACGAAACTTGGCAAAATTGTAGGGACTGGTAGCCCGATGTGCCTTTGCTATGTCTCAAGATATATGCTCCAGTGGTTTTTACGAAAATTAACTTTGAAAAATATATATTGGGCTACATTGGCCTATATATATGTTGGAGCCCAAACGTAGCCCAATGTAGCCCAATGAAGCCCAATGTAGCCCAATGTAGCCCAAAGATGGCCGCCAGACACACAAAAAAACAAATTTAGCCCAAATATCAGCCAGATGTAGCCCAACTATAGCCCAGTGACAGAATGACCAATCAGCTTCGCAAACCTCCGTTACGCGAAGCGGAGCGCTGTTACAGATATATATCTTTTTTTGAACGTTAATTTCTCAAAATCCACTGGAGCACATATATTGAGACCTAGCAAAGGCACATCGGGCTACCAGTCCCTAATATTTTGCCAAGTTTCGTGCAAATCCATTCAGCCGTTCGATTATTATTATTATTTTTTTTTTTTGCCCCGCGGGGCCCTTTTAAAACCTCCACATCAAACCTAGGGGGTCAGCGAGGATCTACTATGCCCCCTTATAGTTATTTCCCCCTTTGTTTTGACCTCCTCTTGTCTCTCGATCCTACCGAGAGACAAGATGGCGGCCGCTACGGACTTTTTGGAATGTTGACAGACGCCGGAGAACCAATCAGCTTCGCTTCACAAAGCTCCGTTGCGCGTAAAGTACGCGTCCTGGGACGCTGCCAGGTCCGCTGTTACAGATATATATCTTTTTATTAAACGTTAATTTCTCAAAATCCACTGGAGCACATATATTGAGACCTACAAAAGGCACATCGGGCTACCAGTCCCTACAATTTTGCCAAGTTTCGTGCAAATCCATTCAGCCGTTCGGGCTAAAAGTGAGGCCAACCGCCCTATGGAAAACTCAATGTTAAAAACACGTTTTGGGACCCCCCTTTTTTCTCGGCCCCCCCTTGACGAACCCCCCCCAAATTTTCAAGGGCTGCTCAGAAACAAAATGTGCCATTTTCCTGAAAATTTCAGCCAATTCCGTCCACAAACGCCAAAGTTATTAGACATAGAATTTTAAAAAATCCCATAGAGAAAAAATCCTAACTATATATACCTACTGGCGACCGCCAGTAGGTAATATATATATATATATATACATATATATATATATATAAGGAAACAAATTGTCCTGTCGCAGCGGGAGCACAATCCAGTGGGTGCCAGCATTGAGACCAGGACAGTGTCTCAATGTTAATTCAATACAAAAGAATAAGGTCGCTGCACCCTTCTTGGATTTTCACGCAGTTATTTTATTCAAAACGTGTCACAACACTCCTACGCGTTTCAAACCGAAGTTCCTGTTCACGGTAGTAAATGTGAATAGTCCCATTTCGATTTCGTTATTTGTACTAAGGCACACTTCTTTGACAAAGGCATGCTGGACCTTATAGTTTTCAAGTTTATAGCTTGTATTGGACTGCGCGCTGTGTGCCACGCATGCCAGCAGGGTGTACATTTAGTTACCACACTAATAAGCGTTCCTTAAGTTGTAGGACATTGCCCCTTTATATTCGCAAGCGTGACTAGCACGAGCGAGTGTGATCATAAATCAGTGTACCTGATTCTTGACCCTGGTGTGTAACATTAGACTAAGTGTCATGTAGCAATTACGGGCTGAGTGCCCTACGTCCCCACTGTTTGTCGCACCCCACATTGCGCAATCCAAATTCAATACTTTTAGTTCACTTTTAACAAGTCCGGTCTAGCATATGAGACAGTCAGTTGCCGACAGTCTATTGTTCTGCGGAGTGACTGTAGTTCTATAAGACAAGTATTGACTCATTATTTAATTGGCAAAATGTCCAGTGTCATAAATGTACATAAAGTTCTTCGTCTCCATTCAGGCCTGCCGGCTGTTTGGTCCGGAATCTTATGATTAATTTTGATTCTAGTCGTCGCAGTGTTTGTGTGCGATTCCCCCCTCTCTCATGCTGTTCAATCTTTGCCAGTCCAAAGTACTTTATATCCAACCAAGTCTTGGTGTTATGGCTAGCCATATGTTTCGCAATGGCATATGCATGGTCACCATTTTGAACAGCACGAATGTGTTGTAAGATTCTTGTTTTGAGGGAGCATGTCGTGCTGCCAATGTAGGATTTACCGCAGAAACATTATAGCATGTAGACGACGAAAGTTGATTCACATGTGATGCTGGTTCTTATAATGAAGTTTTTGCCTTCTGGGTCTTTTAGGTTTTTGATGTTCTGACCTATCCTGCAGGCTTTGCACGTTGTGCATTTGGTGAAACCACGTTTCCTCAGGTCCAACCAGGACTCCGGTTTTTTAACTTCAAAATGACTTCTTTTCAAGTGATCAGAGATATTTGGTGCTCTCCTGTATGAAATCAATGGATGGTCACCCAAACTCACTCCTATATCTGGGTCTTTAAGCAGCACATGCCAGTACTTCATTAGTACTTTCTGTATTTTGTGGCTTTCTTTACTGAAAGTCATTATCATTCGTGGCTGTTCCTCCTTTTCTTCTGTTGTTTGCTGAGTTTCTGTTTTGGCTTGGATTCTGTTTTCCTCTTTGTTCAATAGAGTCTGCGCTCTGGTTTTAGTTCTGGCTTTAGTTTCACATATATTCAGGTCAGTTGTTTTGTATCCACGCTGTTTGAAGCGTTCTTTGGTTTCTTTGAATTTGTTTTCCATTTCTGTATCTTCTGAGCAATTTCTTCTCATCCGTAGTAGTTCTCCATACGGTATGCTTTGTTTTAATTTCTGTGGGTGAAAGCTTAAGCCATGGAGGAGACTATTTGTAGCTGTCTTTTTTCTGTGGACAGTAGTTTGTATCCTGTCATTAGCAATATATACTTTTGTGTCCAAAAATTCTATCTCCTTCGTACTGATAGAGCCTGTAAATTTTAGACCCACTTGGTTGTCATTTAACACAGCAAAGAATGTGTAGAACTCCGCTTCTGTGCCTTTCCATAGGAGAAAGAGATCGTCAATGAATCGTAGCCAGAGGGCCACTTTGGCCATATGATGGTCGTTTTCCTCTCTCCAAGCCACGCTTCTCTCCCACCACCCCATCATGAGATTAGCGTAGCTTGGAGAGAAGGAAACTCCCATCGCAGTTCCACAGCATTGTTTGTAGATGATCTTGTTGAAAAGGAATACATTGTTGTATAGGCACATTGGATCATTTCCATTATCATTTTCGAATGTTCTCTTTGATTGATAGGTTGTTGATCCAGAAAGTATTGAATCGCCTGTAGCCAATGTCATGATTGATTGATGTGTATAGGGATACAACATCGATTGTCACTAACAGGTAATTAGGTTGCCATTCTGTATTCATTAGAATACGTAAAAAATCACCTGTATCCTTTATGTAGGAGCTCAACGTGGGTACAATTGGAGCTATGAAGTGATCCACATAGCTTGACACATTTTCATATAGACTGCCACAGCTAGAGATTATTGGTCGTCCCGGCGGTTTGTTCAGGGTTTTGTGAGCTTTTGGTAGGAAGTAAATGGCTGGAATGATTGGATTCTCAACCATTAAAAATTTCCTTTCTACTTCCGTTATCAGTCCTTTCTGTTTCCAAGTGTTTAGTTTCATTTCGAGATCATTTTTCATTTTGTCTGTAGGGTTTTTTGCAAGTGTCATGTAATTGTCAATGTTGTTTAGTTGGCGCATTGCCTCTTCCACATAATGCTCCTTCTCCATTACAACAATGTTTCCGCCTTTGTCCGCGGGTTTTATCTCGATTTTGATGTTGTTTTTTAGACTTTGTATTGCCATGCGTTCACCTTTTGTTACATTTTCCTTTTTGTTTTTGTTGTAGTTTTTTGGCATATCTTCGATTTCACTCAACACTAGATCATAAAAGGTATCTATCTTGTTGCCTGGATAAAGGACTGGGCAAAATTTTGATTTGCTTTTGAATCCTGTAGCTTGGTGGTCATCTGTGGTTATCCCCATCTCTTCCAATACCTGAGTGTCCGGTGTCTGGGTTGCTGTCATTTCATTTGCCAATTCATATGCAACACGAATTTGTGGTATTTCAGTTGTTTAGTAGTTACTTGCTTGATCAGGTGCTTGATGCTCTTGTGGGATTTTGGTTCCCATGCTGTTTTTCTTCGAACTACCTTCCCCCTTCCCTCGACACCTGAGACCGAACTACTTTGTCTAATGCCCGTTGGAGCTACCTGGTTTAGCTATAGGGGAGATGGGCCGTGGATTCCCTCCTTGGTCGTCACCTACCCAGTCGGTCTTTAGACAGACTTCCTCTCATCTCTACGGTTGTCTCTGCCCTTATCCTCACTTTCTCACCTCACCTACCACCCCACTTCTTTTCTCTCTCCTTTCTCTCCTCTCCTAACGTATTGCTGACTGTTCGTTATACTGTTAAACCACATTGTTGCACTTCCTTTCATCCCTCCTGCTGTCTCCTCCCGCATCCTCCCTCTTTTTATGTCTCTACTTCTCCCTTCTCTCAATGTATTGAGACTGAACCTTTTTTTGTCTGATGCTTGATGGAGCTACCTGGTTTAGCTATAGGTGCGATGGGCCGTGGATTCTCTCCTTGGTCATCACCTTACCTTGACGGTCCTTAGACAGATCTCTTTACGTCTCTCCATATTGTCTCTTCCCCTATCCTCCCTTTCTCACCTCCCCTGCCCCCTCCACTACCCCTCTCTCTCCTTTCTCCCCTCTCCTAATTGTATTGCCTATTCTTTCTTTGGTATTTATTGTGCAATTGTTGATTCTCATGTAAAGCGCTCTGATACCTCCGGGTCTAGCCAGCGCTATATAAAACTCTTTAAATAAAAATAAATAAACATATGTTGTACAAATTTCCAACCTGAATTTTAATTTACATAAAAACAATTTTACGCAATAGGATTGGGGTTGAAAAACAATTATAGGTTTCAGAGCAACCGCGTTAGGACTATAATAGTGGTCAGACAAAATCATATGCGAATAGCAATATGCTTCCGATGGACACTATAGATGCATTTGGTAGACGTTCACAAATGTCATCCCTAAAAACCCTCTTTGCTATTTACGAGTATTGTAAAGAAGTAAGCTATTAAGATAAAGTAATGTATCTTTAACAAATTAAGATTTTAAAAAACCTTATGGAAGTATCACTACCAGCATGCAAAAAACACCACAATTGTAGCTGTTCTGTTACTTTTGGTTACATTCTACGACTAACTGCCATTGGTCATAGTCGGGACGCTTCATGTGCTGTAGGAAAACCCTTTAGAGACATAAGAATGGTTATGTTAAATATTTTGCTTTTTTAATTTCATAAAGAGTAATCATATTGAGAATTTTATATTTATGCAATATAAGAAATAATAAGAGATAACTGAGATTTTTTTAAGGAAAACTTACCTTCAATTTAGTAAAAACTCTTGATAGGTCTGAATTTTGTTACTCAGTGAATCATGAATGATTATTGTCTTGGTTAAAGGTTTCAAAATCTATAAAGAAAACAATATAGAAATAAGATTTTTAGTATAGAGAGTTTACATTTTAGGGTACAGATGTCTACTACAGATGTTTTCTAATGTGATACATTAGAAAATCATTTCAAAATATTAGTCTTTAAGTTATTTGAAAAAAAAATGTAGGCACTTTAAACTATTAGAACCAGTCAACTTTTCCAACAATAACTTTCAAAACGGACTGATAAATGCTGAAAAACTTGCAGTTATCGGAGTATCCAATGACAGTCAATATTTGTCGGGCAAAGAACAATGTCCATTTTCTCAAAAGGTACCTTTAGAGTTAAAAATACATTCATGAATAACTTTACATTACAACCCAAATACATACGTTTTGACTTACAACAATTCAAAAATGTGAATATCAATGCAATATATATTCAAAATAAACAAACTTCCCTTGAAAAACATCTTACATTTGTCATAGTTCCTAAACATTACTCGATACTACTGTCAAACATTAATTAAAATATTCAACAACTTTCAATATTCCTTTGCACCTATAACACTGAAAAGTCACATTACAGACATGAATATTTACCCGAAATGCAGAAAATCAATATTTGCCCAGGAATATACAGGACAACACTGTTGCTGAGATTGCTGAACACTAACGTTAAAATAAAAGGTTTTCAGTACACACATTGATGAAGAATTATTATTTATGGCTAGGTAACTGGAACATCATTATACCACACATCTAAGTTAAGTACCCTTTAATAGATTACCTTTCACGCTCGATTTATAAGGCCTCAACATGTCGAGATTATATGTTCTACGTAAAGGCATGTTGCTACCAGTGACTAAATTCACATGCTTTCCTTGCATCTCGGAAATACAGTAGGATACAGTAAAGTTGTGCTCCAAAATATTTTCATTTCCCCGTTGTTCGACTGCAGTTTTTTAGAAGCACTAAATCTCCTTCTCTGAAGGCACACAGCTTATATTTCTTGGAAACTCTTGTTTTATACTATTCTATATGCTTTTCTAAGACATCAATATTCTGCTTTGTGTGCTTCTGCAATTCTGCTTTTCTAATGTTCATTTCTGCTATAATGCCTGCATATTCGCTTTCTGTTGGTAGTATAAACTCAAGGTATTAAAGGAAGCATACAACTCAATCACTGATATTTACCATTTAAAATATATACTCTATTAAAATTTAAAAAGTAACATTATTATAAATACATTTTATGACAAAAACAGGAAAATTAGCACAGCAAAAAATAGATGTCATATTTTTAACCCCTTCGATGCTTATGACGGAACGGTTCCGTCATGAGCGCCTGTTGGGCTGTGCTAATGACGGAACCGATCCGTCGCGTCCCGCCCGTTTTTTAGAACCTTCAGCACAGCGCGAAAATTCGCGCCGCGCTGAAGGTGTTAGCAAGTATTCAACAAGTAAATGTATGTATAAATACATATCATATAAATTTGCAGATTAAAATACACAATGGAGTACTCTAAATTTCACATTGCATTGATAAATCAATACGCAAAAAATTAATCTACCGTCAACTTAGACAGTCTACGCAATCCATGCTTCTAGATTTTACTGAAACCATCAGGATACAGATTACTGCTTACATAATTCAGAAGCTCTTGGTACTTAGTGGCATCCATTTCAATTTCAAATAAAGATAAACGAGAAAAAAGACGAAGAGAATTGCATGTCAGATGTAAAGAACAAATTGTACATGCTCACATTCAATTACAGAGAGATAAATAACTATAAAGGTGTGTGAATACACAATTACTGAAACAAGTGTCACTGCGTCTTCACAGCTCAATCCGCTCATGAATTTTTAGCGAGGGACAGAGAATACCTAGCATTACAGGGAGGTAGCAATTTTCTGAGCGGGAGAAAACGTGCATTAACTTTGGGGTTATGGCACGCACGATTTATAAGAATAGAGGTCTGTGAGGGCCACCTGACGCAGCAACAAGTATTATAATCACAAGGCGGATTAAGAGGGAGCACATTACATTAAGTTCAGCGTCAGACATGTATGATAGTTTTAAAAACAAGCCAGGAACGGCCACGCGGCACAGGAATAAATATGAAAGACAAGGAAGGATTAAGTAATTGGCACACCACAAAAGTTGGATTTAACCTTACACTACCATTACATGCAACGAAGCACAGGGCATGTGGTGCACCACAAAAATGCTACACAGAAATTTACAAGAATCAATTTTTTGAGCGGGAGAAAACTTACATTAACTTCGGGGTATGGCATGCACTATTTATAAGAATAGAGGCCTGGGAGGGTCACGTGATGGAGCAACAAGTATTACAGTCATGCATGCACGATTTATAAGAATAGAGGCCTGGGAGCATCATGTGACGCAGGAACAACTATTACAAACACGGGAGGAATAAGAGAGAGAGCACATTACATTAAGTTCAGCGTCAGACATGCATGATATTTGAAAAAACAGGCCTGGAACGGCAACGCGGCCAGGGAAAAATATGAAAGTCAAGGGAGGATTAAGTGATTGTCCCACCACAGAACTAGCATTAAACCTTACACTACCATTACATGTGAGGAAGCATAGGGCTCGTGGCGCAGCACAAAATACGACACAGAAATTCACAAGAATCAATTTCCTGAGCGGGAGAAAACTTACATTAACTTCGGGGTATGGCACGCACGATTTATAGGAATAGAGGCCTGGAGGACTACGTGACGCAGTAATAACTATTACAATCACAGGAGGATTAAGGTGGAGAAGATTACATTAAGTTCAGCGTCAGACATGCATGATATTTGAAAAAACAAGTCAGGAACGGCCACGCAGCGCAGGAATAAATATGAAAGTCTAGGGAGGATTAAGTGATTGGACCACCACAGAACTAGGATTAAACATTACACTACCATTGCATACAAAGAAGCACAGGGCACGCAACGCAGCACAAAAATGCGACACAAAAATTCACAAGAATCAATTTCCTGAGAGGGAGAAAACATATTTAACTTTGGGGTATGGCACGCACTATTTATAAGAAAAGAGGCCTGGGAGGGCCACGTGACGCAGCAAGAAGTATTACAGTCATGCATGCACGATTTATAAGAATAGAGGTCTGGGAGGGCCACGTGACGCAGCGAAAAGAATTACAATCATGCACACACGATTTACAGGAATAGAGGCCTGGGAGTGCCATGTGACGCAGTAACAACTATTACAATCATGGTAGGATTAAGAGGGTGCACTTTACATTTAAGATCAGCATCAGACATGCATGATATTTGAAAAAAATAAGTCAGGAACAGCCACGCAGCGCAGGAATAAATATGAAAGTCTAGGGAGGATTAAGTGATTGGACCACCACAGTACTAGGATTAAACCTTACACTACCATTGCATACAAGGAAGCACAGGGCACGTAGTGCAGCACAAAAATGCGACACAGAAATTCACAAGAATTATTTTCCTGAGCGGGAGAACATTTACATTAACTTCGGGGTATGGCACGCACTATTTATAAGAATAGAGGCCTGGGAGAGCCACGTGATGCATCAGGAGGTAGTACAGTCATGCATGCACGATTTATAAGAATAGAGCCCTGGGAGCACCATGTGACGCAGGAACAACTATTACAAACACGGGAGGAATAAGAGACAGCACATTACATTAAATTCAGCATCAGACATGCATGATATTTGAAAAAACAGGGCAGGAACGGCCAAGCGGTGCAGGAAAAAGTATCAAAGTCAAGGAGGATTAAGTGATTGGCCCACCACAGAACTAGCATTAAGCCTTACACTACCATTACATGTGAGGAAGCATAGGGATCGTGGCGCAGCACAAAAATCCGACACAGAAATTCACAAGAATCAATTTCCTGAGTGGAAAAAACTTACATTAACTTTGGGGTATGGCATGCACGATTTATAAGAATACAGGCCTGGGAGGGCTACGTGACGCAGAAACAACTCTTACAATCACTGGCGGATTAAGAGGGAGCACATTACGTTAAGTTCAGCGTCAGACATGCATGTTATTTGAAAAAACAAGTCAGGAACGGCCACGCAGCGCAGGAATAAATATGAAAGTCTAGGGAGGATTAAGTGATTGGACCACTACAGAACTAGGATTAAACCTTACACTACCATTGCATACAAGGAAGCACAGGGCACGTAGTGCAGCACAAAAATGCGACACAGAAATTCCCAAGAATCAATTTCCTGAGCGGGAGAAAACTTACATTAACTTCCGGGTATGGCACGCACTATTTATAAGAATAGAGGCTTGGGAGGCCCACGTGACGCAGCAAGAAGTATTACAGTCATGCACACACGATTTATAAGAATAGAGGCCTGGGAGCGCCATGTGAATCAGGAACAACCATTACAAACACGGGAGGAATAAGAGTGAGCACATTACATTAAGTTCAGTGTCAGACATGCATGATATTTGAAAAAACAGGCCAGGAAAGGCCATGCGGCGCAGGAAAAAATATGAAAGTCAAGGGAGCATTAAGTGATTGACCCACCACAAAACTAGCATTAACCCTTACACTACCATTACATGTGAGGAAGCATAGGGTTCGTGGCGAGCACAAAAATACGACACAGAAATTCACAAGAATCAATTTCCTGAGCGGGAGAAAACTTGGTATGGCACGCACGATTTATAAGAATAGAGGCCTGGGAGGACTACGTGATGCAGCAACAACTATTACGGGAGGATTAAGAGGGAGCACATTACATTAAGTTCAGCATCAGACATGCATGATATTTGAAAAAACAAGCCAGGAACGGCCACGTGGCGCAGGAATAAATATGAAAGTCATGGTAAGATTAAGTTATTTGGCCACCACAGAACTAGGATTAAACCTTACACTACCATTACATACAAGGAAGCACAGGGCATGTGGCGCAGCGCAAAAATGCGACACAGAAATTCACAAGAATCAATTTCCTGAGCGGGTGAAAACTTACATTAACTTCGGAGTATGGCACGCACTATTTATAAGAATAGAGGCCTGGGAGGGTGACGTGACACAGCAAAACTATTACAAACACAGGAGGAATAAGAGAAGGCACATTACATTAAGTTCAGCATCGGACATGCATGATATTTGAAATGAAATGAAATGAAAAATTATATTTGTATAGCGCATAAACTACCCGGAGGCCTCGCAGCGCTTGAAAAAACAGACCAGGAATGGCTACGCAGCGCAGGAATAAATATGAAAGTCAAGGAAGGATTAAGTGATTGGACCACCACAGAACTAGGATTAAACCTTACACTACCCTTAAATACAAGGAAGCACAGGGCACGTGATGCAGCACAAAAATGCAACACAGAAATACACAACGATGTACGGGAAGCAATACAGTACACATAGTTACAGTGTTGACAATTACAAAAATAATGAAAATGTCTCACCTTGCAAAGGTAGGAAAGAGATGAGGTATGTACTTGATGAATGGGATGAATGAGGTATGCACACGATGAACTTAACGAATGGGCCTCTTTGTTCAATAGTTCGGGCCTACATGAACCTTTCAAACCAGTAGGACAGACCATCACAGCGATTGGGATGGAAGCAACTCTAAAAGGGCATAGAGCATGTGCGCCCCGTCTTTTTTTATAGGTAGGGTCACGTGTGTTGTGACGCATGTGCTGGATGGGTGTGGTGTGGGTGTACACCGGCCATGAGGGAGTGTGTGTGCTGTTCTGACAACTAGACCTGAAACTAACAAATCACTACATTAGAAATCTGGGCCATGTAATGTTGTTGTGTTTTCCTGGTAGAGTAAGCGGAGTGGGCTGGCCTGACATACACTAGTGCTGCGCAAGGCTCTGAAGCATGATTCCGGAGCTATGGGCATGGTTCCGTCATGAGCTATATTTAAAATCATGTGATACGGAAGTCCGTTTTGTAGTGCTGACGTCACCCGGGTTTCAAAAGTAAATGTGTCATTATATCTGTAAATTTCCACAACTTGGCTAACATGGAAGGTACGGGGTATCACTAACTGTATATTCACTGTAGAAATGCACATAACGTCACGCGGAAGCACCGATGCGATGCATAACGTCAAAACGTATTCGCACCGTATAGGCTGGTACGCGAATAGTACGATTACAGGTGCAAAGGATAATGCAAGGATAGTACGTTTACCATACGTTTATCACAAAAAAATACAAAAAAATATAAAGAAATTAATTTTAATATATTTAAAAAATTAAAATAATTAAAAAAAGATTTTTTAAATTTTGTTTTTTATTTTTTTACATTAAAAATATGTAATGTAATATCGAAAATAAAATATCTAAAAATGATTATTATAAAAAATTTACTAAATTAGTATCAAAAAAATAAATATAACAATTAATAGATATAAACATTGGCATTTATAAAACCTATGAAATTCACTGAAATAACCATAGGTTTTAGGCACATTATAGTTAGGAATTAGCATTTAAAAAACCTTGCAAATTCCCTCAAAAAAGCATAAGTTTCAGCCACGTTATAGTTAGGAACTAGCATTTAAAAAACCTTAGAAATGTACTGAAAAAAACATAGGTTTCAGCTACGTTATAATTAGGAATTAGCATTTAAAAAACTTTAGAAATTCAATGAAAAAAACCATAGGTTTCACACATGTTATAGTTAGCTGGACATTTCACTCATACATAACCATTGAAATTCACCTGTTATGGTTAGTTCAGCTAACTATAACTCTCGCGCCTGCAATCCACTCCTGATGAAGTCACATATTACAACACTCATGACATGACAGTTATAGTTAGCTGAACTAACTATAACGGGGGAATTTCAATGGTTTTGTATGAGTGATATGTCCAGCTAACTTTACCATGTGTGAAACCTATGTTTTTTTCAGTGAATATATAAATATATATATATATATATATATATATATATTTATATATATTTATATATATATATATATATACATATATATATATATATATATATATATATATATATATATATATATATATATATATATATATATATATATATATATATATATATATATATATATATATATAAGGAAACTAATTGTCCTGTCGCAGCGGGAGCACAATCCAGTGGGTGCCAGCATTGAGACCAGGACAGTGTCTCAATGTTAATTCAATACAAAAGAATAAGGTCGCTGCACACTTCTTGGAATTTCACGCAGTTATTTTATTCAAAACGTGTCACAACACTCCTACGCGTTTCGAACCGAAGTTCCTGTTCACGGTAGTAAATGTGAATAGTCCCATTTCGATTTCGTTATTTATACTAAGGCACACCTCTTTGACAAAGGCATGCTGGACCTTATAGTTTTCAAGTTTATAGCTTGTATTGGACTGCGCGCTGTGCGCCGCGCATGCCAGCAGGGTGTAAATTTAGTTACCACACTAATAAGCGTTCCTTAAGTTGTAGGACATTGCCGCTTTATATTCGCAAGCGTGACTAGCACGAGCGAGTGTGATCATAAATCAGTGTACCTGATTCTTGACCCTGGTGTGTAACATTAGACTAAGTGTCATGTAGCAATTACGGGCTGAGTGCCCTACGTCCCCACTGTTTGTCGCAACCCACATTGCGCAATCCAAATTCAATACTTTTAGTTCACTTTTAACAAGTCCGGTCTAGCATATGAGACAGTCAGTTGCCGACATTCTATTGTTCTGCGGAGTGACTGTAGTTCTATAAGACAAGTATTGACTCATTATTTAATTGGCAAAATGTCCAGTGTCATAAATGTACATAAAGTTCTTCGTCTTCATTCAGGCCTGCCGGCTGTTTGGTCCGGAATCTTATGATTAATTTCGATTCTAGTCGTCGCAGTTTTTGTGTGCGATTTCCCCCTCTCTCATGCTGTTCAATCTTTGCCAGTCCAAAGTACTTTATTTCCAACCAAGTCTTGGTGTTATGGCTAGCCATATGTTTCGCAATGGCATATGCGTGGTTACCATTTTGAACAGCACGAATGTGTTGTAAGATTCTTGTTTTGAGGGAGCATGTTGTGCTGCCAATGTAGGATTTACCGCAGAAACATTGTAGCATGTAGACGACGAAAGTTGAGTCACATGTGATGCTGGTTCTTAAAATGAAGTTTTTGCCTTCTGGGTCTTTTAGGTTTTTGATGTTCTGACCTATCCTGCAGGCTTTGCACGTTGTGCATTTGATGAAACCACGTTTCCTCAGGTCCAACCAGGACTCCGGTTTTTTAACTTCAAAATGACTCCTTATCAAGTGATCAGAGATATTTGGTGCTCTCCTGTATGAAATCAATGGATGGTAACCCAAACTCACTCCTATATCTGGGTCTTTAAGCAGCACATGCCAGTACTTCATTAGTACTTTCTGTATTTTGTGGCTTTCTTTACTGAAAGTCATTATCATTCGTGGCTGTTCCTCCTTTTCTGCTGTTGTTTGCTGAGTTCCAGTTTTGGCTTGGATTCTGTTTTCCTCTTTGTTCAATAGAGTCTGCGCTCTGGTTTTAGTTCTGGCTTTAGTTTCACATATATTCAGGTCAGTTGTTTTGTATCCACGCTGTTTGAAGCGTTCTTTGGTTTCTTTGAATTTGTTTTCCATTTCTGTATCTTCTGAGCAATTTCTTCTCATCCGTAGTAGTTCTCCATACGGTATGCTTTGTTTTAATTTCTGTGGGTCAAAGCTTAAGCCATGGAGGAGACTATTTGTAGCTGCCTTTTTTCTGTGGACAGTAGTTTGTATCCTGTCATTAGCAATATATACTTTTGTGTCCAAAAATTCTATCTCCTTCGTACTGATAGAGCCTGTAAATTTTAGACCCACTTGGTTGTCATTTAACACAGCAAAGAATGTGTAGAACTCCGCTTCTGTGCCTTTCCATAGGAGAAAGAGATCGTCAATGAATCGTAGCCAGAGGGCCACTTTGGCCATATGATGGTCGTTTTCCTCTCTCCAAGCCACGCTTCTCTCCCACCACCCCATCATGAGATTAGCGTAGCTTGGAGAGAAGGAAACTCCCATCGCAGTTCCACAGCATTGTTTGTAGATGATCTTGTTGAAAAGGAATACATTGTTGTATAGGCACATTGGATCATTTCCATTATCATTTTCAAATGTTCTCTTTGATTGATAGGTTGTTGATCCAGAAAGTATTGAATCGCCTGTAGCCAATGTCATGATTGATTGATGTGTATAGGGATACAACATCGATTGTCACTAACAGGTAATTAGGTTGCCATTCTGTATTCATTAGAATACGTAAAAAATCACCTGTATCCTTTATGTAGGAGCTCAACGTGGGTACAATTGGAGCTATGAAGTGATCCACATAGCTTGACACATTTTCATATAGACTGCCACAGCTAGAGATTATTGGTCGTCCCGGCGGTTTGTTCAGGGTTTTGTGAACTTTTGGTAGGAAGTAAATGGCTGGAATGATTGGATTCTCAACCATTAAAAATTTCCTTTCTACTTCCGTTATCAGTCCCTTCTGTTTCCAAGTGTTTAGTTTCATTTCCAGATCATTTTTCATTTTGGGGGGCTTTTCTTTTTGGACGGCGGACACTTGGGTGCCCGTGCTGCAGTCTCCCTGAGCGCCGCTTCCTCCACCACGCGGCAGGAGACTACAGGACCCAGGAGGCTCAGCGGTGACACGCCCACCGGCAAGCGCGCCCGGAGGCGCTGAAAAGGGAGAGGGGAGCCCTGACAAGCGGGGGCTTTTCTTTTTGGACGGCGGACACTTGGGGGCCCGTGCTGCAGTCTCCCTGAGCGCCGCTTCCTCCACCACGTGGCAGGAGACTACAGGACCCAGGAGGCTCGGCGGTGACACGCCCACCGGCAAGCGCGCCCGGAGGCGCTGAAAAGGGAGAGGGGAGCCCTGACAAGCGGGGGCTTTTCTTTTTGGACGGCGGACACTTGGGGGCCCGTGCTGCAGTCTCCCTGAGCGCCGCTTCCTCCACCATGCGGCAGGAGACTACAGGACCCAGGAGGCTCGGCGGTGACACGCCCACCGGCAAGCGCGCCCGGAGGCGCTGAAAAGGGAGAGGGGAGCCCTGACAAGCGGGGGCTTTTCTTTTTGGACGGCGGACACTTGGGGGCCCGTGCTGCAGTCTCCCTGAGCGCCGCTTCCTCCACCACGCGGCAGGAGACTACAGGACCCAGGAGGCTCGGCGGTGACACGCCCACCGGCAAGCGCGCCCGGAGGCGCTGAAAAGGGAGAGGGGAGCCCTGACAAGCGGGGGCTTTTCTTTTTGGACGGCGGACACTTGGGGGTCCGTGCTGCAGTCTCCCTGAGCGCCGCTTCCTCCACCACGCGGCAGGAGACTACAGGACCCAGGAGGCTCGGCGGTGACACGCCCACCGGCAAGCGCGCCCGGAGGCGCTGAAAAGGGAGAGGGGAGCCCCGCCTCGCAGGACGCGCGCGGGCGTCGCTGGGCTGAGCCTGGGCAGAGGGCGGGCCGTCTGTGGCCGTCCGGGGACGACCAGGGACGGGACGGGCCACCTCCCTTGGCACCACGAGTGAGTACGCCTAAACTGTGCAATTCGGAGTTAACCCCATTGTTTTTAAATAGGCTTATTGTCTCCTCTGAACTACTACCAAGTATGTCTATCCAATCCACCCTACCAGATAACTACTTATTGAAAGTGGTTAATAGAATCAATACGGACAGAAGGAAATCGCTAGAGAAAAGTCCCATGCAAAAAACGACAATGGATTTGCCCCTTGATCTTAATTCTGATGCTACCAACACGCCTATTGTCACCGTGGCCACTATTACAGCAACAGAGTCTGATATCACTACCATTAATGCTGAGTCCATTGAGCCATTTGATAGCGTGACGGTATCGGAAGCTGACCAGAATGAGACCTATGAAGGTACCCCTAGACAGTCCATCAGGGCCACCAGACTTATGAGAGCGTGTAGGAAAACTGCTCCAAAGCGGGGAAATCATCATCCTGGCAGGAAAAACAAAAAGGACAATATCGACAAGGAGAACATTGAGAACATAGGGGATTTAATGAAAGAAAGTTGTGTTACTATTAAGTCAGATCAAATAGAATTGTTGGCAAACAATATTGATGATAGACTTAAAATGATTGTTGAGCCATTGATATCCAAGATCGAGGGTCTGTGTGCAGAAGTTCTGAGATTGCGAGATATGGTGGACAAGCAGTCTATCACTTTGGATAAAGCCCTGTTAATTAATAATGATTCAACGCGCCCAATTACAATATCTACACAGGAAAGGGCACAACTATGTGATACAAATAGTTCTCATGCTATTGCTACTACTAGTGAGCACCTACCCAAAGATTTACCTGCATTAATAAGCCCATTAGTTCAGGGCATGGGCCAATCATCTCAGTTGCAGGGAGCAGGGTCAACTAGTGTAGCCAAGGCTATTCCAAACCAGACGATTAGACCATCGTCTTCTATAAGTAGGGCGAAAACTGTTCGGGGGCCAGTACTGTCAGCTACCCCAACTGCTACAGGGGGGACAAACAGGGCACCAGTGAGGATTAGCAAGCGCCCGGTTGAACTCCCCCCCCGATTGTGTACCCTATGTTGTAGTATTAACGAATGTTCCGTCCGTAACTCAGGCCCAATCTACCCAGGAGTCAGTGGAATCACTAAAAAATAAAGCGATCTCCTGGCTACATCGACACTGTGGTTACCCAGTTGGCTACTCTGATCAGATTATTTCTATCAGAAGAGTCAACTGGATAGGTAACACTAGAAAGACCTGTGTGGGTGACTGCGTGATTATTAATTTTAAACATCCGCAACATGTTGCAACGGTCCTACTTAGAGCGGCCTCAATCACGCAGTCTGAGACAGATGTCGTTGCTAGGCCATTGGGATATTTTTATAATCATCTCAATAGGTCTACATTTGTAAATAACGGGGAGGGCTTACAGGTCTTTAACAACCGCCAACCCACTGTAAATAGACCCGGGTTACCTATGTTCGGTTTTGGACCCCAGGAGGGCTCACCTACTACACCGATGTATATGGTGAACTCGGTGCTAGGTGGGAATAAATTTGCAACACATGCCCCTAATTTCCCTCCTGCCTATGAAAGTACCCTGTCACCAGTTAATGGGATGCTTTACCAAGTTCCAATCCAAAATAGATACCAGTCGCTAAGTTGTTTGGATCATAATGACTGACATAAGATTAACCCAGCACATGGGAGCGGTGATACTGGAGGACAATCTATTTTTACTTCTGTAAATGAATTGGATAATTATGCGATTGTGGATTGTATGACTATCGGGGGAGTGGAGGAGAATTCTAATCACATAGAGCTTTTTAATCCAGATGTTAACATGTCCGTAACTGTTGACGAAATGCCTAACGTCAATCATGATAGGGACAGGAAAACCAACTATATCTCTAGCTGGAATATTGCAGGGGTGATGGCCAAGGTAGAAATGCTGGGATGGAAGGATTTTATTGATTTATTCGACATCATTTGCCTACAAGAAACTTGGTGTAATAATTTCAAGGGCATTGATGGTTTTGTAACCTACGAGCTTTCCGCTATGGCTTCACCACATGGCAGATCCAAAGGAGGGCTGCTAGTACTGATTTCAGTCAAATTGCCAGTTTTAGTGAAGAAGTATGTAAAAGTAGGGGTTCACTCACAAATCCTATGGCTATCACAAGAAGGGGGTAGAAATATACTTTTGATTAATTTCTACAATAACATATTTGATGGTACTAGGCATGCAGTCATTAATGAGTTAGATAAAGCCGTCTGTAATGTTGTGCAAAATTTTAATGGTGTTTTTGAATTTATTTTTGTGGGGGATTTTAATGTAGCGGTTTGCCCTCTGTCCTTTCAGAAGTTATGTGGTGTGTATAATCATTTGGGGGAGGCTGAGGTTCATTTCCCTCATCATTTGTATGGCGAAACCCTGAATAACTTTCTGGTAGATCATGACATGGAAATCATGGAAAACGCAAAGAATGATCTAGGAGAAAGTATACCAACATTCAAGGGGAAGGGGGCAAATACGGTAATTGATTTTATATGCATGTCTTCTAATCTAATCCCTAAGTGCTCTGAGCTCAAGGTAGTTGATGTAATGCTTAGTGACCACAATTGTTTAATTATTGAAACTAGAATTTGGAAGCATGCCAGCACAACCAATAGGGATACTGTTGTTGTTAACATCGAGCCCCATAGGGCAAATGGAGTTAGGTTGAGGTGGAAAGGAGAAAAAGCCGCTGTAACATCAGAATCCATCATTATTAGCTGTTTGACGGATATTTCGGCAATTCTCGAAGAAGAGGAAATTGCGGTTGCCAATATTGCCCACTTCGATAGTATTAACTCAACTATCAATAAGAAGTTCACAAAAGAGATAGGGCGCAAGACTAAACAAAATAGGGGCTGGTTTGATCATGCCTGCTCAAATGCCCGGAGTAATCTTAAGGAAGCTCTTGCAGTTAAACCAAGAGATAAGAGTCTTGTGATCCGACTTAGGCAGGATTTTAACCATGTCCTTAAACGCAGAAAGGCTGAATTACAGCAAGAAGCATGGGCTAAGTTAAGCCAAGCAGCAGAATTAAGGGACTGTACTTTATTCTGGTCTACGGTTAATAGCCCATTCCTCAAGGACGAGAAGGCACCAGAGCTCACATCTAACGTGAGTATGGAGTTATGGATCCAGCATTTCTCTAATATATTTGACTCAGGTAAAAAATTAGTTTCAGTTGGGAATGGCTGGCCTATCGTTGCTTTAAATATCACTGTGGACGAGGTTATGGCCAGCATAAAAGCCAGTAAGGGAGGGAAGGCCCAAGGACCTGATGGGGTACCCATAGATGTATATAAGACTGCCCCGGAGATCTGGGGCCCACTGCTGGTTAAGATTTTTAATACAGCAATTAGTTCCAAAATACCTTCTACTTGGGTAGAATCAATAATTATCCCTATCTATAAAAAAGGAGACCGGGGCGACGCAAATAATTATCGTCCAATATCCCTACTGGACTCATCGGTTAAAGTTATGAGCCGGGTCCTCTTAGTCAGATTAGAGGAATGGGCAGAGACCAATGAGATTTTAACTAACAGTCAGTTTGGGTTCAGAAAAGGCCGTGGCACAATCGAACAGTGCCTGAATCTGGAACTCTTGGTCGGGAAATATACCCAGGCTAAGAAAGGGTCTCTATATCTTTGCTTTGCTGATCTAAGCAGTGCTTTCGATATGGTAGACCATGGCATACTGTGGGCTAAACTGATTGAAATAGGAGCCCCCGACGGTATAGTTTATTTTTTGGCCCGCCTGTATGAAAAACTTAGTACCAGTGTACGGTATGGACCCAATGGGGAATGCACGAGTAGATTCGGCATTGGGAGAGGAATCAGGCAGGGGTGCGTTTTAGCACCCCTGCTTTTTACACTCTTCATTAATGAGGTGGATTCAGTACTGAAGACAGTTGCGGCTGACGCGCCTAGAGTTAACAACCTGAATATTCCTGTGTTACTCTATGCGGACCACGCTGTACTGCTGTCCAGGACCCCGTTGGGTCTTCAACGCCTGATGGATAAGTTTGTGCATTTCATCAAAAACAGGAAGTTGGTGATCAATAGGTCCAAAACCTATGTGATGGAGTGTAGGTCGGGTAGAGCCAAAAGTTAATTCTCGATATTACATCGAGGGCGAACAAGTTTTAAAAGTTGATAATTTCTGTTATCTAGGCATTAACTTTTCAAAAAATGGTAGCTGGGATATTGAACATAAAGCAGCTAAAACTAAGATGATCAGGAGTGCCAATGGGGTTTTTGTATTTGCTAGTAAGTTGGGGAATAGACGCATCATGGACATGTTAAACATTTTGCAATCCAGATGCTTATCTGCAGCCCTGTATGGGGCAGGAGTTTGGGGTGTGACATCAGCCGGGTGCCTCCAGGTGGAGGAAAACAATTTTTTGAAAAGGCTCCTGTGCTTACCCAAATCTTCCTCTAACATCCTGGTTCATAAAGAAACTGGGATTCACTTTTTGAGTGATTTAATTATGTTAAGACCCCTATTACTGTGGCGCTCCGTTTGGCTGAATGAAGGCACCTCACTGAATAGAGCCATCATAGAGGATTGCCTTTCTTTGGACCAACACCTGATGATCCCGTGGGTTAAATACAACATTGATAATTTTCAAAAAGTTTTTGGTTTCAATGTGTTCAATGATCGGTATTGTGCCTCTGTTATCTCCAAGTCTAATTTGAAAACTACGTTTTTGAACTTTTGTGCGGAGAAACGTGCTTTGGAAGAATTAAACCAATCTACATGTAAACTGTACAATAGCATGAATGAGTTTATTGGATTTCATCCATATTTGAAAGAGGTGACCAGAGTCTTGCACCAGTTTGTACTAACCAAATTAAGGATGGGAACCGTACATTATCTGGTTGCGTGCCCAATTGTAAAAGTACGACCAACTGGTCCCTGTGCTTGCGATAACAAGTCTGAACAGAGCACTATGCACTTTCTCTTGTCTTGCCAACTGTACAGTGAATTACGGAAATTCTACCTTAAGCCCATTCTAAAAAGATTTGAAGTAAGAACAATTATTGACTCGATGAAACTGCTTTTTAATCTGCATCATCCGGACATTTGTTTTTTCACAGCAACTTTTGTACTTAGGGCTATAAGTATTAGGAAAAGCATGTGTTTTCAATCATTTTAATTATTTATTCCAACCCGCACTGGACAATTAATGTATTATCTGTCTTTGTTACTTTTTTTTATTATGAAATGTATGTGTATGTAACTATCTGTGCTTTTATGGACATGTTTTTTATGTTCCGAATAAAGCTTTATGAAATGAAATATATACTTTTGTGTCCAAAAATTCTATCTCCTTCGTACTGATAGAGCCTGTACATTTTAGACCCACTTGGTTGTCATTTAACACAGCAAAGAATGTGTAGAACTCCGCTTCTGTGCCTTTCCATAGGAGAAAGAGATCATCAATGAATCGTAGCCAGAGGGCCACTTTGGCCATATGATGGTCGTTTTCCTCTCTCCAAGCCACGCTTCTCTCCCACCACCCCATCATGAGATTAGCGTAGCTTGGAGAGAAGGAAACTCCCATCGCAGTTCCACAGCATTGTTTGTAGATGATCTTGTTGAAAAGGAATACATTGTTGTATAGGCACACTGAGATCATTTCCATTATAATTTTCGAATGTTCTCTTTGATTGATAGGTTGTTGATCCAGAAAGTATCGAATCGCCTGTAGCCCAATGTCATGATTGATTGATGTGTATAGGGATACAACATTGATTGTCACTAACAGGTAATTAGGTTGCCATTCTGTATTCATTAGAATACGTAAAAAATCACCTGTATTCTTTATGTAGGAGCTCAACGTGGGTACAATTGAGCTATGAAGTGATCCACATAGCTTGACATATTTTCATATAGACTGCCACAGCTAGAGATTATTGGTCGTCCCGGCGGTTTGTTCAGGGTTTTGTGAACTTTTGGTAGGAAGTAAATGGCTGGAATGATTGGATTCTCAACCATTAAAAATTTCCTTTCTACTTCCGTTATCAGTCCTTTCTGTTTCCAAGTGTTTAGTTTCATTTCCAGATCATTTTTCATTTTGTCTGTAGGGTTTTTTGCAAGTGTCATGTAATTGTCAATGTTGTTTAGTTGGCGCATTGCCTCTTCCACATAATGCTCCTTCTCCATTACAACAATGTTTCCGCCTTTGTCCGCGGGTTTTATCTCGATTTTGATGTTGTTTTTTAGACTTTGTATTGCCATGCGTTCACCTTTTGTTAAATTTACCTTTCTGTTTTTGTTGTAGTTTTTGGCATATCTTCGATTTCACTCAACACTAGATCATAAAAGGTATCTATCTTGTTGCCTGGATAAAGGACTGGGCAAAATTTTGATTTGCTTTTGAATCCTGTAGCTTGGCGGTCATCTGTGGTTATCCCCATCTCTTCCAATACCTGAGTGTCCGGTATCTGGGTTTCTGTGATTTCATTTGCCAATTCATATGCAACACAAATTTGTGGTATTTCAGTTGTTTGGTAGTTACTTGCTTGATCGGGTGCTTGATGCTCATGTGGGATTATGGTTCGCAGTGACGATTTTTTTGCAAAGAATTTTTTCAACTTTAGTTTTCTCACATATTTGTAAAGATCGATTTTTGTGTCCGTTAGGTCATGATGTATCTCTGGACAGAACGAGAGTCCTTTATTTAGTAGTCTTGTTTCTGTAGGTGTTCATGCTACAATGTTTCTGCGGTAAATCCTACATTGGCAGCACGACATGCTCCCTCAAAACTAGAATCTTACAACACATTCGTGCTGTTCAAAATGGTGACCACGCATATGCCATTGCAAAACATATGGCTAGCCATAACACCAAGACTTGGTTGGATATAAAGTACTTTGGACTGGCAAAGATTGAACAGCATGAGAGAGGGGGGAATCGCACACAAAAACTGCGACGACTAGAATCAAAATTAATCATAAGATTCCGGACCAAACAGCCGGCAGGCCTGAATGGAGATGAAGAACTTTATGTACATTTATGACACTGGACATTTTGCCAATTAAATAATGAGTCAATACTTGTCTTATAGAACTACAGTCACTCCGCAGAACAATAGAATGTCGGCAACTGACTGTCTCATATGCTAGACCGGACTTGTTAAAAGTGAACTAAAAGTATTGAATTTGGATTGCGCAATGTGGGTTGCGACAAACAGTGGGGATGTAGGGCACTCAGCCCGTAATTGCTACATGACACTTAGTCTAATGTTACACACCAGGGTCAAGAATCAGGTACACTGATTTATGATCACACTCGCTCGTGCTAGTCACGCTTGCGAATATAAAGCGGCAATGTCCTACAACTTAAGGAATGCTTATTAGTGTGGTAATGGTAACTAAATTTACACCCTGCTGGCATGCGCGGCGCACAGCGCGCAGTCCAATACAAGCTATAAACTTGAAAACTATAAGGTCCAGCATGCCTTTGTCAAAGAGGTGTGCCTTAGTATAAATAACGAAATCGAAATGGGACTATTCACATTTACTACCGTGAACAGGAACTTCGGTTCAAAACGCGTAGGAGTGTTGTGACACGTTTTGAATAAAATAACTGCGTGAAATTCCAAGAAGTGTGCAGCGACCTTATTCTTTTGTATTAAATATATATATATATATATATATATATATATCCTGAACACTCAAACCACTTCCAAATACCACACACGGCGGTTTAGGCGAGGAAAGAGACACAGACCTCCGCAGTTTCTTCTGGGCAGTAACTCTTCTTTTATTAAAGAGATCCAAACACACAATGCGTTTCAAGCTGTAAAGCCCTTGTTCAGGTGTAAAATGGTGAAAACGCCATCTACCATTTAAAATATCAGTAACCACACCCCTTGTCTGACATCACAGGTCACGTGATAATGTGTATAGACAAAAGACTAACTATACCACAAAAGTACTTCTGTAGTTCCATATTCAGTAGGCAGGATTGCAACATATAGCACACTCTCTATATCTAGACATGTTATTTAAAATATAAAACATGTAAAGTGCATAAATGTCATAATATTTGTGTAAAAAATAAAAAAAAATGTTTTACATCACTCTTTTTGGATATATATATATATATATAAACTCTAGTATATGTAGTATACCTTTGTACTTAGTACCATTCATATGTGATTTTTGAGTTTATTTGTTTATATCTCTTCCTTGAGTGACTTTACAACTTGTAAATTTGCAATTATTCCCTCCTTTCACTCCACTTGTACATTTACAATTTTCTCCTGTTTATATCTCTTTTGTAACTCATGTAATCCAAAGTCCTTATGTAACGCAACTGGTTCTTTTGTAAAGCGCTCTAATACCTTTGTATAATGTTCGCGTTATATAAAATTGCATGAATACATAAAAAAATAACTATATAAGATAGTGTGATCCCTGACAAAAGTCCCCCCAACTCCGGACTTCAATATTCTCAGAGCTACTGTCTTTACATAAGTTCCTTCAGACATTCTCTTCTTACAGTTCGTACTCTTCATTTCCTCCATGTCCTTCTTCCTCACCAATTCTAATCTCACATTCACTGCTCCTACATTCCTTTCCCTTTCAGCTACACTGCAGAGATATTCTAACAGCAAAGCTGAATATTCATGTTCACATGCCCTGCTCAAGAATAAGAGCCACTATCCACTCATAAAGGCAACTTTTTATAAGCATATATCACAGGCACACCAATAGCCATAGAAACATGGCTCAACACATTAGTCAAACAACATTGCTCCTAATGTCCAATATTCACTTCTGTTACCACAACTCTTTCCCTCTGTGCAACTAGTGAGCATCCTCTTGGAGTGTGGTGCATTGTAAGTATGGGTGGGTGCAATATACCGTTTCAAAGCAGAATTGGCAGGAATTTTGACGAGTAACATGAAGTTCCAGCCAAATTCCGTCAATTGCCTTGTGGCAGACTTTTTTCTTGTGCACAGCTCCAGAATTGTAAGCTGGCATGAGCGAGATTTGACATCCCCAGCACATTTCCAGTTGCTAGGAGGACATCCAGTGCAATTTTTCTAGCACAGGCGGTCGCCACCATTCGCGGTCAGAAGGATGCTACTCAAGTAGAATATCTACTTGAGTGGCAGGAAAATCTGTTTGAGTTGTCCCCCATGGCAAGGGGTACATTTAAATGTTTTCACTGTTGCTTACCACCAGATTTTACCTAGCGGTGAAGCACAGTGAAAACAGGAACTTCAGCTGCCCACTGTAAACTGGGCGTGCTGTTGAACAGTGATTGTGCGTCTGATGGAGCGAGGTACTGAATGACATTTTGTTTAAACTCGCAAAATTAAACTTCCATAAAACTGTAACCGTATTAACAAGCATGTGATGAAAGTATTAATCAACTTAGTTTTAAAATGCATCTACACAGAAATACGAGGGACTAACTTATGTGCTCTATGTTACAAGTGCGTAGAAAATAATAAACTAACCCTGTCTATTGTCTTTGTCAATATTCAATGCGGCTGTTTAACTAATGGCATGTGCTTATTTGTGTGCTTATGTTATGTCTTTTCTGTGGCAAAAGCTCGTGGAGAATCCTTGCGGCCTAAAAAGAAGAAGGTAGATGTAAATGCTGCTTTGTGTACTCAGCTAGGTAATATAAATTAATGGGTTAATAATTAGCAAAGGGGGGTGGGTAACAGAATGGGTCTCAATTCTATAATTAATTAATGTTTTGTGTTTGTTTGAATAATAGTTTCCCAGTGAGGCCTAAGGCCTGCAAAAAGATGGCGTTTCGAATCTTGTCCAGAGAGGAGCCTTGCACAGAAGTGGAAAATTTTACCACGTCGACAGTTTTGTCAGAAAATGCAGTTTAATAAGTTGTGCTAAACGTGTTCTTGGAGAGAAAGGCTCAAGGACAGGAAACGGCAAGATAGCCAAGGCAAGAAAGTCATGAACTGTAACTCGAGTGAAATGTAACACTTTTGAGGAAGCCAAATGACACGAAAGCAAAGGACAATAGGGCTAAAGAAATAGCCCGATCTTGGTTTGGAAACGGTGACGACCTAATGTGGACTGACATAAGACAGCCAATGGGAATCCTGGATGGCAAAGAAAGTATACAATTTTGAGAAGATTAGCTAGTTAGAAAGGTATAAAACCTGGCCCCATGGGCAGGAGGGCGCTTCTCGCTTTCCGATTCCTGAAGGGCGTGACGTGATGTTGGACTCTTTGGCGCACGTAAGGACAGCAGTCTTTTAAAGATTATTCTTTTTAGGTGGAGCAGGTTTTAGACAGGGAAAATAGAATTTAGGGAATGGAAACTGTTATTTGCTTTTAATTCATACTAACTGATTTGCCTATAAAACGTCAGCCTAATAAATCTTTTCCTTAATAAAATAAAGATATATAATCGAAAATGCTCTTTCTTTGAATAATAAAGATAATAAAAATTAGATTTTTGAAACGACAAGCTGGTCTTGTTTATTCATGGTCTAGTTACCATCAGTTGATCCTTTCGCCTTAGTGACTTAATTAAAATGTTATATGATTAAAACCATGGTAAGAAAAGTTATACTGCAGTTGTATATAAATGTGTAAATATTTTGTGTAAAGTTCTGATTAATTAGGTCACATGATTCAGTTGCTCAAAAATTGTCTTGTTGGTTTATGGGCCTTGTTAAGTGATTCATGAATAATGGTGAGTATTGTGGAGATAGGTAGCGTTGGTGAGACAGTTTTTCATTAGGAGCACTGGATCACGTCCATTAGGGCATTGGGCATTGACTCAGAAGCCGCCCGCGCCGACAGCTCCCTCAGTGGCCCTAACTGAAGTAAACTAACAATGCCTTTGAGCCAGCATGACGCCAGACCACCCACCCCTTCAGGGTCTGAAGGGGGTGGACGGTCCAGCGTCATGCTGACTTTCATGCATTGTCAGGCCAGAGGGTGGCGCGGAGCGCACAGCAGGCAGCAGCACAAGTGCGCATGCTGGGTTTAGGTTGGAGAATTTTTCTGACCAGCCCAGTCATGCGCACTAGTGTTGCATCTGGCTGGCGGCTGCGCATTAGGAGAGCGAGGGTTGCTCAATGCTGCAACCCTCTGTCTCCTAATGGGCGGTAGGGCGGCAAGTAACCCTGCTGAGCCAATCCTGGTGCTGCTGGAGCAACATCAGCATTGGCTGAGAGGGCTTAGTGACGCGGCTGTTGTTCCTGTTCCAGAAGGCACCAACGCGGGACCCCGGCCCAGGAGGAGCAGAGGTGCGTGGACCCGGTCAGTTAAGTTTTATTTTTATTTTTAAAAACTCCCCAGGACCCCCCCGCGTGAACCCCCACTAGTATAGCGAGCCGCGACAGTATGGTAATACAAGTCACAAATTCAAATGGTTGCATCAACATGAAATATTACTAAAAAAGCAGAGCGCTGCAGCATGTGGAAAGTACAGATACCAGCGGCTGTGTAGCAGATGCACAATTCATTTTATACCTAATCTTTTATTATTTTATTAAGTGTTTTGATAGTAAATAGAGAGAGGCTAAAATGCACGACTAATAGCTAAGCCCGCTGAAAGCTTGAAACTGGTTATCAAAAGCTACCAAGACTTTGCCCTTTCTCTGCATTGAGACAAACGGTAATGAGGGAGTTCTCGAGCGGTCTATTCTCCAGCCTCAAGGAGGCCCAGGATACAGAGTCCTCAGGGGAAGGTAAAAGTTTCTCCCCCTCCACAAATACAGAATGCCTCATTTATAGATGAGTAATGTGTGACTGGCTACTCTAACGCTCTGGCAGACCCCTCTCCACCCAATTAGCGGGTAGCGGCATCTTTATCCTATGGCTTTTCAGACCTTGTTTTAAAAACCTGTATATATAACTGAAAGCGGGAGTGGGCCGCTATAGATCGAGTATGTTTGGAACGGGAGGGCTGACTGGAACGGAAGAAGAGGGGATTTGTTTAATTTCCGGAAGTAGAGAGACCTTGTTTATGTTTATTTGGGCAGATCCTCTGCTGCACCCTTTGGAGAGTGGGCCTAAAGTCCCTTTGTTTAGAAACATCACCTTACTTCTAAGTAAAAGAATGGGGTCGGTGTTCCCTTTCAGTGCAAAATGGCTCTCATAGTTGACAAATGGCTATGCGTGATATCTAACAGACTTGGCATAGGAAGTAAAACTACAAGACCCAGAATTCAACTTCCTGCCGGCTAATATTCAGGCGGTAGCTGGGAGCAAAAGCCAATGAGAAAGTGATGTTGTGGGGGCCACTTCTATGGGCATCATTGGCGAGCTCACTTCTCTGTGGGCCTCAGCAATTTCTCAGTGCAACTGTTGACAGCACAACTAACACACTTACATCAAGACATTTCAGTAAACACTCAATATTTGCGTTCTCTGTGCAGAGTACTTTAGCTCACTCTGCTCTATTCAGTTATTTTTATGTCTTTAACGTTTGAACTACGAATTGCAGTTTTCAGAACCTATACACTGTTGGGCCTTTTTCCCCCACTCAGTTTTGACTTTTACATAAAGTATTCCTTCCATTTCAGTCCATATTTCCTTTTCTGAACGTTGAAGCCATTTCAGTGTTGTTGACTTGACAATATCCAGATGCATTTGATAAAGAGCTCGTGCCAGAAGGTGCGCCCCACACCCCTCTGCCTTTCCAGCTGCAAACCCGGAAGGATCCATGAGCATTAAAAGGAGACAAACCTTTTAGGCTTGTTCGTTTGGGAGCGAGCCACACTAATGTGCTGTTAGTAATCACACAGCATGTTTAAGGGATTGTCTACTTCGAGTAATGAGCTCATCAACACACCATTAGTGTTGCACTTAAATGTACCTTGGGGTTCCCAGCAAATAGATTAGGGCATGAGCCAAGGTGATGAAAGTAGCATTTACATAGCGCTTTCCCTCCCCTTGCACCATTGATCCGCTAACCTCTCTTTCCTAGCCCAGTAAGTGCCTCATCGCAGAAGCTTTGCACCGTGTGCACCCTCCGCAGAGGCCCCTCGTCACAGCCCCTGATGTGTAAAAGCCCAGGAGCATATACAACTCTTCAGTCTTTGCCCTGCTTTGAATCACTGCAGATTACCTTTTGAGGGAATTACAACACACACAAAGAGATTGATTTGCTCAGTATCACACAATGCGGTCCAGTGGAGAAGCTGAGATCCAAGCTCTGGGGAGGGGTCTTGGGGTGGCGATTGAATATGAATATTTAACACTGGTGTCAAAATGGAGTCAATGGCATTTGAATCCCTTTGAAACCTTGTCCATTGGGGGTGGAACAAAAAGGGGTTGCTTCCATTCCATATTACATGACAATGTGTGCACAGGGCAATAACTGAGCAAAACGTGACGTGTTAACATAATAAAGAAATTTAAAAAAACACAGATTTATACACCATAAAAAGGTGAAAGGTGAATATGACATTGGGGGAAATCAGTATGTTCTATTCCTTAATATGAAGCAAAATGACTCAAAAGCACTTCTCATCATTTTTAACAGGTTATTGACTAAACAAACTTCTTTGTTTAAAACGTCATTACAAGTTAAATCATTTATTTTTAAAATAATGTGTGATGTAAGTTTCTGTGTTCTTCTGTTTACCCTGGCGAAACAATCTGCATGTATTTTCTCATCTCCCTTGTACACAAACACCAACAATGGTACAAATGAGCATTCGCTGTGTTCTTGCATCAGTGTAAAGTTCATGGAACCCGAGCCCAGAGGGTCAGCTTCCCCGCCAGAGCGCCATGGGTGATCCTGGGCAAAGAAAAGCATGTTCCGTGCTCCGCTCCTTTCTCTGCCCAATAGGGAGTGGTTTGGGACCAGTGTGAACACTACTAGATGGTCGAGGAAACGGGGCTTTCACAGATGACGTGTTGTGACAAGGAACCTGCGTGCTGGAGGCTGCCCACCTGCTCGCACATAAGGAAATGCAAAAATAGACTATTGATAGTTTAAAAACCCAGGTCAGCAGCATCAGTGAAATATTAATCCCTTTGCCACAGGAAAAGAGAACAATACGATACAGGGTGGAGGGATAGGGTTAATCTGCATTCAAAAGCTATCAGAGAAGGTCTGCTGGACGTCTTCCAGTCCATGTGCTAAGGGATGCAGTTTGGAAACACTGGTTTGTGGTGCCTATTTAATAGCTTTGCATTTGGTCGTATACATTTCTGCTCTGTTGTGTTCATTTGGTATGCCACCTTTTTGAATCTTAGAAGGACGGCTTGGCCTTCTTTTATGGTTGACAGTGTACACTGTTAAACCTACAGAACTCTCTGACCCTATTCCCTACCCCTCCCAATTTTTGCTTGCAAATCCACTATTTGCTCACTCTTTTTTCAAATATTTCTCGGGGAAGAATCCCCCCAAAACCTCCCTAGGTTATTAGGGCTCGCACGTCCGCTCGCCGCGGTACACTCCAACTAACATTTTACGCCCACCACTCTCAAATGTCGCCAGCCGTCACTGCTGTTGAACTGCCAAAACTTCTACAGCCTGCACTCCTTTGAAGCACTATCTCAGCGATGGGGCCAGACTATGCTGTTTTGTCGAGATACTGAAGATCTGTCCATTTGTAAATCAGGCAGGTGGACCAAGGGTTTGGCAGAGAGGGTACGCTGTGACAGTTGTGAAAGAGTACCCTCTGTGCCAAACACCTAAATCAGTCCCTGATATTCATAAATGTGCTGGCATTCTATCTTGGAGTCGAAACTTCTAGTTCCGAACTTCATAAAATATTGGAAAATCACTTTATTACTTCACTCTCCGAAATAGGTCTGCGTCAACTCACTTTCTAAAGCAAACACAAGGAGATGATGGATGGAGCACTGAACCTTTTCAGACACTCAGCCCCAGTCACAGATCTGGGTTGAATCCATCATCATTCTTTAGCTCACTTTGCCCCCTCAGTTCAGACTCAACTATATGCAAATCACTCTTCACCCTGTGCCTCATTGGAACAGTCCAGCCAAAACTACAAAGTTTCTGGGTAACACCCTTCATCAGCCAGGCTAGCTTGAATCCAATGGCAAAGTGAGCAAGGGACTCACGTCTGGGCATACCTTGCCAATTTAGGGCAAACAAAGCAAACACAAGGAGATGGTGGACGAAGCACTGAAACTTTTCAGACACTCACCCCCCGTCACAGATCTGGGTTGAAGTTTCTGCGTAGGGTATTGAGTAGACAGGAAGAATGGAACTCTTAACAGATAGCAGTGAAGTAAAAGTAAGTACAGAATAGACACAGTGATACCTGGTCAGGAGAAACCCAAACAACCCCTGAAACATGGGGGTACGGGCCCACCCTGTAAAATTTAAACCAAGTCCTGTGCACACGTTTGGGTTAGTCTTTCAAAATGTCTATCAATAATATTTGTATATTTGAGCAAGAATGATAACAGGGTCGCCAATAGTGGATGTTTTTTAAAAATATATCTTGGCCTTACTACTAAGAGGAAAACCAGCCAACACATGTTTCATCACTGGGGTAATTGCCTGTGACTCTTCAGGGCTGAATGTAGATCAAAGTATGCGGGATCGTAGGACCGGTGATATTTCCAACCCGGTCCGAGCGGGTTTGAGAGAATTCGGAGGCCAGTTGCGGCGTGATGTGACAGAGTGAAACGAGGGGAGAACGGATAGGTCCCTTCCCCATGGATTGGGAGCGCTAAAAGACGGGCAGGTGCAACCGTCTCCACAGCTTCCTGGGTATGGTGCAGCGAGGTGAATCCATCTTACTTTCCGGATGTGGAAGGAGATCTGGGTTGAATCCATCATCATTCTTTAGCTCACTTCGCCACCTCAGTTCAGATCCAGCTATATAGAAATCAGTCTTGACCCTGTGCCTCATGGGAACAATCCATCCCGAACTGCCAAGCCAGGTCTTCCCTGAACCGGAAACAAGCATCCTGGGACTGGTTTCTGGGTAAAACATCCTTCATCAGCCAGGCTAGCTTCAATCCATTGGCAAAGTGAGCCAGGGACCCACGTCTGGGTATACCCTGTCAACTTAGGGCGAACAAAGCAAACACAAGGAGATGATGGACATATGGTGAGATGTACATTGTCAGTGTCTTTATATCAGAATCTCACTCACTCCAATAAAGGATTAACATCTTGAAAATGGAACGGTCTGCTTCATTTCGGCACTCCAAAATTGAAAATCAAGAGTGTATGCCATATCGGTCAGTGTAATCTGCAAAGCTCATTTGTATGTCGATTTGTAGATATATAATCAGTATTATGCACATTATGACTATTGTTTTTTGCTTTAAAACATCTCAATAAAAACAAGTTTTTTTTAAAAATGTGTGTGAATGAGGTGACAAATGGTTGCTATTTTTAAAATAATTGCAAACAAGGGAAATTGAATTACGCCTTAGTTGTCCCACATACATGTTACATGTTCTGGCAGCTGCCCATTATTCTAGTCTCAGAGGCTAAAAGAGGAGTTATGAAATCACACACCTGGGATCTCTAAATAGCAACTACTGAATATTGCAAGTCGACTGGAGGCCACCTATTCCCCGATTTGTGTACTCTACTATTTCTCGCTATTTCAAAATCAACCCCAAATGTAGGAATCTATACATTAACTATTTGAATTATTTTATGAATATGAACAATGGCATCATTTGGTGGAAGCAATGTTTGAACTGCTGCTGTCAGGGATGTGGTCATCTTTTACAGGCTTGAATGTGTTCATTTTGTTGTGTTTGGTTTTTCAGATGATATGTTCAGGACTGTTGTACGAAAAAAAAAGCTGAAAACAGGAAAGTATTCCAAGATGTGGTATGATTGGGCAGTGCGCGCATTCAATGACAAGGACTCATAATTAGTATTTGTGGATTCACAGTGAAACAGGTATTGAAGAAGCATTGATCAAAAAGACAATAACAAATGTCAGTGCTGAAACACCAGACTAACAGCAACTTGAACCAAGCCAGCGATGGAGCATGGTGAATAGTGTCAAAGTTCCACTAAGGCTGATGACTACACCCACTTCTCTCAGCAACACTTTTTTAATTGTTGGGTACAACGGAAAGCAATGTAATCCAGACACGGCTCAATTTTCCCTCTTCGGGTTGAAAAGACTAGGCCCTCACGTCAATCAGAGATTGAGAATTCACCGAATGCAGGGAAATCAGTGGAGTTCCTCAGCATGCTCTACAGAATCCCTTAATTTCTTTGGTAATACCTATCATTATACCGAGCAATATGGACGATGGAGGCTGCATGTGGGTTTTCTTGAAGCTGGGGAGGTGGAGTGAAGTACCAACCTTTCATTTTAGAACAGGCGCTGGTATGACAATAGGGAGCAACGGGTGGCAAATGGAGCGCGCGACTGTGGCCGGACGCCCGCTGCGCGGTTTCTTCTGCTGAATGGAGCTTTAATACTTCATGGGATTATCGGCAGTGACTGCTGAGGGGATTACAGCATTGCGCGCACGAGCCGCCTTTGCAGGGACTCTCGCGACACTTCTTCTTCGATTAAAGTTTCTTTATTTTGCCTTCAAATAAGACACACAAGTTTATTACGAACAAAAATCCGAAAACAGACCTTGATTTGCAACGCATTTTAAAAGATTGGGCTTAAAAACAAAACAAAGAGAAGAGCATCATGCCTTTAAGAGTTTCCTCTACAGCGGCTTAGAAACAGCTTTCTTTAGTGAGAGTATAGAAACACATTCTTCGGTCAGATCCAGCAAAATACGCTTTATTATTCTTTCCTACATGTGAAGAAAGACGTATTCGATCACTAATTCAAATTTGGAGCTGTAGTGTTTGGATCAAAATGTCTTTTGTTTTCTAGAGTTATGGACAGATATTTTACGAAGGTCTTAATGCTTTTGGGGCTCTGGGTGGTTGGAAACGTTCTCATTTTTTACCTAACATGTTCCATTTTGGCTATTAAACTGCACGGGAGTGATTGATCACTTTAATAAAGCACATTTCTTTAGCGAGTAGGGTGATAAAGATAAACAAATGTACTTGTCTGTCCAGAGGTTCAGAGATTATGGCAACACAAAAGCATCATGGCCGCTTCCTAACAGATAAGTTAAATGAAAGCCATCAATTTAGACTCCATTTCACACCAGTCTGGATACATGTGTTTTGAATGAAATATTCAAACGTATTTTGTATTTCCAATCTCCTGTATATGTTAGGATACCAGGGCAAAATACATTGCACAATCTCGCTCTGAAAGGCATTACAAGTTTCTAACGGAAAAGTTGTGATTGTTTATTTACTTCTATTTATTTAAATAATGTAGCATGCTATTATATTAATTAAGGGCACAGAAAATAGATTCCACCATGCTTGTGGATTCCAGAGTTTGCAATGGAGTAGGCTCAATTTTCATCCACATTCTGTCCTGACAGAACACAGTAAGCTGCGTTTTTGCACCAATCTAACAAAATATAGAGGCATATTTACCGGAAGTGGTGCAAGCAAAGTGGCTGAGCTGCATCGGCCACACGAGAGAACAGAACTAGTCCATGTCTTCAAAGACATGATGCAGTTCTTCTCTCTCCAAGCTCTGGTGCACTTTGGGCTGTCTAGCACCCATGCAGGAGGCACCCTTGTGCCATAGTGCAATGAAGTCTGCCGATGGATAGGATGGTGTTTGAAGAGGAAGAAGTAACTTCCTGAACAAAAAAATATCCTTACAGGCTATTTCCTCTCATATGTGTGCTGCTGAGTGCTGCAGAATGTTGTACATTTAAAATAAAGATATACAATTAATTTATAATACCATTTAACATAACACATATTTGTACTACTTATCAACTTTAATAACCTTTTTAATTTTTCACCACTTTTTCATTTCCAACGTATGGCCCATTTTTTAACTATATGCCCCTGGTCTCTCCCACCTATATTACTAAATAGTAAACTTACCTGTATGAGGGTCTCCCCATAGAAACGATTGGAAAGGTGAAGGTGCAGATTTACTCTTGTAGGATTGTGAATGCCATTTTACAGTGCTTTAGTAGTATTACTAAATGTACTATCAAATGCCGTTTGTGAATGTGACACTTTTTATTTTGTATTTTGTACTTGTCACTTTTGGTTGAGGGATAGTATTGTGGCTCACTAATTATTTGAAACTGGTGATATCTGCAATTGGAGTTCAGAAGTTCTTTGTTGCATATGAACCTGAAACCTGGTTTATTTCATCCTAGATTCTATGCTTTTGGAGCTTGATTATGTTTGGTTTCTGAAGTGTTTCACAATTAAATCACTGTTTTCTTACGTGTCTTTAATTTTAAGCTTATTCAAGATAAGGGTATTTTAGAGATTGTAATAGGGAGCTACTGCACTATAACATTTTAGAGACAAGTTGATCATTGTTTAGGTTCAACATTTTTAGAATATATCAAAATGTAAAAACATATTGTAAGCCAATAAGTCCAAAATATGTGGAACTATAAACCAGCAAGGTACAGAACTTTATTTTATAATGGATATTCACAATAAAAATCAAATGAATTAATGTCCATACATTTGTTAAATTGTGATACAGCAAATAAACTAACGAAATATGAAGACAAAGGGTATGAGAAAGTAAAACTAGGGTAGGAGTCACAATGAGAGACACAAGTTACATTTGTCAATTAAAAAGAGCAGAAATGAATAATAAATTCTAACACTGCATAACAAAACATTCAATAAAACAAGATGGAAAATATTTAGGGGCAGAGGAAAGGAGACAGGGGTGCAAATAGTTAATTTAATGTGACATGGCACCCTTGATGACTGTGTGACTACAGGGGCATGTCCCGCACCCCAACCCCGCCCTTTCATGTTGCAAAGAGTGATCCTAAAATTGGAAACACAGACAAGATGTTGCATGAACGGCAAGTAGATCGTTTATGTGTATGATACATGTTGCATGTTGCTTGTCCTGACTAAAATAGACAGTTGGACAGACTGGTCTCGATAACATTATGACAGACCCTAGGGCACCTTTGTAGTCCTGAAGAAAGGCTGAGCTCTATGGGCCTATAAATGAGGACTGAAACATGTGGACTAAGAAGAGGGTGTACGGTTATCATACCCCAACATACACCCCACCTATGTGTTTTTTATCCATACCATGAACACCCATTATTAAAAAGGATCCATGGGTTTCTCAAGATATTTTTAGCTATTAGAAGACCCGAGCTGGAAAATGATCAAATGCGCTTCCTGAAACCTGGTCGAGCCCATCCTGGTTTTTAGCGACCAGCGTGCAACTTGATGATGAAGTATGCCATTAATAAAGTGGATGAGGGTTTAACAAAAAAATCTTAGGGTTTCCTATGCGGGTCAATCGTTCCTTTCACTCTATCTGATCCTGACATGAATTGCATGCTCAAAACCCATAGGTTGCAAGATGCTTATATGTGTTTTCCTCGAATTTAGAGACACTGTATCTTATCTTCCAAAATACATCTCTCTCCCAATCCCAGAGAGTGATTTAATAGGTTGTGCTGCCTGAAAAATTGTCGAGCCCATCCTGGTTTTTAGGGACCATGGTGCAACCTGATGATGAAGCATGTCATTAATTGAGTGGATGAGGGTCTAACAAAAAATCTTAGGGTTTCCTTGATCATGTTTTTAGTAAACTTTTTTTAAAAATTATTATATGCATTAGAACTATTTCTAACAGCACAATTGAATAAATAATTAGTAATCGGAAACCATAACTTAACTATAATGTTCTACATACTGTAATTTAATAACGGTAAGTGTTTAAAATGTTTTTACAAATAAACAGGACTATTTATATGTGTAATGCTTTTGAAAGTCAAACACTTTTCCTACTGTTGCTAAAAATGGAGTGGGAACAGTACATGAAATCGCCCTGAAGTCCAACACTTCCTCTACTGTTGCTGAGACTGGAGTATGAATAGTAAATTAAACCACTCCAAAGTTCTGCACTTTCTCTACTGTTGCTTAAACTGGAGTGGAATTTCTATATCTAATTTCTCCTGAGTCCAGTAGTGTCACCGACCATGTCATGAATGATGTAATATGTGATGTCATCAGCAGTGCATTGCAGGGGCGCGAGTTATAGTTAGCTCAACTAACTATAACGGCCACATTTCTCTGGTTTTGTATAAGTGAAATGTCCAACTAACTATAACGTCCCTGAAACCTGTGGTTTTCCAGTGAATTTCTAAGGTTTTTTAATGCTAATTTCTAACTATAACATCCCTGAAACCTATGTTTTTTCAGTGAGTTTCTAAGGCTTTTTAAATGCTAATTTCTAACTATAACATCCCTAAAACCTATGTTTTTTTCAGTGAATTTCAAAGGTTTTTTTAATGCAAATTTCTAACTATGCCTACAGAGGTAGGACATGTGCAGAAAGAGGAAGAAAGGCCTGGAAAGAAGCAAGAGAAATGCAAAAAGAGGCAACAGGAGTCCAGAAAGACGAAGAAAGGTTTAGAAAGAAGCAAAAGATATGCAGAAAGAACCAACAGAGGTGCAGCAAGAGGCCTTGTTGCAAAGTCATCCTGTGCCCTCAACTTTTTGCTGACTGGTACTGGTGTTAACTGACTCTGACTAACCAGGCCTGGAGCACAGTGCAAACACCTACATACACTAGGGTAAACTATGGGTTGGGATACCCTTGTATTTGGCATGATCCCCCCTGTAAGGCCCTAGTACATAATAGGGCAGGGTGATTACAACTACCTCTAACTCAGAGGTGCAAAAAGAGGCAAGAGAAGTGCAGAAAGAAGCAACAGTGGTGCCAAACGAGGCAAGAGAGGTGCAGAAAGAAGCAAGTGAAGTACAGAAAGAGGCAACAGAGGTGCAGAAAGAAGCAAGAGAAGTGCAGAAAAGGCAAGTGAGCTGCAGAAAGAAGGAAGGTCATTGCAGGATGAGCGAATAGAGATGCAAAGAGAGGCAAGAGTGGTGCAGAAAGAGGTAGGAGAGGTACACAAAGAGGCAAGAGAGGTACAAACAGAAGCAGGGGGGTGCAGAAAGAAGGAAGAGAAGTGAAGAAAGAGTCAAGAGAATTGCTGAAAGAGGCAACAGAGGAGGAGAAAGTAGCAAGAGAGGTGCAGAAAGAAGGAAGTGAGGTGCAGAAAGAAGCAAGAGCAGTGCAGAAAGAACCAACAGAGGTGTAAAAAAAGGCAAGAGTGGTGCAGAAAAGGGAAAGAGAGGTGCACAAAGGCAACAGAGGTACAGAAAGAGGCAGGAGGGGAGCAGGAAAAAGGAAGACACGTGCAGAAAGAAGCAACAGAGGTGCTGAAAGAGGCATGAAGGGTGTAGAAAGTACAAGAGAAGTGCAGTAAGTGGCAAATGAGGTGCAGAAGGAGGCAAGAGAACTGCAGAAAGAGGCAAGAGAGTTGTAGAAACAGGCAAAAGGGGTGAGGAAAGAGGGAAGAGGTGTGCAGACAGTGGCAAGAAAGGTGCAGGCAGAGGGAAGAGGGGTACAGAAAGAGGCAAGAGGGGTACAGAAAGAAGCAAGAGAGGTGCAGAGAGAAGCAAGAGAGGTGCTGAAAGAAACAAAAGAAGTACAAAAAGAAGGAACAGAGGTGCAGAAAGAGGCAAGAGGAGTGCAGAAAGAAGTAAGAAAGGTGCAAAAAGAAACAAAAGAAGTGAAAAAGAAGCAACAGAGGTAAAGAAAGAAACAAGAGGGGAGCAGAAAGAGGGAAGAGGAGTGCGGAAAGAAGCACACGGGTTGCAGAAAAAAGGACAGAGGTGCCGAAAGGTGCAAGAGAAGTGCAGAAAGAGGCAACAGAGCTGCAGAAAGAGGGAGGAGGGCTGGAGAAAGAGGCAATGCAGAAAGAGGCACAAGAGTAACAGAAAGAAGGGACAGAGGTGCAGAAAGAAGCAAGAGAAGTGCAGAGAGTAGCAACAGAGACAAAAAAAGGGGGGAAAGGAGAGGAGAACATGGCAAGTAGAAAGAAGCAAGGGGGGTGCAGGAAGAAACAAAAGAAGAGCAGAAAGAAGGAACAGGGTTGCAAAAAAAGGCAAGAGAGGTGCAGAAAGAGGGAAGATGGGTACAGAAAGAAGCACCAGTGGTGCAGAAAGAAGCAATTGAGGTGCAGAAAGAAGCAAGAGTAGTGCTGAAAGATGCAACAGAGGTGTAGAAAGAGGCACGAGGGATGCAGAAAGAGGCAAGAGGGATGCAGGAAGCAGCAAGAGAGGTACAGAAAGAAGCAACAGGAGTGCAGAAAGAGGGTATAGGGGTCAAGAAAGAGAAAAGAGACGTGCATAAAGAAGCAACAGAGGTGCAGAAAGAGGGAAAAGTGATGTAGAAAGAGGCAAGAGGGGTGCAGAAAGAAGCAAGAGAGGTGTAGAAAGTAACAAAAGTAGTGCAGAAAGAAGGAACAGAGGTGCAGAAAGTGGCAAGAGGAGTGCAGAAAGATAAGAGGGGTGCAGAAAGAGGCACAAGGGGTGCAGAAAGAAGCAAGAGAGGTACATAAAGATGCAAGATAAGTGCAGAAAGAAGCTGCAGAGATGCAGAAAGAGGGAAGAGAGGTGGAGAAAGAGGCAAGAGAAGTGCAGAAAGAAGCAACAGACATGCAGAAAGAGGCAAGAGGAGTGCAGAAAGAGGGAAGAGAGGTGCAGAAAGAGGCAAGAGGTATACAGAAAGAAGCAAGAGAGTTGCAGAAAGAAACAAAAGAAATGCAGAAAGAAGTAACAAAGGTGCAGAAAGAGGAAAGCAGAAAGAGGGATGCAGAAAGAGGCACAAGAGTAACAGAAAGAAGGGACAGAGGTGCAGAAAGAAGCAAGAGAAGTGCAGAAAGAAAGAAAAGAAGTAAAAAAGAAGCAACAGCGGGAAATAAAGAAACAAGAGGGGATCAGAAAGAAGGAGGCGGAGTGCGGAAAGAGGCACACAGGTTGCAGAAAGAAGGACAGAGGTGCAGAAAGATGCAAGAGAAGTGCATAAAGAGGCAACAGAGATGCAGAAAGGGGGAGGAGGGGTGGAGAAAGAGGCAAGAGGGGTGCAGAAAGAAGCAAGAGAGGTGTAGAAAGAAATAAAAGAAGTGCAGAAAGAAGCAACAGAGGTACAGAAAGAGGCAAGAGGAGTACAGAAAGAGGGAACAGGGGTACAGAAAAAGGCAAAATGGGTTCATAAAGATGCAAGAGAGGTGCAGAAAGAAGCAAGAGAAGTACACAAAGAAGCAACAGTGATGCAGAAAGGAGGAAGTGGGGAGGAGACACAGGCAAGAGGGATACAGAAAGAAGCAAGAGAGTTGCAGAAAGAAACAAAAGAAATGCAGAAAGAAGTAACAAAGGTGCAGAAAGAGGAAAGCAGAAAGAGTGATGCAGAAAGAGGCACAAGAGTAACAGAAAGAAGGGTCAGAGGTGCAGAAAGAAGTAAGAGAAGTGCAGAAAGAAGCAAAAAAGGTGCAGAAAGAAGGATGAGGGGTAGAAAAAGAGGCAAGAGAAGTGCAGAAAGTAGCAACAGAGATACAAAAAAAGGGGGAACAGGGGAGGAGAACATGGCAAGAGGGAAGTAGAAAGAAGCAAGAGGGGTGCAGAAAGAAATAAAAGAAGAGCAGAAAGAAGGAACAGGGTTGCAGAAAGAGGCAAGAGAGGTGTAGAAAGAGGGAACAGGGGTGCAGAAAGAAGCACTAGTGGTGCAGAAAGAAGCAACTGAGGTGCAGAAAGAAGCAAGAGTAAGTTCTCATAGCAGGCCACCTCCCCTTACCCCACCACTCTGCAAACACACTTCCTGGCATGCTCTTGGATGGGGATCCTTAGAGGCCATCTACCCTACCTGATACCTCCAGTATGCCCCATATAGTGGGATAGATGACAGGTGAACACAGGCCATGCCCCTTTCTCTACCACTCTGCAAATATGCCTCCTGGTGCATTCTGGGTTGTGGAATTAAGTCCCCTTGAATCCTGAGGGTACCTGGGGGCCAACTAGTCAACCAGGTACCTCCAGTTAGCTCCACACAGCTGGATTGCTGAGAGTGGTCCAAGACCATGCCCCCATTTTACAACACTACAAATTAACCCTCTGGCACTCTGCTGCTTGCGGAATGAAGTCCACTTTAATCCTGTGGTACTCAAGACACAAGAGGCCCTCATCACCCAACCATTAGTGCACCAAGAGGCGTGTTTGCAGAGTGGTGTAAAAAGGGACATGGCATTGGACCACCTCTCAGCAATCCCACTGTGTGGGGCTTACTGGAGGTACCTGGTGGGCTAGTTGGCCCCCAGGGACCCTTAGGAACCAAGGGGACATAATCCCCAAACTTAGAACGTGCCAGAGGCGCATTTGCACAGTGGTACAGGAAGGGTGGCGGGCCTCATGCAAGACACCAGCTTTTTTTACATTTGCTTTTTGGAAGGGGGGCTGTGCAGCCTCCGTTCCCATTATTACCTTTGGGCACTAGGTACCCCATACCCCCAGGGCCTGAGCATTTTTTCCATTTCCCCGGGGCCCAGCCTTATTTATTTATTTTAAAAAAAGAAGGGAGGGGGACAATGTGGCCCCGTTCCCTGTGCCACTTTTGCCCCCGGGGACCCATCCCCTGGGGCCTGGCCTCTTTGATGGGGACCGTGGGGGGAGCCCCAGTACCCCCATGGTCCCTGCTGGCTACCCGAATCCTGCGGGAGTCGGCATTGCTGACATGCAGCTCCCCTTATCCAAAAGCAGTGGTGTAAAAAGGGACATGGCATCGGACCACCTCTCAGCAATCCCACTGTGTGGGGCTTACTGGAGGTACCTGGTGGGCTAGTTGGCCCCCAGGGACCCTTAGGAACCAAGGGGACATAATCCCCAAACTTAGAACGTGCCAGAGGCGCATTTGCACAGTGGTACAGGAAGGGTGGCAGGCCTCATGCAAGACACCAGCTTTTTTTACATTTGCTTTTTGGAAGGGGGCTGTGCAGCCTCCGTTCCCATTATTACCTTTGGGCACTAGGTACCACATACCCCCAGGGCCTGAGCATTTTTTCCATTTCCCCGGGGCCCAGCCTTATTTATTTATTTAAAAAAAAGAAGGGAGGGGGACAATGTGGCCCCGTTCCCTGTGCCACTTTTGCCCCCGGGGACCCATCCCCTGGGGCCTGGCCTCTTTGATGGGGACCGTGGGGGGAGCCCCAGTACCCCCATGGTCCCTGCTGGCTACCCGAATCCTGCGGGAGTCGGCATTGCTGACATGCAGCTCCCCTTATCCAAAAGCAATTCTGCTTTGCTTCATTGAAAGCGAAGGTTCTACCAGGAGGTACTAACGGAGAGAGTGGAGCCTCATTTAATAAAACTTGAGCTGGCACCGAGTGAGGTGAGGTCAAGTCCTAGACAAGTAGTGATACCAATAAGCATCATGCTTGTACTAAGGATTTGAAAGCCTACAACAGGATGTACACTGTATGTATGAATCCCTTTTTCAATGTTGCAGTGACATATGTTTAGGTTCTGACGTAAGCCCGGGAGATTTATCCCAGTTGAACACCGAGACAGTGATTACCTTCTAACTGTCTCCCCCTATTTTTCACTTGCACTTTGGTTTTAAGTTGGAAAACTTCACAGAGTAAGCATCAAAGGAATGTTTGCCTTTGCATAGCTCTGGAGTTTATCCTATTTTAACTCACAGTCTTTTGTTCTTTGCACTGCTCTCATTCACAAGTATTTCATAAACAAGTAAAAAAATGCCTTTTGTACTTATCTTTCTCTTGTGAGAATCCACTAGAGGATACAACTTAACCTTCTCACTGCTCCCTAATGATCAAGGTAGAGTGAGAGACAGCTGTTTGGAAACCCAGATGATGACACTGGGCACTTAAATGTTTAATGATGGGATACCAAATATCCTGAGGTGGTTTTTGCCTGCCTTTTCATTTCAGTTTTCTGCATTTTCTTGTTTTCTCACTCTTTTGATAAAGCACATAATAATGCTAGGCGTCCTTAGACTCAATTTCTGAGGTATGTGGTATACTAGACCACGGATTCTATTTGTTTTTAATATTTGTAAATTAGCACATCTGCAGTGTGCCTGATACATTCCACCTCTCTTATAGGTCCGCGTTCAAGAGGTGTCTGTACTGAAGTGCCTACTGCGTCAGATTTACAGTATGGATGAACAGGTCTTTAAAATGATTCAGAGATGAGATAGAATTAGGTGAGAGATCAAGTCATTATGCAGGACAATATTCTTTGGGGCTCATTTACAAGCTCCTTTCGCCACTTTGTGTTATTTTTCCCATGTTAAAAGTGATTATTTCTAACGCATTTAATCGGAGGCAGTGTGTTTCTAGGCCGCTCTGCTTACCTTCTGTAAACACTGTGGCCAACAGAGTTCACAACTTGAACTTAGCTTTGGTTGTACACTGCAGACTGTCTTACATTCAGCCTCGGCAGAGTGGAGAGCAGCGTCCATAACTTTAAAAGAGAAAGAGAAACGATGTGAGAGAGAGTAAGAGAGATAAAGAGAGAAAAAACGACATTAAAACTGTGAGAGAGAGAAAGTTATAGATGGAGCAGTTAATACTGTTTTGAGTTTTATTGAAGAATATGCAACATGTGCTGTACCCAAAAGCACAGAAGAAAACAACTTAAGAGCACAAGTCTTATGGTTCCAAAGCCACCGATGTGGAAAATACTGTCGGCGAAAGTACAAATCTAAGGACAAGTTCTACACCAAATGTCGTTTTGGATTTCCATGTCCTGTAACATCAAAAGGAAGAGTGAATAGTTTTATGTCATCTTTGCGACATACTATCACAAGAAAGTCTCCAAAAAATACCTACAACTTAAGAAGAAATGAAGAGTCAAAATACATAAATGACTACAACCCAGTAATTTTGTCCATGTGGAATTTTAACATGGATATTCAATATGTTGTGGACAATTCCATTGCTGTTGCTCGATATGTAACATCTTATATTACAAAATCAGAAAAGACAGAATTGAAAGAAATGTGGGAAGAGATTTCTCACGAGAAGACTCTAAGTAAGAAATTATACAGTTTCAGTTTGAAGATGTTATCGCATCGAGAAATCGGAGCATATGAATGCTCAGATCGGTTATTATCGGCAAGTCTATACTCCAAAACCAGAAGAGTCCTTTTTGTGAGTCTAGGTTTTGCAGCAATGCAAAATCGGGTACTGAAATCTTTTCAAGAAATTGATAATTTAGCAGAAAAAGATCCAGAAAGTACAGATATTTTGAAAACAAATAGGTTGGACACATATTACCTAAACAGAAGTCATCATCTTGAGAACATGTGTCTCTATGAAGTGCTGCAAAAAAGGAAACTACACACTTTTAAACGGAATACTCCAGAAAACATCAATGATGGAAAATAAGGAGTCAGTGGTTCCGAAGGATGTTTGGTGAAACAAACAAAAGAGAATTTGATTAATCAAGGAAGCTGAGTTGTGACACTGCTGATAAAAGGGAATTTTACTATTTAGCTCTTTTACAACTATTCAAACCATGGTGTTCAGAACTGGAATTACTTGGAGATTTCCAGAGCTATGAAGATTCCTTTAATGCTTGTAAAGATAGCATACAATGCAGTGCTTCTGCAAATTATTTGAAAATGTTGAACAATGAAATTGATCAAGAAGCTACAATTGCAGCTGAGATTGCTAGAGACAGTTCTCAAGACAGTCAAAGTTCTGCTGCGCAGAGTCAAGATCCACTAGGACAACCAATTGTTGAAAACGAAGCAGCAATCACCATGAATGAGGTGGAAACAGCAATGTATCAAGAAGATGTAACAAACTTGGGATATTTGGAAGAACAACTAAGGCCCCCTTTAGGATGGCGGGTGGATCATCCTTTTTATTTTATATATATATATATATATATTATATATATCACTCCCGCCAGGCCGGCCGTAGCCACCGCCGGCCTGGCGGGGGCGATCCGCCCGCCATCTTAGCTGAAATGACCCCCGCCATATTAGTATGGCTGGGGGGTCGGGGTCCGCGGCCGCCGCTTTTCCGCCCCAGTCGCGGAGTCTGCTTTGGGGGCCCAATGCGGGCCCCCATGGACTCCGGGGGGGTGAGGGGTGCACATGGGGTTACCTATGGTACCCCCCAGCAGTCCCATGCGCTGCATGGCAGGCACTGTGCGGTGACTGCCATGCTGTGCATGGAAGTGCACAGTATGCCTTCCTGTAATTGTGGTGGGAGGTGCTGAGTGCACCCACCACCACAATGGTAAGAATGCAAGATGCACCCACTACTGTGGCGGGCATATCCTAATGCTAGCCACGGAACCCCCGCCCTTATGCCAGGCAGTCCCTTTCACCTGTAGGATGACAGGCGGACAAAGTCTGCCCGTCATCCTAATGACCCCCTAAATGTTGAGCCGAAAGAAATATATGAGAAAGTAAGACACCAGATTGACCATGGATTACTTCATGAAAAGAAAGAATGCTCATGTACGTCATTTCAACCTATCCAAATGTACGTGAGTGGACAAGCTGGAACAGGAAAAAGCTTTTTAATTAAAGTAATTACAAGTTAGCTACAGAAAACAGCTGAATCACATTTGTCTTGTGTTGTCACTGCTCCAACTGGGTTGGCAGCACACAACATTAAAGGAATTACTTTACATCATTTACTAATGTTACCTGTAGAGCATGAAAACAAATTGGAATATCACAAGCTATCTGGAGAAGCTTGCTGTGAAGTTTCAAAAGTCTTGAAGAAAATTAAACTTCTCAATATTGACGAGGTAAGCACGGTTTCAAACCTAATGCTTGCCTTTGTGCATTTAAGAATGCAGCAAATTCTTAAAACAGAGTATGACGTATCATTTGGAGGAAAACACGTCATGGTTTTTGGAGATATACTGCAACTGAATCCTAAAAAAGAAACCAGTTTTTAAAACACTTGCTCATGAAGACACCAGAAAGTCTCTGGGTAGTGTTGAAAATGTGAATCAAATCAAATCAAATCAAATCAGCTTTATTCGGTCTTTTAAATTTAAAACCATAAAAGCAACAAAAAGAAATACATACATGTATATAGAATTCAACAGTTCATTACAATATTAAGAAAAAAAAACGGATATTTAAAGCAAACTAAAATTAACCTAGTACAAAATAAAAATGCATGATAGACAGAGTCCCCTATCACCAATTGTTATAGTTCGGTACTCTGGGGCCGGGGTAAAGATCAAACAAGTCCCAAATAGAAATAGGGCCAACTCCAATTTTGGGCTGGGAAAATCTTAAAAAGGGAACAATGTTCCTGTGTTTGTATTTGATTAGTATCAGGTCTCCCGGAATGTCTTTGGGCAACATCCCTAGCCATCCCACCCTCCTGACGCTCAGGATTCCGCCATCTAAGTCAGGTGGCAGCGGTCTATTGTTATTAAGCCAAAAGATGGCTTTATGCAGCAGATCCTGGCTTGTTTCATGTTTGCCCTGACTAAGTTCAGGGACCCCGGAGAGAACGGTCACATAGGGGGCGGCTTCAGGGGGTAAGTTAATTCGATGTCTTCTTTGTTGAGGGAGCCTAGGAGCTTTACAAGGGAGATGAGTGGGCTTCGAAGTAGCATTTCGGTCACTAGGAATGGGTATGCTGAGAGAGGAATCAATTGTTCGTTCTTTACTATGTACAATGGACTTGGGATTCACAAGGTTGGTAGAGAGCGTAGGACAAGAGGGAATAGCAGTATTTACATTTGATGGTAGAATCCTTTGTACTATTTTTTCAACATCAGACAGCCTATCTCCCAGTTCCTTAATTTTTGAGAGCAGGGGTGATAAAGCCGTATTCAACAATCGCTCAAAATTGGCCAGTAGGGTCGATTGGAGAGGGGAAACAGAGTCATTTGATGTAGTCCCCGCCTTAAACGGCGTTGATACGCTTGGGTTGGCGGGGGAAAAAGACGAGCTACAGCACATACGGGCGGCATTTGATGAAATCACCTCATTGCTCCTTTTGCTGATTGGTTCTCGAGACGGTGTGTCAGCCTGAGGCAAAATTATTTCAGGGTCCTGGGGAGTACAGTCTATAAGGTCCGTATCTCTGTACACTGTAGGGGGAGTAGAGATATCAGGGACATAGTTTGTGCCACACAAGGCATTCAGATCTTCCCAGATAGACATAGTAATTAAGCTAAGAGGGCCCCAACACGTCACTAGGCAAATCAAAAGACGATTGAAAAGGGTAAATTGTCTCTGTACCTCTTCCTTTGATGGAGCCAAGAGGGGTGGCCCGTCCCGTCCTCCTCCGGTCCTCTGAGGGCCACAGAAGGCCCGCCCTTTGCCCGGGCTTAGCCCGGCGCACTCCCGCGCGCTCCCGCGCTGCGGGGATTGTGGGCGGGTTAAAACACGCCTAGGCTGGGGGCGTGTCAATCAGCCAGGTGAGCGGGGACACAGGGAATCCTGGTGGTTGAAGTTTCCAAGCGCCTACTGACAGAGCGCTAGTGCGGCAGAATTCGACAAAGTTCGTCGGTCTCCCTCAGCCCCTGGAAGTCCTGTGGCAGCAAGGATAGTAGGTGAGGGCTTTCAAAAGGTTCCCACAAATGATCAGCACCCGCCCCAAGCGGCGCTGCGGCACCCGCGATAGCGGGTGCGGCGAGCAGTTTTTGTGCACCTAGGCTGGGGGCGTGTCAATCAGCCAGGTCTGCGGGGACACAGGGAATCCTGGTGGTTGAAGTTTCCAAGCGCCTACTGACAGAGCGCTAGTGTGGCAGAATTCGGCAAAGTTCGTCGGTCTCCCTCAGCCCCTGGAAGTCCTGTGGCAGCAAGGATAGTAGGTGAGGGCTTTCAAAAGGTTCCCACAAATGATCAGCACCCGCCCCAAGCGGCGCTGCGGCACCCGCGATAGCGGGTGCGGCGAGCAGTTTTTGTGCGCCTAGGCTGGAGGCGTGTCAATCAGCCAGGTGAGCGGGGACACAGGGAATCCTGGTGGTTGAAGTTTCCAAGCGCCTACTGACAGAGCGCTAGTGCGGCAGAATTCGGCAAAGTTCGTCGGTCTCCCTCAGCCCCTGGAAGTCCTGTGGCAGCAAGGATAGTAGGTGAGGGCTTTCAAAAGGTTCCCACAAATGATCAGCACCCGCCCCAAGCGTGAACATTTGGTCATATTTTGAATACAAAGAACTCATTACAAATATGCTACAGGCAAATGATGTTGATTATGGAACTATTCTCCAAGATATAAGAATTGGACTACTGACAGAACATGGCAAACAAGCTTTACAGACTCGATTACTTTCCAATTTGTTTCCAAATGAAAATATAGTTCCTGAGAAAATATACATGGAAATTGCAGATAAGAAATCTGTAATCTGCTTAATGCCAACACTGCGTTCTATATTCAACAACTATAACGCCGGCACCCGCAATGCACTGCTGATGACATCACATATTACATCACTCATGACATGGTCAGTGACATCACTCATGATATCACTGATTAGCTGAACAAACTGTAACGGGGGGATTTCAATGGTTTTGTACGAGTGAAAGGTCCAACTAACTATAACGCCCCTGAAACGCTTCGATTTTTCAGTGAGTTTTTAAGGTTTTTTAAACGCTAATTCCTAACTATAACGTGCCTGAAACCTATGTTTTTTTCAGTGATATATACATACATATATATATGTGTGTGTGTGTGTGTGCGTGTGTGTGTGAATAATTGTGTATATTAAAATAGATGTTTCTATAGTACTAAATTGAAAATATGAAAATAATTTATTATAATGTAACATAAATATCATTCATTTTGTCACACTATATATGTCTATATATAGTATTAAAAAAATAATTATTTTAAAGATTTTAACATTCACTACTTTAAAAGATCCATATGTCAACAAAACAATATTTTAGTACGTTTTTGACTAAATTATTGTGAAAAATATTTTTGGGTATATTTTTGTCATTTCCATTATAAGTTTAGGAACACAATATTGTGGTAAACAATATTGTTGACATAATATTTTTGGGAACTATATTGTTTACCATGATATTGTGTCATTGATGTGCCAGAGGTAAAGGCAAAACCTTGCAGTGGCCACGGTACTGCTGAAACAAGAAGCACCTAGGAGTCTCCACTCAGAAAAGGCCCTTTTCATTACCAGAAGATCGCTCTCCAGAACAGAATAATTTCTTTCAGTGTCAGATTGGATAAGAGATAGATAAAAAATGGCATGTTGCAACCCATCACCTTCCTGAAGCTATGAAAGAATCTCTTCATAGGACTGATCTGAAGCATCGCTCTCAGCAATGAACTTCTTAGTTGGATCTCAATGTCATTAAATTCAGCTTGAGTAAAAGCTTGTTTTAAACTCTTGAAAGTCTCTTCAGATAAAGAGTCCTACTGGAAACCTTGGCGAAGCATTTTCTTCATCAGGACACTGGCGATGTTATTGGTTAACTGAGCAAAATCACCAACAAGCTGCAAATAAAAATTGGCAAATCCTTGAAAGCATTGAGTTTCCTTGATGTTAAAGGAACTAGGCCAATCCAGATTGGCAGAAACCTTTTGCGGGTTCATGGAGACACCTTAGTTGTTCAAGCAAAAACCTAACTAATCAGCTTCTGACTGGTTGATATCACACTTTTTAGGTTTACAAAAGAGTTGGCTCTCACGGAGTCTACTTGGAATTTGACTGACATATTCATAACACAAATTTGGATCATGAGAATAAACCAGTTTCTATGTACAGGTTAAGCAAGACAGTAAATATGTGATCCATAAAATGCTGAAAGATGGCAGTTCAAATTCAATTCAAAGGACATCGCCCAATATTCGAAATGACCAAGAGTCATCCTGAATGCCACCTTCCACTTGTCCACTTCCTTTATTCAGAGAAGGTGGTGTGTTTCTCTGAGGTCTAGTTTGGTGAAGATTTAATAACTTCTCAATGACTCTAGATTATCTTTTATTGAAGGACGAGGATATCTGTCTTTAACAATGATTTTATTCAGCCCTTGGAAGTCTATGTATGGCCTCAGATCATTGAACTGATTCATCACGAACAATATTGAGACTCCGGTGGGGGATGAAGTTTGAGTAATCATGCCATTTCATAGTTTTTCTTAGAGGCATTATTTTCACACTCCGGGAGACAGTAGACAATTCCATAGCCTTCTCAAAGAGGTCTGCAAACTGATGATACTGAGCCAGGATTCAATGGAGGAAATGTATCATTCTACGATCTGAGACATTCAGCCACATGCATCAAGCTAAAAAACGGGCGCAAACGGGCAGATTCTCAGAATCTGCCCCTTTGCGACCGGTATTTTTGCATTTGGGATGCATCATCCCAAATGCAAAAATCGCAATTTAAGGAATCTCTAAATTGAGATTCCTTAAATTGCGATTGCATGAACATGAAAATATCAATTCACATTGGAAACACAATACTAACAAATAACTTTATTAGCAATTTTTGGTTAATAATGGTATCTGGGGTATAATGTGCTCTATTATAAACCAGAAAGAAGGTTTGAGTCAGACCAGCAGGGCAGGCAGCAAATGTATTTTATTCTTGATAAGCGGTAACCATTCGCTTTCTCTTAGAATTAACAATTTCAGTTATGGATGGTCTAATCAACATATATATGACTTAGGCCTTTATAAGCATAATTTTTAAGGTGAGAATGGCAGATTTAGCTGGATTGGTTGAAAAAACATGTGGAAACAATCATTTCCAATGCAGACTTGATTATACCAATGTGAATTTATTATAGTATATTATGCAATAAATATATTCGGTCGTTCATATTTATAAAATATCTCAGAACAATAAAATCATCTGATAATAACGCTGAGATGGTAAAAGGCTTTTAGTCATCCAAATTTGCCAAAAAATAACGTTGCCATTATTTTTATTCCAGTTATTATATTCCACAGGACTATGGAAACATGGTTCTACTGCAGACAAATTATGGTCAGACAGAAAAAAAATAAGTTTATCAGAATAAAAATAACAAGAAAATCCAATGTACACCATCATTTATCTTCATTTAGGATTAATTCAGATTAAAAAACTAAAATTTGTTCAATAGCAAAAGCTTTATGATAATTATAAAAAAGTCTGGAAATCTCTTCCCCAAATGCAAGACTCCCCATGGTAATGTAAAGGGAAAATTGAAAAAATAATTACCTAAAGAATAAATACTAAACTTATTTGTATATTAAATACTAATGGAAATGTAATAAATATATATTTATACATATATATATATTCACTATAAAAACCATAGGTTTCACAATCGTTATAGTTAGGAATTAGCATTTAAAAAACCTTTGAAATTCACTGAAAAAACCATAGGTTTCACACCAGTTATAGTTAGCTGAACAATTTACTCATACAAAACCATTGAAATTCCCACGTTATAGTTAGTTGGACTCACTATATCTCGCGCGCCCGCAATCCACTGCTGATGATGTCACATATTACATCATTCATGACATGGTCAGTGACATCACTGATGACATCACTGCGTGCACCGGTAAACTCACCCGAGAGCGCAGCGAGAGCGCTAATCCCGCGTGCGGAAAAAAAACGTTTGTATTTAAAGTAAAAAATAATGCAAGACATTTAGTGGCATACTTATAAAAGTAGTATTTTTGATTTTAAATACCCGTATTTTAACTTTAAACGTATTTCCGAAAACCTATCAAAACGTCATTTAGGCGCGGCGCATAAGCGCCTATGTTCGTGCCGCGTAAGCGCCCCCGGAAGCGCTCCGGTGCCCGCAGCGTAAGTGCGTCAAGTCATGTGACCTTAAAATAACACTTTTCATTGGTTGTTAACAGTTTTTTCACAACTAATGAAAACCCCACCCATTTCCTTCACTACCTCTTTCACTTTGGAGACAGCAAGACCTAATCCCTTCTGCTCTTCAATTCAGTGGAAAGAATGGCTGCAAGACCACCAAGCAGCAGTGATGACTTTGATGAATTTATCCAGGAGGACCCTCCTCAGCCAAAGGGGAAGGAGCACTTCATATGGACATTTTTTACAATTCCACCAGAGGAAAAGAAGGTAAATGGTCCTAAGTTGGAGTATAAGATTTGCCACACTGTTCTTTCTCGTGGTGACTGTACCAAAAAATATAGTTTTGGCAACTCAACAATGATCAGGCATGTTCAAAGGAGGCACCCCCAAGAACTATGCCCGGGAGAGTGTCAGGGACCTGGTCCGTAATCCCCCGAGAGATGGCACCTCAACTTCCACTGGAGGAGCAACATCATCGGGGAGAGGAAGAGCAGTGGATCTGATACCCAACATTCAGCCTGTATTTACTGACATCACCATTAAATGTAAGCAGTGTGACAAACTCCTTTGCTACGGAGAGCAGAGTATCATGCTAATTGTATGCAAAAGAGAAGACCATCGCTGCCCTCCCCAGCCCTAATTTTTTCCCTATTTTTTGTTTTTGTTCAGAAAAAAAAACAATTTTTTTAAAAATGTTCGGAAAAAGTAAAAAAAAAATAAACTAAAAAAGAAAAAAACAGTTATTTTTAGAACTACCTCCAATTCTCCAAAAAGAGCTGTATTCTTTACAAATTCAAAAGGAGTGAGTGAAGTGGTGTGCAGTGAGAGAGGAAAGGAAAATGAGTGAGGGTGCAAAGAAAGGGACGAGAGGGGAAGGAAAGTGAAGTAGAGGGACTGAAAGAAGGTGAGAGTGGGAGGTGAGTGAGGGGAAGGTGAGTGAATATTGGGAATGAGGATAAATGAGGAAAGCGGAGTAAGGGAACGGGGTGAGGAAGGGTAAGAGAAGAGCAGTGAGGTTGAAGAAAGAGTGGTGATAGAGAGTGGATAAAGGCAAGTGAGCATGAGACAAGGGGAGTGAGGGAGTGAGGATACAGAGGAAGTGAAGGAAAGAGTGAGAGAAGAGGACTGAGTGAGGGAGCAAAGAAAGATAAGTGAAGGAGTGTGGCTGAGTTATAGGGAGTGAGTGTTACAGAAGAGGAGTGAGAGACGAAGAGGATGGAGAGAATAGGGGTAACAGAGAGAGAGTGACGGAAGGAGAGTGAGTAAGTAAGAGGACAGAGGGATTGAGAGAAGGAGTTTTTGAAGTGGAATAAGGAGAGTAACAGAGAAGAGTAGTGAGGTTAAAGAAAAGAGTGTTGAGAAACTACATTTTGTACGTCAAACTTACCTTATAAGTAATGTAAACTTACTTACATATTTTCAGTAAATTTAATATCTGTGGAAGAGAAAAAACAGTACGTTATAATATTTATAATATATATTATATAATAAAAGAGAGAAAGCAGAAGATTAAAAATCATAAAAAGGTAGTAAGAGAGAAAGTAGGAGTGAAGGACTCAGAAAGGAAAAGAAAGGAATGGTGAAGGTGAGAGAGAGTGAAAAAGACAGAGCAAATTACTAAGAGGATAATGACATGGATACATTCAATGACAGAGAACAAGAGAAGGAGAAACAAATAAAGTGAAAGTGAGTAAGATACTAAAGGAATGTGCATTAGGAAAACTAAAGAAAGAAAGGGGAGTAAAGAAAGGAGAGTGAGTGACAGGGAAGCAGGAGTGAGTGATGGTGGATTCATGACATTGAGGGATGGAAGGTGAGTGAGGGTGAATGTAGGGTCGTAAGACAGTGAGGGGACAATGGGAATGAGGGTAACAGAGAGGGAGTGAGGGAAGACAAGTGAGAATATGAAAGAATAGAGGGAGTGAGAAAAAGAGTGAGTAGAGGCAGTAAACATGAGGAATGAAAATAACTGAGGGAAGTGGAGTAAGGGAACGGGGGTGAAGTAGACTGAAAGAAGGGCAGTGAGGTTGAGGAAAGAGGAGTGATAGAGGGTGGATAAAGGCGAGTGATTATAAGACACGGGGATTGAGGGAGTGAGGACATAGAGGTAGTGAAGGAAAGAGTGAGAGAAAAGCACTGAGTAAGGTAGCAAAGAAAGGTAAGTGAGGGAGTGTGGGTGAGTTATAGGAAGTGAGCGTCATGGAAGAGGAGTGAGAGAATGAGGGGACCGAGAGAGTGAGGCTAAGAGAGAGGGAGTGAGCGAAGGGGAGTGAGGATGTGAGAGGACAGAGGGAGTGAAAGAAGGAGTGAGTGAAGTGGAGTAAGGTTAGTGAGACAACGAGAATTATTCAGGGAGCAAAGAAAGGAAAGAAGGGGAGGGGGAGTGAAGTAGAGTGACTGAGAGCTGGAAAGTGGTGGATGGGAGAGAGGGAAAGGGCAGTGAAGAAATGGAGAATGAGGATAAGTGAGGGAAGTGGAATAAGGAAAGGGAGGTGAGGGAAAGTGAGCGAAGGCCAGCGAAGGTGAGTTAAGAGGAGTGATAAAGGATGGAAAAAGGTGAGTGAGCATAAGACAAGGGGAGAATAATATATATTTGATAATACAAAATACAAAATAATTTGTACAACATGTTATATGGTTTATTTTTGCTGTTCTCAGAATATATTGAATTTCACTTAAAACAGTGATTTCAATACTACTCATCATATGACAGCGGGCAAAAAAAAACACAATTAAAATGATTGTGTTTAAAAAACCCATACAACGTTTCAATAAATAATGTAAAATTTAGAAAAAACGTATCTTAAGTCACTTTTGATCCACGTACTTTTCCACGAGGCCAAATAGTATATGGAAAGTCCTTTTCTTTGGAAATTACTCAAGAGTATTCTTAATCTCCCATTTACCCGAGTTTCTGAAAGAAAAGCTCCAACATCTTTTACATTATGAAACAATAGTTTTATTTCCAATTCCTCGCTTACTTTTTATTAATATTTCCTACAATACTCACATCACACACTACGTGATACACTCATACTACCTCTATGACAACTACATGTTTTTTATTATCTTCATCACTCTCACTCGGAAAGTACTTTTGAACAACAAACTAAATTTTATTAACTGCTCCAATCTTCATAGGCCAATTACCTTCCCTAAAATTTCAGTTGTAAGAACACTAGGTAAGAATTTTGTAAGTCAGAAGGCAAACGTTGTTTGAAAGTCAATTGGGTATCATTACAGTTACTCCAGCCTTTTTAACATTTTAAATAAGCTGTGTAATGTCCTGATGTTGTTGAAGGACCATCTTGGTAAATAATTGCTGCAGTTGCAAAGGTTCTTCCTGAAATTGATAATTGAGATGCCACAACATTTTTAATTAAAGTTGTCAATTTAGTTCCATCAGGTCTACATCGTTGGAACATTAAAATTATATACTGTCCATATCTTTGTATAAATAATGTTGATAACATTGAAGATTTAAATCGAGTACCGACCATGTTTTGATTTGCTTCTCTAACTAGATTATTAAAAGACACTGATATGCAGTCTGGTAAAGTCAAATATATAAATCTTTCAGTGTCTATTGTAGTACTACTTGAAAAGGAGCAATTGTCGCAGTCATGTTGCCATTTATAAGAAAGGCCAAAAAGATTTTCTACATCTACACCTTCATCTTGCAATACAACAAGCATATACATTAGAAATTCCTGACAATCTTGCTGAATATTCTGTGAAAATTCATTTAGACCAGAACATATGTCTAAAACATTTCGAATTTCAGAAACACTTTGTATTTTTGTTCTATCACTGCTACATTTCTCAAACACAGAATTCAACAAACAACAAAATCTGTTATCTCGATTTTCAGCAATCTGTTCTTGTACAGTTTGCAGAAAAAAAACAACATTAACCACTACATTAGCATAGCAGTTGACACCAGAACTGTTTTCGAACTGAAATCCAACAACATCTTTTACTGAATCCTTTTCCTTTCTGCTTACAATTACTGTTTCATCTACTTTTTTTCTTTTTGCTACAACTTCACTACAATTTTTCTCATTTCTTCTTTTTCGGCCTACCACACGCTTTTCAAATAGAGGATATTGAGGTAAATTTGGAGCATACTCTCTTCTTAACCTATTATATTCTTTTACACAATTTAGATCTGCACTAATCTTTGTCTCATCCAAATCAATCAAGTACAATCCAGATAAAGTTCTGACTCGAGATAAAGCAACATATACCATACCCTCCTTGAACACAGAACTTCCAATATTCACCAAAGCACTATCTACACTTAAACCTTGAGATTTATGAATAGTCACTGCATATGCCAAAGAAGCAGGAAACTGTTTTCTGCGGACATATAAATCTTTCACAAGCAAAAATCGGGCAGAACAACGACTGATTTGTTGTACTTCTTCGATACCATCAAATTAAATTTAATTCCATCTCTATTACGGTAATTCACAAAATCAACAACATGACCGATTGCTCCATTTACTAAACCTCTTTCCACATGTAAATTATGTCGTAAAATTATACGACAATTTAAAGATGCATACAGTCTTTTCCAAACCAGCAGTTTTAGATATTGTCTTCTCTAAAGAATCCAATTTTAATTTCAACTTTTCTGACAAAATAATAGTTGCTCCTTCATGTTCTATTTTATCAATAGCTTCCAGTTTCACAATCTCTTGATGTTCCAACTTTACCATTTTGTTGTTGAAGATTGAACATTCTTGCAGAGTTTGCATCAAGCATATGACAGATTTGTTTTCAGGAATTTTCTTAAAAATATTCTCTGGGAGAATATTTTCATTTGGAAACAAATTTGAAATTAATCGTCCATGTAAAGCTTCTTTGCCATGCTTAGTTAGTTTTCCAATTCTTACATCTTGTAGAATATTTTTATAATCGTCATCCTTTGCTTGTTGCATATTTTGAAGCAGTTCTGCATATTTGAAATTTAACCATATGTTAACATTTCCAATGCTTCCTAAGCACTTCCTGGTATCTTCATGCGTAAGCATTTTAACCACTGGTTGTCCTTTCACTGGAGTTAGCTGCAGTAGAACTCCAAAAACAATACTCTGTTTTAAGAATGTCTTGCATTCTTAAATGCACAAAAGCAAGCATTACATTTGATACCATGCTTACTTCATCAATGATAAGAAGTTTCATTTTCTTTAGGACTCTTGAAACTTCACAACAAGCTTCTCCAGATAGCTTGTGGTATTGTAATTTATTATCATGCTCTACTGGCAGCATCAATAAGTGATGTAAAGTAATCCCTTTAATGTTGTGTGCTGCCAACCCAGTTGAAGCGGTAACAACACAAGAGAGCGATGACTCTGTTCTTTTCTGCAGATACGTTGCAATTGCTTTAATCAGGAAACTTTTTCCAGTTCCTGCTTCTCCACTCACGTACAGTTGGACAGGTATAAATGATGTACATGAGCACTCTTTTTTCTCATGAGATAAACCATGCTCAATGTGTTCTGTGACTTCGTCATATATTTGTCTCTGCTCAACATTTAGTTCTTTTTTCAAATCTTCTAAGTTAAGTACATCCTCCTGAGCTTGTTCCATGGCTCTTTCAACTTCATCCATGGCAGTGGCAGCTTCATTTTGTATAATTAGTCCTTCTAGTGGATCCTGACTCAATGAAGCAGAACTCTGACTGTCTTGAGAACTCTCTCTAGCAATCTCTGCTGCAATTGTAGCTTCTTGCTGTATTTCCTAGTTCAACATTTGCAGATAATTTGCAAAAACAGGACATTCTATGGTATCCTTGGTTGCATGGAACGAATCTTCAAAAATAAGAAAATCGCCAAGTAGTTCCTCTTTTGTACGCCAAGGCTTAAAGAGTTGCAAAAGAGCTAAGTAATAAAATTCCCTTTTGTCTGGAGATTCACAACTCATTTTTAGATGATTAATCAAATGGCCTTTTCTTTGTTTCACCAGACAGTCTTCACATCCAATTACAGCATATACACCTTTATTGATGTCTTCTGTGACGTTCCTCTTAAAAGTATAGGTTTGCAGAACTTCATAGAGACAAACGTTCTCAAGATGACTACTTCTATTTGGATAGTATGTATCCAACATGTTTGTCTTCAAAATATCTGTACTGTCTGGTTCTTTCTCCGCCAAATACTCTATTTCTTGTACAGATTTCAAAACTCGGTTTCGTGTTGCAGCAAGACCTAGACTCGCCCAAATGATGTTTCTAGATTTGGCATATAGACTTGCTGATGATAACCGATCAGAACATTCATATGCTCCAATTTCTCGATGCAACAACATCTTCAGACTGTAACTGTATAATTTCTTGCTGAGACTCTTTTCATGTGAAATTTCCTCCCACATTTCCTTCAGTTCCGTCTTTTCTGATTTTGTGATGTAAGACGTCACATATCGAGCCACAGCAATAGAATTGTCAGCAACATATTGAATATCCATGTTAGCATTCCACATGGACAAAATGACTGGGTTGTAGTCATTTATGTATTTGGACTCCTCATTTCTTCTTTGGTTGATTGTATTTTTAGGTGATTTTCTTGTCACAGTATGTCGCAGAGAAGACATCAAATTGTTCACTCTTCCTTTCGAAGTTACTGGACGTGGAAATGCAAAACGACATTTCGTGTAGAACTTGTCCTTGGATTTGTATTTTCGACAACAGTATTTTCCACAACGATGGGTTTGAAAGCGTAAAACTTGATGTCTTAAATTGTTTTCTTCTGTACTTTTCAGAACAGCACATGTAGATTACTGTTCAATGAAACTCATCACTTTCTCATCTGAATCTGTTCCAAATTTTGGTGCATCTTTAATCCATAGCAGCATATGTATGTGAGGAGCACCTCTTGCTTGATACTCCTTTCTCCAAAAGAAATCCAACACCTCTCCAAGCGGAGGATTATTTTTGTTTGTAATAAAAGAAATCATAGCTTCCAACCTATTATTGAAATACCTGCATACATTAACTGGATCCAAAGAGCACAGTTCTCCAGGTGTCTTGTATTCAATATTTTTAATGTTTTTATTTGCCTCTCGTAGAAATTCAAGTAAGTCTTCTCAAGCATACTCAGCACAGCTAAGGGTGAGGAACCATGTAGGAGTTCCTAAGTTTCTTAGCATACATTTCAATTCCCCATGACGACGGTACCAATACTCGTTAGTACCACGCTGACATGCCATGAGATTAATTAGCTGTGGTTCCAAAACACTGTCTTACAGTTTCACTTTATCCATAAAGTCCTTTGCCGAAACATTTTGTAGATGTGCTCCACTTTTCAGTATATGGTTCACTGCATAAGAAAGTCCAGACAAGTCACTCTCAAACAGTAGATGGAACAAATATGGAATGCATTGACGAAACCTTGGATCTTCTGCATATAATCTTGAAGTCCGGTATTCAGATGCAGGAATTTGAACAGGTCGGTCGTCATATCGTCCACCTTCACCTGTTGGAAATAACTGTGGAAAACAACGAGCTTCCAAACTTTCTTCCCATACACTAATGGGACTTCCTTTTGCTTCTTTCATTTGAAACAAGTCAATAACATTCCCCATTACTTCTTTGGAATGCAATGGATGAACACTATAATGTTCATACATTTCTTCACTTCTAGAGACATCAACTTTTTCTATTTGCCCAGCAAAGAAATCACTGTCCTCTTCTACAGTTGTTTCCTCTTCTCCCACATATACATTTTTATAGTACTGATTATTTTTTACCAGATACAACGTTGCCTTTTTGACTTTCCTAATATCCACTAATTCTTGCCATATTTTCTTACTCTTTGTCGGAACACCATTAACTAGAATAACCAGAGGTTCCTCCTCTACTTTTTTCTACACCAATTGTATCAATATTTTTCTTAATATCTAGAGGCAAATAAACAACTCTTCCCTTTAATCCTCTCTGTAAATCTGAAGGAGGCAATTTCCCTGTCTTAGGCTCCATGCGAACAATAGCCTGAAAAGGATGCACACATTGAATCAGAATAGACTCATAGGTATTTAAATCCATCAATTCAGAAGGAATATCTACCAACTCCAGATTATTATGAACAGCTCGAGCAGGCATTCTGTTTTCATTTAATTTATTATAACAATATTTACAAATACGTTGATCAGAACCCAAATCAAAACAATGTTCTACCAACAAATAAGTTGCAAAATCCTTCCTCTCATTATTATTTACCTTTTCGCTTTTTACATATAAATCAACTAATCTAGTCTGATGCTTATAATGAGTTCGTCGACAACACACACAAGTTAATTTAGGCCTTTCACTTGAATTGACCTTAAACTTGGTAATTTCATGTTCAAATTTTTCTGTACTTGAAATCTCTACATTCTCTTCTACATTACCTTTTATTACTGTATCAATTTTTGCACTGTCCTCTTTTTCACCAAAGTAACAAAACTCAATTTCTTCACAAATGTTTTTCACATCTAATTCAGTTCCATGCAAAAGAGCACTGTTTAACTGTTTTAGTTTAAGTGCTGGACTTTTTGCATAATACAGCCTTCTCACTATTTTCCTCACTTTATTATGATGCACTGCTAACATCCTAAAATGGTGAAAAACACTCTGACATACTTTTCATGAAAGACAAGCCAGTGAACGCCCTTGCAAACCTGTTTTTTCTCTCACTCTACAAGGATCTAACTCTTGCAAAATTTTCATTTTTTGTTTTAGACTTTTCTTAGTATATGTCCGTAAGAAACTGCGAAACAAATCAATTGAATCCTGTCGCACATTACAAATACTACTACAATTCCAAGTATACACTGGAGCCTTAGGACATCTCTCTAAAACTTCACCAGCTAACACCTCTTCTGTATTTCTAGGCACAATCTTTTCTTTTTCAACCCAACAACAGTCCTTCACCTCATATGCTCGACCACTGGTGTCAACTGCATGCACCAAGTCATTATCCTGAAAGTAACTTTCTTCATTAAAAAATGGCTCACAACTTGAACTATGCTTCCATTCTCCAGAAAAAACATCACAAAAATGAGTCCGAATAATTACTGTTCTCCACTTACATTTTGATTTGAACACATTGATTACCTTATCTAGTGTACGAATTCTATTCATTACTAATCCATATAACTTATTTTTCACTTTAAATGCTTCATCCACAATATTAACTATGCTTTTTTCTTGCTTGCTGGTCTGTTTTTTGCCAGTAGACACAGTAAAATAGTATGAGCAGAGACACACATACTGGAGTCAGAGCTTAAATAAAAATTGTGAAGTAAGAGAACTAACAGACATGCTGCCTAAGATTCCCTACTATTACATATGCTAAAGCCTAACTGACTTTAAAAATACATGTATTTCCATATTTTAAAACACATGAACTAAGCAAATTATTCACCCAGATCCATTTAAAATCAAGCTTGACTCACAGAGTGATCTTAGGCACGTGACCAGGATGTTACATGTAATCTACCATGTCTGTCTCTGCATGCAATATGTGTGTTTGTGCTAATAGTATCTGACTGTCTCTACTGGCAAAAAACAGACCACATATATATAAGCAAGACATAACATTCCTTTTTCATTTCAAAGGCACACCCTGGATCTTGATTGCACAGCTTAGAGCCTATTTCTGAAGTAAGAGGCCTAACAGACATGCTGCCTAAGATTCCCTACTAGTACATATGGTAAAGCCTAACTGACTTTAAAAAAACATGTACTTCCATATTTTTAAAGACATCAACTAAGCATATTATTCACCCAGATCCATTTAAAATCAAGCTTGACTCACAGTGTGATCTTAGGCACATAACCAGGATGTTACATGTAATCTACCATGTCTGTCTCTGCATGCAATATGTGTGTTTATGATCATAGTATCTCACTGTCTCTACTGGCAAAAAACAGACCACATATATATAAGCAAGATATAACATTCATTTTTCATTTTAAAGGCACACCCTGGATCTTGATTGTACAGCTTAGAGCCTATTTCTGAAGTAAGAGACCTAACAGACATGCTGCCTAAGATTACCTACGAGTACATATGGTAAAACCTAAGTGACTTTAAAAAAAACATGTACTTCCATATTTTTAAATGTAATTCCTTATTTCAAACAGACACTCAGTGTGAACCTTGACCAAAATTTAAAAGCCAGACAATTTACTAGAAAACATTTTCCATAGTAAATCGTTTTTTACACAAAGCACAGCCCATTTAAATGACCACTACAAAAACAAAGCAGAAACCTAACTCATTTCCAAAATACATTTCCAATATGCACCATTCAATTTTTAAACAGCATTACAAAAAAAACATGACACACAATGCAAGAATAAAGAAGCACAATATGCTTCTTAATCTTCCCCATAGTACATACAACAGTCTATCTTTATTAAAAGAATCATTTCTCACCTTTAAAAATGCTTTGGAAGATGTAGAACAGTGTCAGTCACACACACCAGATTTTATTAAGCAGAATCTCTGAATAATGCTTCTGTCACTGGAGCCTTAGAATAATGGCACAGATTCCCTCTAATTTCAGACCCATATTCTTGTGCATAACCAATCAAAATTCTTCCCACACAAATTCAAAACCAAACTGCACATTTTAATTGGTTGTACATTTCAACACTTTGTAACTCACATAATATTCACCCATCCCCCAGTACTCATTCACCCTGTTACCATAGCAACGTCCACCTAACCCAGCACACAGTTCAAAAGTTCATCATAGTATGTTGCAAAAGAATCCAGCAAGGGTTTTTGACCACTCAATGTACTAGCTAATCATGTGCAATGTTTCTTTAAATGACCTTTTCTCAACCATTAAAATGACTTCTTTAAAAAAAAAAAGCATGCACCCTATTTTTCAGTGGTGAATTTTAAGAAAGCACCAATCATTTCTTGTTTTTCAAGTGCACTGAATCTTAACCACTTTTTTTCATAATTCCTACTTTCAAACTGCCATTTCATTTCCACAACTCATCTGAATAGAAGCACATCTACATTCAAGATGCCAAAAGTCTGGTTTGTGGGTCATAGCTTTGTCTACTGGAGTGAAAATTTGCAAGTAACAGAGGTATTTACAACCTTGATTTACCAAATGTGGACATTGTGTGGATTGGCCAGAGAGAGGATTAAGAAGTCACCAATTGATACCATTAGTAAAATCCTTTATGCATCTACCACACCCTGACCTCATAATTGTGCACTGTGGTGGAAATGACCTGGGCACTTTGACTGGGGTAGGTCTGGAAATGCTTTTAAGGACATCTTTGGGCAATTGATGTCACTTTTTCCAAAAACTGCCTTGGTATTTTCTAATATATGCCAAAGGCAAAAATGGAACTAGTCCAACCAATTTTGTTCACAGATTGAGAAAGCAAGGAAACATGTGAATAAATCTGTTTCTGCTTTCCTCAGAGACTTGGTATGGGTTCCATTTACCACAACAACTTGCATTACAACATGCAAGACATCTATAGGGGAGATGGTGTACATTTTACAGATGAGGGGAATAGAGTCTTCCTCTTGAATTTGAGACTCTGCATTGGTACCTACTTGTAGGTACAAAAACACCCACATAACACAACAGCTCTTTTCAGAGCTACCCTACCTCTAAGCACTCTAAATTATTTTTTTACTGTCATTTTTTACACTGTTTTTCCCCGTGGTGCACTCAGGGTGCGCGTACCGGTGAGCGTACACGGGAACGCACCCAGCGCTCACCCCGCGAAAATTTAAAAAACAAATATATAGTTTTTGGGCCCTTCAGGGTCCTTCTAGGCCCCCCTCAGAAAACCTAGGGGGTCAGGGGGTGTCTACCCTGCCCCCTTTTAATCATTTCCCCCTTTTTTTTACCTCAGGTGTCTCGATTTTACCAAGACACAATATGGCAGACTCTCCGGAATACTTATAATGTTGTCAGACACCCAAGAGCCAATCAGCTTTCCGCTCACGCACTTCCGTGGCGCGCCGGGTGCGCTCCCCGGTACGTGTACCGGTGAGCGCTCGGAGGGCGCCTATAGATATATATGTGTTTTTGAAGTTGCTTTTCATAAAAACCACTGGAGCAAATGTAAACAAATATAGAAAAGGCCCTACTACGTACCAGTGCCTATCATTTGACAAGTTTGGTGTAATTCCATTCAGCCGTTCGGGCTGTAGCCGTGTCTAAATGTCCTATAGAAAATTGCATGGGGAAAACACATTTGAAAGTATTGAAATTTAGAACCAATCAAAATGTTACTTTCGTTTTGAATTTGTATGTGATGAAGTATGATTGGTTATGTATATATCTTAAATGAGAGGAAAACACGGCAATTTTGTGCTACTCCTGTCTGAGGTACTTTTGAGAGGAATTTTGGATGCTCAATTTCTGGAGTTTGAATTACACAGTAGTAACTCTTCTCCTACTTTCAAAAAGGTGAGTTGTTAATTTGTAAGGGGAACTACGTTGTACACTTTAAGATAATTTGGAAAATGTTTTCTGTTAGCTATTTACAGTCATTCTGTTATAATTATGGATTAAGATAGGCTTCATCACATGCAGTGCTTTATATTTCTAGTTCCTGCCTGATACTATACACTACCAATTAATTTTAAAGAACTAAATACTTGATTAAGCTACTTTTATATTATGTATTACTTAAAACGAGAAATGAAAGTGATTACTGTTTTCTGCAATTTACAGCAAAAATGTGAAATTAAAATGGATCAGAATGAGGAGACCAAGGAAATTTCTTTTGAAATTTCAACTACATTTATTGAAATTCAAAATGTCACGGAAATCGACAGCACAATTTTATCACAAGGAGGAGATGACATAAATAATTTTTTCGATGAATCTCTTGACAAAGAATTTATCGAATGTTTAGATACAATAGAATTCCAACAATCATCATGGCACACTTATAATGAGGAGATTCCTGATCATATGATTGAAGAGGAAATTCCAGATGAGGACATGCTACAAGTTCTATTAAATTATGAAAATTATGAACAATAAATTAATATTTACAAATTAAAAATTGGTTGACATATTATTCATTTTTATTTCTCATTTATGAGGTAGTAGCGAAGTGATTGTATTGAAGTGAATTTTAGACTCTGCATCGGTACCTACTTGTAGGTACTTAAATCACCCACATAACACAACAGCTCTTTTTAGAGCTACCCTACCTCTAAGCAATCTAATTCTTATTTTCTTTCAATGTTTTTGCCTGTGGTACCCTCTGGGTGCGCGTACCGGTGAGCGTACATGGGAACGCACACAGCGCTTACCCCGCGAAAATTGCAAAAAAAAAAAGTTTTTTTGTCCTTCAGGGTCCTTCTAGGCCCCGCTCAGAAAACCTAGGGGGTCAGGGGATGTGTACCCAGCCCCCTTTTAATCATTTCCCCCTTTTTATTTTCACCTCTTGTGTCCCGATTCTACTGAGACATAAGATGGCGGACTCTCCGGACTGTTTAGAATGTCAACAGCCAATCACCTTTCTGCTCACGCACTCCCGTAGCGCGCCGGGTGCGCTCCCCGGTACGCGTACCTGTGAGCGCTCGGAGCGCGCCTATAGATATATATGTGTTTTTGAAGTTAATTTAAAAAAAAAACACTGGACCAATTTTCACCAAATATATCAAAGGCACGTCTGCGTACAAGTCCCTACAATTTTGCAAAGTTTGGCATAATTCCGTTCAGCGGTTCGGGCTGTGGCCGTGTCAGAACGTCCTATGGAAATTAAGATGGAGAAAACATGTTTTGGGACCCCCCTTTTTTCTCAGCCCCCACTTCACGAATCCCCCCGAAACTTTCAGGGAAGGAGCGGAGCTCCTTGGAAAATTACACACAAATTCCTCAACCGGAGTTATTCCCTATAGCAGAGGTTCCCAAACTTTTTTGACCTGTGGCTCCCTTGACCAAATTGGCAGTTGGTCGTGGCTCCCCACCATTTTTTTTACCGGTGGGCAGGAATGTAAGCCCGACCTCGGGAGTACTTCCTGTTGATATTTCATTTTTCAAATTGCTGTCTAATTAATATGTTTTACTTTTTTAATTTGGAAACAGGGTAAAATCGGTAATCGAATCATCATTTTGGGCGGGGGATTAAGCATATTGAACCACAAAGAAGAGGATATTAATGAATGTCGCACAGAGAGCACACACACATACACTACCATTCACACATAAACACATGCAAATGCTGAAAATACAGCGCTGCACACACATACACACCATGATCGTGATAAGCCTTATGTGTAAAACGGATTTCCACATCAGGTGAAGCTAGTGCTTCTTTGAGCTGGTGGTTGTATGTGGGGCACACAGGCACACATGTTGGGGGGCGGCACTTATTTTTCCTCATCAGACATGATCCAGTGCAAGAGAGAAAAAAAAACCTAAATGGGAAAACCAAGAGGAAGAGAGCAAGATGAAAAACAGAGCCTGCAGGAGTGAGATAAAGAGGCAAATAGTGTCTGGTGGATGAGACATGAGGTGAAATCAAATTGTGGCAGCCTTGGCGTTGAGCATATCAACACCCAAGAGTGCCCAACTCATTATATTCCAAATTGAGCACCGGGTCCTGCAGCACACCAACACTGGAGTGCAAGCTGCCCCCTACCTGCAAGAAGGGCAGCTGCGAAAGTGATGGAAAGGGACGCTAGGGCCTTATTACTTAACAAGGGTAAGGTTTGGTGAACTTTGTTTTCCTTTCACTTCCTGACAGAATATTGTGGTTTCTTAAACAGGGAAGAGTGTGATGTCCAGGTGCTCAGGTGTACCAGGTGTACCAGAGAAGGCTCTCTAGACTCTGTCATGTCCCTGAACCTGGGGGAGGGTGGGAGCCATGTTTCTCTCACCCTGACCGGTCCCCTCCCTCCCAGCCCTGTAGTTATCAGGGGGATTACGAAGGAGCACAAATATCCACTCACAGGTATGGCCTGCAGGCGCTGACAGAGGCTGTGTAAGGCTGCCTTATGATTTCCTTAACAAGCTCTGTGGAGCCTGCCTTTTTACTGTAAAAATAATGCTGGTGATACTATTAATCAAATGTCATGGCGCTCTTCTGCCCAACATCCGTTTTTTACTTGAACTAGATTTTACACTCGATCTTGGCAGTATTCAAAATCTAATTCAAGTAAAAAACGGATGTTGGGCAGAAGAGCGCCATGATATTTGATTATTAGTAGTATCACCAGCAATATTTTTACCGTAAAAAGGCAGGCTCCACGGAGCTCGTTACAGAAATCATAAAAGCCAAGCCAAGGCTTTCTCTCCGGCTTCTGGGGTATTAGTCCGGGGCTTTAAATTTAAAGAGGAAGAGGTAGTGGATTCGGTTGTAAAAGGAAAGGAGCCCAGAGCCCCAAGACGCTGAAGGAAGACATGGAGAGTGAGGAACAGAGATGAGAGGGAGAGACAACAGTATCTGGAGGGAAGGAAGAAAGAGAGACTGCCTGCTTGTCAGAGACATTCCTTGTTACAAAAAAAGGACATCGACAGCCCGACTTCAAGTTCAGAGTGAGAACGCTTTGCCAGATGCTGCCCTCTCAGCAATTACAGCCGGAGACAGAACCCGCCAGAGAAGTTACAGATCCCGCCACCCTCCGGGAGAAACTGGACTGCGCCAGGTGCTTGCTGCGTATGCATACTGCAGAGACTACACCTGTGAAAGTGCATACATACGCATGCACGTATGGCTGCAGTGCTTGGGCCAAACCATGTTGCCTGATTATGCAGGTGGTATGTCTTCCCCGTATGTTGTGCTGCGGCTGCAATTTCCCACATCATGCCGCGGCGCCCCTGGCTACTCATAACGGCTCACCGGGGTGCCGCGGCGCATAGTTTGGGAACCACAGCCCTATAGAATGTTGCGGATTTCCTATGGTAGCTAGGTCCTAACTATAACTACCTCGCCAGTAGGTAGTTATAGTTAGGACCTAGTTTCGATAGGAAATTCGCATCAATCTATTTGGAATAACTTTCGCGCCAGTTAATGAATCTTTGCAAAATTCTCCAAGAAGATGGTTTGTTTCGCTCCGCTCCTTTCCTGAAAGTTTGGGGGTGATTGGTCAAATGGGGGTCAAGAAAAAAGGGGGTCCCAAAATGTGTTTTCCCCATGCAATTTTCTATAGGGACCTTTAAGTGAGGCTACAGCCCGAACTGCTGAACGGAATTAAACCAAATTTGGCAAAAAGTTAGAGTTTTGGTTCGCAGATTACGCTTTTTGTTAAATGGTGTAAATCTGTTCAGTAGTTCCTGAGAAAATCAAAGGTAAAATCATAGATATATCTATAGACGAAGTACCGTACGCGTACCCCCTGAGTATTATACGCGTACCTTCCCGAGCACGAGCTGCATGCTAATTGGCTGTCAACTGTCTGTCAACACTCCAAACCAGGAAGTGTTGGCAGCCATCTTGTGGCTCGGTAGAAGCGAGGAACAAGAAAACTGAAAAAGAAGTGCGCAAAATACGCAAAGGGGGCAGAGTAGAAACACCCTGACCCCCTAGGCCTGCTTAAGGGGACCCACAGGGACCCCCAAGGCCCCAAAAAGTGTTGTTTTTTTTTAAATCCCGGGATACGGTTAGGGTACGCTTTCCGCATGAAAAATAAAAAAAAACTTGAAGCCCGCTTTATTGTTAATTAGCCTCTGAGGGGGCCAAATCCCTGGGGCAATGTATTTATTTATAATGGGGTCCAGAGGGCCCCGGGGACCACCCCCACAGCCCCGGGGACCGCGATCCCCTGGAGCTTCTTTTAAAAAAAAATACCTGTGTGGGGGGGCTCAAGCCCCCCCCACATGCCCCGGGGCTCTATTATTCAAAATAGGGGGGTCCGTGATGGACCCCTCAGCCCTGGGGACCACCCCCGGGGCTTTTCAATGGTGGGAGGGGGGCCTTGTGGTGGCCCTGGGGACCGCCACCACCCAGGGCCAGCTCCTGCAGTGTCCCGGGGTGCCTACCCCGGGACACTGTAGTTTGCTGTGGTAGGGCGGGAGCTTTCCTATTTGGAAGAGAGAGAAGGTTAACCTGCTCTCTCTTGCAAATAGGAAATCAGACTGGTTTTCATCAGGGGTAGCAGCATGTTAGCTGCTCTCCATGACGAAAAGCAATGCCGGCTCCCGAAGGATGAGGGAAGACGGCTGGGACCGTGGGGGCATTGGGGCTCCCCCCACGGTCCCCAATGTTTTATTTGAGCCTGGGGGATGGGGTCCCCGGGGATAATAAGAATTAGTGATAGGGACAATTATTTTTACGGTAAAATTACAGTACGCGTACCATGCACGTCCGTACGATGTACGGTGCGAGGTTTCTAAGTCGTTCCATACGAGTACCTAAGCAAGAAAAAAAACAATTAAAAAATAAATTTCACAGATATCTATCAAGCTTATTTGTTTAGATGTTGGGTGGCTATAAAAAGAGCCCTTGTGTTTATTGGGAGATTTTAGTACCTACAAGTAAGTACCGATGCATAATCTAAAGTTCAAGAAGAAGACTCTGTTTCCACCATCTGTAAAATGTACACCATCTCTCCTTTAGATTAAGTATGGGCGAAATTTGCGAATTCGTGGTCTGCAAATTCGTGCGAAATTGCAATTTTTGTGCCATTTGCATCAATATGTGACCACGTGTGCCAGTAACTTTGCCAGCGCACCAAAAGGCGCCGAGGTCCCTTGAGTGAGCTGGCCATTATAGTGGGGACGGGTGGGAAGACGTTTCATACCGCTAGTGTGTGGTGGATGGGGCCAAACGGGCGGGGTTTCTATGCGAGTTCACATGCATCTTGTTTATAAAGGGTCAGAGACCGAGCAGAGCAGCAGATGAGGAGAAAGCAGCCTCCTGGTCACAGGAGCTACAGAGGGGATGGCGCTCGGGGAACTCATGGATGCAAAAATACATTTGGCACAGGATCCCAGAATCCTTCAGATGTCCAAGATAGCTCTGCTGCGTGTGTTGGTACAAAGCCATTCTGATCCTTCTCAGTGGGTTCAGGTGCATGCAGCTGCTGCTGCTGGACAATGCCCCATCTCATACTAAACTGCCCCGTACAGGCATATGCTGGCGCTGGGCAGTAGGGTGCAGTGGCATGTGGGTGCTCCACGCCTGGTACATGCGCATACCGGTGCCAGGGGAGACACGTGTTTATTGGTGCTGTGTAGCAAGTTCTGACTTTACATTTTGACTGCACCAGACGATGGTACCACATACACGGATCAGGAGCATCCAGATACCAGACTTCATGGTGCAAGAGCATAATGGTGCTGTGCGGTACGGTTATATATGTACTGGGGCAGGGGGACACTTAGCACAATGTGTGCTCACACCCAGAGGGCTCCCAGGAAATTGAGCATGAATGATTTTCACACTGAGAGGGCTCCGGGGTAGTTCAGCAGCACGGGGGCTCACACCCACTGGGCCCCGGGGCAGTTCAGTAGCACGTGGGCTCACAACCCCATGGCAGCTCAGCAGCGCAGGGGCTCACACCCACAGGACTCCCGGGCAGTTTAGCAGTGCCACTCTCTGGTTCCACACTGCCACCCTCTGGTTCATCACTGCCACCCTCTGGTTCACCACTGCCACCCTCCGGTTCATCACTGCCACCCTCTGGTTCACCACTGTCACCCTCTGGTTCATCACTGCCACCCTCTGGTTCACCACTGCCACCCTCTGGTTCACCACTGCCACCCTCTGGTGCACCCCTGCCACCATCTGGTTCATCACTGCCACCCTCTGGTTCATCACTGCCACCCTCTGGTTCACCACTGCCACCCTCTGGCTCATCACTGCCACCCTCTGGTTCACCACTGCCACCCTCTGGTTCATCACTGCCACCCTCTGGTTCACCACTGCCACCCTCTGGTTCATCACTGCCACCCTCTGGATCACCACAGCCACCCTCTGGTTCATCACTGTCACCCTCTGGTACATCACTGCCACCCTCTGGTTCATCACTGCCACCCTCTGATTCATCACAGCACCCTCTGGTTCACCACTGCCACCCTCTGGTTCACCACTGCCACCCTCTGGTTCATCACAGCACCCTCTGGTTCACAACTGCACCTTCTGGTTCATCACAGCACCCTCTGGTTCACCACTGTAGATTATGGGGAGAAAGCACACCTGCCCAGCCTCAACCGGGGGCTGGTTAATGTGTTACTGAATTTGAGCTTCAAGTCCGGCACCTGCCCAGCAGGGTCAGAGAATAGTAGCAAGTAGGCAACAACTCTGGACGCGCCGCTGAGGAAGCACTTATAGGGTTATAGCAGGTGCCGAAGTTGAAGTTAATGTCTTTGTAACCATTTTGTAAATGGTTACAAAGAAATTAGCTTCAACTTGGGCACCTGCTGTAACCCTGTAAGTGCTTCAAGTACTTCAGTTTTCGAAAATCCGTCCCGAACGCGATTTCGCGGATTTTTCTGCAATTTCGCAAGATTGCAGAAAATCCGCAAATTCCGCGAACGGAACTGATTTTACGCCCTTGCTTACTTTAGATGCCATGCACATTGAAACGCAGATTATTGTGGTAAATGGACCCCATTTTATAGTCTTGGAGAAAATCAGAAACAGATTTATTCACATGTTTCCTAGACTTCTCAATCTGTAGACAAAACTGATTAGACCAGTTCCATTTCTGCCTTTTGGCATATATTAGAATAGACAAAGGTAGTTTGGGGGAAAAGTGACATCAATTCTCCAAAGGTGTCCTTCATACGCATATCCAGACCTGCCCCAGTCAAAGTGCCTAGGTCATTGCCACCACAATGCACAATTATTAGGTCAGGGTGTTGGAGATGGAAAAAGGATTTCACCAATGGCATCAATCGGTGCCACTTTAATCCTCTCTGTCCAAACCATTTAATGTCTACGTTTGGTAAAGCTAGGTCTTTATGAATTCCTTTCTGTTCTGCGTACCTTTGGCTCCAGAAAATATAGCTGTGTCCCACAATCCACACTCTAAGCATCTTGAAGAGAGGCCTAGATGCACTCAGTTGATCTCTGTAAATGAAGTGGCAGTTTGAAAAGTAAGATTTTTCCAAAATGGTGGATAACATGCAGTTTTGAAAAAAGAAAGGAAATGATTGGTTGTTTGAGAACATTGTACACTGAAAACTAGGGTGCATGTTTCTGTTTTAAAAGCCTGATTTGTATTGGTTAACGAAAACTGATAGAAAAGAACGTTACATAGGATAAGGTGGTATATTGAGAAGTCCAGCACACTTTCTGTTTTGATTTGCAACAATGTATGATGAACCTTTGACCTGTATGCTCAGTTAGGTATTTCATGAAGTGTTTCTATGGTAACAGGCAGAAGGCAGAATGGGGGTAGGGTTGAAAGTGTTGTCAGTTGGAAAGGGTTCAAAAATTCAAGTAATAGAAAGGTGTGTTTGCTTTTGAGTTAATATGGGAAGAAATGTAATTTGTTAATTATATGTATATGTGTGTAGATTTAGTGTGTAGATTGACAGGAAAAGTTTGCTATTTGCCATAGGACTTCCTGACCCCCTAGGCCTGCTTAGGGGGTCCCGCATTTTAAAAATCACGGGATACGCATAGGGCACGCGTACTGCGTGAAAAATTAAAAAAACTTGAAGCCTGCTTTATTGTTAATTAGCCCCCAGGGGGGCCAAATCCTGAGGTCAATCAATTTATTTATAATGGTGGTCCCTGGGGGGCCCACCAGCCCCGGGGACTGCCACCCCATGGGGCTTTGAAAATAAGTATTCAATAAGGTTCACAGCCCCGCCGCAGCCCCGGGGTCCGCGACCAATCAGGGCTTCTTTTTTTTTTTTAAAAACATACCTGGGTCGGGGCTCAAGCCCCCCCACATGCCCCGGGGACTGCCAATTCCCCGGGGATCTATTATTCAAAAAAGGGGGTCCATGATGGACCCCTCACCCTCTCTTGGAGCCTTGTGGTGGCCCTGGGGACCGCCACCCCCCAGGGCCAGCTCCTGCAGTGTCCTGGGGTACCTACCCCCTAGACACTATAGTTTGCTATGGTAGGCAGGAGCCTCGCAGCTCCCGCCCTACCATAGCAAACTGCTTTCCTATTTGGAAGAGAGAGCAGGTTAACCTGCACTCTCTTGCAAATAGGAAAGCAGATTGCTTTCATCATGGGGAGCAGCATGTTAGCTGCTCTCCCTGACAAAAAGCAATGCTGGCTCCCGAAGGACGCGGGGAGCCGGCTGGGACCGTGGGGGCATTGGAGCACAGCCACGGTCCCTAACGTTTTATTTGAGCCCCGGGGGATGGGGTCCCCGGGAATAATAAGAATTAGTGATAGGGGCTATTTTTTTAATCGTAAAATTACAGTACGCGTACCATGCACGTCCGTGGTTCCTAAGTCATCCCGTACGCGTACCTAAGCAAGAAAAAAACAATTAAAAAAATATATTTCACAGATATCTATCAAGTTTATGTGTTTAGTTGTTGGTTGGTTCTAAGAAGAGCTTTTCTTTTTATTGGTACTTATAAGTAAGTACCTATGCAGAGTCTAAACTTGTTGCGGAGGAGTGTTTTACAGTATGCTGAACTTTTGACCTCTGTGGTCAGTTGACGTTTGCATGATCTGTTGGGGGTAGGGTTCAAACTTATGTCAATTGGAAAGGGTTCAAATGTTCAACCAATAGAAATGTGTGTTTGGTTTTGAATTAATGTGTGAAGCAATTTGATTTATTATTAACATGTATATATGGGTAAATTGAGAGGGAAAGTGTGCCATTTTCTTGTTTTGTTAAGAACACTGAAGTAGAAAGATTCTGAATAAGAATATCTGCTGTGTGACTGGCATTGTTATTAATCTACAAATCAATATGAAAGGTGAATTGCTAACTTGTAAGGGAATGTATGTGGTCCATTTTGTGTTTAGTAAGAGTAATGTGTTTATCCTTGTAAAGTGTGTAGAATCACTTTCTGAGTTTGTCTGTATTTAGATAACCATTGTGATAAAACCATTTGGTAAGTTAATGTGTTTGGTGAGTCAGCTTTGTGCAGTAAAGTGCAGTACTAAATGATTTAGAATGTGTGCAGTCACTTTTTTCAGTTCTAGAGTAGTTAATAGTGTTGCTTGTTTAGAATAAGGCTTGTGTTTCAAATCTACAATTTTCCAGTCAGTATACATCCACTTCTTCAAATTCTCTGGGACAGATTTACAAGCCTCTTGTGCTTGTTTGTGCTGCGATTGTGTCATTTTTTTGATGCAATGTTGGCACAAATAATGCAGCAAATTGTGTAGTAGTTATATACATGGAATGTGTGCAGTTACTTTACCGTTTTTAGATTAGTAAATGTGTTTTTTGTAAAATGCAAGGTCTAATATTTTTTGTCTAGAATCACACTGTGCGTCTGGGTGCATTTAGGAATTATTCTGAATGAAGCATTTTTATATGTTTTGAGTTTGCAAAGACATAAGTGCTTAAATATGTACCTTTATTGGAGTTTTGATAGAATTAGAAACTAGTAATTGTTTTGTATTTGCAAGATGATTCATGGTTGTACAGTAAAATGCAGTATTTATATTTCTGGAATGTGTGCAGTCATATTAGTGCTTCAAGAGTAATTAATAGTGTTGCTTGTCTAGAATCAGACCTGCGTTTCAAATGTACAATTTCCCAGTCAGCATATATACACTGCTGCATACACTCTGGGGCAGATTTACAGGCCCCTTGTGCCTCTCTGTTGTTCTATTGTGTCACTTTTTTATGTAATGTTGGCGACAATAATGCAATAAATTGCGTATGTAATTGCAAAATGAGTCAGGGTTGTGTACTGAAATTTAGTAGTTATATACATGGAATGTGTGCAGGTACTTTACTGTTTCTAGACTAGTAAATATGTTTTGATAAAATGCAAGGTCTAATTTTTTTTGCCTAGAATCACACTGTGTGTCTGTTTGCATTTACAAATTATTCTGCGTGAAGTATTTTTGTATGTTTTGTGTTTGCAGACACATAATTGCTTGTTATTTCAAGTTTTGTTTGAATTAGAAAATACTTTTTGCCTTTGTATTTGCAAAATAACTCATGGTTGTACAGTAAAATGCAGTATTTATATTTCTGGAATGTGTGCAGTTATATTAGCCCTTTAAATTCAGTCTGGCACTCTCCTTGCAGAACTGTAATTATCTAGTCAGTACCTAAGTACTCTTGCAGCAAAGTAGGCCTTAGGGAATGGACTGCTTCAAACCCCTATAGACTATGCATGCAGTCTTCTATGCACCTGCAAAGTTGTCTTTTATACCGTCAATTCCCAAGTCTGTATCCTTACACTTCCAGCAAACACTCTGTCACTGCTGTTTCAGTATTATACTGAGCTATTCAGCTGTATGTGCTTATATATGCACTGTGCTAACACTGAAGCTCTTATAAATTCAGTCAGGCACTCTCCTTGCAGAACTGTAATTATCCAGTCAGTACCCAAGTAGTTATGGAGCAAAGTATGCCTTAGGCCATGGACTGCTTTAAAACCCTATAGACTATGCATGCAGTCTTCAATGCACCTGCAAACTTGTCTTTTATACCTTCAATTCCCCAGTCTGTATCCTTACACTTCCAGCAAACACTCTGTCACTGCTGTTTCAGTATTGTACTGAGCCATTCAGCAGTATGTGCTTATCTATGCACTCTGTTAAAACTGAAGCTCTTATAAATTCAGTCTGGCACTCTCCTTGCAGAACTGTAAACATCCACTCAGTACATAGGTACTCATGCAGCAAAGTAGGCCTTAGGGCATGGAGTGCTTCAAACCCCTATAGACTATGCAGGCAGTGTTGTATGCACCTGCAAACTTGTCTTTTATACCTTCAATTCCCCAGTCTATATCCTTACACGTTTGCCAAACACTCTGTCACTGCTGTTTCAGTATTGTAGTGAGCCATTCAGCAGTATGTGCTTATCTATGCACTGTGCTAAAACTGAAGCTGTTATAAATTCATTCAAGCACTGTCCTTGGAGAACTATATTCCTCTACTCATTACCTAAGTACTCATGCAGCAAAGTAGGCATTAGGGGATGGAGTGCTTCAAATCCCTATAGACAATGCATGCAGTGTTCTAATTACCTGCAAACTTGTGTTTTATATCTTTAATCCCCAGTCTTTATCCTTACACGTTTACCAAACACTCAGTCACTGCTGTTTCAGTATTGTACTGAGACATTCAGCAGTAAGTGCTTATCTATGCATTGTGCTAAAACTGAAGCTCTTATAAATTCAGTCAGGCACTCTCCTTGCAGAACTGTAATCATCCAGTCAGTACTCAAGTAGTCATGGAGCAAAGTAGGCCTTAGGCCATGGACTGCTTCAAACCTCTATAGACTAAGCATGCAGTGTTCTATGCATCTGCAAACTTGTCTTTTATATCTTCAATTCCCCAGTGTGTATCCTTACACTTCCAGCAATCACTCTGTCACTGCTGTTTCAGTATTGTACTGAGCCATTCAGCAGTATGTGCTTATCTATGCACTGTGTAAAAGTGAAGCTGTTAGAAATTCAGTCTGGCACTCTCCCTGCAGAACTGTAATCATCCAGTCAGTACTCAAGTAGTCATGGAGCAAAGTAGGCCTTAGGCCATGGACTGCTTCAAACCACTATAGACTATACATGCAGTGTTCTATGCACCTGTAAACTTGTTTTTTATACCTTTAATTCCCCAGTCTGTATCCTTACACTTCTAGCAAACACTCTGTCAAGGCTGTTTCAGTATTGTACTGAACCATTCATTAGTATGTGCTTATCTATGCACTGTGCTAAAAGTGAAGCTGTTATAAATTCAGTCTGGCACTCTCTTTGCAGAACTGTAATCATCCACTCAGTATTTAAGTACTCATGCAGCAAAGTAGTTATTGGGGCATGGAGTGCTTCAAACCCCTATAGACTATGCATGCAGTGTTCTAATTACCTGCAAACTTGTGTTTTATATCTTTAATCCCCCAGTCTTTATCCTTACACGTTTACCAAACACTCAGTCACTGCTGTTTCAGTATTGTACTGAGACATTCAGCAGTAAGTGCTTATGTATGCATTGTGCTAAAACTGAAGCTCTTATAAATTCAGTCAGGCACTCTCCTTGCAGAACTGTAATCATCCAGTCAGTACTCAAGTAGTCATGGAGCAAAGTAGGCCTTAGGCCATGGACTGCTTCAAACCTCTATAGACTAAGCATGCAGTGTTCTATGCATCTGCAAACTTGTCTTTTATATCTTCAATTCCCCAGTGTGTATCCTTACACTTCCAGCAAACACACTGTCACTGCTGTTTCAGTATTGTAGTGAGCCATTCAGCAATATGTGCTTATCTATGCACTGTGCTAAAACTGAAGCTGTTATAAATTCAGTTAGGCACTGTCCTTGGAGAACTGTACTCATCTACTCAGTACCTAAGTACGCATGCAGCAAAGGAGGCCTTAGGGCATGGAGTGCTCCAATCCCCTATAGACTATGCATTTATATCTTCAATTCCCCAGTCTGTATCCTTACACGTTTGCCAAACACTTTGTCACTGCTGTTTCAGTATTGTAGTGACCCATTCAGCAGTATGTGCTTATCTATGCACTGTGCTAAAACTGAAGCTGTCATAAATTCAGTGAGGCACTTTCCTTGTAGAACTGTAATCGTCCAGTTAGTACCCAAGTAGTCATGGAGCAAAGTGGGCGTTAGGACAAGGACTGCTTGAATTCCATGTGCTGTATGCATGCAGTCTTCTATCCACGTGCACAATTGTGTTTTATACCTTCAGTTCCACTGTTAATATCCTGGATGTTGCAGGAAATAGAATGTCTTTCCCCTTGTACTCTTATAGTCCTGCATTCAGTAGCATGTAGTAATCCATGCACCGCTCAAAAATCCAACTACTTATCAATTCATTACGGTACTCTTCTTCCAGATGTAGTTCTTGAAAGTTTTATGCAGTATGTATGCACTTCTGTTATCAGTTACACAGTTGTTTTTTATACTTCGTCATTTTACATTTTATTTATTTAGTAATAGAATAGTACATTTCATACATTTATTTTTATAATAGTATATATTTTTTTTATAACAGATTCTATTTATCAAAACTAACAGAAATTCATCATGCCTTCAAAAAGTGAAAAAAGGAAACAACATAATAAAGCATATTATTTAAAGAGTAGTTATCCACAAGATTTACCTGAACAACAATGTGTGAATAAAAAAAAATAAAAAACTCCTGGCATGACAACGTAGGATTTTTTAAAGAAGTTATCAAACACTAGGAATAGTGTGGATAAAGTGAAAAATACAAACACTGTATCTGCAACAAAAAAGAAAAACAAGAGAAAAAACAAAAATAATGGGAAATCATGTTCTAAAGAAACACTGTATAGTAGGAAGAATCAATTTCAGGAAATTAGAAAAAGAATGTTTTACAATAGAGCTGTTTCAAATTTGATGAAGGAAATGAAGAAATGTAAAAGAAAATCAGCATTTTATAAGAAGAAGAAACATATTGAAAGTATTGTAGAGAAAGCTTTTGAATTAAAAAAGAAATTGTTTATTTTAATAATCAATAGAATTCGATCACTTGATAAACCAATCAATTTAAAGATGGCCAAAAGTAAGTGGAGAAGACTGATCAATAGAACTAATTTTTCTGATTTATTTTGGGTGAATGGAAACATAGTTCAAGTTCTGAGCCTTTTTTTAATGAAGTGAGTTATTTTCAGAGTAATGATTTGTTGCATGCGGTTGACACCAATGGTCGAGCTTATGAGGTTATAAATGGTTGTCCTATTGAGAAAGGGAAAATGGTTTCCAGAAATGCTGAGGTGTTAGCTGATTAAGTTTTAGGGAGACGTCCTAAAGCTCTAGTGTACACGTGGAATTGCAGTAGTATTTGTATTGTACGGCAGGAATCTATTGATTTTTTAGGCAATTTCTTACGTGACTATACTAAGAAAAGGGATAAACAAAAGATTAAGATCTTGCAAGGATTAGACCCTTGCAGAGTGAGAGAAAATACGGGTTTGCAAGGTCATTCTCTGGCTTCTATTTCTAAAAAAGTATGTCAAAGTGTTTTTCACCATTTCAGGATGTTAGCAGTACATCATACTCAAATGAGGAAATTAGTCAGAACATTCTATTATGCCAAAAGTCCAGAACTAATGTTAAAAAAGTTGAACAGTGATCTTTTGTGTGGATGTGTATCAGATGTAATGAGTGTTTGTGAAGAAATTGAGGTTAGTTGCTTTGGTCCTGAGGAAGACTGTGCAAAAACTGATACATTATTAGAAGGAAATGCAGAAGAGAATGTACGACATTCTGGTACAGAAAATTTTGAGCAAGAAATTACAAAGTTAAAGGTGATTTCAGGTGAAAGGCCAAATTATTCTTGTATTTGTTGTCGGCGAACTCATTATAAAAACTCAGACCAGGACTGTTGATCTGTATTTAAAAAGTGAAAAAGAAAATAATAATGAGTGGAAAGAATTTGCAACTTATTTGTTGATAGAGAATTGTTTTGATTTGGGTTCTGATCAACCTATTTGTAAATATTGTTATAATAAATTAAATGAAAATACAATGCCAGATCGAGCTGTACATAATAATCTTGAGTTGGTAAATATTCCTTCTGAACTGATGGATTTAAATACATATGAGTCTATTCTGATTCAATTAGTGCATCCATTTCAGGCTATTGTTCGTATGGAGCCTAAGACAGGCAAATTGCCTCCTTCTGATTTACACAGAGGATTAAAGGGAAGAGTTGTATATTTGCCTCTAGATTTAAAGAAAGATATTGAAACAATTGGTGTTGAACATGTGGAAGAGGAACCTCTAGTTATTCTAGTTAATGGCGTACCTACTAAGAGTAAGAAAATCTGGCAAGAATTAGTGGATGTTAGGAAAGTGAAAAAGGCAACGTTGTATTTGGTAAAAAATAATCAATATTACAGAAATGTGTATATGAGAGAAGAAGAAATAACTGTTGCAGAAGATAGTGACTTGCCATCTGGACAAATTGAAAAAGTGGATGTGTCCAGAACTGAAGAAATCTACGAACATTACAGTGTTCATCCACTTCATCCCAAAGAAGTGATGGGGAATACTATTGAGTTATTCCAAATGAAAGAAGCAAAGGGAAGTCCCATTAGTGTATGGGAAGAAAGCATGGAAGCTTGTTGTGTCCCTCAGTTGTTTCCAACAGGAAAAAGAGGAAGATATGATGAACGACCTGTGCAGATTCCTGCATCTGAATACCGGACATCAAGATTGTATGCAGAAGATCCAAGATTTTGACAATGTATTCCGTATTTGTTTCATCTTTTGTTTGAAAGTGACTTGTCTGGACTTTCTTATGCAGTTAACCATATATTGAAAACAGGTATACATCTGCAAAATGTTTCGGCTAAGGAATTTATGGATAAAGTACAGCAGAAAGATAATGTTTTGGAATCTCAGCTGAATAATCTCATGACATGTCAGCGTGGTACTAATGAGTACTGGTACCGTCATCATGGATAACTTAAATGTATGCTAAGGAACTTAGGAACTCCTACATCGATCCTTATTCTAAGCTGTGCTGAATATGCTTGGGATGATTTACTTCAATTTTTTGAGAGGCAAATCCAAATATAGTAAATATTGTATACAAGACACCTGGAGAATTGTGCTCTTTAGATGCAGTTAATGTATGCAGATATTTCAATCATAGATTTGAAGCTATGATGTCTTTAATCACCAATACAAAAAATCCTCCTCTTGGAGAGGTTGTGGATTTCTTTTGGAGATGTTTTATTGAACATTATGCTCTATGTGCTATACCCAAAAGCACACAAGATAAGGACTTAAGACAACAAGTTTCCAAAGCCATCGTTGTGGGAAATACTGTCGTCAAAAGTACAAATCTAAGGACAAGTTGTACACCAAATGTCGTTTTGGATTTCCACGTCCCGTAATATCGAAAGGAAGAGTGAACAGTTTTATGTCATCTTTGCGACATACTATTACAAGAAAGTCTCCAAAAAATACCTACAACTGAAGAAGAAATTAAGGGGGTCATTAGGATGGCGGACGGACTTGCGTCCGTCCGCCACCCCTGAGTTTGAGGGACCGTCCGCATGGGCAGCGGCGGTCCCTCCATAGCAAGTAGGATGTGACCGCCACCCTGGCGGTCACATCCTGTATGTTTTACATTGCGGCGGATGCTGCTTGAAGCAGCATCCGCCGCAATGCAAAAAACGAAAGGTGTGCATTTGCATGCACAAAGCGGCAGGCACCGCGTGGTGCCTGCCGCTTCGTGCACGCAAGGGCAGGGGGGTACCATAGGTACCCCCCATGTGCACCCCCCACGCAACCTTCACCCAGGGGGCCCGCAACGGGCCCCCAAAGTGACTGTCCGTATGCTTTTCCACGGCGGAAAAGCCGCCGCGGAAAAGCATGACTCACCCTGCATCCTAATATGGCTGGCGGTGTCTGATAGACACCGCCAGCCATGTTATTGCTTTTCCGCCGTGGTCGCCTTCCGACCACGGTGGAAAAGCGGCGGACGGATTGGGAGACCCACCAGCCATCCTGATTTGGCGGTGGGTCTTTCAGGCCTCCTCGGCGGATTTCCCGCATACTCCGGGCCGGCGGTGGCTTCCGCCGGCCCGGAGTATGCAGGAAATCCGCCATCCTAATGACCCCCTAAGAGTCAAAACACTTATATGACTACAGCCCAGTTATTTTGTCCATGTGGAATGCTAACATGGATATTCAATATGTTGCGGACAATTCCATTGCTGTTGCTCGATATGTAACATCCTACATAACTAAATCAGAAAAGACGGAATTGAAGGAAATGTGGGAAGAGATTTCCCATGAGAAGAGTCTAAGTAAGAAATTATACAGTTACAGTTTGAAGATGTTATCTCATCGAGAAATTGGAGTGTATGAATGCTCAGATCGCTTATCATCTGCAAGTCTATACTCCAAATCTAGAAGAATCATTTGGGTGTGTCTAGGTCGTGCTGCAACACGAAATCGAGTACTTAAGTCTGTACAAGAAATTTATTATTTAGCTGAGAAAGAGCCGAAAGTACAGATATTGTGAAAACAAATATTTTGGATCCATATTATCCAAATAGAAGTCATCTTGAGAACATTTGTCTCTATGAAGTGCTGCAAAACTATATTTTTAAACGGAATACTACAGAAAACATCAATAATGGTATATATGCTGTGATTGGTTCTGAACGATGTTTGGTAAAACAAAGAAAAGGACATTTGATTAATCACCGTAAACTGAGTTGCGCAACTCCTGACAAAAGGGAATTTTACTCTTTAGCTCTTTTGCAACTCTTCAAGCCATGGCGTTCAGAATTGGAATTGCTTGGATATTTTCAGAGCTACGAAGATTCGTTCCACACAACTAAAGATACTATAGAATGTCCTGTTTTTGCTAATTATGTGAAAATGTTGAATGACGAAATTGAGTAAGAAGCTACAATTGCAGCTGAGATTGCTAGAGATAGTTCTCAAGACAGTCAAACTTCTGCTCCATTAAGTCTGGATCCACTAGGAGAACCAATTGTTCAAAATGAAGCAGCAACTGCCATGGATGAGGTGGAAACAGCAATGTATCAAGCTCAAGAAGAGGTAAGAAACTTAGGAAACTTGTAAGAACAACTAAATGTTGAGCAAAAAACAAATATATGACCAAGTGAGAGAACAGATTGACCATGGATTACTTCATGGAAAGAAACAGTGCTCATGCTCGTCATTTCAACCTATCCAAATGTACTTGAGTGGACAAGCTGGAACAGGAAAAAGTTTTTTAATAAAGTAATTATAACTTATCTACAAAAAAAAGTCACATTTGTCTTGTGATGTCACTGCTCGAACTGGGTTGGCAGAACACAATATTAAAGGAATTACTTTACATCGTTTACTAATGCTACCAGAAGAGCATGAAAACAAATTGGAATATCACAAGCTATCTGGAGAAGCTTGTTGTGAACTTTCAAGAGTCTTGAAGAAAATGAAACTTATAATTATTGATGAGGTAAGCATGGTATCAAACTTAATGCTTGCCTTTGTGCATTTAAGAATGCAGCAAATTCTTAAAACAGAGTATGACGTGTTATTTGAAAGAAAACACTTCATAGTTTTTGGAAATCTACTACAACTTACTCCTGTAAAAGAACAACCAGTGTTTAAAACACTTGCGCATGAAGATACCAGAAAGTCTTTGGGTAGCATTGGAAATGTCAACATTTTGTCATATTTTGAATATAAGGAATTTATTACAAATATGCAACAGGCAAATGATGCTGATTATGGAACTATTCTTTAAGATGTAAGAATTGGAAAATGACTGAACATGGCAAACAAGTTTTACAGAGACGATTGCTTTCCAATTTGTTTCCAAATGAAAATATTGTTCCTGAGAAAATATATATGAGAATTGCAGAAAACAAATCTGTAATCTGCTTAATGCCAACACTGCGTGAATTTTCTATATTCAATGAAGAAATGTTAAAGTTGTAAAATGAAGAAATTATAAAATTGGAAGCTATTGATAAAATAGAGCATGAAGGAATCACTATTATTTTGACAGAAAAGTTGAAGAGTAAATTGGATTCTTTAGAGAAATCAATATCTAAAACTGCTAGTTTAGAAAATAATCTATATGCATGTGTAAACTGTCAGGTAATTTTATGACGTAATTTGGATGTGGAAAAAGGTTTAGTAAATGGAGCAATGGAGCAATGGGTAAAGTTGTTGATTTTGTTAATTACCTAAATAAAGATGGTATTGAATTCTTGAAAATCAAATTTGATCAAATTGAAGAAGTACAACAATTTAGTCATTGTTCAGCTCGGTTTTTGCTTGTAAAAGATTTGTATGTCCGCAGAAAACAGTTTCCTGTTACTTTGGCATATGCGGTGACCATTCATAAATCTCAAGATGTAAGTGTAGATAGTGCGTTGGTGAATATTGGAAGTACTTTGTTTAAAGAGGGTATGGCATATGTTGCTTTGTGTCGAGTCAGAACTTTATCTGGATTGTACTTGATTGATTTTGATGAGAGAAAGATTAGTGCAGATGCAAATTGTGTGAAAGAGCATAATAGGTTAAGAAGAGAATATGCTCCAAATTTAGGTCAATATCCTGTATTTGAAAAGTGTGCAGTAGGTCGAAAAAGAAGATATCTGAATATCTGTAGTGAAGCAGTAGAGAAAGAAAAAAAACAAGATGAAGTTGTGATTGCAAGCAAAAAGAAAAAGGACAGTGTTGAAGAGGTTGTTGGTTATCAGTTTGAAAATAGTTCTGGTGTCAACTGCTATGCTAATGTAGTTTTTAATGTTGTTTTTTTTCTTGAAAGTTTGCAACAGCAAATTGTTGAAAATCGGGAAAAAAGATTTTGTTTGTTGTATTCTGTTTATGAGAAATGTAGTAGTGATAAAAGTAAAATACAAAGTGTTTCTGATATTCGAAATGTATTGGACATATGTTCTGGTTGTACTCAATTTAGGCAGAATATTCAGCAAGATTGTCAGGAATTTCTAATGTATATGCTTGTTGTATTGGAAGATGAAGGTATAGATATTGAAAATCTTTTTGGCCTTTCTTATAAATGGCAAAATGACTGTGAAAATTGTTTGTTTACATTTAGCACTAACATAGACACTGAAAGATTTATATATTTGACTTTACCAGACTGTGAATCGGTGTCTTTTAACAAACTAGTTAGAGGAGCAAGTCAAAACATGGAGTGTAGGCAATACAAATTACACATGTCATCAAGATTATTTATTCAAAGATATGGACACTATGTAATTTTAATGATGCAATGTTGTACAGCTGATGGAAGAAAATTGGAAACTTTAATAAAAAATGTTGTAACTACTCAAGTATCAATATCGGGAAGAACTTTTGTAGCTGTAGCTATTATTTTTCATGATGGTCCTTCTACAACATCTGGACATTACACTGCTTATTTAAAATGTGCTAAAGGTTGGACACATTGTAATGAAAGTCAATTGGTTTTTAAACAATGTTTGCCTAAAGAATTACCAAATTCTAATCTAATATTCTTTAAGCCAAAGTTTTAGGAACGAAATTTGGCCTTTCAGGATTACTGCTGTTAAGAGAGGCTGGTCCGGTGTTGTGGAGTGCTTTGTGAGCGTGGGTGAGGAGCTTGAAGGTGATCCTCTTGTTGACGTGGTGCCAGTGTAGGTCTTTCAGGTGGGATGTGATGTGGCTGCGGCAGGGGACATTGACGATCAGTCGGGCGGAGGCGATTTGATTTGTTGTAGTCGTTGTAGGTGTTTGGCTGGGATTTCTGCACAGAGTACGTTGCCATAGTCCAGTCTGATGCTGACGAGGGCCTGTTTCACTGTTCTTCTTCTTTCGGGATCCACTTGTAGTTTCTGCGGAGCATGCAGACTGTGTTGTAGCAGGAGGAGGAGATGGCGGTGACTTGCTAGACATGGAGAGGGAGGAGTTGAAGATGAATCCTAGGTTGTGTGCATGGTCGGTGGGTGTTGTTACTGTTCTCAGTGTAGTCGGCCACCAGAAGTCGTCCCAGGCTGAGGGGATGATTCCGAGGATGAGTACCTCCGTCTTGTCCGACTTCAGGTTTAGAGAGCTGCTCTTTATGCAGTTGGCGACGGCCTTCATTCCCTCGTGGAGGTTGGTTTTGATGGTATGTGGCTCCTTGGTGAGGGAGAGGATGACCTGGGTGTCGTCGGTATAGGAGATGATGTTGAGGTTGTGATGGCGGGCCACTTGTGTGAGGGTTGCCATATAGATGTTGAATAGCATCGGGCTGAGGGATGAGCCCGGGGGGACGCCGCAAATGATGTTGGTGGTTTCGGATCAGAAGGCTGGGAGGCGGACGCTCAGGAATACTATTGAACAACTTCTAAACTAAGGATTTGACACATACTATTTGGCCATGAGGAAAAGTATTTAAAACAATTAAGCACTTTTTGTTGTATATTTTGTCAGCATATATTTCTAAACAACATTATTTACAGTGTATGAAAATTAATAATAATATTTTGTTATTTTATGATTGTTTGAGATGTCTCAAATTTACGTAAGAAATAGCTCTTAGAAAAAAACATTTAACATATGTTTTATTTCTATTTTTTAGATTGTTATTGAGAATGTTTAATGTTTTTTTTAAGATAATCTTATTGATTGTTTTTGTGATGAGTACTATTGAACTCACTGTTTCTAGCGAAATTCAATATATTCTGAGAACAGCAAAAAAGGCAAATGAAATGTTTTACAAATTATTCTGTGTTGTAAATTATATGGTAACTGTGTTTTTTCTTGTCTTCCACAGATGCTAATTTTATAATATATACTTTTTTTAATTATTTATTATTTTTAAGGTAAGTATAATTAACTATAAAAAATGGGAAATGTGCTGTGGTTCTACACACCTGAAGAAAGAAAAGATGGACAGAGTACATATTTGTGCAAAGATGGTTTGTATCTTTTTTTATTTTTTATATTTTTTATTTGACAAGCAAGTCCAGGAACGTAGCAATTTTCATATACATACAAAAAGAAATAATGTTCAATCATTGCCGGGACAGATCAACGTTCAACACAAAAAGGTACATAAAAAGAAAACTAATCGCAGTCAAGCATAAATATAAATTCTTAACAAAATCAGTAATATCATCCAAAACACAAGAATTCCATTAGCCAGATCCAATTAAGATTTACAAAAAGTTATCCCATATTTTTTCAAATTTGATAATTGCTTTTAAGCCTTTTCCATAGTATAGATTTCATGTAAAAGATTCCACCACTCGATCGCATGAGGTGGGTTCTGCGAAATCCCAGCCCTAGCTACCACCAGTCTGGCGCAGGACAAATCTATACTTAACCAACTCCTATTTGTGATACCCGTAGGGTATATAGAAAGTAGTACAAAAGGTGCAGTAATTGATGTATAAATCAATTGCTTTTGGAGTAAGACATTTTCAATTTCTAACCAATATTTAGTTAACAAAGGGCATGAGTAGATCATATGTATGAGGTCTGCTGCCACCAGACCACATTTAGGACATTTTGTACGATCACTGCTAGTAGCATTTTCTGTCCATTTGGATATTTTTAGTGGAGTATGATAAAGTTGGCTAACCGTCCTATAAAGTTGTAATTTCAGACTAGAAGAATGAACTGCTTTATTAATGTTGTCTAGAGCAGCTGAAACACTCTGGGATGTCACTTTAATTCCCAAATCAACTGTCCATTTTGACGCCAGTCTAGGGCAATCGTCTGATTTGTTTAGGCGAAGACATTTATATCCCAGACTAATTAGTGATTTCTATTTCATAGAGTAAAAACAGCTCCAAATAGCTGAGCTGGTTATTTGCTTCAAATTCATCTTACGAATCAAATAGTCCTTAATTTGAAAGTACTTGTATATCATTACCTCAGGCAAATTATACAAAGTTTGCAATGTTGCGAACTGTAGAAGTCCATCTGAGCCATACAAATCTCCTAGCGTCTTAATTCCAAACTTGGCCCAGTCCCGCCCAATTTTATCACAAAAAATATCAGGAAGCCCTGGGTTATCCCAGAGTGGTAGCTCAGTATGAAAGAAAGAGGTGTCACACTGGCTCAGGATCAAGTTCCAAATACGTACCGCATCTCTCGCCGTCTTAAATTTTACACGTTTAAAATAGTTTGGATCTTGCACTTTTGCCAAGAACTGCTTTGAGTTAGTGCCATCTCTTTGGCAAACAACAAGGGACCCCAATAGTGTCAGCGAGGGACCCTGGGGAACTTATTATACAAACACAACAATGGTCATAAGCAAAGAGACAAAGGATGGTTAAAAATAAATATAGACCCAGTCCGTTCTATATTGGTAAAGACATGCCCAGCCGGGCAGAGGCCTTTGAAGTTTATATTTAAATAGAAATTTTAAACACGACAGAATACCTTCAACAGTTCACGTGTGTGGGGCACAAGCCTGTACCCGACCACAACAGTACAAAGACACAGACAATACATAAAAGGGCTTGTAAGGCAAGAGCAGCGTGGTCACCTCTTTTAGTAAGGGTTCATAGTTTAGCATATTTATTTCATTAGGCTTAGAGGAAATTTTTACCCCTAGATAGACTGCAGATTTACAGAGTCCTGACACTGCGGAGTTAGCTTGGTAGTTCATGATGACTTGTGTTTTATTGATGTTTAATTTATAACCTGAGATAACTCCAACGTTTTTAGCTTCCTCTGTTATTCCGAGTAGTGCATCCACCACATTAGTGGTGTAGATAGCTAAATCGTCCGCATATGCTGTTATTTTAAGAATTTTATCTTCATGCTGCATTGGAACAATCTTATCTTGAGTTTGCAGGGCATTAATAAAAGGTTCCATAGAGAGAGCAAAGAGCAGGGGTGAGAGCGGGCACCCCTGCCGAGTCCCCCTTAAGATCCCAAAAGTTGAAGAAAGTAACCCGGCATAGCTAATTTTAGCGTTAGGATCCCTGTATAGAGCCTGTATACTTCTGAGGAATTGCCCCTTAATGCCAAACTGCTTCAAGACCCTCCACAAATAATCCCACCCCACTCGGTCAAACGCCTTTTCTGCATCTAGAAGTATCATACCGAGTGGGGTGAGATTAGTAGCGGCCACATTAAAAGCTGTGATGGCCATGTTGACGTGGGTGGTAGTATCCCTTCCTACTACAAAGCCATGCTGTTGATCATTTACCAGATATGGCATAAGGGGTGCCATTCGCATTGCTAACAATTTGGAATAAGCCTTGGCATCGGCGTTTATCAGAGAAATTGGTCTGTAGGACCCACAGTCCGTAGGTGATTTTTTTTTTTTTTTAAAAGAACATGATTTTGGCAGTTTTCCAGGAATCCGGGGCCTTTCCTGTATCACCAATTGAATTAATCCCTAAGCACAAAAAAGAGAGAATTTCATCTGCACAAATTTTATATAATTCTATTGGAAGTGTATCTACTTATTTTTTATCTAATACCTGCCATGTTACTCTCACATAGACTTGTCATGTCTTTTTTTTGATTTTTTCCCCTCCTCACCCCATCCCCTCCCAATACCACCCCTTACAAAATCCTCCCCCCCGTACCATGAGGAAAACCCCCCCTTACGCACCTGCTGCGGCTGGAAGGGCAGCTACCTGTAGGTGCAGCTACCTGTAGAACCCTCGCCCTCACCCTGTAATGTGTCAATCTAAACCCTCCACATACAGTGTCATTCTATCATCAATTTGTCAGCCATAGTTGTAATTCAGAAAGTTGAAGCATCTCAATTGTTTATAAATTAGTAATTTTTACTAAAACCTCATCCGCTTCCTTAACCTGATTAAAGAAATACGTATGACCTGCTTTGATGACTTTTAAGCAGGCCGGCTCCTGGAGAAAGACCTGTGCCCCTGTAGCTTTGAACAAGTCAATTATTTGCCGTAACTTCCAGCGCCTCTTCATTGTGGTCTTACACAAATCTGACCTCACAAAGAAGGTTACATCTTCTGTGACTATTGGGGAATTAGGTCTTGCCTTCAGAGAGACCGCCTGCCTAAGTAAAAAGTTCCCAAAGAAAATCAAAAAAGGACGGAGAAATTTACTCCCCTTGTTTCTGTTTACTAACGGCAGTCTATGAACTCTCTGTAATTGAGAGTCCCAATCCCAGTCCGCCAGATCGGGAAAGGCACGCTGGAAAAGTTTAACGATGTAGGCACGAGGGTCTGAGCCTTCCGAACCCTCTGGAATTCCGAAAAGTCTAAGGTTCTGCCTTCGCTGTCTGTTCTCCATGTCCTCAATTTTATATTGCAGAGCACTGATCTCTTCATCATGACGGACAGTCTTTTGCTCTGTGCTTACCGACCGCTCCTCGACATATACAACCCTCTGCTGTAGTTCTTCTACCTCTTGGGTAATACCACTCATTTTATTATTAACCTCGAGTAGAAAATTTTGTGTCTTAGTGTTGTCTTCTTTCAATTGTAGGAAGTATTGCTGAGCTTCATACCGTTGTTCAGTCAGAGTGTGGAGAATTAGAGCGAGAGAAGGGCTCTCAGACTCTGATGTATCAGGAAGTATATCCGTATCCGTACAGGAGACTGTCTCAAGAGAACATGATGTAGGAAGGGCGGGGTTGACAATGCGAATAGGAGTAATATTGTTTGCCTCCTCTCTTCCCTCACTTGCGACCTGCGGGCATCCCCCCCCCCACAGATCTATCTATGGGAGGTAGGTCTAAGGATTTAGAAGAGTGAGCGCTGCTGCTTGTTTCTTTTGAGGGGAGAAGCAGCTTCGTAGGACTGCCTCCTGATAATCGTAAGGCCATGTTTTTAACCCCCCCTTAGCCTGCATCCACTTCCACAGTGGACTCTCGTCTAAAATAGGTTTGCCTCTGGTATTCACGAATGCTATAGCCGTAGAAAGGGTGGAGGGGTTAATATTCTTCTTGTTCTTATTTTTATTTTTGGCCTTACCCCTTCCCTTTTTTCATCCAAGTTGCTTAATTATGTTCATGGAAGAGTCCGCCCCTCTGTTTTCTTCCTCATCAACCAACTCCTCGTATTCATCATTAGAACCGTCAGCCTTTTCAATATTCTCCAAAGGAAGGTCACTAGGAGGGCCCTTTAATTCGTTGTTCTCATAGACTTTTTGCACAGTAACGTCCTGCAAAGAATTAGCCGGCACCAAAATACTAATATTCCTAGCATATACTACATTGTTCTGATCAGAACCACTTGATTCTATTTCTTCATCTGCTGTCTCCAAGTCCAGCTCCTGTTCTTTATCCTGGTCTGCTGCTGGGTCCTCCATAGTCACTTCATCACTAATAATGACTTTGCTTTGGTCAGTTGCTTCTTGGCTACAGTCCTCTCTTAAATCCTGTTGCCCAATTACAATTGTATTTTTATTTTTATTTAACTGATCATTTAGATCAGTATAATTTTTACTGTTCTTACTGTCATTCATTACTGCAGCAGCAGCAGTTACAGTAGCTGTAGCCCTTTTCGGTTTGATCAGTGCATTTTTATCCGCTACCGTAAACAAAGGGGGTCGGATGATTTGCTGCTTACCGGATGAAAGGCCAGCCTTCTCCTGTCTCCCCACAGCCTCCATGCCTTGCAGATTTTGTGGACTCATTTCTGCTCTTGCTCCTGCCCCCACGACAGAAGCCGGCGTGCTCACCGGAGCTTTCACAGGGATCCTCTGCGCCTCAGCCGCTGCACTACTCGAAGCGGCCACAGAGCTCCCCTGACTGCCTCCATCCTCCGCTGTCGTTGCCGGGGCGCCCTTCCCCGCCCGTGTTCCCCGTGGAGGGCTCTTCGGGCCATTGCTCGTTCTGTAAGAATTAAGGCCGGGCTTGATCTCCCCTGTGCTCTCTCCGCACCAGGAGCGCTAGTTACCCGCCAGGCGTGAAGGTCCAAAACGCGGCTCGAAACAGAAGAGCCTCGCCAGGAAAACAGAGTCCAACGAGCCCAGCGAGCCCAGCGAGCCCAGCTCATCCTAGGTCTGTAATCTCGTCCGGCGTATCCGCCCAGGAGCAGAAGCCGCATCCATCGTTCTCTCAAGAGGTAATCGTCACTCTCGCCAAAGATAGTTACCTCCGTGTGGAAAATGTAGCAGAATTGTAGCAGTTTGTAGCAGTTAGTGACAGTTTGTAACAGATTATAAGATAAGGATTCGAAAGCGAACGCTTATCGCTTTCAAGTTGAGTTTTAAGTTTTTTAAGCTGATTAGCTGTCCGAGGGTATGGTCATCCGCTACCGCATCAGGCTGAGGGAGCTACAGACCCGAGCTGCACCGAGTGGCGTCTTCAGTCCGCCATCTTGCTTTCCAGATGGTTTGTATCTTTTAAAGAATTTTTGAGAAAGTTAATATACATACTGAGTGTCCCTGGGGACCTATTATATTTAAACATATATTGAAAAAGTGCCACAGAGTTTTATTACAGAGATGTATAACATGGAACATGGCTTCAGAACAGCTTTTGCAACGCACCAGTATGGCATTGAAGAGAAAGACATGCTTGGCTAGTAGAGACCAGGGAATTTCAGGATTAAAAAAGAGACAAAATTGTTCAACATAAAATATGTCACAGAGAGTGTTTTCAAATACTCTTTTATGTTTAGAAGGACAGGATAAGTTACTGTGTGTATCTTTTCTTCTCTATGTAAATATGTACTCTTCATACACAATACTTTGTGTTGAAGCGGTGTTCTATACCTGTTGCTGTGAGTATTTTTGACTTATATAAGCATGACTACTTTGTAATTATGTTAAAAGGTGACTACTAGATAGGTCTTTTAGGATTGATGTATGTGAAAACACATGAAATATTCAAAAACTAGTGTAGTAATGGTACCTAAATACACACAGATTCACAGTGTTATTCTGGACAACCGACAGTATCCCTTGCATTTTACTAAAAGACATTTACTAGTTTGGAATGGGTAAGATGAATAGATATATTCTAATTTTTTTAGTACTGCATTTTACTATAACAGCCTGAGTCTTTTTCTATAGTCATAAAGAGTGATGGTTTTGAAAGTTTACGAATACTTAAGAACAGGATATCAAACCAAAACCAAAGACCAAACTAGTTGATAAAACTAGTTTTGTAATATGTATTAAGAAGACTGATGAAGTGAAGTGTTTATGTTTTTGTGCAAGGACCTACAACATAAGAGATTAGTTATGGAAATAGACCAGAATAATACTGAAGACACATTGGAAATCACCAACACTTTTATTGAAGAACTAAACCTACCTCTAACAGGCAGCGAGACTGAAGTACTAGACAAAAGTACTGCAGATATCAGCTGTGATTTCGAAGATGAAAGCTTTGATGCTGATTTTGTAGAAGCACTGGATGATGTTGAATTGTTAGAAGAAATACATTCTGAAATTGCTAACCAGCAATATGATGTTGAAGAAATAGCAGGTGAATTGGTTTTAGAAGTTCTGTTAAAATATGAGATGTCAAAAGAATACATTTATTGTTTAATAATAATAAAGCTTTGAGCACTATGTACTAATGTATTCACTGTGCTAAAAGTCAAGCACTTATAGATCCACTTACACACTCTTTACAATATTGTATTGATTTAAAGTATGCAAAGTAGGTCTCAGGGCATGGACTGCTTGAAATCACTATGCACTATGCATGAAGTCTTGTATCTACCTGCACACTTGTCTTTTATATGTTTAATTCTCCAGTCTGTATCCTTCCACTTCCACTAAACACTCTGTCACTGCTGTTTCAGTATTGTAGTGAGCCATTTAGTAGTAAGTGCTTATCTATCCCCTCTGCTAAAATTGAAGCTGTTATCTATTCAGTCAGGCACCCTCCTTGCTGAATTGTAATCATCCACTCAGTAGCTAAGTACTCATGCAGTAAAGTAGGCCTTGGGACATGGACTACTTCAAACCCCTATAGACTATGCATGCAGTCTTCTATGCACCTTCAAACTTGTCTTTTATACCTTCAATTCCCCAGTCTGTATCCTTACAATTCCACCAAAGATTCTGACACTGCTGTTTCAGTATCGTAGTGAGGCATTCAGCAGTATGTGCTTATCTATGCACTGTGCTAAAACTGAAGCTGTTATAAATTTAGTCTCGCACTCTCCTTGCAGAACTGTAATCATCCAGTCAGTACCCAAGTAGTCATGGAGCAAAGTAGGCCTTAGGCCATGGACTGCTTCAAACCCTATGGACTATACATGCAGTGTTCTATGCACATGCAAATTTGTATTTTATTACCTTCAATTCCCCAGTCTGTATCCTTACACTTTCACCAAACACTCTGACACTGCTGTTTCAGTATTGTGGTGAGCCATTCAGCAGTATGTGCTTATCTATGCACTGTGCTAAAACTGATACTGTTATAAATTTAGTCAGGCAGTATCCTTGCAGAACTGTAATCATCCAGTCAGTACCCAAGTTCTCATGGAGCAAAGTAGGCCTTAGGCCATGGACTGCTTCAAACCCTTATAGACTATGCATGCAGTGTTCTACGCACCTGCAAACGTGTCTGTTATACGTTCAATTCCCCTGTTTGTATCCTTATATGTTTACCAAACACTCTGTCACTGCTGTTTCAGTATTGTAGTGAGCCATTTAATTGCGGGTTTATATAGCGCTAGGAATCGACTCCCGGAGGAGTATCTCCACGCTTCGACCGCTGGGGAACCCGTCCTGGCTCACCCTGAGAGATGGTCCCTGATGGGTATCTCTAAGGTGCGACCAAGCATCCCCGGCGGTCTGGGGGGGCCGTTGTGAAGATGAGGCAAGCTGATGCCCAGAGTTGCCGAGTGTGGTTTCTGACTAGAGTAGGCACCGAGGCGAGAATTATCGAGTCCGCTGACCCTGGTCCACGACCCTGCCGCGTTGGGAATCGAACCCTGGTCCTGGGCCGTTCTCTGCTTACGGGTCTGCCGCCTCTAACCAGTGAGCCACACTTCTCCACGTTTAGGACTATGTGCTTATCTATGCACTGTACTAAAACTGAAGAGCTTATAAATTCAGACAGGCACTCTCCTTGCAGAACTGTAATCATCCAGTCAGTACCTAAGTACTCATGCAGCAAAGTAGGCCTTAGGGCATGAACTGCTTCAAATGCACTATGCATGCAGTCTTCTATCTACCTGCACACTTGTGTTTCACATCTTGAATTCTCCACTCTGTATCCCTATACTTCGACCAAACACTCTGTGACTGTTCGTGCACTACTGTAGTGACCTATTTAGCAGTCTGTTCTAATCCATTCACTGCAGTAACACTGAAGCACTTATACATTTAGTCAGGCACTCTCCTAACAGAACTGTAATTATTTAGTCAGTACTAAAGTACTGATGCAGCGAAGTAGGCCTTAGTACATGTACTGCTTTAAACCCCTATCCAGTATAAATGAATTCTTCTATCCACCTGCACACTTGTGTTTCACATCTTGAATTCTCCACTCTGTATCTTAAATACTTCCACCAAACACTCTGTGACTGTTCTTGCACTACTGTAGTGACCCATTTAGCAGTGTGTGCTAATCCATTCACTACAATAACACTCAAGCACTTATAAATTCAGTCAAGCAATCTCCTTACAGAAGTGTAATCATTTAGTTAGTATCCAAATTCTGATGCAGTGAAGTAGGCCTTAGAACATGACCTGCTTCAAACACCTATACAGTATATATGTATTCTTCTATCCACCTGCACACTTGTGTTTCACATCTTCAATTATCCACTCTGTATTCTTATACTTCCACCAAACACCCTGTGACTGTCTGTGCACTACTGTAGTGACCCATTTAGCAGTTTGTGCTAATTCACTCACTGTAGTAACTCTCAAGCACTTATAAATTCAGTCAGCCACTTTCCTTACCCAAGTACTGATGAAGTGAAGTAGGCCTTAGGACATGAACTGCTTCAAAACCCTTACCAGTATATATGCATTCTTCTATCCACCTGCACACTTGTCTTTCACATCTTCAATTCTCCATTCTGTATTCTTATACTTCCACCAAACACTCTGTGACTGTTCTTGTACTACTGTAGTGACCCATTTAGCAGTGTGTGCTAATCCAGTCACTGTATTGAAACAATAAGGGGCAGATTTACAATAACTGGCGCATCCCCAGGGATATGCCATTGATTGTGTGCCATACCACTGCCACCATGGATGCGCCACATTTACAATGCAGTGCACCATGGGACAAAAAGGGCACTGATGTGTGACACATCTGTGCCTTAAAGGCGGCGCATTGCTGCAGTTGCATCGCAAGCGCAATGCAGCTCCAGCAATGGTCTGGGGGGCGTATGCTCACACTGCTGTGTCAATCCTTTCACATTCTTCATGCAGGCGCAGGGTTTTGATGCAGCATGGGCCCAAAAATTACTGAGTAAGATATTGTAGATTTCACTCAGCCACTTTTAGGAGGCGTTCCTGTGCCGGAACGTCCTCCCCACCCCCCATGTGCAGGGACACCTCCTTCTGGTGCAGGGATTTACAACACATCTCCCAGATGCGCTACGTTGTAACTATCCTGCACCATGGCGCATCTTTTGCGCCGCCGCTGCGTCACAAAAGTGACGCAACGGTGGCATAAAAGAAGCACAATGGGGTTGTAAATCTGCCCCTCACACTTAGAAATTCGCTCAGGCAGTTTCACCAGCAGTGCAAAGAGAAGCATAGACTTGTAACATATTTATATATATATATGTTACATTCAAGTGCTTCGGAAGTACTACAGTATACTGTAAGTAAACACCTTATAGACTTATGCTGTAGCACTTCCTTATTGTTCTGCACTTTCACATTCACCATACACCACTAATGTATTCTTTCATTCATTTATGCACTACACATTCATTCAAACAAACTTTTACACACTATCATACAAATATAGCTCTTTTTTTGACCAGTGAAGTTAGTTCTGAAAAGAACTATTTTTTTTTGTCTTTTATGTTTTGACATTTGTTTTTATTTTTTCAACAGTTTTTTAGTTTTTGGGGGTTTTTTTAACGGAAAAACAGAAACTGTGCAAACAAAAAAGTGTCCAACAGGAACAAATAAAGAACAAATAAAGAAAAAAATTAGCGCTGTTAGCAACGGTGCTCCTGTGTTCACTGGATAATTAAATCAATCGATTGCTCTCCGTAACAAAGAGTTTCATTACAATATTTACAGAGGATTTTTAAGTCTGCAAAGTCCGGTCTGATGTCTGTAGGCGGACTGGATGGCTTTGTGGCTGGCGCTCTTGAAGTGCTGGGAACAGCTGGTGGAGGATTGTCACACAGCCTATCTTAGCAAGCTCTCGCATAATTGCGAGGATGGAGGTTTTTGACATGTCGAACCATGCTTGCTGTCCCAAACGAATATTTCTTGCTCGGATCGCCTCTTGACAGTGTGGTGTCACAGATCTTGGAGGTGACCTTTGGAGCATTCACCTTTTTCTGTCCATCTGGATAGGTGAAAAATGTCCAAATCATTGCCTCTTTTCTTTTTGCCTGTGGCTCCTCAGCTACAAATTCCTCCTCAGAAGAGTGTTCTGAACTGTCTTCTTGCTGTGCAGCCATGATAAATCAAAGAAGACACAGCTCCTTCAGAAAAAGGTGTTCCTTCAATGAAAGTCAAAGAAGAATGATTGAAATGGGTGGGGTCTTTCAACAGTTGGAATAGGATCAAATCAAATCTCTTGTTTTGAAGTCACATGGCGCTCGAGTAGGGTGCGCTTACGGTGCGCGTACGGACGACGTACGCCGCAATTTGCATAATTGCTTTTAAAAGTAATATACCCTTATTAAAACTCAATAAATACTATTTTCATAATTATCCAATATAATGTCTTCCCTCAATATTTACATTAAATACTGAAGTATAAGGCTTTATTTCGATAAAAAGACATATCTTAAAAGCATCATATTAAAAATACATTACATTTGTACCTTAAGAAAAAAAAGATTTGATACACAAATAACATCAAGGCTAAAATCTGTGGTAAAAGGGAGAAAAAAACACAAAGATAAAAAAATAAAATCACAGTTTACAGATTAGGATCATAAATGATACATTTTCTTTAAGATCACAGATTATACATTTTCTTTAAGCCTTTTAGATCTAATGGCCCAACCCCATGATAAAAAGTTTGAGAGACCACATTCGTACAGCGGCCGAGTGTCAGACATCAGGATACGCAACGCCTCATTGTGATGTCTAGTACCAAACAACTTTCATAGTGGTTTAAGCCAGCACTTCCTCGGTGACACATAGGCCGGACATGCGAACAGAATATGTGCAATAGATTTAGTTCTGGATTTACAAATAGGGCAAAAGGGTGTTGTGTGGAATGGGGCTTTCCAGCGGGCAGTAAATCCGCGCACTGGGAGCACTCCGACCCTAAATCTAAAATACAAAGCCCTATCAGCGGGTTTCTGAATAATATCAAGATAGGGTTCCCGGAATGCCACATCCTTAAACCTTAAGAAGTCTTCTGTTAATCTACAAGCTTTGGATCAGTGCTGTTTCTAATTGTGACCCATCTCCAATAAAGATTCTTCAATGTTGCCTTAGTGGGGGAAGACCTGTTTACACAGGCTTCATTAAGGCCTATTTCACCAAGTAGGAATTTTACATCTTTAAGCCATTTAATTTTGTGCCATCCCGTCATCGACATTACTTCTGCCAACCCCTCTGCATATTTTGCTAGTTCTGGCACTCGCCACAGCCGGGCCCATAACAATAGCGGCCGGACTTTTGCCAGATCTTTAATCGAGTGGCATCCTAAATCAAGTAGCAAAGGTACCGATGGGGTGCTCTGCTGGAGTGCCAATAAATCCTTTAAGAATTTATTTTCTGATCTTAACAGCTGTTCCATATTGCAAGTACCCTACAGTTCCGCCCCATAGAGGGCCGATCTGACTCCCCTCGTCTTATAGATATCGATGACCCGGGCGATGGGTCTAGTTGAAGAGGAGCGCTGTTCCTTAAAGAATGCCCCCACTACCCTTTTATGGCTTAATAACATTTTGTTAAGATGAGGGTTCCACTGCATGGTGTCAGAAATACGTATACCTAAGTAATCAAATACAGTGACCCTTTTCAAAGATACATGGTTTAGGATTGGGGGTCGCCCAAGTTTTTTCGGTGGGTTCAACACCAAATATTTTGTTTTGTCTGTATTTATTACAAGCCCTCTTTGAGTACAAAAGGACTGAAAGTTATCTAAGAGACTCTGGAGGCCCATAGGGGACTTGGATATTAAAAGAGTATCATCAGCGAATAAGAGGGTTGGAATTCGCTCGCCCGCCAGGGATGGTGCATCAGATGGATTTTCCAGCAAGTGCTCAACCACACCATTCACATATAGTGAAAAGAGAGTGGGAGCAAGAACACATCCCTGGCGGACACCTCTCTCCACTGGAATTCTATTTGTCTTCTGCCCCTGAGTGCCCCACCTCACTTGGGCATAATTGCCTTCATGAAGCCTCACTAGGATTGACTAAATATTGGAAGGACTCCCCGTATCGTACACCACTCCCCATAAGCGTTCCCGAAGCACCAGGTCAAAGGCAGTCTTTAGATCAATAAACGCAAGGTAAAGACTGCCTTTGCCTGTAAGAACCACTTTCCAGTAAAATTTAAAAAATGGATACTTGTATAGCGCACTACTCACCCGCAAGGGTCTCAAGGCGCTTGTACGAATACCGCTGTGGAACCCATCCTGGCTTTCCCTGTGAGGTGTCCACTCCTGGGCACCCCCAAGGTGGAGGCCAGGCATCCTTAGCGTTGTGGGGGCCATTGTGGAGATTAAGCAAGCTATTGCCCAGAGTTGCAGAGTGGGACTCCATGATTGGAATAGGCACCGAGGCGAGAATTATCAGGTCCGTGGAATTTTTTAGCTCAAGACCCGCCAAGGCGGGGAATTGAACCCTGGTCCCGGGCTAGACCTCTGCATCAGGGTCTGCCGCTCTAACCATTGAGCCACACTTCTCCACAAGAATATACCTGCTTTATAGTTCCAGTGCCAGCCCTGAATCCCGCTTGGTAATCTGAGAGAATCTTGTTTTCATCAGCTCATTGCAAAATTCTCTCAAGTAACACCTTCCCGACAACCTTCTGAGTAGAGTCTATTAGGCTTATAGGGCGATAGTTGGAGGGGTCGACCCTGCGCCCCTTTTTAAAATTTGGGACGACCTCAGCCCCCTTCCATGATTGAGGGATTGCGGCACCATTATCAATAGCGATGAGTAAGGTGTGAATAAGCTTTCCCCATTTGGGCAGATCAAAACGAAGCAAATCCCCGGGGATGCCATCTGGGCCAGCTGCCTTTTGTGGCACAATGCGACTAATCGCATTTTCCACTTCTTTGGCTGTAAAAGGGTAACCTTCAGGTTCGCCGAGGGGAACCTGAGAACTGTGGGGAGAGAACTCATTATCACCTCCCTGCTGAAATGTATACAGTTTCGAAAAGTGCTCGAACCACATTTGGCCAGTAATGTTACACATAATGAGATCACTAGCAGGACTATTCTTAGATCCTATTTTATTTATTTATTTATAGTACTTATAGAGCGCGAACGAAGGCCCTTGGGCATCTTGGCGCTAAGATATCTGCTATATTCAGCCAAGGAGGGGGGGATCACTGATTAAAAAGCCAGGTCTTGAGTTGTTTTCGGAAAGACCAGAGAGACGGGCTGATTTTGATGGTTTGTGGCAGAGTATTCCAGAGTTTAGGTGCTGACACGAGGAATCTTCTGTCACCCCATGACACCAGTTTGGTACGAGGTACCACTAACTCGTGTGAGTTCGAGGATCGCAAGGATCTGAGGGGACGGTAGGGAACAAGATTTTGAATAAAAAAGGCTGGTCCCTGGTTATGCAAGGCTTTGTAAACAATACAGAGGGTCTTAAATTTTATTCTGTTTCTGATAGAAAGCCAATGGAGTTCTCTGATGATTCCTGATACTGCGTGAAATTTGGGGACACCTCCCAAAAGCCTAGCAGCTGCATTTTGGATAGCTTGCATTTTGTTGAGAACTCTTTCTTGTGTGTTCAGGAAAAGTGCATTGCAATAATCCAAGGTGGACAGTACCAGGGACGTAATCAAGGTTTTGCCTGCTGAAGCTGGAAGGAAAGGGAGAATTTTTTTTATAAGTCGTAGCTTATGAAAAGCAGAGGAGGTGATCTGATTGGCATGCGGGAGAAAAGTGATACGGTCATTAAACATGACTCCCAGATTCCTTACCCTGCTTACAGGTGCGGGAGGGGGACCTAATGACAGCGGCCACCAGCGGGAGGACCATTCCGGGATCAGATTACCGAAGATAACTACTTCGGACTTAGCGGAATTCAATTTCAGGCAATTGGAGGCCATCCAGTTCCCTATAGCTTGCATGCCCAGATTAAATTCATCTGCAATTTTTTGGCTGTCATTTCTGATGGCAAGGACCAACTGGGTATCGTCAGCGTAGGATGTAAGGCTCATCCCATGGGTTCGGATGATATTGGCAAGGTCTGACACGTATATATTGAAAAGTGTCGGACTCAGGGATGAGCCTTGGGGTACTCCACATGGCAGTGATAGGGTGGTAGACTGGAAGGATCCTATGGTGACCACCTGGGTCCTTTCTGCCAAGAAGGAGGCTAGGAGAGTCTTGGCCTTTTGCTGAACACCCATGCTTTCGACACGGTCGATCAAGATGGTATGATCGACCGTGTCGAATGCTGCTGACAGGTCCAGCAGTATAAGGACTGCTGTTCCCCCGGCATCCTGAATAGATCTAATATCCTCCGCAGCCTTGATCAGGGCCGTCTCCGTCCCATGATATTGGCGAAAGCCAAACTGGGAGTCATCCAGTAAATGGTGTTCTTCTATAAAGGCTGAAAGTTGGATATTCAAAGCCTTTTCGGCGATCTTCGCCAAGGCTGGGAGGATGGCAATGGGCCGATAGCTCTCAAGTTCATCCATGTCGAGATTCGTTTTTTTCAGCAAAGGTCTTATTAGAGTTTTTTTCAAAGTAAGTGGGTAGATACCTGTAGTGATCATGATGTTGCAGATGGTGGTAATGACAGGAAGAACCACTTCGATGACCGGAAATAATACTTTAAGGGGACATGGGTCAAGGGCGGAGCCTGCTTTAATGGAAGACATAATGTCCCTAATCTGAGCTGTGGAAACCTCCGCAAACTGGAGGAGCAAGGGGCTGGTCCTGGGGATACAAACCGACTCAGAGGTGGTTTTAGGGGTAGTTTTAACACCGTTAGCAAAGGCTGCATAGATATCATTGACTTTGTTAAAAAAGAAGTTAGCCAGCGCATCGCAAAGCGGTTGGGAGGGTGTAAATTGGGCGAGTAGCCTGCTAGCTGTTTGGTGGTTTCATACAAGGCCTTATTGGAGTTTTTAGATAGTTCTATTCTCTCACAGTATAACTTGTTCTTGGCCTAAGTGATCATTGTTTTATATTTAGCCACCATTTCTTTGTACTTGGTTTTGGCCTCTTCAGAATAATCTCTACGCCAATACCTTTCATTCCTCCTACACAGTTGTTTCTGTGTCCTTAAGGCCTCGGAGTACCAGGGGGCTGACGGAGCGGATCTATTGCGAGAAGATTGTTTAGCCTGAACCAAAGCAGTAGTCGCGGAACCCACCCACTCGTTAAATTGAGAAATAGCAATGTTTGGGTCGTGTGAAAGGAGAGGATTGGAGGTGGTCAGGAGTGAATCTAGGCTGGCGCTGTCAATGTCATTCCAGGCCAGATACGACTGGCGAGGGTTAGCGCTTGCCATTAGGGCTCCAGTGTCATGGGTGGTCAATGAAGCCATTACAACATGGTGATCTGACCAAGTAAGGGGAAGAATTTCGGTAACATGTAGGTCCTCCAAGTTAGTAAAAATACCATCAAGAATATGGCCTCCTTCGTGAGTAGGGGATTTTACCAACGAGGAAAGGCCAAAGGTTGTCATGTCTGCTAGGAGAGCGGCTGTATCATTATCTTCGGATTTTTCAAGATGAAAATTGAAGTCGCCTAGGATGGTAAAGGAGCTATCGAGGGCAGACACTTCCAGGACAGGACTAATGTCGGAAATAAATCCAGACCTATGCCCTGGTGGACGATAAAGGAGGATACCTTTAAAATTAACCGAGGGTGTCAGCTTAATTGAGAATTGAAGAGCTTCACAGGAAAGGAGCGGTATCGCATTGGTTCTGACCGCATATAAGTCGCGAGCAATGATAGCTATCCCACCACCTTTCTTGCGTTGTCTGTCCAGTCTGTAGATAGAGAAGCCGTTGGGAACAGCGATTACTAGATCCGGGTCAGAAGAGTTGTCCATCCAGGTTTCTGTCAAAAATAATAAATCTAGCTTTTTGTCCACTATTAGTTCGGATATTTCATGTCGGTGTTTACCGAGCGATCGGACATTAGTAAGAGCAATTGAGTAAGAACCCAGTGTTTTGTTGGGGTTACATCGAGGGTGTTTCAAATATAATGGTATTGGTGCGGAACAGCTCGAGCAACAATGAGGTGAGTTTCCAGTTAGAAGCCATGGATCGAATATAATGCAAGATTGGTCTTGGGGGGGCGCCAGTTGCGGAGCTGATTAGCTGTATAAGTGCCTCCTGGGGGCAGGGGATGAAGATCAGGGGGGGTGGCCCTGGGCCCGGTCCAGGCGTGGACGGGCGCAGACGGGCTCGCCTTTGGCGCGCCGCCGGCGCGAACGGGCGGGTTGGTTGTTTAAATACATCTGGGGTGTGGGAGGAGGGTGGGAGGGACGGAGATCTACAGCGCGAGCCTTCCCCAGCCCAAGATGGCAGCTCAAGTTGCTAGGGGAAGTGACCAGCGCCTAGCAACAGCGGCGCTGTGTCATGCGGTAGAGACAGCCTGGGTGATGTGAATCTCGCTCCAAGGTGGGGGCTACTATTAAAAACTCCCTATTTAAAATATATACAGTTTTTAAAAGAAATGTTATTCTTAGATCAATAACAGCTCTAAATCAGCGTTTTTGAGAGCAGCGCGCACGGGAGCGCAGAGTACCCCCGGCTTCCGCCTCAAGGGTGAAGTATAGCAAATACCTTATAGTATTCCAAAATCTGACCGCATCCCTCCCATCGCTAGCCTCCTTGAGTGTTTGCCAATACTTGTCCTCCCACTCCTTTTTAGCTTCTATTACAGACGACTTATACTCTTTCCTACCCAGCTTGATCGGAGCTTGTTTCTTAGACTTGACTGCCTTAATTAATGCAGATATCTTGTTTCGGCATTTTGTCGTGTACCACCCCTGTTTGGCCTTAAACCTCTGAGGCTCTCTCTGATCCCCACCTCCAATTTCTACTAAGAATAGGTTACCCACCGCTTCAGTGGTGTACTGAAATGCTGCAGTCACCCTTGAAGGATCACAACAGTCCAGAACGGTTGTGTCCAGCTTAATCTGTATAGTTGTCAAGAGGGCCCCTATAGACTGGACTTTCTCTTCATGCATGGCGACTTTGCACCATTTTAGGCACCTCCCACAATTCGATGGGCAAACTTTTGAGGTTGACATTATTTTGCTTGGTGCAACAGGGCCATGTTCGCTTGGCCACAAATGATGCAATAATGGATATACCTTAGAAATATCACTGTGCACCCAACTTTATGTATTTCAATGTGAAACTTGATTTATTTCCAGAAACTAAACATACAAAAGATAAGCATCTTACATTTCTGTTCATTAATGCTCTCATTCATAAATGGACAATTACCTCACGTTACATCATTACACACTCTCAGTGAAAGATGAATTCTGTACAAAGGAAATGTGAGATCCATGTAACAGGGTCCTGATCACAGTACATATTATCTGCTCACAGATGATGCCGTGGCCCACAAGAAAATTCTACCTACAATTCTACCTAAAAATTCAAAGTGGGGGACACATGTCCACAACTATGATGGAGATCATGGTCTTCTGTGAAATATAGTTCATTGCTGGGGCACTGTCAGGCATTCACTGTCGGTGCTTTTACCACATATGTGGAGCTTCTCTCCAGACAGTGCCAAAACTTGGTCATGTTGAACATTAGATGCTAAGCCATGTCTTCAGCCATTCTGCCTAAGAACTGATTGTCTTTGTAGAAGATTCCCTGGATCCTCGGCTATTCCCATAAATCTTTGCAGCTCGTTAAGTGTAGTTTGCTGTGATGATTATAATTTTTAACTCGCTCAGCAGGAAAGTATTCTTGCGGTTATGGATGCTAACACTTTTATTGTGACTCTCACAGTTTTTTCCAAATTTGAAATCTGAACTAACCATAAGTAGTTTAAGAAATGTGAGACACGTTAGTGATGTAGAAAAATGTTTTTTTATTGTTCTAAACAGGTAATTAGTCTAACATAAAATAATTTCAAGGCTTAGGTTATTTTCTCCTTTTGTTCCACTCCCAGTTCAAAGCATATCAGTTCTTCCAACTGAATAACCCTTTAGGAAAATAGACTGGTACCAATATTTGTTGGGTTATGGGCTCCTTTATGTTTCCCATCACCTGATAGCCTGACCACCATGTAAACCATTACCAAGTACTTCACAGCACGCCACTGCTTTGCTGCCTCCTGTCATCTCTTACTAGTGTCACTATCGTCTCACTCTCTGAAAGATTTTGTAATTCACCATGGTTTTCCATAATTTCTGGGAAATCCTTTTGGTGCTCCCCACCTGGGGTATCCCTTGTTCCCATACTACAAGGTGCTAGGTAATTGTGTTAGTAACCTTTTTTTTGCAGAACTTAGTGTAACAATGTATTGATTACATGGAACTGTGGTGGAGGGAGGCTCAAAACCCTCCTCCATGTGGAGCCTGGAACTGGACGATGTGAGGTTTGCATGACCAAATATCTGTAATGCCTATACAGGACCCTTGAAGGTTTTGGCCTCTTCTCTGTCATCCATATGAATATCTCCTCCACTCTTGCTTATCTCAATCTCTGCTATGCTCTACTCGTGTTCTTCACTATCTCTCCTCCTCTCTCAATCCTTTCCAATTGCTCTTCCAGTTCACTTCTTGCCCCCGCCCTTGTTAGTCCATTCTTTCTCTACTCTCACTCCTTGACAGTTCTCATCCACTCTTGCTCCTCCCCATTTGTCTTCCATTCCCACCCCTTTCTGTCTCTCTCCTGGTCCACTATATATTCCCCATGCCAGAGCCACACCTTTGTTCCGCTTTACGTTGCAATTTCTTCTGGATCTGTCTTTGGCTCCATGACTTGTTAATACCTCTTATTTCCAGTCTATAGGATTCAAAGTCCTCGGAGTGCAAACATGTTCTTCACTAACCGTGAGGATGTATTTAGGTTAAGCCATTCTTCTCTCGTTAGTGATCTGTAGACCCCCAGCTACACCCTCATACACCTCTGACACAAACCGTTAGTGCAGAAATCCAGAGCCATGTAAATATTTTATTAATATAAAAATTTACATCCTACATTTTTTATAAACCCACATCAATTAAAGAACATTCATAAAAATAAGCTATTAAATGGACAGCCCCTGTTACGCCAGCAGACCAAATGGAATCCTCCTCTGTATTAACAGAAGTAACATGTGCATAATTGCCAATGAAAATGGCAGCGAAACCTGAGATGTATCTGATCAGCATCAATAATGTCCATGTTAGGAATTTGCTTATTTATTTCATTTAGGTCTTCTTCCTCGAGCAAGTAGCCCAACACAAGATAAAACAAACATTCTTTCTTCCAAACCCATGATTTTATGATTATTGAAACACAAATGCATTCTTTTGTTTGTCACGATTATGCAATGTGCATATACAATCGTTTCAAGGAAAGTATTGTCTTCAACAGTGCAGCTTCTCATTTCAGGGTTTCTAATGTTACAAGGCAGGCTATGTACCCGTACTATTGTGCAATGCATTGTGGATTCTTACACATTAAAACCAGGCATTGAAAGACCAGAGGATGTTTGGTGTTGTATGTTTTTCGAGCTGTTCCGTTGAAAATTTCTGTGGCACGATTGCAGCATTTACAGTCAATTTGTTCTAAGTTTCTCTGGGGCCCGGGTAAACCTAGACGAGCTATGAGATTTTTGACTCTACCCATTGAACGTGGGGGGTTTGCTGTCCCGGACTTCACCTTTTATTTTTATGCTTTTTTTTTGTTAAACATGCGTATTTCATTAACGGGAGAAGATGTTGGTAATACTGCGGAGGCCCCGTCTATTTTTCAGATTTTGCTGGGTCCTGAGGCACGTCAATGTTTTTTTAAACAAATTCACGGCAGCTATTACAAACGTACAAGGTTTTAGGTGCTTATATTCGCCTTCAATATGTGGCAAAGGACACAAAAGCTCTGTCTAATTGAGAAACTGTCCCGGTATACCCGAATAAATGCTGTAAATATTCTTCCTTCTATTTTCTGGGATACCACTGCCGTGGGCTGGAGGGTAAAGGGCGTTGTCCAACTTGGGGATCTTTTTTTGTAATGATGGCTCCCTAATGTTTTATGAAGAATTATCCCAACAGTATAAGCTGCCCAAAAGCCAATTTTTTAAGGTTCTTCAGTTTAGACATTTTATTTTTCAGAAAAAAATCCACTTGGATTCTAGTTCAGTTGTCATTGCGGTCCGACGTCAGGTTAAAATTGGGGCGTTGTACTAATTATTGTTAACCTGTAGATAGGATGACCTAAATAAACACAGTGCTAAATGGGCTGTGATCCTGGGTATTGAGAATTTGAGTTTAAAGGGTGCTATTATTGGATCCAGGGAGACTTTGTTGTCTGCGAACCTGGAAGCTCAATGTTTTAAAACTTTTTTTAATTTATATTATACTCTGGCACGTATGTTAAAATGGGGGAGTGGGCAAGATGGAAAATGCTTCAGATGTCGGGGGGACAAGGCAGACATGTTGCATATTTTTTTCTCGTGTGCTTGTTTGACAAATTATATTCAACACATTGAGCAATTCTTGTCAAGAGTAATAGGGGTTCAAATTACTATAACACCAATAATGATGCTTCTGGGTATTGGACCGGAAGTTGGTAAGGACACTCCCCTATATAAACATAGATATCTTATTTTCATTGCAGTGACTGTTGCCCGACTTTGTATTACGGCTGAGTGATTACAGGTCGAACCTCCCTCCTTCGAACGAGGGAGGGCTAAGATGTATAACTTATTTTTGTTAGAGTTTAGTTTGTATTCTGTTAAAGGGGTCAAGAAACAAAATATTGGTTTAGGAATTTGGGGGATGTTTTCCGAATATGTGTCTGCTTGAATTGTATTTGCAATTTATGAATTTATGTACTGGTCCATTGAGTTACTGTGGAAAAAAATACATAAAAAAAAGACCAGAGAATAAAAACAGCCCGGCAAGGGAATTTAGTGTGCAACACTGTCTTCTTATGTTATGTTATGTTATGTTATCTTATGGTATGTTATGGCATGTCATGCGATATCATGTAATGTATGTTATGTGAATTTCTAGAATGCGGCTAATCTGGAAGAGCTATGTCTTGAGTTTCATTTGGAACTCCATGATGGAGGCGGAGGCTTTGTGAGGAGTTTCAGGAGGTAGTTCCAGGTCTTGGCGAAGTGGACTTAGAAGGAGCATCCTTCACTTCAGGTCCTCTGGATGCGAGGGAGGTGTGCTCTTACTTGGGACGCTGATCAAAGGTGTCTGGTGGGTTGGTAGAAAGGAACACTGGACCAGTGTTGTGGAGAGTTTTGTAGGCATGGGTGAATATCCTGGATGGGGGTCGAGTGGAGATTGTTGAGGTGTGGAGAAATTTAATTTTGTGGGATATTCAGGATGTATCTGCCAGCGGCATTCTGTGTGATTTGACATCGGCATAGGACATTGGCAAGGATTCCGATGTAGAGGGCATTTCTGTAATCAAGGCTACTTGTGATAAGAGCATGGGTGACTGTGGACCTGGTGTTCAGTGGGATTCATGCATGGACTGCAAAGGTGAGTGGGGGCCAAGTTTGGAGGGCTATCAAGAGGCATCCCAGGGAGAGTGCTTTTTGCCAAAGATTAGGACTTCAGTTTGAGTTGGGGACAATTGTTTGGCATCCAATCAGTGACGTTTCTAATGCAGTTGGCTAAGTTTGCTTTGGAGGTACTGGTCGAGTTGGTAAGGGAGAAGATGAGCTGTGTGGCATTCGCAGGGGATACTATGTTGTTGCCATGGGCGCTGATGATGTCTGCAAGGGGAGTCATGTAGATGTTGAATACTGTTGGGCTGAGCGATGATCCTTAAGGGACTCTGCAGGGACATTTTTGGGGTTCCAGGTATAGGAGGGAAGTGTATCTCATTGAGTGCTGTCTGTGAGAAAGGAGTATATACACTTGAGGGTCAGTCCACAGATATCCAAGTTCTGAAGCTTTCTGTTCAGTGTCTTGTTGGAGACCATATTGCAAGCTATGAAGGTGGAGGAATATGGATGAATGCTGTCATTTCTCCTCTGTGGAGAATGCTTCTGATGTCATTGGTGGCCGCAATAAGGTATGACTCTATGTTGTGGTTGGTGTGGCTGTCTAGGAGCTGATGAAGTTCTAGGTGGTCTGCAAGTTAGGCATTGATGGCTTTCTCAATTACTTTAGCTGGGAAAGGCAGGAGCAAGATGGGTCTGTAACTGTTGAGGGTGTTGGGTCCGCTGTTGGTTTCTTTGATAGTGTGGTGTTGCAATTGGAGAAGGTGCCAGTGGTTATGGAAGTGTTGATGATAGAAGTGAGCATGAGGGAGATAATGGTTCTTCCAAGGGTGTATATGAAGTGGGGGCTTTGGTCTGAGGGGGCTCCTGAGTGCATGGTATTCATCAGGGCAGTGGTTCTTTCATTAGAGTGCGACTTTCAGTTGCTTAGCTGCTGTTAGGTATTGACTGTGGTGTCGGGCTGGTCAGGGGTGTTCATACCAGTATGTTGTGGGCTGAATGCATTGTAGATCTTGGCACTCTTCTGCTTGAATAAGTTTGAGAGATCGTTGCTGAGTGCTTGGGATGGGATGATAAAGTTGTTGGCAGTTGCGGGATCGGCGAACTCCTTGACAATAGTGATGAGTTCCTTGCTGTTGTTGGAGCTGGCTTCGAATCTGAGTTAGGGCCTTTTTCTTTGCATCTAGTACATGTTGGAGGTGGAGGTTGAGGGCAGCTTTGTACGTGGATCTTGAAGTGGTGTTTTTGTCCAATCTCCATGTTCTCTCAAGTTGTTTGCAATGGTGCTTGGACTGCCTAAGGCTGCTCATGGGTCGTTTGTTGTTTTTGTTAGTCTTGTTCATGGTGGGAGCGGTGGTGTTTGCGCGAGCAGTGAGCCATTTAATAAAGAGGTTGTTGTTGACATTGATGTTCTCATTGAGGTTGGGTTGCCATTCCTGTAGTTGGCCAGTTGGTGCAGGATGGTGGTGGCATGCGTTCTTTGTTTGGAGGTATTGGTGTCAGTGTTTGAGGTGTTGCAGGTGAAATAGCAATGTGTACAGGAAAAAGATCCTACCATGGTGCTGGGGGATGTGAGACAATAGCGTGTTTACTTGCGTATGTTGCTGAGGTTGTCGAGGATGGTGTATGAAAAATGGCAGCAATTGTTTGCTACGGTGGTGGCTGTTGTTGTGGTGTTGTGTTGGATGCTCATGGGGCCAGAGTTCCTAGTCCTGGCGTTGGTCCGTATGCTGACAAGCGCAGATGAGCTTGTTTTCAGAGCAGCAGAAGCACACCCACAGTGCAGGTTCATGCTGCAGCCTGCATTAAGTAGGTCCTGGGGTGGGCAGGCCTTGATTTTTGTTATCTGAAAAATCCAAAGCGGGAAAACCCATGCAGCACTGGTGTCACCTGGTCAAAAGGCAGCAACAGTATCAGGCTGGAACAAGTTGGAACTGGAGGCCACTGGCAAGCTAAGTGCCCAGGTGTTAACCGATGTCGTCACAATGTGGCCTGCATTAAGTAGGTCCTGGGGTGGGCGAATCTTCTGTTGGTTGGAACAACAGTGAGCGGAAAAAATGCAGGCAGGAAATCAGAGCAGAGGCAGTGGCACTTTGTCAAAAGGCGCCAACTTGATCAGGCTGGAACAATCTTAAACTGGAGGCTACTGATAAGTGGCAGAATAGGTGCCTAGATCCCTACTGATGCGGTTGTGCTGCAGCCTGCATGAAGTTGGTCCTGGGGTCAGCCGAGCTTTTGTTGGCTGGAAGAAGGTGAGTGGGAAAAAGCTTGACAGCGGCTGTGTCACTTGGTCACAAAGAGTCAACTGGATCAGGCAGGAATAAGCAGGAACTTGAGGGCACTGGCAAGTGGAAAGTTAGGTGCCCAGGTGCCAACGGATAGGGTTACGCTGCAAATTGCATTAAGTAGGTCCTGAGGTTGAGAAGCTTCTGTTGGCAGGAATAATGATGGGCGGGAAAAAACCAGGTGAGAAAACCCAGGTAGCAGTGGTATCACTTATTCAAAAGGGGGCAATTTGATCAGACTGGAGCAAGCAGGAACTCGAGGCCACTTGCTAGTGGCAAGCTAGGGACCCAGGTGCATACTCCTCATGAGTACGCATTGGGACACCTAGTGCTCCTCATGAGTGGCACATGGTCCTCCCCATATATTTGTAGGCTCTCTGAGGAAAACATTTTAATTAAACCTAGACTTAAGTAGCACACTTACGTCTACGTTTACTAGATTTTGGTATTGCCAAAGGTAAGTTACTACTAGTAACGTTACCACTTGTATTTTACAAGTAGTAACTTTACTAGTAGTAAGGTCACTAGTCATAACTTACCTTTGTGACTACCAAAAAGTATTAAACTTAGATTCAAGTCTAAGCTTACCTTAGTGAATCAGACCCACAGATTTAGAGCACCTTTCTCTAACTTACCAGAAATCACAAAAATGTTACCCAAAAGCCATCTATGTGCAAATACTAGTTAGTTGAGTGGAGACTTTGCCTGCCCAGCACATACAGTCACCATGTCAATTTTCACTACATTCAGCTTTGTTGGACCTCCCACATTCTGTTTCCTGATACCCACTCACCTCCCCCCAGGGTGGACTCAAAATAGGCTAATGAGCAACATAATGGCCTGGATGCCAGGAGAATTGTCAGCATACCATACGTTTGGTCACCTGCCCCAGCCTTTCTAAGCAGATGTCCACGACTCTAAAGCTGAATACATTAAGCTAGAAAAGGTCCTTGTGTCTGTGCCCACATCAATCAATTTCACCTGTGGGTTAGTCTGTTGTCCCCCCTTCTTTAGACAATTATACACTTCCATCAATTTAGGGCCATTGACCCAGTGCTCCCAAGACTTCCAGATTATCATATATCTATAGTTTATGTACTGGCAAATCATATTCCTAAACCGGGTACAAATCAGTATCCTCAGTCACAACGCTCTTAACCATGAGCAAAGAGACACTTGATTTTACCATGTTTCCATCCCAACAGGCTGCAATCCTTACTTTCCACCTTATTTACAATTGTAATAATTAGACCAGCGTTGAAGAATCTCTGTTTTATCCTGAGGTTTGCAATCCCGCATGCTCCTGTTGCTCTATAAATAGAACAGAGTTCAGTATCAGTTATTGATCGTGAAGAGCACATAATGCAGACAACATGGGTGTACAGAACGGATCTGCGTTTCGTTTGTGACATTGTGTTACTTTACTTCATTATTGAGCATATTTTCATACCTTAAATTGTTGCTCATTTTCAACAAAATAGTAGTTCCCGGACAACCTTACGTTTTTCTTGAAACATAGACAGCAGCTATAAAGGATCCAGTGGCAACATTCAAAACCTTGTATAAGCAAGCCTATTTATCAGTATGTCGGGAGGCCAAGTGCTATTTCTTGGAGAAGTCTCAACATTCTAAAGGATGTTTTACCTTCCTTTTCGGGGTTAATCATTCGTCGAACTGGGGTTTGAGTCTATAATGCATGATAAGTGTTCTGTAGGCTTCATTTGAGGGTAGCAATGGTGGTCTGTCTGCTCCTTCTGTGTTTTTTGCCATTGGTAATGATTTTCCTCGGTTGGTATTTGAGGAAAATGAGGACAAAAATAAACCATTTCTATGAACTTCTGAAACATTTCATCGAGCGTTAATTAAATAGAGAATGCATGGGTATAACAGTTAGGATTTTAAAAATTCTGTAGGCAATATTGGCGTCTTCTGATAGTGACAATAAATGATGAAAGGTTATTTGATTTATCTATGAGACAAGAGTGCCGGGATTTTTAAAGTTGTTGTTCAGGAGCGCCTCATATGGAGTTAAACTAAGGGGTTGAATCAGAGTTTGTTCAACAGGATTCTCTGTCGCAAACGTGATGAAGTAACCTGGTCTCTAAATCCCTTTATCTGCCTGGTTACTTTTGAGTCCGCCAAAATGTCAGCTTTTTGATGGTAAGTCCCCCATTGGCTCTTCTGTTTGAAAACGTGCTGTGATAGCCCCATGGAGTAGGAGTTATAGATTGCCTTGCCTATTTAGAGTGAATGGTGTGGTGTTCTTCTTTTCCATCCAATATTGCCAAATAATACCTGGTGTTCAAGAACAGAAAATAAATGACCACACCACATTGTGAGGGGCCATTACTTCTTTGATTTTTGGAAGCAAACTTCTACTTTGAGAGTTTCTATCTGAAAACTTAAAAATATGATGCTCAGACACCTAAAAGCTGGCAGACACATGTCCAACTTGCAAGGCCTTCACGAGAACTGCTATTGGGTCGGCTCGGGTGGACGCACACAGATCAGTCCCAGTCTGTACCGTTCCTCTCTTCCTCATAGTTTTGGACCCAATGTCCTCTGCCACCCCGCTGGGCAGAGTAAAGACTACCAAAGTCTAAATCAGACCAAAAGTATTTAACCTATTACATTCCTATTGTAAGTAAGTGTTGCATTCACATTTGTCGTTAGTTTGTGGACTACATTAGTCACAGGATACAGGTGACATTAAATTTAACTACATATTTACATGCATTTGTTCCTTGAAGAGTGAACGGGATGGTTCGATTTTATGCGTGTGCCCACACATTATGGTGGCATTGGGGATTGGAAAACCGAAAGGAAGGAGGATGAGTGTATCAGTGAGATACGATCTGATTGTAAAGTCCACGGTGTTCGATGCCATAAGCACTTTACAATGTTCCTCTTCTCACTTGTAATAAATTAAGGTGATGGCGCTTTAATGCTGAAATTCAATTCAATGCAACCTGTATGAAATGTTGAGATGGGCTCAATCAGAATGCTTAGAATTTCAGTTCTCACTACTGAGGTTCTGCTTTCTAAGTTCAGTGAGTGTGTGGAGCATGGACATAAATGAGGCAGGGACGGTTGACTTATTTATCAGACTATGTTGGGTGTAATTCGGGAGATGAGTGCTAATAGCCTTTTTGCCCACATGCAATTAGGTATTAATATATTGTATTTCCAATAGGGGCTTAGAGGGGAAGCATGGGGGCTTAGGAAGGGCATGGGTGGTTAGGGAGGGGAGAGGAGGAGGGGAAAAGAAGTAAACATATATTTTTAAAAAACACATGAACGTGGCGGGCTTCAGCCTCTCCGCCATTCCCTCGTCCTCATCATGGCTTCTGTGGAATCAGGAAACACCCAGGCTTCTGTGAGCCAATCACAACACTGCAATGCAGCATTGTGATTGGTCTGAGCATTGAAGTTCAGACAGGGAATGGAACACTGGACATGTTCTCCACCCAGGATCTAATGTAATCTGGGTGTCTCCTCCCAGGCTGTAATTTAGCCTGGGTGGACAACATGCAAAGTGTGCATGACATTTTGCCCGGCCCCACACGGCCAGTCAAAATGCCATGCACACTAAGAAGTGCCTACCACTCCTCCCCAGCCTCTAAACAGACCAGCCCGACCCCACCCGAACCAACTTGTAGCATCCTGCTACAATAAGTACAGACACAAGTAACCATATAAACTGGAGCTTTATTCACTACGTCTTACCCCTGCCTTGTCCCTACTCTAACTATCCATTTCCTGCGTCCACTCCTCCTCTTCCTCTGGCCCCCTAGCTCCGCCCACTCCCAACTACTGGTGTGCTAACTTCACAACATCTCCCCCCTTTGTGACAGAACAAACAAAACATACTGACTTCTCAGTCCATCTCCTCGATCAGTCTCTTGGGTGGACGTACGTCACGATGAGGTCGTGGTGACCTGGCTCTCAGACTATTGGTACTCAGTGTCTCACTGATCGTAGCAGTGCTCTCATGATCATTTGAATGCAGTTCTTTTGCTCTGGGACTGTCCGTTTCACTCATCATGGTTCTTGAAGTATCTTGTGGCAGTTTCTTAAAGTGCGAGATGTTTCTCGTGACTCGCCGCTGTTCGGACTCTGCAGTCACCATAGTCCCTTTCCTTCTTGTAACCACCAATGGTTCGTCCTTGAATGGACAGTCAGTCTTTTTCTGCGTTTCCTGCTTGACGATAACATGGTCCCCTTCGTGTAATGATAATGACCTCGCTCTTCTCCGGTGGTCTGCGTAGGCCTTCATTTTTCCTTTGTTGCGTTCATCAATGGCTCTTATTTCACGCGAGTCTTTCTCAGATGATGATGTTTCCAAGGCTCCATCCCACGTTGGAATGCGATTCCTCATGGGGCGTCCCAGCATGAGAGTCGCTGGGCATTGGCCAGTCGTTGCGTGAGGAGTTGTACGATAAGCTCGAAGGACTTCATTGAGTGCTGTTTGCATGTCTCTCCCTTCCACGGTGGCATGTTGGAAGGTCTTTTTGAGCGTGGCCATGAACCTCTCAATTGTCCCATTTGCCTGTGGCCAGAGCGGCGTAATCCTGCGGTGATGAAAGTCTAAGTGTTTCGCAAAAGCTGCAAAGTCATTTCCATTGAAAGGAGGCCCATTGTCCGATTTAACTATCTTGGGAACTCCCCACGTTGCGAAGACTTCATCGAGTACTTTAAGAGTACTGGCAGTGTTCGTAGATGGCACAAAACAGGCAATGGGGTATCTGGAATACTCATCAATGATGGCCAGTACATATTTGCCCGATGACAGGGGTCCATAAAAGTCTATGGCGATTTCTTGCCACACACCACTGGGCAGGGTGGTCATATGTAATGGTGCTGGAGGATCGCTCTTGCTAGTGAGTTGACAGAGATGACAATCCTTCAAGGTGACTTCCACTAGTTGATCGAGGAACGGAAACCACACTCGTTCCCTTAGTGCTCGTTTGGTCGACACTATTCCTCGATGCCCTTCATGTGCAAGAGCAACCACTCCATGTCTCAGTTGAGTAGGAATTACAATCCTCTGATCACGCAACAGTATGCCATCAGTCGTGACCGACAGTTCGCCACTCACGTGCCGGAAGGCTTGTAGTTCACGTTGGGTCAGAGAGTCGGCATTGTCGTCCTGAGGATCGTGCCTCCATCGATTGTTGCGGACTTTGTGAAGGACTTTCTGCAGGATGACATCCTGTGCTGTACTTTCTCGAATGGTCTCCATAGGGATAGCTGGAGGAAGAGCTTGGTCTGTTACAAAATGAATGTACTCTTCTGCGATGGAGGACTTGGAAGCTGACGATGGAAGAGGATGCCGGGACATGTAGTCCGCTGGATTTTCAGACTTCCCTGGTTTGTGAACTATAGTGAAGGTATATTCCTGTAACCGTAGGCCCCACCTCTCAATCCTCGGGGGCATCTTGGATCTTGGGTTTCCATAAATGGTGATGAGAGCTTGATGATCTGTAATTAGAGTGAAATGTTTGCCATAAATAAAGACATGAAAATGTTCACATGCCCATACTACGGCTAGGCTCTCCTTTTCGGGCTGGGAGTAGGCCCGTTCCGGCTCAGTCAGACTACGACTCGCGTAGGCAATGATGCGGCGTTGATCTGAGTCATTTTCATATTGTGCCAGGATCGCTCCAAGTCCCACGGGGCTGTCATCTACAGTTATTTCAGTTTTTCGCTTTGGGTTGAAATATGACAAGTGGTTCGCTGATTCCACCGCTTTCTTGATTTCCTTGAATGCCTGCTCACATTGGGGAGTCCATTCAAATGGCTGACCCTGTTTGGTTAGCATGCGGAGGGGGTGGCTGATCGTAGCGTAATCCCTAATGTAACGAGCACAATAACTGGCCATTCCAAGGAACGACCTGAGGTCGCTGACATCTCGGGGACTCTTGGTGTTGTTTAAGGTCACAATTTTGTCAGGATCAGGTTTCATGCCGGCACCAGAAAAGATACCACTGAAGAACTTCAGCGTGGCCTGGTGAAATTCGCATTTTTCTTTGTTCAGAGTCAAGTTCGCCGCCAATAGGGCATGGCAGACACGATTGAGCGCAATGTCGTGTTCTCGGACGTCAGAACCATAGACAAGGATGTCATCGCTATAGTTGAGCGTGTTAGGAATAATTTGAATGACTTGCCGAATCATTTCTTGAAATATCTCGGCCGCCGAGGACACACCGATGCTCAGTCTTTTATATCTAAACAACCCTGTTGGACTTTGGCCCTTAGGGCAGGTTCACCCCTAGACTTTTTGCGTGAAATGGTGACCTGGCAATAGTGATTTTTGGGATTCTGCGCACTTTCACTGTGTCCCAGTGGAAAGTGCGTGCGCACTCTGAGTGCATGTGCTGAGCTAGGCCTGCCCGCCCATAGGAATGCATGGGGAATGTATGTGTCCCTGGTAGTTCCTGATGCGTGGGGTGTACAGGCTTGAGTCTGGTATGTGTGAACTCGTGTGAGTGAATGCTGCGCAACGGTGTATGCAGCATGTATGTGTCTAGTAGGGAAGCGCCATTTCTAGACATGGCTGTACGTGTGCTGTGAGGGTGCTGGCGTGTGATTGGCTGGAGCTGGCTGGCATGCCAGGCTCCAGGAAGTCTGGATGGGTCTGCCCGGTGGTGAGTGGGAGATCTGCATGAGTAATGTGTGGGAGGAGTGTACCTGTGTCCTGGATGGGCTGGGTTTTCCCCACACAATGCTGGCTCCGCCCCCCTGTGGTGTGTCTAATGACCCAAGCCCTGCCAGTGAATAGAGAGGGTGGTTGAGGTAAACAGAGTACTCAAGAACCAGCTGCGACTGGTTCCGCCCCCACTCTGCACCTTCAGACAAAGGAAAATGGTGTATAAAAATGGGGCTGTGTCCCCACAGAAGTTGTTCTCTTCCAGGATCCTGACGGGGCTGTTGCTGGGCCAGAGGACCGCCACTTGGGGTGTCTCCCTGCCTGGAGACCCAGTGAGCTGGCTCTGGGCCCGGCCTTGCCCCCCTGCGTTGCTGAAGGACTTTGACTGGGCTTTAGGGGCTCCTGGCGCTGGGGAGCGCCTTACCTTGCCCTATAGCGCCTGGGAGCGCTTTTGTTCTTCTCTAGCGCTTTAGAGCGTTTTTTGTGGCTTATAGCGCTTGGGAGCGCTGCTTTATTGTCCTCAACGCGCCTGGAAGCGCTGTGCCCGTCTTTAGCGCTGAGGAGCGCTTTACTTTTGGCAGCCGGTGCCCACCCGGCATTGGCCCGCATTTTGCGTGAGGAGCGGGCGGCGCGGGAGGCCACGCCGCTTTTTGCCGACTTTCCAAAGTCCCCTGGCAGGTGCCCACCCTGCCAGGACCCGTGCGCTGTGTCTTGGGAACCGGAGCCCACCCGGCATTGCCCCAGAGATTGCCGCCTGTTCGAGAAAACCGCCGCCGGCCCGCGACCAGGAAGTCAGGCAGGCCGGGGGCGGTACTGCGGGACACTCGTCATTCCCCGGGCCGCGCTCTGATTGGCTGCCGGCCCGGGACCTAACTGGAGGAAGAAGCAGCCCGCAACCGGCACCTTGCACGGGGCTCCCAGGAGCTAGGGAGAGCCCCGTGGTGACCAGCTGGAAGGAGGGAGCAGAGCCTGGCCGCGAGACCCCGCCGCCCAGGAGGGAGCCGCTGCAGAGGAGTCCTCGCTCCAAGTACCGGTGAGTGGGGCCGGGAGAACGAGTGAAGGGAGGAGGGCGTCGGGACACGCTGTCGGTGCCCGCCCTCTCCCCTCCAGCCAGAAGGCCCTTGTTGTGAGCCCTGAGAGGCTCCTGGGCCAAAGTGAATCTCGAGTCCCCCGGGAAGGGGACTCCGACGCTCCGGGGGCATTCTGGTGTGCGAGCCCCGAGGCTCCGGGGGCATAATTTGTTCATTTGAGCCCTGAGAGGCTCCTAGTGCCCACATTGTGTTGCGAGCCCAGAGAGGCTCGTGGGGGCCTTTCGTTGTGCAGAGCCCCGAGGCTCAGTGGCAGCCCATAGTGTTTTGTTGAGAGCCCTGTGAGAGGCTCAAGGTGCCACCTATGTATTAAGAGCCCTGAGAGGCTCAGGGGGACAATTTATTTCTTGAGAGCCCAGCGAGGCTCCCACATTGGCCCCATTGTTGTTGTTGAGCCCTGGAAGGCTCAAACCTTGTTGCACCAGTTGCCCAGCACTTTGTGGGCAACTGCTACGTTTAGGCCCCTGGACACTGGGACACAGGGCGTCCTAGCCCCAACAAGGCCAGAGGGCCTAGGGACAGTCACAGGTGGTGACTTACGTGAGTTTGGCGCAACTGTGTTTTATTGCTACACCTCTGAATGTATTGTGATGCATCATGTGTTTTCCCTCCTTACACCTCTGAATGAATGTTATGCATTGCATCATGTGTTATGTTCTTACACCCCTACAGGTATTGTAATACTTAGGTGGTTGTTTTCTCCCTAGTACAGGTGGTGCTAGTGAGGTCCTGGTTACCAGTAATTACTGGTTGTGTTATATTTTTGTGCTAAAGTAATTTTTCATTCTAAGTGCTATTTCTGAAATTGTTACTTCTGATTCCTGACAGTGGTCCAGGTGGCCCTGTCTTGTACAAATCCCTTGTAAATTCTGCCCGTGCCTCTGGCACATTGTAAAGTGTGTGTTTTATCTAATGTGTTTTGGTGTAATACAAAGGCTATTTTTATATAACCTTGTGTGGAGTTTCCTTTGTGGTGGGCCTTTGGTTGTTGTTGCTGGGGTGCGTGCGCAAATACTTAACTTACATCGCCTCCAAGTTTAGCCTTGCTGCTCGCGCCACGTTACCTAGAGGGTGAGCGGGGGTTATCTTGGCGTGTAACTCCCTTGCCCTGACTTGGGAGTGGTGGTCTCTGACTAACTTTGGCGAAAGCCCTGGGCAGCCGGGGATCCCATTTCCAACAAACCCCAGGTGGGTTGCGAAGGTGGTGATGTATCTAGACCCCGCTTCCAATTCCAATTGATGGTAACCTTTATTCAAATCCAATTTGGAAAACACAGTGGCTCCATTAAGTGCTGCGATCATGTCGCTCAAGTGTGGCCCCGGGTGTCGCTCCCGTTCTATTGCAGTGTTGGGCAGGCGCATGTCCACACAGAGTCTGACTTTGTCGGCCGTGCCCTTTTTTGGGACGATGACGACTGGCGATACCCATGGGGTCGGGCCGTCAGTGCGTTCGATGATGTCCGCAGCTAATAAATCTTGGAGTTCTTCCTCAACAGCGGCCTGTAGATGAAATGGTACCCGCCGAGGGTGTTGGGCGACGGGCCTGACTTGTTCATTGATGTGCAGTCGCACTTGACAGTCTTTCAATTTGCCCAATCCTTGAAACAATCTGGGAAACAGGCGAGTCACGTCTCGGATGTCGCTGACTTTGAAAAGAATTTCTACCAGGTGGAGCCGTTCAGCGGTTGGTAGGCTCAAAAGACAGTCTGCTTCAGGGCTCTTGATAACATGGATGACCACTGATATAGTTGTGTTGTCGTGTGTAAGAGTCGTTGAGAACTTCCCAGGCAGGGAAGTGGCTTCTTAGCCATCCACGTGAAGACTCTCATGGGTGCAAATGTCAGAGAAGGTCGTGGACTCATCCTTTCATATTCGGTGACTGGAATGTAGTTTAAGGATGCACCAGAGTCTAGCACAAACTTTGAGTCGTGATTTCCAACTTTGATGTCCAGCCGAGGGTATCTCTTGAGCTGGTCCGGATCTGCTGCCAAATTCAGGTATTCAATGGTGTATGTAGAGTCTCGGGACGACGGTCTGGATTCTCTGGAAGGTGACCTCCTCTCCCACCGAGATCGACGTGATTCCCTGCTAGAATGTGACGATCCAGAGGACTGTTCCGTCTGATCTTGGACAGCTCGCGCATAGTGTCTTCGAGTGTCGGACCGCGACATTCTTGGGGCTCTGCTTCGTGTGTCAGTTCGTGCTGTACCTGTGTGGCCACTTCGTTTTTCCTTATTGTAATCCCCACACATGGCTTCGAAGTGGTTAGTTCGACCACACTTCCGGCATCTCTGGCCCATGGCCGGGCAGCTGTCCACATGAGGGTAATCATACCCGCATCGGTAGCATTTTCTCACTCTTTCCAATCGTTTCTCCTTCGTCCATGGTTCTCGACGTTGGTATCTTGATTGCTCCTGACGGGAAGACGTGTGCGACCTCCATTGTTTGTCTCTTGAGCTTCTTCGACTGTTATCTTTGGCGTGCACACGTCGCACCTGTTCATGACTCCCTTTGTGTTCCGTTTCCATGATGGCTGCGTACTTCTCCGCCTGATCATAAGCTCGTGTCATTTCTTCTATTTCATCCAATCCATGTGCTTTTCTCAGCAGGCGCCTCCTAAGTTGATCCGAATGACATCCGTCTATTATTTGAGATTTGATGGCGGCATCTGTAGAGAAAGAATCAAATTCACAGTATTTGGCTAGTCTCCGCAGACGCACCATGAATGCACTCATGGGCTCATCCTTCCCTTGCCTCGCGGAGTGGAATGTGTGTCGTTCGTAGTCTACATTTCGCTTGTGAAGAAACTTTTTATTTAGAACCTCGCATGCTTTAACATAAGTATCCACGTCGGTGGCAGGAAGGTCTTTGAGTATTTTGACTATCTCTCGCCCCGCCAGGTTGCGCAGAGCAATCAGCTTCTTTTTTTCGTCAGTGATATCCGACCCTTCAATGTAATCCTCAAACTCTTCTAGCCACTCTTGCCACTTGGGGCCCATGTTTCCTTCCGTTGTCACTTTGATAGGTGCGGGTGCCCGCAAGAGCGATCCACTTGGTAGCAGTGGAGCGTCGTCTTCTTCAGCCATTTTTCAGCAATCTCACTTGACCCACTTGGCTTCGCCAATGCTTGTTTAATTTGCCAATGCTTGTTTCATTCAGTCGCCAATGCTTGTTTACTTTGCCAATGCTTGTTTCTTTCAGTCGCCAATGCTTGTTTCTTTCAGTCGCCAATGCTTGTTTTCTTTGCCAATGCTTGTTTCTTTCAGTCGCCAATGCTTGTTTCTTTCAGTCGCCAATGCTTGTTTTCTTGACCAATGCTTGTTTCTTTCCCAACGCCTGACTTCAAAATGGCCGCCGTTGCATTGCACAGGGTTGTCCTTCTCAGACGCCTGACTTTAAGATGGCCGCCGTCACTGCAGGCACACACGAGGCTAGCTCTCCAGGCTCATTCACTCGGGGTATTCAGGACTCACCGGCGGTCGGCTTCTGGGGCAGTCCACGCCAGGATTCACTCCTCCACGGTCACCATGGACAACAGGTGAGATCGGGGTGGGCTCCCGGCTCGCCTCCGCAGTTCCCGGTTGTCTTCGCCGATGACCTCCCAAACCTCACGCATCGGGCGTGAGGTTTTCCGACGTCCGATGGCTCACGGGCTCGGATTTCAGCGCTCACAGCAGCGCTTGCTGGCGGCACGTTGTGGATGCCGTCCACACTTCAGGGACACTCTTCTTACCGCTCTGGGCACTTCACAGGGTCGGAGTGGGCTCCCGATCCCTGCACACACAGGCGCTTCACACCGGCACACGCTTCCAGCGTGAGGCTATTTTAGCGCGACAGACTGCTTTGCCTTCGCGCAGTTTGGCGCTCGTTTCTTTGATCTCCAGGCGGCAACCAGCAGCGTTTTCAGAGCTGCTCGGGCAGGGCGTCTTCTCAGCGCTGTGGGCACAGTGGGGCTGGCATCTATCCCACCCTCGTCGCCAGTTGTAGCATCCTGCTACAATAAGTACAGACACAAGTAACCATATAAACTGGAGCTTTATTCACTACGTCTTACCCCTGCCTTGTCCCTACTCTAACTATCCATTTCCTGCGTCCACTCCTCCTCTTCCTCTGGCCCCCTAGCTCCGCCCACTCCCAACTACTGGTGTGCTAACTTCACAACACAACTGAGCCAGTACGTTTAAATAAAACGATAGTAACATTAAGCTGATATAATTAAATTTTTCGGTTTTTATTTGCTCACTCAGTGAGCTGTGGGCGGCACTCCTCTGCCTTAGCAGAGGAGCCACCACTGTTAATTTCTCTTCCTTATATATTATAGTCCTTTATATTGGGCTGGGCCCCACTGTTGTGATGTTGGTATGTAAAAGGCATTGACTGCTGTTGAGCAGACAGCAACACAGCTTAAATACATTTCTGCACAGTGAAGTTCGAGATTTGAAGCAAGCACCCATCAGAACGGTCATTCTGGTAGGGATTTAGGTCCGATTAACAAAGATCCATTCACAATCTAGGAAATGCAGTTTGCATATCGACTAGTTTCTGACTCGATGTGCATTTTGCATGCAATCTATGTCCTAACAGGTGACATCACAAATTGCACTTCTGAGGGGGTTGCAAAAGGACCTACTATTGACATTTAGTTAGGCAGGTTGAAATATGTCCCCACGTGGAAATGACTGCTAATGCATAGATTGTAGCCTGCAAGGCACGGCATCCTTACATTTGCTTTCCCAAATAAGTTAAATATGTAATACCTATCCATTAAGGAGACGATGTTGCTTTAAAAATAATCCCTTTGCGAATCACATCGGGGGTCAAAGGGGTCAGAGGGCAGTAACCACTGTGTGCTCCCCTCTTAAGGCTACCCAAAATGATTGCCTAAGGGAATCAGAAAGCACCACCTTTGAGGTGTTGGTATTTTATCAATGGTTTGCAACAGAATTGCTGACTCAAAGAATTGATGCATTCTATTACAATTCCAAAAGAGGAGAGGGATTCTGATTGTACACCTCTTCAATTTGCTTTTCATAATGGGTTACAAACCTCAATTTATGAGATTTCGAAAAAGGTCTTGAACTTAAGAAAGTAGAGTTTGTGGTAGCAAAGTCTGCTATTAACGATTTGCAGGCTTTCCAAGCGCAAAATAGTTTTTTTTAATGTAAAGTCGATCGACCACCGTTGTCTCCAACATGGTGCTTCCTGTGATTTCATTTGCATCTTCCGCCATGCATTCTGCAGTGTCTAATTCTGTTGGGTTTACACTTATGCCAGATTTCATGTGTCTGTTCCTAAATTAATTCTTTTGTCTTGGCGGAGCCTTCTTTACAAGTTCAGATGTGTTTTGTCTCCGGTATATAAGGACACATTTGCAAGTACTTGCTAAATCAAGCCGAACTTTCTGCTTGAAAAAGGGAAGTCATATTTGCGGAAAAAAGCTTCCAATGTTTTCTTTTGACTAGCAAGGGCAATTATCTTTGAAAATGCTAATGATCTTTTAAGAGGCACATGTGATCTGTAATTACATAGAGACATTTCCACAAATAATTCATACCTGGCATTGCATCAACTTCTATTTGGCAATGTTTTGTTGAAGTTCAGAAAGGGAAAGATGCACATAACTGGAGGAAATAGCTTGTAAAAATGAATTAACCCGTTGCGTTCATCACAGAAGTTATTTCCTCGCCTGCGATAAACTGCTTGTGACAGACATTGAAACATGTGTAAGGAAGGGACTGACCTTTGCAGTAGCTTTGCTATTCAGTTTTGTGTCAAGGATGTGAACAGATAATTCACTATTTTAAGCGTTTATCCATTTTCATTTACCTTGGTTCGCTCTCTTTAAAGGGCATGGTGGCGTCGCAACAGACAGGCTTTAGGTTTACATGGCTTTCCCCTCCCCTTTCTATAAAGACGGAAACAAGCACTGGCAAAGCTAATGCATCTGGTTATTTAAGTGCAAGTCCTCAATTACTGATTTTCGGTTCGGTTCGGTTGTGTGGATGAGAGAATGTGAGAGTGAGACAACGGTTGGATGGAAAAATGAATGCAGGGATGGATAAACGATTGAGTGACACAGTGCACGGATGATCGTTTTCATTTCCAAAACTGTTTAAATAATGGTATTTTATTACACCATCGTTGCTATCACGGTAAATATAGTAGCCACCTGGAAAAATTTACAATGAAGTGACCTGTATTTACAGAGCTGAATCCAATCGGCTGGATTTAACCGTCCCTTTGGACTTCATGCTCGTTTAGACAGATGATTAGGAAAACAATAGATCGATGGGTGGCAGCTTGCCTTGTGTTGAAGGCTAATCAATAACTAAACAGTTACCTACACTCTGATATACTTTCCCTAAGAAGATTCGGCGTCTCCTTCTTGGTAATCCAAAGATCTTTTCCAAGTAATGGATTTTTGGTCTAGCTGGGTGGTGCAGATTCTAGTGCATTTAACTCGCACTTGGAGCTGAAAGTAGAGTTATGCCACACTTTTCAAGAGTGATAACAAGGAATCCATAGTTATGCAGGTTACTGCTGAACAATGGGTTCAACATTTCAGCACAATTTTTAATCCCAATTCTTATGTAATAAATGTAAGCATTGAAGGGACAGGGGACCTGATATCGTCTCCCTCGGCTTTGACCCTCAGCTCTTCAATTACATTGACTGAGATTGAGGAAGCCTTAGGGAAAGGTGCATCATTAAAAGCTCCAGGCCCGGACGCTGTCCCTTTGGATCTTTTTAAGTCTAACGTTAGTCTGTGGGCACCCATTTTATTGAATGTTTTTAAAGCTGTTGTGGTTGGCCGTATTCCTGCCACATGGAAGGAGGCAACAGTAGTGCCAATTTTTAAGAAAGGTAATAGGTCTGATCCACGTTGTTACCGCCCGATCTCTTTAATAGATGCCTCCTGCAAAATCCTGGGCAGGGTAATCTTGGCGAGATTAGAAAGTTGGGCAGATTCTACTGGATTGATAATTGACTCCCAGTATGGTTTTAGACGTGGGAAGGGGACAAATGAGCAATGCCTCAACCTGGCACTGATCTTGGGCAAGTACATGAAGGCCAAAAAATCCTCGATACATCTGGCCTTCATGGACTTGACAAGCGCTTTTGATACTGTTTGTAGGCATAAATTGTGGAGGATGATGAGCGATATGAGCTTTGAGGAACCTTTAGTCACTTTGCTCCGTAGGTTACATGAAGCAACAAATGTATCCATCAGATTTGGCACGGGAGGGGAAATAACGAAACTGATACCTTCTACTGAAGGTGTCCGTCAAGGATGTATCTTGGCGCCTTTCCTCTTCCTGGTTTATACCAATGGTTTAGAACAGTACCTCTTAAATCAGGGCTGTGATTTCCCAAAAATTAATGGTAAAAGCATTCCTATGCTTTCGTATGCGGACGATACTGTCCTAATGACATTGACAGGAAACAGCATGCAAGTGTGTTTAGACGCCTTTAACAAATTCATGCTTGATCTCGATCTAAAGGTAAACTTTGAAAAATCCTTTGTAATGTCCTGTGGCCCGAAGGGTTCATCCATTAGGAAGTTCGTGGTAAATAACCGCATAATTGGGAAAGTGGGAAATTTCAATTACCTTGGTAATCTGTTTGATAGTAAACTAAGTTGGACACCGGTAATGAAGGTCCGAGCCCAGAACATGACAAGGGCAATAGATGGTATTTTCCGTTTCTGCAGTAAATTGGGGCAAAAGCACATCATGCATCTCAGAAACCTTTATACCTCAAAATGTTTATCTGTAGCTACTTACGGGGCAGGGGTGTGGGGTACTGAAACGCCTGCTGTGATACAAGTGGTGGAAAACAACTTTATAAAAAGGGTCCTATCAGTTCCAAAAAGCGCCTCAAACTATTTTTGCCATAAAGAAATTGGTATGGTCAGCGTTTCCGATACAATCCGCTTGTCCCCTTTACTGTTATGGGGTAAAATTTGGCATTCTGAAGACCTTAAATTAACCAAGGATATCATCACTGATTGCATGGCCCTAGAAAACTCAAAACAGATCCCCTGGTTGTCTTATGTTTGTAATATGCTGAACAAAATTGGACTTAGTACATATTTTAACAACCCTGAAAAAATCGAGGGGAATTATAAGGTGGACATAAAGGCAAAGTATCTGAAGTCACTGAACCAGGTTTCTATGGATAACGTAACTGATAACGGTATTGTTAATGCCTGTAAACCCCTACCACAGTTCTATTTAACATTTACCCTTAACGTGCAATGGCGATTCCTTTTAACAAGGTTTAGACTGGAGATTCTTCATTTTTTACTTGCTTTTCCGAAACAAGGGGGTTGGTGTGAGAGACTGGACCCTTGTCCGTGTAATAACATGGATAGGCAAAGTACTTTACATCTGGTTCTCTTTTGTTCTCTGTACAGAGAGCCAAGACTCCGGTTTATTAAACCAATCTTGAAGAGGAGGCAGCCCTGCACTTATAAGGAAGGGTATGAATATTTGTCATCACTATCCTTTGTGGAAATCTGCTGTGCAATGTTAAATTTTATTAGAATCTCACTAAAGATCAGGAAGAATTATGGGTAGCACCACATGTATGGGAATTTCTTAATTGAAAATTATTTCTCTGAATTTTCTTTTATTGTATCATCATGTCTTTTTTAGTATAATTGTGTATTCAACTGAGTATTCTTTTTAAACACCATGAGGCAAGATGAATTGTATGTTCAATACTTTTATGATTCATTTTATGTATCGAATAAAGTTTTTGAAACGAAAGCCACAGAAATAAATAAAAATCAAACCTTACAGCTTTCTTATAGACAGCAGACCAAGGTATGGGGTCATGTCAATCTACTGACAACCAGAAGATGATGACCTTACCTTCTTCAGGAACCCTCCTTCCAGTAGCGGTCGGCAGTAGGTGTTTCTGTAGGGCGGTGACGTGGACAGGGGGATGTGATGCAGTGTGCGCAACGAAATTCGTTTTGTTTTTCTAAATGTTTACTTACCTGTAAAACTCCGTAATCCATACATTACTACCCGCCACCCTACCCCTCCCCCTGCCCACATCATCGCCCTACAGAAACACCTACTGCCGACCGCTACTACCTCCTTCCACCCTGGATGCACACTCAAGTGAAACGATCAGGTTCCCTACCACCACCCAGAACACTCTATGTGCCACAGAGAAGAGATTCCAAAGACATGAAGCCAAGATTCCCTCCTAGTTTTGCCAAAAGTCTCTATTTGTGTCTTAATATTTAATATCCTCCTAGTTGTACAGTATTTAAATGCATTATGATAATGTAGCACCAAAATACTTTGACCATGTGTATACATCCAAGCCTCCAGTCCTGTTCACTATTTGTTCTTGGGGACATTCTATGTGTGCTCCTTTCTCTGAAACCTCTAGTGTATAACTGTAGCCATCTTGATAACTCCTTTGATCCTGTTCATCCATAAGTTTGGTACGTAACTGTAGGAAAGTAGGATCTGTTTTCATAGTTACCCCCAATTTTGCTAGTGTCATTCTGTTTTTCTGATTGGTCTGACTGAGATCCTGCTAATCAGGACCCCAGTCACTGTGCTCCCTCCCTAAACTGGACTATGGTAAGTACTTTGTTACCTCCTTAATTGGCTATTGGTGTACCCTTTTAAGTCCCTTGTATATGGCACCAAGATACCCAGGGCATAGGTACACCAGGGGTCTCCAATAGGCTGCAACGTGTATGATTCCACCCATGGGACACCAGTCAGACTGTGACTACAGGCCTGCTATTGCAGCCTGTGTGAGCTGGTGTTAGCACCACTCACCATAGAAACAAGTTCCCTTGTAATTGTGGGCACTGCTCTTAAAACCTATAGTTACCCCTAGCGTTGGCCTTTCAATCCTGAAGGCAGAGTGCTTGGTGTGAGGTTACCCTAGATGAGCAGGACACCTCAGAGAAACCCAGGAGTCGATTCACCAGTCTTTGTAAGTGTGGTCAGCCATTTCATATATATAGTGGACATCAAGTCAATTATGAGATGTCTAACTGTATATTGGCTGCACCGAAACCGGTTATGTTTAGTATCAAACATGTTAAAATCCTACCCCAACACCGCTTCGGATATTGGATGTAGGATCCCATGTACTGGGGACTCCCCTAGGAAGCCCCCTTGTATTCCTGGTACCAGCCTTTCAGGGTCTAACAGCAATCTAGTGCTGCTGTTGACACACAGACATGATTCTACCCTCCTGCTACTGAGCCAGGCTCGTGCAGAGGAGGTACAACAATAGGTTTCCTGTTGCAGGGACGTGTGACCCCCTCTCAGACAGGACTTAGTGAGTTTGTCTGGGGTGGGGGAGCTTGCTGGTGCCACCAGGCTGCATTTAAGGGCACATGTGATGCCCCCTTGCATACTCCAGTTAAAACCAGTTCAGGAAGCTGTTGACTCCCACTCTGGTGCGTAACTGGACAAAGGGCAAGGGAGTATCTCCTCTTTGGGAGGGATCCCTGTATCGTCCCAACCCTTTCCTTAGGGTACGTAAGGGCTTATTTGTGAGTGGCTCGTCAGATTGATTGCGAGACAAGGTTAAGTTCTGAAACCACTTCATCTTCAACCGTCTGGGTACTTTGGAATTTGTTAGACTTCGCTTTGAGAACCGAGACTGCATCTGGAAGACTTCTGCTCCTCCTGCTCTCGTCGTCCTGCAGTCTTCAGTATCGTCTGCACCTGTGCCCCATCCAGGTTATTCTCCAGACCTGTGGGCATCAAAAACACCCAAAGGAATCCCCACTGGAGCAAAGGAGTTACTCCCCTGCAACTGCAGGCACAGCAACAAAGCTGACCGATCTGCTGCTCCTAAGCTCCCACGAACTCTGAAAGGTTTAGCAACACAGGTGGTGGTTTTGCAGCTTCCTTGATGCCTGCACTGTCTTCTCAGCATGTTTGAAGCCAGTATCCCTCGCCGGAAGTGCTGGGGCAGTCCCACTGTGCACTGTGTTGACTTGCCATTGCCAAGGCCTGTTGGCCTTCTTTTCCAGAGATCTTTTGGCTACAAAAAGCTCTTGCTTCCAGCAACTCTTGATATCAAGATCTTTGTCCTCGCCACATCCTTTGCACCGTGGACCTGCATCCTTTGTGAGCTGCTCAAGGTCCTATTCCAACTCCTGTGCCGTTGGCCTGTGGGACCTCTCGAGAGTCTTCTTTGGCTCCATTGGGCTCCACCACTTGCTCATGGCCTACTCTGACTCTCCTGGGAAACATCCTTTGCGACAAAACTTTTTCCACGCAGTACCCTTACAATGCAGGAATTACAACGCAAGTCGTTACAACAACTTGCGCTGGAGGGCGCTGTAGGATAGGGAATAGTTTAATTTGCTATCCAAAACCTTTCCTACTATCCAGGGGGACTGGAGTTGGAATAGTAAATTAAACTATTCACTATCTAGCGCCCCCCAACGCAAGTCGTTGTAACGACTTGCGTTGTAAAACCTGCGTTGTAAAGGCGTGTGTGGAAAAAGCATGCGTTGTAACGACATACATCCAACTCTCCTGCACATGGTGAATCTCTTGGGCCTTGCTGGTCCTGATACTGTACCTTCTTAGTTTTCCTCTTCTGTTGCTGCTGCCAAGGTTTGTTGGTGCTCTCACCAGACACCGACCCCCTGGTTCTCGACTTCTGACATGGGACAGCTCATTAACAGTTCCTGTTCTTCCACAGCACTGCCTGGTCCTCACAGCTGCAGCAACACGATCACAGTCAACTCTCCTGCATCTACCGTCATCAGAAGTCATTGGTCTTCTGTGCCTCTTGGTCCCTCCTGAGTGGCATAGATTCTGTCCCCTCTCCTTGTAGGCACTCCTTTTCAAGCATACGCCCTTGGATTCCAATGAACTATTTCACCTTCTTCTCCAGCAGCATCTTCACTGAAGTCCTCCATTGTGGTCTACTGCGTTTTCCGACGTCACTTCACATCTATGCACCCGGATTCCCTGGTGTAGGTATCCTGGTTTCCACGGGTGGCATGACTCTTCTACCTTCCATATTCCACTGGGTTTCTTCAGGGTCCTCTCGGAAGGGTCCTTCGTCTTAAAAACTGCAACCACAACTTTCCCATTGACTTGCATGGAATATGCAGCTGTGTTTCCACTCTGCACACAGCCTTAATGGGGTTCCTGGGTACTTACCTTGGGTGGGTCCTTGGGTACCCAGCTCTTCTAAGTCTTCTGTGTCTAGTCTTGACTTTGGTTGCAGTTCACATTCCACTATTTTAGTATGTGGTTTGGTCTCCCCCTGGAGGCCACTGTGTATTTGTGCTACACACCTGTTCTACTATTGAAATATTGTGTTTATATCTCCGGGTAGGAGAGCTACTAATGTGTTAGTGAGTGTGTATAATGCATTCCTATTTTTTTTTAACTACACTGTGTTGTTCTTTTTCACTTAACCTACACTATATGATGAGTTCAGAGAAAAGAAGCTGCTTAACACTCCTTCTGGACTAAGCCTTAAATCTGCTCTCCACAGCTACCACTTAGAGAGCTTTCTATGGTTGTCTAAGACCACTAAAATCACCTTGAGGATTGTCTGGATTAATGGAAGGTGCTTCACTTAAATAAGTGTGCACCATACACTAAGCCAGTCTCCTACAATAACCTTCACTGATTCCATACGTACCCGTTTGCAGGCTCTTCTATTAATCTTTGACTCCTTGTGTGATGTCTTACTAGTGTTTGGTGGACTTCCGCACGTGCAGGGCCTTAGGCAAGAGTGATGCTTCATTCCCTGTGCCTCTATGGAACTACAATTAAGGAAAATACCAACAGGGCAATCTCAGAGAGATGTACCTGCAGCAAAGATGCACTGACAGTTTGAGTTGTCGCTAGCAGGTCAAGCAGTTCTTCCTTTTCCATTGCCTGCATATCAGGAGTATTTAGCAGCATGAGGATGCCTGCAGTGGCTCCTTTGCCTCGTTCCTCCATTGCTAGACGCAGAAGCACTTCTGTAGCGCTGCTACTCGGCCATAAAGTGAGCTCTACTGTAAGGTAGCAATCCACAGGCCTGGTCCGCTGCAACCTACATTAAAACCTTTTTGCCCGAGTGGAATCCTTCAATAAGTGCCAAATATTACAACTCCACCCCCCCACCATATACAATCCCTCCTTGCTTCTAGAGTTAGCAAGGGATCCGGATAAAGAAAGACACACACTCCCCGGAAGTAAGCTAAGAAATAAAGGGTTCTTGTTTTTAATCTCTAACAATTACAAATGATTTTTTTAAATGAGAACATGTGTGATGATACCAGAAACACAACGAGAGACATGAACAATTGCTTGCTGCAAGACGCGTTGCATTTATCTTTCATTCAAGGCTAGGAAATAAATGGCTATTTCACACACATTATTTGTGATGCATCATACACATGCTGTTGCTTGAATATAATTGTAATAATAGCGGTGATTTATATAGCCTGAAATGCAAACTGAATTGGTGTTGACGCTTAATATGTGTTAATTACTGCCCAATTCTCCCCAAAGAATCCTACGGATACCCTGCTACTTAAATGCAGGTGTTTGTAGCAGGTGCATAACATACCAACGTATTTATGAGGATCGGATTTTAACATGCGAGCTGCAGTGTATACACAGTGCTCAGCAGGTGGCACAATAAGCTATGATGTGATTATTCAAATCTATGGCAACTGATTTCACATAGGTTTCTGTAGCAAGCACTTTTAACTACCTGAGGTATATTATTCTCTTAGAGTTTCTAGATATTACAAGAAAGCTGGTGGCAGCCACCTTAAGTACTAGTTCAGGGGGTTAATGTTTCTACTGTAATACATTGCATTGGAGGCTTAACCATTAGGCTCTTACCTTTAAGTGGCAGAGAACAACATATACATAATGTTAATGCCCAATGAACTGGCGGTCATTATTCGTCCACTGGGACATGCACAATGTGTTGGTAAGAGCGCCAATTTACAAGGCTCAGTTACAGAGGTGAGACCTAATTTAGGGCTTGCATCTCTGCAGCAAAATGCTCTATGACAGTGCTTTTAAAACCAATGGGAGGCACTTAGTTACACTTATTTATTGACAGCATTTATTGAGCGCTAGCTAGTCCACAAGGTGTCAAGGTGCTTTACATATAATGCGAGATCATTTGAATGAAATGCATGCATAAGTACAGACATAGAAAATCATGATTGACATTGTGATGGACCATACAGGGAATCCAATCAGGGACTGGGGAGTAAGCCAGAAGTACTACAAGAGTAAAAAAAAGTCTTATATACCATGGCAAAATGGCCACCCATTCTGTTTGGGCACAGAGCTCATAATCTCCACTACGTTGCTAGTGGACCGCCCACCCTATTTAGAGATCCCTACCTGCCTAGAGGGAGTTTTGTACTGTAATAATATAAAAAAAACATCCCAATCTACAAAGATTTTTCTTCTTGAACGGGGGGATCATTATCAATTACCACAAACCTTTCCGCCATGCCACACATGGCTGACTAATGCAAATAGAACAATTGATGGACAGAGTGCAGAACAATGTCATACATTCACCCCAGTACAGAGATCTGTCCCTAAATCCATTGTTTGTTTGCTCCCACTGCCATTCCAGTTTGAACAAAATGGATGATGATCTCCCCACCCTCAATAGGGCAGGACGACAGTCAGTGTGAGCTGGTGTCTCCATGACAGAGCTAGTGGGGGGTACACCAGTGTAAAGCTGGTGCTTTCCATGACATTTAATACAGAAAGGGAAGCACAAGATTGTCAAGGAGTTAGCACCTTTGATTTATGATGGCACTTAAGCGCAGCTAAACTCTGAAAATGTCTTGTAAGAAAATCCCTCTTTTGATTGACCATTCTCAGTTTTGTAGGCTGATGTTTTTGATTTTTGGACTCACCAGGAACCTGCTAACTAGAACTCATTGTGTTCTGACCCCTAAAACGTGTTCAATTGATAAACTCACGAATTTACACATTTAGCTTACACTTAATCCCTAGTATATGGTACCCTGTATGTCATGGGTCAGTAAGATAAATGTAGTAAATAGGCTGCAGCTCATACAGTGCCACCATAAAGTGGTCATGTAAAATCCTAGCTGGGCAGTTTTAAAACTGCCATATTGACTGGTCAAAATTAAAATCACCCTTTTACCAGGCCAAAACCTTCCTCTCAATTGTAGTAAGTCACAACTAAGGGGCCGATTATGACCGTGGACGGACTTGAGTCCGTCCGCGACCCCTGAGGAGGAGGGAACGTCCGCAAGGGCTGCGGCGTTCCCTCCGATCAGATTAGGATGTGACCGCCAGCGTGGCGGTCACACCCTCTATCTTTAACATTGCAGCGGGTGCAGCTTCAAGCAGCACCCGCCGCAAGGTTAAAAATGCATGCATCGCATTTGCATGCACAAAGCGGCAGGCACCGCGCAGTGTCTGCTGCTTTGTGGACGCAAATGCAGGGGGGTACCATAGGTACCCCCATGTGCACCCCCCACCCCCCCTTCACCCAGGGGGCCCGCAACAGGCCCCCGAAGTGAAAGTCTGTACGCTTTTCCACGGCGGAAAAGCCGCCGCGGAAAAGCATGTCTTTCTCTCCATCCTAATATGGCTGGCGGTGTCTGATAGACACCGCCAGCCATGTTAGTGCTTTTCCGCCACGGTCTGAAGGCGACCACGGAGGAAAAGCTGCGGACGGAATTTCAGACCCACCAGCCATCCTAATATGGCGGTGGGTCTTTGGAGGCTCCGCAGCGGTTTTCCGCATCCTCCGGGCCGGCGGTGGATTCCGCCGGCCCGGAGGATGCAGAAAAACTGCAATCATAATCGGCCCCTATAGTTGGTCTTACAAGCGGTAAGGCAAGATGCATAGTATTAAAAAGTAAGACATATGTATTTTAATGTTTTTACATGTTCTTACGTAAAAAGGGTCACATTTCTCCTTGTAGCAAGGCTAACTATTCCATAAAAACACTGGGTTACTTTATTACACACAATAAAACTAATTTCAGATTGGCACTACCTAGCACAGTACTTATTGTTATCTTAACGTAACTCCAAAGTCGATTTTTTCCCTAACTATTTCTGAAATAGTGACTTTAGAAAGTCATTATTTACCTGCTTAAAGCTTCTGGTAGCCTTTTCAGAGTTAATGCCAACTGTCACCTGGCAGAGTGCTGGCCTCCTGCAAGGAGGCATGAATGGCTCCTAGGAAAGGCAACACAAGGGTCTTGATTGGGATGAGGTGTGACCTTCCCTTGACAGGATGGCCTGGAGGATGTGCCCATCAACAACACAAGCTTCAAAGGAGCATCCCCTGTTGCAGGCAGATGTAACTCATACCTAGGCCTACCCCGTCCATTTCCCAGGTAGTCACATTGACACTAATCCCAGTGGGGAAAAACCTGTTTCGAAACTGGTTTGCAAGCAAAGATTCTAATTTCCCTGGACACACTTCAGGGTGTGCTTAGAGCTCTGTCCGGGAGAAGAAAAGTTCTGCCTTGTTAAACTTTGTCAAAAAGTTCACTGTGGGGCTATGGTCCCCAGGAAATTATGTCAAAGTGGGCAGGGTTGCCCATGGAAACTTTTTCACATTTGGTCAGAGAGTCTCACCTACCCACAAGCTAGTGCCAGGCATAAATGTGGCACCTCTGGATACCTTCTTCAGAACACATGTGGGTCTGTGGAAGAGAGAAGGATTGCACCTGCTGTTCAACTTCTAGAGAGAAACCCCAAGGGCTGGACCTGCTCCCACTTAAGCAGAACAGGAAGGAGAAGAGGACTCCAAAGATGATTTGACTGGCATCCTTTTATGCTACGGGGCTACAAAAAAAGCTGCAAGAAGCCTTTGTTTTCCAAGAGCGCAGCTGACTAGTTTCAACAGGATTGGCTGTAAACCCTGCTGGTGGGTTCCGGGAGAGGTAGTCGTAACCCCCAAATATGCCCACTTGGTCCTGGAACCTTGGCTGGGGCTAGGGTGGATTATTTAACCCTAAAGCCTGCATAACTGGGCCCTTAGAAAATCATTCAGAACTTTTCCTCCATAGAACCAGTGTAGATCAGGACCAACACCGTAGCTTAATCCACTGACGTCGATTAACCAGTAAGATTCAACTCACCGTTTTACAAGCTGAAAGAATTCTGACTTCCAGTAAAGATTCTAAGTTTGAATGAACAGAGACTTCACTGATCCTGACATCGAACAGCATCTGACTGGCAACAAAAATTTCCTAAGTACAGATTTCGAACTTTGTGTGCTTGGAGCTTTCCCATCATCAACATGACCAGGCCAAGTGTTCCACTGGAGCTGAGGCAGGCACCGAGGACCTTTGCTTCACTATGTTGCCATCGCTGAACCCTTCCTCAGATCCAGCCTGCATCATGCCTGCTGATGACCCATCGACAAGGACTTTTCTACAGAAAATAACATTAGTCGGAAGGTAAACTTTCCCTGGGACAAACTTGGTCCTTGCACCCAACTGGCAGTTGCTGGCAGTCAGCATGTCTTGGACCCTGTCTTCTGTGATCAGATTTCTGCGATTGGTACCTTGAGATTTTAGGTGCTATTTTGACTTAAAAATTCTAAAACTTATATTTATGGATCCCTGCATCTGATATATGTCATTTGGTGTCTATTTATTTATTAAGGGTAACTTCACTTTTATAAATTGGAGTGGCATTTTATTGTGGTTTTCTACTTGCTAATTGTTTTGGTACAGATACAGTGTTGCACATTCCTCTAAGGTAAACCTGTCTGTTCTGTGCTGCAGCTACCAAGGATTGACCCCAGGTTTAAATTATTGAGATTTAACTGGGCTTGGTATGGATTTGTGACATTGTTACTTGTTGATGACTCACATCAATTCCAACTAATAATTCACATTCCCACAAGTCCCACAGTCACACGTACTCACATCACAAAGTTTGTGAAACAGTTGTGGCCATTAACTTTAGCAGGAATGGGGGTGGGTAGCTGGTCAATAAATAAACATTCCCTCACACTCATGCATTCACACTTGTGCACACACACCCATTCCCCGCCACCAGCAAGGATGGTCTACGGCTGTTGTGAAGTGAGTTTCTTGTGTTTTCCTTTTCCAACTTACAAGTGCTCTCAGTTTTAATGGAAGATAAAAGACTGAGTTGGTTTTGTTGGGTCTTGTCAGTTGCACTCATATATCTGTAGAAGCTACTGAACCCATTGAGTCATTTTGCTAAGAGATATTTTTTGATTATCCTGAGCCTGATTAACAAATATATTGCTTTGAATTACTCTTCATGAGTAAGTTCTAAGTCACATTAGTCACTTTCACCTGCTCAAAGCAAATTATGTGAGAATCAGGCCCATTTTTTATTTTACTGTAAGCATGCACTAAGGCAACATATAAATGTTCCATTTGATGCGGACAATTAACCCCTTCGACGCTGATGACGAGCTGGGCTCGTCATGGCGTAGCCTCCTCGCACGCTGATGACGAGCCCAGCTCGTCACGTAAAGTGCGATTTAAAAAATCTCAGCGTACGAGCGGAATTCCGCCCGCACGCATGCGGTTAATAGACACTACTTTTAACCCCTTCCATGCTCATGACGAGCTCAGCTCGTCATGCAGTACAGTGCTCCTGTGCTCATGACGAGCTGAGCTCGTCATGACCACACCCGTTTTATTGCTGTGCAGCACAGCAGCGGAATCGCTCTAGCAGCGATGCGGTTAAAGATGTTTTTCTGTACCATCCATACTAAATAACAAATAAACAAATACTTCCTTCTACCCCCATGGATACATACGTTTCTTTTTTGTGCACCTCAGTAATGGTACATACAAAGATGAGACAGTACAGCAAAAGTAGGGGCATATTTACAAGCCCCTATTGCCACCACAATGTCTCTTTTATTGACATTTATTGACGTTGTGATGACAATTGGAGCTTTGCCTTATTTACAAGGCAGCATTAAGCAACTTAAAGTGGATTAATGCTGCCTGTGTAAATAAGGCCCCCTTCCACGCTACACTTATCATGAAAGGGGCGGCAATGAGTGTTGTGGTGGATGTTCCAACACAACGGCCATCGATTTTGATGCTGCCACCTATTTACAATAGCAGCATAAACAGGAGGATGCACCAAAATTGAAACCAGTGAAAACCTGGTCTTAAACAGGCGAAATGAGGAGTAATGCTTTATTTCTCCTTGTTTTTGCTGTTTCCATGTGTGTTGCCTTGGGTCGCACACATAGAAATAACAAAACGTCAATGATTTTTTATGTGCAGAAAGGTCCCCTTTTCTGCACATAAACAGTCATTCAAAAAAAATGCTGTTTTGCAACTTCTATGTGTGCAGAATTGAGCAACACACATAGATGTTTACAAAACAATCTTGAGTACTCACCATTACAAAAATCTATCTGCTGGGGGGAGGTAGAAATGACCAAAAAAAACTTATCCCAATAAGGAAGAGCGACCCCTGCCCAAGGGGCCGCTCCCCAACAATGCCAAAGATCCCTGGTGTCTAATTGCTTCTGCCCGCCATGGGGGCAGATGGGCCTTAAAACATAAAGCATTCTATTGTCAATTCACCATCAAGGCACTCACCATGTAGCAATAAAAAAGAACATTTTCACATGCTACGGTTAATGCAGTGTTCCGTAACACTGCCACAGTACTGCATGCCCAATGCACCAACTTGCTCATGCCACACTTCTCAAGGAAACCGTGTGCAGCAAAAGACCAAAGCAGTTCAGGATGCGTGGGTGCCAAAAAGCAGGCCAAGTGCGACCAAGTACATACCATGTATCAATGTGAACCACTCCTCTTCCTTCTCAGCTCACGCTGACACTCTAGTGAGTTTCTGAGTCATAAATCTTGGCACAATTACAACTTCTAGGTACACAGGAGAAGGAAACTGTCTTACCAGGCAATTCTGAGCCGTGGGTCTTTACGCCAGTGTAAACTCACAATTATTATTAAAAGGTGATTTTACACTTCTCATTATAATACTCATGCACCAAGTGACATCAGTAATATATAATTATATGAATATTCAAAATGTGTGAACGGGCTATGGCTGAAGAGGTTTATTTGAGGAGGTGTAGGCATGAAGAGAAGGTCTGGATGGGACTATTGGAAAGGTTTATACTGCCATAGAGAGTACGTTCTGCCTCCATCTCAGACAATGCAGGATCCGTGGACTCTACTGAAACATGAACTGATATTAGTATGCTTGTTCTACAGGATGGGAGGCTGGGAAAAGGTGAGGGTGGAGTAGTACCTGGTGGCCCTGTGTAGGTGTACGCTGGACATCTCATCACTGTGATGATAAAACTGATTCTGATGTGAGACGTAAACCTTTACTGTGATATTATGGACTGTGTTGAGAAGAGAAGTTGGGGCAGTTTGTATTTCAAGGACCCAAAAACATTCAAAATGTGAATAAAGGGAGTGGAATGGGACTTCCCAAGGAGAACATTTCTTTAAAAACATCTTCAAAGATGTAGGCATTTGCAGACTTTTGGCAGGAGCATTCCCAACCTGAATACAGTCAGCAATGTGCTCCCATCAAGGGCAGGAGTGAAACATCCATTTAGAGTTTGGCCGAGTAAGAGCTCTGCCATACATCAGCTGTGTTCTTGGCACGACAATCCGGCGATTACCATGACCCATTTAGTGATGGATGGAATTTGATCACAGGATTTTCATTGGCAGAGCTCAGTTGATTCAGATGGTGGAAATCTTTGATCTGGTTGCTCATATGCCAAGAAGTGCCAGTTCATAATTATGCTCAAGGCACACTATGTACACAGTGGCGACATCAATAGAGTGTCCTGCCTGCAACCTCCATTCCTTGTGTGGTGGTCAGACCAAGCATATAAAACAACAAATCTGACTCATTGGGAGAAACACCCACATGTCACGGCTGCAGTGTTTCTGATTTCTAAAAACAAACTCCCAATTGTGTTTCTTAAAATAAAAAAACTTTGTAGTGGGTTTGTAACAAACATGGCACCCAAAGCTCTTGACTTCAATGGAGCCGCTGTCAGTTTCACTGAAGCTCCACTTATTGCTATCTATCTAGACAGTGACGTTTTAAGGCATTGGCAAAGTTGGAAATTGTCCAGGTCCCCCACCGTCTAAAGGGCCCGCCTGAGAAAGACAACTTTCTCTTTATCTAAATCACGTCTAATTCCAGATTTCAGCCTCGTTCTCCTCTGCCTTCCTCTATACCAAGGTCTCTTTTGCTTTTATCATGGCTTCTTACGGACTTTTTGGGCCCTGAAAAAATGTTTTCCCATGAACCCCCTTCCTGATAGGTTGTTTGGCATCAAGCGGGCTTCAATTAGGAGAATATGGACATTAAAATTAAGAACATGAGGCCTCAAACAATGGCCTACCCAAAGCCCCAAAAAGTCTTAATTTAACACTGTATCAATTGGCGATCTATATAACTTTGATACCTTTCCTCCACTAGGATATCGGAACCGTGAGAACTGATGGACACTCATGGAGGTCTAATTAAAACTCAATTTCTCTATTAAGTTTGAGAACATATCGAGAACATCCCAACAAGGATGGAGGTTTGTTGGGTTGGATATCTCAAATAAAGAAAAAATTTCTGAATGACAAACCAAAAATAAAAGTTATCAAAACAATTCACTTTTTTGTTTTACTTACTTTTCTATAATTAGGCACTCGTTCCAATCACAGAGAAACAATTTGGGAGTACACAGACACATATTAGAGTTGCTCCAGGGAACTCAGCATTCTCCAATTGCAACAGTAAAAACAGTAGAAAACACAGCATGATGATAAGAATAATAGTTTGGATCATATAGTGCTACATACCTGACCAATGCATTTTTAATGACAGTTGCACAGAGCAATCCATCCATTTTCCATCCTCTCTCTTGCTCTGGTGGTTTGTTGTAACTTTTGTCCTCTACATTCAATGCAGCCTGCTCACCAGCACAGTGAATTGTGATAACTATAGTCAGTGAATTTCTGTTTGTTTTCTCATTTAAAATTGAATGTTTTAACTGCCATTTTCACCTAGCTTTAATGTCCCTTGAAAGTTTAATTTTTCCAGTGAGTATATATATTACCTACTGGCGGTCACCAGTAGGTAGTTATAGTTAGGACCTAGTTACGATAGGAAAATCACAACTTTCTATTCCAAATAACTTTGGCGCCGATTGACGAATCTTCTTGAAAGTTTCAAAACCTATAGCCCGCTTCGGTCCATTCCTATCTCAAATGTTTCGGGGTGATTCGACAAGCGGGGGCCCAAAAAAAGGGGGGTTCCAAACCGTGTTTTCTCCATGCAATTTTCGATAGGAAACTTTAGACACGACTACAGGCCAAACTGCTGAACGGAATTACACCAAATTTGGCAAAAAGGTTGCCCTTTTTGTATTTTTTTAAATATTAATGGAAAAAAATATATATATCCGGGCGGAGCCTAACCACACATCTCATCGTGAGATCTGATTGGCTGTCAGCAATTTATCCAAGAAGCGCATGCAGCCATCTTAGGACCAATATACATGATAGCACCTCATTAAAAAGCATTGCAGTTAATAGAAGGTTTTAAGACTTTAGTTACATTATAAATCATTTGTTGATGGTACCATACTCATTTTAGGAATTGTAGTGTGTTCTAAGGTAAATTTACTATGTGAAAAAGCATTCTGCTGTGATATCATGAATCATGTTTTTCATGAATCTCAGCGCCAGGATAAATACATACATACATACATGTTTTAGAGAAAACTATTTTCTCATGCTTTTCCCACAGAGGTTTGGAAGGTGATCTATAAGCTAAACTGGGAGCATATTTTCTGTAAATTCACATTATCTTTCTCAGTCATGTGAGAATGAGGTCTGACATTCTGAGTAAAACATGTACATCCAACAAGGGCAGAGACTGTCAGTTGATTCCTTTGTGTTCTACTGCAGCTTCCCAGAGTGCTCTAAAGAACAACTAGAGCGCAAACAGTCCTACTTATGACAAACGTATTGCACACCTGATGCAATCTTGATTGGAATAGAGTGGTAACTCTAAAAACATTTAATTTAAAAAGGAACAAAATGAGGGGGTTCATTTTGCCATTGAAATTATGATTAGTGCTGCAGAAAGAAAAATTAGGGCACATTTTGACTTCTCAAATCCTCTTCTATTTCATTTAAAAATTCTGACATGCAGACTGAAACATGCACTTTGAATACCAGCAGCAGACTTCCCTGGTGAGCAGTAGAGACAAAAGAGCCCAAATGTAGCACAAATATCACTCAGATATAGCCCACATATAGCCCAATGACAGAAGTGTAGAAAACACTTTTTATTTTTTGTGTTTTTGCAGTTTTATATAGTGCAGACTTGTCAGGTATTGGAGTGCTTTACGTGAGCATTGGTTATATCATACAAAAACAAAAACATAAAGATAACATATAATTTAAAAGTTCTGTGTCGCTGTTTGAAAACTCAGAAAATATGTCCTCTTTTTATTTTTTTATAGCACTAACCATAATTTTGATGCACATAAGACCCTCTCATATATGTAATTTCTAAAGGAAATGCTCTAGGTATTAAAGTTTTGATTACATCAAGATGACGTCAGGCGTTCCACATTTTTGTAATACATTTAGAATGTTAGCAATCTAGTTGTTCACTAGGTTACTGTTGAGAGGCAGAGGCCAGGGGCACGGACTATGAAAATTGAAGGCAGGTAGGAGGGTGCAGAGGCAACAATTTGACCACACTGCGCAGGCAGGAAGGGCAGTGGCAGCACAACAGACTATGTCAAAAGTCAAAAAGTTTATTGTTTCCAATTATTAAAAATATTACAATATTACATTTACATTACAAAATCACTTGTTAAAAAATATACTTGTTTAGTACATTATTGATTTAGCTGGTACAGAAACTTGTTTAATTATTTGTTTGTTTGCTTTGTGATTGTTCTTCCTACTTAGCTGATCAACTCAAATCTGGCCATTTTCCTGCAATTTAATGGGTTGTTATGACCATGCCAAGCTTTGTCTATCAAATGTTGGATATGCCATTTTCAATGTCTCTTATCTCCCGAGCTCCGCTTGTCGTATGAGGGATTGTGCTTTTCTCATATATTTAACCCCCCTACAAGTCAACACGGAATAAGATCCCTCCAACCATCTAATTACAGCTTGTCTGCATGTACGAATGTTCAATGTGTTAAAAATGTTTTTTAAAAGTCGTCTCCTTAAGTCCGGTAGAGTTGGGCAAACACATAGTAGGTGGGGTAGTGTTTCATTATGGTAGCCGCATAAGCGACAATGAGGGTCCTTGTGACTACCTTTCCAGGATGGTAGCAAGTCCTTCGAATGCTGTAAACCCAGCCCATGTTCTATATATCTCTGCTTTAGTTTCTCGTTGAAATGACTTTTTAAATAAGGCTGCGGCTTTATCCCGGAGTATGAATTTATCACGGTCCACCCGTGTCTTCGTTTCGAAATTATCGTTTTATCTTCCAGTAAGGATTCCCAATTGACAGCATTATTTGTTGTTTTGTCAAAGCTGGTTCTATCTGGGATAGAATCCCATATCGATTGGATTCCTAAGCCCTCAAGGATTGAGTCAAGAAATCTTCGCAACTGCCTAATGTGACCTGTTTCAGCTGGTTTTCAATTTCTTTCCAGCACAGGCTGTCCAGTGAGCCTTCCTCTGACAGACGTTTTTTGTGGCAAAGTTTCGCAGAGGTACCCATACTGCGAAACTTTTGATTCAGTAGGCCAAACTCTAGACGAACCTGTGCTGGTGAGGCTGATTTTGATCGGTTAAAAACCGCTTTGTATACCTATGTTTGCAGATTATTTAACAACCCTGTCCCTTTACCACACCAGATAACCAGTGCGTATGACAAGGTGGGTAAGGTCTGTGCTTTCACCACATTTAGCAGATGTGAATAATTTGGGCAACTCAATTTTTTTTGCAATAACCGGTGTGCGTAGATCATGGAGTAGGTTTTTGCCTTTAGGTCTATTTTATGTTCTTTATTGGTTGGGCCTCGCCCCAGTTTTAATTTATAGTATGATTCCTCCTTTATTTGGGTACTGTTTGCGTACCATTTAAGCAATGATTTTTTTGGGTCTACTAAGCGGACCACTTTGGTCTTTCCTTTGCTTAGTTCCAAGCCTTCGTGCTCCAAATAAGTTACTAGGTTATTAATAATTCTTTGCAGCCCTATTGGGGTTTGACTCAACACGACTTTATCATCCGCATATTGTAGGAACGGAATAGGGGTGTTTGCCAAATTCGGTGGATGACCTTCTCCCACCTGCATATGATTGGTGATATCCGCCATGTAGAGATTGAATAAACTTGGGGCCAGGACGCAGCCTTGTTTTAGGCCCTGTTGTGTGCTGATTTCGGCAGTTGTGCTGCTGCCGTCTTCCAGTTTAACTCTTGCCCAGGTGTCACTGTACAGGCTTATCATTGACTCCAATAGGTTCTTTGGTAGCCCTCATGATCTTAATTTTTCCCATAGTCGAATTCGATTCACCCTGTCGAAGGCGGCTCGTAGATTAATAAAACAAGCGAACAATCTGGTCTTCTTTGTTTCCGCTTTTTCCTTTAGGAGGGCTAAGGTTGTCAAATTTGTTAATGTGCACGTCCTTGGCCTAAAACCCGTTTGGAACATGGGTATTATATTTGTATCTTGCATCCAATCTTGGAGGCGCTGTAACAAGCATGATCTGTATAGTTTCGCCTCCACATCGATCAGCGATATCATCCTGTAATTCCCTGGGTCGTTGTGATCACCCTGCTTGAAGGTTGGGTGTATTATGTTCCCGTTCCAGGATTTGGGCATTTTGTTCTGGCTATAAATCAAATTAAAGAGTGGTGTTAAGTATTCGGCCCATAACTCAGGGGAATGTTTGAAGAGAGCATTCGGGAGCCCGTTGGGGCCTGCTGCACCCTCTGTTTTTAGGCGTTTTATTATACCTTATAGCTGTTTAGTTGTTACGAGGGTTTTTGGGACAGATTTTTGTTCTGCGGATGTTTTTGAAGGTGTGGTAATCTCGTTGCCAATGTTATCTGTGGACCGAATCTCCCTGGCCTGTGATGGTACCCTGATTTCTTTCCACGGGACTTCATGTGTGCTTGAAAGAGTTTTAGCGTGCTCCAAGTTTTTGGCGCATATTCTGCAATCTTTTTTGCAATGCCGCTTATGTCCGATCTCCCTGCCTGTATACATGTTTTTAACGTGCTGAATCCATTTGCTTTCTCCAATTCCTGCCTCTTGTTTTAGTTGGTTGCCCCTTGTCAATTTGTTAATGATGCCCCAAAATGACCGACCATTATTGTTTTTACCGGCTATTAGTAATTTGGTCCAGATTTCTTCTTGATATGATTTTTTTGCTTTACTCAGCAGTATCTTATATTTTTTTCGTATGGCCTTTAATTTTGCCTTATCCGTTTTTTTTCTGTTTTTCATCATTATTACCTGCTTCCGGACTTCACGTAAGATTTTCCTTTTTTCCTCCCGTAGTGTGAGGTTGAACCAAGGCTTCTTCCTGGTGTCAATTCTTCCATTGTTCGGTGTTTTGGTAGGCGGATCTCTGGTTAAAGTGTTACATAAATATTCCCATGTTTGTATTGGGTTTTCTTTTTCTTTAGGTGTCATTTCCAACAATTGTTTTTTCAATTTATCCATTATAGGTTTTATGTCTTTTCCTCCCCATTTTAATTTCCGTAGGTTGAATTTTTCAGTATATTGAATGACCGTATTGATTTTTTGGTTTTTATTGGGCAACATTTTAATTTTGGTAATTAATGGGAGATGGTCACTTTCTGTGCGCTGCCCGACCGAAAATGTGCTTACCTTTGGCACCAGGCTATTGCTCATTATAGTGAAGTCTATTGTTGATCTCCACTTGCCACTTAAGAAGGTTATTGATGCTGGTTTGTCCCCGTTGACATTCCCATTCAAGATTGATAGGCCCAGTTCCCCGAGCTCTTGAGTTATACAATTGTCCTTAACTAAGTTGCTATTAAAATCTCCTGAAATAATCAGGGAATACCATTCGTGTGAGGTTTGTAATGCTTGGATCAAAGTCATTAAGGTTGTAAGTCTTTCCTTCTTCTGTTTCTTTTCTGGGTGTACATAGACATTGAGCACTAATAGGTTGTGATTGTGCAAGTTTGGGTTGGTTCTTTCTGTAATTTTTATTGCTTGCAGCCAATGTGCCCCAATATCTATTTCTTTCACTTGCCATCCATATAACTGTGTGATATATGTTGTTAGGCCTCCTCTAGGGTGCCCAAATTTTGAGAATTTTTCAGCTAGGACATGAACCTCTATGTAACCGGGGATGGATACTTGACTCAAATTCCAAGTTTCTTGGAGTAATATTAGGTCATGTTGTTCCAAGAATTTCGTGGTATCATGGTCTTGCCCCATATTGTTGAAGCAGTGGACGTTTCAAGAGCAAATGCTGATCGTATGTGGTTTCCACGCATTGGAGTCCTCCCCAGTTTTTTGAATATTCCCCGGTTCCTTTTGATCATAAAGTGTAATCTGTAGCTGTGGTTTTTTGTTCCCATGCGGCCTTTTGCGATGGCTAGGAGCTCTTGTTGCTTAACACCTTTGTGACCCAAGACCAGTCTGTGCTCTTTTCCAGAATGCTTCCTTGTTCCTCTGTAGTTGCCTTGCTCCTTGCTTTTTGTGATGTTTTTTGTGGGGTTACTGAACATGCACTCTTTAGGCATGATTTCTGGGAGTTTCCGGCTTCCTTTTCCGGCCTTTCCATTTTGATGTTTTTCAAAAGGGGGAATGGGTATGTTTCCCGTTGATGCCGCCTCAGTCCAATGCCCCAAGCTTCAAAGGTTTGGCTCGTAGCGAGTATCCTGTCTACTACGGCTTTTGAAGACCAAGTAGTTAAGGACTCTTCTGCATTCCGATTGTTTGCATTGGTTATGAATTCTACCGACAGAAGATCTTGCGATGATATTTCCTCTAGTTCTGGAATTTCTTTGAAAAGCCACATTATATTCCCTCTATTCAAGTTGTCTTGTCCACTTGTTATCTGATATTCCGGTATGAATGAGAGTTTTTCAGGGGTTTCTTCCTGTGATTTGACTACTTGTTTTTCTTCTTTTTCTTCTTTCCGCGGAGTTTTTTTTTTGTTATTTCTCCTTTTACGTTTATTATTCTGCCTGGCCCTATAATGTTTTTTGTTGTTTCATCAGTTGGATTAGATTTTCTATTTAGCTGAAAAATGGGTGCAGTAGGCCTACCCGTATTTGACTTATTCCCTTTGGTTTTTAGATCTTCAAGTTTGTCGTTCTTTGTATGTTTGGATGTCTGTGTGTACGATAAGTACTCATCTTTTTATTGGAGGTTGCAGGGTCGCCCATGTCAATTTATCTTTATTTTTATCGGCGTTCTTGTGCTTCCATCTTCGCTGTCTATTTTTATAATTTTCCTTTTGGTGATTTTGTCGCCCTCAATCGGATATTTTTCCTCATTCCTCCGTGAATTTGGCGTGTGCTTGTCTTGTTTGGCCCTTCTTACTTCAGGAGTTGGGGTTTCGTCTATCCGCTTAATCGTTACTACCTGATCTTCGTAGTCCTCTTGTTTAGCTCTTCTTACTTTTGCAGTTGGGGTTTCGTCTATCTGCTGTATCATTACTACATGATCTCCATAGTCGTCTTGGCATGATAGCTTATCATCACCTTTGGCTTGGGTCCAACCTTTTTCTTGTTGATGAGTGGTTTTGTGTTTTTGTGTGGTCAGGTTTTTTCTACCTTGTGAATGATTTGGCTTTATGTGCTCGGGGGAGATCACAGATTCTCTTGACTGGTTCGATTGATCCTGGGTCTTATCTGTAAGATTTGAAGCGTTTTTTCCGTTGTTACTTCCTCTTTCTTTGAAGTTGTTTGGTTGAAAATAGGGTAAATGTGATCATTAGTCAGAGGTGGTTCCTTGGACTGGGTCCTCCCCTTCCTGGCGCGTTTCCTTTGTCTTTTTGTTAGCTTTGTTTTTAAATTGTCAGTTGCGCTTTGCGTGTCATCAATTTGACGAGCTTTCCGGTCTGGGTGTTCCTTGTTTGTCTTTTTTTTCTCGTGGTCCTGGGCGTAGTTTATAATGTGTTCTTTATTTTCGTATGGACTCCTATTTTCCTCTTCGACCTCCTCTACCCTTCTGGGGCTACTGATTTTTTTGTTCCCTATTGATGTCTGGACTGCCCCTAAAATGTCTTTTAAGATATCGGGTAGGTTTGACAATTTATCTACCAATTTGCCGCATACACTGCTTGGCTGGGAGGTATCGGTGTGATGTGCCATGTCTGCCCTCCTCGGTAGAAGGGTTGCCATGTGATCTAGCCTAGTATTTATACCTGAAATGTGCCCAGCGATCAAATTTATTAGGTCAATTTGTACGTCCATTTTATCAGACTGGAAATTCAGGGCTCTAATTGCCTGCTCCAATGTGTTAATTAGTGTTTCACTCCACGGGGCCTTGTGAGCCTCTACAGCTGGTATTTCCAATACTGCTGACACTTCTTCTAACACGCTCACAGAGGAGATCGTGATTGGGGATGTCAAGTTTAGTTTTTTTGGCCATCTTGTTTTTTGTCTGGGCTTCTCTTCCTTTTTATCGGGATTTTTATCTGGACATAGTGGTGTTGATTCTAGTCTTTCCTCTCCACCCAGTCCCTTTCCCTGATCTTGTGCTGATCTATGTCCACCTTGCAGACTTAGTTTGTTCTTGGAGACTTCTTGTCTTTGGGTTTGAATGTAATTTCCTACTTGATTGTTGGAATCCATAAGTCTGTCTAAGCTTATCTCGTTGGGTAAGGAAAAGGAGGTTGACCATACGTCATCTTGTGCGGTGGTGTGCTCGACCCCGGTTTTGTTTTCCATTATATTGGGACTGTTGGCCTTATCCTTATTCCTGTTCTCTATTATCATGTCTTTTTCCAGAACTGGGGGACTGTGATTGTGTATTTGGGCTAATACCATAATTGGCTTACGATCTTCTGTGTTGCCATTTGACTTGGCAAGTACTTGAGAGATTTGTAACTGCGGCGTTTGCGACTGATTTGATGGTTTAATTGAGGAATTGTTCTCAAAAATGGTTTTTTGTGCCTTTTTGTCCTCCTTCTTGTTATTTGTTTGCTGTTGTTCGCTGTTATTTGCGGGTATGTTTGGACTTGGTAGGTGGGCTTGTTCCTGCGTTTGACCATAGATGGCCGCCATAGGGTCCTTCAAGAAGAATTTTTTTTGTATCCCAATGATTTTTTTCGGACTGGTTGTCGACAGTTCTGGGGCAGACACTAGTCTCTCTCTTTGCTGTGTAGTTTTCTTCTTTTTTTTCCCGGTCTTTAGTGTGCCCTGGTCTTTGTCTTCATCATTTCCTTTTATCTCGTCACTTCTCTCCTGCCTCACTTTCCCCGATCTTATGGTTTCCTGCTTACTTGCAAACGGACTCCCGGCTATCCGGCTTTTACTCTCCGGCTTTGTTTTTTAGAAGGTTGCTCCTGTCATGTGGCCTTCCCACTCATGTCCGTAACACTAATTCGTCCGTAATCCTCAGGCTGCTGCTCCGTTCCGGCGGTGGTCTGTGCGGCCCCCGCTCCTCACCGCTCACTTGCTGCTCGTGCCTAGAAGCACAAGGCCCCCAAGCCTCCCAAGCCTGTCTGCTCCCTTTGTGTCCTGCCTTGCGGCCACTACCTGCCAAGCCACCACCTCCACCTCCACCGCCTGTGACCTCAAGCCATGATACGGTACAGGATGGTGTGGGGGAGGGCAGAGGCGCGGCACACAACGTTGGAGTAGCTGCTGTCAGGGAGGGTCACGTTACAGCAGAGCGGCAGTGTGGCAGCGCAACTCTGCCCAGAGTTCAGTGTTCAACAATGTTTAACGGCCGGCTCGGTCACTCTAGGTTCAGTAGTCAAAAGTCAAGTATGCTGAAGCCACCAAAACTGCAAAGATCTACAGGACTCAACTGGTTGGCAGAGTGTGATGTAGTTACTATGTTTCTGACAGGGCTCCCCACGCCGGGGCATCTAGTGAGGCTTCCAATGCGTCCCACCAGCTGCACCCAGGCTGTTCACGGTGCCGGAGCAGAGTTGGTGGCCTGGGCCGTCGCTTCTACCCTGTAGTCCTGCAGAAGCCTTTTGATCTTAATCTTAATCTTAATTTAATATTAGTTTCAGAGTTTATCAAGGGGCCCTTCAAAAACTTTTAAGGTTTGAGGTTTTTGTCTGTGCAGGGGGCTGCTCACAAAGCTGCAGCAGCGTCGGATTGACAGAGCCACTGCTGCTTCCCTGCTTCCCTGCTTCAGTCCACTCACATTCAATGTGATCCTGCAGGCACCCCTTTTTTAGGTTTTAGAGTTTACCAGTGTGTTTTCCAGGGTGTTTTCAAATTTTCTCAAGGTGTACGGTATAAGCAGCGCAGCTCGGCGCAGCTCAGCGCAATTTTGCGGGGGTTGGTTTTTTTTCGGGATTTTTTTTTTTTTTCGGGGGGGTGTTTTACCGTCCAAATCTGCTGCCCTGCTGCCCGGTCACTTTCACTTCCTCTTTCCAAGCTGCAGAGCTGCTCAGCTGCTCAGCGCTCCACTGCCACCACCGCTTTTTCCCTGTTGTTCCGCCGCTTATTCCGCTCCTGCTATACTGCCCGCCTACTCAGACCCCCCCGTGGGTCTCCGCGGGACCACGGATTCTCTGGTTGTTTAGAGGTGCCGCCGCCGCCTCGCTACTCGCGGTTCCCGGCTCCTGCGGGATCTCGGTCACCACTTCCGATGTGCGCCGCCGCTGCTGCGCTCTGCTGCTCTCTCACAGTTCTCTGCTGCTCAGTCCTCTGCTGCTCTCTGCTTGATATCTGAGAAGATATTTTGAGGTTTTGACAAAAAAATCTTCAATTAGTATGCACGGAGATCCTTAAAGCTTAAGTAGAGCTGCGTGGGTATTGATAAACTGTTTCACGATTGTGTAGTCCGGTGCATCAGGCAGACACTGCCGTTTTCGTCGGGTTTACATTGGTGAACGGTTCAACTCGTAAAAAATGCTAAGAACCCTAATATGAATCCTATTATGGAGGGCAGTGGAAAGGGGGCAGGGGCAACAAACCAACAATACAGGACTGGCAAGAGAGGCTTTGGCAATATAATAGACCATTGTGGGCAGAAGGGAGAGACAGTGGTAGTACAACCATACATGCCTACAGACCCGATTCAGGCAGGAAACGTCCAATAATTTTAAGACCAACTGGGCTTTATTTGATTTGTCTCCTGTCTATAATCTCCTCTTTTTCAATGTAAGTCAAGGGGGGAAATCAATACCCCAGTTTTTTTTATCAAAATCTCCCTCTTACCAAGTTCAAAATGTTAGCAAGTATGGTACATTGAATCATGGAAGGCAGGGGGAATTGGGGACATGGACTCGGATAACAGAGGACAGGAGGGACATGGAGAGGTGCACCAAACTGAACCTACAGGGCAGGCATCAGGGTTTGCATCAGCACAACACATCACACAGGGCATGCGGGACGTGAATGCAACACAACAATCTATAGAAAGCAATAGGGAGGGGTCAGGACCATGCACATGGATAGCAGAGAACAGAGGGGGAAGAGGCAATGGTAGCTAGCTGACCATAATGGACATACAGGAGAGAACGCTGCAGCATAATGGCACATAAAGAGCAGGAGGGATGGATCAGGGGCATTACAATGGAACAGACAAACCAGGAGGGAGGGAATAGGGGTCTGCACATGGAAACAGAGGGCTGGAGGCAAGGGGTCAGGGCAGGAGCAGCAAGATGACCATGGAGGTCAGGCAGGATGGGCACTAGGAGCAAGACACACCATGGAGAGCAACAGTGAGACTATAATGGCATACACACAGACCATGGAGGGAAGGTGGGAGGGGGTCAGGGGCAACTAGCTGACCATACAGGGAACGTGTGAGGGGCCGTGGTAGCACAGAAGACCATGCATGGCAAGCGGTAGGGTTAGTGGCAGCACAATGGCTATGATGGGTAAGAAGGAGGGTACAGGGGCATGCACAAAGGACCACGGAGGATAGAAGGGAGGGTCAGCACCTGGGCACAGAAAAGAGAGTTCAGGGGAAGGGTCCTCACAACAGACCAGGTGGAGAAGGCAGGAGGAGCAGTTGCAGCACAACAGACGAGTGAGGGCAGAAGGGTGTGGCAGTAAAAGAGACCATGGGGGACAGGAGGAAGGGGATAGGGGCATGGAATGTGGACAGGCAGGGTGGAGGTGGCAGGGACAGGTTATAGTCATCTGACAATGCTAGGCAGGTGGGAGGGGAGTGGCAGCTCAACAGAACACCCAGAGTAGATAGGAGTGGCAGGTCCATGGAACATGGCGGGCAAAAGGGATGGAGCAGGGGCATGCACACAGACATCGGAGGGCAGGGGGAAGGAGAATAGGGGCAGCAAGCTAAGCACAAAGGCTAAGCAGGAGGTCAATGATGGGGCATAGAATTGGGCAATGGAGGGCAGGAGGAGAGGACTGGTATATCATGTTAAATTGAGGGCAGTGGCAGCACATCAGACTATGCATGGCAGGAGGGAGGAGGCTAGTCCATGGATTCAGACCACAGAGGATAGGGAGGAGGTGGATGGGTCAGCAAGCCAACTGTTCTGAGAAGGCGGGAAGGCCAGTGGCAGAACAACAGCCACACAGGGCTGTAATAAGGGAGCAGGGATGTGGACATGAACAATGGATGGCTAGGAGGAGGCAAGACAGGAGCATCAAGCTTGGGTGAGGGCAGCAAAATGCCAGGCCCTGCTTCCAACCCCCCACCATCCATTGTGATATGCATTTTACTTAATGTAAAAAAAAAACTAGAAATTTGCTGAAAAAACAAAGATTACAGGGACGGTATAGTTAGACTCAGATTTTACTCATACACAACCAGTGAAATTCTGCAGTTATAGTTACCTGAGCTAACGATAAATTATGCTCCCGCAATGTACTGCTAATGACGTCAGACATTACATAATTCATGACATGGTCAGTTACATCACTCATGACATCTCAAATGAGCTGTGAATGGAATGGAACTATAATCGCTAGAACTTTATTTAGGGATAGTGTGTGTATATTAACACCCCTTTTTTTTCTTTTCTTTAGTGTAAGAACCATTATAATACGCAACTGGCCCAGATAAATATGGCTGATAGCCATTCACTTTAAAGTAAAGTGTAGTCCATTGTTTATGTTGATGTTTGCAATCCTAAGTATGTCTATAATGAATAAGTCACGTGACGTACATACAGGTATGGTCTTCACGGGGCAAGATTTGTTGAAATGACTTTGTGTGCATAATAACACTTGTTTTCTTTATTTTATTGTATTAATTCCTGAATTTTCACATCGTGACCAGGCCAATATGGCCGCCAGCTTTTTGGATTAAAGTAATATGTAGTCCTTTGTTGATGTTGGCAACTGTGACATTTGTACATTTAAATAAGGATGCTACAATGAGGTCTTGTATCGTTATCACTTTTCGGACGAGCCGAAATGCGTGGATTACGTCCTTTGCAGATTAAATACTTCCAAACTACAACCTGAGTGCTGAGTCCTTCCTTGTAAGAGTGAGAGGAGATTAAATACATATATATAAAATTCATTGAAAAAAACACGATTTTCAGGGACATTATAGTTTAAAATTAGTATTTAAAAAACCTTGGAAATTCACTGAAAAAAACACAGGTTTTATGGACGTCATAGTTAGTTGGACATTTCACTCATACAAAACAAGAGAAATTCGTCTGTTATAGTTAGTTATGCTAACTATAACTCGCGCCCCCACAGTGCACTGCTGATGACGTCACATATTACATCACTCATGACACGGTCAGTGACATCACTGATGACATCACTGAAGACATCTCAAATAACATCACTGATGGCATCTCGAATGACATCACTGATTACATCATCCACGTGATCATCTGATGCACCTCCTCACACCCTAAAATACAGACTACCATTCTCGAAACCATAGACACACCAATACTAGTTCAGATACAATAGTCTGTGCACTATGCATGCAGACCTCTAACCAGCTACATACTATTGATACGCTCTTCTAAATACACAGTTAGTACCTATGCAGTATAAGAATCCTTCTGTCTATCCCATGCACTTCTCCATTCACCCATCAAAGACTATCTATGTATCCTATCACCCCACCAATACCTAAGCACTTATAAATACAGCATGCACTTTCTTTGCAACACTGAAATAACTCGAGGTATTAGTTGTATACTTAAGGAATGGCGTAGTCACTAACACAAGTGCAGGTACAATATTTTGTACACTATGCATGCACAACTCTAACCAATTACAAACTATTGATACGCTCTTCTAAATACCCAGTTAGTACCTATGCAGTGTAGGAATCCTCCTGTCTGTCCCATGCATTTCTCCAATCACCCATCCAGCTCTATCTACTTATCTTATTACTCCATCAATACCTAAGCACTTATAAATTCGCTATACACTCGGTTTGTAATACTGTCATTATTCTAGTTACTAGTCATGAACTTATGGAATGGCCTAGCTACTAACACAAGTACAGCTATAATATTGTGTGCACTATCTGAGCAGACCTCTAACTAGCTACATACTATTGATACACTCTTCTAAATACACAGTTAGTACTCATGCAGTGTAGGAATCATCCAGTCTGTCCAATGCACTTCTTTAATCACTTATCTACCACTACCTACTTACCCTATCACTCAACCAATATGTAAGCACTTAAAAATTAAGTGTTCACTCTGTTTGCAGCACTGTCATCATTCCAGTTACTAGTGGTATTCTTATAAAATAACCTAGGCACCAACACAAGTACACATAAACTGTTCTGTGCATAATCCCTACAAATCTCTAAGCAGATACATACTATTGATCCACTCCATTAAATACTGAAGTAGTAGCCATGCAGCGTAGGATACCTCCTGTCAGTCTCATGCATTTTTTCAATCACCCATCCAGCACTATGTTCTTATTGTATCGGTCTGCCAATCCCTAAGCACTTATGGGGCATATGTACAAGCACCCTGCGCCACCAGTACATCACTTTTTGTAATGTAGTGAAGGCGCCAGGTACTTCTTCATATTTACAAGGAGAGGAAAAGCCACCCTGCATGGTTTTTACTCTCCTTGTAAATTTGACCCCTTCATACACAGAACTTTGCGTTGAAGGGGCGTTCCATAGGTTTCACTGTGGGTGTTCCCACGCAACACCCATAGAACAAGACACACCTCCAGATTTATGAGAAATCGTAAATCTAGAGATGTGTGTGAATGTTGCACCATCCTAGAGTTGGTGTAGCAAGGCGCAACGAGGAGAATTGTTCTCATTTCTCCTAATTGTTTCCTCTTTCAATGCAAGCTGCATTCCACAGCATACATTGAAAGAGGATAATGCCTTTACTGATTGTTTTTGTTTAGGAAGGTGTCCCTTCCTGCACAAAAACAATCTCCACATGACACAGACATCCTTGCACCATGGTGCAAGGGTGCCTGTGTCACCGCATGGCTGTAGTTTGTGCAGCAGTGCAGAGGGAAGCACAGAATTGCAACATATTCATGTACATATGTCACATCCCAGTGCTTTGGAAGTGCCACAGTGCAGTGCAGCTAAAGAGCTTGCAGTGTCACGCTGCAGTACTTCCTCATAAATCTTCAACCATAAATTCACCATACACTACTAATGCATTCTTTCAGTCAATCATGCTTAGGGCTCCCAGTTTTATGGTATTTATTTTATTAACGTTTCTGTCTGTATTTATCCATATTTCTTTGGGCCATGTTATCTGTATTTATCCATATTTATTTTGTGTTTTGCGTATAAATGTAGGTGTAAAAATGTACGTTTCCATATTTATTTAAATGATAGACGCGCAGTCATACTTTGATGTCTGTTATGTTTTAGCTATTTAAGATGCCAAATTTTACATAACAGTCCATCCACCGGCAAATATTAGCATTATACCATACATGTTACATGACATATGCGGTTATTTAAAGAAATGTCATCCTGTTTTTTAATTTCGCACGCTATCCATCTGCTCAGCTATTGGGCTAAATTCAGGAACGACAGCACGAAAAGTCACTGAAAAGAAGCAGATTTTCTGTATTTATCCATTTTTAAAAATAAATGCAGACAGAAAAAACATACTTTTCTGTCTGTATATGTCTGTAAAAATCCGTAAAAACGGAAAACAGAGAGCATTGGTCATGCTTTATACATATATTCAACCAAACTTTCACACATTACCTTGCAATTATAGTTCTTTCTTTAACCAGATAAGGTAGTTCTGATAATGTATTTTTTTAAATTTTTTGAACACTTTTGTATCTTTTAGGTGTTTTTTCAAAAAATGAACAACAAAAAAAGAACGAATAAAACAGGAAACTTTTGGAATGACTTATCATTCCAAAAAGAAGCAAAAAAAAATGAGCACCGATGGTTGTGTTGCGCAGCACAAACTGCATCCACCTACTGCTCACCGAAGCATATAAGTTTCTTACACTACACGCAGTGTTGCTCAAGAAAGGCGAATTCTGGCCTAATGTCCATTGCAGGTGTTCCTGAGGATGCTCCAGACGGTACTTGCCACAGCAGGTGAGGGGTTCAAAGCAGCTCCCCTCATTTCCTCCTGAGCAAGATTGAGAGGATGTGAGGTCCTGAGATGCTTGCTTGTACATAGAAGCAGAGCTACAAGAGAATTTTTTTTACCCCTTTTTGATAGGACTCGGTCACAAATTTTGCACATAACCTTTCTCACATTTACTTTCTTCTCTCCAGGTGGAAAAGTGAAGAATTTCCACACAACAGATTCCGACCTATGTGGACGTGGTGCCTCTTGCAAGAATTCTTCTTCAGAAGATACCTCCTCCTGCTGCTGCTGCTGTCCATATGCCATGTTGTTTGATATTTTTTTTTAAACGCCAAAAAAACAAGCAAAAAAAGGGTTCTTGTAGGAAAAGAGATGTCTCTCTAAAGATGCTGCAACAAAAAAATTAAAATGGGTGGGGTCCGTCAATAGATACAGTGGGAAAGTTATGAACCAATTAAATCTTTTTTTTTTAGGTCACATGGGATCCGTGAACTCTGCGCTCACGAAGCCCGCACCCGACGCGACTTCGCGAAAATATATTTTAAAATAATATACGTTTATTATAAGTACAAATGTATTATTTTTATGAATATCTTAGATAATCTCTTGCCCTAATATGTATATTAAAGACACATACATATAATTTTAGACGATTAAAAAAATGTGCGGGAGTCGCGCACCCAGTGTGCCCCAGCAAGTATATGACGTCACGCGGGACCCGCCACCGCGCAAGCATTGCGTACCATAATGCACATGTGTCACAAATGCGCTGGAGCAGGAGTCGCTGACTGGTCGCATGCCAATCACGTTCATCACGTAATATTAAATGTATATGTTGTAACAGCCGTCCCACACCGTACATGGGTCCTTCATGACTTTTCTAAAATGGCGGCTAGAATCTGCGCACCCACGGTGATGTGTACGCTTTGGGTGAGCGTCTCCGAAAAAAGATTGGAAAAAAAGAAAATAATATAAATATATTAAAATAAAAAATAAAACAAAAACAATGAAACAATATTTCAGTTTGAATGTTTTTTTTTTTTACAATTTTCAGAAAAATATATAATGTTATTTAATTAATAAAATATTTATAAAGAAACAGTTAAAATACTGTAGAAAACCAGTACAAAAAAAAAGGTATAACTACTATTACACTTAAAAATTAGCATTTAAAAAACCTTTAAAATTCACTGAAAAAAACCTAGATTTTAGAGATGTTATAGTTAGTAATTAGCATTTAAAAAAGCTTTCAAATTAACTGAAAAAAACATAGGTTTCAGAGACGTTATAGTTAGAAATTAGCATTTAAAAAATCTTAGAAATTCACAGAAAAATCATAGGCCATTTGAGATGTCATCAGTGATATCACTGACCATGTCATGAATGATGTGATATGTGACATCATCAGCAGTGCATTCCGGTTGCGTGAGTTGAAGTTAGCAGAACTAACTATAACTGAGGAATTTCTATGTTTGTGTACGAGTGAAATGTCCAGCTAACTATACCACCTCTGAAACCTATGCTTTTTCTGTGAACATATACCAAGGACTGGACCTTGGTTCTGGGCCCCAGCAAACTCAAAAATAGCTTGCAAGGGGATTATGAGTAACAACTTTTATTGGAAAGAACGAAATGATTTTGAAGCATCACCCACGGGAGGGAAATAATTGTTGGGCCTTTAACCGAACTACGAGAACTACAATGCTAAAAGTGAAAGTCGATTGTGACGCCCACTAGGGGGCAAACACTTCAAAACACAGCAATTTGGTGTCGTTCGGTTTCAGCCTATTGAATGTTCCTGGCTCAGCCTTTGAAAAAGGTCTGTGTAGACCAAAATGCATCAGGGACTGAGACATGCCAGTGCTCTCTAAATTTGTAATAAAACCTGTCGGTTTTTACTCGTGAAATGTGCGGCTCATTCCTTCTAAGGGAGAAGGGTCTGTGTCATATTGTACGGCTTGGTCCTGCCCGGAGCCACGCACTACCAGCTTCAAAGTACGCCATCACTGTCTGAAAAAGGACCCTGTTTGGAGAACCTGTGAAATCAATTAAGACAGCCGCGCTACCAAGGAATGGACCTTGGTTCTGGGCCCCAGCAGACTCGGTAATAGCTTGCAAGGGGATCACGAGTAACAACTTTTATTGGAAGAGCGAAATGATTTTGAAGCATCACCCACTGGAGGGAAATAATTGTTGGGCCTTTAACTGAACTACAAGAACCACAATGCCAAAAGTAAAAGTCTATTGTGACGCCCACTAGGGGGCAAACACTTCAAAACACAGCAATTTGGTATCGTTCGGTTTCAGCCTATTGAATGTTCCTGGCTCCCCCTTTGAAAAAGGTCTGTGTAGACCGAAAAGCATCAGGGACTAAGACATGCCAGTGCTCTCTAAATTTGGAATAAAACCTGTCGGATTTTACTTGTGAAATGTGCGGCTCATTCCTTCTCTGGGAGAGGGGTCTGTGTCATAATGTACGGCTTGGTCCTGCCGGGAGCCACGCACTACCAGCTACAAAGTGCGCCATCACTGTCTGAAAAAGGACCCTGTTTGGAGAACCTGCGAAATCAATTAAGACAGCGGCGCTACCAAGGACTGGACCTTGGTTCTGGGCCCCAACAGACTCGGTAATAGCTTGCAAGGGGATCACGAGTAACAACTTTTATTGGAATGAGCGAAATGATTTTGAAGCATCACCCACTGGAGGGAAATAATTGTTGGGCCTTTAAGCGAACTACGAGAACCCCAATGCCAAAATTAAAAGTCTATTGTGACGCCCACTAGGGGGCAAACACTTCAAAACACAGCAATTTGGTGTCGTTCGGTTTCAGCCTATTGAATGTTCCTGGCTCCCCCTTTGGAAAAGCTCTGTGTAGACCGAAATGCATCAGGGACTGAGACATGCCAGTGCTCTCTAAATTTGTAATAAAACCTGTCGGTTTTTATTCGTGGAATGTGCGGCTCATTCCTTCTCTGGGAGAGGGGTCTGTGTCAAATATATATATGTGATCAAGCTCCGCTTGACGGAGCGAAACGCGAGTTGGAGGGCAGCTGCCCGAAATTTGCACAAATAAATAACTTATGACTCCTTACACCTCATCGTGTTTAATGGCCCGTTATTGAACATTCAATTCCTGGGGAAGAGGTCGGTACCTGCTTGGTGCCGCTTGAGAATCAGCGGTTCAGGACTTTTTTTCGATATATATACATATATATATATATATATATATATATATATATATATATATATCATCTACCAATTGGCTCCCTTCCTCTCCGTAAGGCGCTGCTTTTACCTCGGTCGCGTTACTCCTGCGGTTGAGCCAACCGCTACAAATTCAACAGGCTTTCCCCAGTCCTGGGGAAGGATTTGGAGTCGCAGAAAAAACGGACTTCAATCGCATGTTCTTGTGAAATTTTATTTCATAAATCCATGGGGGGTTCAAAAACAAAACAACCAACGCGTTTCGACAGCGTCCGCTGTCTTGATCACGGTCAGTTTTGTGACTGATGCTCACAAGTTTTAAGGAACAAACAACCAAATTAGTTACGCCCCCTGTGTCACATGGTGTATTACATGTATACTTAGCATTCTGGGACTGGTAGTTTAGGCAATATCTTGTTTCATAATTACCAATTTCACAATTTGTCTGGAAATTCACAAGTGAGTGATGGTATAATTACGTCTTATGTGGTTGTTGGTTCAAAAACAATTTATATATCAATCGATATACTGCCCTCCGGTGGGCAAAGCATTGGTAAATAAACATATTATTCGCAGCTGTTTGTTTTTCATAAAATGTAGCCCTCTAGTGGGCGTTTTAAACTAGTCTGCTGACATAGAGGTTTACCAAGCGGATACTCCCGTTTTGTGAGCATTGTTCAAAGGTGAAAAAAAGGGGGTGAGGGATTATAAAGCAAAGGGAACAAATTGATTAAAATGTTTAACATGGTAGGCAGGAAATGTCTCGGAAGGCAATTTAATTCATTCTCACAGATGTATGTACAGTTCCTCCGATTGGTTAAGCCCCAACGGCGCATAGTCCTGAAACCTAGGATATGTTTTGACTCCTTGCGTCGTAGCAGTTTTTCATTATGGCCACCTCTTGCTGGGAGGCTCATGGTCTCTATGCCCCAGAAGCGCAATTGTTTCCAGTCTCCGTTGTGGTTTGATTCCATATGCTTAGCAACTGCATTGCCTCTGTCTTTATGCACTGTGGCGCGGACATGCTCCAGAATACGTTTTTTTAATTCGCAGATGGTACTGCCTATGTACCTTAGCTTACAAGGGCACTCAATCATATATATCGTATATTTGCTGTTGCATGTTATACACTCCTTGATTTTCCAGATCTTGTTGTTTGGCATAACTATTTCTTGTGTTGGTTTAGCAATTTCGCAGACTTTGCAGTTGTAGCATTTCACGAACCCCTTGGTTTGTAACCAGTTTTTCTTTTTCGTGATAGGTTGGAAATGGCTGTGAACTAATTGGTCCTGCAGGTTTTTGGCCCTTCTGTATGTTACTGTAGGGTGTTTACCCATCCTTTTACCTATAACCGGATCCAGCTGTAAAATCTTCCAGTTTCTTTTCAGAATTTGGTTTAGTTGGTTTGTTTCTCTACTGTAATTTGTGATTAGCCTGATTGGTTCTTCCTCCGTTGGAGTTGAGGTTTCTTTTGGTTTTCGGCAATCAGATCTTTCAGTTTGGTTTGCTCTTTCCCGACATTGTCTTATTGTGTGTTGGTTGTAATGTCTATTTCGAAAGCGAGCCGCAGAGTTTTCAATTTGTTTTTGCCATTCTTGTTCCTCACTGCAAATTCTTCTTAGCCGAAGAAATTCCCCGTAGGGAATGCATGATATTAGGGATTGCTGGTGGAAGCTAGGGGCTTCTAATGTTGCATTTGTTGCAGTGCTTTTACGGTGGAGGGTGGTTTCCACTTGATTATTTTTGATGTACACCTCTGTGTCCAAGAAGACAGCTTTGTCCCGACTGATGTTATGGGTGAATTTTATGCCTGGTGTACTGGTATTCAGTATTTGAAAATACTCCAGAAATTTCTCCTCTCCAACGTTCCACACTAAAAACAGATCATCAATAAATCTTTTCCAGACCATGATGTGCTGCGTAAATGTTTGCAATTTTTCATTCCATGCCACAGTCTCCTCCCACCATCCCATGGCAGTACAGGCATAGTTAGGGCTAAAAGAAAAGCCCATGGCTGCCCCATTTGTTTGTCTATATACAGTATCACCAAACAGAAAGATGTTGTTACATAGCAAGTAATGGATCCTCTGTGTTAGCATGTCATTGTGGTTCAGATAGTGAATGTTTCGTTCTTTGAGAAAATGTTTGCATGCATTGAGGCCCATCTCATTATCAATGTTTGTATATAATGAGATCACGTCCATAGTGATCATGATGAAATTTGGCTGCCAGTTTATTTGTTTCAAGTTGCACAAAAAATCTGTAGTGTCCTTAATGTAGGATTTCAAGAGTTTTACTTGTGGACTTAGGTAAAAATCAATAAAGTTTGATAATGGTTCCAACAAAGAGCCATTGGCCGACACGATTGGTCTCCCTGGTGGTTTCGTGGCATTTTTGTGGATTTTAGGTAAAAAATATACAGTTGCTGTTTTTGGGAAATCCACTGTCAAATATTTTTTCTCATCCGAATCCAGAAGTGAGGCATTTTCCCACTGACATATTTTCCTGTCCAGTTCTCTTTTTACATCGTCAATTGGGTTTCTTTCAAGTTTCTCATAATAGTACTGGTTATTCAGTTGGTCCATAGCTTCCTCAGTATATAATTTGCGATCCCATAGTACTATGTTTCCGCCTTTGTCGGCTATCTTGATTTCGAAATCTGAGTGATGTCAGGGCCCGCCTTTCACTTTTGGATAAGTTGTCATTTGTGTTTGCTTTGATGTTAATTTTATATAGGTCGTGGATGACTGCCTCCTGAAACATGTCTATTTTATTCCCAGGTGTCAATTGGGGATAGAATTTGGATTTGGCCTTGAGGCCACTGGTTCCTGCTCCCAGTTGTGTTATAGCTGCCTCTAGGCTGATGTTCGTACCTTCTTGTGCGTTTAAATTTAGCAATGTTAAATATGCTTCCGACTCCTTTGCCAACAGGGTGGATGTTGGCTTGGGCAGACATCTTGATATTTTAGGTCTGTTCTCTCTTTCGGCAAAGAATTTCGCGAGTTTAATTTTACGGATGTACAGGTATAGGTCAATCCGTGTTTGCGCCATGTCCATACGTGCTGTTGGGCAGAAATTAATCCCTTTCTTTAGCAAGGAGGTTTCCGCTTCCGAAATTTCCCTCCCCGGCAACGTATCTCAAGAACTCAGTGACTCACCCGACATTGAACGATCGACGGAAGAAAGCAGCCACGCTTCTGCCACGGAGGGAAGACTCCAAGGTAAGAATGCTTGCCTGCTGAAGTACGCTGATTGAACTTTGCCTGGGTACATCTGTTGAATCGACAAACAGACTAAGAGACACACCGTAGTGCAAACCGGCTGCTTGGTACTCGAACATTCGGCTTTGTTAACTGTTTGCCCGCTTCCTTTGAAACTGCAATTATAATCCGATTGAGGGATTTGGCAAAACCTATGAACTTGGGGCAAAAATAATAGGCACAGAGTGTTTGAACAAAAACGGACTCGCATCTTAATAAACACAGTTGAAACATTGTGTATCCATAAAAATAGGGGGATCAAAACAAAGGAGAGAAAAATCATGGACAGGCGGGATGCCAAAAGGAAGGAACTTATTGTCACAATGTTTGACAAGAGTGACATAAATAAACCCATAGAAGGCAACAAGGACCAAGGAAAAAATGACACGAAGGACAAACTCCGTCTTTGGGAAAAACTAAATAAAAAAGAAAGAAATAAATCGTGGGAACTGATTTCCCTTCAAAAGTATTTGGAAGTGGAACGGGTGCCTCGTGGCTTACGCATACTAATAATGCCTAGCCAACAGGATGTAACGAATGATTTACTCCAGGAGTGGGGTGAACACACAATAAACTCTTCATTGGGACTGATAAAAATACTGGTGAAGCATATTGAGGTAGCACTTGAAAAAATAAAGGATGAACTACGAACACTAGAAAAGGAGCTGGATAGCTTAAAACTCATTACTGAAATGACCAAGTTTAACACCTTGAATGCTATGGGGATTTTTCCCCTGTGCTGGGAAATCATGAACACCATTATTCATGACGAGCTGGGCTCGTCATCAGCGTAGCAGGAGGCTACTGCATGACAAGCCCAGCTCGTCATGAGCGTGGAAGGGGTTAAAGAGGACCTAAGCAAACAAATCGAGAGACATGAAGAGGAAGTAAGAATGAGAAAACAAACCAAATTTGAAAGGGACGCCAATGACTATGCGCAAGGGCGCATATTCACATTCACCCGAAAATATGACCCCTTCAGACCACCTAAGACCAACATAGCCAGCTCATCATCCAGTATGGCATCTTTAACATCAGTTGATCTAAGTGAGGATGATGCCAACCTGGACCCCCAACAAAAGGTTTTTTAGGGGATATGCGCCTGGTCCTATCGCAGCGACAATGGGAACACAATCACGGGGCACAAAGAAATACACGTGGCCGAGCAAGGGGAAGGGGGAGAACATGGCAACCAAGATTCACAAAACCCACACAAGAAGGGGCCACAGGCGAAATGGCTACAAACGAAAAGGTTGGCACGGAAACCAGACTGATGAAACAAAAGAAGGGGAAATGAATGAGGAACTGCAAATAATCAACCTGTCGCGGAGGGAAATTTCGGAAGCGGAAACCTCCTTGCTAAAGAAAGGAATTAATTTCTGCCCAACAGCACGTATGGACATGGCGCAAACACGGATTGACCTATACCTGTACATCCGTAAAATTAAACTCGCGAAATTCTTTGCCGAAAGAGAGAACAGACCTAAAATATCAAGATGTCTGCCCAAGCCAACATCCACCCTGTTGGCAAAAGAGTCGGAAGCATATTTAACATTGCTAAATTTAAACGCACAAGAAGGTACGAACATCAGCCTAGAGGCAGCTATAACACAACTGGGAGCAGGAACCAGTGGCCTAAAGGCCAAATCCAAATTCTATCCCCAACTGACACCTGGAAATAAAATAGACATGTTTCAGGAGGCAGTCATCCACGACCTATATAAAATTAACATCAAAGCAAACACAAATGACAACTTATCCAAAAGTGAAAGGCGGGCCCTGACATCACTAAAAAACAACTCAGATTTCGAAATCAAGATAGCCGACAAAGGCGGAAACATAGTACTATGAGATCGCAAATTATATACTGAGGAAGCTATGGACCAACTGAATAACCAGTACTATTATGAGAAACTTGAAAGAAACCCAATTGACGATGTAAAAAGAGAACTGGACAGGAAAATATGTCAGTGGGAAAATGCCTCACTTCTGTATTCGGATGAGAAAAATATTTGACAGTGGATTTCCCAAAAACAGCAACTGTATATTTTTTACCTACAATCCACAAAAATGCCACAAAACCACCAGGGAGACCAATCGTGTCGGCCAATGGCTCTTTGTTGGAACCATTATCAAACTTTATTGATTTTTACCTAAGTCCACAAGTAAAACTCTTGAAATCCTACATTAAGGACACTACAGATTTTTTGTGCAACTTGAAACAAATAAACTGGCAGCCAAATTTCATCATGATCACTATGGACGTGATCTCATTATATACAAACATTGATAATGAGATGGGCCTCAATGCATGCAAACATTTTCTCAAAGAACGAAACATTCACTATCTGAACCACAATGACATGCTAACACAGATGATCCATTACTTGCTATGTAACAACATCTTTCTGTTTGGTGATACTGTATATAGACAAAAAAATGGGGCAGTCATGGGCTTTTCTTTTAGCCCTAACTATGCCTGTACTGCCATGGGATGGTGGGAGGAGACTGTGGCATGGAATGAAAAATTGCAAACATTTACGCAGCACATCATGGTCTGGAAAAGATTTATTGATGATCTGTTTTTAGTGTGGAACGGCGGAGAGGAGAAATTTCTGGAGTATTTTCAAATACTGAATACCAGTACACCAGGCATAAAATTCACCCATAACATCAGTCGGGACAAAGCTGTCTTCTTGGACACAGAGGTGTGCATCAAAAATAATCAAGTGGAAACCACACTCCACCGTAAAAGCACTGCAACAAATGCAACATTAGAAGCCACTAGCTTCCACCAGCAATCCCTAATATCAAGCATTCCCTACGGGGAATTTCTTCGGCTAAGAAGAATTTGCAGTGAGGAACAAGAATGGCAAAAACAAAGTGAAAACTCTGCGGCTCGCTTTCGAAATAGACATTACAACCAACACACAATAAGACAATGTCGGGAAAGAGCAAACCAAACTGAAAGATCTGATTGCCGAAAACCAAAAGAAACCTCAACTCCAACGGAGGAAGAACCAATCAGGCTAATCACAAATTACAGTAGAGAAACAAACCAACTAAACCAAATTCTGAAAAGAAACTGGAAGATTTTACAGCTGGATCCGGTTATAGGTAAAAGGATGGGTAAACACCCTACAGTAACATACAGAAGGGCCAAAAACCTGCAGGACCAATTAGTTCACAGCCATTTCCAACCTATCACGAAAAAGAAAAACTGGTTACAAACCAAGGGGTTCGTGAAATGCTACAACTGCAAAGTCTGCGAAATTGCTAAACCAACACAAGAAATAGTTATGCCAAACAACAAGATCTGGAAAATCAAGGAGTGTATAACATGCAACAGCAAATATACGATATATATGATTGAGTGCCCTTGTAAGCTAAGGTACATAGGCAGTACCATCTGCGAATTAAAAAAACGTATTCTGGAGCATGTCCGCGCCACAGTGCATAAAGACAGAGGCAATGCAGTTGCTAAGCATATGGAATCAAACCACAACGGAGACTGGAAACAATTGCGCTTCTGGGGCATAGAGACCATGAGCCTCCCAGCAAGAGGTGGCCATAATGAAAAACTGCTACGACGCAAGGAGTCAAAACATATCCTAGGTTTCAGGACTATGACTCCGTTGGGGCTTAACCAATCGGAGGAACTGTACATACATCTGTGAGAATGAATTAAATTGCCTTCCGAGACATTTCCGCCTACCATGTTAAACATTTTAATCAATTTGTTCCCTTTGCTTTATAATCCCTCACCCCCTTTTTTTCACCTTTGAACAATGCTCACAAAACGGGAGTATCCGCTTGGTAAACCTCTATGTCAGCAGACTAGTTTAAAACGCCCACTAGAGGGCTACATTTTATGAAAAACAAACAGCTGCGAATAATATGTTTATTTACCAATGCTTTGCCCACCAGAGGGCAGTATATCGATTGATATATAAATTGTTTTTGAACCAACAACCACATAAGACGTAATTATACCATCACTCACTTGTGAATTCCCTGACAAATTTTGAAATTGGTAATTATGAAACAAGATATTGCCTAAACTACCAGTCCAAGAATGCTAAGTATACATGTAATACACCATGTGACACAGGGGGCGTAACTAATTTGGTTGTTTGTTCCTTAAAACTTGTGAGCATCAGTCACAAAACTGACCGTGATCAAGACAGCGGACGCTGTCGAAACGCGTTGGTTGTTTTGTTTTTGAACCCCCAATGGATTTATGAAATAAAATTTCACAAGAACATGCGATTGAAGTCCGTTTTTTCTGCGACTCCAAATCCTTCCCCAGGACTGAGGAAAGCCTGTTGAACTTGTGAGCATCAGTCACAAAACTGACCGTGATCAAGACAGCGGACGCTGTCGAAACGCGTTGGTTGTTTTGTTTTTGAACCCCCAATGGATTTATGAAATAAAATTTCACAAGAACATGCGATTGAAGTCAGTTTTTTCTGCGACTCCAAATCCTTCCCCAGGACTGGGGAAAGCCTGTTGAATATATATATATATATATATATATATATATATATATATATATATATATATATATATATATATATATATATATATATGTATATATATATATATATTCACTGAAAAAACCATAGGTTTCACACCAGTTATAGTTAGGTGGAAATTTTACTCGCATAAAACCATTGAAATTCCCACGTTATAGTTAGTTGGACTCACTATAACTTGCGCGTGCAATGCACTGCTGATGACGTCACATATTACATCACTCATGACATGGTCAGTGACATCACTCATGACATCACTGATGACATCTCAAATGACATCACTGATGACAACAACCTTGTGACAAAGTGGCAGACCTCCTATCAGCATAAAATAACCTTTGACACACACATTCAAAAATAGAAACTAACATTTTCTTAAAAAAGGAGAAACCAATACCAATTACAACAACTTATTAGGTAATTCCAACATCTACATACACATCCACTCATTCACCAACAGTTCTATATAGTCACTCATGCATGTACTTACTCATCATATGTACTCATACACCTATATATCCTGTTACACACTAATACTCATCCATATAGTTACTCACACACAAATTCAGACATGCAAATAAACTATCAAAAAAACATTTACTTGATTATACTGCTATATACACACCACTACATATACTTCTACAGAAACAGGAACATATTTACTCTCTTAAACAATCAATTATAAAAACACATACTCACTAACCCACCCATACACACAATCATCCACCCATACAGTCTTACACACATGCTGTCTTCAAAATACATACAAATAGTGAGTCACTCATTCATGCATCTGTGCTCTAAGTAATATCCCCCACCGAACCATACAGACACTGATACTGATACTCAAAAAAACAACTAATAACCCATATACACACTCATGCAGCTACTCACCAACCCATGCAGCCACTTATACACAAAGTGAGACACAGATACAGATATTTAAATATTTAAACATTACTCGCTAATATATGTATTCACTAAGATACATTTAATAAGTCAGTTAACCAATCAATTTTACACAAAAAAACCATCCATTTAGACATTTATTTACCCATTTATTCTTCCATCAACCTTTAGATATACATATATAAAAAATATTTATTTTTCAGAAAGATACACATTCACTGGATGATGTCATCAGTGATGTCATTTGAGATGTCATCAGTGATGTCATGAGTGATGTCACTGACCATGTCGTGAGTGATGTAAGATGTGACGTCATCGGCAGTGCATTGCACGGCCAAGTTATAATGAGTCCAACTAACTATAACGTGGGAATTTCAATGGTTTTATGCGAGTAAAATTTCCACCTAACTATAACTGGTGTGAAACCTATGGTTTTTTCAGTGAATTTAATAGGTTTTTTAAATGCTAATTCCTAACTATAACTGGTGTGAAACCTATGTTTTTTTCAGTGAATATATATATATATATATATATATTGACCCTGACGAATGCCCTTCCTCTAAAGAGTTTTCCGAAACCCTTCAATCCCTCAGTTTCATCTCACATGTTCATTCCCCCACCCACATTAAAGGTCATGTACTTGACCAGATCTGGTCATTGAACTGCCCTGTGGAATCTCTCTTAATCTCCCCTTGCACTTGGTCCGACCACTATATCATTTCATTCTCCCTCCCTGTGCACCCCCCTGCCAAACCCCCTCGCCCTAAAAACATCTGGGTTCGAGCTTGGGGCCGAGCCAACCTGGAAGATCTCTCCTCCTCGCTCACCGCCTCCCCCCCTTCGTTGCAGGGTTTATCCACCCTCTCACAGGTTAAGGCCATAGAACAGTGGCTGTCTTCAGGTTGTGACTCTGTGGCACCGCTCAAATGTATCACTTCTAAGCGCGACAAAGACGCTAACCGTTGGTTCAGTAAAGAGCTTAAGGCCACCAAGTTAGCGGTACGGCGCGCCGAGCGGGCCTGGAGGAGAAATTACAGCCCCACTGTGCGTCTGGAGTATGTTACCATCTTGACCCAGTACAAAAAAGACATCTTGGAGGCCAAAACCACCTATTTCTCCTCCAAAATACTGGCTGCTGAAAATCAGTCTAAAGAAATATTTGCCATTGTTCACAACCTGGCGTTCTCGGACAGATCCACCCTTAAGCCTGCCCCGTCCGAGGAACTCTGTCGTTCCCTTAACAATTACTTTATCCATAAAATTGTGACCATCAAGGCCGATATTCCCCCCCCCCTTCCCCCTCTTTTTTTGATCCCCAATGTCCCCTTCCCAAGGGCGAACTCACTTCCTTCCCCCTCATGACTAGGGAAACCTTGTCCACTTTAGTTCCCTTGGTTAAGTCCGGCTCTCCACAGGATCCTTGTCCCGCCCATGTTCTCCGTCACATCTTCACCTCCTGCCCTGATCCTCCACTTCACCTCCTAAATAGCTCACCTGCTCAAGGTGTGGTACCTGACCCTTTGAAATCTGCGGTTATCGTGCCTATCCTGAAAAAAACAGGCTCGGACCCCTCTGTGCCTGCTAATTTCCGCCCCATCTCCCTCTTGCCATTTCTGGCAAAGGTGCTCGAGCGCCACGTCACCTGCGCCCTGAGCTCCTTTGTGGAGATGCATGGAGCCCTTGCCCCCCGTCAGGCCGGCTTTCGCCCCGCACACTCTACGGAGTCCGTTGTCATTTCGGTCTTGGACAGCCTCAGGGAGGGTATGGACACTAACCAACGCCAGGCCCTGGTGCTCCTCGACCTCTCAGCCGCTTTTGACACGGTGGATCACACCATCTTACTTTCCCGTGTCAGGGCGGCTGGGATCGGGGGGACGGCCCTGGTCTGGCTTTCCTCCTTCCTGAGTGACCGCACCCAGGCTGTTCGCCTGGGTGACTTTACAGCGGACGTCCGGAAAGTTCAGTGCGGGGTCCCACGGGGCTCCTCCCTTTCCCCCCTTTTATTTAATCTTTACATTGCTCCCCTTATTTTTTCCCTGCAACAAATGGAGGTCGCCGTGTTTAATTACGCGGACGATCTCCAGCTTGTTTTTGACCTGTCTTCTTCTCCCTCCTCTGCTCTCAACTTTCAATCTATCATGCTTCATATCCGGGACTGGATGAACCACAACCACCTTAAACTCAACCCTGACAAGACCGAGTTGGTGTTGACAGGTGGTTCATCCAGCCCCTGGACTCCTCTGTTCTGGCCCCCCTCTCTTGGTCCCTCTCCGACTCCTGCTACCTCAGTTAAAACCCTTGGCATAAAAATTAATTCCCAACTGTCCCTTCACTCCCAGGTTAGCTCTGTGGTTTCTGCTTCTTTTCTTGCACTGCGTACTATACGCAGGGTGTCCCGTTTCTTTTCCTTTTCTGCCCTTAAACTTATCATCCTGGCCATGGTGGTGTCCCGCCTGGACTATGGTAACGCCTTATATGCGGGTATCCCTGCATATAGTTTACGGCGTCTCCAACTCATACAGAACCAGGCGGCCCGCCTGGTCTTTAATCTCCCGAAATTTCATCACTCCACCCCCCTCCTGAAGTCTCTACACTGGCTGCCTGTACGAGCCCGGGTCCAATTTAAGATCGCTTCCATCGCCTTTCTTGCTCGTCTAGGTTCAGCCCCAGCTTTTATCTCTTCTGAGATTACCCCTTATGTTCCGTGTAGAGATCTCCGTTCGTCCTCCCAGGCCCTTCTTATGATTCCACGTTTCCGAAGAAAGAAGTGGGGAGGCTCTAAATTTGCCACTCTGGCCCCGTCCCTGTGGAACTCTCTTCCTCTGGAAATTCGATCCCTCACTTTGTATCCACAATTCCGGAAACAACTCAAGGCCCACCTATTCAAGAAGTCCTTTGAATAATCCCCCATGGCCCCCTGCTTCCATTTTCTCCTCGGTAGTTTGTTAGTTGTAGCGCCAAGAAACCGCTGGTGTACGCACGCTGTTACAAATAATTTTAAACTCAAACTCATATATATATATATATATATATATATATATATATATATATATATATATATATATATATATATGTATATATATCAAGTCACAAAAAGGTTGCCCCCTAGGAAGGTCCCACACAGGTAGGTATCATTATCGTTTTTTAATGGAAGTTGCAGCGTAGTTAATCACAGCATCACACATCCTGTTTCTGAAGGCCGACGCGTTTCGTGCTACTCACACTTTGTCATAGGCACTGTCTCGAGCAAAGCAAGGCAATTCGAGCACCTCTTTTTCACCTGATACCCGCCCCACGTGGGCGTTGCTGCCGCTAAGCCTTCTGGTATCCGTGGTGCTCGATCGTATTCCTCAAGTGAGTTTGTCATGCTGTGCAAAATTAAAGTCAATAAAACCCCAGTGGGTGAGGTGAGATCCTGGTTTGGCTGCGCTGTGTCTTGTAACATCCACCACGACCTCCTGTCCCAACTCGTAACCGCTAGTTGGCGTTTACAAAGGACCGCTGCTGAGCGGCGGGGCTCCTTCCGCGGCTGGGCCAGCCGCAAAACATCAAGTCACAAAAAAGTTGCCCCCTAGGAAGGTCCCACACAGGTAGGTATCATTATCGTTTTTTAATGGAAGTTGCAGCGTAGTTAATCACAGCATCACACATCCTGTTTCTGAAGGCCGACGCGTTTCGTGCTACTCGCACTTTGTCATAGGCACTGTCTCGAGCAAAGCAAGGCAATTCGAGCACCTCTTTTTCACCTGATACCCGCCCCACGTGGGCGTTGCTGCCGCTAAGCCTTCTGGTATCCGTGGTGCTCGATCGTATTCCTCAAGTGAGTTTGTCATGCTGTGCAAAATTAAAGTCAATAAAACCCCAGTGGGTGAGGTGAGATCCTGGTTTGGCTGCGCTGTGTCTTGTAACATCCACCACGACCTCCTGTCCCAACTCGTAACCGCTAGTTGGCGTTTACAAAGGACCGCTGCTGAGCAGCGGGGCTCCTTCCGCGGCTGGGCCAGCCGCAAAACATCACGTCACAAAAAGGTTGCCCCCTAGGAAGGTCCCACACAGGTAGGTATCATTATCGTTTTTTAACGGAAGTTGCCGCGTAGTTAATCACAGCATCACACATCCTGTTTCTGAAGGCCGACGCGTTTCGTGCTACTCGCACTTTGTCATAGGCACTGTCTCGAGCAAAGCAAGGCAATTCGAGCACCTCTTTTTCACCTGATACCCGCCCCACGTGGGCGTTGCTGCCGCTAAGCCTTCTGGTATCCGTGGTGCTCGATCGTATTCCTCAAGTGAGTTTGTCATGCTGTGCAAAATTAAAGTCAATAAAACCCCAGTGGGTGAGGTGAGATCCTGGTTTGGCTGCGCTGTGTCTTCTAACATCCACCACGACCTCCTGTCCCAACTCGTAACCGCTAGTTGGCGTTTACAAAGGACCGCTGCTGAGCAGCGGGGCTCCTTCCGCGGCTGGGCCAGCTGCAAAACATCAAGTCACAAAAAGGTTGCCCCCTAGGAAGGTCCCACACAGGTAGGTATCATTATCGTTTTTTAATGGAAGTTGCAGCGTAGTTAATCACAGCATCACACATCCTGTTTCTGAAGGCCGACGCGTTTCGTGCTACTCGCACTTTGTCATAGGCACTGTCTCGAGCAAAGCAAGGCAATTCGAGCACCTCTTTTTCACTTGAGGAATACGATCGAGCACCACGGATACCAGAAGGCTTAGCGGCAGCAACGCCCACGTGGGGCGGGTATCAGGTAAAAAAGAGGTGCTCGAATTGCCTTGCTTTGCTCGAGACAGTGCCTATGACAAAGTGCGAGTAGCACGAAACGCGTGGCCTTCAGAAACAGGATGTGTGATGCTGTGATTAACTGCGCTGCAACTTCCATTAAAAAACGATAATGATACCTACCTGTGTGGGACCTTCCTAGGGGGCAACCTTTTTGTGACTTGATGTTTTGCGGCTGGCCCAGCCGCGGAAGGAGCCCCGCCGCTCAGCAGCGGTCCTTTGTAAACGCCAACTAGCGGTTACGAGTTGGGACAGGAGGTCGTGGTGGATGTTACAAGACACAGCGCAGCCAAACCAGGATCTCACCTCACCCACTGGGGTTTTATTGACTTCAATTTTGCACAGCATGACAAACTCACTTGAGGAATACGATCGAGCACCACGGATACCAGAAGGCTTAGCGGCAGCAACGCCCACGTGGGGCGGGTATCAGGTGAAAAAGAGGGGCTCGAATTGCCTTGCTTTGCTCGAGACAGTGCCTATGACAAAGTGCGAGTAGCACGAAATGCGTCGGCCTTCAGAAACAGGATGTGTGATGCTGTGATTAACTGCGCTGCAACTTCCATTAAAAAACGATAATGATACCTACCTGTGTGGGACCTTCCTAGGGGGCAACCTTTTTGTGACTTGATGTTTTGCGGCTGGCCCAGCCGCGGAAGGAGCCCCGCCGCTCAGCAGCGGTCCTTTGTAAACGCCAACTAGCGGTTACGAGTTGGGACAGGAGGTCGTGGTGGATGTTACAAGACACAGCGCAGCCAAACCAGGATCTCACCTCACCCACTGGGGTTTTATTGACTTTAATTTTGCACAGCATGACAAACTCAATTGAGGAATACGATCGAGCACCACGGATACCAGAAGGCTTAGCGGCAGCAACGCCCACGTGGGGCGGGTATCAGGTGAAAAAGAGGTGCTCGAATTGCCTTGCTTTGCTCGAGACAGTGCCTATGACAAAGTGCGAGTAGCACGAAACGCGTCGGCCTTCAGAAACAGGATGTGTGATGCTGTGATTAACTGCGCTGCAACTTCCATTAAAAAACGATAATGATACCTACCTGTGTGGGACCTTCCTAGGGGGCAACCTTTTTGGGACTTGATGTTTTGCGGCTGGCCCAGCCGCGGAAGGAGCCCCGCCGCTCAGTAGCGGTCCTTCGTAAACGCCAACTAGCGGTTACGAGTTGGGACAGGAGGTCGTGGTGGATGTTACAAGACACAGCGCAGCCAAACCAGGATCTCACCTCACCCACTGGGGTTTTATTGACTTTAATTTTGCACAGCATGACAAACTCACTTGAGGAATACGATCGAGCACCACGGATACCAGAAGGCTTAGCGGCAGCAACGCCCACGTGGGGCGGGTATCAGGTGAAAAAGAGGTGCTCGAATTGCCTTGCTTTGCTCGAGACAGTGCCTATGACAAAGTGCGAGTAGCACGAAACGCGTCGGCCTTCAGAAACAGGATGTGTGATGCTGTGATTAACTGCGCTGCAACTTCCATTAAAAAACGATAATGATACCTACCTGTGTGGGACCTTCCTAGGGGGCAACCTTTTTGTGACTATATGTATATATATATATACATTTCTATGGCAAAATTAAAGCCCTCATGTTGTTCCTTTTCAAATTAAATGTATTAAGTGTTACCACTTTATTCCAATCAAGATGACTTCAGGTGTGCCATGCTTTTGTCATAAGTAAGACTGTTAGCGTTCTAGTTGTTCTTTAGAACACTCTGGGACATTCTGTCATTGGGCTATAGTTAGGCTACATCTGGATGATATTTGGGCTACATTTGGGCTCTTTTGTCTCTGGTGGCCATCTTGGGAGACTGCATATCAGAATTTTTTTAATGAAATATATGAGGATTTGAGAAGTCACTCAAAATGTTCCCTAATTTTTCTTTCTTCAGCACTAATCATAATTTCTGTGGCAAAATGAACCCCTCATTTTGTTCCTTTGCAAATTAAATGTTTTAAGTGTTAACACTTTATTCCAATCAAGATGACTTCAGGTGTGCCATACTTTTGTCATAAGTAAGACTGTTAGCGCTCTAGTTGTTCTTTAGAACACTCTGGGACATTCTGTCATTGGGCTATAGTTGGGCTACATCTGGCTGATATTTGGGCTACATTTGTTATTTTTTGTCTCTGGTGGCCATCTTTGGGCTACATTGGGCTACATTGGGCTACATTTGGGCTCTAACATATATATAGCCCAATGTAGCCCAATATATATTTTTTCAAAGTTAATTTTCGTAAAAACCACTGGAGCATATATCTTGAGACATAGCAAAGGCACATCGGGGTACCAGTCCCTACAATTTTGCCAAGTTTAGTGGAAATCCATTCAGCCGTTCGGGCTAAAAGTGAGTCCAACCGCTCTATGGAAATTAACATGGGGAAAACACGTTTTGGGACCCCCCTTTTATCTCGGCCCCCGCTTGACGGATCCCCCTGAAACTTTCAGGGAAGGAGCGGAGCGCAGCGAGGCAAAGTTAAGGAAAATTACAGGCAGATCCCTCATTCGGCGCCAAAGCTATTCCCAATAGAATGTTGCAGATTTCCTATGGAAAACGATCCTAACTATAACTACCTTCTGGCGACTGCCAGTAGGTAATATATATATATATATATATATATATATATATATATATATATATATATATATATAAAAGAAAGACCTCTGTCTTACTCGCGCTGCAGTCTCCCTCACAGACACGAACAGGAACAGGCACAAACCCAGGTATAGGATGCCAAATTTACTTTATTGTGCTGTCGCAATAACGTTTCGGCTCGCCCGAGCCTTGATCACATGACAGCATGAAACAGGAGTGAAGGGACTTTTAAAGTGCCAGTGCTACCATTTCATTGGGTTGACATTTAGTAAACATAATAAACAGACTTTATTACAATATCGACTAAAATAGAAGATATATACACAATAAGGTAAAACCAAGTTTAAAATGCAGGTTAAATACCGACACTTCAAAAATACATTGCACAGTCTGACACATAGAACCTGCCATCAAATTTTACTGCTCATCTTTATAGATGCCCTAGATGTCAAGAATGTTGTAATACCAGCAAAATAATGGGTTAAATACTCTAAGATAAAGTTCAATTGCATACAGTACTTATGTTCCCTTAACCAACCCATACCTAAAGTGCTACATACATAGAAAGTGCAAAAGTGCAATAAGTGGTATTAAAAACATCAATTTTCGAACATGATTCATTTAGGTAGACTGAGCCCAGTCCTGTCCATGCTAATGGATATACACTGCCAAAGGTACAAACTACATATACATTAAGAGATAATAGCTATAAAATGTCAAGGAATATATCATTGTTTATCAGTCTGCAATCAAGAGGTAGATAATACCACAATATACAGTACTTAGGAGGGGTGTATTATACTGCTTCTCATATCTCAAATAATGTGAAATGGGGATGTATAGTGCAAGAACGCGCAGTAGCTAGTCCAATTGATAATACAATAAATAATCATAGGATGGTTTAATAAGAAGTAAATAAAACAATAAGTCATGTTAAAACAATAAATAGTAATAAATCTCATAAAACACTATTTAAAAACCTTAATTGACTCAAGCACTCCACAATTGTTCATAACTCCTATTTACATCCTACTGAGCCTAGTGTAAACATGTGTATAAATCCTCCGTGAGGTTTAAACCCCCAGGCTGTTTGGTATTAAGCTGTAGGATGTATTTGGTTTCAAGTTTGCGCAATTTTGACTCCCTGTTTCCCCCACGCCTGCTGGCTGATACTGCATCAATAACATAGTATCGCAGTCCCTTATTGTTACTCTGATGGTGCTCTTTAAAGTGTCTAGCAACCGGATAGGTATTGTCTTGGGAGGTTATAGCCCTAAGATGCTGCATTATATGCTTGTGGACGGGAAGCTTGGTACTTCCCACATAACGTAGAGCACACGGGCATTCAAGGATTTACACTACATTTTCTGTTTTACATGTAAGAATTTTGCTAATCTGATGTTCTTGACTGCAAAAGCCATCCTTGTATGTCATCCTGTTAGTGCCGTGTGTACAGGCTTTACAGGTTTTGCACTTGCAGATCCCTCATTCGGCGCCAAAGCTATTCCCAATAGAATGTTGCAGATTTCCTATGGAAAACGATCCTAACTATAACTACCTTCTGGCGACTGCCAGTAGGTAATATATATATATATATATATATATATATATATATATATATATATATATATATATATATATATAAAAGAAAGACCTCTGTCTTACTCGCGCTGCAGTCTCCCTCACAGACACGAACAGGAACAGGCACAAACCCAGGTATAGGATGCCAAATTTACTTTATTGTGCTGTCGCAATAACGTTTCGGCTCGCCCGAGCCTTGATCACATGACAGCATGAAACAGGAGTGAAGGGACTTTTAAAGTGCCAGTGCTACCATTTCATTGGGTTGACATTTAGTAAACATAATAAACAGACTTTATTACAATATCGACTAAAATAGAAGATATATACACAATAAGGTAAAACCAAGTTTAAAATGCAGGTTAAATACCGACACTTCAAAAATACATTGCACAGTCTGACACATAGAACCTGCCATCAAATGTTACTGCTCATCTTTATAGATGCCCTAGATGTCAAGAATGTTGTAATACCAGCAAAATAATGGGTTAAATACTCTAAGATAAAGTTCAATTGCATACAGTACTTATGTTCCCTTAACCAACCCATACCTAAAGTGCTACATACATAGAAAGTGCAAAAGTGCAATAAGTGGTATTAAAAACATCAATTTTCGAACATGATTCATTTAGGTAGACTGAGCCCAGTCCTGTCCATGCTAATGGATATACACTGCCAAAGGTACAAACTACATATACATTAAGAGATAATAGCTATAAAATGTCAAGGAATATATCATTGTTTATCAGTCTGCAATCAAGAGGTAGATAATACCACAATATACAGTACTTAGGAGGGGTGTATTATACTGCTTCTCATATCTCAAATAATGTGAAATGGGGATGTATAGTGCAAGAACGCGCAGTAGCTAGTCCAATTGATAATACAATAAATAATCATAGGATGGTTTAATAAGAAGTAAATAAAACAATAAGTCATGTTAAAACAATAAATAGTAATAAATCTCATAAAACACTATTTAAAAACCTTAATTGACTCAAGCACTCCACAATTGTTCATAACTCCTATTTACATCCTACTGAGCCTAGTGTAAACATGTGTATAAATCCTCCGTGAGGTTTAAACCCCCAGGCTGTTTGGTATTAAGCTGTAGGATGTATTTGGTTTCAAGTTTGCGCAATTTTGACTCCCTGTTTCCCCCACGCCTGCTGGCTGATACTGCATCAATAACATAGTATCGCAGTCCCTTATTGTTACTCTGATGGTGCTCTTTAAAGTGTCTAGCAACCGGATAGGTATTGTCTTGGGAGGTTATAGCCCTAAGATGCTGCATTATATGCTTGTGGACGGGAAGCTTGGTACTTCCCACATAACGTAGAGCACACGGGCATTCAAGGATTTACACTACATTTTCTGTTTTACATGTAAGAATTTTGCTAATCTGATGTTCTTGACTGCAAAAGCCATCCTTGTATGTCATCCTGTTAGTGCCGTGTGTACAGGCTTTACAGGTTTTGCACTTGTAACAACCTCTATTGCTCTGTAGCCAAGAAGTTTTTTCCAAAACTTCTGGGCCAGTATCAACCAATCTATCCTTCATGTTTGGGGCTCTGCTGTACGTTATTGATGCCTTCTTTGGTAGTAGATTGCCTATAACAGGATCCTTGAGTATGATAGGCCAGTTCTTATTGACCATTCTACGTATGTCTTTGTGTTGGTTGCAGTAACCAATAATAAAACGGAAGGAATCTACCACATTGGTATTCCCCGCAATTTCCAAAGACTTCTGCCTTGATGCCTCATCCGAGACATCGTATTTAGATAGCAATGTGGGGCGGCTGATCATCATATATTTTTGTCTAGCTTTATCAATGCTCTTACGTTGATACCCTCTTTCCAGGAACTTCTCAGTGCTGGCAACCTGTGCAAGTTGTAAATCCATATGATTACTGCATAGTTGCCTAGGGCAAATCATTTCGCCGTAAGGAATGCTAATTATTAGATGAGCTGGGTGTGTGCTGCCTGCATGTAGGGTTGTATTGCCAGCAGTACTCTTTCGATACAATCTGGTTTCTATCTGGCATACGCCTCAGTGTCAAGGAAGGGTACTTTTTCTTGGCTCATAGTAACCGTGAAATTAAGATTGTATTGATTCACGTTAAGTCTTTCTACAAAGTCCAAGGCCTCCTCCCGACTACCTCTCCATACCACAAAGAGATCGTCTATGAAGCGGTACCATGCTATCACTTTGTTGGTCATCTCATTATGATAGCAAGCCATGAGGACCAGTTCTTCCCATGCACCCATGCGTAGGCATGCAAAGCTTGGAGAAAAACTGGCCCCCATCGCCACCCCTTGCAGTTGTCTATATAGCAGGTTGTTGAACATGAAGATATTGCGCTCCAAACAAAATGTAAGCATTTGAATTAACATTTTGGTATGTTGGTTAAACATATCATCCCTACGCTCCAAATAGTAGTTAACTGCAGCTATACCATCTGGATGACGGATGCTGGTATATAGGGCAGTGAAATCTAATGACATCATCCAGTCACCGTCCTGCCAGTTAACCTTTTTCAATTTGAACAAAAAATCACCTGAGTCCTGTATGTATAATTTGAGGGATTTAACATGACCTTGCAGGAAAAAATCAATATAAACCAAAGTCCTTTCTAGTAGACCCCCACAAGCTGTAATGATGGGTCTACCTGGGGGATTTACTTGGTCCTTGTAGACTTTCGGTATGAAATATATTGATGGAGTCACCTGATAGTCAGTTTTCAAATACTTGTATTCTGCTTCCGATAATAACCTCCTCGACCTCCATTTGGATAAAAGTTGATGGTATTCACACTGCATGGCCTTGACCATGCTCACGTTCATCCTTTCATAATGGTCACGGTTGTTCAATTGATTGTAAGCTTCCTTTTCATAGTTAACCCTGGTCTGCAAAACAACATTGCCCCCTTTATCACTGGGACGCACAATAATGCTTTTATCCTTACTGAATTTGGATACCAAAGAGTCATATTCCATAGTTGACTGGTCATATTTGTAATCACCCTTGCATGTCTTGCTGTGTAAATCCTTCAGTTCACTAATTAAATTCTCATGAAATACGTCAATGACGTCGCATGGCATGACGGGACAAAATGTGGAGGGTGACTTGAACGGTGTTAAGGGGGCTCGAATGGATGCATCTACTACTTCTTGATCTGCACCCATAGCCCTGATATTGTGATCCATAAAGGCTGAATCTGCCCCTTCATTTTCCCAAAGCCCAAGCATTTCTTGTGAAAAAAGTTGGCGTTGCAGTGCCTGGATTTGGTTCACTGTTATCAGGCAGTACATTACTGGTTTTCAATAGATGGTTTTGATAGAGCGGGCGGGTCACCCGACCAATAAATTCGCCGCTTCCGGCTTCGGGGCCATATATTTCAAATCACCATATACATTGATCGGATGACCTCACGGTCTACTATCAATAATTTGGGAGTTCCTTTCGTTATTCTTCAGCGTACCCGACTTACCATCCACCGATGCGGGTACCTACGACCACAATGGATCAGGGAGCTAGCTGTAAAAGGAAAGGCAGCAAAATACAAACCCAACAAATATCATTCAATACCTTTGTAAAATGACCACGGACAACTGGAAGTTTTAAAGTCTTTATCTAATTTAGTAAAATTCAGAAATCATCAAATTCACAGTAATTAAGCAATCGATAATCAGAATAACAGAAAGTACATAGCTGAATAGCAAATAAGTCAATGCAACCATTTATACTAATGAAACCAGGACACGTTTAAATGAAGGATCAGGAATTAGAACGTTTAAGATGAATCACTAAAGATGGGATAGGCTTTGATCAAGACTAGTATTCTAGAATTATTTCAAGCGAATGAGACATGAGTTCGGGGCATTTATATAACTATTGGAGAGTCTATGGAGAAGGACACGCTATGCTTTAAGGCAAAAGTTCTTTAGACAGTTCAAGTAAGGAGGTTCTAGACCATATCAGGAAATGACAAACTGCAATGCAAAATATTATTTCTAACAAGTAGGGTAACATAGGAACGCGTTATGAAATAAATGCAAATGACTTTATGATTCAATGGTTGCGGGAGAAAGCATGGAAAATTAACATATGCAAAGGTATGTCTTTATTGAAGCAAAAGACAGAAATTCAGAAAGGTGCAAGGTTCAGAGCTTTCAGAGTGATATTTACCTAGACTGGTGTGGAAACCAAACCCTGGCCACGGGTCAGTTAAGGACAGGAAACCCTCAAGGAAGGATACCCCTCAATGGACAGCAGGTGCAGAATGGACACCCAGGACAGGACAGGAAACCCTCAGATTAGGAATCAGGACAGGACCTCTCGGACAGGACCCTCAGGACAGGACCAGCACCCGCAGTTCGGAAGCAACGCCTGCGCTCCACCCTCTCTGCAGCTATCGATCAAGACCCCGATTGGGTCAGCGAACTCCCAGCAAAGTGCTCCGCCAGCACTTTAAGGTTTAGTAAAACCTTAGTCTATGGTCAAATTTCGGACAGAGTGCTCCGCAGCTCTCTGTATCTTCAGTCACCTATTGAGTGCGTTGGGTCAGTGACAGGTCAGCTAAACCAGACAAGTCGGACAATTTCCCTATGTGAACCCAGGGTAGATATACTGTTTTGGGACGGTGTACCACCCCCCAATGTTGCAAAGTGTCAGAATCCCTCAATTTGGATTGGTCCTAAGGTAGGCTTTGGGTAACACACCAATCAGAATAGACTATTTGGAGGCCTAATTTACATCTCTGGGCACCGCCTAGCAAAATTGGGGTTCCCATGAGAAAGCCGCACAGAATACAATGGAAAGAATACATTTCGTTACAATAGAACATAATCATGATGCTTCTGCTGGGTGAAGGTGCTCTTTCCCAGGGTGACTCTGGCATCAACCTTCTTTGGCCTGAGTTCAATGCCAATGGCTGCTTCTAGATTCTGCGCAGAAATACCCTCCAAGATGGACTCCCCAGCCCAGCACCCCTCCGAGTCGAGGGTACATGAAAAGTAAGCGAAAACAAATTAATACATAGAAGTGACGGTATGAAAATCACATCATTGGTCTTGTACTTCAAACTTATCATTATAAAAATATACTATGCAGTTTAAATGTTAGCAACATATACACTGTCACAAGAGCATCACCACGTTATTCACGAAAGCTGTGTATTACGCATGCGCACCCTTTCCCACCAAACTTATAACTACGTCAGGTCACGTGAGTGTGACTGACGCATGCGCAGAAGCAAATTTTCCAAGCGGCGTCCATGTTTTAGAGACATGGATTAGTTGTATTAGAAATACACGTACGCAAGCTTCCTCTACCTCGTTTGAATATAAAAATAAAAGATTAGTAAGACGTACAAATTCTATTAATTGATTACACACAGGCGAGGTTCTTGACTCGAGCAAGTCGCGATGCGAAGCTTGCTCTATCAATCCCCTCTTTGATGATATTTACTATCATCACAAAAATAATGGAACCAGATGCCAACTTTTTCACACTTTATACAGCTCTATCTCTTCCAACAAGCGATTCAGTTTCTCTTTCTCATTTTTGGTAGGGTGAGAATTTTTCACCTTTTTGTATATCTGATTATTCATTTCCTCTAATTCAAGCTCATCCACACTTCGTTTCACTCCTCTGGCATTCACTTGATGCTTTCTGGTGTGTTTACGACACTTGCAACAGACAAATATGAAAAATAGGATAAGACCTATAATTCCAATTGGCATCAGTACCTTGAACAATAAGCTTTTACCTAAGCTAGCAAGCCAATGACCTACATTTGAGAGACCATCTACCAGTCTCTTCCAGGCACTGTCAACCTCGAGTGGTTTGAGTTCCTTTTCCAAATTAGTAATGTTTTTCACATATCTTTTGAGCTGCACACTTTTGTCCGGAATATAAGTGCAACAATGTTGCGCCTTCAACATCCGGCAGACTCCGCCCTCTTTTGCTAATAAGGTGTCAAGAGCAAGTCTGTTCTGCAAAACCATTGATCTGATCGCAACCATTTCGGTATTGACCAGCAGAAATCCATGAGCTGTGTCAGTAGACAACACATCCACTATGGTGGATAATTTGCAAATTCTGTGAGTGTTCAGAACCACTCCCACTCCAGGTATCAGTGCACTGAAAATACTACCCATTATTTCACCTACGCTTTCTCTTTTACTACGCACTAAGCCATTAGTATTTTCATCGCTTCCAGCAACTTTATTCACATGGTATATTTTCGGGAAGACAATGCCAAAATAGCAGCTTCCATACCAGTGATCCGGCAATTTGAAATAAGCCTTGTCTCCACATATATAATAGATTCCAGGAAACACAGGCTCTGACCCATTTTTGAAACCCCATCCTCCAATTACCTTGTAATTATGTTCACATTCACTGGAACCAAGGAAAATGTTATTATAATAGCTAGTCTTCTCGCGGTGAAGACATAGCTTTCCCTTCCTTTCAAAATCCAGCAACAGAGCAGGTCCCGCCCCACCCTTTGAGGTGCCCTCCATGTCCTCAGCCCATTTTGGCGTTTTCTGTTTTTCGTCATCTGCCTTTCTTTTTATTTTTATTCTCCTCTTCTCTGCCATGTTCAGGAACATCTTTTCCTGTTCACGCAAAGAGCAGGTCAAGTTATCTCTGTGTGCGTCACCTATGTCGATATTACCTATAGTCAGAAAGTATTCGCCCATGTAGCGAGTAACGTCACTTTTGGTATGTACAGGATTCAAGTTCCCACGTATAGGAAGTTCAGAAAAGATCACGTCATTGTTAGAGTAATAGTACTGTAACGGTCCTCTTTTGTAAAATAAGCTTGCTAAAATGCTACAGGATATTCCATATGTCAGGGGCAGGTGATGGTATGTCACGCCTTCAGCCACAGAGGTAGGTAGCTTCATGCAGACATAGCAATCTTCGATTTCCATAGTCTCTACATAGTGTATTAACAAGTTTGCGAAAACATTTAAATGTGTCTTATTCTTAACTCCATGATAATGTAGTCCTCCCTCATCTGATGCTTCTAGGTCTCGTTTTGTTTGTTTGAGTGCTCTCTCATGTCTTGCTACACTCTGTGTTGTCAGCTCTTCATTGTCAGTATTTACAATATCAGTAGGGTCAACATTAGTATTTTTGCTCACCGCAAAAGGAATGAAAACTGTTAGTCCTATCCAAACTAATATCACTATAATTGTACTACATACACATACCTTGCAGCATGTTTTGCAACAACTGCGACTAGGTCTACCATTCACGTTTGAATCAGACATTTTGGCTCAGAAGAAGTTTCTCGACCCCTCTTTGTGTCTTTACACGAGTAGCTTACTTTGTGCAAATTCACGGTGGTTCGTCTTCTTCTTCGGCAGAGTACTCTGCGACTGGCTCTCCGTCGCTTTCGTCAGTTATATCAAGATCTTCAAATTCTTCCAAAACGAGCGTCCATTCAGGAGACTTGTACTTTTTGTTTTGTCTTTTTATTCGATCGCTCCTTCTTTTGGAAGTGTCTTCTGGTTGCTCTGCTATGCGAGCACTTCTCCTTTCTTCTGCACGTTTTTCTTCTACCGTTTTTATCCTCAGTCTCAATTTCTTTATGAATCCGGGCTCAATATGCTTTCTTTTCTTAAGTCTTTTAGTTGGCACTGAGACTTCGTTCTCTTCTCTTGCCCTTTTATTTTCATTAGTTTGTGGCAATTCTGCTTCTTCTTCCCTTCCTATCTCACTAGTTCCAGGACTTGCATCTATTTCTTTTGCCTGGTTACTAATCTGGCCTTGTTCAGGTGAGTTTTGTGTTTGCTTTTCAAATGTCTCTGTTTCTGTTTCCTGAACACGGTCTTCTAAACCTGTCTGATCCTGCTCGAGCACTTCGATCCCTTGATTTTCTTCTGCTCGAACTATTACACTATGTCTAGTCTGTCCCTTTTCGACATCAGGAGTCAGTGGAGGAGTATCGATCACTTGCTCAGTCCCTGTCTGACCTTCTTCTTCCTCAGTTTTGACGTGACTCTCAATAGCCTGAGGTTCTTCGCCTGTGCCTTGCTTTTCCTCTCTATTCCACTCTCTACCTTCACAAATTCGCTCTCTTGTTCTGATTGGGTCTTCGGTGAGGTCAATCAAGGGTATCCACTCATCTGGCCATATGCTTGGCAGCTCGTCATCAGCTACTTCTGGACCAACTTCTGGGAACCCTTCAGCAGGCTGGACTCTTGGTAGCTCGTCATCAACTACTCCTGGACCAACGTCTGCGGACCCCTCAGCTTGACTGGTACTGGGCTGTACGTCGTCAGCTACTTCTGGTCTGGCTTCTGCAGGCCCCTCTACTGGACGGCCTCCTTCTCCAGGCTCCTCGTCTGGTAATACCTTCTGGGTGTGGCTGGCGTGAATCCAATGGGGAACACCTGCACACTTCACTGCTGTGGTTGTTACCAGGATCACTTGGCGCTTCGGTCCCCACCTTGGTGCCAGGCAGCTCGACCGAGTATGCTTCTTTATATTGACCCAGTCCCCTGGAACCAGTTTGTGAAGAGGAGTCGTTGGATTGGTGACGGCATCTTCTCCGAACTGGCGAGAGATATAACGTACTTGGTCACCTAATCTCTTGCAGTATTCAAGCACCAAATCATCAGTAATACTCAACAATTTGCTTCCTGGTACCCATGCTTGTCTCATCACTCTTCCCATCAGGATTTCATGGGGGCTCAGGCCTGTCTTTTGGTCTGGAATACTTCGGAGTCCCATCAGAACCAGAGGCAGGGCCTTTACCCAGGTCATGCCAGATGCATCACACAATTTCGCTAGTCTTGTTTTGATAGTCCCGTTTATTTGTTCCACCACTCCAGAAGCCTCTGGATGATATGCACAGTGAAGTTTTTGCGAGATCCCAAATGCCTTACAGAGTTGGTCGATCACATCATTCTGAAAATGTCGGCCTCTATCTGATTCAATAGTGACTGGAACCCCGAATCTAGGTATCAGTTCTTTCAGTAAACACTTGGCTACTGTCAGTGCGTCATTTTGGGGAGTAGGGAAAGCTTCCACCCACTTTGAAAATAGGCAGACAATGACAAGGACATAACGCTTCCCCTCACAACGTGGCATGGTGATGAAATCAACCTGTATTCTCACAAAGGGACTCCCTGACCTCCCAATTTTCCCTAGTTCCACCATTGTTCTCTTGCCTGGGTTCATCTGTTGACATGACAGGCACCTCTGGCAGAGGGACTCTGCTACTTTCCTGAACTTTTTGCTATACCAAGTCTGTTGGAATACCAGAATCATGGCGTCCCTACCAATGTGTGATCCCTCATGTATCAATCTTGCCATTGTGCCAAGCAAGTGTCTGGGTAACACAGGCATACCATTTGGGCCCAAGATGACACCATCCTCAAGTCTGGGTCTACACCCTTCTTCCTTCCACTTCTCTCTCTCTTGCCATGGTGCCGCCTGCTGCCATTCTCTCACTTCATCCCATGTAGGCACTTCTTCAAACACTCGAAGTTGGCAGCTGTTTCCAGGCCCCCCCCCGTTTTGGATTTATGATCAATCGATCCCTGGCGCATAATTGTGCCACTCGATCAGCAAAATCATTTCCCAAAGATACAGGGTCAAAGTCCTTCTTATGGGCAACACACTTGACCACTGCCAATTCCTTTGGTAATTGGATTGCCTCTAAAAGGTCTTGAACAACTTTTCCATTTCGAATAGGGGTACCTGATGAAGTCAGGAACTCCCTCTGTAGCCATAATTGGCCAAAGTCATGCACAACTCCAAAACAGTACTGACTGTCAGTATACACTGTTAGGCGTACATTTTTCCCAATTTTGCAAGCTTTTATCATAGCGATCAATTCGGCTACTTGTGCAGACTTTACTTCAAATAAATAAACTGCTTCTACAATTTTAGTTAAGGAGACTACCGCATAGGCAGCACTCAGGCCTCCTTGTTCATGTCTTAGGCATGAACCATCCACAAACAATTCCATGTCATGTTTAGGCAAAGGTGTTTCTTTAATGTCTGGGCGTGGCTTAGTGCAGAATTCTGTTAAATCAAGGCAGTTATGCTCGTTTTCCTCCCCATCTTCCATATCCATTGAGTTGGGAAGTAGAGTGGCGGGGTTCAGAATGTTGCACCTGACAATCGTTATATTTGCAGCACCCACGAGAATCCTCTCGTATTTAGTCAGCCGACTAGGGGTGAGATACTGAGTTTTCGTTCTTGTTAGCAAAATTACCACTCCATGTGGAACATACACAGTTACAGGATGTCCCATGACAATGGATTCACTCTGCTCTAAACTTGTGCAAGTAGCTGCTTTCAGACATCCCGGTAATCCAGCAGCCACTGGATCCAGGGTGGCAGAGAAATATGCCACTGGCCTTCTGGTTGTGCCATGTTCTTGGGTTAGGACGGACAACGCGCAATTATCGCGAGTGTCACAGAACAGGGCAAATTCCTTGGAATAGTCTGGCATTCCCAACGCAGGGGCTGTACACAGACAATCTCGCAATTTTGTGAAGGCTGTTAAGCTTTCATCATCCCATTCTACAATATCTGGTGTTCCTCTCTTGGTCATTTTTATCAAGGGCCTAGCTAGGACTGCAAATCCCACAATCCATTGCCTGCAGTATCCTATCACTCCAAGGAACATTTTGATTTCTTTCTGAGTACGGGGTAACTGCATCTTTTGAATTATTCTCACTCTTTCTGACGTTACTTTCCTGATGCCTTTCTCTATCTGGTGCCCCAGATATTTCACTGATTTTGCACAGAACTGTAATTTTTCAGGGGCCACTTTATGTCCCTTCTCACTCAGATGATTCAGTAGGGCAATGGTGTCAATCACACAGTCCTTATGACTTTTGGACGCCACCAAGAGGTCGTCAATGTATTGCACCAAAACAGAATTTCCAGGTAAGACCAAAGTTTCCAAGCATTTTTTCAAGATCTGATTAAAGATAGAGGGGCTCTCTGTGTACCCCTTGGGGACCCTGTTCCAGACATACACGTGACTGTTGAAAGCAAATGAGAAAATAAATTTGCTGTCTGGATGCAAGGGAATGGAAAAGAATGCATGACACAGGTCTATCACAGTGAACCACTCAGCATCCCAGGGAATCTGGTACAGAATCACTGCTGGGTTCGGGACAATAGGGCAGCAGGGAACCACTATCTTGTTTACCTTTCTTAGGTCCTGCACTACTCTGTACTTGCCACTAGGCTTTTTGAAGCCCATAATCGGTGAGTTGCATGGGCTACTCATTACTTCCTGTATGATGTTTCCTTCTAGCAATTTTTGTATTTCCAGGGCAACACCTGCTGTCACTTCTGCATTCATTCTGTAGGGTTTAGTATTAGGGTATACTGCATTGTCCTTGATGGCTATATGTATGTGGTCTACGTTTTTCATTAATCCTACATCTTTTCCGGTAAAATCCCATACCTCTGGCTTCACTGTTTCTTGGAGTTCTTTGGGCAAATCCTGCATAGTCATCCGCTTAATTTCTGAGTCAGGTCTGATTAACATCAATTTATAAATGCCATCTTCATCTGGGGTCTGAATTTCAACACCCTTTGGTGTGCAAAAGATGGTACAGTTCATTTTGCACAGCAAATCACGTCCCAGTAAGTTCACTGGACTGGTGTCACAAACGACAAATCTATGCATTTCTTTAAAGTTTCCAATTGAGATCTCCATGGGCTCGGTAACAGGAGTACTAATCAGTTGATTAGATACCCCCACTACTTAGATTGCTTCTCCCGAGAGGGGTAGGTTTGGAACGTCCACTGTTCTCACAGTAGAACGGGTAGCGCCAGTGTCCAACAGAAAAGTGACATCATTTCCGTCAACCTTTCCTTCAATGTATGGCACGGACTGGTCTACCGGCAAGGAGGCGCCAAGTACGCACTCCTCGTCCTCCCCTCTCAGGCCCCGTCAGTACTGGTCATCACAAAGGAAGGTATCATTTAGTAAATACTGCGAAGTTGCTGTATTTCTGTTCTCATTACTTTCCAAGACCTCTATGTCATCACCCTGCGTGGATTTTCCCTTAAATACTTGTTTTGGTGCTCGGGGTAACTGAATCGTTTTTACTTGTTGTTGGGTCTTTCTTGGTCTTTCATTCTGCGTCTGTGGAGTTAAATCAGGTGTTTTGGAGTTATCATCCGGCAAATAGGGACACTCGTCTCGCCAGTGTCCAATTTCTCCGCACTGGTGGCAGGGAAATTTCTTCTTAGCCTCCTCCCTGCTCATTTTGGGCCGGGGCTTTCCTCCTCCCCCACCCCCAGGACCTTGGTTCTGAGTAGTTTTGGCCATTTTATTCAATTGTTTTTCCTGTTGTTCTGCGAGCTTCACTTGAGCCCACATAACCTTCTCCTTGAGAGCCTTTTTCTTTTCTGCCATCTCGTCCTCACAGTACTTTGCGTACCGTAGGACCTCATCCATCTTTTTTGTATGCCAACAGATTTTGTTATCTTTTATCCACTGACAAATTTCGGGTCTTAAACCAAACCTGTAAATAAAGTGTGTCATATCCTTCATCTCGATGTTATCTATACCACTGTATGTTTTGAACACCTGCAACAGCCTTTCATAAAAGGAGTGCACTGTCTCGTCTCTTTCCTGCGTGGTTCTGTCTATCTTGGTCCAATCAGTTTCCTTTGCTGGCACTTTTAGTTTCAGATGCTGAATTACTTGCTCATATTTTCTCATCACTTCTTTCGATGGTTCCCCTGTTTTGTCATCTCTCGGGTATTCCTCACTAGGCCAAGCTATGGCTATTTTACACTCGGTCCATAGATCTACCGGGACCACAATGTCGAAAAACCCATCCAGGTCTTTCCACAGGCATTTTTGCACCTTTACGAACCTTTCCACCTGCCTATACCAGTCAACTGGCTTCTCGCGCAATTTCGGGAAATCGTTAGTAAAGGACACAATATCCTGTCTGGACCATGGAACGTGCACATACTTTCCACCTGGTACTTCGTGCATAGGGCATAACTGTTCTGGTTTTTCAGCTTCTTTTAGCAAGAATTCGGGAGTTGTCTGCCTAGACCTGGCCTCATCCTTTTTCTTGGCCCATCTGGCTTTCCACCTTTCCACATCTCCCCATTTTTCCAATACTGTCAATAGTTCTTTGACCTGTGCTTTCTTCCCCGACATATTCAAGTTTTCCAAATCTTTGTCTGAGAAATCTGCCCTGTATGGTTTTCGCAGCGGTTTCGATCTTGAAATATCTATTCCCATGCTAGCAGCCGTGTCGGTCAGTTTTTCATGAAGTACTCTGGTACTTCGGGTGAGACTCTTGCAGATAAACAGCATTTCGTCTTCAGAGTAGGTATTTAATCGGTCTAATCCTACGTTTCCTGCCATCAATTCCTCTATTTCTATTCTCAGCTTGTAGAGATCTAAAGGTTTCGTTGGGGACGCTTGTTTTTCAAATTCTTGACTCCATCTTTCGATTTCTTCAGGAGTCACCAACGTGACACTCTTAGTACCTGAGGTCGATTCCATCTGAATCTCCCTCGCATTAAAAGGATTATGTCTTTTCTGTATCCTTTTCCCTGTATTTCTAACGGGCAGATCTAGTAGCGAGACCTCCGACTCGCACTCACTTGTCTGGTCATCTATAATTAAGGGTTCTGGTCTGGTCGGTGCAATGACAGGAGTAATTACGGGAGGTTTCGGACTTCCTTGACGGTCCCCATACAACGGAACCACTGGTCCGATAGTTACTGGGATCGTCAAGGCTTCAGGACTTGCATTTAGCTGTGACATTTTCTGTATTATTTCCGCTCTCTGATTTCCTAGCGCTTCTCGTTCCTTTTCTGCTAATAACCTGTCCAAAGTGTTTCCATGTAACACCTGCGGGGTTAGAATGGGAGCATAACTCGGGGCAGTGGGATGTGTCTCACTCGGTCCTCCGCCATAATTAGGTTTCTGAAACAAACTTCCTGTGCCTAGAATTCTCGGATCTTCTTCATCCCGTGGCTGTAATAATGGCATTCCTGAACTTAAGGACCTCACCTCACCTCCGTAAGGGGGACGAGGGCAAAAATCTCCTTCACGTGAATATCCCATTTCCCCACCTACAGGTCTCCTGGGGTAAGTACTTCGGGTTTCTAAGGGTCCTAGATTCTCAGTATAAGGAGGAATTAGATAATCCCCTCCTACACTTGCGGACCTGACCTCTTCCCTTTGTAGGGGTCTCCGGGGAATATCTCCTGCACTCGAAGGTCGGTGTCCCTCATTATAAGGAGGCGGACTTCTCATGCATATATCATCTAATAATTTGTCATCTGATTCTCCCAGGGGCCCCCAATGTTTGGTCTTTTCTGTTCTTTCCCCCCCCCCCAGGAGGATCTTCTGCTGGCATCATGGGAAACAGTCCCTCAACAATCATGCTCTGTCTCACTTGTTTCATCTTTTTGTCTCGGGTTTCTTGTCTCAGTTTTGGGTAATACTTAGTCAGCCCTTTATCCATTCGGGGCTTTTCTCTTTGGAAAGCCTCAATCTCCCATTCCTCTAATGCCTCATACTGTGTTAGTCTCGGTCTGGGATGTAATTCATTCATTCGGGTTCTTAAATTGAATAGGATCCTACCATTAAATGTACCTTCTAACGGAAAGGCCATTATTCCGTCGTCTTTTGTGTATTTCACCCAATTTTCTAACCATACACATGTATTGTACCCTCTGTCAAACATCATGAAAGAGGCAGGAGTATTTGGTGGTGGAATAACAATGCCCTCTCTAGTTTTAATCGGCTTGTCCTTTTTGAAGTAATTCTTTACCTTATTTACAAGGGACATTTTTCTCTTAGTTCCGTACATAATATCGTATCTATTAGCCTTCCACTGATCCCTTTCAAACCCTTGGTTTCTTGGATCGGGTCTAGTCTCTGGAGTATACGAGTGCCACATACGATTTCTACGCTTAACTTTGTTTACAAATTACCTCCAATCAGAATGCGTCTTGCACTTCCGTGCGACCAATGGGGGGCACGCGTTCAAATAATTTCGGCCAATGGGTGCGCGGCCTTTTCGCGAGACAGTTCTCATGCTTTCGGCGCTCACCCCTCCTTCACAATTCCAGCCCCGCTACCCGCCCGCTGTTTCTACCAATCCCAGTGCGGCACAGAGTGACGTCAGAGACGCTTCGCGACTGACTCCCTCCCTTCGCAAGGTAACGGAAACTTTCTTTCTTTCTAAAAGTGCTTAGTACTTGGTTATTTTACAACGAATACACATTCGCCACAGTGCTCAAGTGTCTAGACAGGAAAGATTTGTTTTACTGCAAGTAAACTACTTCCATTTACTTTTCACACGCTGCGGTTAGATCTCTTCTGCCTACCCTTCACTCTAGCATCAGTGAACCTGTTACTTCCCTAGACCCATCCACTCTTTCCGGGATATATCCGAGTCTAAGGTTTCCCAGCGGACCCCTTTGCTTTCACTCAAGCTCCGATGAACCTGCTACTCTTCCGATGTGACCCTTATTAGGTTACGCCACTATGGGAATTTTGCCAATGAACCTCGTTACTAACATTTATTCACACATGTATTCAGGAAAGCCCTAGTTAGTGCTTCCGGTTCTTCCTAACCTGCACCTAACTTTCCTTGAGCCTGCGACCTCAAGGCAAATGGATTCTATTCACCACTTGCCATTCAATTCCCCGGGGAGTTCCAACAACATTTAACAAAACGGTTTACATACGCATGGATTAATACATAGAACAATATAAGAACAAGAATAATAATTTTCAAACAATTCATAAATTTCAAAAACAGCGCGTTCTCAAGAGAGTGATCAAGTCCCCCGAAATGGCCGCTCTTATAGCATCAATAGTGTTTAGCAGCTACCGACTTGACTTAGCTTAACTAGTCCTACCTAACCTTTAACTATTCCCTAACCATAACTCTGCTACCAGAAAATTACTGATAGAGCGCGCGGGTCACCCGACCAATAATTTCGCCGCTTCCGGCTTCGGGCCCATATATTTCAAATCGCCATATACATTGATCGGATGACCTCACGGTCTACTATCAATAATTTGGGAGTTCCTTTCGTTATTCTTCAGCGTACCCGACTTACCATCCACCGATGCGGGTACCTACGACCACAATGGATCAGGGAGCTAGCTGTAAAAGGAAAGGCAGCAAAATACAAACCCAACAAATATCATTCAATACCTTTGTAAAATGACCACGGACAACTGGAAGTTTTAAAGTCTTTATCTAATTTAGTAAAATTCAGAAATCATCAAATTCACAGTAATTAAACAATCGATAATCAGAATAACAGAAAGTACATAGCTGAATAGCAAATAAGTCAATGCAACCATTTATACTAATGAAACCAGGACACGTTTAAATGAAGGATCAGGAATTAGAACGTTTAAGATGAATCACTAAAGATGGGATAGGCTTTGATCAAGACTAGTATTCTAGAATTATTTCAAGCGAATGAGACATGAGTTCGGGGCATTTATATAACTATTGGAGAGTCTATGGAGAAGGACACGCTATGCTTTAAGGCAAAAGTTCTTTAGACAGTTCAAGTAAGGAGGTTCTAGACCATATCAGGAAATGACAAACTGCAATGCAAAATATTATTTCTAACAAGTAGGGTAACATAGGAACGCGTTATGAAATAAATGCAAATGACTTTATGATTCAATGGTTGCGGGAGAAAGCATGGAAAATTAACATATGCAAAGGTATGTCTTTATTGAAGCAAAAGACAGAAATTCTGAAGGTGCAAGGTTCAGAGCTTTCAGAGTGATATTTACCTAGACTGGTGTGGAAACCAAACCCTGGTTAAAGATTATGAAAAAAAAGGGAGGTCTCCTCACAAATCTGTTTAGGGACAAGGAGTAATCAGTATAAAAAAAGGGGGGACCCTGTTGTTACCATACAATGGTTTGTTGTCTATATGCCACCATATAATCAAGAGATCCTTACAATATTCATCCACACCAATTTGACCATATATTAAAATAAACAGCAAAAAACCTTTTCATGCATTTATATCATTTATTTCCTTTTTGCATCAAATTATACTAAACAATTACAGTGCCTATTTTAAAAAATTTTTTTGTATTTAAACATTGCTTATATACATGTGCATTATTCATGAAGTAATACAGTTGATACCAAAAACAGTTAAAAAACAAAGTTTTGTAGATAAACAAAGTGTCTGATTCAAAGTAGTTAAAAACAAGTTTGTCGCAAGTAAAAACCAAGTTGTCAAATTGGTGTGGATGAATATTGTAAGGATCTCTTGATTATATGGTGGCATATAGACAACAAACCATTGTATGGTAACAACAGGGTCCCCCCTTTTTTTATACTGAAACCAAACCCTGGCCACGGGTCAGTTAAGGACAGGAAACCCTCAAGGAAGGATACCCCTCAATGGACAGCAGGTGCAGAATGGACACCCAGGACAGGACAGGAAACCCTCAGATTAGGAATCAGGACAGGACCTCTCGGACAGGACCCTCAGGACAGGACCAGCACCCGCGGTTCGGAAGCAACGCCTGCGCTCCACCCTCTCTGCAGCTATCGATCAAGACCCCGATTGGGTCAGCGAACTCCCAGCAAAGTGCTCCGCCAGCACTTTAAGGTTTAGTAAAACCTTAGTCTATGGTCAAATTTCGGACAGAGTGCTCCGCAGCTCTCTGTATCTTCAGTCACCTATTGAGTGCGTTGGGTCAGTGACAGGTCAGCTAAACCAGACAAGTCGGACAATTTCCCTAGGTGAACCCAGGGTAGATATACTGTTTTGGGACGGTGTACCACCCCCCAATGTTGCAAAGTGTCAGAATCCCTCAATTTGGATTGGTCCTAAGGTAGGCTTTGGGTAACACACCAATCAGAATAGACTATTTGGAGGCCTAATTTACATCTCTGGGTACCGCCTAGCAAAATTGGGGTTCCCATGAGAAAGCCGCACAGAATACAATGGAAAGAATACATTTCGTTACAATAGAACATAATCATGATGCTTCTGCTGGGTGAAGGTGCACTTTCCCAGGGTGGCTCTGGCATCAACCTTCTTTGGCCTGAGTTCAATGCCAATGGCTGCTTCTAGATTCTGCGCAGAAATGCCCTCCAAGATGGACTCCCCAGCCCAGCACCCCTCCGAGTCGAGGGTACATGAAAAGTAAGTGAAAACAAATTAATACATAGAAGTGACGGTATGAAAAACACATCATTGGTCTTGTACTTCAAACTTATCATTATAAAAATATACTATGCAGTTTAAATGTTAGCAACATATACACTGTCACAAGAGCATCACCACGTTATTCACGAAAGCTGTGTATTACGCATGCGCACCCTTTCCCACCAAACTTATAACTACGTCAGGTCACGTGAGTGTGACTGACGCATGCGCAGAAGCAAATTTTCCAAGCGGCGTCCATGTTTTAGAGACATGGATTAGTTGTATTAGAAATACACGTACGCAAGCTTCCTCTACCTTGTTTGAATATAAAAATAAAAGATTAGTAAGACGTACAAATTCTATTAATTGATTACACACAGGCGAGGTTCTTGACTCGAGCAAGTTGCGATGCGAAGCTTGCTCTATCAGTTTTTTTTCAGTTTAAGTTTTCTTGTCGCTTTGTATATGTCGGATCTAGCCGCTGCATAGTTCATATTGGTCTTGGGGGCATAGGAGAGACCCAGTTTAAGAATGTTCTCTTCCTTGGTAGTAAGAACCATAGGGGTGAGGCTAACAATAGTTAATTGCGAGTTTTTAAACGTCATTGCTTTTTGGTACAAGTCTCAGTCTTGGCTCAACATCCTGTGATTCTGGACAAATCTCCTAATCTCCCCTTGCCCACGGACGGCACCTGGATACCTTTAGGGGTTATAAGCTGTGCTATATAAATTCACAAATGTATTTATTTAGATATCATCCTGCTGCACTAGATGTGTAAGAGAGGGATGCAGGGGAAATAGAGATAGCCTGTGTCAACAGTCAGATATTTAGTGAACCTGATAAATATGGTTAAACTTGGGTGAGTTTCTTTATGGAGGTAATAAATATTTCCTCTTATGAGACTAGATCTAGCAGTGGCACAGCTTAGGTAACGGGATTTGGGAGGGTGAGTTGCATATATCCGACCTAAAAAAGCAGTCAGACACAGTGTGAGTGGGAGAGATGACTAAGGTATGGGAAGACTGTTCTGATGTGTACCTCTGGGCTTGATTTAGAGTGTTTGTTTGGAAATAAAACCTTGGAAAAGTTTGATGGCCAGCTGTCGAGTGAGTTCTGGCAAACCATTCCTACATAGAAAGGAACTGCCTTAACTATGGTTCCTGCCAATCTACAGAGATTTCAGCAAGGCTGGCAGATATCTCCTAATTTGGTCAGTGGCGCTGAGGCAGGGTGGTGAATGTAAAGTCTTCTGCCACCCTGTCTGCCTTTACTCCATCTGCTGAACCCTAAATCAGGCCCTCTGTCTAGAGTGGCTCGTGGGAGAAAATTATGGTTTGGAATGCTAAACTGATATGTTGATTGTTTGCAAGCATTCATTCCATCAACTTGTGAAGGTTGCCCTTAGTATACCTAGAAACTTGAGACTAGTGCAGTTTTTCAAGCCCACTAATGCCAATATGTATTAATTTCAGAAGTAGTACATTTGCATCCATTCAATGATTATTTCTGTGGGTGCAAATGTGCTACTTTTTTGGTAAACCGTTCACTATATAGTTAACTTCCTGATCTAAAGAATTAACATGTTAAAAACACTTCAGGAACAATGAGAAACAGTAGACCTGACTGAGGGTCCACAAACTTAACCATCACTCTAAGAATGCATTTATTGGGGGAGGTCACACCCTAAACACTTCCCCTGAAGCTAACCACCTGATAACAGAATGTAGGACTACAAGTGGAGTTGGTACTTACCAAAGTGAATTTTGCATGTATCCATTTTTTTCACTCTGGCTCCCAATAAATTGCACCATGTTAGACCTGTGGAGCACAAGTGTTGTGCTCACTAAGAATTTCCATTCTTGTACAACTTCACATTTGTACAGAGATCAGAATTTTCCTGCGCACTCCAATTCTGGTGCTTAGACTACACTGTAGCTCATAAGATTCAGATAAAAGGCATTCAAATAATTCACGGCACTTTCTACTTACACATTTCAACCATTCTCTCACAGCACAGATGTTTACAGTAAAACAGACAACAGGAACTTAAAACCACAATATGTAGACCTTTACCACTCACACTGGATTTTGAAAATGACTGACTGTCACAAACATATTCATTAGCATCCAGTGCAAACAAAATGTAGTACTCCTTACCTTAAATACTTACAATATTCTGCTCTAAGGCTAACTTATGTAAGAAATATTTTCTATGGAATCTAGTGCATATTTACTATCATTTTGCTTCAGTGTTGTGTCAATTTAGTGGCAAGCCCCGGATCACGGACAGAATATTGGAAACAAAAATAGCTTGTGGACAGAATATTGTGTTCAAAATATGGAGGACCAACATATCGAGAAGGTAAATGCAAATAGGTAAGCATAGATTTATTAATTCTTAACTCCACATCTACGTATCTTGTATATATATATATATATATATATATATATATATTCACTGAAAAAAACATAGGTTATAGACCATATATAGTTAGGAATTAGCATTTAAAAAACCTTATTTTACTCACACAAAACCATTGAAATTCCATATATAGTTAGTTGCACTAACTATATATCGCGCACCCGCAATCCACTGCTGATCATGTCACATATTACATCATTCATGACATGGTCAGTGACATCACTGATGACATCACTGATGACATCTCAAATGACATCACTGATGACATCACTGATGACAACATCCAGTGACTGTATGTTTCTGTAAAGTTAAAATATGTCTTACATATTGAAGAATGAGTGGATGTATAAGTGTCTGGATGAAGGATTTAGTAGGTGCGTGACTGACTGTATGAGTGAGTGATTAAATGTGTCTCACTGAATGCATGGGTTAGTGACTAAACTGTCTTAATTTGTGCATCATTATGTCTGTTGTTCTGTAAACTGCTGCATGTGTTGATCATTAGCTATACGAGAGGCTATATGTGTTATTAATTGGTTGCCCAAGTATTTCTATGGGAGATTGAGTTCGTGTGGGGGTGGCTGGAAGGTGTGTGACTCTATGCATAGATGTGTGAGCAGTTTATTCACTAGGTGTATGAGTTCAAGAGTGCATGTGGAAACAGCTACATGGGCAGTTGACTGTGTGCATGAGTGTATTGATGAGTGAATGGATATCTCAATGCTACATGTCATAGTAAGTACATATGTAAAACACAGTACATGTGAGAGTTGGCATATATAAATAACTGTGCATGAGAGCCACTGAATGAGTGAGTGGTTGTATCGATCATTGTGAACTTGTATCAGGGATTGTATAAGAGAGTAAATATGTGTTAGTATATGTTTCAATAAGTAAGGTGTGTTTAACTGTATAGTTGAAGAAATGGAGGTGAGATTGTTTCTTTGCATGACTGACTGGGTGTGTGAGTAACTCCATGGATGAGTGGCAGTGTGTGAGTGTCTGTATACACTGAGTGTATCTAAGGTTATATTAGAGTCTGAAGAGGTTTATCGTATTAGCACAAGAATGATGTCAAATGAGATGTCATCAGTGATGTCATCAGTGATGTCATTTGAGATGTCATCAGTGATGTCATCAGTGATGTCACTGACCATGTCATGAATGATGTAATATGTGACATGATCAGCAGTGGATTGCGGGTGCGCGATATATAGTTAGTGCAACTAACTATATATGGAATTTCAATGGTTTTGTGTGAGTAAAATAAGGTTTTTTAAATGCTAATTCCTAACTATATATGGTCTATAACCTATGGTTTTTTCAGTGAATTTTCAAGGTTTTGTAAATGCTAATTCCTAACTATATATGGTCTATAACCTATGGTTTTTTCAGTGAATTTCAATGGTTTTTTAATAGCAAATATCATAAGCTGTCGAATGTCAAGTACGTGGTAAGTGAAAACATTTTCGTGTTTATGCACACTGATCTGCTTTGAATGGTGCCCCCCCCCTCATTTCTATTAGGAGTACTCTCTCTTTGCAGATAGTGAAAGGTAGTTAACGCAGGCCTTTGCCCCCGTTGTAATCCGTCGTGCCTGCTTCTCTCTCCATTTGATTGATTGTTATCCAAGTATTTACTGTTTTAGAATTAGTTCTCTTTGGTTCATTCTCTATTTACAAACAAACACAGAGTCGCAATACTCTGTTTAGTCTTTGCAGATAACGAAAAATCGTGTAAAAAAAAAGAAAAGGAATCGAGCAAAATCAGTAGGCCACTAATGGGATCTCTTTTTGACCTCGCTAAAATAGAAACATTAGGAACAACCCCTCATGACAAATACAAAACTAGTGAGATGAACTGAACTCCACACAATGATGGCTGCAAAACAGCTCGGCTCCGCCACCCACCCCGCCCAAAATAACGATAAAGAACGGCTGCCATGATTGGTTGCGGAATGACCACGACGGAGCTACGAAATGGTGCTGCTCTCATGCTAACCCCAGCTTCAGTCTGAAACATCCAGAAACACTGTAGACTCCCAATTCGATCAGTTCCGGTAGCGCCCCAATGTAACCCGGTAGAGAAGAACTAGCCCTCCCCTCTTTGACTGATGGTTCTTGTTGCCTGTCCCTTCTGTTGTCATTTAACAGAACTATTTAGCCTGCTGAAAGGGGTTGTGTTCCGACCGCTGGTTGGTGGAGACATTTTGACTATATTCTGTACCTGCGTTGTCGCGTAATGCGTCATATGACGCGCCGCGTTAGCGCATCCGGAAGTCATCCGGGGCGCGCAGCGCGTAACGTAAGCATAACAAGTCATGTGACTTGTTAATAAAACTTTTCATTGGTTCATTTTACTTTCTTATTGTAATGATGAAAGGCTTGGTCATATGACCTAAAAATTACGCTTTTCATTACTTCCGAACATTATTTTTTCTTAAATATATGTTATAATGTTCCAGGCTAATGTACTTTCCCGGAAATTTTACAACTGTCCTGCAAGTAAAATATATCCTTTTTTCGAGAAAAAGAGCGTTTCTTCGTCCCATGACGGAGCCGTTGAGCAAAAGAGGGTCGACCTGCTGTCTTAGTCGCCGATACGCCTGAATATGAGATTCTTATCGATCACTTTATGTTGCAGGAATAGAAAACACAACAGCCCTTGACCATTTATCTTTACTGCGTTCCTTCGTATTATACCTTTTACCCTTCATGTAATTGGTCTGCTTTATTTCACTTGCCTTTTAATGATTCTAAAACAGTGACTATTATTAAAAACTTTACCAATGTATATACTACTACCATGTTTTCTTTTAAAAACCTTTATTGTGAAAATTTCATTATACAAATACGAGCCTATAACCACGTGGGCCTGCCACAGAGCAAACTGTAATCGTATATGATGAATAGACATTTACACTGTAGAGGAACGTAACGGGCGGGCCATTAGGTTGCAAGAACTAAGGTGTCTAACAGTTACGGAATCGGTGGACGTACATTTTATAATTAAAATACGACAGGGCCAGTTACAATAAAATTATCTAGATATACATTTGCGGGCAAGTACCATGGGTGACGTTAATTCGAACTTTCAACAGTACAGTAATCAATAACACATCAGAACTTAATATCAATAGGGATGTCGAAATAGTCAATCAATTCTCGTCCCCGCCCGCCATGTGCTTCAAAACTGCATACGTATCTCGTGATTTCAAGGTTCTGCAACCAGTGCACAACAAGGAGTTACGAGTCCCATTTATTCCGGCGCCATTTTGGGCGAGGACGGGCAGGTCCAGGATATAGTCAAAATGTCTCTACCAACCATCGACTATGATGATGTTCATATGCTGTATTTATTAGAGTAACACTCATCTGTCCACATGAAATTAATTTGCCACAATCTAAACATGTCATTTTAATCTTTCCAAAGTTCTTCTAAATATTTGGGACCGTTTCCCTTGCCTCTGAAGCTCTCAGTGCCACTTCTTTGATGAATGTACTAGCAGGTCAGGGGTTCTCCTCCAAATCTCTCTTTTATGCAGCACTATAATTAATTGGTGCCACCTCTCCATATGACGATGCATGGTATAGTTACCACAACTATATTTTTTTTCGGTTCCTCTGGAGAGTTCATCGTGGCAGATGAAGCGTGTAACGTACCGGGCATTTACCTTTTTTTGCATGTACAGGAAAGGAAAAAAAATCGAGCGTCCGAGTTCTAAGGTGTCCCAGGGCCATTTTAGTGGACCAGGCCCAAATCCAAAGAACAGGCCGCCATTTTGAGAGTCCTCTTGCAGCCGCCTGTCGCTGTAGCATCAAGAGCAGCCGAAACTCAGCTGAATGGCAACTGAAACGGTAAAGGGGCGCCCCACTACAGCAGACGAGCCTCCACCTAGGAAGGCCCATTCACGCCGGCTCCCCCCCCCTTCGGGCACCCCACGCCGTTCTTCGGAGCAGTATTGTAGGATGGCCACACCAGTGCGGCAACTTGCTAGACATCACCTCGGTGGTAACCGAATCTCAACGCCTTGTGGTGTCTTCTATTCAAAAAACATTGTTATGCTGCCTTCGACCTATTCGCCGCAAGTGCGCACACAACTCAACTGCATAGCTTGCTAGACACCACCTCGGTGCCATCCGGATCTTGGAATGTCAGCACCTTTTGGTGTCTTCTCTTCAGAAAATATTGTTGCGCTGCCTTTGGCCCCATTCGCACATCAGTCCGCTACTGACGCCATCTCACAGGCTAATGGGGCGCCCCACGCCGACTTTCAGCATTGTAGAATGACCACACCAGTACAGCAACTTGCTAGACATCACCTCGGTGCCATCCGGATCTCGGCGCCCCACTGCAGATGAAGTGCCTCTCAACTATGAAACCACCACGGTGACATCCGGATCTTGGCGCGTTGTGCTGCCTTCGGCCTATTCGCACATCGGTCCGCTACTGACGCCATCTCACAGGCTAATGGGGCGACCCACGCCGAGTTTCAGCATTGTAGGATGACCACACCAGTACAGCAACTTGCTAGACATCACCTCGGTGCCATCCGAATCTTGGCATCTCAACGCCTAGTGGTATCTTCCATACAAAAAATATTGTTACGCTGCCTATGGCCCCATTCGCACATCAGTCCGCAACTTAGACATCACCTCGGTGCCATCCGGATCTTGGCATCTCAGCGCCTTGTGGTGTCAGTCAGAAAATATTGTTGCGCTGCCTTTGGCCCCATTCGCACATCGGTCCGCTACTGACGCCATCTCACAGGCCAACGGGGCGCCCCACGCCGACTTTCAACATTGTAGGATGGCCACAGAAGTGCGACAACTTACTAGACACCACCTCGGTGCCATCCGGATCTTGGCGCGTTGTGCTGCCTTCGGCCTATTCGCACATCGGTCCGCTACTGACGCCATCTGACAGGCCAACGGGGCGCCCCACGCCGACTTTCAGCATTGTTGGATGGCCACACCAGTGCGGCAACTTACTAGACACCACCTCGGTGCCATCCGGATCTTGGCGCGTTGTGCTGCCTTTGGCCTATTCGCACATCGGTCCGCTACTGACGCAAACTCACAGGCCAACGGGGCGCCCCACGCCGACTTTCAGCATTGTAGGATGGCCACACCAGTGCTGCAACTTGCTGGACACCACCTCGGTGCCATCCGGATCTTGGCGCGTTGTATTGCCTTCGGCCTATTCGCACATCGGTCCGCTACTGACGCCGCCTCACGTACCAACGTATTTTCTCCGCATTTTATACCCTATGCCACATAACAGGTCATGTGACTTGTTTATAAAACTTTTCATTGGTTCATTTTACTTTTGGTTTCCTAATGATGGAAGGCTTGATCATATGACCTAAAAACAACACTTTTCATTGGATGAAAACTTTTTTTTTTTCCCAAACGATGAAAGCCCCACCTTGTTTCTGGATGTTTCAGACTAAACTGGCGTCAGCATGAGAGCACCACCATCTCGTAGCTCCGTCGTGGTCATTCCGCGAGCAATCATGGCAGCCGCTCCCCACCAGAAGCCTGCAGGAGTCGGGGCCCCCAAAACTTTTGATGAATTCCCAAGGCGGAGGGGACGCTTTCGAGAATGGGGTCCAAGACCTAGCAGACAAGCGTCCGATTTCCAAGGTGTCCCAGGGCCATTTCAGTGGACCAGGCCTAAAAAGGAAAGAGCCTGCCGCCATTTTGAGCGTCCTGTGACAGCCGCCTATCGCTGCACCGCAAGAGTGGGCGCAACTCAGCTGAATTGCGGCTTTAGACACAGTGGACCAAAAACGGACGGAATGGCAACTGAAACGGTAAAGGGGCGCCCCACTACAACAGATGACACTCCACCTGGAGAGGCCCGTTCACGCCGCCTCCCCCGGGGCGCCCCACGCCGTTATTCGGAGCAGCATTGTAGGATACCAAAACCAGTGCGGCAACTTACTGGACATCACCTTGGTGCCATCGTTCTGCTGCCTTGGAACTATTCGCACAACAGTTTGCTACTGATGACCCACCCCCCGCGACGCCCCACGCCGTTATTTGCTGGGTGGCAACTTACTAGACATCACTTTCGTGTCATCTAGATTTCGGCGCGTTCTGCTGCCTTGGAACTATTCGCACAACAGTTTGCTACTGATGACCCACCCCCCGCGACGCCCCACGCCGGAAATCTGGACGTTGTGCTGCGTTGGGACTATTCGCACAGCCGACCGCTACTTCGTTGTTTTTCCCTAAAAATGTTTATATGTTATTACTATTTTTGTTTTCTTGTATATATTTATAAATTATTAAAGTTTTATAATCTTACTACTTTGTCGGAGTGCTATATATTTTTAATGTGACACATAATTGTAAAAACTTTGATGTACAAAGAGTCATCCCTGGAATCTTCCGCTTCACGCTCGGTCCCCTCCCCAATCACAATACAGGATGGTTTTCAGATAATAGCAACGCTTCTGCTGTGACGGATCTCATCGAGTGTGGGCCTTGATCTACTATAACTCCTTTGAAGAGGGGTGATTCTTTACAGCTGTGGCCATAAACTACATCTGCAGGGCTAGCTGATAGCCTAGGACCGGCCTGGACAATCGGACACAGAGGAAAAGGAGTGTCAGAGGGTGCGGTAGTGAATAGGGCGAAAGGGAGGTGTCGGGCGGGCACAGGGTGTGATTCTCAGGGAAGAGCAGCGCAGATGGGGGGAGGTTTATTACCCATGCATAAGACAGAGAGCGGGGGTGACCACTGCCTGGGTGAGATGCTTGCGAGGGTGGGGAGCCATGCTAAGGATCGACAGCGTGCACAGAGTGGGTCTGGTCAAGGCATCTAAAATGGCTGCCGTGCACGACAAAAGTGTAGCATTTGAAAAAAGACAAGATGGCGCAGACAATGTTTTTCAACACTTCCTGATTTCCTTCGAATCGAACGTTAACAGACGTTGGGGCATATTACCAAAGTTAAGCGATATTTATCCCTAACGATGCATTGCAAAGATTTTTTTACCGTCAGAAATTATCGCAGATAAACCTTGCTATTATCAAGGTTTATCGCAAATACGATAAAAAACGACCGCAATGCATTAATATCGCTGAAAACTCAGCGATATTCATGCATTACCGAGCTAATGCTCTTAGCCATGTTATCCACCTCCCATTGGATAACATGGCTAAGAACTGCTCAGGGCAGCTGTTACTTTTTGGAGATATTCGCGCTTATCTCGAATATTTCCAAAAGTTGATAATAGGAGATAGCGATGTTAGCGACTGTTTCCAGTCGCTAACATCTTGGCATGCCCACTTTGCATGTCATTAGTGATAAATATCACTCACATGCAAAGTGGGGCCCAAGATGGTCGCTATCTCCTACTAGCCGTCGCTAACTGGTGTTAGCAACAGCTAGGTAATACAGATATAATTTTATCTCCGCGAAGCGGAGCGCTGTTACAGATATATATCTTGTTTTTGAACGTTAATTTCTCAAAATGCACTGAAGCACATATATTGAGACCTAGCAAAGGCACATCGGGCTACCAGTCCCTAATATTTTACCAAGTTTCGTGCAAATCCATTCAGCCGTTCGATTATTATTATTATTTTTTTTTTTTGCCCCGCGGGGCCCTTTTAAAACCTCCACATCAAACCTAGGGGGTCAGCGAGGATCTACTATGCCCCCTTATGGTCATTTGCCCCTTCGCTTTGACCTCCTCTTGTCTCTCGATCCTACCGAGAGACAAGATGGCGGCCGCTACGTACTGTTTGGAATGTTTACAGACACCGGAGAGCCAATCAGCTTCGCTTCGCAAAGCTCCGTAACGCGAAAAGTACGCAAAGCGGTGCGCTGTTACAGATATATATCTTTTTTTGAACGTTAATTTCTCAAAATCCACTGAAGCACATATATTGAGACCTAGCAAAGGCACATCGGGCTACCAGTCCCTACAATTTTGCCAAGTTTCGTGCAAATCCATTCAGCCGTTCGATTATTATTATTATTTTTTTTTTTTGCCCCGCGGGGCCCTTTTAAAACCTCCACATCAAACCTAGGGGGTCAGCGAGGATCTACTATTCCCCCTTATGGTCATTTGCCCCTTCGCTTTGGCCTCCTCTTGTCTCTCGATCCTACCGAGAGACAAGATGGCGGCCGCTACGGACTGTTTGGAATGTTGACAGACGCCGGAGAACCAATCAGCTTTGCTTCACAAAGCTCCGTTGCGCGAAAAGTACGCGTCCTGGAGCGCTGCCCGGTCCGCTGTTACAGATATATTTCTTTTTTTAAACGTTAATTTCTCAAAATCCACTGTAGCACATATATTGAGACCTACAAAAGGCACATCGGGCTACCAGTCCCTACAATTTTGCCAAGTTTCGTGCAAATCCATTCAGCCGTTCGGGCTAAAAGTGAGGCCAACCGCCCTATGGAAAACTCAATGTTAAAAACACGTTTTGGGACCCCCCTTTTTTCTCGACCCCCCCTGAACGAACCCCCCCCCAATTTTCAAGGGCTGCTCAGAAACAAAATGTGCCATTTTCCTGAAAATTTCAGCCAATTCCGTAAACAAACGCCAAAGTTATTAGACATAGAATTTTCAAAAAACCCATGGAGAAAAAATCCTAACTATATATACCTACTGGCGACCGCCAGTAGGTAATATATATATATATATATATATATATTCACTGAAAAAACCATAGGTTATAGACCATATATAGTTAGGAATTAGCATTTAAAAAACCTTATTTTACTCACACAAAACCATTGAAATTCCATATATAGTTAGTTGTACTAACTATATATCGCGCACCCGCAATCCACTGCTGATCATGTCACATATTACATCATTCATGACATGGTCAGTGACATCACTGATGACATCACTGATGACATCTCAAATGACATCACTGATGACATCACTGATGACATCTCAAATGACATCACTGATGACATCACATCACAACTAAATGAGTGGATGTATAAGTGTCTGAATGAAGGTTTTAGTAGGTGCGTGACTGACTGTATGAGTGAGTGATTAAATGTGTCTCACTGAATGCATAGGTTAGTGACTAAACTGTCTTAATTTGTGCATCATTATGTCTGGTATTCTGTAAACTGCTGCATGTGTTGATCAGTAGCTATATGAGTAACTATATGGGTTATTGATTGATTGTCCAAGTATTTGTATGGGAGACTGAGTGTGTGTGTGGCTGGCTGGGAGATGTGTGACTCTGTGCAGATCAATGTATTCTTGTATCAATGATTTATAAGAGAGTAAGTATGTGTTAGAATATGTTTGAAAATGTAAGGTACTCTATGTTTAACTGTATAGATTAGAAAATGGAAGTGTGATTGATTCTTTACAGGACTGACTAGGTGTGTGAGTAACTCCAAGGATGAGTGGCAGAGTGTGAGTGTCTGTATAGGGTGTATGAGTGCATATGATAGTGTTGTAAAGATGAGTGATTGTATGTATGAATGATTGTATGGGTGAATGAGTGAATGTGTGTGTAGACGTAGGAATCAGTGAGTGCGTATGTAGTAACTAGTATTGGTGTGTCAATTGTTTAAAAAAATATGTTCTGTATTTAACACTGGGTGTAACAGAGGTTATATTAAAGTGTGAGGAGATGCATTGTATTGTCACATGAATGATATCATCAGTGATGTGACCATTGATTTCAAATGAGATGTCATCAGTGATGTCATTTGAGATGTTATCAGTGATGTCATTTGAGATGTTATCAGTGATGTCATCAGTGATGTCATTTGAGATGTCATCAGTGATGTCATCAGTGATGTCATTTGAGATGTCATCAGTGATGTCATCAGTGATGTCATTTGAGATGTCATCAGTGATGTCATCAGTGATGTCACTGACCATGTCATGAATGATGTAATATGTGACATGATCAGCAGTGGATTGCGGTGCGCGATATATAGTTAGTACAACTAACTATATATGGAATTTCAATGGTTTTGTGTGAGTAAAATAAGGTTTTTTAAATGCTAATTCCTAACTATATATGGTCTATAACCTATGGTTTTTTCAGTGAATTTTCAAGGTTTTGTAAATGCTAATTCCTAACTATATATGGTCTATAACCTATGGTTTTTTCAGTGAATTTCATTGGTTTTTTAAAAGCTAATATCTATAGCTGTAAAATTTATTTTTTTATATTTTTTTTGTTTCGCTCCCGGTCCGCGAACCGGGAAGCTTCCCGTTAGCTCACTTTGATTCCGCGACTCGGTCCGCGAACCGGTAAGAAATCAACATAGTGACGGTATCGCGTTGCCGCGTAATGCGTCTTATGACGTACTGCGTTAGCGCACCCGGAAGTGCCCCGGGGCGCGGACCGAGGCGCGAAACGCAGCTCCCCGGAAGCGATCCGCGGCGCGAAAGCGCGACGTATCGCGTTGCCGCAAAATGCGTCTTGTGACGTATCGCGTTAGCGCACCCGGAAGTGTCCCGGGGCGCGTACCGAGGCGCGAAGCGGAGCGACCCGGAAGCTAACCGGGGAGCGTTCCGCAGCGCGTAACATGAGCGTGAGAGGTCATGTGACTTGTTAATAAAACTTTTCATTGGTTCATTTCACTTTTGGTTTCATAATGATGGAAGGCTAGGTCAGGTGACTTAAAAATAACACTTTTCATTGGTTGAGAAGTATTGTTTTTTCCCAAATGATGAAACCCCCTCCTTCTTTCCTCACTCTGACTTTCATCATTGTGAGAGGAAGACCTATTTTGCTTCTTGGAAAATGGCTTCATTGGTAGCTTCAGCTGGTGGACCCCCACCACCACCACCACCTCCTCATGGGAAGAAAGGACCACCTCCCCAGGTCCTTACCAACACTGAGGAGGAAGAGGAAGAAATGGATGAGGAGGGAGACGAACCACAATTTTTAGAAGAGTTGCCCCGGGTTTCCAGAAAGAAAGCCAGTTTCATCTGGCAGTTTTTTTCAATACCTCGTGGGCAAAAAAAAGTCAACGCGAGGTATGTCACCTGCCTGATATGCAAGGAACAATTGTCCAGAGGGACGGACAAAAAATATAGCTTTGGCAATCACACTATGCACAGGCACATGACGAGGAAACATCCCCTAAATTACAGCCGGGCGGAATTAAGGGATATGCACGACAATCCCAGACCAACTCCTGTGGCCAGACCAACAATACCGGTTTCTCTATCACCAGAAGAGGCACGGGAAACTGTGCCAAATATTCAACAAAATTTTGGGCACATGATCCACTTATGTATGCACTGTCGTGCATTATTAGCTTGTGGCAACATGAGCATCAATGCACTGAACCTGGCGTATGAACACCATGATTGCCCTAACCGCCCCCAGTAATTTTTTTTTGCTCCTGTTGAGCCCTTTTCAACGCCTGTTTTTTGTTGTTTCCCCCCCCCAAAAAAACCAAAAAAAATATAAAATCGTTCAAAAAATACAAAAAAAACAAAAAATGTTCAAAAAATAAAAAAAAAATATAAAACAACAAAAATATTAAAAAAAAGTTCTTTTCAGAACTACCTTCCCTTTCCAAAAAAATTGCTAGAATGTTTAGCACTCTGGCAAGCTCTATTTCTTTTGGTTCGCTTTCGGGTTAGCTTCCCGGTACGCGGACCGGGAGCTAACCAAAAAATAAAAAAAATAAAAAAAAGTGTAAGTATAAGGAAAGGAAACAGAGAGTGATGTTAAAAGAAAGACAGCTATAGGGAGTAAAGAAGAGATACTGTTTAATAGATCTATTTACCGAAGAAAAGACAGAAGAGGGTATAATTGTGAAAAACAAAATAGATAACGAAGTGAAAGAAAAAAAAAAGAGAGTATAACATTAACAAAGAAGAGTTTCTTGGAGAATGTGAGTGAATGTTCAAAATAAGATTAAAACATGAGGAATAACAGAGAGAAAAAATAGAAAACAGAAAACAAAAAATAACAGAAAAAGATTAATTGAAACAGCAAAGAAATGTAATTAACATAGAGCCATATCATCAACATAGGCAATAAAAGTTTTGCAGCTTTTATTGACAGAAATGTGTCGCTAAAGCTGCTTTTGTGGCAGAAAACTGCCACTAAAACCACTTTTGCACCAGTTTTCTGCCAATAAAAAGAGCAATAATTTTATTGGCTGTGTTCATAATATTACCCTTAGTGTGCTTCAACTACACAGAGAAAGCATTATGAACAAGTAGTGATAGAGTGATCAGTCAAAGACACTAAGAGTAATAGAGACACAGTGAGTGAACAAGAGTGAGGAACTATGAGAAGAGAGGGACTGAGAAAAAGAGTGGAAGGAGTTGAGTAAGTAGGTAATAGAGAAAGGAATGAGGGAAGTAGCAAAGGCAGGAAACTGAGGGTTAAAGAAATGAAGCAGTGGAACTAATAGTAGTTAAATGTGATAGAAATGTAACGAAAACAGTACAAAATATTTACCTTATAATTGTCGTTAAATTACTCACTTTTTGTTTTTATACTTTCAATCTGTGAAAGAGAGAACAAACATTTGAAAAATATTAAAAAATGTATTTAAAAATTAGAAAAGACAAGGGAAAAGATTGAAGGTCAAACAGTTTTTCAACAACTTTGACACTTACAGAAGCTTCTGCTTCTCCAGGCCCCCTACACAGTCCTAAAGATATACATTTTAAACTAACAGTATCTTGATGCAGATGAAGTGAGGCCTATCTTAAAACATGGTGCATCTTTTGCATTGCTGTTGTTACAGAAAAGTGTCGCAAGACACTAACATTTTAAATAATTGCTTCAGGATGCCAATAAGATGTCTACTATCCAGAGGTTTGTTTCAGGTGAGGCCTACTCAGGGTTGCAGATGAGATTTACACTTGTTGAAGAGTACAGAGGAGATAATACATGTGAAGGTCTACCAATGAAGTGAGTCATGTCCACTGCACTCTTCAACAAAGTCCAAATCTCCTATGTTTCCCTGGACAGACCTAAACTTGATCTGCACAATGTGATTCATAATGATAGGAAACACAGGTGATGTAATTGAAATACGTGCAATTTATTTTGCTCATTTCACAATCACATCACTTGTGTTTCCTTTGCTTAGGTATCTCATTGTGCAGATGTAGTCTAGCATATGAAAGAATACGCAGAAGTGCAGCACTGCATGCAACAACTTTGACACTTACAGAAGCCTCACCTTCTCCATGCCTCCTACACAGTTCTACATATACATCATAAATGCAAACAGTACAGAATTAATTATACACGTTAAATGGTTTATTTTTGCTGTTCTCAGAATGTATCAAATTTCACTAAAAACAGTGACTTGAAGGTATTCATCATGTAACAGCGGGGAAAAAAAAACACAATCAAAATGATTGTGTTTAAAAAACCCATACAACATCAGAAATCAAAATTCAGAACTCGTTAAAGTTAACTTACTTTTCATGACGTCCAAGGATGTCCTATGAACAGCTTACACTCTTTTGTGCTGTTATTACTTTCAGCCCGCCACTTTCTGAAAGAAAATCTCCATCGTTTTTAAAAACACATTACATGCAATAAATGACTTCTTGCTCTCTACCACAATTTTCCACAAGGCCAAATCTGGTCAGAGCCATTTATAACTCTTGGATTTCTTGTAAGCCAATCCCGTCATTTGGCATTTCCGCAACTTTCAGAATTAAAATGTTGAAGATCATTTTCACAATCCTGGAATAGTAATATCTTCCCCTTCTTGCTCAGTCATGTTCTACATTTCCTATGACACTGATACTGCTTACTATGAAGCAGACTTACACTACCTCTATGACTACTACAATTATTTAATTCTCTACATCACTTTTAATCACAAAGCAATGTAAAACAGTAGACAGCATTGCAGACTTACATTCCCTCTACTCCATGTTTTGATTGGCTGCTTCAATTAGCTTATAAAAAGAAACAGTTTTTCTGAACTCATTGAAAGTGCATGTATTTCTCCATGACGTCCAGTCCTATGGTTAGAAGTTATGTCTCTGAACTACACTTATCCTCAAGGCCAAATTGTGTAGGAGCCATTAGAACTTCTTGAAATTCCACAGAGCACATCCCAAGCTTATTTCCCTAAAATTTTGGTTTTAAAAACACCAGGTAAGAGTTTTTAAGGTCATACGGCAATTTTTTTTTGAAAATTAAAACAGAATCATTGCAGAATGACCAGCCATTTCTAGACTTTAAATAAGCTGTGTAATGTCCTGATGTTATTGAAGGGCCGTCATGATATATAATTGCTGCAGTTACAAAAGTCCTTCCTGATATTGACAACTGCGAAGCCACAACATTTTTAATTAAAGTTGTCAATTTTGTTCCATCAGGCCTACATCGTTGGAACATTAAAATGACATACTGGCCATATGTTCGTATAAATAATGTGGACATCATTTCAGATTTACATTGGCTACACTCCATGTTGTGATCAGCTGCTTTTACTAGCTTATTAAAGGAGACTGATTTACTGTCTGGCAAAGTTAAATATATAAATCTTTCTGAGTCTACACTAGTAGTACTGGATACCATACAGTTCTCGCAGTCATGCTGCCATTGATAAGAAAGCCCAAACAGCTGATCTACATCTACACCTTCAGCATGCAATACATCAAGCATATACATTAAAAACTCCTGACAATCTTGCTGAATATTTTGAGAGAATTGTGTTTGGCCTGAACATCTGTCTAACAGATTTCGAATTTCAGACACACTTTCTATGTTTCTTCTATCAGTGGTACATCTAACACAGAATTTAACAAACTGCAAAATCTTTGATCAGAATTGACCACAATCTCTTCTTTTACATTTTTTAGAGAAAACAAAACATTAACCACTACATTAGCATAGCAGTTGACACCAGAACTGTTTTCAAACTGAAAACCAACAACATCTTCAACATAATCCTTTTTGTTTCTGCTTGTAATTTTAGGTACATTGACTTTTTGTCTTTTTGCTACAACCTCCCCAGTATTGTTCTCATTTCTTCGTTTCCGGCCTACCACACGTTTCTCAAACAAAGGATACTGAGGCAAATGTGGCGCATACTCTCTTCTTAACCTATTGTATTCCTTAACACAATCTAGATCCGCACAAATGTTTGTGACATCACACTCAATCAAGTACAATCCCGATAAAGTTCTAACTCGTGACAATGCCACATATGCCATACCCTCCTTGAACACAGAACTGCCAATATTCACCAATACACTGTCTACACTTAAACCTTGCGATTTATGAATTGTCACCGCATATGCCAAGCAAACAGGAAACTGCTTACGGCGAACATATAAGTCTTTTACAAGCAAAAATCTAGCAGAACAACGAGCAATTAGCTGTACTTCCTCAATGCCATCAAATTTAATTTTTAAAAATTCAATTCCATCTCTATTTCTGTATTTCACAAAATCAACAACATTACCCATTGATCCATTTACCAGACCTCTTTCAACATGTAAATTCCTTCTTAAAATTATACGGCAGTTCAAGCACACATTCAGAGTCTTTTCAAAACCTGCAGTTTTAGATATACTCTTCTCTAATGAATCCAATTTTGTTTTCAGATTCTCAGACAAAATAATTGTTGATCCCATATGCTCTACTCTATCAATAGCTTCCAGTTTCACAATCTCTTGCTTTTCTAAATGCAACATTTTGTTGTTAAATTTGGCACATTCTGCAAGAGTTGGCATCAAACATATTCCAGATTTCTTCTCAGTAATTTTCTGAAAAATATTCTCAGGCACAACATCTTGTTCTGGATATAAATTTGACAGTAATCGTGCATGTAAAGCTTCTTTCCCATGCTCGGTCACTTTTCCAATTCTAACATCTTGTAGAATAGTCTTGTAAACTTCATCCTTCGCCTGACGCATATTTTCATGCAGTTCAGCATAATTGAAGTTTAACCATATATTGACGTTGCCAATGCTGCCTAGCCACTTCCTGGTATCTTCATGCGTGAGCATTTTGAACACAGGTTGACCTTTCACTGGTGTCAGCTGCAGAAGATCTCCAAAAACAATGATGTGTTTGCCACCAAATAACACATCATACTCTGTTTTGAGAACTTCTTGCATCCTCAAATGCACAAAGGCAAGCATGACATTGGAAACCATGCTTACTTCGTCAATGATAAGAAGTTTCATTTTCCTCAAGATTCTTGAAACTTCAAAACAAGCATCTCCAGATAGCTTGTGATATTGTAATTTGTTGTCATGCTCCACTGGCAGCATCAGTAAACGATGTAAAGTAATCCCTTTAATATTATGTGCTGCCAGTCCAGTTGGAGCAGTGACAACACAAGACAGCGATGACTCTGTCCTTTCCTGCAAATAGCATGAAATTGCTTTAATGAGGAAACTTTTTCCAGTTCCCGCTTCTCCACTCACGTACAGTCGGACAGGCTTCAACGACGTACATGAGCACTCTTTCTTATCATGACTTAATCCATGATCAATTTGCATGGTAACTTCGTCATATATTTTCCTCTGCTCAACGTTGAGTTATCTTTCCAACTCTTCTAAGTTAACCGCATCCTCTTGAGCATGTGCCATGGCTCTTTCCACTTCATTCATAGCAGTGGCAGCTTCATTTTCGATAACAGGTCCTCCTAGTGGATCCTGACTCAATGAAGCAGAACTCTGACTGTCCTGAGAACTGTCTCTGGCAATCTCGGCTGCAATCGTTGCTTCCTGCTCAATTTCCGCATTCAACATTTCTACATATTTGGGAAAAGCAGGACATTCTATGGTCTCCTTGGCGGCATTGAAAGAGTCTTCGTAACAGAGGAAATCTCCAAGCAGTTCCTCTTCTGCACGCCAAGGCTTGAAAAGTTGCAAAAGTGCTAAATAGAAAAACTCCTTTTTTTCAGGAGATTCGCCACTCAATTTTCGATGGTTTACCAAGTGGCATTTTCTTTGCTTGACCAGACATCCCTCACTTCCTATTACAGCATACACTCCTTTCTCAGTATCTTCTTTGATGTTCCTCTTGAATATGTAATTTTGCAGAACCTCATACAGACAAACATTCTCGAGGTGACTGCTTCGATTTGGATAATATGTATCCAACATGTTTGTCTTCAAAATGTCGGTACTGTTTGGCTCCTTTTCCGCCAAATACTCAATTTCCCGCACAGGTTTGAGAACTCGATTACGCGTTGCTGCAAGACCAAGACTCGCCCAAACGATACTCCTGGACTTGGCATAGAGACTTGCTGAAGACAACCGGTCAGAACATTCGTACGCTCCGATTTCTCGATGCGACAACATCTTCAGACTGAAACTGTACAACTTCTTGCTGAGGCTCTTTTCATGGGAAATGTCCTCCCACATATCCTTCAATTCTGTCTTCTCTTTTTTGGTGATGTAAGACGTCACATACCGAGCCACAGCCATACAGTTATCAGCCACAAACTGTATATCCATGTTAGCATTCCACATGGACAAAATCACCGGGTTGTAGTCGTTGATGTACTTGGACTCTTGGTTCCTCTTCAAATTGTAAGTGTTTTTAGGTGATTTCTTCATGACATTGTGTCGCAGCGAAGACATCAAACTGTTTACTCTTCCTTTAGAAATCACCGGTCGTGGAAAGCCGAAACGACATTTAGTGTAGAACTTGTCCTTATTTCGGAATTTACGACGGCAGTACTTTCCACATCGATGGCTTTGGAAACGCTGAACTTTTTCTCTTAGGCTTTTCTTCTCCTTTGCGTTTGGAACAGCACACGTAGAATACTGTTGGATGAAACTCATCACTGAGTCTTCTGGATCCGTTCCAAATTTAGGTGCATCCTTGATCCACAGCAACATATGTATATGAGGAGCACCTCTTGCTTGGTACTCCTTTCTCCAGAAGAAATCCAACACCTCTCCAAGAGGTGGATTCTTCTTATTCATGATGAAAGACATCATAGCTTCAAATCTATGATTGAAGTACCTACATACATTGACTGGATCCAAAGAGCACAGTTCTCCAGGTGTCTTGAATTCGATGTTATCTACGTTAGCATTTGCCTCTCGTAGAAATTCAAGTAAGTCTTCCCAGCCATACTCGGCACAGCTCAGAGTGAGGAACCATGTGGGAGTACCTAAGTTCCTCAGCATACATTTTAAATCACCATGACGACGGTACCAGTACTCATTAGTACCACGCTGACACGCCATGAGATTAATCAGGTGAGAATCCAAAATACTGTCTTGGACATTGACTTTATCCATAAAGTCACTTGCCGAGATGTTTTGCATGTGTATACCACTTTTCAAGATGTGGTTCACTGCATATGACAGTCCAGACAGATCGCTTTCAAACAGGAGATGAAACAAATAGGGAATGCATTGTCGAAACCTAGCATCTCCTGCATACAATCGCAAAGTCCGGTATTCAGAAGCAGGAATTTGATGAGGTCGCTCATCATATCTTCCTCCCTGACCTGTTGGAAAAAGCTGTGGGAAACACCGAGCTTCCAAACTTTCCTCCCAAACACTAATGGGACTCCCTTTGGCTTGTTTCATTTGAAACAACTCAATAGCATTCCCCATGACTTCCTTGGAATGCAAAGGATGAACACTATAATGTTCATATATTTCTTCACTAGTAGAGGGTTCTACTTTCTCAATTTGACCAGCACACAAATCGCTATCCTCTTCCTCACTTACTTCCTCTTCTGCAACATATACATTCTTATAGTATTTATTATTTTTTTTCAAATACAATGTTGCCTTTTTAACTTTCCTAACATCTACTAAATCTTGCCATATTTTCTTATTCTTTGTCGGAACCCCATTAACTAAGATAACCAGAGGTTCCTCTTCCACTTTTTCTACTCCAATTGTGTTAATGTTTTTCTTCAAATCTAGAGGCAAATAAACAACTCTTCCCTTTAATCCTCTCTGTAAATCTGATGGAGGCAATTTCCCTGTCTTTGGCTCCATTCTTACAATAGCCTGAAAGGGATGGATACTTTGAATCAAAATAGATTCATAAGTATTTAAATCCTTCAATTCAGAAGGAATCTCAACCAATTCCAGATTATTATGAACTGCTCTAGCAGGCATCTGGTTTTGATTTAATTTGCAACAACAATAAGTACACACACGTTGATCCAATCCCAAATCAAAACAATTTTCTACCATCAAGTATGTTGCGAAATCCTTCCATTCACTATTATTTTCCCTTTCACTTTTTGCATATAAATCCACTAACTTAGTCTGATTCTTATAATAAGTGCGTCGACAACACACACAAGTGAAATTAGGCCTCTCACTTGATTTCACCTCAAATGTCGCAATTTCCCTCTGGAAATTATCTGTACTGGAAACCTGTACACTATCTTCCACATGACCCTCTTCTTCTTGCTCAATTTCAACATTCTCCTCTTTACTTCCAAAGTAACAAAACTCAATTTCTTCACATATATTCTTCACATCTATTTCAGAACCATGCAAAAGAGCAGCGCATAATTTTTTAAGCATAATTGCTGGACTCTTAGCATAATACAACATTCTAACTAATTTCCTCACTTTATTATGATGCACTGCTAGCATCCTGAAATGATGAAAAACACTCTGGCATACTCTCCTGGAAAGACAAGCCAGTGAATGACCATGCAAACCTGTCACTTCTCTCACTCTGCAAGGATCTAATTCTTGCAACAACCTTATTTTCTGCTTCAAACTTTTCTTATTAAATGACCGTACAAAATCACAAAGCAAATTGATGGAATCCTGTCGCACACTGCAAATACTACTACACTTCCAGGTGTACACAGGACCCTTAGCACGTCTTCCTAAAACCTCATTACCTAACACCTCTTCTGCCTCTGTTGTCACAAGTTTTTCTTTTTCAACTGGACAACCATCTTTCACTTCATAAGCACGACCACTGGTGTCAACTGCATGCACCAAATCATTATCCTGGAAATAACTCTCCTCATTAAAAAATGCCTCACAGCTTGAACTATGCATCCATTCTCCAGAAAAAACTTCACAAAAATTACTACGATTAACTATTCTCTTCCATCTACTATTTCTTTTGAAATCATAAATTGCCTTGTTTAGCTTCCTAATTCTATTGATTATCAAAATAAATAACTTACGTTTAATTTCAAATGCCTGTTCAATAACTTTCTCAACTTTTTTTTTTCTCTTATAAAAAACCAGTTTCTGTTGACGTTTCTTAATATTTTTTAACAAATTGCCAATTATCCTGTTGCGGAACATTCGTTTACGAATCTCCCTAAACTGTTGTTTCCTTCTACTATCATGCACAGAGTTATCTCTTGCTCTAGCAGTAACATTTTTCATTGGCCTTTCCTTTCCATTTGATTTCCTTCTCGTTTTATGGACTGAAACATTTTCTGTAGTAATATTTTTTTTACTACACATATTTCTTATGAATTGTTTTGTGCTCTTACCCGGTGCTTTCTTCGTGACTTGACAAATCTTTTTGTTAGAGGACTGCTGCTTATTTTTTTTCACCTGCTGTCTTTGACACTTTGCAGCCTTTCTCTGTCTTTCTATTGTAGGCATGGTGAAATCTTGAAATAATCTGCAGTTGAATCTGTGGTAAAATATATTAAAAAATGTTATTAACCATTATTACCAAACAGTAAAACAATAACAGTGATCTTCAAAATATTTTGCATTTCCTAAATAGCGAATTTTAAGGAATAAATAGCGATTCTTTACCATTCCTAATTTGCAATGAGCAAATTGCTAATTGCAAGTTACCCATTCATTTCCATGGGCTAGGAGGCTCATAGGAATGAAGGTTTAATTTGCGATTAGCAATTTGCTCATCACAAATTAGGAATTTTTCCAAGGGTGCAGGGGTGTCTCAAGAACACCCTGCTGCACCCCTGAAAAAGAAATTTGGGGGCATATGTCACACATACATGCCCTAAGGGCATGTGTTGGCGTCATATGGGACCTTTTGTTTTTTTAAAAAAAAGCTTTTTGAAAAGAATTCACAAATTACCACCAATTTACCACAATAGTTTCCAAATCCTTAATGTCATTTTTACATATTTTTTGTTTGATACATTGCATTTAAGTAGTCACAAAATTTGCAAATCCTTCAGTGCAATTGCAAAATAAGGAATAGCAAATTTTGCTACTCCTTATTTTGCATCAAACTTGTTTGATACATACCATTTGTCTAATTTACATTTGCAAAGGCCGAAATTCGTAGAATTTTGATCTTTGCGAATGCTAATTAGCTTGATACATATGGCCCCAAGTGAGGCCTGTCTTGCGACATGGTGCATCTTTTCCATCACTGCTGCATCGGTTTCATGTGGTACGTTTTTTTTACACCATGACATATCTGCCTAAATGCATCAATTTGTAATGTTGTCGCCTCATAACAAATCTTTTCCACCGCCGCTGCATCATAAAAGTGACGCACAGTGGCAGAAAAGAGGCATACACCTATCATAAATCTGTCCCTAGCATTTTAAATGAATTATCCAGGATGACAATAAGGTGTGGCCTATCCAAAGGTTTGTTTAAGTTGAGGCCTACTCAGGATTGCAGATTTAAGTTACGCTTGATGAAAAATACAGAGGAGATAATACATGTAAAGGCCTACCAATGAAGTAAGTAATGTCCACTTTATTGCACCAGTCATCATAAATGTATCCCTAAGCTTCTTATCTTGTTACAGATGAACCACCATATGTACCATCAAACTATTTTGCATTTCCTAAATAGCAAATTTTAAGGAATAAATAGCAATTCTTTACCATTCCTAATTTGCAATGAGCAAATTGCTAATTGCAAATTACCCATTCATTTCCATGGGCTAGGAGGCTCATAGGAATGAAGGTTGCAATTTGCGATTAGCAATTAGCTCATCACAAAATAGGATTTTTTTCAAGCGTGCAGGGGTATCTCAAGAACACCCTGCTGCACCCTGAAAAAGAAATTTGGGGGCATATGGCACACATACATGCCCTGAGGACATGTATGGGCGTCATATGGGACCTTTTGTTTTTTAGAAAAAAATGCTTTTTGAAAAGAATTCGCAAATTACCACAAACTAGAAGTTGGTGGTAGTTTCCAAATCCTTAATATCATTTTTTACATATTTTTTGTTTGATACATTGCATTTAAGGAATCGTAAAATTTGCAAATCCTTCAGTGCAATCGCAAAATAAGGAATAGCAAATTTTGAAGTAAGGACATTTTAAGTCATTTCCATATGTGCAGTGTTTTGAAATTATGATTTGAAAATCGTTTTTGGGGAAAAGTAATGGTTTGCAAATTTATGACAAGGACATAATGGTGTATGCTTCTCTATAAGGCATTTCAGTGTCTCTGATGTCATTTTTCCCATATTACATAAATATCGAATTTTAAGGAATAAATAGCGATTCTTTACCATTCCAAATTTGCGATGAGCAAATTGCTAATTGCAAATTACCCATTCATTTCCATGGGCTAGGAGGCTCATATAAATGAAGGTGCAATTTGCGATTAACAATTTGCTCATCGCAAATTAGGAATTTTTCCAAAGCTGCAGGGGTGTCTCAATAACACCCTGCTGCACCCCTGAAAAAGAAATTTGGGGGCATATGGCGCACATAAATTTTAACAACATTCCTTTACCTCAAAAACGATTTTCAAATCATAATTTCAAAACACTGCACATGGGAAAATTACTTAAAATGTCCTTAAGACACATAAAAGCGTTTTTTGATTGCCTTTGCAGCATGTTTGTATCACTTTTAACATGGCTATGTAACACAAACATTCAAAATCTAAATTTGCCATGCACAGGTGGGAGCATATTTACAAGCAATTTGCGCCACAGACAAAGGTCTTACACTAAAATGGGAAAAATAACATCAGGGACAGTCAATTGCCTTATAAAGAAGCATACACCATTATGTCCTTGTCATAAATTTAAAAACAATTCCTTTTCCCCAAAAACGATTTTCAAATCATAATTTCAAAACACTGCACATGGGAAAATGACTTAAAATGTCCTTAAGACACATGAAAGCGTTTTTTGATTGCCTTTCCAGCATGGTTGGGTCACTTTTAACATGGCTATGTAACACAAACATTTAAAATCTAAATTTACCATGCACAGGTGGGAGCATATTTACAAGCAATTTGCCCCACAGAGAAAAGTCTTACATTAAAATGGGAAAAATAACATCAGGGACAGTCAATTGCCTTATAAAGAAGCATACACCATTATGTCCTTGTCATAAATTTAAAAACAATTCCTTTACCTCAAAAACGATTTTCAAATCATAATTTCAAAACACTGCACATGGGAACATTACTTAAAATGTCCTTAAGACACATAAAAGCGTTTTTTGATTGCCTTTCCTGCATGGTTGGGTCACTTTTAACATGGCTATGTAACACAAACATTCAAAATCTAAATTTTCCATGCACAGGTGGGAGCATATTTACAAGCAATTTGCGCCACATAATTCATAATTTTCTCCTTAAAGCACACTATTCTCTATCTAAATTAAAGAAATATTTTCTCACCTTAGCAAATACTTTGAGTTTGAAAACAGTCTCAGAAACACACCAATTTGTCTTCAGCAGAGCAAAAGGTATGCACTCCAGAGTCTGCAGCTATGAAAAGCACAGAAATGCTGTAATTCTTCACACATATTTCTCATGTCACCCAATCAAAACTCTTCCCTCACTTTTTTTCAAATGAAAACCCTTCCCCCCTCTGCCCTTTCTGTCTTTTCTGCATGGCAACCACCTCTTGAAAGACTTCTGGTGTTTGCATGTTCACACAACTTTGTTGCAATTGAACTCTGAACTCTCAGTGCACCTGCATATCCAGTGCATTCTTTCATTTAATGATTTTTTATTGACCATTCAAAATACATCTTTCAAAGAACACATCCGTGCACCCTAACTTTCTGTTTTCAGCAATCAAAATCCACCAATCACTGTTACTGCTTCATGAACACAGAAACTCCACAGTTTTTTTCATTTTAAACTCTCATTTTTTCAACTGCCATTTCATTGCCACACTTCATCTGACTGCAGGAGAACCTTCTCTCACCATGTTTTCTGTCTGGATTGTTGGACATAGTTATATTCACTGGGCTCAAAGGTACGTTGAAAACAGGAAATTACCTAACCTCAATTTACAAGATGTGGAAATTAAGTGGTTTGGCCACAGAGGATTAAAATGTCACCAATTGATACCATTGGTGAAAACCTTTATGCATTTGCCCAAACCTGACCTGTTAATTGTGCACTGTGGAGGTAATGACTTGGGCACTTTGACTGGTGTAGGTCTGGAAATGCTTTTAAAGGACACCTTTGAGCAATTAATGGCACTTTTTCCTCAGACTGCCTTGGTATATTCAAATATATGCCAAAGACAGAAATGGAGGTGGTCAAACCAATTTTGTCCACAAATTGAGAAGTCGAGGAAGCATGTAAACAAATCTGTTTCAGCTTACATGAGAGACCATGGAATGGGCTCCCTGTACAACAATAACTTGCGTTACTACATGCAAGATATCTACAGAGGAGATGGAGTTCACTTCTCAGATGAGGGCAACAGAGTTTTCACTCTGAATTTAAGAATGTGCATTGGTACCTACTTATAAGTACCTAAATGTACCATAAACCCAAAAGCTCTTCTCAGAGCTACCCTACATCTGATCACTCACAATTATTATTTTACTCTAACATTTTTCACTAATTTCCAACAAAGTACGCTCCCTGGGGCGCTACCCGGTACGCGAACCGGGAGCTAACCTCGCGAATTTTTTTTTAAAAATGTCTTTTTTTCGCACATATAAGCCTCCTCAGCCACCCTCAGAAAACCTAGGGGGTCAAGATAACTCTACCGTGCCCCCTTCTACCCATTCTGAACATTATTTGCCCTCCATCTTGTATCTTAATGCGACCGAAACACAAAATGGTGGACTCCCGGAACGCTTAAGGTTCGCAAACCGGGGCGCTCAACGGTTCGCGTACCGGGTCGCTCTCTGGGAAGCGCACCATCAAAAAAGGTGGGAAAGTAGTTCACAGAAAAGCCACTGGAGACAATTTCACCAAATATAGATTAGCTCATACTACATACCAATCCCTACCATTTTCACAAATTTGATTGGAATTCCATTTAGTCATTTAGCCTGTAGACCTCTCTAAATACCCTGAGGTAAATTACTTCACAAAACACATCTGAAGTGTTGGAATTGACAACCAATGAAAATGTTACTTTCATTTTCTATTTTTTTTACCTGACATTTCATTGGTTATATACCTGAATATATATAAAGGAAGAGAAGAAAACACAGCCATTTTGACTACTACTTCTTGCTGTACATTTCAATAGTATTTTCACTAATTCCTTCAACTTCTTTCTAAAGGTAAGTTTTTATTTTTAAAACTGAAGTATATTGTGCACTATAAGTTAATATGGTAAACTTTTTCTGATAGATATATACTATCCCTCTGTAGTAGTTATAGATTTAGAGAGACTTCTCTGTTATAGTTATGGATGGAGTTAGGCTTCTCTTGTATAATTATGAATTTACTTACGTTAAATCACATACACTTTTTTATATTCCTACTTCCACTCTGATACTATACACTGCCCAAAGATAAATTCACTGATAAAAAATGCCTATCTAAAATTATTCCCAACATTGCCCTATCTCTACTAATATATATTTTTTTAATCCAAATTTCAGGCAAAATGGAAGGCGAAAACCAAGTTTCTTTTGAAATGGACCTGCAAGAGAGCAGCCAAGAATTGATTGATACAATTGATCAAATTGACATTGAATTTTTCGATGAAACTTGGGACAATGAACTACTGCAATGTGTACAAGCAGTAGATAACCTCCTTGCAAATGAGGACATTTTACACCCTCAGAGACTACAATGTATATTCCATGATAATTATGAAATTTCTGACAATGAAATGTTAGAAAGTTTAATAAATTATGAAACACAATCACATTAAAAAAAATGCTTAAAAAATAAAGAAAATAAAAAATAATCAACAAAAACAACAATCAATTAACATACAGCATTTGAAAAGTCTATCATTCATTTTTCATTGCAGTACGCTGCCCAGAACGCTTCCCGGTTCGCGGACCGGGCGCTCCCCACGCAAAAAAAACAAAAAAATGTTTTTGTTTTTTTTGCCCCGCGGGACCCTTTTAAAACCTCCACATTAAACCTAGGGGGTCAGGGAGGATCTAGTATGCCCCCTTATGGTCATTTTCGCCTTTGTTTTGGCCTCCTCTTGTCTCTCAATCCTACCGAGAGACAAGATGGCGGCCGCTCCGGACTGTTTAGAATGTTGACAGACACCGGAGAGCCAATCAGCTTAGCTACGCGAAGTTCCGGTACGCTTAAGGTCCGCGGACCGGAGCGCTGCCCGGAGCGCGCTTACAGATATATATCTTTTTTTAAACGTTAATTTCTCAAAATCCACTGGAGCACATATATTGAGACCTAGAAAAGGCACATCGGGCTACCAGTCCCTACAATTTTGCCAAGTTTCATGGAAATCCATTCAGCCGTTCGGGCTAAAAGTGAGGCCAACCGCCCTATGGAAAACTCAATGTTAAAAACACGTTTTGGGACCCCCCTTTTTTCTCGGCCCCCCCTGGACGAACACCCCCCAAATTTTCAGGGGCTGCTCAGAAACAAAATGTTCCATTTTCCAGAAAATTTCATCCAATTCCGTCCACAAACGCCAAAGTTATTAGACATAGAATTTTCAAAAATCCCATAGGGAAAAAATCCTAACTATATATACCTACTGGCGACCGCCAGTAGGTAATATCCTGCTCCTTTACACCATTAACGCGTTTGTTTAAATAAATAATCCGTGCTGTCAAGCTGCTTGAATCCCGTGAGTGCTATTTTCCTTCGTCTGGCCCGGTTGGGTATTTCTCGGAGGATTTTGGAGCTATCATATATATATATATATATATATATATATATATATATATATATATATATATATATATATATATATATATATATATATATATATATATATATATATATATATATATATATATATCAAAATGTGCTTAGCTGTAGAAACTTAACTTCACAATATTTTGGTCTTCAATAGTGTTGACATATTTTGTGCACGCAATTTGTTTCTATATTATTTTGTCTAAACACAGCAGCCCCAGTGCAAAATCCTTTTTGCTATTTACTAAGCCATGCAAAGTCACTAACGTGGCTTTGCGTGGTTTAAAGTGACTTTGCATGGTTTAGTAATACAAAGTAACACAACTCAGAGCATAGTGCTGCCTTGCATTACTTTGCATCAAGGAAGTGTTACATGGATGGATCATGGAACTTTCCATGCACCCAGAATTACAAAGACTTTTAAAACTGGGTGTTTGCAAAATAGTGCGCCTACCTGACAGTGGCGTAATGAGAAGAAATATTGTTATTTCCCCTTGTTACTTCCTCTTTCCATGTATGCTACTTTCTGCGGCACACATAGAAAGATGAATACGCCTCTAAGAATTGTTTTGGACAGGTATCTATTCCTTTCTGTATAAACTCAATACTTCCCATAACACAGGCAACCTTGCAGAATGGCACTAGGGAGCCTCAAGCGCGTCGCCACTGGGAGAGAGCTGAATGGATATGGCAGTTTTCAGCTCTCAGTGCAGCAACTTTGCCTGCTGCCCCGCATTGCGTGAATTTGTAATGAGTATGCTCTAAGGTTTTTTTTCAAATTCAGCTTAAATTAAGGGCCACATTGGAGCCACGAATTTGATTTTATTCTACAGCTGCCCATGCACAACCAAGGGGCGTAGTAATCAATAATGTAGCAGTGGCACTGGGGCCAATAGGTGGGAGAGCGTCACCCCTCGCAAAATACAGGTGTTTTACTAACAATTTAAAGGAGGGCCCATATTTCTTGCTTGTGTTAGGCCTCATGGCACCTATGCTATGTCACTGTGCACTACTACGTCACATAGCTCTTGATAAAACACAAATCAGCTGGTCGCGTCATCCAGTTCTATTGAAAATATAAACTCGCTCATTTGCCCGAGTTCCAAAGCTATCTTCTTAATTACAAATTTAACCCACATTATGAAAATGTGTTTGCTGCAATGCTTACTTTGCATGCACGTGTTGTATATTCAAAGTGTGAAGGAAGCGAGACGAGGCCCACTGCTATTCTCATGCTCACTTCACTACATTGCTAAGTGCCCTTGAAGGATTCACAAAACTGTAATTTCCAACTGTATCTAAGGCAGAAGATTATGCGAAACAGCTGCCGAGTAAATAATTTACATGCGAACATTAGAAAAGAGAAAAATAACTCTACTCCACAGATCCCAGAGTCTGGTGCCATTAAGCAAGGTCCAGGTGCGAAACACCACAGAAAGCGTAGGGCAGCAACAGGTGGAGCACCCATGAGCATAGTCATAAAAAAGTGCAGGATTTTTATAATTATTGTTCGTACTGTGATCGAGGTGTAGCTCATGCAATATTAATCCTCTTACATCTGGATTCCAAATACAAAGAAAACGCACAGTATCCCCAGTGTAGTAAAAGTATTGAAATATCTTCAAGAAATTGAACTACACTTGAATTTGCCCTCTGTCTCGGCATTACATAACATGTACTGAGACTCTGGAACTATATCTCAGAATAAGATTCCAAAAGCCTACATTCAGGCCCTCAGCCCACGTGTTTCCATATGCAAGTAAAAGGGCCTATTCTCAATCATATTTTAGAGTATGAAAGGTACTACTCTCGTAATAGTATGTGCCTTACAAGCCTTTGTGAACTGGACCCGAAATTTATAAAATGCTAATAAATGGGAATATTTCTTTACAATTATATTAGAAATGGGGTCCTCTAGTTGGCAATGGTTTGCACCTTTGTCCATGTAGGGACCCTTCTTCCTAGTCAGAATAAGGGGGATGTACTTCTAAAATAACCCCGGCTCACCCCCTGGTCGCTTGGCACGAGCAGATAGGCTTAACTCAGAGTGTGTAAAGCATTTGTGCATGCATACAGTAACACAGTGAAAACACTACAAATGTACACACCAGTTTAGAAAAATAACTAATGTTTATCTAAACCAAACAAGATAAAAACAACACAAATCCACAATACAGTAATAAAGGCAGGGAGTCACTCAGACCCTCAAACAACAATACCTTGGCAAATGATGCAAACAAAAGACGGTGCATAGCGTCAAGGAGGTGATGCTTCATTGGCGCGGGGTGGTGTTGGTTCTTTACGACCACAGGGGAGGTGATGCGTTTGTTCCTTACGACCCCAGGAGATGGTGAGGAGTCAGGTTCCTTACTGCGATGCGGGGGGGGTAAGGTGTTTGTTCCTTACTGTTGACGGGGAGGTGAGGCGTTGGTTCTTTAATGGTGCCAGGAAGGTGACATCATGGTGGCGGTGAGGCGGCGGTTACTTATGGCAGTGCGGTGTCGATGGAGTCTTAAGTCACCCACGTCAAGTATAAGCTCTGCGTTTATGAAGCACTCGCGGTTTGAAGTCGGAGCTGCGGTGCGAGCCGGGACGGTGCTTTGTGAGCGTCATGAGCGGTTTCTTTGGCTCTGGTACAGGCAGAGGTCTTGGTGACGGCTTCGGAGTTTATGTGGTGTGGCATCAGCAGGCATCAGGCCTATAGTGCAAGTTGGGATGTTGCATCGTGCTCTTCACGAGCGGGCCCACGGCTTCGTTGCAGGTTGCGGCGTCTCTCGCTTGCGTCGATGTTGCAATTTCCCTCTGTGACAGTTGAAAAAGCAGTTCCAGATGCCGGAGGACAGAGGAAACAAATCCTTTGTGTCCCTGAGACTTCAGAACAGGAGGTAAGCCCACTTCAAGACCTTGGAGTTCTTCCTCAAGCAGGGGACACAGCAAACAGCAAAGTCCTTCTCTTTTCCTTGGCAGAAAGTAGCGACTGCAGACCATCCAAAGACAGCAAACAGCACAGGGGCAGTATTCCTCCTCAGTTTCTCCAGCTCTTCTCCTTGGCAAAGGTTCCTCTTGATTACCAGAAGTGATCTAACAGTCTGGGGTCTGGGCTCCTCTTTTTATAATACAATATCCTTTAGCTCTGTCCTCCTCTGGTGCAGCTTCCTGGCAGGAGGTGGAGACAGCATTGTCCTTAGAAGACCAAGCCTATACAAGTGTGAGAGAAATATCCTCCCCCTACTCTGAATGTAGCCCAGGTCTATTTAGCCCAGCCCTGACTCACCCTGAAAACGAAGGACACAAGTGGGTGTCTGAACAGAATTCACATCCCCAGGCCCTGCCACTCCAAAGCTAGACAGTGAAAACACAACCCAGAAGAGCCACACTGGATGTTAGCCACACAAATACCTACTCTATAAAAGTGGTATTTTCAAAACCAGTATGTAAAAAATCACCCTTACTAAAAGATGCATTTTAACATGCTGATTTCAGGGATATCAAACTTTATTTTTCCATCTTGTTCCAATGGGCAGTAATGCTCATAAGATGTTATGAGCAAACTCCCTCTTCTATCCTACGGGACAGATAGCCTTTCAAAAGTGAAAAACGAAAATGGCAGTATTTCACTATTAGGACATGCTATTCACATCAGGGCATGCTCTACCTTTCATACACACTGCACCCTCCCCACAAGGGTAGCTTGGGCCTACCTTAGCAGTGACTTACATGTACATGTAAGCAAAGGGAAGATTAGGTCCTGGCAAGTGGGTGCACTTGCCAAGTTGACATGGCAATACCAAACAGCTCACAGCCACTGCAGTGGCAGGTCTGAGGTACATTTAAAGGCTGCTTATGTGGTTGGCAGAATCACAATGCAGGCCCACTAGCAGCATTTGATTTACGGGCCCTGGCACACACAGTGCCCTGTACTAGGGACTGACTTGTAAATCAAATATGCCAATCATGGAATCACCAATCCATAACAAAAAATTTACAGCGAGCACTTGCACTTTGGCACTGAATAGCAGTGGCAAAGTGCCCAAAGCATCTAGACCAGCAAAACGAAGTCCAATACACAGCAAAATAACAGGAGGCAAAGGCCAAAACACAGGGGAAACCCACACTAATGATGCCAGGTCTAACAAATTAGTTTACAGAGAAAGGACTGTGTCCGCTTTTCTCTTTTAGTAAAAGTAGAAGAAGAAGGACAGAGAACAAACAGCGAAATACAGCGGAATACGGTGGTGAGCCTCAGATCCTTTGATCCTTCGTGCCCTGAGTCTTGTCCCATCCAAGAAAGGAGAAACTCTGGAAGTATCCCCAAGCAGCGACTTAAGGCAAACTCATGAGGTCAGGCAGGACTAGGGGGTCTTTGGAGCCACAAACAAAATCGAAGACAACAAAAGGAAATAAATAAAAAAACAAAAACACACCTGGGCGCAACTCCAGGCACTGAGCCGAGTCTCATTACAACAGAGCAGGAATCAGTCACGATCCCTGAGATCCAGGAGACGGCAGCAATAAAACCGCAAACTATGAATAAGTGCTACCAACCAAAGATTTATACAAAGTTTAGCTTCCTAAAGGACGTGGGTTCAGCCATCTTCTCGTGCAACAATCACCTGCAAGGCTTGCAAACCCCACTGCTACCGCTGCTGCCGTTACCATCAGACCCGCCACCATCAATGCCAGCAACGCCAGCAATGCCAGCAATTACCACAAGCTCTCCTCCCCACAAAAACCCATGGCACAACGGCAACAAGGCGGGATCTCGAGGCACAGAAATACTAGCACAGGCCAGAGGACCTTACCTGTAAACGATAAGCCCCATGATCCTATCCATAATTTGCAATCGCCTCCGGCCCAGCAGGAAGGACGGGAAACTTGCAGCCAGACCAGCACCAAGAGGACTCCATTGGCTGAACCCATAATCGTTGAAGAAACTCCTGTAGCACTGCATCCAGGCGATAAAGCAGGTGACAAAGCAGGCAACTGGCCACTTCAAAGGGCACCTTGGGCCGTTTCACCCTCAGAATTCGTAGCATTCTCTAAGGAAATATACCTCAGTCCTAGACCAAGCACACAAACAACGATCCACAGCACACCTATAAAGTCGATAAACTTAACAACTGGAAGCGCAACGCTTGGCACCGCTTTACCACTTACAGACTTGGAGGTTCATGGCCCAGCGGATGTTCTGACAAAATCGGGAAGATTGGGTGCTCAAGACCCTAGTCAGGAAACCGAAGGCAAGGCAATGGTGTCTTACCCCAACACACTGGAATGGGAAGATATGCTTGCAACTTACAACCCAGAGGTCAATGTGCACCACCACCCTCATCCACCCCTGGCAGCTAACAACACAAACAATACCAACAATAGGAAAAACGAGACTGAGACTAAGAAATACCAAAACTCCGGCACCTGGAACTCACTGTTAAATACAATCCAGCAAGCTATTGAAGCCCCCCAATACCAATCAGAATAAATGGAGCTACAATTAACCCTCCTTAACACACTGGCAGTCTTCACAGCCGGCATCGATGACAAGCTGGGCAACTTGAACAACCTGATAACTAGAGCACAAACAAACAGCAACCTTAGCTGCAATTGCAGCCAGGTAGTGGATAAACTAGTCACATTGCCCACAATGCTAACAGGCCTCATAGGCGATATAAGGCACCTTCATACAGAAAATGCAACAAGAGATCCAGGCACCAACAAATTCGAAGAGGGAGAATCCAGGAGGGAAACATCGGGTATAAGGCAAAATGACACCTTTACTATCAAAAACGAGGAGACAATACAGCCAGGGTTGGTGATTCCGCTAAAACTCAATGCAAAACAACGTCGACAACAAAAAAGGAAAGGGCGCAATCAAAAACCACAAATAGATACAACAAAACACTTCCCCATTTTCACTAGCACAAAGGAAAAACGTTTGGCTAATAGAATCATTCTAAGCCCAACAACCAGGACAAACCAAAACTCAAACGGTGCAAGCCAACAGCAAAACCTGATCAGCAACAGGATGGGAATTGGTTCCAAGCCTCACCAACAAAAAAACGAACAAAACAAAATGTTGCACAACAAAAAGAGGCAACGATAATCCAAGAGAGTGTCACTCAAAGACAGGCGAGAGAACCAGTAATTCCAAACAAGGAGCCTGCTTCCCTAGGGCATGCACCTGATGAGACGGCAAACCGAGAGGCACTAACACCAGCAGGAAGTAAGCAACTATCCATCTCAAAACCCCATGAAGGAGACACAAAAAGAATCACTGGTCCAAAGCTAAGTTCAAACCCCGAAGATCTACTCAGGGTCACAGCAATCACAACAGCGTATTCCAGTCGTAGCCAAATAGCGCACCCATCGGCAAAATGGCTACATGACAAGGGGGCAATATCAAAACAAACCTTCTTATCCAAAACAACAATACATCCCAATTCCAATTCCAAAAATTCTTTATTTCGACCATTTAGACCATAAAAGATACAGTAAAATACAATACATACATTTAAAACACAATATATTTACATATAAAAAGTCTCTACCGATCCAGCAGGGAATAGGGGGTGCAAGGTGGTAACAGTTCAAGGGGACATTTTCTTCCTAATTATCCACACAGCCATTAAATATTTTGAAACAGCAAACACAATATTGCCCAGAGTATTAGTTTTCATGACCCTGTAAGCCTGTGAGTAATTCCTGAAGCCCAGGTTCCGACAGAGCGGTGCAATCCAGCGCTTCCTGGGTCTCTGGTAGGCATGGCATACGAACATTATATGTAGGTCATCTTCGTCCTGTACTTTACAACATGGGCAAAGTTTGTCACCCCCTACAGACCATTTGCAAGTAAATACTTTGGTAGGGAGTGTACCGAACCTCCACTGCACAAACAATTTCCTCGCCAGGACCGGAAAGATAAAATCCATAAAAGGTTCGAAAACATAAGAATTTTTAGATTCCATAAAACGTGCCGTCAGGGTGCCACTAATACAAGCATTTTCCAGGTAGGACAAATTTTTGTTCTTATACAACTGGACCAGAGTTTTACGTGTAATCCTTTGGCAGCCCTGTGCTGGATCATCCCATAAGTCTGGCAAGTTCATACTGAGCAATTCCGTCTTGATAAAAGCCAGCCAGGGAATTTTGTTATTACCATTCAGGCTCATTACATGAGTAATGTCCTGTCTATAGTGGTGCAGTTCCTCAGTAGTCCATAACCGGTGCCAGAACTTCACAGGTTTTGACAGGAGATCTTCAGAAATGGAGGGAAGACCCATATCTAGTCTTAGGGGCAGAAGTGGCGTGCCTTGTGGGAGGCCAAGTAGGCGTCTTAAAAAACTATTTTCCACTCCTGCCAGGGCCTTCCCTGCTTTGTGTCCCCATAACTCGCTACCATACATGGCTGCTGCCTTGGCTTGGGACCTGTATGTTTCCAGGGCCGGGCTTACAGGCTTAAAAGTGGACTTATTTGCCACCTTCAGCATTGCACCCGATAACTGAGACAGTTTTAGCCTGGATCTAGCTATCTGACAGTCCCATGAGAGATTTTCCTGGAGTGTTACCCCTAAGTATATGAAGGTCGAGACCCTCTCAAGACTGACTTCCCCCAGCGTAGGATTTGGTCTAGTCTTGGTTGGGGGATTGAAGATCATGAACTTGGTCTTTTCCGTGTTCACCTCCAACCCATGTTGGCGACAGAAAAGGCCAAAACCGTTCACGATCCTCTGAATCCCCATGGGGGATTTGGAAAGCAGGAGGGTATCGTCAGCAAACATTATTGCCGGGACCCTCCTGCCTGCCAGGAGCGGGGCATCGTTATCCTTAACGCTATCAAGATGTAGTATGACGCTATTGATGAAAAGACAGAACAGGGTCGGCGCCAAGACACAGCCCTGTCTGACTCCTCGATGGACCGGAAATCTGGACGAGAGCTTGCCCTCCCTCCCACACCTCACTTGTGCAAAGTTGTTCTCATGCAGCCTGATGATAATGTTGAGTAACTGAGGGGGTACTCCTAGCTTTTGCAAAACCTCCCAAAGTTTCCTTCGAGGGACCAGGTCAAAGGCTGACCTCAGATCCACGAAGACCATGTACAGTCTTCCCCCCTCTAACGTCACCGTCTTCCAATAAAGGAGGAGGAGGCGGAAGATCTGGTCCATGGTCGACGTGTTCTTTCTGAAGCCAGCCTGGAGGGGGCTCATGATGTCATTTTCCTCCGCCCAATCCAACAGATGGTTAAGGATAAGGCGCGCGAAGACCTTTTGAGGTACATCTATTAGGCTAATAGGCCTGTAATTGGCCGGGAGCAGAGTCGACCCCTTCTTGTGAATCGGTACAATCTCTGCCCCCAGCCAAGACCCGGGGATTGCCATACCTCCTAGAATGGTGTTAAAAAGAATAAGGAGGTACGGACCCCAGATGTCCGGGTGGTGCCTAAAAAGATCCCCGGGTAGTTTATCCAAACCCGGGGCCTTCCCCAACGATAATTGCTCCAGAGCAGCCTCCACCTCCCCAAGGGATAGTTCCAGGGCAGGGTCCTGAGAGCCTGTGGGCACTGGCAGGGCTATGTCAGGGCAGGTACTGGGTTCTTGATAAAGTGCCCCAAAATAATCCTCCCAGACCGCGGGGGCAATATTGGGTTCAATTGCTTCCTTAAGTTCTCCCTTCCCATTGTTCACCAGGGCCCAGAATTTCCGGGAATCCCTGGATTTTAGGGCGTCATGGAGGTCCTGCCAGTGGTTCCAATCCCACTCGGTCCTAGCATTTGCCATCACTGATTTGTACTCCTTCCTAAGGTCACGTACCTTGGTCTTGTTTAGCCCCTCCTTAATTGCAGCAATAAGCTCGGATTTGGCTGCCCTGCAGGAGGAGGTATACCATGAGGGAACGTTGGTCTTTTTCTTCCGGGTTGGCACCACAGGATGAAATACCTCCGCCAGATCCCTTACTAATTCCTGGTGTATGGTGCCCAGTTTCTCATTAAATTCTGGGATTCGTGGTTCATTTAAAAGCACGTCCACCTCCATAAGCCTTGGGAGTGCCAACTCGTATAACTTACTAATAGCATCTTCTGAGCTCACGAGCTTTCCCCACTTAACCCGCCGCCTATTTGTTGTAAGAAGCAGCTCCCCCCTGTCTTCCCCTCCATTTTCTGTGGGCAGGCCTACTGGAGGCAGGGGCTGCTGGATGGTTAGGCAAAGGGCATTGTGGTCACTATCTAGCCTATTTATTACCCTGAAGTCAAGGACTTTTGGCCAGAGAGTAATATCTATCATGATGTAATCTAGCCTCGACTCCTGTCCTCTTCTGTTGAAGGTGCACACTGAGGGGGTATCGGAGGGGGTACGACCATTGCAAGCCCTCAGTGCGAAGTTCAAGGTGAGGGCCATGAGTTGTAGGGCTAGTGGGGACCAGGCTTTAGGATGGGGTGAAGACGAGGGTGGAACCCCCCAATAGTCATCCTCGTCAGTTGTGGCTCCCTCCAGAAGGCCTTTCAAGGGTTCAAAATGACAATTAAAGTCTCCTCCCAGCACTACCTTGGAGTCTCCTGGCAGTTGACCCAGGAAGGAAGACAAATCGTTTAGGGTGGGGGATTCGTTTGGCGCGGCTACTGGTCGCGAGTAGACATTAACAATAGCCCACGGTGGTTTGCCAGGCCATGTGAGCAATACACACTGGATGTCCTGCGAAAACGTATGCACCTGTTCCGCCTGGCACCCAGTGTGACTCGCAATCCAGATTGCCAAGCCTCCTGACGGCCTCCCCTTCCCACTCCATTTTGCAGGAATTTCAAATATTTCGAACCCTGTCCTGGTTTGGGATTCCCTTGCCCATGTTTCCTGGAAAAGGAGAATATCACTGTTACCCAATAGTTGGTCCCACTCCGGTGTGCCTTCCTTATTTGTGATTCCTGCCACGTTCCAGGAGAGAATTCTCAACCCAGGATCTGGTAGTAGCGTACCTTGCCCTCCAGTGGGAGCTTGCGTGGTACCTATCGGTGGATAAGTGTCTGACAGAACAATGTTACAACCCGTGGTGGTGGGTGCGCCATCCACCTCCACCTCCTCAGATTGTAAACTATGGTCAGACCCATTGTTCGGTGGAAGCCCTTGTTGGCCCGGACTGTCATCCAGGATAACCGTTCGTTCTGTAACGATATCCTGTGGGCAGCATTTGGTTACAGGGGCAGCACTCAATCCCACCCGACTTTGCGCCTCACCCAGCGGCTTTTCATGGATGAGAGGAATCTCCCCAGTTTGTGGTCAATCGACCTGGTCTAGGCAGGAAAATCTATTGTGATGTATGATATTAACCGGAACAGGTGGTAGGTAATGCCTTGGTCTATATTGTGAACCATCTACAGCAAAGCCTACTCTAGTCCACCCCTTCTCCCTCCCCACCTCCTTATTGCAAGCATTTGGGTAGAAGTGAGAGAGGGGTACTAATTCAATATTGGACTTGTCAGGCCTTACAAGCCAGTTGCAGATGTAGTTAGCAATATGTGGGCTTTTGAAACTTACAATGATGCAATCCCCCGCCCTGTTCTTTGGGGTAGGGCCAATCCATGGGATCCTCCTGACCATGAGAACCTCACCTCTCAGATTTGGAGGCAGCGGCCTGTTAATACTAAGCCAACTTATGACCTTGTTGCGTAAAGAGTCCTGGGGCTCCCTTGTGTCACCTGTTAGCTCGGGTACCCCCATCATGATTGCTGTATATGGAACTGCTTCTGGGGGCAGATTAACCACCCTACGCCTGACAAGGAGGGAAGTAGTATTACCAGTGGGGCCATTAATGGTATTCTCAACTCCCCTTAATTGGGGAGCAGGAAGTGGCTTAGATCTCCTAGGGGCCGGAACCGGGGGCCTAGGCATTGTAGCTGGCAGAGGGTGCGTTTGAGAGGCGAGCGCACCATTTGTACTCGGCGGGACCAAAATTGGAACCTGGGTCACCGCAGAAGACGATGATCTGTTCCCAGGTGGATCCCGAGGGACTAAAGGAACATTTGTAGCTAACACAGGGCTGCTCTTTTTGTGAATGTTTTCCAAAGCCTTGAGTCTAGACTCTATGGCATCCAGTTTATCCGAAATGGGGGTTAACAAGTTCTTAAGGGTATCTACAAATGAATTTATTAACGTGTCAGTGCTATCGGAAGTAGCCCCACCAAATATAAACGGACCCGGGTGCAATGATAAGGCCGTGGATACTGGAGAGCCTGTATAATCCGACCCAGACCCTGGTGAAATAAGCTCAGGGGAGGCCGAGATGTCTGTGCTGGCATCCAGATTGAGCTCAATTGAATCCACTTTGGCCCTTTTTGCCGTCTTTGATTCCCCGGACCTTTTCCTTTTTGATGGTTGTTCCACTCCACTGTTCGCCTGCTCAGTGAGCAGGACAGCCTGACCCACTTCCTGCAAGTCAATTTCCGTATTGGCCGGAAGGGAAAGATTGTTAGTGGACCCAGTTGGCTGGGGGGAATCACTACCTCTCTGGGGGATTGATGGAGTTCTTAACTGCTGCAGGACCGACTCAATGGTCTGATCAATGCTGTCCAATAATGACATATGAGTGACATCCAGTGGTATAGGCGTACTAGCATCCGTAATAGAAGTATCCCCGTTACCCAAAGCCACACTTTCAGGACCCAGCTCCAGGTGTGTTTCCGTGACTAACTGGCATTTGCTAGTTAGGGCACTCGCTTTGGGAAAGAATTTTTCCAGTGTACTTGAACACTGTTGGGCGGGCTTGCTCCTTAAAGCCCTGGTCGACATTTTGGAGTTAGTCGGGGAGGGGGTGGGGGACAGAGAGCGTCAGAGGGGTGGCCCAGTCCGGTCTCTACCGGCCTCTAACGGCCTAGAACGGCCCGCTCTTTGCCCGGTCTTCGCCCCGTTCTCCGCCCCGCGCGCGTCCCGCGATGCGCGTGCCCAGGTGCTCCTAAGTATAACAAGGGGGCGTGGCACTGGGAGGGGGCGCGGCGCGGCGGGAAGAGGAACCAGCTGACGGTGTTGTTCAGGAATGCTGGTCCTCGCAGTCCCGCTCGCCGCGCCTCTCACCTCCACTGCGGCCGGGTCCTCCTAGAAGCTGCTGCAGAATACACCCAAAACTTGTTGGCTCCCAGCTACTCCTGTAGCGAGCAAAAACGAACACCAAAGGACAGAGTCTGCTCTCGAGTGGCTCCCGCGAAGCGGGGGCCGCGAGAGGTGATAAGGGCTCAGGCGAGGGGGCGTGGCACTGGGAGGGGGCGCGGCGCGGCGGGAAGAGGAACCAGCTGACGGTGTTGTTCAGGAATGCTGGTCCTCGCAGTCCCGCTCGCCGCGCCTCTCACCTCCACTGCGGCCGGGTCCTCCTAGAAGCTGCTGCAGAATACACCCAAAACTTGTTGGCTCCCAGCTACTCCTGTAGCGAGCAAAAACGAACACCAAAGGACAGAGTCTGCTCTCGAGTGGCACCCCACTCCCCCCAATATGCCTGCAGAAAGTAATCACCTGGCATCCCACGAAGTATGCTCAGGTGACGGTCCAATAGCTAAAGGATACCATTCACCAACAAAATCTCCGAGACAAGGAAGCGCCCAACAGCCAACAGAGGTCTTGGTTTTTCATCCTGAATACATGTCAAAAGGGCAGCAGGACGTCCTAAATCGCGGCAACATCCTCAGACTAATGGAATCTATCACCAAACTGGGAATGGATAAGCACAAAAGACTCAGGGGTAGATGTATCAAAATTCCATTTTGCGATTTCTTAATAGCGATTTTTAAGGAATCGCTATTTAGAATTCGCAAAATTGAATGTATGTAAAAAATCGCTATTTTTTAGCGATTTCTTAGTCTTCCTTATTTGCTAATTCGTACTTTGCGAATTCGCAAATAAGGAATAATTTTCCTTGCATTCCTATGGGCCAGGAGGCCCATAGGAATGATTGCGAAATATTTCTCAATTTGCGAATCGCATTTTCCGAATTCGCAAATTCAGAATAATTTCAAGGATGCAGGGGTGTCTCAAAGACACCCTGCTGCACCCCTGAAATTTACATGTGTGTGCATATGGCGCACATACATGCCCTATGGGCATGTGTGTGCGTCACATGCCACCTTAAAAAATGCAAAATAGTGCATTTTTAAAAGAATTCGCAAATTAACATCAAGTACAAGTTGGTGGTAATTTGCGATTTCTTAACCAAAATTCGCAATTGAAAAATGCTACATACATAGCATTTAAGGAATCGCAAAATTGCGATTCCTTAAATGCTATGGCAAAATAAGGAATCGCAAATTTTTGCAATTCCTTATTTTGCGAATTTTTGATGCATGCCAAAACATGCAAATAGACCGTTTGCAATTCGCAAATTCCAAAATTCGCCGAATTTCGGCCTTTGCGATTCGCAAACGGCTTGATATATCTAGGCCTTAATCTCTGTAGAATTCTTACCCGCTGCCAACCCCCAAAACCCAGTGGTAACCAAGACAACCTGGACCTCGAGTAATATCGTAGATCTGATTTTAACGGAAGCAAAGCTCTTCAAAAATTGGGGAATCAATTTGGCCCCCCTGCAAAGGCCATCCTATCCTTCGCCATTTTTGAGCAGGACAAGTCCGGCACCAAGGAAACACCAGGCGCAAACCTTCAGCATCCTCAGGGATGCACTGGGAAGCTCACCGGAAAAAAGCAAGAGTAGCCCCTGGCAGCAACCAGCATTGTTTCCGGTCCAGGGAAGGCATGGCTTGGCAGTTTGGGCTGGACTGTTCCCATGAGGCACAGGGTCAGACTGATTTGCATATAGCCATGTCTCAACTGGGGTGGCAGAGTGGGCTAAAGAACGGTGATGGATCAAACCCAGATGTTTTGACAGGGTGTGAGTGTTTGATTGGTTCAGATTCTCCGTCCATCACCACCCCCTTTTGTACCGCTTTGGCCGCCATAAGTGTGGCAGGGTATGCTCAGACGTGAGTCCCTTGCTCACTTTGCCACTGAATTTAAGCAAGCCGGGCTGAAGATGGCTTGAATGCCAGAAACCGGTCCTCGGAAGCTTATTTCAGGTCCAGGGAAGGCATGGCTTGGCAGTTCGGGCTGGACTGTTCCCATGAGGCACAGGGTCAGACTGATTTGCATATAGCCATGTCTGAACTGGGGTGGCAGAGTGGGCTAAAGAACGGTGATGGATCAAACCCAGATCTTTTGACTGGGTGTGAGTGTTTGATTGGTTCAGATGCTCCGTCCATCACCACCCCCTTTTGTACCTTCTCTATGATCTAGAGCACTAAAATCTTCGGGCATTGATCAGCAGATTTCTGTCAGACTCTCCTCCAGTAGAATCTTTCTACTCGACTACAGCAAGTTCGATTCTGGACTACACTTTCGCCAGCCTTGAGTTATTCCCGTATTTCACGGGGTTTAGAATGGGGGACAAGGGGGAAAGCGATCATCGCCCCCAGGAATGCCATATAACAACAAAGACATCAAGATCAATTTCTGCCGGACACAACGCATTATTTTACAACAAGGGGTGGTGATGGACAGAGTCTCTGAATTAAGCAGAGTACTCTCACCCAGTCAAGAGATCAGGGCTAGATCCAACACCGTTTTTTAGCTCATTGCACCATCCCAGTTTCAGAACCTGGCTGTATGCAAATTAGTCTGTCCCTGGCCCAGTGCATCATGGGAACAGGGCAGACCAGACTACAAAAGCCAATTCTTACACTGGGAAGGAAACAAGCTTCCGGGGACCGGTTTCTGCCATTTCAGGCGTCTTCGGCCCGGCTTGGGTTGACATATTCTAAGAACCAAAAAAGGATCAAATGCATGCCAGCTAATTCGACCGCTCTGTCTGAAGCCCCTCTCCAGCTCACAACACTCAAAACTCAACTGCAGTTGGTCACATTACCTATTGGGAGCTCTACATGGGAATACTGCTAAAAGAACTTGCACCCAAGCCTGCCCCAAAAGCCAACCCTCACATAGAGAGCAGCACAAACAATTTAAAGAAAGAACAGAGAGTCCAACTTAAGTCACTTAAAAGATGTCTAAACCTGACATTACGGAAGTTGAGATTAGCCCCTAATAACATCTACGTACGAGCGGACCTGAAACATCAAAGGGCTGAGCTGAACCGAACCAAATGGAACATCAAAAAAGATGCTGAAAACGAGGTCTGGGCAAAATTACTATACAACACTAAAAATAACAACAGTGCCCAATTCTGGCAATCAGTGAATAGGATTTTGCGCCCACAGCAGGTTCTCATATTATGAAAGAGACTTGGATTAATTATCTCTCCAGCCATTTCAACGATCACAGAGTGCATGTAGGAGCTCAAAAAATGACCAACAGGTGCCCAGAGCCAGATTGTGTAATGCACATGCCTGAGATATCGGGTCAGGTCGATCAGGGCCAACTCACCAATTGCCAAAACACCGCTAGAATCCAGCAGACAGCCCTAATCAAACAGCGGATAACTAAAGGAAAGAAAGAAGGTGCCCCAGGACCGAACGGTATTCCACCAGCCTTATTCAAAGCAAAAAATACAGAGTGGGCGGCCATCATGCAAACCCTTTTTTCGGAAGTTAGGCTTCTAAACAGAATTCCAGAATCCTGGAGGGGGTCAACGATCGTCCCTATCTACAAAAAAGGAGACAAGATGGACCCAAACAACTACCGACTAAAGGCCCTCCTTGACAATGATGCGAAATACTTCGCGGGCACCATCCTGGAGGAGATCACTCTCTGGGCTGAGACAAACCTGATTATACCACTGAACCAGACCAGCTTTCGGAAAAAGACCGGCACAGCAACCAACATCCTTGCCATCTCTATAATCATCGATGCAGCAAATACCCAAAAACTCTGCCTGCACCTGTGTTATATCGACTTCAGTGCAGCATTTGATAACATCGAGAGAGGTAGACTAAGGGGAAAATTGGATTAATCGGGCCTACCACAGCCGACTCTAAACATGCTGAAGCTATTGCACACTGACACCTGGGTGCAGGTAAAGCTAGGAAGTGGCTCCCACCTGTCCTCAAAAGTTCGTACCACCAAAGGACTCAAACCAGGGTGCCTGCTTGCACCAATATTGTTCAATCTTTTTATGGCGGATTTACCAAGACTATTCAATACTTGCAACTCCCACTCCCCGAGGTTGGGAGGGAAAACTCTGAGTAACCTTCTGTACGTGGATGACGTTGTACTACTTAGCCATACCTATATTGGTCTCCAGCACCTTCTGAGGGAAATGAATAATTATGCATACATTTAAAGAGGAGAACCGTGAAAAGATGTCTGGAAAGCTATCGAGCGTGGCCTTTTACCGGGACCTACAACTGAATATTGTTTTTCAATCTTATCTCTCCATTGTGACTCGAAACTCCCACCGTTTTGTTTTAACGCGCTTAAGATTGGGTATTGCACACCATCTAGTAGCTTTTCCTAAAATGAAATCTCGATCAGACTCTGTATGCCCATGTGGCAACATTTCAAGACAGAGTTGCTGCCACTTTTTATTATTTTGATAATTTTATTCCTCATATAGAAAATTTCATTTAAAACCTGTCTTCTTAAAAAACCATGTTCGTTCCACAAAAACAGCAATGAACCTGTTATGTTCTTTGGAAAGCCCAGGCACATGCTTTTTTGCCGCGACATATATATTGAAATGTACAGCTGCCAGGAAATCCATAGTCATCTGATATTATTTGACTGTGTTATATGAAATTTGACCTGTCTGTACATTCTAAATTGTATGTACATTTTGATTTAGGGTATATTTTTTGGCAATTTCTTGAATTTTTTACATTTGTATGACACACATTTTAATGTATTCCAGGGTTTTAACGCGAGATAAATTGCTTTTTGATTATCAAATGGAAAATTGTTTATGAAATGTCGTGTTAAAAAGATTTATAAATGAAATATCCACTTTATGTTAACTGATGACTTTTTTTAATAATTCATTCATCGAAATGTAATGTACTTGTCTTGTTTATATGGTTATGTCTTATAAACCGATGAAGCATTTTAAACTGAAACTGAATATTTATGCAACAGAAAACACCTTAAAAATAAACCTCAGCAAGACCCGAACGTTATCAATCAACACCAACAAAAAACAACAGAAGACCTGGTCTCTTGGTGGTCTAAAGATCGAGCCATTCAGTGAGTACAAATACTTGGGAGTCATCTTTGACAGAGAAGGCTCATTTGTGCAGCAGAAGCAGGAAACACGAAGGAGAGGAGCACTGATCGCCGTGACGCTGAAAAATCTAGCTACCAAACTAACGGGACCTATCGTGACTCCTTATCTGAAAGTCATTCAGGCGAAGCTACTTCCCTCGATCACCTATGGCAGTGAGGCCTTGCAGGGAAGAGACTCCAAAAACCTGGACTACATACAGGTCAAAGCCTACAGAACAATGTTTTCGCTCCCGCTCCACACCTTCCCGGCGCAAATACGACTGGAGTTTGGTCTGCAAAAACAAGATCTAGCCAGGCACAGAGCATACATTATTTGCTGTCACAAACTCAGATCCGCCACCACAGAAACATTAAACTCTTTACTATGGCAGGACATACAAGGCAGGGACGTCTATCAGGCAAGAACTTACTTGCAGGCCGCGCTGAAAGCTACAAAACTCTCCGTGCCCTGGGACATGCAACTTGGGCATAGCGCTTTTAAAAACTAGTTTGGAAAAACGTTAAATCACTTTCCCTATTAGAGGACAAGTTTCTTTTTTCCAAAAGATCTCATGCATGGATGACCCTCAACACATATAAAGTCTTGACACCACAAACATATTTTAGCCAGGGTTATCCAAAAGCAACAAAAATGAGGTTCCTGAAACACAGACTAGGGATTCTGCCAAGCACAGTGTATCTTCCACCATGGCTCTGGACAGAGGGCAACGAGGTCTGCCCGCTTTGCGACTTGGACAAAGGGGACATTCTCCATCTCACTTGTCTTTGCGAAGAACTTCAACAAGCATGCCAACTTCTCATCAAGGACCAGCTTAAGCAAAAAGGGATAAGCACCAGAAGGCAAGCGGTGCTCGCCTGCCTGAATCCTCAAAACACCAAATTGAACTGCAGATACGTCAAATTCCTCGCGATGGTCGAGCAAAGAATTCCAAGACCGCCAAAACCAGGGACCAACAATGCAGAGACAGGTTACCAAGCAGACTGTCAGAAAGAAGTAAAGGAAACCCACTGTCCAAACTTTGTAAAAAAAGCGCATCGACACCCACACTGTTCTTTTTTTTAAGTATATGCTTATTTTTTAACGGTTTTAAATCATTATATTTTATGATCCTTTTGTAACATGTTTGCACTGGTTTTAATTAACTATGCACAACACACTCTACCTTACCTTACCTTACCTCTTTTAGTAAGAGAGTTGGACATTTTGGGGCCAATTCACAAAGACATGGTGGTGTAGGAAAAGAGTGCTACTGTAGTAGTACTTACCATGCACGTACATTATTTTGTAATTCAGCCACTTCCTGTCTAACCTTGCTATTTACGCTGTGATTACAAAATTCAAAGACACTACTTGTGCCATATAAAAACTAGGGAGTAGCGGTGTGTGTGTGTGGGGGTGATATCAAGTTTCTGATTAGCATATGCTGGACTCATGAATACTTAGCCATATGTACATTCTCTAACTGTTGGTTAACCAAGGGTTCTCTTTATGAGTTTGCATTGAATTGTTTTGTAAAATACAAGCCTGCACCAGGGGGTGTATTGGCACCATTAGGCCAACCTTAAAGGCTTTCTCTGTTTTCAATATATTAAATATACCAACTGTTTTTATGTGGTGTTTATTTCTAAGCCCTGTCAATAGTAGGCATTATGGTTATCCAATTTAGTGGTTCTTATTAGCCAATATTAAAAAAAAAGAAATTAAGGAATTGATCCTCTACCCATGCCCAAAGTAACATTCTCTTTCCATTACTTAATTCCAGATGCAACATTGTCAGGAAAATTCCATTTGATTGTTCTGTGATAGGGTACCTGGGGCCAGATGTACAAAGTATTTTAACAGTTGCAAACACTCTGATTCAGACAGTGTCGCAGCAAAACTGATTGTTTAAATGTACTGATCCCTAGGGATCAGTGAACGTTTATCAACTCCTAAAATGAGATTGGAACCCGGCACCAATTTTGTGTTTGGAAGGGACATGTAGGTGCGACTTTCAAATCCAATGTATCAATGATCAGCAACCTAAATGTGATTGCAACTTCTCCTCCTACATTCTGTTTCACCCCGAAAGCTTATGTACGCACAAGAAACACAATTGCCTTCTAAAAATAACATGGTCAATACTGATGGCCTGTACCTTAGAATGACATTTTGAATCAAGAACAACCAATAAACTTTCAACCTTCTTGAAGGTCAGAAATATATTATAAAAAGCAAAGCACTGACTTCTGATTAAGACTGCTGACCCAATTTTTGAGTGACCATGACAGCAACATCTGCTAGAGGCAGATAAATATGACTACTATACTCTACAACATCCCTGTTGTTTAATTCTATTCAGATACATCTATAGTAACAAATTCAATCATAGGCCCGTATTACATAAATGTACCTATTGATTTCACCAATTCCAGATTTATTAAGGTTTGTAAATCTGGAATTGTGTGAAATTGGGAAGTCTTCCACAGAGAGACGCAGCTAGGAGAAAAATCTTTTTTCTCCTCATTATTTCCTCTTTCTGTGCCTTATGCGTTCTGCACCCCACATAGGGGGAGGAACATGACTCTTTGAATTGCTTTTGTGCAGGAAGGTATTCCTTTATGCACAAAACAATTTTGCCTGTTCCTCAGGCACCCTTGCACCATGGTGCAAGGGGGCCTGCGTTGGTGCTGGACAGCTTCAAGTGAGTCAGCGCAGAAAGAGAACAAACAATCTCCACATCTTTATTAATATGTCAGTTATTATGTCATTATGCTTATCGGCTTCAGGAAGCAGTACGTGAATCAACTAATTGTTATTTGCAGGTACCATGTCAATAAACCAATACTCTAGCATGGAGAATCACTTACGTGAGTTTCCAACTTCCTATAGTGAAATGCTAAAGATGTTTGTCGAAAACTTATATTATCAAAATTAAATTGTTCCCATATTTTAAAAGATGATTCAACTCTGCCTTGTGCTGCTGCTTACATTAGCTTCATTCTGGGATTGGGACCCATCATCCTATGGGGAATAAATGCAGGTTGGTGCCAAGTTTCAATCACACAGAGGATATTTTTGCTTTGATGGCTAGTAATAAGGCTAGCAATAACTTTGCAAGAAGCAGCACTGCCTGCTAATGAGATTATACCTTTGATGCATTAGGAATGGTCTTCTAAGTAATGTGTGTTTGGTCTTTCTTCTGCCCCATGGCACTTTACCAAGGTCATGAGGGCAGTAGCCTCCTTCCTGAGAAAACGAGGTATTTGTCTTATCATTCATCTCGACGACATCCTAATAATGTCTCAAGACCTCCAACAAATTTGCCTTGATCTGAAAACGGTCATGAATCTTCTAGAAGGTCTAGGATTCATTATCAACAAAGAGAAGTCTACCTAACCCCCTCAAAATCTCTGGAGTTTCTCAGCTTCACGCTGGATACCTCCAAGTGTCTCCTTCTTCTACCTCCGAACAAAATATCAAAGATCAAGAAAGAGATAAGAAATGTCTTAAAACAAAAGGATCTCCCATTAAGGGAACTAGACAGACTCCTAGGTCTTCTATCTTCCTCTTTTCAGGCGATTTATCCAGGCCCTCTGAATTACCGGGCCTTACATAGGATAAAAGGGAGAGCTCTAAGGTCCGGTCTCTGGTACAAGGATCGAATCACCCTAGATTCGGATGCTAAATCAGAACTAACCTGGTGGCTAGACAACTTGGAAACGTGAAATGGGAAAGTTATTTTTGTTTCGGAACCAGATTTTGTTTTGGAATCAGATGCTTCTCTTCACGGTTGGGGTGCATGCCTCCTGGACCAGAACAAGGGAGGGATCTGGTTTCAGGAGGAATCCTCTCACCACATAAATTTCCTCGAACTTACTGCTGGCCTTTATGCTCTTATGAGCTTCAAACATTCCCTCCAAGGGATGACGGTTATTTTGAAGATGGACAATATTTCCGCAGTGGCCTACATCAAGCGTTTGGGAGACACAAAGTATGCCGACCTTTCCAACCTAGCCAGGAGACTCTGGATGTTCTGCTTAGAACACAAAATTGCCCTCAGAGCAGAATACTTCCAGGGAAATCGAACGTCTCTGCGGATTGGAATTCCAGATTCCTTTCGGACTTCAGCGACTGGAAGCTCAATGTCGCTGTTTTCGACTCACTGAATTCGATTTGGGGTCCTTTCCAGATAGATCTTTTAGCGAGCCGTCTCACTTCTCAACTGGAGCATTGCTTCAGCTGGATGCCGGACCCCGGCGCTCTAGCAGTGAACGCTTTTCTACAACCCTGGTCAGGGATCAATGCATATGCCTTTTCCCCCTTTGCAATGATCCAGAGAGTTTTACAGAAAGTGAGACAGGACCAATGCTCTCTAGTTCTAATAACTCCCTTCTGGCCGTCCCAAGCTTGCTTCCCCACAACTCTAGAGCTGACATACGATCTTCCCTTCCTGATCCCTTTTCTAGAGAATCTTCTTATAGACGTAAACGGAGATTCCCACCTCCTGACCCAGACAGGGAGTTTGAACCTTCTTGCTTGGAGAGTGTCAGGAGATCCAACAAAATCTCACTACTTTCGACATCAGCTGCTACTCTCCTCAGAGAGTCATGGGCACCAGGAACTCACTACAGATACAATAACATCTGGAAATCGTGGGTTCGTTGGTGCCTGGAAAGGAATTTGGATTCCCTACAGGCACCTATCGTTGATGTGGTGAACTTTCTGGCCGAACCTTTTGACAAAGGTTTAAGTTATAGATCTATCAATTGATATAGATCTGCCATCTCCGCAGGTCATGTTCTTGTCAACGGGAAAACAGTTGGTAAAAATGTCATTGTCTGTAGAGTGATGAAGAGTATTTGTCTAAAAAGACCCCGAAACCCAAATATGATTCCCTCTGGAATGTGAACTTGATTCTGGATCTTTTCATCTCCTGGCCCAACAATTCTCTTCTAAATAGGAAACTTCTCTCCATTAAACTTGCCACTCTTCTTTATCTTATCTCTTGTCGTAGAGTTACCGACCTTAAAGCTCTGGAGATCTCTAACAGGTCTTACAACTTATTTGGAGTAAAGTTTGAGGTTTACAGAAGAACAAAAACCATGTCTGACTCAATCTTCTATCCTCTTTTCGACCCTTGCCCGAAACTTTGTGTAGTTCAATGCATGAAAGTATATGATCAGAGAATGCCTAGCCTTCGTCCTATTAATGATAAACAACTCCTAATTTCCTTTGTTAAACCTCATAAAGCCATATCCTCTGCTTCCATTGCTCGATGGGTTAAAACTGCCATGAACTTAGCAGGTATTAATGTGGCCAAATTTCAAGGTCATTCGCTTAGAGGTGCTATGACGAGTAAATCACTATGGTCTGGAGGTAAGTTAGATGATATTCTTAAAGCTGCAGACTGGTCCAACGCTAGCACCTTTGCTAGACATTACTGTAAACCAATTGAACATATGTCTAATGTTGTTTTACAAGGCTACCAACATGCATGATGTAGCCTACGTTCTTGTAATGAAATTGTGATTCTCCTATTACCATGCCTAGAGAATCTGGATTTCATTAAAGACACGGAGGCTGACATTATCCCACCCATCCCATTCCCTTGTGTTTGGTGATTTGTGATTTCTGTTTGTTCACATTTATAGCTCTAATGCATGTTAGTTCTCCTGAGGCGGAAGCCGGGAGTGTGTTTTTGTAACTTTTTAATATTTGAGAGTCACTTATAGCCTGTTGTACTATCTTCCCCACCCCCCCTCCTGGCACTTTGATTCTGGGCATTAGTCTCACCTGGTCAGGCTGCGCAGCGGAGTTCAGCGCTGCCGCCATTCCGGCATTCTTAGAGGCCACGCCCCCTTCTTGAGGCCACGCCCCCTCCTTGAGGCCACGCCCACCGCCGAGCATACATAAGACGCTGAATACAAACGCCGGTTGATGCATGTTAGTTCTCCTGAGGCGGAAGCCGGGATTGTGTTTTTGTAACTTTTTAATATTTGAGAGTCACTTATAGCCTGTTGTACTATCTTCCACCCCCCCCTCCTGGCACTTTGATTCTGGGCATTAGTCTCACCTGGTCAGGCTGCGCAGCGGAATTCAGCGCTGCCGCCATTACGGCGTTCTTCGAGGCCACGCCCCCTTCTTGAGGCCACGCCTCCCTACCTTTGTCATCTGCAACTATAAATCATGTGCTTCTTTCGGAAGTGCAGCGGACGAGCGCAGCAGGAGCACCATTTGCGCGCCAAAGGCGCGCCTAAGGCAAGCACGTCTGCGCCAAGGTAGCGCCATGCGCCAGCTATGCTGCCTGTTTTGGTTTAGCCGACCCTGTACAGCTGCCTCCTGGCCCCCCTTACTCAAGAGAGGCGCTTCTTCTTATTGGTGAGCACTTTGCGAACAAAGGCACTGTTGCTTTGTCACACACGGCTCTTCCACGAGTCGACTTTCTGAATAATGGTCTTTTAAAATGTGGGCTTTTGAATGTGAGGTCCTTACCTAGGCACAGCACCGAGATCCAGCTCCTGATCGAAACACATGAACTAGATATTCTCGTCATGACGGAGACATGGACTCGTCTTGACTGTGCGGTGGACCCGGGATTTGCCTGTCCCCCTGGGTTTAAATTTCTTCACACTCCTAGACCGAGTGGAAGAGGTGGAGGGGTAGGCGTCATTTTCAGTGCAGCCTGCAGTATTAAGACTGTGGTTTTAGACCCTATTGCGGGCACAGAGCTTCTTGGCTTATCTATTCTTGCCCAATCTGGCACGGCGGTTACGGGGGTAGTTTGCTATCACCCGCCTGGGGCGTTAAGCCTTCAACAGCAACAAGACTTGCTGACTACCCTCACCAACATTGCCTCCTCCCACCATAAGCTGATCATCCTTGGGGACTTTAATCTCTGGTGCAACGGTGCCCTTGACTCAGGTCTTGGCAACCTACTCCAAACTTGTGAAAGCTTCGGCCTCCACTAGCTGGTGTCCGGGGCTACTCACAAAGCTGGACATCTCCTAGATTTGCTGTTTGCCGCCCCTGACCTGGTGACGATGGGGAGACCTTACCTATGGAGTGGACAGACCACTCACTGGTTAAATTCTTCTTACATATGAACGGTGGTCTCTACAAGGGCCCTGTAACGACCAAGGGTTTTAAGTGCAGAGACTGGAGGGCTCTTGCACGTTTGCATTCCTCTGGCAGGGTTTTCCACACTGACCAGTCTTTTAATGGGGAAAAGCAAATAGAAGACAATTATGCCTCTCTCTGCAGTAGCATCACAACCATCCTTGATGCACATGTCCCACTAAAAATCCGTAGCTGTAAAGGAAAAGACTCCACCCCTTGGTTTAATGACAATCTAAGAAACCTAAAACTGGGTTGTAAACAAGCAGAGAGAAGATGGAGACGGGACTACAATGAAACTTCTAAAGAGATGTGGAAAAATAAGGTCATGATCTATAAGTCAGATTAATAAATCTAAGGCAGAGCACTACGCTTCTGTGATTTGCAATTCTACCAACAATTCTAGGAGCATTTTTAATATACTTAACAGTGTTACTAATCCTGAGTGCTCCAGAAACACTTTTGTCTCCTCCCAAGATCTCTGCGACAATCTTGCTGGATTCTTTAAGGATAAAATTGACCTATCCTTAAGGACTTGAACACTCCAGATTGTACTCCGTCCTTAGACACAGGATCAGGGCCTCTCACGGCATGGGCGTCTGGCCCGGACATGACCACAATAGATTTCTTATGTGAGTTCCCGCCCCTGACATATGAGGCCTTTTCAAAGCCAGCCAGAGGGATTTCCTCTGGGTCTCCTCTGGATCCTGTTCCTCCTAAAATTTGGAAGGAATTCGAGGGAGAATTATTCCCCGCACTCCATCATATTTGTAACCAGTCTCTGGTGACTGGTAGTGTCCCAGCTCAATGGAAGCGGGCATTAGTTACTCCCTTGCTAAAAAAGCCCTCCTTGGACCCAGACTGCTCGAAAAATTTTAGGCCCATTTCCCTGTTACCCTTCCCGGCTAAGATCGTCGAGCGTTTGGTCAGTAACACTCTGTCTAAACACCTGTCTAAACACCTGGAATGTCAACAACTACTGGATAGGGATCAATTCGGCTTCCGGCCTGCTCACGGCACCGAAACAGCTTTAATCACCGCTATGGACGAGCTTCAAAGGCGGGCAGACAGAAGTCAGGCAGCGTTTTTGATCCTGCTTGATATGTCTGCCGCCTTTGATACGGTGAATCATAAGATTCTGCTTAATCGGCTGTCCGAGTCAGGAGTGAGAGGAACAGCGCTGCAATGGTTCCAATCATTCCTGCAGGATAGGCAGCAGGCAGTATCCATGCCCCCTTTTCAGTCAGCCTTTTCATTAATATCACATGGGGTACCCCAGGGCTCGGCAATTAGCCCGATTCTTTTTAATCTGTATCTTAGACCGTTGATCTCTCTGATTAAAAGCTTTAATATCAGGATTGTCAACTGTGCTGATGACACACAGTTGATCCTCTCCTTAGAATGGGAGGAATCTACATCTGTGGAGATGTTCCACCACTGCCTGCGTGTCATGTCTCGGTGGCTAAAGGACAACTCCCTCCAATTTAATGCTGGGAAGACGGAGGTGCTCTTTAGCGCCGGAACTAAGATCTCCCGGCCATTCCCAGACTACTTTTGGCCCCCGGAAAGTGGGTCCAAAGTAAGACCTGTGAAATCAGTCCGCAATCTTGGGGTCATGATGGACCAAATGCTTAGTATGGAGACGCACGTGCAAAAGACGTCCGCCTGCTGCTTTGCCATTCTTCGATCCTTGAGGAAAGTTTTGCCTCTCCTACCTATCCATACTCGTGCCCAAGTGGTTAGGTGTACCATCCTCAGCAGGTTGGACTATTGTAATGCCCTCCTGATTGGCTCTCCTGGTTTTTTGCTGGACAGGCTCCAGAGGGTCCAATCTGCGGCGGGCAAGTTGGCCTTAGGGCTTCCGAGAAGATCTCATGGACCGTCTGCCCTGGGCAAACTTCACTGGCTGCCGATCAGACAGAGGATAGAATTCAAGGCTCTTCATGGATCTGGCCCTGCCCCTTTGCAATCAAAGTTTGCCTGGTATTCTCCAACCAGACGACTTCGATCTTTAGACTCTGGGCTGGTAGTGGTCCCCAGATTCAGGAAGGTCCGAGCTGGGGGGAGATCCTTTGAAGTGGCAGCCGACATACTTTGGAATACTCTCCCGGTTGAGATTAGACACATCACTGAACTCCTGCCTTTTAGAAAAATGATTAAAACCTGGCTATTCCCCAAAGTAACTGTCTGAAGCCCTCATTCCTTGTGTTCCTCTTTCTGCCTCATCAGATCTTAACAGCGCCAGGATGCCTGCAATGGTGACAGCTGCGCTTTATAAGTTTGTTAAATAAATAAATAAATAAATAATGTTTCATTATTGTCTTTCATTCGCATGTGATGCTTTGAATTAATTCTTATTTCTTCTTGTCTTGTCTTTGACGACCTTTTGGTTACAAATTTCCCATTGCTTTCTTTCTTTTCAGATAATCCTTCTTCATAACCTACGTTTCTTTTGAATTCCTCCTTGCTTGGTTACCTTCTTCATGTCTCCATTTGGATCCCATTAGAGCCTTCAAGTTCTTCACTTCACTTCCTTATTTCCTCTTCGCTTGATTAAAAAGAGGCATATTCTTGTTATGTCATATCTTTTACCTTGTTTCAGTGTTCATTTTGGAACCTTTGTATTATGACACATGCGGCTGCTTGGAGACTGCAATAAAAGACTTTGCATAATGTCAGCCTCCGTGTCTTTAATGAAATCCAGATTCTCTAGGCATGGTAATAGGAGAATCTCAATTCTTTAATCCTGGGTTGCAGGCCAGTGTCTTTCCACTTGCAGAAAAATAATTTTCCTATAGGCCAATGCGTAATCCAGTTCATATTGGAGTCAAGATATGTCTCCACATGAGTATTGCATGTGGCATTTGTGCATGTAAATGTATTTTTCTCATACGGAATATTGGATAGAGATGATCTACCATGCTACTAAAGAACCGCGAGGTGCATTGTAATAGTAAACTACCATTTGTCAGGGGGGTAGTGAGTGTCAAATCACAAGAAAATATTAGCACTTCCATACTGTGTATCGAAATGCCAATGAGTGTTCATGATATGATCTAGTGTAATTGATATCAGCCAGGGGGGATTAAGGAAGTTAGGAAGTGGTCAGAGTTTAGAGTGGTGGCGCTTGATGACTATTGTCAGTGCTCAGAAGGAGCGAGCTCTTAAATGCATCACATTTCAATAGAAGATTGGCAAAAGGGAATCTCAAGGAAGGGCAGGGGCATTTAAATAAGTGAGCAATGTTGGGTTTGTGATCAAAGAGTGCAGCCATGGTGGTAAGGGAGGTAGCAGAAACAAGGTAAGATGAAAGGGTAAAGCCATAGTTGAATTTGAGTACTAGAATTAGGAAATGATGTATGAAAGAGAATGGTGAAATAGGGGTTTATATACTGTGAATCAACCTGCTAAAGTCTGTAGTAGAGAGCGTTGTTTTTTATGAGGGCTTGGAAGAAATAGGAACGCACATAGGAAGGCTTATGAAGTAGTACTGCAGCAATAAATATTATTTTGGCAGGAGAAATAGTTAATCCTGATCATGAACTTCAAACAGTGTGTAGAATTAGAAAGTGCTTACTTTTGTGTGGACATCCCTATTTTTGTGGACTGGTGTTGCTTTTTGAACTCTGAACACTGTGGCACTGTTTTCTAGTCATCAGCGCAATTCCTCTGACCTCTAAAACATGGTAAAACTGGCTAAGATCTAATTGGCATTTTTACCTTTCCTGTTAGGCCATGTTACATAGTGCAAGAAATACTCCATTAAAGTGAATAAAAACATGATTCACTATGCAGTGTATCAATGTTTTGCAACTGAAATTTGAACGCAGCCTCCCCTCCTACCCTATTTTTCACCCCAAAGAGCTTGTGCATTCACAAGAAACACCCTTACATCCTAAAAATAACATGATCAATATTAATGGTCTCTATTTATCTTAGGAACTAATACCCTTTTGTATCAAGAACAAACAATACACATTCAACCTTCTTAATTGTTCAGAAAAAATATTATAAATAGCAAAGCACTGACTTCTGATTAAGAATGCTGACCCAACTTTAGAGTGAACATCACAGTGGCATCTGAAAGAGGCAGATAACTATGACGACTGTATTCTACAACATCCCTGTTGTTTAATTCTATTCAGATACATCTCTAGTAACAAATACAAACCTGGGCCCATATTCACTAAAATGAACCCATGGAATTCAGACAATTCTAGATTTATTAAGGTTTGTATGCAGGAATTGTTTGATATTGGCGCGTTTCTCACAGAGAGACTTTATTTCCTCTTCCTATGAATCATGCATTCAATGCCACACACCACACACACACTATAGCTCATGGAAATTACTCGGGTCTCCTATGTGGCTACATAGACAAACAAGCTGTATGAGGCCTTTGACTGGACCATTCTGGTGACTTGTGCTGCCGTGAGTACTGGCCCGTCGGTGCTGTCCCTGAGGTCCTTGGAGACTTCGAAAATGTTTGGTACTGCCAAGACTTCAGGAGAGTCAGTGGGGCATTATAGGAAAGATGTCCGATTCAAGCAGGCTTTGTCAGATACTTCTTCAGGTTTGTCCAGTTGAAGAATTTTGAGCTCCATAAAAAGACTAAATATCTGAAGGTAGAAAACTTGACTCGGCAAAGACACAAAAAGTATCTAACCTATGAACTTCAGTAGCGCAAATGTTCCCACTGTAAAAATGGCTTCATCAGGACTTTATTCAACGCCCATCCAACTTTGGGGGGATTTTGCCAGATACAACTTTCCCCGTTAAAGGATTTCAAATTCCCTTCAGAAGGGAAAATGCTTAACTGGGATGACCTGCTTGGTGTATCCGACCTGCTTTCCAGTTGGCTGGATATCATGCCTGTGTACAAGTCAAAATGAAGAGTAACTTTTGATTGACACTTAGGGGCATATTATCAAGAACTGCGATAAAATTATTGCCGCTTTAGCGGCAGGAAACTGACGCTAACATGGCGATAATGGGCTTGATAATATGCCCTTGTGAATTTCCATAGCAGCCCAGGTTAACACCAAAACCTGGGCTGCTATGCGAATTCACAAGGACATATTATCAAGCCCATTATCCCCATTTTAGCGGCAGTTTCCTGCCGCTAAAGCAGCAATAATTTTATCGCCGTTCTAGATAATATGCCCCTCACTTTTTTGGTTGGTTCTTTTTTGCCTTAAATCTTTCAAATATATATCTCTGGTGTTTAAAGACAATTGCTTGTGGAGTTGTAATTGCTTTGTGTTATGACTTTGGAACTGGTTTGTTGCTGCTAAACACTTTACACATTTTACCAAGAAAAGTGTGTCTACTCTGTGCCAAAGCTACCAGGGAATGCACCAAGCTTTGAGCTACTGAAACTGCCTTTTACCCTGAATGATTTTTGGCCTTATATCCACCTCGGTAAATAGTCCACTTTCTTACATGTAGCAATTCTACAGGCATTTAGTCACAAGAAGGTTAGTGTTGGAAAATGGCCCTCTCTGAAGGGTCACCCACACTTTTTTCCTTCCTCCTTTTTTTTTCCAACTTTCATTTTGTTGGATTTGGGACTTTGAGCACTTTACCACTGCTGACCAGTGCTAAAGTGCATGTGCTCTAAACATGGCATAATTGTTAACACCTGTATGGCATTTTTAATTTATTTTGGAATTAGAACACACTCAAATATAAAGGGCACAGTCCTGTACCCAGTATGAGGGAAAAGAAAACTGACTTACCATACACCCAGGGAATGTAAATTGCATGTTACTAGTGCTAATAGTAACTTTATGTCTGCACTCGCAGGGTGCATATTCACCAGGAGTGCAGACATAAAGATAGTATTCGTAAATTACCTTTGAGAATTCCCAAAGTCCTAAACTTAGACATTTGGTCTAAGTTCAGACCAAACGTCTATGTTTACCTTTGTGAATTGGACCCTTTCTTTTCTCACAAGATCAAAGGTTACCAATGTTAAGAATGCCATAACTTAGGCCCCTTGGGCCAATCGGGGCAATTGTGGGCTTATTTTGCTACTGGTGGTGAGCTCTATACACCGGAAGCAGTTTTAGCAGACCTTCATCCCTTTGAATTTCCACTGGCTCCCTACCCCAGCTTTCCTCCTGGTGTTTGTCTCTGGGCACATAAGTCAAAGGTCTTTCCTCAACTGGTCATGAGAGGTTGTGCGGCGGCCCGCCTCACTGGTCCTTGGGGAGACCAACTGGTCCTGGGATCAACTGATACAGAGTACTTAGTCCTTGTTGGGCATCAGGGCGTTCATCCTTCTAGTTGTCCATGGCTGCCGCCATCCCAGAGTCCAGCAGCAAGAAGCCCAAACAGCATCAACCAAGAGATCTCTCCCCCGTGCGCAAAAGTTTATAAAAAAGGGGCTGGAAGGTTTTAGAAGCCAGGCACCCCTGGCCAATCCTAGGGTATAAACAACAAGAGAGATGGCCCCAAATGTTCCAGGGAACTGGGCTCTTAAGACCAATAAGCAGAGAAGAAATCCCCTTGAGATAGAATCACATGCACTTCAAATCTTTTTTCACACATTCAAATGGCTCTTATACCATCCCTTTAGAAAAAAAAAGAAACGTCAATTTCTCATCTCTGCACCCCCGTTTAGTGGCATAAAAATTAAACCCCAAGCTAAAATGTAGTGCTCGCACAAATGTAATTTATAAAAAAGGGTAAAAAATGCCTCAATCCATACAAAAGTTAAAAATTCTCAAATACTTAATAAATACAAAACAATACATATAAATTAAAAATAGAATTGTTACAGAACAATGTCTTCTGTAAATACATTAAAACACATTTTCAAAAATGCGGAGACCCACAAAGTACAGTTATCATGGTCTGTTGACAATCCATGTGATCCAAACACAATACATTATATGCAGGGAGCTTTTAGTAGAATTTTTTTTAAGTATCCCTTATTTTTTGGGATTCTTGGCGGGAGAATGCGTCGACGTGTTTTGGTGGTATTGCAGCTTGTTTAAAGGAACCACTTTCTTCAGGACAAGATTTGTTAGAGGGTCACTTTTCTCCATGTTATAAATATTATATCTACATAGGAAAAAACAAGTATCAGCCAGGTTTCAAGCAATATATGTACTCCTAAAATATAGTTGTTATTTCCATATTTAGCCTATCCCTGTGCTTTACATACATAGATGTTCCCAATCCCTGCCTCCTAGGCACCCACTACTCCTACAGGAGGAGTTCATATCCATTTGCACTACATTTGCTCGGCAAAAGTACAAGCTAAAGGCACAACAGAGGTAAGTGACAAAAAAGCTTTTATTTGTTAACAGTACCACGTACTATTCCCGCCCCCCCCCCCGTCCTGAGGACTGTGTTTAATAAACCGGGGTCTGGTTTTGGGGAAAATACTGCGTGGATTATTAATATCGTATGAAAATTATAACCTGGTGTTTAAATGGCCCCTCAGAGAAATAAAAGCGCATTGGAACCTGTTCAGAAAGAAAAAACTTCTACAGGAGACCAAAAAATATCTGGGGAGAATTTGAATTCCCTGGGGTAGGGCTAAAATCTAAACGCGCTCTAAGGAAAATAGGGAATGCCATTAAAGAACCACTACAAGGAGGAAGTAAGGGAGGTATAGCATCAGACTCCCTTAAAGACTTTGTGGGAAAGACTTTAAAAGAGTATTTTACCCCGCTAAATCCCCAGCTACTGAAGAAGGGGAGGAATCATGGAAAGGGCGCTCCTCCTTAATTTTTGATGAACGCACCTTAGACTCTGCAAATCAGGCCAATCAACCGGTACAGTCGTTGATAGGCCAAAAGTGGGTAATAATGTCACATCGCCTTTCCTCATCTCCGCGACTGCTATTACAGATGTCTGATGACGCAGAAAGCGCAGGTCTAAGGCAAAATGAAGATGTAGCCCAAACATCAGATGGAATCTCAAATGGAATAGGAAGTCCGGCTTTACATGGAGCCAAGGGACCAGTGTATGTGGGCAATATTGGCAATACTAATGGTGAAAATCAATCCTTGGTGATGAATATGGAATCTTCGGAATCTCCCGTTTTCTCAATGATGGAGCTAATGTTAATGTTGCAAAAATCACTCCAAGGCTTGTTGGAAGTAACTATGTTAAACCATGACATTTTAAAAGCACAGAAAATGCATCTCTTCAAAATTGAGGTAGAATTACATGGCATTAGGGGGCAAATGCCTTCAATATTAAAACCTGTATCCGACTCTGTATCTATAGCCCCGATGAAGGAGGGGGAGGAGAATGTTGGAATTGTTGACCCCCCGATGGTTAACCATGATGCTGAATTACCAACTAATAATCATGAAGTTTATATCTCAAGGTGGCCGATGTTGGTAAAAAGAAGAGGTGATTATATAAGCTATAGTTTGTCAAAATGAGTGGGATTGGTAGGAAGTAATGTACAAAGAAATGGTAAATCAAGAGCAATGAAAAAGAGAAGGGAGCAGAAGGAACGAATAGGAGTACTTGAACAAGAACCTAAGTTTGAACCCCTTAAAACAGAGAGAGAATCAAGAATAATAAGAATAAGTGCAGGGAAATCAACAAGGTTGCTAGGAGACCTGTAATAGAAAGCAAAACCACGAGGATAAGGAGTTACAAAATGTAAATTATATGCCTCTCGAGGTAGCAAGAACACCTGGTCTTATGGTTTCCCCTAAAGATAAGTTATACCGGGAATTACCTCGGAGGAAGGGGCTAGAATTAATACTCAATTGCAATTGAAGGGACCTAGAATGGAAGGAGAGGGGGATAAAGGGAATAAGTGGCTTTACTTTAAACAAGTGAAAATTGGAAGGGGTGGAAAAAATGAAGAAGAGTTCTTATTTAAATAGATCCCACTTACTTAACTCAAAGTTTCAAAGTTTCAAAATAAGCTTTATTCGGCTTTTGAATTTAAAACCATAAAAGCAACAGAGAAAAGATGCAAACATACAGAGAACCAATCCAGCAAATCAAAACATAATTAAAAGAAAAAACAAACTGTTTAGGACAAGCTAAGGCAGTTTGACGAATGAAACTATTCAAGATCCCAATCCAAGATACACAGAATCCTCCTTTGTCATCAGGTATGATAGTAATTTGGTACACCGGGGCCAGGATAAAAGTCATGCAGATCCCAGACACGGATGGAGCCATCTCCAACCTTGTGTTGGGTAGAACGTAAAAAGGGAGCAATGTTTCTGTCCTTAAACTTAATTAAAATCAGATCTCCTGGAACATTTTTGGGCAGGGAACCAAGCCACCCCACCCTCCTGACGCTCAATATCCCGCCGTCTAAAACAGATGGTAAAGGTCTATGGTTTTTAAGCCAGAAAATGGCTTTATTCATTAGGTCCTGCTGTAGTTCACGTTTACCCGGGGTGAGTTCAGGGACCCCAGAGAGCACGGTAACGTATGGCGCGGCTTCTGGGGGTAGGTCCAATTGATGCCTTCTTTCCAGGAGTCTATGAGTGGTATTAAGAGGAGCGTTGCTACCACTTAGGATGGGTGGTATAGGAGGGGGGTCACAAGTGGGAAGTATGGTAGAAGCATTATTCATAGGCCTTTCATGAACGTTAGTAAGGGTAGAGGATGTGGATATCATGGTGTTGGCATTTGATGGGAGGGACCTTATTACAGTGTTTTCGATCCTGGTCAGCCTCTCCCCCAGATCATAAATTTTTGCGACCAGTGGTGATAGAGCACTGTTTAACAATCGTTCAATTTGGGCCAGCAGGGTCAAATGAAGGGGGGATACGGGGTCGTTTGGTCGAGTCTCCACTTTATCCGAAGTTTGTGAAACAGGATTTGGGGCGGATAAATGGGGGCTACAGAAAGTTGGTTCGGGGGATGCGGGAGGTGTGAAATTTATTAGTTCATTGTCTCTGACCACTATGGGGGGAGTTAATAAATCCTGGGCATAGTTTGTACCGCACATGGCATTCAATTCTTCCCAGATTGACATCGTGGTTGGAAAACAGGATACCGATAGGAACAATGTACAAATCAAAACAACAGAGGGGGAAAGGTTAGCATCTGATTTTACCTCCTCCTGTAGTAAATCCAAGTGTAGTGGCCCGTCCCGTCCTCCTCTGGCCTCTGAGGGCCACAGAGGGCCCGCCCTTTGCCCGGGCTTAGCCCGCGCGCGGTCCCGCGACGCGGGGGCTCGCGCTGGCCTTATGCGCACCTCCGGGGGCGGGTCTGGAAGCAGGATGCGCGCCTTCCTGGGCGCAGGGGGTGCAGGGAATTGTAGTTCCCGATCTACCGCTTCGCCGCGGTGATCGGGAAACGTCAGGCTGCAAGGTCCGGTGTCAGATTGGGAGCAGCGCTCGGGCTGCAACAGTCAGCAATCCCCCAGGTGACCCCTCTGGTCAGAGGATGTGCCAGGTCCCCCGCTCCCCCGGGGCTCGCGCTGGCCTTATGCGCACCTCCGGGGGCGGGTCTGGAAGCAGGATGCGCGCCTTCCTGGGCGCAGGGGGTGCAGGGAATTGTAGTTCCCGATCTACCGCTTCGCCGCGGTGATCGGGAAACGTCAGGCTGCAAGGTCCGGTGTCAGATTGGGAGCAGCGCTCGGGCTGCAACAGTCAGCAATCCCCCAGGTGACCCCTCTGGTCAGAGGATGTGCCAGGTCCCCCGCTCCCCCGGGGCTCGCGCTGGCCTTATGCGCACCTCCGGGGGCGGGTCTGGAAGCAGGATGCGCGCCTTCCTGGGCGCAGGGGGTGCAGGGAATTGTAGTTCCCGATCTACCGCTTCGCCGCGGTGATCGGGAAACGTCAGGCTGCAAGGTCCGGTGTCAGATTGGGAGCAGCGCTCGGGCTGCAACAGTCAGCAATCCCCCAGGTGACCCCTCTGGTCAGAGGATGTGCCAGGTCCCCTTAACTCATTTGCCCAGTGCCCAAACCTAAAAGGAATAGGATCTAAAGATCTTCAGCAGGTGGGATTTCAAACATCTTGTGATGGTAAGGAGTTTACTAGGGTACAGCTCTACTCTGACCTGGTTAAAACGGCAATAATAAAGGCAGAGAAGGAGCTACGTAAAGAAGGGATCAGACGTGTGGCCAAAGAAGGGATTGTGTTAGAACATAGTGCTCCGCAACAGAAAACCTTCCTACGTTTCCATGCGGGCCTAGGAAAGACTCAAGTGAAGCTACCAGGAAGGGAAGTGGACCAAGGGTTGGAAAACTTTAATGTAGTGATAAATAACTCAGACCTGACAAATTCCTGGATTCCTGCAGGCCCTTCTCAGCATTATATGGAGGGAACTGAACTTAAAGGGCCACTGAGTGATGTGGAATGGGTAACAGGGCAGCCACATGGCATAAAATTGGTCTCTTGGAATATAAATGGTCTCAGAACACAGTTAAAGAATGGAATTTTTAAAAGAGCTCGCGGACAACAACAAGATCATCTGTATACAAGAGACCTGGCTTTGTGGAGAGCCCCCTGTAGTTGAAGGGTTTCGACAAATTTACCGTGCAGCGATAAAATCTAGATCTGGCCGCGCTGCAGGTGGCTTATTGATTTTACTATCTACAAAAATAGTGAGTAGGTTATCCCAAGTACTTGTGATGTGTAAGTGTTTTTTGGGCTGTAGGATATCTACAATGTTTGCTGATAAAAAATATGAAAATATGTTGATCCTAAATGATTATATGCAAAGGGGCTCACAGGAAGAATATGGGGTCGAATTGGGACACTTTAAGAATGATTTGAGTTCATTTTGCGATAAGTATGGGACTGATTTGATTTTGTTGGTGGAAGATTTTAACCATAAATTAAACCCAAAACTGTTAGATCTTTGGTACACAGAAATTTTGGATTCATACAACATAAAAAAGCAGAGTTTTATGAAAATATAATACCGACTGATGCTGCTAAGCTGGGAAATTTTCTAGCGTCAAAAAGCTTTTACTGCTTGAACGGTAGGCTAGCTCAAGACCGTCCGGCAAAGACCACCTTCAAATATGGGACTCAAAATTGCCCTATTGATTATGTTTTCATGCTCGCATAGAACTTTCAACTAGTAACATACTTTAGGATTAGCCCATCGGAATGTAGTGACCATAATTTAATAAAATTAGAGTTAGTAATATCTCCACAGGTTGACTGTGACAAAGTCATTCCAGAAGAGATGGATTATCCGAAGCGGATAACTACCCGGTTTTCGGATGTATTTATAGAAAGGTTAACTAGACTGCAACGTAACGTTAAGTTAGGATGTGTGAGCGGCCACAATTTGTCATGGTATGTTGGTAAATTAGATCAAGTAGTCAAATGTATAAGTATAGAATTAAGAATAGATGCAAGGGCACCCAAGGATAAAGAAAAGACCCAGTCCAAACAGGGAAATTGGTTTAATATAGATTGTTTAAATAAGAAAAGAGAACTAAGGAGAGAAGAGTGTAGCCTACGTAAAAATGTTGACCCGGCTAGGGCTGAAAATCTCGCCAAAATTAAGAGAGAATATACCTCACTACTTCATAATGCTAAAAGGATTCATAAAGAAACATGCTGGGGAAAATTATTGGCGGCAATAGAATCTAAGAATATCCGTCAGTTCTGCATGCTAAATAAATCAGCTACAGAGCCTTCTATTGCCCAAATTAACTGCGTAGTGGAAGAGGGGGCCTGGGTAGACTACCTACAGGAATTATTTTCACCAAGGAGGGAAATTGGAGAGCAGAGATCAAGGGGTTGGAGAGGCCTAATAGATAATCTAAAATTAGATTGCTCTACAGTTAATGTGCTTAGTACAATAAGGACTTTGAACTTAACAAGAGCAGCAGACCCAGACAACCTACCAGCCCTAATAATAAATTCAAACCAGACCTGGTGGGCAGAATTCTTCTTTAAGATGTTTCTAGTAATCTTAGAACAATGGAAGATTCCCATAAATTGGAAGGGTGCAATAATTAGGCCAATTCACAAGAAAGGAGACGTACATGCCCCAAAGAACTACAGACTTATTAACCTATTAGATATGGAAGAAAAGATATTTGCGAAAATAATATTAAGTAAATTAAAAGATTGGGTAGAGCAGCGATCTATTGTGCCAGTCAAACAAGGAGGGTTTAAAGAAGGTCACTCCACTATAGATCATTGCTTTGCCCTGTGGGCATTGGCCAGGAAATCGATAGAGCAAAATGGTAAACTATTCTGCTGCTTTGTCGATTTCCGGGCAGCTTTTGATTCTGTGGACCGTAATAGCCTCTGGGAAGTCCTGGAAAAATATAGAACACCAGAGGGCATTTTTAATATTTAAAAGAGTTGCACAGTGGCAACTGGGCCCAAGTCATTAGAGATAAAAAGGGGTCACTAACTCACAAAATGCCGGTAAAGAATGGCCTTAAACAGGGGTGAGTTTTGGCCCCCCTGCTTTTTTCAATTTTTCGAGCAGATCTTCCTGCAGTGCTAGAAATAGAAAGAAGTGCGAGTTTGCGTATGAATACAAATAAAGTGTCTTGTCTTTTATACGCTGATGATCTGGTGATCCTTGACCAAACGGAAATGAGACTCCAAAGAAAATTAACTGTGTTTAAAAATTACTGTGATAAAACATTTTTAATTGTTAATATGGAAAGGTCTTAAAATTTGGGAAGAGTTTTAAAAATAAAAATGTTAATTGGTTTCTAGGACGAGATAAATTGGAAATAGTAAATGAATATAAATATCTAGGCCTTTGGTTTGATAGTGCATTGAAGTGGGATACCCATTTGGCGGCACAAGCTGCAAAAGCCTTCTCGTCAGTGTGTGGCCTGAAAAAGTTTAACAAAGAATATGGCGATTTGTCACATAGACCCATGTTAAATGCATTTGAAGCTATGATCCCCCCGCAAGTTCTGTATGGTGCAGAAGTGCTCTATTTGAGTGGTAAGACGCTCTTTGGACCCGAGTACCTGTTCTTTGTAGCTGGGCTTCAGACTCTTGGTGGCTCTCCCTTTTCCTGCTGTTGCACTCGCTGGTTGTCTCCCTCCCGCCGCTGCAGACACCATCGCATCACGGCCGCAGTGTGGAGGGAGACTGAGAACTACAACTCCCAGCCTCCCCAGCACCGGAAGTACCCTAGCGTGATGATCGCGCCTGGAGGCGCATAAAATCAAGCACAGCCCCGGGGGAGCGGGCGACGCTCTTTGGACCTGAGTACCTGTTTTTTGTAGCTGGGCATCAGACTCTTGGTGGCTCTCCCTTTTCCTGCTGTTGCACTCGCTGGTTGTCTCCCTCCCGCCGCCGCAGACACCATCGCATCGCGGCCGCAGTGTGGAGGGAGACTGAGAACTACAACTACCAGCCTCCCCAGCACCGGAAGTACCCTAGCGTGACGATCGCGCCTGGAGGCGCATAAAATCAAGCACAGCCCCGGGGGAGCGGGCGACGCTCTTTGGACCTGAGTACCTGTTTTTTGTAGCTTGGCATCAGACTCTTGGTGGCTCTCCCTTTTCCTGCTGTTGCACTCGCTGGTTGTCTCCCTCCCGCCGCCGCAGACACCATCGCATCGCGGCCGCAGTGTGGAGAGAGACTGAGAACTACAACTCCCAGCCTCCCAAGCACCGGAAGTACCCTAGCGTGACAATCGCGCCTGGAGGCGCATAAAATCAAGCACAGCCCCGGGGGAGCGGGCGACGCTCTTTGGACCCGAGTACCTGTTTTTTGTAGCTTGGCATCAGACTCTTGGTGGCTCTCCCTTTTCCTGCTGTTGCACTCGCTGGTTGTCTCCCTCCCGCCGCCGCAGACACCATCGCTTCGCGGCCGCAGTGTGGAGAGAGACTGAGAACTACAACTCCCAGCCTCCCAAGCACCGGAAGTACCCTAGCGTGACAATCGCGCCTGGAGGCGCATAAAATCAAGCACAGCCCCGGGGGAGCGGGCGACGCTCTTTGGACCCGAGTACCTGTTTTTTGTAGCTGGGCATCAGACTCTTGGTGGCTCTCCCTTTTCCTGCTGTTGCACTCGCTGGTTGTCTCCCTCCCGCCACCGCAGACACCATCGCATCGCAGCTGCAGTGTGGAGGGAGACTGAGAACTACAACTCCCAGCCTCCCCAGCACCGGAAGTACCCTAGCGTGACGATCGCGCCTGGAGGCGCATAAAATCAAGCACAGCCCCGGGGGAGCGGGCGACGCTCTTTGGACCCGAGTACCTGTTTTTTGTAGCTGGGCATCAGACTCTTGGTGCTTCTCCCTTTTCCTGCTGTTGCACTCGCTGGTTGTCTCCCTCCCGCCACCGCAGACACCATCGCATCGCAGCCGCAGTGTGGAGGGAGACTGAGAACTACAACTCCCAGCCTCCCCAGCTCCGAAAGTACCCTAGCGTGACGATCGCGCCTGGAGGCGCATAAAATCAAGCACAGCCCCGGGGGACCGGGCAACGCTCTTTGGACCCGAGTACCTGTTTTTTGTAGCTGGGCATCAGACTCTTGGGGGCTCCTACTTTTCCTGCTGTTGCACTCGCTGGTTGTCTCCCTCCCGCCGCCGCAGACACCATCGCATCGCGGCCGCAGTGTGGAGGGAGACTGAGAACTACAACTCCCAGCCTCCCCAGCACCGGAAGTACCCTAGCGTGACGATCGCGCCTGGAGGCGCATAAAATCAAGCACAGCCCCCGCGTCGGGGAGCAAGCGGGAGCGCCCGGGGCGAAGCCCGGGCAAAGGGCGGGCCCTCTTAGGCCCTCAGAGGACATCAGAGGTCGGGCGGGCCACCCCTTTAAGACGTGTCATAAGAGGTGAGCCTGCGAAAAGTTACGATGGGGAAACGTAACACAAATTCTACAATGCCTGCTTCTGTAGACCCCTCTGCCTTGCCCCCCTCCTTTGATTGCCTATTGGAGAACGCCCTTAATATGGTCACCAATGAAATTGCTAATACTGAAAGGAGGATGCCATTGGGCTGTAGTACCAGTCACCTGCAGTCATCACAAGTAAGCCCCATTAACACTTTACCGCTCCCACCAGCAATTACTATCTTGAAGCCTACTATCCGGGCTATTCCGTTGGAAGTGCCGCCTGGGGACAGTAGCCCAGTTATAATTATTGACTCTCAGCCTGACCCCGTTGCACAGACTGTTATTGCCTCCCCGTCCCCAAATAACAAGCCTGTCGACGGAAAAAGGAAAAGGGGTCCCTCGAAACTTACAACAAATAAGAGGAAGCAACCTACACGTAATAAGAACCAACCAACCCCCCAGAGTATGTGGACCAGAGGGAAGCATCAACAATCTGGAGGTGATACAGCTAATAAGGAAAGCTTGCAATTTGTAGAGGTGGACGCTCACCCAATCACCCCTACAGAAGACCATAACTCAGTGGGTACACAGACTGAGTTTTTAACTGAAAGTATCATTCAATCTAATCCTAACGGGAACTTTATTGAGACAATTGTTGATTCTATTTTTAAACAATTGGAAAGTCAATTGATCAAACAATTTAATACTGTTTTTAAAAGACTTGATAAATTAGAAAATCTCGTAAAAAACATCCATAAAAGTACATGTTTTGACATGTACTTTTATGGATGTTCTATAATCCGAATAAAGATCTTTTGACTTGACTTGACTTGAGTGGTAAGAGAGGGTGGGATCATGAAGAAGGAAAGATTTTTAAAATGCTGCTGTCTTTACCAAATAGTACCATGATCCAAGCAATTAGGATGGAGGCAGGGCTAACAGCCTGGAATATAAAGACCCAAATGTCTTTATTAAGATTTTGGAAACGCCAGGAGCTAGGTGGCGTGCAAAAGGTCTCAACATGGTGCAGAGAGGAAATCCAAACTATTAGTCTTGGTTGGGCACGGGATGTCAGGAAAACCCTCCAGACTGTAGCGGGGCACCTAGAGTTTAGCCTTTTGCACCCATCCCTGGACATAGTCTTTACAAAGAAAATGCTTAGGGATCAAGGGCTCCAATACTCTAGATCAGTGTTTCCCAAACTGTGGTCCGCGGACCCCCAGGGGTCCGTGACACATTCCCAGGGGGTCCGCAGTCAACAGTTTTAAAAGCACAGAAAAGTTTCTTGTATAATTAGCAGCTTCCCAGCAGCAATAAAAGTGTCAAGATAAAGCCAGTGATTAATGTACCTGCTGGAGCGTGAGGAGAGTTTTGTTTAGTGGCAGCTTTGACTTAACTAATGTAGCACAGAGGGTTAATGTGCCTACTGCAAAGAAGGTGCAACATGCATTTTAAAAAGCAGCATTTTATGTGCATAGGTTCGTGGTTACTGCTTTTGTCACAGAGATTCTTTTGTTACTGTGCACTTCATAAGTAACAATCGTAATGTGGCAGAGGGACCTATAAACTGTCATCAAAGAGCAGCTTGCAAACTGCATGGTACCAGTTAGTAACTTGTTTTTTCCCAGTTATTAATTATCCTGATGCTGCTAAAAAGATGTATTTGGGTGGAAATACATTTTTAATGTTAAAGTCAGTGCTAGCCACTGTGTTATGTTCTGAATCCTGAGTTTGTGCTTTTCCAGACCAAACACTCTTTAAACGTTTTATATACACACTGTTTTACATGTACGATTCAATGTCTCTATATGTGTGTGATGTAAAGACATCCTACAATGGTATGAGAGATGCTATAAAACAAATGAAATACATGTGACAGAGGGGCTATTACTTCAATATAAAATACTAAGGGCCAGATGTACGATCCGTTTTTATATTCGTGAACGGGTTTGTGAACCCGCTTTCACACGCAAAAAAGTATTGGGCCATGTACATTGCCTATTTCGCGAGTCGCAATTTGTTTGCGACTCGCTAAATAGGTTTTGCAACTTGCTATTTGGAAGGGGCACTCCCTTCCAAATAGTGAGTCTTAAAACCATGTACAAATGTTTTGCGGTCGCAAACCACTCACAATTACCACTTACTTGAAGTACGTGGTAATGCATTTGCAAATGGGAAGGGGTCCTTCCCCTTTGCAAATGCATGCAAAATTATTTTTTAAGGGCAGGCAGTGGTCCCAGGGATCACTGCCTGCCCTTAGAAAAAGAAACGAAAACGTTTCATTTTTTTTTTTTTTTTTAAATGCATGGTAAATGGGCTGCATTTTTTTTAAAACTGCTTTATTTAAAAGCAGTCCCAGACATGGTGGCCTGCAGAGCCCAGCAGGCACCATACCTAGGTGGGCTGGCATTCCCAATAGGCTCGCAAATTGCGAGAGGCTCATTAATATTAATGAACCTTGCAATTTGCGACCCCATTGGGAATCCGAAACAGAGTTAAACACACTGTTGTACATTTCATTTAGCGACTCGCAATTTGCCACTTGCAATGTGTCGCCAATTGTGAGGCGCTAAATAAAATGGTCGTACATCAAGCCCCAAAATCCTTAGGGGTAGATTTACAAGCCCCTTGCTCCTCTTTTACACCACCGTTGCGTCACTTTCGTGATGCAGCGGCGATGCAAAAGATGCGCCATGGTGCAGGGTATTTACAACGTGACGCATCTGAGAGATGCACCACGTTGTAAAGCCCTGCGCCAGAAGTAGGCGTTCCGGCGCAGGAACGCCTCCTAAAAGTGGCTGAGTGAAATCTACAAGATTTCACTCAGTCACTTTGGGGCCCATGCTGCGTCAAAACCCTGCGCCTGCTTGAAGCAGGCGTAAGGATTGACGCAGCATTAACAAGATTCGGCCCCTCAGAGCATTGCTGGAACTGTGTCGCGCTTGCGACGCAACTCCAGCAATGCGCCACCTTTACGGCACAGATGCGTCATGCATCTGTGCTTTTTTGCCCCATGAGGCGCAGCATTGTAAATGCGGCGCATCAATGGTGGCGGAGGCATGGCGCACAATAAGTGGCTCATCCCTGCTGATATGCATGGATGCGTCACTTATTGTAAATCCGCCCCTAAATACTTTGAGTATTTGTTTTGTGTGCACACGTGTGTATTGTTTTTGAATTACTGTTTTAACCCTTTAAGTGCGGGTGATTTATAGCGTGGGCGTGGTTCGGACGGCCCCCGGCTGTCCTCCGCACACGCCCACCATGACGTCGGACGGCCGGCGGCCGTCCGCACGCAAGGGGTTAATATTTGAAATTTAACTCATACAAATTGTTTGGGTGTCCCCGGCTTCCAGTGGTGACTCAATGGGGGTCCTCAGGAGTCAAAAGTTTGGGAACCACTGCTCTAGATCACAGGACCTTCATTATTTGAGGGTGAAAAAATTGGTTAACTGGGTAAGGAGTGCATGGAAAAAGGAGGCCCGGTTTCCATATTTGGATTTTTTACCGAATAAATGGCTAAGACATGAAATCCTACTGGCCCGTGTGGGTATTAACCCTTGGAAGATGGAAGGGAAAATAAATGCTGCACTGATCCAAGCGGACGGTATTTGTACATGTGGCCTAGGAATAAGAAATGACATTCTGCATATATTGCTTGAGTGCACATTGATTTTAGCAATACGGAAAGTATTTTTATGTCCAATATTTTTAATATATAAGGTGCACTCACGTGCACAAGCGGCTAGTATTCTTGCGGATATGTCATCCCTAGAAATTACAATTGCTTTGGGGAAGTTCTTGAAAGCGACACAGGACTTTGTAAAGGAGAAACTAAAAGAAGGAAGCTGATTTTAAAACATTTTAGAAGTTCTGTTAATATTGAGAAAGTTATGGGTTTATAATTTTGTAAATTGTGTTAACATGAATTGTATTTTAAGTATGTTATCGCTATGTTATGTAGATCCCAAAGTTTGTCTATGGTTTTAAAGACTATGGTCTAAATAAACATTGTTATCTCTCTCTCTCTCACTACATTTTAATTTAGAGCAGGGTCCAAGGTTGCCACTCACTTTCCTTTCATACATCCCTTATATCTCCCTCTTATGAACAACTCTCATACCACGCTTAATCATCCAAACTTCTTTAATTCTGTTTACTATAATGATTTTACTAACCATAGTAAGTGTAGGATTGTATTTGTATAATCCGATTATGTATTGTTCAATCGTAGAACGTTCCCTTGTAGTGGGCTACGACACCCCACTGAATCTATATCAAGGGATGTAGGAAAGGATTGTAAAACAGTTCCTTATTAATTCTTTCTAAGAGTCTTGACATGAGTACTATCTAATACTGTCTCTTACCTCAGGATCAGATGTTTGTGGCATATGTCTTCACTACTTTTATAGCGGACCACCCCTACAAACCCCGGCATCTATTCTCCAGTCTTTGTAAGTGAATGAGCCATTACGAAATAGAGTAGCCATGCATCATTAAATGAGGACCATCTCTAAACTGGCTGGAACGAACCTGGGCATGTTTGGTATCAAACATGGTGGAATCATACCCTAACACTATATCCAGTGTTGGAAGTAGGATGTGGTACCCTCCTTACAAACTCCAGCTCAAATTAGCTAAAGGAGCTGTTGGTTCCTGGCCTGGCACGAGACTGGACAAAGGAAGGGGAGTATCCTCCCCACAGTACAGCCCCTCCTCTGGGAGGGATCCCTGAACATTTTCAACCCTCTCCTGAGGGTACTTAAGGGCTTACATGTGGGTGGGAGCCTGGATTTGTTGTGACATTCAATTCAGATCCAACTCCACTTCTTCTGTGTCCGTCTGGACATCATGGCTGAGTCGTGCTGACCGTGCCGGACTGATTACTTCATCCTTTCTTTTGTGACCGAGACTGCAACTGAGAAGACTGTCGACTACTGACCTCGTAGTCCTGCAAATTCGCTGCACCATCAATGTCCATGCTTCATACAGGTCCTGTGGACATCTAAAGACATCCAAAGGAATCTCCCTTGGATTGAATGAGTCACTCCCCTGCATCCGCAGGCACCACAACATGAACGACTCGTCTGCCAAACATGGGCTCCAATGTACCTCACAAGGCTCAGCAACGCAGGTGATGGTTCTGTATTCCCTCGAGGGCTGAGTTGTCATCTCATCGAGTTGAGGCCAGCATCCTTCTTAGAACGCCCTGCAACCAAACCCCTGTGCACCATGCGGGCCTAGGAAAGACTCAAGTGAAGCTACCAGGAAGGGAAGTGGACCAAGGGTTGGAAAACTTTAATGTAGTGATAAATAACTCAGACCTGACAAATTCCTGGATTCCTGCAGGCCCTTCTCAGCATTATATGGAGGGAACTGAACTTAAAGGGCCACTGAGTGATGTGGAATGGGTAACAGGGCAGCCACATGGCATAAAATTGGTCTCTTGGAATATAAATGGTCTCAGAACACAGTTAAAGAATGGAATTTTTAAAAGAGCTCGCGGACAACAACAAGATCATCTGTATACAAGAGACCTGGCTTTGTGGAGAGCCCCCTGTAGTTGAAGGGTTTCGACAAATTTACCGTGCAGCGATAAAATCTAGATCTGGCCGCGCTGCAGGTGGCTTATTGATTTTACTATCTACAAAAATAGTGAGTAGGTTATCCCAAGTACTTGTGATGTGTAAGTGTTTTTTGGGCTGTAGGATATCTACAATGTTTGCTGATAAAAAATATGAAAATATGTTGATCCTAAATGATTATATGCAAAGGGGCTCACAGGAAGAATATGGGGTCGAATTGGGACACTTTAAGAATGATTTGAGTTCATTTTGCGATAAGTATGGGACTGATTTGATTTTGTTGGTGGAAGATTTTAACCATAAATTAAACCCAAAACTGTTAGATCTTTGGTACACAGAAATTTTGGATTCATACAACATAAAAAAGCAGAGTTTTATGAAAATATAATACCGACTGATGCTGCTAAGCTGGGAAATTTTCTAGCGTCAAAAAGCTTTTACTGCTTGAACGGTAGGCTAGCTCAAGACCGTCCGGCAAAGAAAACCTTCAAATATGGGACTCAAAATTGCCCTATTGATTATGTTTTCATGCTCGCATAGAACTTTCAACTAGTAACATACTTTAGGATTAGCCCATCGGAATGTAGTGACCATAATTTAATAAAATTAGAGTTAGTAATATCTCCACAGGTTGACTGTGACAAAGTCATTCCAGAAGAGATGGATTATCCGAAGCGGATAACTACCCGGTTTTCGGATGTATTTATAGAAAGGTTAACTAGACTGCAACGTAACGTTAAGTTAGGATGTGTGAGCGGCCACAATTTGTCATGGTATGTTGGTAAATTAGATCAAGTAGTCAAATGTATAAGTATAGAATTAAGAATAGATGCAAGGGCACCCAAGGATAAAGAAAAGACCCAGTCCAAACAGGGAAATTGGTTTAATATAGATTGTTTAAATAAGAAAAGAGAACTAAGGAGAGAAGAGTGTAGCCTACGTAAAAATGTTGACCCGGCTAGGGCTGAAAATCTCGCCAAAATTAAGAGAGAATATACCTCACTACTTCATAATGCTAAAAGGATTCATAAAGAAACATGCTGGGGAAAATTATTGGCGGCAATAGAATCTAAGAATATCCGTCAGTTCTGCATGCTAAATAAATCAGCTACAGAGCCTTCTATTGCCCAAATTAACTGCGTAGTGGAAGAGGGGGCCTGGGTAGACTACCTACAGGAATTATTTTCACCAAGGAGGGAAATTGGAGAGCAGAGATCAAGGGGTTGGAGAGGCCTAATAGATAATCTAAAATTAGATTGCTCTACAGTTAATGTGCTTAGTACAATAAGGACTTTGAACTTAACAAGAGCAGCAGACCCAGACAACCTACCAGCCCTAATAATAAATTCAAACCAGACCTGGTGGGCAGAATTCTTCTTTAAGATGTTTCTAGTAATCTTAGAACAATGGAAGATTCCCATAAATTGGAAGGGTGCAATAATTAGGCCAATTCACAAGAAAGGAGACGTACATGCCCCAAAGAACTACAGACTTATTAACCTATTAGATATGGAAGAAAAGATATTTGCGAAAATAATATTAAGTAAATTAAAAGATTGGGTAGAGCAGCGATCTATTGTGCCAGTCAAACAAGGAGGGTTTAAAGAAGGTCACTCCACTATAGATCATTGCTTTGCCCTGTGGGCATTGGCCAGGAAATCGATAGAGCAAAATGGTAAACTATTCTGCTGCTTTGTCGATTTCCGGGCAGCTTTTGATTCTGTGGACCGTAATAGCCTCTGGGAAGTCCTGGAAAAATATAGAACACCAGAGGGCATTTTTAATATTTAAAAGAGTTGCACAGTGGCAACTGGGCCCAAGTCATTAGAGATAAAAAGGGGTCACTAACTCACAAAATGCCGGTAAAGAATGGCCTTAAACAGGGGTGAGTTTTGGCCCCCCTGCTTTTTTCAATTTTTCTAGCAGATCTTCCTGCAGTGCTAGAAATAGAAAGAAGTGCGAGTTTGCGTATGAATACAAATAAAGTGTCTTGTCTTTTATACGCTGATGATCTGGTGATCCTTGACCAAACGGAAATGATTCGTGGTGAAACGTGGTTACTGCTTTTGTCACAGAGATTCTTTTGTTACTGTGCACTTCATAAGTAACAATCGTAATGTGGCAGAGGGACCTATAAACTGTCATCAAAGAGCAGCTTGCAAACTGCATGGTACCAGTTAGTAACTTGTTTTTTCCCAGTTATTAATTATCCTGATGCTGCTAAAAAGATGTATTTGGGTGGAAATACATTTTTAATGTTAAAGTCAGTGCTAGCCACTGTGTTATGTTCTGAATCCTGAGTTTGTGCTTTTCCAGACCAAACACTCTTTAAACGTTTTATATACACACTGTTTTACATGTACGATTCAATGTCTCTATATGTGTGTGATGTAAAGACATCCTACAATGGTATGAGAGATGCTATAAAACAAATGAAATACATGTGACAGAGGGGCTATTACTTCAATATAAAATACTAAGGGCCAGATGTACGATCCGTTTTTATATTCGTGAACGGGTTTGTGAACCCGCTTTCACACGCAAAAAAGTATTGGGCCATGTACATTGCCTATTTCGCGAGTCGCAATTTGTTTGCGACTCGCTAAATAGGTTTTGCAACTTGCTATTTGGAAGGGGCACTCCCTTCCAAATAGTGAGTCTTAAAACCATGTACAAATGTTTTGCGGTCGCAAACCACTCACAATTACCACTTACTTGAAGTACGTGGTAATGCATTTGCAAATGGGAAGGGGTCCTTCCCCTTTGCAAATGCATGCAAAATTATTTTTTAAGGGCAGGCAGTGGTCCCAGGGATCACTGCCTGCCCTTAGAAAAAGAAACGAAAACGTTTCATTTTTTTTTTTTTTTTTAAATGCATGGTAAATGGGCTGCATTTTTTTTAAAACTGCTTTATTTAAAAGCAGTCCCAGACATGGTGGCCTGCAGAGCCCAGCAGGCACCATACCTAGGTGGGCTGGCATTCCCAATAGGCTCGCAAATTGCGAGAGGCTCATTAATATTAATGAACCTTGCAATTTGCGACCCCATTGGGAATCCGAAACAGAGTTAAACACACTGTTGTACATTTCATTTAGCGACTCGCAATTTGCCACTTGCAATGTGTCGCCAATTGTGAGGCGCTAAATAAAATGGTCGTACATCAAGCCCCAAAATCCTTAGGGGTAGATTTACAAGCCCCTTGCTCCTCTTTTACACCACCGTTGCGTCACTTTCGTGATGCAGCGGCGATGCAAAAGATGCGCCATGGTGCAGGGTATTTACAACGTGACGCATCTGAGAGATGCACCACGTTGTAAAGCCCTGCGCCAGAAGTAGGCGTTCCGGCGCAGGAACGCCTCCTAAAAGTGGCTGAGTGAAATCTACAAGATTTCACTCAGTCACTTTGGGGCCCATGCTGCGTCAAAACCCTGCGCCTGCTTGAAGCAGGCGTAAGGATTGACGCAGCATTAACAAGATTCGGCCCCTCAGAGCATTGCTGGAACTGTGTCGCGCTTGCGACGCAACTCCAGCAATGCGCCACCTTTACGGCACAGATGCGTCATGCATCTGTGCTTTTTTGCCCCATGAGGCGCAGCATTGTAAATGCGGCGCATCAATGGTGGCGGAGGCATGGCGCACAATAAGTGGCTCATCCCTGCTGATATGCATGGATGCGTCACTTATTGTAAATCCGCCCCTAAATACTTTGAGTATTTGTTTTGTGTGCACACGTGTGTATTGTTTTTGAATTACTGTTTTAACCCTTTAAGTGCGGGTGATTTATAGCGTGGGCGTGGTTCGGACGGCCCCCGGCTGTCCTCCGCACACGCCCACCATGACGTCGGACGGCCGGCGGCCGTCCGCACGCAAGGGGTTAATATTTGAAATTTAACTCATACAAATTGTTTGGGTGTCCCCGGCTTCCAGTGGTGACTCAATGGGGGTCCTCAGGAGTCAAACGTTTGGGAACCACTGCTCTAGATCACAGGACCTTCATTATTTGAGGGTGAAAAAATTGGTTAACTGGGTAAGGAGTGCATGGAAAAAGGAGGCCCGGTTTCCATATTTGGATTTTTTACCGAATAAATGGCTAAGACATGAAATCCTACTGGCCCGTGTGGGTATTAACCCTTGGAAGATGGAAGGGAAAATAAATGCTGCACTGATCCAAGCGGACGGTATTTGTACATGTGGCCTAGGAATAAGAAATGACATTCTGCATATATTGCTTGAGTGCACATTGATTTTAGCAATACGGAAAGTATTTTTATGTCCAATATTTTTAATATATAAGGTGCACTCACGTGCACAAGCGGCTAGTATTCTTGCGGATATGTCATCCCTAGAAATTACAATTGCTTTGGGGAAGTTCTTGAAAGCGACACAGGACTTTGTAAAGGAGAAACTAAAAGAAGGAAGCTGATTTTAAAACATTTTAGAAGTTCTGTTAATATTGAGAAAGTTATGGGTTTATAATTTTGTAAATTGTGTTAACATGAATTGTATTTTAAGTATGTTATCGCTATGTTATGTAGATCCCAAAGTTTGTCTATGGTTTTAAAGACTATGGTCTAAATAAACATTGTTATCTCTCTCTCTCTCTCTCACTACATTTTAATTTAGAGCAGGGTCCAAGGTTGCCACTCACTTTCCTTTCATACATCCCTTATTCCTCCCTCTTATGAACAACTCTCATACCACGCTTAATCATCCAAACTTCTTTAATTCTGTTTACTAAAATGATTTTACTAACCATAGTAAGTGTAGGATTGTATTTGTATAATCCGATTATGTATTGTTCAATCGTAGAACGTTCCCTTGTAGTGGGCTACGACACCCCACTGAATCTATATCAAGGGATGTAGGAAAGGATTGTAAAACAGTTCCTTATTAATTCTTTCTAAGAGTCTTGACATGAGTACTATCTAATACTGTCTCTTACCTCAGGATCAGATGTTTGTGGCATATGTCTTCACTACTTTTATAGCGGACCACCCCTACAAACCCCGGCATCTATTCTCCAGTCTTTGTAAGTGAATGAGCCATTACGAAATAGAGTAGCCATGCATCATTAAATGAGGACCATCTCTAAACTGGCTGGAACGAACCTGGGCATGTTTGGTATCAAACATGGTGGAATCATACCCTAACACTATATCCAGTGTTGGAAGTAGGATGTGGTACCCTCCTTACAAACTCCAGCTCAAATTAGCTAAAGGAGCTGTTGGTTCCTGGCCTGGCACGAGACTGGACAAAGGAAGGGGAGTATCCTCCCCACAGTACAGCCCCTCCTCTGGGAGGGATCCCTGAACATTTTCAACCCTCTCCTGAGGGTACTTAAGGGCTTACATGTGGGTGGGAGCCTGGATTTGTTGTGACATTCAATTCAGATCCAACTCCACTTCTTCTGTGTCCGTCTGGACATCATGGCTGAGTCGTGCTGACCGTGCCGGACTGATTACTTCATCCTTTCTTTTGTGACCGAGACTGCAACTGAGAAGACTGTCGACTACTGACCTCGTAGTCCTGCAAATTCGCTGCACCATCAATGTCCATGCTTCATACAGGTCCTGTGGACATCTAAAGACATCCAAAGGAATCTCCCTTGGATTGAATGAGTCACTCCCCTGCATCCGCAGGCACCACAACATGAACGACTCGTCTGCCAAACATGGGCTCCAATGTACCTCACAAGGCTCAGCAACGCAGGTGATGGTTCTGTATTCCCTCGAGGGCTGAGTTGTCATCTCATCGAGTTGAGGCCAGCATCCTTCTTAGAACGCCCTGCAACCAAACCCCTGTGCACCATGTTGCTGCATCCCTTCATCACCCGGGGACCACTTTGGTTACCATGACCGACTCTTGCCAACAGAGTCAGATGCATCGAAAGGTTCTGTAGACGAGTCTGTCCCCACTTTAACCGACCCGTGCGGGCACGGTTGGTTAGACGGGCCGATTCTGTTGTCTTCAGCATCCCAGTGGCATGGGCAGAGCTATGATTTGATGTACGGTGAACCCATACTTGAAGCCTCTTGATCAACTAACCTGTTTCATTGAACTCGAGTGGCCTTCATCGTCTGTGCCTCCTGGAGGTCCCATGTGGCATGGACTCTGTCCCCTCTGCTTTGAGGTACTTAATGACACTAACCCATGCCCAGGCTCCAACGGAGTCTTTCATCCTTCTACAACAGCAGTCTCTACCCGAATTCCTCAATTGTGTTTGACAGTGGTTGTAGGTATTCCACAGGTTTGGTGGCTCTTCAACCATCCGTTTTCCACGGGGTCTCTTCGGAGTCCACTGGGAAGGGTCTTTCCTCTTCAAGACTGCAACTACAATGTAACCTGAGTAGTGTTGAGTACGCAGTTGTGTATTCTCTTGGTGCACGACTATTGTGGGGCACCTAGACTCCCACCTTGGGTAGTATCTTGGGTCAAAGACTCTCTACCTCTTTTGGGTATAGTCTCATCTACTGTTGTGGTTTGCATTCCACTATTTTTGAATATGGTTTGGTTTCTCCTGGGAACCATTGTGTAATAGTGCTTCTTACTGTTCTATTTTTAAGTATTGTGTGCATTGTCAGTATTTCTCCAGGTAGGAGATATTTTATACTGTTAGTGAAGTGACTGTAATAAATCTCTATTTTCACTTAGCCTACACTAAAGATTGGATACTGGTAAACTGAGCTGCTTTACACTCTTCCGTGAGTAAGCTTGAAGGCTGATTTCAACAGCTACCACTTAGAGAGCCTTTCTAAGGTTGTCTAAACCACTAAAATCACCATAAGGGTCATCTGGATTAGTGCAGGGTGTTACACTTACATATGTGAGCATCATATACAAAGCAAGATACTCACAGTAATTTTAAAAACATGCACTACTTTTTGTCGTAGCTAAATAGAGTCCCTTCTTGTTCCACAATTGTCAAATATACTGACTTATGTATCTATCTGGAGACTGAAAAGTTTAAAAAAAAATCCAGCTTCATCTTAAACTTCATATCATTAGTATCTAGAATATTAAGGAGTTGATTAGCTTTGCCAGTAAATAATTACCTAATTTAAGATCTAATATAAGCCTGCTCCCCCATATTAAATTATATATAGGAGTCTTCACATTGTACATGTTTATTCTCCAGGGCTACAAATTGGCCTATATGGTCTTTTTCTATACTAATCCTTTGTTCATGTTTTTGTGAAGTATATTGTATTGCTAAGTCTTGAATAGTTGTTTACCTAGTATACCATAATATATCATCTGGAACTGATTGACATCTACCAATCTCTTAATAAAACCCCTAATGTTGTTTATGTCTGTTTAGTCCTGCAACATTGCCTGGCAAAATGGTAATTGCACCAGATCATATCTATCCACTTCTTCTGATATTAATTTTAGATCAAAGGTTACTGAAGCATGATCTGATCCCCAAATTGGATGATGTTTGACTATTGAGCCTTCTCATAGGGTAAGAATAATTAGAAAAAAATCAATCCTTGAATATCGCGGATAGACTGAAGAAAACAAAATTAATCCTTAGGATATCGCTATCTCCAAGAGTTGGCAATACCTAATATTTCTGTCAATATAGAAATTACATTTCTAATTTGTGACATATGACTATGCCTCTTGGTGTTGTCTATTTGTAAATAACAAACAGTATTGAAACTCCTAGCTGTATTAAAGGTTTCAGTAGCAATTAGGAGCATCTCTTGAACTCATATAAATGGTTTTGGCATGTGAGCATTGGTGTCATAAATAGAACAGATATGTAATTGGCAAACTTTATTGTGATAATGACCTAACAGCCCTGAGTGTCTAAAACACTTTGTAAAACTTTAAGAGAACAATCAAAAAGCAATATAATGGTACTGTAGAAAAAAACATTTTGGAAGGAAGTGTAAAATGTTTTTGCTCCTAATCTTAAGTAGATATTTTGATCTTGATAGACAACCCTTGTTTTCTGGAGGCAGACATAAAATGCGAAATCTATTCCCTTAATTTTATATCGTTTGGTACATGCATTTATCCATTTAACGTTCAAACAAAGAGTGCACAAGAATATTATTCATATAATATCCCCATGCATAGTTGTATATTGATCCCTCATGAACTTTTTTGTCTAGTTTGTATTTCTGTTTCATGACGTCTTTAAAATGCCTTGAGCAGATGTGGGATTTTTATCTTCATTTGATTACTTACACCAGCGGCCTTAAATTTTCTGTTAGAGCTCTCCAATCTGGCTTACTTATGTGAACTTGTTATTTGCTTTTCACACCCAGAGTCCTCTAGATCACTAGTGCATATTGGATCAATGAAAAGATACAGCAACCAAAATCTATGACTTTCATGCAAGTAGCATATTCAGGGGTTGCTGAGTGGTAGATTTTGAGTAGGCAACAGATCATGATTATTAACTGTAGCTTTCATAACTCTCATACTAGTTCTATTGACCTCTTCATTCCACAGTATAAGACCAGTAGTTCCATGTATTGCTCATGAAATATGGTTTACTTTATTGTCCTTTTTGCACTCAACATCTTACCTATTAAGTCTTGGCTCTAAGTATTGATTGGTTGCTTGTTTAGTTGATGATTTTTCTATTCAGTCAGTATTTTAACGGACGACTATGAAGTGCCAACACATGAATATACAGTGTGCATAAGTCGAGCTCCGTCACACCTGTCATTACACTTGGGATGAGTATATTCTATTCTGATGTCCCAGTATCCTTTACATTCTCTATCTGGCCACAATTACATTCTTCAGCTTCTTTTGTATTATCAGAATTAGGTATGGCCTGATTATCCTGCCACTGATTTCTCACTGTCATATTGTTATTCCCAGTCTTAGATGCCCCCTGCATCATACTGCCAGTTGCCTCTCCTCAGCTACTAGAAAGTTCTTCAAATATCCTGTGGCACTCCTTTAAAAAAAATGATGTCGTTTTGTGTGCTAATCTTTCCTTGCTTTGCCCCCAAGGGATCAGGCGTCATCCTCTCCCCTACCTTTATTCATTGTCCACCCTCTCCCAATTTCTACCTTCGGGCGCACAATGGAAAACTGCAGTAGTATGATGTTTTTTAAAGGGGGGATTCTTTGATTTTTGTACTTGTTTATATTAAGTTTCTAGCAAAGTGCTCACACAGTTGTCTTCTGAGATAACTGTGTTACACAATATTTATATATGCTTCAAGTGTTTCATGTAATTGGGCTTCACAAAAAAGTTTTTCCTACACAAATGCCTGGGACCTCTCTGTGCACCTTGTCACCTAGTCAGAAAACAATATGCTATCACTGCACAAAGTAAACGTAAGAATGCTTTTCTCTTACTTTAATATAGGCGTTTGCACGCTTCTTCTCGCCTTGATAAAGTCGAGAGGCTGCACTCAAATTATCACTACCACCATTGAAATATCCCCTTTCCTGTTATGCAAATACAGTGTTTTTCAGTTTCATACACCTTGACCTCTCCTTGCAACAAAAACCATTGTTCTGGGAGTAAAACGGTCGGTAGCTCAAGCTCAAGTGGTTAACAACTTCTTGGCTACTCTCACAGCAGCCACCTTCCGTTCACATTGGCGAGCAGGCGAATCTTATTAAAATGATTAATCTGCCAAAGAGGTTGTATCTCCCAAAATTCTGAAATCTTTTGCTTCAAAGTTAGAGTTGAAAAACCAAAATAAACCTGGGGGTCTACTGCTGAGTAAAAAGTGTACTCTAAAGTAAGAAGACTTATGCCCAATTGTTTGGTGCCGGGTAAATTACCTTCCAGTCTTAAGAGAGATGCTCGTAATCCAACACACATAACCATCAGTAACAGTAGGTGAGACCCAATGTCCAGAGATGGATTCCCATCAAAGTCTTGTTAAAGATCCATATTATCATATGGTCATCCAAAGGTGGGGATGGTTTGTCTCTAGATCATTGAGACAGTGTCCATGCCCTCCATGACAGACAGGGTTTCCACCCGCAATTACTCGTAGACCATGTGTATGACCAATAAATGGGAACAAGTGCAGTGCAAAAGAACAACGTGAAAGTGAGATTAAAAATAGAATAGAGGACAAATAGCGAAAAATCTTTAATAGCTATTGGTCTCTTTCTGATTAAAACCAAGAACAGCGCAAAAAAGCAGTTTCACCAAATAGCTGCATAAGGGCCGACATGTTTCTGCCATAAAGGGGACAAACTCCTAAGGCTTTCTTCAGGGCCTCTGTTCTAAATAGTTTTTGTCACTGCTTGTACGTGCTACATGGAAATAAGCCATATAAAATTATGTGAATAAATCAAACCATAAAGGATATGTGTTACTATTTCTCCATGTCAAATGGTATATTGTTCACCTACAACAAATGAAGAACGGTGTAAGTGCATTGGGTACGAACATTCTTCTAAATTAAAATTCAAACAAAAACTCTCAAAGTTCATTACTCACCCATAATGACAGGGGATAGGACCTCACCTCACATGGACCAAGCTCAGGATAAAGGAGGCCACGCACTGTGGAAGCAAGGGATAGGGTACTTGATATAAAGGAAGGACAACTACACCTTTCTATATCAAAGAAACACCTATAGTTCTACCTAGCTTCCACCCTTCGTGTACTATAGCTCTGTATCAAGCTCACCCACGAGCCATCTGAATTAGCAATTACTCTTTTCCTTTTATTACAGAAAGGGATACATTTAAAAGGTGTAAGTCTATGCATAACCTTACTGTGACCAATCTCAATAGTTGCTACTGCTTCTAGATTCAATAAACAGAGCCTCAAAAAGCCCAACCCTTCCTCACCTCTCCGTCATTGCCTCAGACTGGATCTGAGTATGGGGGAGGCAACGTGGAAACGGAGGCGAGTCATCTTTATAGAACGAGCTCTGCCAAAGCTGTAACCAATGGGAATATACTAAACTCACTGGTTCACAAAATCGATACTGTCTTATATCATGAATCCAGGGGTACAATTTGAATTTCATTGCTATTTGGAAAAGACTATAAATACTGTAAATACGGGCAAGAAGCGCTTACTTCTAGAAACACTGTTTCCACTGCGTAGTCTCGTACTGAAAACCGAGACCTTGGTAAAATTACGCTGGACTTGTGGAACTACAGAGTGACATCAACCCGAATGAGATTGTAGTTCGCCTAGCTAATGTCACTAGGAAGTGTATGTCGAAGGCTGCCTGCTGGGTTCTTTATTTCAGGGGAATGTATTTGAAAACACAATTGAATTAAATTACAAGCCTCACACCTTGATGGTAAACCGCACTTAGTGTTTTTATTATATGTCAGGACTTAGTAAGTGTCTCGGGATTCATAAAACTACATCATGACATCATAGTCGACGGAGAAGTAGTTTTCAGGACCATCGGTCGCCACAGGATGCCTGCTATACCCATAGTGTATGGCAGCTGGTGTGTTAAGCCAAGGTTGTATTAATATTATTCTGTGCGAGTTGTGCTCAATAGAGCCATTGTATATTAATTTCAGACAGCAGACATACACAAAGGTAGATACTCAAAGTCTAGTCTCGCGGTCTCCCGCGGACTACATTCAGACGTCATATAGTCCCAAGTCGTAGTCCTGGTGATAGTTGACCTTAAAGATCCGACTTGAAACGACCAAGGTTCTTTAGTACTGTGATAAAGTACAGTTGGCATTAGTTGTAAATATTGGGATGATTGACTCTTATATCATGAATCCAGGGGTACAATTTGAATTTCATTGCTATTTGGAAAAGACTATAAATACTGTAAATACGGGCAAGAAGTGCTTACTTTGTCTTCCAGAAACACTGTTACCACCGAGTAGTCTCGTACTGAAAACCGAGACCTTGGTAAAATCTCGCGGGACTTGTGGAACTACAGAGTGACATCATCCCGAATGAGATTGTAGTTCGCCTAGCTAACGTCACTAGGAAGTGTATGTCGAAGGCTGCCTGCTGGGTTCTTTATTTTAGGGGAATGTATTTGAAAGCACAATTGAATTAAATTACATGCCTCACACCTTGATGGTAAAGCGCACTTAGTGTTTTTATCATATGTCAGGACTTAGTAAGAGTCTCGGGATTCATAAAACTACATCATGACATCATAGTCGACGGAGAAGTAGTTTTCAGGACCATCGGTCGCCACAGGATGCCTGCTATACCCATAGTGTATGGCAGCTGATGTGTTAAGCCAAAGTTGTATTAATATTATTCTGTGCAAGTTGCGCTCAATAGAGCCATTGTATATTAATTTCAGACAGCAGACATACACAGAGGTTGATACTCAAAGTCTAGTCTCACGGTCTCCCGCGGACTACAGTCAGACGTCATACAGTCCCAAGTCGTAGTCCTGGTGATAGTTGACCTTAAAGATCCGACTTGAAACGACCAAGGTTCTTTAGTACTGTGATAAAGTACAGTTGGCATTAGTTGTAAATATTGGGATGATTGACTCTTACCTAATATGTCACATGTAACTATGCTGCTCTAAAGATGGAAAAGGGCGGGAGACCGCGAGACTAGACTTTGAGTATCTACCTTTGTGTATGTCTGCTGTCTGAAATTAATATACAATGGCTCTATTGAGCACAACTCGCACAGAATAATATTAATACAACCTTGGCTTAACACACCAGCTGCCATACACTATGGGTATAGCAGGCATCCTGTGGCTACCGATGGTCCTGAAAACTACTTCTCCGTCGACTATGATGTCATGATGTAGTTTTATGAATCCCGAGACACTTACTAAGTCCTGACATATAATAAAAACACTAAGTGCGGTTTACCATCAAGGTGTGAGGCTTGTAATTTAATTCAATTGTGTTTTCAAATACATTCCCCTGAAATAAAGAACCCAGCAGGCAGCCTTCGACATACACTTCCTAGAGACATTAGCTAGGCGAACTACAATCTCATTCGGGTTGATGTCACTCTGTAGTTCCACAAGTCCAGCGTAATTTTACCAAGGTCTCGGTTTTCAGTATGAGACTACGCAGTGGAAACAGTGTTTCTAGAAGTAAGCGCTTCTTGCCCGTATTTACAGTATTTATAGTCTTTTCCAAATAGCAATGAAATTCAAATTGTACTCCTGGATTCATGATATAAGACAGTATCGATTTTGTGAACCAGTGAGTTTAGTACATTCCCATTGGTTACAGCTTTGGCAGAGCTCGTTCTATAAAGATGACTCGCCTCCGTTTCCACGTTGCCTCCCCCATACTCAGATCCAGTCTGAGGCAACGACGGAGAGGTGATGAAGGGTTGGGCTTTTTGAGGCTCTGTTTTTTTTAATCTAGAAGCAGTAGCAACTATTGAGATTGGTCACAGTAAGGTAATGCATAGACTCACACTTTTTAAATGTATCCCTTTCTGTAATAAAAGAAAAAGAGTAATTGCTAATTCAGATGGCTCATGGGTGAGCTTGATACAGAGCTGTAGTACACGAGGGGTGGAAGCTAGGTAGAACTATAGGTGTTTCTTTGATATGGAAAGGTGTAGTTGTCCTCCCTTTATATCAAGTACCTTATCCCTTGCTTCCACAGTGCGTGGCCTCCTTTATCCTGAGCTAGGTCCAGGTGAGGTGAGGTCCTATCCCCTGTCATTATGGGTGAGTAATGAACTTTGAGAGTTTTTGTTTGAATTTTAATTTAGAAGAATGTTCGTACCCAATGCACTTACACCGTTCTTCATTTGTTGTAGGTGAACAATATACCATTTGACATGGAGGAATAGTAACACATATCCTTTATGGTTTGATTTATTCACAGAATTGTATATGGCTTATTTCCATGTAGCACGTACAAGCAGTGACAAAAACTATTTAGAACAGAGGCCCTGAAGAAAGCCTTAGGAGTTTGTCCCCTGTATGGCAGAAACATGTCGGCCCATATGCAGCTATTTGGTGAAACTGCTTTTTTGCGCTGTTCTTGGTTTTAATCAGAAAGAGACCAATAGCTATTAAAGATTTTTCGCTATTTGTCCTCTATTCTATTTTTAATCTCACTTTCACGTTGTTCTTTTGCACTGCACTTGTTCCCATTTAATGGTCATACACATGGTCTACGAGTAATTGCGGGTCGAAACCCTTTCTGTCATGGAGGGCATGGACACTGTCTCAATGATCTAGAGACGAACCATCCCCACCTTTGATGACCATATGATAATATTGATCATTAACAAGACTTTGATGGGAATCCATCTCTGGACATTGGGTCTCGCCTACTGTTACTGGTGGTTATGTGTGTTGGATTACGAGCATCTCTCTTAAGACTGGAAGGTAATTTACCCTGCACCAAACAATTGGGCATACGTTTTATTACTTTAGAGTACACTTTTTACTCAACAGTAGACCCCCAGGTTTATTTTGGTTTTTCATGTCAGATATTAGAGGATTATAACCTGGGCAGGTCTTAAAATACTTCCCTGAGACCCTCCTACTCTGTGTGTTGTATGCTCAAAGTTAGAGTTGCAATGTCTGCATTTATTTAGGACATCAGACACTTGAATACCTAAATTAATACTAGGTAATTGTAACACATTCACATACACTAATATATACATTTCTTTACTCCTCCCTCATTTATATTTTTTGTTTTATTTATCCAGCGTGACACCCAAACGTAAAGTTTGAAGTAACCAGGACATATATACTGTTTTGGCAACATATATACAGGTATCGTAAAATTCCAACACTGCATGGATATCATCCTCTACTGAATAAGGCCCTAATGATTGAGGTTTTAATAGGTGTACGAATTCAGTATGGGCTAGTTCCGATCTAAAATTCCTACTTCAGTTAAATGAATATGGTATACTCAAAAGCTTCACTTCTATTGTCATTAAGTTCAGTGTCCCAGGTAGCGAGTTATTTAAATATCTGCATACAGGAACCTCTCTTACTTTTGCCAACATAAGGCTATAACCTGAAGTGGCACAAGCCTTTTCTTTTGTGTTGATGAAATCAACCTCTACCCCCATCAACCTGTTTTACTACCAATGTATGTATATGTTAAGAAATTGGGTTAAGGGTTGGAGGCTGGGGTGAGGCCCTACTTAAGCAGAAACCACAATCTTTGTTATGGTGAAGTCAAAAGCAAAACCTAAATTAACATGTGATCAACTTCCTGTTAGTTTGGCTCTGAGCAGCCAGGCTTTTTTCTTAGAGGCAATGATAAAGAATTTTGCAACACTTAAACAGTAACAGAGTGAACACATACCACAAAAGGATCCCAAATAAGATTTAGAAAAATAGATTATGATTTAATAAATAAAACAAGACCAAAATGACAAAATCAAATCAGTAGAACTGAATAAATGCAGGTTTATAGAGGTCAGTGAAATTAGCGCAAAAAAGCAAAAAGCGCAAACTGTGAATATCTGGTCGCACCGGACTGAGACAAGGTCATAAGTTCAGGCCGACAGGGATGGAGCATTGCTCACCTAAAGGGACCCAGTTAGGCCCGCTGAACAGAATACAGTTAGGTCCTGGTTACAGAGACTTGTAAGGTCCTGCACTGATGATGCTTTATGCTGCTGAAAAGATGTGTTGGTCGAGACTGCCGCTGGCATGAGATCCACAATGCAAGGGCCTGCATTGGGAAAGCTTCTCAAATGTGGTGGCTCCAATGACAGCTGCAAAGTCAATGCTGGGGCCTTTGCATCGGGAAAATGCTCACAGCAGAGGTGATGCCTTGGTTCCTGTCGAGTTTGCACTGCTCAGCAGAGGTGATGCATTGGTTCCACTGGGTCCACAGATGGGCTGGCAGACCACCTTTATGCCCACTCCTAAGCATCCACAACTGGCGTTATCTCACTTGGCAGGGCAGGACTCATGCATGGCAGAGTCCAAGTGCTCATTTTCAAGGTTAAATGAGGAGCCCAGCCAACTAGCCCTTGAACTCACTTTGAGGTCCTTGATTCGACAGATACAGGTCCAGTCCTTCTCACCCAGGCAAGAAGGAAGCAGGGCAGCATTTCTTTCAGAGCATCAGCCCAGCAGAGTGGCAGTCCTTTCAATAGCACAGCAGTCCTTCATTCTGGAAGAGCATCCACAAGCTCAGAAGTGTCATAAAGAGGTGGTGCCTGAGGTCCAATATTTACACTTGGTGCCCTTCCTCCAGAAGGTGGTAGAAGCCTCTAGAAATTATCTTTGAAGTGCACAGGCTTCCTGCCATCCCTGCCCTAGTTCCTGGCTAACTACAGTGGCTATGCAGCACTTTTTTGGAGGCAAAACACAACATATTCAAGTGTAAGTAGGGCTGTGCTGAGCTCTGGCTTCCCATCATGCTAGTAATGTACTATTCATGCACTCCTATGCTCTCTATTGTGTGTGGCTCTCTAGGAGGAATACACTAAGCCCAACTGTCAACTACACACAGTCATGCGACCCAGAGACAGGCTATAGTCACTAAATGGCTATGGCAGGAAAATGCCAAATTTCTAAAAATAATACCAAAGGGGATGATGGACAGAGCGTTTGAGCAAATCAAACACTCACCACCAGTCAACTGATCTGGGTTTAATTCATCACCATTCTTTAGCTCACTCCACCACCCGAGTTCAGACATGGCCATATGCAAATCAGTCTAACCCTGTGCCTCATGGGAACAGTCCAGCCCGAACTGCCAAGCCATGTCTTCCCTGGACCGGAAGCACGCATCCTGGGACCGGTTTCGGATCCATAATCCTCATCAGCCAGGCTATCTTTAATCCAGTGGTAATTGTAAGTGAGCAAGGGACCCACGTCTGGGCATACGCTGCCGACTTACGGCGAACAAAGCGATACCCTGTGCATCATGGGAACAGTCCAGCCCGAACTGCCAAGCCATGTCTTCCCTGGACCGGAAGCAAGCATCCTAGGACCAGTTTCAGATTCATAATCCTCATCAGCCAGGCTATCTTTATCCAGTGGTAATTGTAAGTGAGCAAGGGACCCATGTCTGGCCATACCCTGCCAACTTACGGTGAACAAAGCGATACCAAAGGGGATGATGGACGGAGCGTTTGAGCAAATCAAACACTGAACTCCAGTCAACTGATCTGGGTTTAATCCATCACCATTCTTTAGCTCACTCCACCACCTCAGTTCGGACATGGCCATATGCAAATCAGTCTGACCCTGTGCCTCATGGCCCACCCTACAGTAACTTATATGTATTAAAAAGGAAAGTCTCGGCCTGGCAAAAAGTTTATTTTGCCTGGTCGAAATTTCATTTTTTCACTTACAGGCTGCATGAGAAGACCTGCAGCATGTTTAAAGGACTACTTAAGTGGGTTGCACAATCAGTGCTGTACACCCTCAAGTAGCATTTAATTTACAGGCCATGGGTACGTGTAGTACCACTTTACAAGGGACGTACACCCACATTTAATATGCCAATTTGGGATAACCAAATGTCACCATGTTTTAATGAGCAAATGCACTTTAACACTTATTAGCAGTGGTAAAGTGTTCAGATTCTCGAAAAATAAAATCATCAAAAATAATTGCAGGAAGGCAAAATGCTTGGGGAAAGACCAGCCTATGGCTTACAGATTTAACATTGTTGCAGGTAAATGAACCACGGCATTGGTCTGTTAAATGGGCTAACTGGTTAGACACTGACATTATTCCTGGGATATATACTGCAACGTTGCAGTTGGCCTAACTGCTACTTCTGTAGTAAATTTAGGAATACAGCATTGTAGGAATTTGTTTGAATCTGTATTACAGCAGCTAAAATCAATAGCTAAAAACCTGTGCTATCTTAATGCCCGAGCTGTCAAGAGCCCACCATTGATCATGTACTTATGTTCACCGTCTGTCCAAGGATTAGGAAATATTAGACAATATTGGGCTGCTATCATGCAAACAATTTCACTAAATAGCTACCAAAAAGTGGAATAAGGAATCCAGCTAATCCTGATGGGGCTTACAGATAATGTAAAATCAAAACGTACGTTTGTAACCTTGTTAATGTCACGAATGCCTATATCCCATCACTGGAGATATTCTAGATATCCTCATACAAGCATGGATACAAGAAATTGTGGACATTTATACAGTCAAGAGATAGTCAATTGAATACAAAACCAAAAGGTTCAGACAGAGTTGGGCATCATTTAATCGTATTGCTTTTTCAGTTAGAATATAGACTGATTATAGACTGATCACATCATATGATTTAGATAGAACGTGAGTGGAAAATGCGGTTGAGCATTGGGAATTGAACATTGATGACGAGGAGCATGTAGCAGTTTTCCTTTATATCTCTGTAATTTTGACATTGATACGTGCATATGTATATCATATCTGCCCTAATGAAAAAATAATATAAAAAAAACATATTGGCCTAATTGATGTCTTTCAGTGTATTCATTTAATTTTAAGAGGGGATCCGTCTACTGGAATCAAATGGCTAGCTACAGGTGTAGGTCAAGCTGAAGCTTTCCCAACAAACAATCGTTATTTTAGAAGGACATGAGAAAGTGGTGACAAAACTAGTAAATTCATGTGTGCTGTCTTAGATGAGGCTGGCTTTAGAAAAATCAACACTGGACAGTATCGTTTGTTTACTTCCTTATATTTTTATTCAAATGTCAAGGTTATCCTGAAGATCTGTTAACACTGGACAAGGAAAATGCCAGGAGAAAGAGGATTCCACAGAGTCATAGTGTGGCAGACATATACTTTATCAGCCATCCACCTCTCTCAAACTTAACCCCACCATGCCTCCATGTTGGTACCCACACCAATGGCCCTGTTTTGGTATAGGTACAGAAGTAAATTTGAGGCAGAATACAATTTGGCACTGAAGTGAGGGTAACCGTAGCACTGTCCAGCCATCCGAATTTCCCTTGTTCTCAGGACAGGTTCTTCTCCTCATTTCATGAAACAACCAGCTCTGTTTCTACATCTCCACAATGTGCTAATAACAGTATGACGTTAGAATGAGTTATAACAATATCCTGCCTCCTCCTTATGTTTCTCTTCCTGCTGCTTGGATTAATGTATTATATGATAGATAATAATGCTCATTATGTACTATCCCTACGACAGAAATGCTACATTGGTAATGAAGTATAATACTAGGGAGCAATACAATGTATTGTGATGAGGGACACAGCTCCATGTTTCCAGTGGACTGAATATCTGCATGACAACAACATTAAAACAACAACCTGATAATATCTACTGATATCAAGTTATGTGTATGGCAACCTGATACCCAGCACACTTTCAATGGTTTTACATTTTTCCCAGAACAGCTGCAGGTGCGCAAAGGATTTTCTGTATTGCCAAAGGTACATACTGTACAAAGACTAATGTGGGCAACTTATCTAATGATGTTCGTTAGCGAAAACCTCTACTCAGGCATAATTAGTCACAAACTGAGTGGAAAAAGTGTAAACATTGTTCCCCACAATTACATCTACCTAATTTGCTGTTTTGCCTGTGGCTTACTCTAAATTGCCACATTTCGGCAATGAAGCGTCATACATATGTAATTATCTGTCTCTACTCTTTACAGTACGCCAGGTCTCTACACTCAATCAAAGCAAAGACGCTTTTTTAAATGCTACTTCACAGTTGTTGCTAAATAAAGGCTTCAATCTTAGTCAAACGGAGCAGAATGGCAAAACGTCTGCACCTCGACCTAGTACAGTCACATACTTATGCAACAAAGTCGCCAGGGGATGTTTGATTCTCGGCATAGGCTCGAAATCCTGTGATTCTGGGCAAATCACTAAGCCTAAAAAAACATGAATGTGACCTTGAGTAATATAACGAGTGCTCGTATAATGCGCTGTAATACCTTCGGATCGAGTTCACACTATATAAAATAGCAAACAAAAAAAGTCATAGGTTTATTGGATTCACAGTATAGGTTAGCTAAAACACACCTAATAACGTTAAAACACATACTTAGTATATAAGCGAGAGAACTGTGAGAGCTTTATTGCAAAAGATGAACATTGCCATAGGTTTGCAAAGCAAAAAATAAATCTAACGAACTGGAGTAAAAAGTAGAGTGCAGCCCCGATGAAGTAAAGGTGATAAGGCAAGAGTGCTGGAAACAACTGCATTTAGAGCTCAAATATGTATTGCACACATAAACCTGCATATACCTAGTTGAAAGCCTAACATGAGTCACGGCCCAAGGGACACTACTAAATAACAACAGCAGGGAGGCAACATGACAGCTTCTTAGAAAGCAATATTAGAAATCCAGCATGCACTGAGCAGGGACCCACAAAAAGCAGATCACAGATTCAACCAATTGAGATACATACGGACAACCATAGGAAGGGTTTGTGCACAGGTCCAGGCTTCTGTCATCTATTTGTGTGTGAGATGAGAGGCTTATATCCCACAGGAGTTGTCAGGAGCAATACATATTGTTGTAAGGATCATGTCTTTCAGCGCAGAAACCCTTTTTTTCATTTCAGTTTGAAGACATGTTATTGAACATGTAACAAGTGATGAATTGATATTTCATCAAGTGTAGGTTTCTGGCATGTGCTTTTATTTTGTAAATGCATCATGAATGTGACTGATAAGCAAGGTCAACCCAAAACACATTCAATGATAAAATAGTGACTTTTTTTTAGCTTAGAAATGATTACAGGAATGTCATAAAACCTATGACGTCATAAGTCTATTATTTTTATCACTGCTTTTAGTCTTCTTTCTTTTAGTTGTAGGTTCTTAAACACATAAAGTACATATTCAATTTTAGCTACATTCTCTATTTTTGTTAGCCTGGCCGACTTGTTTACCCTTGTCCCCTATTCCATTCTAGGTAATAGAGGTTACCATCTTAGGCCACGGAGGCTGTCATCTTTGACAGTGGAGTCTGACATTTTTCATCGAATTGTAGCTGAAAAGGTACACCAAAAGACAACAAACCCTGTTGTCCAGGTATGTGCACCACTTCCGAAACTCAGGCTTAAAATTCATTCATCTTCTAGAACTAGCTTAATAGTTTTCACTATTATTCAAAAGCCTAGCTATTTCTTATTATCTTTTGTGATTTTACCCATATTATGTGCACCAGGCCCTGGTATGTTAAAATTACTATTTTAAAATAAATATGTTGAAATGCATATTCTATATCTATTGATCTTGAGTAAGTAAATTGTTAACGAATGATCATTTGGATTACCATTCCTCCCTGTTAGTAATCCAAACGCTTTGACACCACCTCAGTTATACATTGGGCGGGGTTCTGCCTTGCTAAAATAACCTGTTTTTCACATTCAGCGCTGGTGCATTAAAATAAGTTCACTCGTGTCACTCACTGGTGTGAAAACAAACCTTGAAGAGCTGAGACAAAAACTCAGTTTATGCAACATTATATCTATCACAAGGGCAAAATCATCTGTTCCGTATCACCAATTTAAGACTCACACAGATAAGAGTTTTACAATCAACCTAAAGAATAAACTATTTTTTAATGCACAACAAACCTTTCCTACAATTGCCAAGACTTAGAATAGGGAATCCCTTTATTTGTGTGCAAAAAATAAGTTAACCCTTGACCTTAGAGACATCAGGTGTGACAGTTGATAAGTAGGGGCTTAGCTTGTTAATGTAGAGTATGAAAAGTGTGGGTGCCAATACGTAGGCTTGTCTTACACCTTGAGAGATTGCAATCCGATTGGTGAGTTAACCATTTGCCCCATACCTAATTCTATCTTTCATATTCTCATGTAGGGTTACTAAAAAGTGAATAAGCATTTAGTAAGGCGCTGGCTATTGCAGAGAATACGTTTTTGAGAGACTTAGTTTCCCTTCCTCCCTCGACCCCCCTGAAACCACTATTTTATGATATGGGCAAAAAACCAATTGCAGAAATAGTTCAAATACCCCCTGTGCTATTCTGGGTGCGACTTAGACGGACCCCAGAATTGGCAAATTATGCCCTAGTACTGGATGAACTAATCACTTTGAATGCCTGCGGGAGAATAAGGTGGCTCAACAATTTAAAAAAGCTGGTAGATTCTATAGGTCTGGCCGAGTCTTGGGCCTTGCAAGCCCCTCACTCGAAACAAATTGTTAAGAAATTATATTGGGAATGGGCTGAGGGCAAAGATCTCATTACTTCAAGCTGGGGACCTCTGACAAACAACTTCCTCGTCCATAAACCCGGCAGGAAGTTGGAACCATTTCTGGATTTTATACAGACCCCCAGAGATAGAACCCTGTTCCTAAAACTGAGATACGGCACCCTCGCTTTAAAAAAATTCATGGAAGGGTGGAAGGGCAGGAGGGTCAATGATCTAAAATGTCCAGGCTGTTTGTGTCCGGTAGAATCCCTTGGCCACTTTCTGTTTGCTTGTAATGCCTATAAACATGCTAGGGCAAAATGGCTGAAACCTGTGTGTAGGGAGATGGGCGTTAGAGACCACAGATCAGCTTTGCGTATTATTTTAACCAACACTACCTCAATGTATATAGTTTGCGGGATAGCTAAGTATTTGGCCAGTGCTTGGTTTATACGATCTACACCGCTTTTAATGACATAGGAGTGCATCCCTCTAATATAAATCTCTGTAGACTTTCTTCACTTTTTTAAACTAATTGTAATGATGATTTTTTTCTAATGAACTTGTAGTAATACCTGTAATTGTTTAATGTGGTTTTATGTCTGTACTTTTATGATATATTTTATCGAATATAGTATTACTACAAAAAAAAAAGAATAGGGGGCGTGGCTTAGGTGCCGCGCAAGATGGCCGGCTAGGTGCTGAGCTCCGCCGCACCATTTCACCTCAAAGCTACTTTCCCGATGTGAACGGGGCTGTCTCTGCACCTCTTTGCCGAATTCTTGTATCAGAACTTGAGGGGAACAAGCGGAGTGGCTTTGCAGCTTTCAGAGTGCCGCTCTTCATCTGATTCCGCGATGTTCCTGTCGCTCCTCACGGAGCCGCCATCTTAGACGTTCCTCGAGTTGCCGGACCTCTGCTTCCACAACACGCCAGGCCGACTTCTACTGCCATGTGTCATTCGGCATCAACGGCCTTGGGGGTGAGCAATTGAAGTGTTCGGTGACTTTTTTCCTAAGTTTTCATTCCGCTCTCTGTTCTGAGGAGTGTCTGCTCAGGCTCTACGTTATAGCGCTGCCTTTGTGAGACCCGCTTTCTTCAGACGCTTTGCCACCTCAGCGCTAATGGTTGTTTATAATTTAACCGTCCTCCTACTCACTGAAAGTACACCAGTGCTGCTAATAATGGCTTTCTACTGACTTTCTGTTTATATCATTACGCCTCAGGTGCCTCATGATACGCTTTCCGCAAATGCCATTTTCAGCGCCCTCTCTCTTCAGCATTGCTATCGTATGCACCATTCAATTCACTGGCGCTTTCTAGTGCAACTTGCAAGCGCTTCCTCAGGGAGATAATTTTTCATCTCATTCACCTCATGATATTACACCTTTATGTTCTATATTTTTAATATCTATATACTAGTTTTTCATGCCAAGCACATGTTTTGGACCCGATGAAGGTGTTTTGGTGAACCCTGTCATGTTCAACTAAGGCTTCAACGCTGCTACTTCTTTCTTATTGGCATTACTCACAGTGCTATATAGTTGGAGCGTCTTGTATTCTTTGCTTCCTCTGTGAATACCCTGGTGAGTTCTTCAACTGTTGCGTCTACATCGACTCACTCTGCAAAATGTCGACTTCTTCCTCTCAGCGATTTCCTTCGGGACACTCGTCTTCCAGTAGGACCTCTCCTCCTGCTCCTTCCGGCAAACGTCTTAAGCAAAATTCTCCTACACCGGATAATTCCTCTTCCTCATCTCCTATTGATCAAATTTTGGAAGAAATTCGTGCAATGCGTCCTTTTATCGAAGAGACAAGCAAGGATATGCAGCTTTTGAAGGACAAATGGGAGTCCATGGATGCTCGCATTTCTTCTGTTGAACTACAGATCCCTGAGGTTCAATCCAATACGCAACGCATTGTAGCATTAGAAAAGACTGTCCTCTCTCTGCAGAAACATATGGAGGATTTGGAAAATCGCAATAGAAGAAACATCCTTCGTATTTACAATTTACCAGAAAATCTTGAGGGTGACAACCCAGTGACTTTCTTTACCTCCTTCCTTCCGAAACTTTTGGACATGCCCCCTTCTACGTCCATCAGTATTCAAAGAGCTCATAGACTGGGTGCAAGAACGTCTTCATCTACCAAACCTCGTGGGGTTATTATTCTATTTTTGAAGTTCACAGATCTTCTCTCGATCCTTTCAGCAGCAAGGATCAAGAAACAATTGTCTTGGCAAGGTCAGCGAGTTTACTTGTCTCAAGATGTCTCTAATGCTACTGCCTCCAGACGTAAGGAATTTCTAGCAATGCGTCCTTCTTTGCGATCCCTTGGAGCACGATATGGCTTGTTTCACCCTTGTACTTTCAGAGTCACTTATCGGAATAAGACTTGGTCATTTCAAGATCCTGGTGAACTACGCAACTTCATCTTTTTGCAGAGTGAGGAGGGGATGGAAGCCTCTTCCTCTCCATCAAACAGTGGCTGAAATGTTTTGATGTATCCATGTACTGCTCTCTAGTTGTTTTCTTTCTCTAGTTTCATGTACTCCTGTCTACTCCTTCTCTTGGTCTTCTCAATCTTCTCATCTTGGTCGTCTTCTTTTTCTTGTGTCTTCTTGCGTATGTTCTACATAAATCTTATTTCTGGTTTCTGGCTATATACCTTGTGTCACATGTTCCGTGTTCTAATAATTATTTCCTTTTTCCCCATGCAGATATGTATCGGCTGTTCCCTTCATCATCTTGTTCCACCCTTTGTTCCTTTTTTGTGAGGTCTCGGTGTGGTTCTGCTCCTGTTCCTGGTCTACCCGTCTTGTAACGCATCACCACCTCCCCACTTCCCCTTTGTATATTTCCCCTTTCAGGTATGTTTATTACAGTCATCCTTTTGGATTTGTACTGTCTTCTATGCCTTTTCTCTTTTCTATCTTCTCCTTCCTTTGCTGAACCTCTTCCCTTTCCCCTAACCTTCTTTTTCCTTATTCTTTCTTATTCTACCTTAATGGTTGTTCTATTTTCTACTAAGTTAATGATTGGCTTATTGCTTGTACAAGATGTTCTTGCACTTTTCAATTTTGAACAGTTCAATATGTTTTGATTTTCAAAGTTATTTCATGGAATGTGAAAGGATTTAATCACCCTGTTAAGCGGCAGAGAGTACTTTCTCACCTTTCCTCTTACAACCCTGATATTGTTCTCGTTCAGGAAACCCATCTTTCAGACGTTGAATCTTTGAAACTAAAAAGATTGTGGGTTGGCAATGTTTGGTTTTCTCCAGCCTCTCATAAAAAGAATGGTGTTGCTATTTTAATTCACAAACGTCACAAATGTAAAGTAATTCTTGAAGAAAAAAATGAAGATGGTCGCTGGATTCTAGTCAAGTTGCTTATTAACAACATCCCAATTACCTTACTCAATGTTTATGGTCCTACAGGTTTTGATTCCTCTTTTTGGCCCGTGATTACTGCAAAGTGTATCCAACATAAGGATGATTCCTTCCTATTGGGCGGGGATTGTAATCAGATCGTTGACCCCTTTTTAGATCGCAAGTCCTCTGTACGTTTCACCCCTCACAAACCCCATAAACAGTTTCTTGATACTATCACACAAGTTCACCTTGTGGATTCATGGAGGCTCACACACCCGGATACTATAGATTTTTCTTTCTTCTCCCCACCTCACGCCTCTTTTTCTCGTTTAGATTATATCTTTCTTTCTTCCTCTTTATCTCAAAATCTTATATCCTCGTCTATTGAACCTATTGTCATCTCTGATCATTCTCCTATTGTTACTGACTTTGACCTTTCTCCTCCAACTCCTAAATCTTCTCGTTGGCGTTTTAACTCTTCTTTACTTACAGATCCTCTTTTTTCCTCCTCTTTTCGCTCTTTCACATCTGAATTCTTCCAGCTTAACTCTGACCCTGATATCTCTCCCCATATTATTTGGGACTCTTTCAAGGCCACAGCCCGCGGATTTATTATTGACTTTGTATAAAAAAAAAAGAAAAGGTTTCTCCAAAAGCGTAAGATTGCTCTCGCTCATATCAAATCCCTTGAACACCAATTTTATACTTCCTCTTCGACTCATATGCCTTCGGAACTTCTTCAAGCTAAAATTGCATATAACAAACTTACTACAGATTCGGCCTCCTCCTTCCTCCTTCGAGGTAGTGCACGGTATTATGGAGGACGCAACAAATCGGGCAAATTGCTTGCTAATTATCTAAAATCACGTAAAGAACGAACTCTTATAGACTCTATCTATTCTCCTGCTAATGTCCTCTTACACACAGATAAAGACATTTTGGAACAGTTTCACTCCTTCTATGAGTCTTTATATTCTCCTGAGAACCCCCCTACTCCAGAGCTCCTCCAATCATATTTTGAGGGCTTGCCCAAACCAGACACCTCACAACTTAATTTCTCGGACATTGATACGGATTTTACCCTTTCTGAATTGTCCACTGCACTGTCTTCTCTCACCAAGGGCAAAACTCCGGGGCCTGACGGCTTTCCAGTTGAATTTTACTTACACTTATCTGATCTTCTCTTACCCAAACTTCTTTTTCTTTTTCAATCTTTTTGCTCCACTGGTCTGGCTCAAGGCTCGTTCCAGGATGCTACCATATGCCTCATACCTAAGGACGGACGAGACCCAAAATTCTGTAAGAACTATCGACCAATATCCCTAGTCAATGTGGACTATAAAATCTATGCAAAACTATTAGCCCTTCGTCTTGATCTTTTTATGCCTCATCTTATTGGGAAGGAACAATGTGGTTTTGTTAAGGGCCGCCTCACCTCAAACAATTCCAGACTCCTCCTTAATGTTCTCAACAAGGCTTCCTCTCTTTCTATCCCTCTTGCGGCTATCTCGGTTGATGCGGAAAAAGCCTTTGACCGGGTTGATTGGTCCTTTTTAATGGCTTCACTGAAATGGCATGGCTTTGGTCCGAAATTTATCTCCTACATTTCTTTAATATATTCTATGCCCAAAGCATCAGTCCTTGTCAATGGTCAACTTACCTCCCCTTTTACCCTTAAACGAGGTGTACGTCAGGGCTGTCCCCTTTCCCCTCTCTCCCCTCTCCTTTTCATTTTAGCACTCGAGCCATTCATCTCTTCTATTCGTAACAACCCATCCATTTCTGGTTTTCCTTACGTTGGACACCAACTTAAATTGTCGGAATATGCAGATGACATACTTTTATTCATTTCGGATCCAACTACTTCTATCCCTGCCTTATTGGTTGAGTTTCAGACATTTTCCCATGTTTCGGGATATAAAATAAACTCGGATAAGACGGAGATTCTTCCTATCACTAAACTTTGTCTTCCACACCTCTGTGCTTCTACCGGCTTTGCTTGGAACAGTAAGAAAATAAAATATATTGGCGTCCTCTTCTCTAACTCTATCTCCACTTCTATCCAAATTAACATGAATGCAGTCATTTCTAGAATAGAATCTCTCCTTTCTTCTTGGAATCCCCTTTACCTTTCCTGGTGGGGCCGTCTTGATTCGGTCAAAATGATGATTTCTCCGATTTTGATCTACTTACTTTCCATGCTTCCTGTGCATATTCCAACTTTATATTTCCGTCGTATTGATTCTATCTTGTCTAAATTCCTTTGGAGGCAGAAGAAAGCACGTATATCTCTTTCAGCTCTTCGTAATTCTAAGTCAAATGGTGGGGTTAATTTTCCAAACTTCCGCCTTTATCACAAGTCCTTCTCTCTTCGTCAAGCCTCCCGTTGGTTATCACAGGACGCGACCCCTTTTGCTCCTTTGTGGTTAGCAGTTGAACGAGAGTTAATGCTTCCCTATTCCTTTCAAGATGCGATATGCTTTACTGCCAAGGCTCCTTGTCTTAACCCTCCATTATTTAAACATACTTCCTCTCTTTTGCAACCCTTAGTATCCAAATCCTCTGTCTCTCGTGAATCCTTTTTATTGTCACCCATTTGCTATAACTCATCTATTCTAATACGGAATAGACCTATTGCTTGGGCTTCATGGAGATCGAAGGGCATCATTTGGGTTCATCATCTTTTTGAGGGCTCATCTCCTCGTTCCTTCCCCCAATTTCAAGCCCAGTTTCATTGTCCTCCGTCGTTTGCGAAGAAATACTACATTCTCATGGACACAGTTCTTGAACGATACTACTTTTTACCATCAGCTGAATTCTCCACCTCACCTTCCTCTTTACTTACCATCCTTTCTACTATTCCTAAAGCATCTCTTATTTATCGATACTTCTCAGCTCCTGACCCTGACCGTCCCAAATCAAAATTGGAACTTTCTTGGGAAAAAGACTTAAGTTGCTCTTGGCCGACCTCTCTTTGGGACAAGCTTTGGGCTAAATCCTTCAAGATTTCCCGCACTGCTTCTCTCACTCAATCCTTATTTTTCTTCTATCACAGACTCTACTTCTCTCCTCTTTCTCTCTCTCGTTTTCTCTCTTCTTCTACATCCAACTGCTGGACATGTGCTGTTCCCAATGCTGATCTTTATCATCTCTTCTTTCTCTGTCCCTCTGTCCGTCGTTTTTGGACACAAGTGTGGTCTCGCATTTCCCATATTTTTAATCTCTCTATTTCTTTTTCTTCCTCTTTGGTTTTTTTGGGTAGCCTTTCGGAGTCTTTGGACCTTCCCCCGCATTCCCGTGGTCTTTTTGACCTCATGTTAGCCCTTGCACTCCAACATATCGCCTCCAATTGGAAATCTTTGAACAAGCTCTCCATAATTTCCTGGTGGAATTTAATATGTCACTCTCATAGGCTAGATGTTGCCTTTGCATCCTCCTGCAAACCCCCTCGCAATGTTGAACTCTACTGGTTACCTCTTACCTTACACTTAGATCAATCCATCAAAAAGAGTTACACTTCACTTTCCTCTGACAATTTTAAACCCCCTTGAGCGCTTGTACTCCTGCTTGTAATTTCATGCTTCAGATTTCACTACTGAAAGTTTTCTTGTTTCTTTTGTTTACTCATATTTGATAACGTTCTTAACTTGTGCATTTACTAGTTACTCGTGCATTTATTGTTTTTTCTTTGCCATCACTTAATCTGCTGATTTTATAGTGTAGTCTTATTGTATTTTACATTGTTCCTAATTTCCCTTCCCCTACCCTCCCCCCCTCTCTTAAAATTTAAAATGCTTTGCCTTTTCATTGTGCCATCAGCTGATTTCATTTTGTTCTCCTATGAATACCCCTATCTCATTTTATTCTGCTGTTGTCACCTTATTGTACTGCTAATTGTTATTTCAATAAAGCTTTCAAACATAAAAAAAAAAGAATAAGCATTTCATCTAGCCCTCGTTCTCATATGCTGACTCCAAGGAACACTGAATTGAATCTGAGAAGTATCAGGCTACAACTGTGAAGCAGGCACCATCACAATGGCACTAACCACTCAGATCAACATGCCATGGAATCGACAGTGTAACTACTAAAATCCAACTGAATACAGTCTTGATAAAGGTTGTCATACAAGAAATGCAAACAGATTATGAGGACAGAAACTGCAGATCCTAAATCAGATGTCAACATCCAGAAAAGAGTCGACTACATTGATTTATATTATGAAAGAGCAAGACAAGAAATAGTGATAAAAATACACCATATATACTTTACCTAAACATCCTGATCAAAGACTTAAAAACAAGAAGACCTGGAATCCAGGAGGGGAAATACTATGTTCCACACAGTACAGTTACCACGCAATCTTTACCACGCATATGTCTTTACAACACTTGCTTTGACACGCATATGCCTTTACCATGCATTCTTTTATCATGCATGCCTCTACCATGCATTCCTTTAACACACATTTTTGGTAAGTATATTGGAAAATATTTGTAAATATAGGCATTTTTTTAAGAAACATTTTATGTGTTCGAATTTGAATATTGAAAACCAAAGGTTACAAGAATATTATAGTTAGGAAAAACATTTTTAAAAACTTAGACCTTCACTCAAAAAACAAAGGTCACAAGGACGTTATAATTAGGAAATAGAATTTAAAATGCCTTTGAAATTCACTCATACAAAATCATTGAAATTCAGCAGTTAAAGTTACCTAAGCTAACTCAATCAATCAATCAATCAATACATTTATAGAGCGCGCTACTCACCCGTGAGGGCCTCAAGGCGCTGGAGGGAGAGGGAGAGGGTGTCCCTACTGCTCGAAGAGCCAGGTCTTTAGGTGTTTCCTGAAGGTGAGATGGTCCTCAGTCAGTCGTAGGTGTGTGGGGAGGGAGTTCCATGATTTGGCTGCGAGGTAGGAGAACGATCTTCCTCCGGTGGTGGTTCTCTGGATCCGTGGGACGGTGGCGAGGGTGAGGCTGACCGAGTGTAGCTGGTGGGTGGGAATGAGAGGCGTTTGTTGAGGTATTCGGAGCCATTGTCGAGGAGTGCTTTGTGTGTGTGGGTGAGGAGCCTGAACGTGATCCTCTTGCTGGTGGGGAGCCAGTGCAGGTTTCTCAGGTGGGTGGATATGTGGCTTTGGCAGGGGATGTCGAGGATGAGTCGTGCGGAGGCTTTCTGTATGCGCTGGAGTCGTTTCTGAAGTTTGGCTGTGGTTCCTGCTTATAGGGCATTTCCGTAGTCCAGTCGGCTGGTGAAGAGGGCCTGGGTGACTGTTTTTCTGGTTTCGGTGGGGATCCACCGAAAGATCTTACGGAGCATGTGCAGAGTATTGAAGCAAGATGACGAGATGGCGTTGACTTGCTTGGCCATTGTGAGGGAGGAGTCCAGGATGAATCCCAGGTTGCGTGTGTGGTCCGTGGGTTTTGGTGCGGTGCCCAGCGCTGTGGGCCACTAAGAGTCGTCCCAGGTGGAAGGGGATTGTCCGAGGATGAGGACCTCCGTCTTGCCTGAGTTCAACTTCAGGCGACTGAGTTTCATCCATTCTGCATCGTCTTTCATTCCTTCCTGGAGGTTGGTTTTGGCGGTGGCTGGGTCTTTGGTGAGGGAGAGTATCAGTTGGGTGTTGTCGGCGTAGGAGATGATGTTGATGTTGTGTTTGCGTGCGATGGCGGCAGGGGGCTCATGTAGATGTTGAAGAGGGTTGGGCTGAGCGAGGAGTCTTGGGTACACCGCAGATGATCTCGGTGGCTGCGGAGCAGAAAGGAGGTAGGCGGACTCTCTGGGTTCTGTCGGAGAGGAACGAGGTGATCCAGTCCAGGGCCTTTCCTTGGATCCCTGTGTTGAAGAGGTGGGTTATCATGGTGCGGTGGCAGACGGTGTCGAAGGCAGCTGAGAGGTCTAGGAGGATGAGAGCGGTTGTTTCTCTGTTGTCCATCAGGGTCCTGATGTCGTCGGTGGCTGCGATGAGGGTGGTCTCGGTGCTGTGGTTGGCTCTAAATCCGGACTGGGACTGGTCGAGCCAGTTGTTTGCCTCGAGGAAAGCAGTCAGCTGTTTATTGACGGTCTTCTCTATGACTTTAGTTGGGAAGGGAAAAAGAGAGATGGGGCGGAAGTTTTTGAGGTCTTTGGGGTCCGCTGTGGGTTTCTTCAGAAGGGCGTTGATTTCTGCATGCTTCCAGCTCTCAGGGAAGGTGGCTAATGTGAAGGAGTTGTTTATGATGTTCCGGAGGTGGGGTGCGATAACTATAACTTACTCCTTACATTTGTAATTCATGTATTAATAAGGTAAATATCTTTAGAATAATTATTGCAAACTAATGAAAAAATATAAAAATAAACATTTCTGAGCGGGATGCAAGGTATATAGGGGCAATGCGTCATGCAAGCCACTCACCTGACCTCCGGGCTCTTCTTTAATGACAAACAAACCCCGATCTCCCTAGGAGCTCCCAAACAACAGAAGATGTTTGTACCTGGAAACCCTGGCACTTTGTTGTGGACTTCTTTATACTGTGCTACAATTTCAGGACCTTCTGGGCTGGCAGCATCCATGGTTATCTAAACATCAGATCATCAATTAGCTATATAATAATACAAGAACATCTGTTCAGACTTCTATAATCATTTCGTATTCACAATTCTTATGTTATACCCTAAACATCATTACTGTAATTGTAAGGCATTTTCTAAACCTCTTTTGTAGATCTCTTGTCCTGCACAAATGAGAGAAAACATAAATAACAAATTATAGTAAAACCTTCTTAGCACACAAGTATATGTATCAATTCTCAAATTGTCCTCCACTTTCCACAAGTGGCTTTACCTTTGATTTGTGGTAATTCTTCTTACCACTAAATAACTCACCATAAAGTCTTTAAAATCGACAAAGTGTCTATGTTGTAAATAAAGCAAGAAGATTCAATAATTTCACCAAGTTCTTGTATTGTCTAACAAGAGTCCTTGTTGCAAAACAAAAGTTCTTTGTGCATTAGGTTTGCTAAAAATAACTCACTGATGTCTTTTCAGCAACTGTTTCTAATTAAGAATTGCGAGTCACTTATCTGTTTCTTTTTTTCTCTGTTGGTTTCAGGTTGTACGATCCGGAAGTGGAAATAGAAATCCCAGAGATCAAGATAGCGATGCGCAGCCTCCGGAAAACAAAGGAACGCCATGAGGGACTGTACCTCAGGGAGCCACCGGGAAACTGGAGACGCGATGCATGGGCGCTGAGGAGAGCAGGTAAGGGCTTTGTGCAATGAGACCAAGCACTGAGCGGTGAGCGCGAGCAGTTTAAATAGTCTTTCACCGCTCGCGTATGCCGCATGAGTTTGCTCGTTGCTACAAACACGTGAATGCTAACTAACTCTGGTTTAGAATGCTGACTATCTCATGTATGCGAACGTTGGCAGCATGTGAATGCAAATATTGGCAGTTGAAACGTGTTTTTGCTCACGTTGGCAATACAGCCCTGTACAAATCTTTCCTGATTGCAAAAGGTTTACTGTTACAGTTAGTATTCAGCAATCAAGATGAAACAATAAAAATAGCAAATTTTACAGAAAAATGTACCTATGATTCATATAGGGAAATGCAGGAAGAACAAATCTTTAGGGGCATTCAGAGGACAAGGAATTACCCGATCTACAAGAGAGCATAAATTTTCAGAGGGGCATTTTATAAATAGTCGTTTAAGAGGGCATTGCATGAGTGGAATTACTGATAACCATGACACAATGGGTGGGGACGTGTATTAGTACTCAGATATCAGCAGTGATACCTCAGTATTACATTTGTAATCCATTTTATAATAATAATATCATTTTGAAAATTATTATTGAAAATTAATTTAAAAAAATCAAAATTAATTTTATAGGAGCAGGATGCAAGGGATGTAGGGGTAATGGGTGGAGAAGTGCACTAATACTCTGGTATCAACTGTGATACCTGAGTATTGTATTACATCTGTAATTCATTTATTATTAATGCATTTTTTTAAGTATTAAAATTTAAAAAGTGATATAAAAATATCAAAATAAAGTTTTAGGAGTGGTATGCAAGGGATATAAGGGTAATGGGTGGGTAAGTGCATAAGTGCATTAATACTCAGGTATCGACTTATATATATATATATGCTGTGGAGACTCTGGCTGAATGGTGAGGACTGCGAGGTGTTCTGTCTAAAGATAATTATGTAAATGCGGGGGTCCGTTATGGACCCCCGCACCCAGGGGACCACCACCTCCCCAGGGCTTTGCACTAGTTGGGAGGGGGGCCCTGCAGCCCCCCTCCTGGAGCCGTTGGTGGCCCTAGGGACCGCCACCCCCCAGGGCTGGCTCCTGCAGTTTCCCAGGGTGCCCATCCCCGGTAGACTGCTGTTTGCTATGGCAGGGTGGGAGTCGTGCAGCTCCTACCCTGCTGTACCAAACTTGGTTCGGATTTTGGAAGGAAGAGCAAGAAACCTGCTCTCACTTCCAAAATCCAAAGCCGATTGCTTTTCCACATGGGGAGCTGCATGTTAGCAGCTCCCTGTGTAGAAAAGCAATGCCGGCTCCCGCAGGAGGCGGGGAGCCGGTGGGACCACGGGGGCATTGAGGCTCCCCCCATGGTTCCCAAAGGACGTGCCAGGCCATGGGGGATGGGGTCACTGGAGTAAATGTATATTAATAAAGGTGTATTTTTTTTTAGAAAAAAAATTGGAGTCATGACCCTAGTGCGGCGCTCAGTGCAGCCCCCAGGTGTGAACGTGAAGGGGTGTGTGTTTCCTAGCACAGCCCCCTGGTGTGAACACTAGGGGGTCGATTCCGATCCGGTAAAAAGTGCTCCGAATCGTCATACGGAGCGGTTTTTCCCCGTACGAATCGTACCTGTAAACATCCCGTACGTACGACGAAGTACGATTCGTACCAGGAGCCGTACTCCGTACGAGTCGTACAAGACACCGTACGACTCTAATCTCCAAACGATTCTCCCTCGGAACCCGCTGTACGCGACATCTATACGGTTCCCGGCTGGTTTTTACGTCCCAGCAAGTACGATACGTGTCGGGTACGCAGCGTACGACCCTTTTTCTACGGGAGCTGAAAACAGCCGTAAAAGCAGAGTTCGCGCCGAAACAGGTACGGAACGGCCCCTCCAGGTACGGTGCGTACCCACCATGATCGCAGGGGTACACACCGTACCTCTGCGATCATGGGGTGTATGAGCCGTACCCCCATTGTATGATCGGTGTACGAGCCATACCCCCATTGTACGATCGGTGTACGGCTCATACACCCATTGTACATGGGGGTACGGCTCGTACACCCCATGATCGCAGGGGTACGGTGCGTACCCCTGCGATTATGGGGGGTATGGACCGTACGGTGTGTATGTGTTTGTGTGCTTTTCCATACGACTCGCCCTTACCTGACGTGGACCGTACAAATCGCGTCCTCATCCCCAGTCCGGATCATACTCGTCGGGTCGTACGGCATGTGTACGAGTCGTACGGTATGTGTACGAGTCATACGGTTCACGGTTCACGGTTTCAGCCTTACAATACGTACGGATCGTGACGATTCGGACGGATTCACGGAATACGGATCGTACTTCACGACTCGGACGGGTACGATTCGTACGGAGAGGGCTCCGGATACAAATTGTACGGACGTTTTTTTTCCAGAATCGGAATCGACCCCATGGGGTGCGCGGTAATCAGCGTGGCCCCCTATTGTGAACGCGAGGGGTGTGTGGCTCCCAGTGCAGCCCCTGGTGTGAACGCGATGGGTGCGCGGCTCTAAGTTGTGCTGGGTGCGCGACTTCAAGCTAAAATAATTGACATTGTTTATACAAACCTAGGTTATATGTTGAGTTTTTCGGTGGCTCTAAAAAGAGCCCTTGTGTTTATTATGAGTTTGTTGCAGATGCAGAGCTTTAGGTTCTTGGGAAACACTCTGTTCCCTTCATCAGTGAAGTGTACTCCGTCACTCCTGTAGATGTCCTCCAAATGGAAACGTAGATTATTGTTATATATGGAGCACATTCTAGGGTCTCTGAGGTAAGAAGAAACAGCTTTATTGACATTTTTTCTAGCTCTCTCAATTAGTGGACAAAATTGATTGAACCACATCCATTTCTGTCTTTGGCATATGTTAGAGTATACAAAGGCAGTTTGGGGGAAAAACATCAGTTCTGCAAAGGTGTCCTTCATAAGCATTTCCAGACCTACCCCAGTCACTGTGCCTAGATCATTGCCACCACAGTGCACAATCATGAGGTCAGAGGATCGGAGATGCAAAAAGGTTTTAACCAAAGCCATCAATTGGTGCCACTTTAATCCTCTCTATCCAATCCATTTAATATCTACATTTTGTAAAGCTGGGTCTTTGTCAATACCTCTGCTTTCAGCATACCTTTTGCACCAGAATACATAGCTATGCCCAACAATCCTCACTGAAAGTATCTTGGCGGGATCTCTGTAGGTAATGAAAAGAGCTCTGAGGAGGTAGTCCGTTTGTAGAATGGGAGATATCTAAAATGGTGCAGAAGATGTTGTTTTGAAGAAAGTAGAGACTTGATTGGCTGTTTAAGAAGATTATACATTCAAAAATAGGGTGCATTTTACTTTGTTTAAAAAGCATGTTTCTTATTGGTTAGTAAAAAATGTTTGAAAGGTACAGCAAAAGGTATAAGGGCATGCTTTGCAAAAGCAACCGCACTTGCAATTCTTATTCGCAACATTCCTTGGTGAACGTTTGACCCGACAGTTAAGTTAAGAGTGAGCTTTTGCTATGGAAACTGTCTTTAAGCAGAAGGGGTGAAGAAGCCTGTTGAAAAGTGTTATTATGTATGTCCAATGGAAATGTTTTTTTCGATTTGAAAGTCTCTGGGAAGCAATGTGATTTTTTGCTTATGTGTATTTGTGTGGAAAAATAGAGCGAAATCTGGCCATTACTGGTTTTACCTTGGAGAGTGCGGTGATCTTATTTTCTGTGTGTAAAAGAAAATCCTATCTGAGTGTGTGACATTTTTCATTCAACAGATTTATTAAAAAGGTGAGTTATATATTTTTGAGTTTTATTTAAAATAGATTTGACATTATTCTAAAAATGTGTTGTTTGATATATATTTTTAAATATAGAGATGTATATTATAATTTTTTAATATATTTTTTTAAAAATAATATATAATTTTAGGAACAGGATTTTGGGTTTATAGTGGATAAGGGTGGGGAGTGTTTTAAAATTTTAAATATTTGAAATAATATTTGTTAATAAATTTATAAAAAAATCTAATTTTTAAAAAAAATATAAAAAAAATGTAGTAGTGGGATGTTGGGTTTATAGGGGATAAGGGTGGGGAGTGTTTTTAAATTTGGTAAATTTGAAGTAATATTTGTAAATAAATTTAGAAAAAATAAAAAATTTAAATAAAAAAAAATAATAATTTTGTAGTGGGATGATGGGTTTATAGGGGATAAGGGTGGGGAGTGTTTTAAAATTTAAAATATTTGAAGTAATATTTTTTAGAACATTTATAAAATATTGTAAAATTAAAAAATATATATATATATTTTTGTAGCGGGAATTTGGGTTTATAGGGGATAAGGGTGGGGATTGTTTTAAAAATTTAAAATTTTGAAGTAATATTAGTAAAGAAATTGTTTAAAAAATGTTAATAAAAAAAATTGAAAATTTTTGTAGCGTGATGTAGGGTTTATAGGGGATAACGGTGGGGAGTGTTTTTAAAATTTTAAATATTTGAAGTAATATTTGTTAAAAAATGTATTATAAAATTTAGAAAAAAAAATAATATTTTTGTAGCGGGATGTTGGGATTATAGGGGATAAGGGTGGGGAGTGTTTTAAAGTTGTGAAAATTTGAAGTTATATTTGTTAATACATTTAAAAAAAATTAAAATTAAAATAATAAAATATATTGTTAGTAGCGGGATGTTGGGTTTATAGGGGATAAAGGTGTGGAGTGTTTTACAAATTTAAATATTTGAAGTAATATTTATAACAATTTTAAATAAAATATATACATTTTTTACAAATTAAAAAATATTTAAAAAATGATGAATTTATAAAAAAAATAAATTAGGAGTGTGATGTTGGGTTTATAGGGGATAATGGTGGGAAGTGTTTTTAAAAAAATATCTAAAAATATAAATATTGTTAAAAAAATACATAAATATTTTAAAAACATAATAAAATTATTAACATTTTAAAAATATTTTTAAAATTTTCTAAAATCTTTTAATGGTATTCATAAAAAATATATTTGTAATTTGAAATAATAAAATGGTGCATAGATTTTTACATTTAAAAATAATATTTATGTATATAAAACACATATGATATTATAAAGATTAATAATTTGTTTTTAACTAATGTTGTTTGATGTTTTATAAATATTTTATTTGTTTACAGTTAATACTCAAATATAATTTAGAATGGAGTGGGAATAGTAAATTAAAATTAATTAGTGTCCAGCACCTACCCCAATTTAATGTAGACTGGAGTGGGAATAGTAAATTATAAATAATGATTTTCAAGCACCTACCCCAATTTTATGTAGACTGGAGTGGGAATAGTAAATTATATTTAATTAGTGTCCCGCACCTACCCCAATTTAATGTAGACTGGAGTGGGAATAGTAAATTATATTTAATTAGTGTCCAGCACCTACCCCAATTTAATGTAGACTGGAGTGGGAATAGTAAATTAAAATTAATTAGTGTCCAGCACCTACGCCAATGTAATTTAGACTGGAGTGGGAATAGTAAAATAAAAATAATTATTGTCCAGCACCTACCTCAATTTTATGTAGACTGGAGTGGGAATAGTAAATTATAATTAATTAGTGTCCAGCACCTACCCCAATTTAATGTAGACTGGAGTGGGAATAGTGAATTATATTAAATAAGTGTCAAGCACCTCCTTCAATTTAATATAAACTGGAGTTGGAAGAAAAAATTATAATTAATTAGTGTCCAGCACCTACCCCAATTTAATGTAGACTGGAGTGGGAATAGTATATTATAATTAGTTAGTGTCCAGCACCTACCCCAATTTAATGTAGACTGGAGTGAGAATATTACATTATTTATGACTATAAATAAATGTATCCAATTTTTGTGTAGTTTGAAATTTTTATTTTTTTAAGAACATGGAAAAATATTAGGAAACATTAGTATTACATTTTTATTTCATACTAATTAATTTTGTTACATATATTTGAGAAAAAATGTAATGTTCATTTTACATTTTTAAACTTTTTTCAAAATGTATATTTTATTAAAAAACATTTAATACAGATGTAAGTATGGTTAAAAATGATAAAACAAAAGTGCAATTTTTTAACAAAATATATATTATTTTTATATTGTTATACATGTTGGTTGTACATATATTTTTTAAATTAATATTAATATTTAAATTACTAATATTAAATTTTTTAAACACTATATTGAAATGAAATTAATATTTTACCACAGGTATATTTATTTACAAAATAAAATTTTGGCTCACAACATTTTTAACAATTTTTCAAAGTTTTAATAATTATAATAATAAATATTATGGGGCACATTAGGATGGCGGGCGTGCTTTGCCCGCCCGCCACCCTATCGGAAAATGGGACCGCCCGCCTTAAGGGCGGGGGTCCCGGGAGTGCCATTAGGATGTGCCCGCCACAGTGGCGGGCACATCTTGTATTTTCAGCATTGTGGCGGGCGGTGCTCTCTGCACCGCCCGCCACAATGCTGAAAATGCATTGCAGCATTTGCATAATGAAAGCGGCAGGCACCGCGCGGTGCCTGCCGCTTTCATTATGCAAATGCAGGGGGGTACCATAGGTACCCCCCGTGTGCACCCCCCTACTGTGCTTCACTCTGGGGGCCCGCAGGGCGCCCCCAGAGTGAAGTCCCCTGCCTTTCCGTGCCTTTTCGTTTTGTGTCATTTCGATGAAGACTAGCTCGCAGTTGGGAGACACTTCATGTCGCTAAAGGTAAGGTTATTTTTATATGTTTTAAGTGTGTTTTAAAGTAATTTTGATAGTAGTGTGGTACTATTTAGTGTTGTTAGAAGTAAATTAGTTATATTAAACTGATTTATATGTTGTATTTACGTATGGTGGATGTACGTATTTTTAGCTTTTTTCAGGCTTATTTGTTTAGTTAGTGTTTCGATGTTAAAAGTACATTTAGGTGAAATATAATGTTACTAGTGGTGTTAGTATGTGTTTATGTATTGTTTTATGTGGGTGGGAATGTATGTTTAATATATTTTTGTTGCAGGTGTTCGTGATATTGGAAGCAGTCATTTTTTTTTTAAAAAGAAGTGTTTGTTAGTTTTATTAAGTAATGGATTTTGAACACTTCTTTACATTTTTCGACCGTTTGTTTTATATTTAAAACATTTTCGGGATTTTTATGGTTATTCGAAGGATATTCGTTGAATGGATTATTCACTTTTGGGACAGTTGTATTTTTTCATTTTCTATGGGGCATATTTTTTCCTAACTGGATTGTTTTGGTCAGGATGGATTCTACAGTACTTGGAATATGTTTGGTAAGTTTTGAAACTTTTATTTATTGTGGGTGGGTAATGTTATTATTATAATTGCTATGTTTTATTTATTTCATATTTAATTAATGTGTGTATATATTTAAAAAAAATTAACATATATTGCACACATTAATTTTGTATGAAATAAAATATATTATTTTAATTTATATTGTATTGGTTTTATTTTTTAGGACTGGTTTGTTCTTCACAGTAATTTAGAGTAGTATTTTGGCTATTATGTTGAGGTATTCAATGCCTTTTGTGCTAGGGTACAACTTTACTTGTTGTTCTAGGTATTTGTGCATTTGTTTTGTTTGTTTAGATGTTTTTGGAGTTAGTTCAGTAATGGATTGTTCCATTCTAAACTCTTGATAGCTTTGTTCTTTTTGTAAGCATTTTATAAATGTATCTAAACTTGGTTTAGTTCGGCCAGTTGATTGTAGGATAGCGTTGTGCCAGCCTTCTACAGCGTTGTTTGTTTTTGATTCACCATTTATGGTGCTTCGGTAAACGTTCCACCAGGGTATTAGGAATTTTGGATTTCTTCTGTGGCCAGATCTGTGGAGTCTGCCTACCCAGGTATCTTCAAAGTAGTCTAAAAGTTGACTTAATTTAGCTTCATTTTGTTTATAATAGGTGCTATCAATTAAAAGGTTGTAGTGTTCTACTACGTCAGTTTCTGGAACGTAAGCCAGTGCTGTGAGTTTTTTTATTTGATATGCAAAAGATGAGTTTGTTGCATATTCTATACTTAAAGTTGTCTTTTGTAAATGTCTCCATAGACACTGGTTAAAATGATAATAGCAGCCTTGAATACAGGTATGGGGGTGTATTTTTAAAATACTTGAAAGCATTGCTTGTTCAAAATCAAGTATTATTTTTTCAGGGGAATAATCATTAGTTTTTTGTTTGATTGTGTTTAATAATTCCATATATGTGGAATTAGTTTTATTTGGTAGTAGTGCATAAAGTAGAGGTATGTTGCAGTTTTGGAATAGGCCATGTATTGTATATAATTGGTAAAAAGGTTTGGGACAGTTGGTAAAAGTCCCATCCATCATCCAATATTGGCTTTGCTGAAGTTTTATGAGGTTTATATTTGTGCCAAAAATTATGAGTCTTTTATCATTGCTTTCATTGTCGTAAATAACACATGGTCATTTGTTTAAAGTTATAGTTTGGTTAGGATTTAAATTTATATCGCTATATGTTCTAGGAGGTGGAATGGCAGTAGTAGTTGTTCTTTTTGTTCGGGCTATTGTTCTTTTTAGGGAAATAATATTTGGCATTTGAGTAGTTGCAGTTTTAGGTATTTTGGAAATGTGTTCTTTTAAGATGGTGCTTGTTGCTTTTTGGGAACCTGTGCTTGCCTCTCTTATGTTTTCTAATGCTGTCCTAACTTCTATTTCTGTTATGTTTCGTGAGTGATTGTGTTCCCTAGTATAAAGTACTGTTGCTTCGATAGTTGTTGCCCTTCCATAACATTTGTTGGAGTAATATTTGCAAAATTTCCAATTAACTTTCATCCCAAATTGTTTTTCTTGTGTATAAGTGTAACCCATGTAGCAGAGTAATAGTTTTCCTTTCTGGCAGGCAACAAATTCTGCTCCTTCACTCATTTTGTTGTTTGTTGTTCTACAAGAAATATATTTTGTAGTTATTAAAAAAATTATGTCTGTATTTTAAGTTAATTTAAAAAAAATTCTATAGTATATACTTACATTTTTAGAAAATCTGTCTTTGAATTTGGTGTACTTGACTGTTCAGTTGTGGCCTTTATTTTCTGTGTTTTCTTGATCTGTTAGGAAAAAAATGCATTTATTTGTGTTAATTGTTCAGAGTTATTTTTTAGGTTGCAATTACAGTTTTTGTGAAACATTTAGCTTAAACTCAATTTATGTGTTTCAGATAATGTTAGAATATACTTAGTTTTATCTTGGTTTTCGTATTTTTGTTCTCTGTTATTTGTCAGTAGAGTATTCTGTAGTGGTAGGAGAAAATAAAAAGTAGATATGTTTAATAATTTGAGCATGTTTGTAATTTTGAACATTTTAGCAGTCAGTTTAATGTTTGAATATACTTACTTTGTTAGTTGTATCTTGGTTTTTTAGAAATCTGTTCTCTGTTCTTTGTTAGTAGAGTGTTCTGCAGTGGTAGGAGAAAATAAAAAGTAGATATGTTTTAGTAAATTGAGCATGTTAGTAATTTTTAACATTTTAGCAGTTACTTTAATGTTTGAATATACTTTGTTAGTTGTATCTTGGTTTTCAGAATTTTGTTGTCTGTTCTTTGTCAGTAGATAATTCTGTAGTGGTAGGAGAAAATTAAAAGTAGATATGTTTTAGTAATTTAAGCATGTTTGTAAATTTTAACACTTTAGCAGTTACTTTAATGTTTGAATATACTGACTTTGTTAGTTATATCTTGGTTTTCAGAATTCTGTTCTCTGTTCTTTGTTAGTAAAGTATTCTGTACTGGTAGTCGAAAATAAAAAGTAGATATGCATTAGTAATTGTATCACATTTTAGTAGTTACTTTTATTTAGTTTATTTTAGTTACTTACTTTTAATCCATAGAATTTTCGTTTCAATCTTGATGTGCTTGTATGTTTAGATGAATTTATCCAATGTGTTTTCTCCTGTTTTTTTTTTCTTCAGGTGGTTTGTGTTTATTGTGTAATTCTTTATATAGTGGTTTGGAGTTAGTAAATAGTTTGCTTTTGGTTAATTTATATTTTCAGTGTTTTCATTGGTCAGTTTGTATTTTTGAATATATGTTAGGTGCTTTTTTATATATAATACAAATGTAAAATAATAATTTAGCGTTTTAAATTTATATAATTTAATTTAAAACTTTAAAAAATATTTCTACATTTATTAGATGTTTAATAAATTAGAAATGTCTATATATTTATATTTTGTTATGAGAGATGTGCATTTCTGGGTTAATTTAATTATAATATGTTGGAAAGTAAATTTATTTATATATATAAATAATTTCAATATATATAAATAACGGTAATATTGTTGTCGATAAATGTGTTAACGATATTTTTGACTTAGGCTAAACATTTTAATGTAGTCGATATTTAAAACTTTCTATATGTATGTTGTCGATATTAGTGAGATCGATGTTTATGTAGGTCGGTATTGTGTATCCGATATTTTTGTATGTTTTTAGTTATGTATAGGATGTCGATATTATTGTGTTCGATATTTTTGTGCCGATATTTATGTAGGTCGATATTGTGTCTATCGATAATATGTCAGTGATTCGTGCTTGACTGATTAAAGGAGTGCAAATGTAGTGAATATGTGACTTTATTAGTACATGAGAAATTATTTACTCATTCTATATTGTGCAATCACCCAGTTAGTATGCAAGCACTACCTATGCATTCATGCAACGACTCATGCACTAGTCCATTCAGTCTCCTATCCACCTTCACAGTACTGATTCACTCCTCCAATTACCCAGGTAGTACCCATGCATCCAGCAATCACACTGCCACTCTCTGTGCACTCCTCCAATCACCCAGCCAGTACTATGTACTAATCCAATCCCTCTATCAATACCCAAGCACTTAATACATTCATTTCATTTCAAAATCTTTATTTCGGCTTTACGCCATAAAAGAACAATACATACATTTCAGTTCGATGGATAAAATAAACATTCGAATTTAAGATATTAAACTCATTATTTAAAACTGTGCAATTCATGTTGGAAGACAATTGGAGCATAACAATACAATCATATAAACACTGAATGGACACCACAGTACTTCCAGGAGACAAATCAATTCAAGCCCGTAAAGGAATAAAAACTCAGTTACAGCTGATGGCCCATTTTTTTTCTCTGGAAAAAAATAGAGAGTAAAACTCTACTAACACTAAATGTTATCTGTTGCGATGTATTTGTAGTTAGAATTCTCAATGCCTGTGAACAAGACCTCAAGCCTAACAATAGGCATATTGGTTTGATCCATCTCTTTCTAGCCTGAGCATACAAGGGGCAGAAAAGGAGGATATGTTGCTCATTCTCTATCTGATTGTTTTCACACATTGAGCAGACTTCATCCAATACTAAGGCAGATCGGTCGCAATTCCTAGCCCAACGAGCCAAAGTTGATTTTATTAAAAGATTACCATATCTAAATTTTAAAAATAATGTTTTGGCAAGTGGGGGCTCTATTTCATCCATGAAAGTCTCATAAAGTGGTTCATCCTTAAAGTTTAATTTTTTTTTAGCTAATGTCCCACTACTTATGGTGCTTACAGTCGTATTTAATATAAAGGTCCAAAAGGCCCTTTTTAAAATTAGTTTGGGGTTAGGGGGTAACAGCTCCGGGTTCTCCCAGAAATGTTTCAGGCCTATGTTACTGAACCAAGTCCTAACATGCCTAAGCCATGGGATAGCTTTCTGGCTGTCCAGCGCCATGATCTCTTTCAGCCCGTCTCTGTAATCTTGAAGTTCGGGAACATGCCATAATCTAACCCATAGCATTAATGGTCTAATAAGGACTTGATGATCAGTTCTTTTAAAGTTAAGGTCCAGTTGCAAGGGTACTAGTGGTGTGCCTTTCGGGACCCTTACCAAACTTCGCATAAAGTTGTTGTCTAGGACACTAAAGGTCTCTTTAGACCCCGGCCCCCATATTTCTGCACCATAAAGGACTGATGATTGGACTTTGAATTTAAATAATTCCATCACTGGAGTCACCGCTTTACTAGTGCTCAGGCTTTGCTCCCTGAGTATTGGTTTAACATTCTGGGCAAATATCAGTTTGCTTTTTTCCATTTGTGCTTTCCAAGTAAGTTTGGAATCTAGTGTTACCCCTAGATATGAAAAATGGGGCACTGATTCCAGCTTTATTCCTTTCAATGTTAGGCAGCCCTTATCTGGTTTGGTTGGATTTAGGGCCATGCATTTTGTTTTTTTCCCATTTATCTCCAACCCCTTTTGGCTGCAGTAATCATTAAAAGTATTCAATAATGTCTGCAAGCCATTTTTTGTTTGGGAAATCAAGATGGTATCGTCAGCAAATAATAGGGATGATACCCTTTCGCCGTTCAGTTTAGGAGAGTCATTTTTGCATCCCTCTAAATATGAGGGGATGTCATTTACGAAGATGGAAAAGAGCGTAGGGGCCAGGACACATCCTTGGCGGACTCCACGTTCAATTGGAATTTCTTGCGTTAGTTCGCCATTTGGGCCCCATCTAATTCTCGCAAAATTCCCTTCATGTAACTCTTTAATCTGAACTACTAAATTATTTGGCATACCTGCTGCACTCAAGGTTTTCCACAGAAGATTACGTGGCACTAAATCAAATGCTGCCCTTAAATCAACAAAAGCAACATATAAATGGGCCCTTTTAATCATTACGTACTTCCAATAGAGGCAGCAGAATCTAAAGATCTGATCTATAGTGCTGACTTTTGATCTAAAACCGGCTTGAAATTTGGTTAAAATTTTATTTTCCTCCAACCAGTCACTCACGCGTAATAAAATGTGTCGTGAGTAGATTTTCTGGAGGATGTCCATTAGGCTAATTGGCCGATAGTTACAGGGGTCCATCCTATCTCCTTTTTTAAATATTAAAACAATTTCTGCTCCCTTCCAACTTTCAGGGAATTCTAAGGTACAAGATAATTTATTGCACAAGTAATTGATATATGGTGCCCATATTTTTAAGTCGTGCTTGTATAGGTCCCCAGGAATCTTGTCCTGACCGGGGGCTTTCCCAGATTTTATTTGGCTTATTGCCAACTCTGTTTCCCCTAAACTAAAAACAAGAAAGTCTGCTGGGGTTTCGTAGATTGCTGCATTAGATGCCTTAAGAGGATCGTCGTATTTTTTGTATAAATTTGTAAAGTGGGTAACCCAAGTTTGCTCATCCAGAAAAATATCCTTGGCCACCCTACCTACATGGTTCCCATTTGCTACTAGCCTCCAGAAGGCTACATTGTCGCGTAATCTGGCGGCTAGCAGCATTTCGGCCCATTTATCTTCCTCCCATGCTATTTTCGAAGCCCTTTGAACGGACTTGTAATTATTCCTTGCTTTTTGTACATCCAACTGGGACTTGGACTTGATCGCACATAATAATTCCCTCTTTGACTCTCTACAGGATCTGTCATACCAGGGCTTGCTATGGGACAGATTCTTGGTCTTTTGCTGGTTTTTTTTAGGCATTTTGGTAACTAATAATTTTAGGTTGGAAAAAAACTCCTGATGTAATGTAAAAAAAGAGGTTTTGGCTTCCTCCTCAGGCGTTAAACCTAAATAAGATGCAAAAGTCCCAGCAAAGAGTGAATATATTTCACTAAGGATGTCACTGTGATCCAATATAAATGGCCATTTAAGCGATCTTCTATTATTACTGATATGGATCTCGGTATTATCACCACCACCTTCCTCGAATGGAAGAGGTTGGAATAAATCATTGAACAGTGCAATATCTAAAGTCAATTTTAAGGGAAGATGGTCACTTTCAACCCTCTCCATTACTTCAAGATCTACAAGATGCGACCAAAGGGGTATAGAAACAATCACAAAATCCAAATTGCTTCTGTAATTGTTCCTACTAAAGGTTGGCTTCTTCAGGGTATCGGAAGGTAACCGACCATTGCAAGCCCTAAAGAAATGCTCCGTACATAATTTGATCAACTGGAAAACCAAGGTAGAACATTTAACCGATTTGATGTTCTCGAGAATAGGGATTTTATTCGCATGGTCTTCCTCCTCAAAGATTTTGCTAAGACCCAAAAGTGGCTCGAAATTACAATTTAGATCGCCAGCCAGGATAACAAAATCCTCCCTAGGATCCAACCCACTCAAAAAATAATCTAATTTAGAAAGGGTTGGTGATTCTTTCGAAGAGGGTGCAGGCCTATTGTAGATATTTATTAGGAATAGTTTCTTCCCATTGCAAGTTGTAACTTTTATTACTAAAATATCTACAGAATTAACATCTATCAACTCGATATTTACCCTTAGATTTATTTTTACCCAAATCAAAAGTCCCCCTGACGGCCTTCCACTTCTAGAGGGGGTCGCACCAATTCCATAAGTCTTGTAGCCTACCCTATGGGGCGTGTCACCTGCCCATGTTTCCTGTAATAGGCAGAAATCAAAGGATTCTATTAAATTAGCCCACTCTGGATCCCTCAGGTTTTTTACAATTCCTGCTATATTCCAGCAAACTAATTTTACTGGCTCCCCGAGTGCATATGACGTATCAGTAATGACCCCTGGTGTCTCTTCAATAGTGGTAGCAACCAATCGAGTTGCCATGGGTATTTCCTCAGAAGGCAATTGACTCAAATTACTTGTGGGTACTACCAAATCTTCAACAATATTTGTGTCATAAATTACAATTTTAGCCAAAGAAGGAGGCACAGGAGTCACCAATACATCAGATTCGTTGACAGCACCCCCAACAGCAGGACTCCTTATTTCTCTTCCCTCATCCCCCCAGTTCAAAAAACATCAATCACAGTTGTCTAGACCGCTAAAAATATCGAATCTATTTGACGTTTCAAGAGGTGTGAAGGGTGTTAAATGATCCATCCTTCTATTCTGGGAATTATGTGTTCTAGCTGTAACATAATTCCATCCCATAGGATCTGGGGCTGCCACAGAGCAGGGAGCATAATACAAATTTCTTGTACTCTGTAGAGTCGGAGGGTACAGAGCATATTGATTGCTCCCAGCCTGCTGTACAATAGGGTAATTGGGTGGCTGGGTTTGGGTTATGTACTGTGAAGGATGATACTGAGATGAAAACACCACTGACCTTGGGTAAAAATACGTTAAGGGTCTTGGGATTATGGTGTTATTGGAGCTGCCTGTCTGCCAGTTCAATATAAATTGAACCGCATTAGGGTCCCTAAAATTCACCACTACCACATCACCAACGATGTCTTTGGGTCTACCCCCCAACCATTCAAGACGACGAACATGGGCAAGTTCACCATTAATATGATTTGCAATTGGCCTGTAAATACTCAGCCAGTGCATAATCTTGTTTTTTAATTGGGCGAAACCCTCCCTCTTATTTTGTCCAAGCACAGGCACCCCTGTTAGGACTACCACATAGGGTACTGCCTCTGGTGGAAGTTCAGGCAAAGGAGTCCTTCTGGGTTTTCCCCAGGTGTGTCCGGTTTCCCCCGCCTCCCTTGTCGATTTCCCCAGCGGTATATTAGATATATTACCAATGGTTTTATTTGTGACATTGGCCGACAATTGGTCAGAGATTTTATGATGGGGAGGTTTAGGGGGTGGGTGGTGTTGGGCAGTCGCTGTCACTATGTTCCCCATAGGTTTGGAGGTAGATGCGGTTGCAGGAGGGATTGAAGGGATAGAAATTGGAATAATTAAAGGTGGTTGGACTGTAGTTGACATATGTTGTGATGCATTGTTTGTTGCTAAACTAGTTACATGGTTTGAGCCAGTATTAATTACAACGTCCTTATTTCCCAATGCATTCTCAATTTTACACAGTCTACACTCCACTTCCATCAACCTCTCCAAAATAGATGCGGAGTAGGATTTAATCAGACACTCAATATCAAGTAATGTCACAACACCCTTATTCTCAGTTGGTGCATTAACAACCACACTGGTGTCCATACTGTCCTCCTTATCTGTGGACAAATTTGTCAAGATTAAAGATGAAGATGAAGTGTGGATCCCCTCTATATCTGATTGTAGAACACAGGGATTCTTGACAATATTGGCCGCCTTTTTGCCAAAATCAGAACAACTCAACTTGGGTTGCAGTGGATCCCGCCTTTTCCGCCGTTTTTTAGTCGGAGGCGGACCATAATATTTTTGCGGGGGTGTCAGTTTTGTTGCCCTATTACGGGATAGTTTCACTGGGGGCAAGACATCTCCCTTCAATGTACTCGAACTACTTGCATGTGATGATGAAGATAAACCATTCGTGACCGTCCTAGGTAAAGTATTAGGTGAAAGCTCAACCACGTCCACTTCCAGGGGCTGGCTATCCGGTATATTTACCGACTCATTAACTAGTAAACCAGTGTCAGCGTCGATAAGACCAGTAGCAGGAATTGGTAGCAGTGAAACTGACCCATTTTTTATGCTTTCCACGGAACGGCGACGGTCCGCCCGCCGCTCCGCCAAGACAATCTCCCTGGCGATGTCAGGGGAAGATTTTGAAAAATAGTTGTCCAGGGTTCCATTTAGAAGCATTCCTTGTTTATCATGCATGGGTTGTTCTGTGTTTACGGAAGACATTTATGATGGATAGATCGATAAAGCAAATCAGAAGTGGTAATGGGCAATAACAGAAGCAATCAGTACCTGAAGGACAAAAGGATATGCCCAGTCCAGTCTCCTCGGTTCTCGGAGGGTCTCAGAGGGTCCGCCCTTAGTCCGGGCTTCGTCCCGGGATAAGTCCCGCACACGCGTCCCGCTACGCGCTACGTCACCAGATCTTATACCGGAAGGTGGATAAGGGGAGGAGTCCCAGGAAGAGGCGGCAGGTGTGCCAGTTGTTTCACGCACAGCCTGGTGGGCCTCGCAGTCCCGTCCTCCTTTACAGCCACGCTTTCCCCAACGCAGTTTCACCTCACCAGCAGCACTTCCCAGTGTAACGAGCAGGATAAAACAGGCAACAGCACAAGCACTCCTCTGCGAGCGGCACCATTCATATATGCTCTCGCCTTGCAGTACTGTAATCATCCAGTCACTACCCATGTAGTCATGGAATGACCCAGTCACAAACACATGCACTGCTGAAGTTCTTTGAGTGATATCTATGCAGTTTAGTAATCTCCCTGTTACTACGTATGCCCTCTTCCAATCACCCTGCCAGTCCCATGTCCTTATCCAATTACTCTGCCAAAACACAAAGCACTTATACATTCACCATACACTCTCCTTGCAACACTCTAAGTATCCAGGCAGTATGCATATACTCTTGCAATGACCCTGTCACTAACAAATGTAGTGCTACAATCAGATGTGCACTATTCATGCAGTCCTCTAACCACCTCCACATAACTGATTCATTCCTCCAATTACCCAAGTACTACCCATGCAGTCCAGCAATCACATTGTCAATTTCTGTGCAGTCTTCCAATCATCCAGCCAGTACCATGTCCTTATATAATCACTGCGCCAAAACCCAAGCACTTATAAATTTACCATGTTGTAAACTTGCAGCACTCTAAGTATCCACTCACTATCCATGTACTTATACAATGAATCAGACATTAAGACATGATGTGCACTCCTCCAATCAACCAGCCAGTACTATATACTAATCCAATCTCTCTGTTATTACCCAAGCACTTATACATTCACTCATGGGCTCCCCTTGGCAGGGGTACAGTACCGAACCATTGTTAATAACCACAAACAAGGGCCTGCAAATTTAAACTCTAGTTCAGAGCCAAACAAATCCCAGGCACACACAAAGGGTAATTTTGCTACAAACATAATATACATGACAAATGTCCCCAAGTTAGATAGGAGGGCTAATTATACCAGGGAAGAGGTAGATTCCCTGACAAACAAGGCCATTCATTGGCTGCGGCACACCAGAGGGTGCAGGTCGGTCATAAGGGACGATATAGTTAGAGCAAGAAGAATGAGCTACCCTGGGGCTACACATGATGCCATTGAACTAACTTTGTCCTCCTAAAGATCTGGCTGAGAACTTATTCCAACTTGAATTTAGATCTTTCTCACCTGCCCACTCAGGTATCCAGCTGAGAAAGATTCTCTTTTCTCCACTCCCGCCTACTTCTGTCATGTCTAATGTTGAAAACAGGCCTAGGAATACCTGCTCTAGGCTTGACTCCATAGATTGACTACCAAACAACAGGTCTGGCGAAATGCTTAGTGAGAACCAGGGGTTCATATATAGTGACCACCAATTAAACTGCAGTATGGGTGAGGGGACAGAGTTGAAGGGCCTGATAAGAGCTTACCCTGCAATTGATGTGGTGCCCAGTAACACTGGGGGAGTGTCACCTGGTGACCCTGACCCAGTTGCTCGTGGGAGGCTGGTTTCCCCAAGTACAAATGGTTCGAGCACTTATGAACTAGCTACCCCAGCATTGTTGTGCGAAGTTGGGAGGGCTGAGGGTAGGATGGTTTCCTGGAACATAGCTGGACTGGGCTCTAGACTACAATCACATGAATGGGTTTCTTTTATAAATGGTTTTGATGTATGCATCTTTCAAGAGACCTGGGCCTGCGAGCCCTTGTTCCTCCTGGGATACCTGAATTTTTCTGTGCCGGCACTTAAGAGCCCCAAGGGCCAGCCGAAAGGGGGGCTAACCATCCGGGCATGAAAAGCATTATTTGGTAGAGTGGTAGAGCTCCCAACTGGTAACAGTGACATCCAGCTGATTAGGTTAACCGTGGGACCAGGGGAAACCTTGGACATATACAATTTGTATGTCAGAGGGTCAGGAGGTGGGAAATCCCAGGTCCTGGTAGCCCTAGATCATCTGATAGATTCACAACCATGTGATAATAATATAATAATAGCTGGAGATTTGAACATGACTTTCGAGCCTCTTGCAGTGAGTGATTGGCATGTAGGGGAAGAAGAGGATTCTCAGTGGGGGATCCCTAAACTGGATCTGAAACCGATTAACCCCTTCGCTGCTAGGCCTTTTCCCCCTCCTGTGCTAAGGCTTTTTTTGGTGTTTTGGGGTAGTGCGCGCTTAGGCCCTTGTAACTTTTTGACCACATAAGGGATCCGCGCCAAATTTGCGTCCTTTTCTTCCAACATCATGGGGATTCTAAAGGCGCCCAGGGTTTGTGGATTCCCTTGGAGGGGTCCCAGAAATTAACCAAAATATAGTGGTTTTTTTGTTTTTTTCAGAAAAATGGGAAAAACGGGCTGCAAATGAAAGTCTCTGGCTTTTTCCCTGAAAATGGTATCAAAAAAGGGTTTGTGGGGCTGAATTCTCCATTTTCTCAGCTTTTAGGGAATGACAGTGTTTTGTCAGAGAACCGAAATTTTTCACTCAGTTTTGGCATTTTTCTGGGACATAGCCTATTTTTGCTATTTTTAGAGCTTTCCACCTCCTTCCAGTTAATGGTAGAAATGAGTTTGAAAGCAATAATGGATCCTGGAAAGCTTTACATTTTCGAAAAATAGACAAAATTCTGAATTCAGAAAGGGGTCATTTGTCTAAATCCATGAAGGTTTCGTTATAGAAACTAACAGTTAGATATTGGAATATTTGAAAATTTGTTGAAAACAACAGCCTTTTGTCTCAACGTTTTCACCTATAACTTTCTCTAATTTTGACAGCTCTTGGAAAGCAATATACCGTTACATCCGTTAGACCTTCCTGGTTGTGGGGATATATGGGACTTGTAGTTTCACCAAGAACCCGACGAACCCATATCCAAAAACTGAGCAGCAACTTGCAATGGTATTTTTTCATTTACTGGGTATAGTGCACTTTGTCTTGGAAAATGTACACGTGGAATAATCTGTATGAAAGACACCTATGTATGTATGAATTGGGTACAAATTATAGAGTTCAGAAACAGTATATAATTGCACATTTTCAAAGTTGGGAATACTCATACTAGCATGAGAATTATTGGTCATTTTTCATAAAGTTTTTTTTTCTACACAATATCTTTCATTCAAAGGGAGAAATGCAAGAAAGCTCAATTGGTAATAACAGTTGATTTACAAATCTGAATTACCCCAAGTGTCCCGATAAAAACGGTACCTCACTTGTGTGGGTCGGCCTTGTGCCTGCGACAGGAAACGGCGCAAAATGCAACGTGGTCACACCTAAATTTTGCAGTTACAAATTGACCCTTTTTTGGCAAAGTGCCTACCTGTAGTTTTTGCACCCTAGTTCTTCCGGCACCTAGGGAAACCTAGCAAACCTATACATTTTTGAAAAGTAGACACCCAGGGGAATTCAGGATGGGATGACTCGACTGCCTACCACCAGGTTTTGTTACCCAGAATCCCTTGCAAAGCTCAGATTTTGACAAAAAAAACACATTTTCCTCACATTTCTGTGGTGGAAAGTTCTGGAATCTGCGTGGATCAACAAATTTCCACCCACCCAGCGTGCCCCCAGGTCTCCCGAAAAAAATGGTACCTCACTTGTGTGGGTCGGCCTTGTGCCTACGACGGGAAACGGCACAAAATGCAACGTGGTCGCTCCTCAATTTCCCAGTGAAATCTTAAGCTCTTTGGACAAAGAGACTACCTTTTGTTTTTGAGCCGTAGCTCAACCAGCACCTAGGAAAACCTAGCAAACCTATACATTTTTGAAAACTAGACACCCAGGGCAATTCAGGATGGGGTGACTCGTCTGCCTACCCCCAGGTTTTGTTACCCAGAATCCCTTGCAAACATAAATATTTGACCAAAAAAACACATTTTCCTCACATTTCTGTGGTGGAAAGTTCTGGAATCTGCGTGGATCAACAAATTTCCACCCACCCAGCGTGCCCCCAGGTCTCCCGAAAAAAATGGTACCTCACTTGCGTGGGTAGGCATAGTGGCTGCGACATGAAACAGCGCAAAACGCAGCATGGTCGCACCTCAATTTCCCAGTGAAATTTAGCACGATTCGGACAAAAAGACTACCTTTTGTTTTTGCGCCGTAGCTCTGCCAGCACCTAGGGAAACCTAGCAACCCTATACATTTTAGAAAACTAGACACCCAGGGCAATTCAGGATGGGGTGACTCGTCTGCCTACCCCCAGGTTTTGTTACCCAGAATCCCTTTCAAACATAAACATTTGACCAAAAAAACACATTTTCCTCAAATTTCTGTGGTGGAAAGTTCTGGAATCTGCGTGGATCAACAAATTTCCACCCACCCAGCGTGCCCCCAGGTCTCCCGAAAAAAATGGTACCTCACTTGCGTGGGTAGGCATAGTGGCTGCGACATGAAACAGCGCAAAACGCAGCATGGTCGCACCTCAATTTCCCAGTGAAATTTAGCACGATTCGGACAAAAAGACTACCTTTTCTTTTTGCGCCGTAGCTCTGCCAGCACCTAGGGAAACCTAGCAACCCTATACATTTTAGAAAACTAGACACCCAGGGCAATTCAGGATGGGGTGACTCGTCTGCCTACCCCCAGGTTTTGTTACCCAGAATCCCTTTCAAACATAGAAATTTGACCAAAAGAACACATTTATCTCACATTTCTGTGGTGGAAAGTTCTGGAATCTGCGTGGATCAACAAATTTCCGCCCACCCAGCGTGCCCCCAGGTCTCCCAAAAAAAATGGTACCTCACTTGAGTGGGTAGGCATAGTGGCTGCGACATGAAACCGCGCAAAACGCAGCATGGTCGCACCTCAATTTCCCAGTGAAATTTTGCACGATTTGGACAAAAAGACTACCTTTTGTTTTTGCGCCGTAGCTCTGCCAGCACCGAGGGAAACCTAGCAAACCTATACATTTCTGAAAACTAGACACCCAGGGCAATTCAGGATGGGGTGACTCGTCTGCCTACCCCCAGGTTTTGTTACCCAGAATCCCTTACAAACATAAAAATTTGACCAAAAAAACACATTTTCCTCACATTTCTGTGGTGGAAAGTTCTGGAATCTGCGTGGATCAACAAATTTCCACCCACCCAGCGTGCCCCCAGGTCTCCTGAAAAAAATGGTACCTCACTTGCGTGGGTAGGCATAGTGGCTGCGACATGAAACCGCGCAAAACGCAGCATGGTCGCACCTCAATTTCCCAGTGAAATTTAGCACGATTCGGACAAAAAGACTACCTTTTGTTTTTACGCCGTAGCTCTGCCAGCACCTAGGGAAACCTAGCAAACCTATACATTTATGAAAACTAGACACCCAGGGCAATTCAGGATGGGGTGACTCGTCTGCCTACCCCCAGGTTTTGTTACCCAGAATCCCTTACAAGCATAACAATTTTACCAAAAAAACAAATTTTCCTCACATTTCTGTGGTGGAAAGTTCTGGAATCTGCGTGGATCAACAAATTTCTACCCACCCAGCGTGCCCCCAGGTCTCCCGAAAAAAATGGTACCTCACTTGCGTGGGTAGGCATAGTGGCTGCGACATGAAACCGAGCAAAACGCAGCATGGTCGCACCTCAATTTCCCAGTGAAATTTAGCACGATTCGGACAAAAAGACTACCTTTTGTTTTTACGCCGTAGCTCTGCCAGCACCTAGGGAAACCTAGCAAACCTATACATTTCTGAAAACTAGACACCCAGGGCAATTCAGGATGGGGTGACTCGTCTGCCTATCCCCAGGTTTTGTTACCCAGAATCCCTTACAAGCATAAAACTTTGACCAAAAAAACACATTTTCCTCACATTTCTGTGGTGGAAAGTTCTGGAATCTGCGTGGATCAACAAATTTCCACTCACCCAGCGTGCCCCCAGGTCTCCCGAAAAAAATGGTACCTCACTTGCGTGGGTAGGCATAGTGGCTGCGACATGAAACCGCGCAAAACGCAGCATGGTCGCACCTCAATTTCCCAGTGAAATTTAGCACGATTCGGACAAAAAGACTACCTTTTGTTTTTACGCCGTAGCTCTGCCAGCACCTAGGGAAACCTGGCAAACCTATACATTTCTGAAAACTAGACACCCAGGGCAATTCAGGATGGGGTGACTCGTCTGCCTACCCCCAGGTTTTGTTACCCAGAATCCCTTACAAACATAAAAATTTGACCAAAAAAACACATTTTCCTCATATTTCTGTGGTGGAAAGTTCTGGAATCTGCATGGATCAACAAATTTCCACCCACCCAGCGTGCCCCCAGGTCTCCCGAAAAAAATGGTACCTCACTTGCGTGGGTAGGCATAGTGGCTGCGACATGAAACCGCGCAAAACGCAGCATGGTCGCACCTCAATTTCCCAGTGAAATTTAGCACGATTCGGACAAAAAGACTACCTTTTGTTTTTACGCCGTAGCTCTGCCAGCACCTAGGGAAAACTACCAAACCTATACATTTCTGAAAACTAGACACCCAGAGCAATTCAGGATGGGGTGACTCGTCTGCCTACCCCCAGTTTGGTACCCAGAATCCCTTACAAACATAAACATTTGACCAAAAAAACAAATTTTCCTCACATTTCTGTGGTGGAAAGTTCTGGAATCTGCGTGGATCAACAAATTTCCACCCACCCAGCATGCCCCCAGGTCTCCCGAAAAAAATGGTACCTCACTTGCGTGGGTAGGCATAGTGGCTGCGACATAAAATACAGCGCAAAACGCAGCATGGTCGCACCTCAATTTCCCAGTGAAATTTTGCACGATTCGGACAAAAAGACTACCTTTTGGTTTTGCGCCGTAGCTCTGCCAGCACCTAAGGAAACCTAGCAAACCTATACATTTTTGAAAACTAGACACCCAGGGGAATTCAGGATGGGGTGACCCGTCTGCCTACCCCCAGGTTTTGTTACCCAGAATCCCTTGAAAACATAAATATTTGACCAAAAAAACACATTTTCCTCACATTTCTGTGGTGGAAAGTTCTGGAATCTGCGTGGATCAACAAATTTCCACCCACCCAGCGTGCCCCCAGGTCTCCCGAAAAAAATGGTACCTCACTTGCGTGGGTAGGCATAGTGGCTGCGACATGAAACAGCGCAAAACGCAGCATGGTCGCACCTCAATTTCCCAGTGAAATTTAGCACGATTCGGACAAAAAGACTACCTTTTGTTTTTGCGCCGTAGCTCTGCCAGCACCTAGGGAAACCTAGCAACCCTATACATTTTAGAAAACTAGACACCCAGGGCAATTTAGGATGGGGTGACTCGTCTGCCTACCCCCAGGTTTTGTTACCCAGAATCCCTTTCAAACATAAACATTTGACCAAAAAAACACATTTTCCTCACATTTCTGTGGTGGAAAGTTCTGGAATCTGCGTGGATCAACAAATTTCCACCCACCCAGCGTGCCCCCAGGTCTCCCGAAAAAAATGGTACCTCACTTGCGTGGGTAGGCATAGTGGCTGCGACATGAAACAGCGCAAAACGCAGCATGGTCGCACCTCAATTTCCCAGTGAAATTTAGCACGATTCGGACAAAAAGACTACCTTTTCTTTTTGCGCCGTAGCTCTGCCAGCACCTAGGGAAACCTAGCAACCCTATACATTTTAGAAAACTAGACACCCAGGGCAATTCAGGATGGGGTGACTCGTCTGCCTACCCCCAGGTTTTGTTACCCAGAATCCCTTTCAAACATAAAAATTTGACCAAAAGAACACATTTATCTCACATTTCTGTGGTGGAAAGTTCTGGAATCTGCGTGGATCAACAAATTTCCGCCCACCCAGCGTGCCCCCAGGTCTCCCGAAAAAAATGGTACCTCACTTGAGTGGGTAGGCATAGTGGCTGCGACATGAAACCGCGCAAAACGCAGCATGGTCGCACCTCAATTTCCCAGTGAAATTTTGCACGATTTGGACAAAAAGACTACCTTTTGTTTTTGCGCCGTAGCTCTGCCAGCACCGAGGGAAACCTAGCAAACCTATACATTTCTGAAAACTAGACACCCAGGGCAATTCAGGATGGGGTGACTCGTCTGCCTACCCCCAGGTTTTGTTACCCAGAATCCCTTACAAACATAAAAATTTGACCAAAAAAACACATTTTCCTCACATTTCTGTGGTGGAAAGTTCTGGAATCTGCGTGGATCAACAAATTTCCACCCACCCAGCGTGCCCCCAGGTCTCCCGAAAAAAATGGTACCTCACTTGCGTGGGTAGGCATAGTGGCTGCGACATGAAACCGCGCAAAACGCAGCATGGTCGCACCTCAATTTCCCAGTGAAATTTAGCACGATTCGGACAAAAAGACTACCTTTTGTTTTTACGCCGTAGCTCTGCCAGCACCTAGGGAAACCTAGCAAACCTATACATTTCTGAAAACTAGACACCCAGGGCAATTCAGGATGGGGTGACTCGTCTGCCTACCCCCAGGTTTTGTTACCCAGAATCCCTTACAAGCATAACAATTTTACCAAAAAAACAAATTTTCCTCACATTTCTGTGGTGGAAAGTTCTGGAATCTGCGTGGATCAACAAATTTCCACCCACCCAGCGTGCCCCCAGGTCTCCCGAAAAAAATGGTACCTCACTTGCGTGGGTAGGCATAGTGGCTGCGACATGAAACCGAGCAAAACGCAGCATGGTCGCACCTCAATTTCCCAGTGAAATTTAGCACGATTCGGACAAAAAGACTACCTTTAGTTTTTACGCCGTAGCTCTGCCAGCACCTAGGGAAACCTAGCAAACCTATACATTTCTGAAAACTAGACACCCAGGGCAATTCAGGATGGGGTGACTCGTCTGCCTATCCCCAGGTTTTGTTACCCAGAATCCCTTACAAACATAAAAATTTGACCAAAAAAACACATTTTCCTCATATATCTGTGGTGGAAAGTTCTGGAATCTGCATGGATCAACAAATTTCCACCCACCCAGCGTGCCCCCAGGTCTCCCGAAAAAAATGGTACCTCACTTGCGTGGGTAGGCATAGTGGCTGCGACATGAAACCGCGCAAAACGCAGCATGGTCGCACCTCAATTTCCCAGTGAAATTTAGCACGATTCGGACAAAAAGACTACCTTTTGTTTTTACGCCGTAGCTCTGCCAGCACCTAGGGAAAACTACCAAACCTATACATTTCTGAAAACTAGACACCCAGAGCAATTCAGGATGGGGTGACTCGTCTGCCTACCCCCAGTTTGGTACCCAGAATCCCTTACAAACATAAACATTTGACCAAAAAAACAAATTTTCCTCACATTTCTGTGGTGGAAAGTTCTGGAATCTGCGTGGATCAACAAATTTCCACCCACCCAGCATGCCCCCAGGTCTCCCGAAAAAAATGGTACCTCACTTGCGTGGGTAGGCATAGTGGCTGCGACATAAAATACAGCGCAAAACGCAGCATGGTCGCACCTCAATTTCCCAGTGAAATTTTGCACGATTCGGACAAAAAGACTACCTTTTGGTTTTGCGCCGTAGCTCTGCCAGCACCTAAGGAAACCTAGCAAACCTATACATTTTTGAAAACTAGACACCCAGGGGAATTCAGGATGGGGTGACCCGTCTGCCTACCCCCAGGTTTTGTTACCCAGAATCCCTTGAAAACATAAATATTTGACCAAAAAAACACATTTTCCTCACATTTCTGTGCTGGAAAGTTCTGGAATCTGCGTGGATCAACAAATTTCCACTCACCCAGCGTGCCCCCAGGTCTCCTGAAAAAAATGGTACCTCACTTGCGTGGGTAGGCATAGTGGCTGCGACATGAAACAGCGCAAAACGCAGCATGGTCGCACCTCAATTTCCCAGTGAAATTTAGCACGATTTGGACAAAAAGACTACCTTTTGTTTTTGCGCCGTAGCTCTGCCAGCACCTAGGGAAACCTAGCAAACCTATACATTTTTGAAAACTAGACACCCAGGGGAATTCAGGATGGGGTGACTCGTCTGCCTACCCCCAGGTTTTGTTACCCAGAATTCCTTGAAAACATAAAAATGTGACCAAAAAAACACATTTTCCTCACATTTCTGTGGTGGAAAGTTCTGGAATCTGCGTGGATCAACAAATTTCCACTCACCCAGCGTGCCCCCAGGTCTCCCGAAAAAAACGGTACCTCACTTGCGTGGGTAGACATAGTGGCTGCAACAGGAAACGGTTCAAATCATACGGTGGTGAATTTACATTACCTTATTGCAAAACTACCTTGATTTTGGGGGGGTGGATCTGAATTTGTGGCCCGGGGCTCGGTGGTATTCTTTGCAAAGTAGCAAACCCAAACAGTTCTGAAAACTAGACACCCGGGGGAGTCCAGGGAGGTATGGCATGCATGGGTCCCCCAATGTTTTCCTACCCAGAACTCTCTGCAAACCTTAAAATTAGGTAAAAATTGCACTTTTCCAAACTTTTTGGCGTGGGATCGCCGTGCCGGCAAAAAAGTCGCACCACCCTGCGTTCCCCTTGTTCTCCCGAGTAAAAGGATACCTCACTTGTGTGGGTGCCCCAAAGCAGAACACCCCAAAAATGAATTTTGAAAAAAGTAGTTTTTACTCATATTTACGTTTTACAAATTAAGCACCCCAGCCTAAGTCACTTGCCTTTGGCCCACCCACACAAGTGAGGTATCATTTTACTCGGGAGAACAAGGGAAACGCTGGGTGGTAGGACATTTGTTCCGGCAGCGAGATCCCACCCAAAAAAGTATGGAAAAGTTGGTTTTTGGACCAAAATTTCAGGTTTGCAGGGGTTTCTGGGTAGGAAAACATTGGGGGACCCACGCATGCCATACCACCCTGGACTCCCCCGGGTGTCTAGTTCTCAGAACTGTTTGGGTTTGGTAGTTTCCAAAGATGCCTGCCAAGCCCCGGGCCAAAAGCTCAGGTGACCCCCTCAAAAAATAAGATTATTTGGCTAAAGGTAATGTTTTCGTCTCCACAGTATGAATTGGGCCTTTTCCTAAAGCAGCCGCTATGCCTACCCACGCAAGTGAGGTACCATTTTTATCGGGAGACCTTGGGGAACGCTGGGTGGGAGGTAATTTGTGTGAGCCCAGTGATGCCACGCTTTCCCACACTAAAACGTGTGAAAAAAAATGATTTTTTCCAAGCAAAAAATGAGGTTTGCAAGGGATTCTGGGTAAAGGAACGTTGGAGGATCCACGCAAGCCATACCTCCTTGGAAGCCCCCGGGTGTCTACTTTTCAGAAATGTGTGGGTTTGGTAGGTTTCCCTAGATGGCTGTCTCGCACGGGGCCAAAAACCCGGGTAACCCCTCTTGCAAAAGCTGGTGGACATGAATTCTCCAGCTTTTGCAAGAGGGGTTACCTGGGTTTCTGGCCCCGTGCGAGACAGCCATCTAGGGAAACCTACCAAACCCACACATTTCTGAAAAGTAGACACCCGGGGGAGTCCAGGGAGGTATGGCATGCGTGGGTCCCCCAATGTTTTCCTACCCAGAACTCCTTGAAAACATAAAAATGTGACCAAAAAAACACATTTTCCTCACATTTCTGTGGTGGAAAGTTCTGGAATCTGCGTGGATCAACAAATTTCCACTCACCCAGCGTGCCCCCAGGTCTCCCGAAAAAAACGGTACCTCACTTGCGTGGGTAGACATAGTGGCTGCAACAGGAAACGGTTCAAATCGTACGGTGGTGAATTTACATTACCTTATTGCAAAACTACATTGATTTTGGGGGGGGGATCTGAATTTGTGGCCCGGGGCTCGGTGGTATTCTTTGCAAAGTAGCAAACCCAAACAGTTCTGAAAACTAGACACCCGGGGGAGTCCAGGGAGGTATGGCATGCATGGGTCCCCCAATGTTTTCCTACCCAGAACTCTCTGCAAACCTTAAAATTAGGTAAAAATTGCACTTTTCCAAACTTTTTGGCGTGGGATCGCCGTGCCGGCAAAAAAGTCATACCACCCTGCGTTCCCCTTGTTCTCCCGAGTAAAAGGATACCTCACTTGTGTGGGTGCCCCAAAGCAGAACACCCCAAAAATTAATTTTGAAAAAAGTAGTTTTTAATCATATTTACGTTTTACAAATTAAGCACCCCAGCCTAAGTCACTTGCCTTTGGCCCACCCACACAAGTGAGGTATCATTTTACTCGGGAGAACAAGGGAAACGCTGGGTGGTAGGACATTTGTTCCGGCAGCGAGATCCCACCCAAAAAAGTATGGAAAAGTTGGTTTTTGGACCAAAATTTCAGGTTTGCAGGGGTTTCTGGGTAGAAAAACATTGGGGGACCCACGCATGCCATACCACCCTGGACTCCCCCGGGTGTCTAGTTCTCAGAACTGTTTGGGTTTGGTAGTTTCCAAAGATGCCTGCCAAGCCCCGGGCCAAAAGCTCAGGTGACCCCCTCAAAAAATAAGATTATTTGGCTAAAGGTAATGTTTTCGTCTCCACAGTATGAATTGGGCCTTTTCCTAAAGCAGCCGCTATGCCTACCCACGCAAGTGAGGTACCATTTTTATCGGGAGACCTTGGGGAACGCTGGGTGGGAGGTAATTTGTGTGAGCCCAGTGATGCCACGCTTTCCCACACTAAAACGTGTGAAAAAAAATGTTTTTTTCCAAGCAAAAAATGAGGTTTGCAAGGGATTCTGGGTAAAGGAACGTTGGAGGATCCACGCAAGCCATACCTCCTTGGAAGCCCCCGGGTGTCTACTTTTCAGAAATGTGTGGGTTTGGTAGGTTTCCCTAGATGGCTGTCTCGCACGGGGCCAAAAACCCGGGTAACCCCTCTTGCAAAAGCTGGTGGACATGAATTCTCCAGCTTTTGCAAGAGGGGTTACCTGGGTTTCTGGCCCCGTGCGAGACAGCCATCTAGGGAAACCTACCAAACCCACACATTTCTGAAAAGTAGACACCCGGGGGAGTGCAGGGAGGTATGGCATGCGTGGGTCCCCCAATGTTTTCCTACCCAGAACTCCTTGAAAACATAAAAATGTGACCAAAAAAACACATTTTCCTCACATTTCTGTGGTGGAAAGTTCTGGAATCTGCGTGGATCAACAAATTTCCACTCACCCAGCGTGCCCCCAGGTCTCCCAAAAAAAACGGTACCTCACTTGCGTGGGTAGACATAGTGGCTGCAACAGGAAACGGTTCAAATCGTATAGTGGTGAATTTACATTACCTTATTGCAAAACTACCTTGATTTTGGGGGGGGGGATCTGAATTTGTGGCCCGGGGCTCGGTGGTATTCTTTGCAAAGTAGCAAACCCAAACAGTTCTGAAAACTAGACACCCGGGGGAGTCCAGGGAGGTATGGCATGCATGGGTCCCCCAATGTTTTCCTACCCAGAACTCTCTGCAAACCTTAAAATTAGGTAAAAATTGCACTTTTCCAAAAATTTTGCCGTGGGATCGCCGTGCCGGCAAAAATGTCCTACCACCCAGCGTTCCCCTTGTTCTCCCGAGTAAAAGGGTACCTCACCTTAACAGAGTTACTCAAAAGTCAAACATTCAAGCACGGCTATCTATTCCTCAAAGACACACACATACAGGTTGGATTTGGCACGAGGGCGAGTGATGGTTCAGTATATAAAATTTTATTAACAAGATATTTAAAAAAAAATGAAATGCTCTGTCAATAAATAAATGCATAAAAACCGAACCAGTGACTCGCAACTCGTGAGCTGTAAAGCCACGACAAGGCACCAACCGTTTTACAGGCCATTCACGCACCTTTCATACCTGATACAAACAAGACCACTGACACCATCTGGAATAAAAGCAACACATCACAACAATCACAATAAGGGACAAGGTACACCCTAATGCAGAAAGAGAAAAAAAACAATTATTACTGCACACCCATCTAATCCGCAAGCACACACACATACTGGTTGGATTTGGCACGAGGGTGAGTGATGATTCAGTACATACAATTGTATACGCAAGTAATTTCACAAAAATGAAATACACTGTGTATAATTGCAAGTATGATAAACTGAACCACTGACTCACAGCTCGTGAGCTGTAAAGCCACGTCAAGGTACCAACCTCTTTACAGGCCATTCATACACCTTTCGTACGTGTGACACATTCAAAACATTCACACCGCCAGCCGCGGACCCATCACATTTCAACACTCACACCAGCAAACAGCGCCATTCAAGGGCCCATCACTTTCACACGCCCACATTTCTGACACTGGAACTACACAAATTGATGGACTGCGTGGAGTGTCACTCAACAAGCAGTGTGTGCAGTGACCAACAGAAAGTAACTACTCACACACCGCCAGCCGAGCGCCAGTCCACCCACACCACCAGCCAAGCACCAGACCATGCACATCGCCAGCCAAACACTCAGCGCACACCACCAGCCAAGCGCCTCTCCACGCACACCGCCAGCCAAGCACCACTCCGTGCACAGACAGCTAAACACCGCTCCACGCACACCCTCCAGCCAAGTACCACTCCACAAACACCACCAGCCAAGCGCCACTCCACACACACTGCCAGCCAAGCACCATTCCACACACCCTGCCAGCCAAGCACCACTCCACACACACCGCCAGCCAAGCAGCACTCCACACACACCGCCAGCCAAGCACCACTCCACACACACCGCCAGCCAAGCACCGCTCCACACACACCGCCAGCCAAGCACCACTCCACACACACCGCCAGCCAAGCACCACTCCACACACACCGCCAGCCAAGCACCACTCCACACACACCATCAGCCAAACACCACTCCATGCACAGACAGCCAAGTACCACTCCACGAACACCACCAGCCAAGCGCCACTCCACACACACCGCCAGCAAAGCACCACTCCGTGCACAGACAGCCAAGCACCACTCCACACACACCGCCAGCCAAGCACCACTCCACACACACCATCAGCCAAACACCACTCCGTGCACAGACAGCCAAGTACCACTCCACGCACACCACCAGCCAAGCGCAACTCCACACACACCGCCAGCCAAGCACCAGCCGGCACACACCACAAACACATTTAGAATTCTTTTTTTGAAAATAACACTAAACAAATGGAAATACCTACAAATTAGGTAACACAAATTCTTAAAATAAAAACTTTGCACTAATGCCAATCCTTGAAACAAACTAAAAATGTTTTACAGAATGCAGACCAGGCAATTCACTTTACAGCTCATTCAAACTCCCAATAGTTCTTTTGCGTGTGGTACGATTTAAAACAAGCTGACATACACAATGCAGGCTTAGAAGGACAGTCAGGACAGTATATACGAGACTCCTTCCGCACGCCTCTTCGCCAACAGACTCTGCATCTTCTAGTCGGAAAGTCTCTAGCAGTAGTGGAAGGAATAGATTCAGGAAAGTGGCGATCTTGCAATCTAGCCACTTCCTCCACCACTCCAAATCTAGGAACACTTGCCTGCTGCACAAGTACAAGGCTGCCTATTATAGACTCCTGAAACTTAAGAAAAGTCATCTTCGTCTCAGGACAAGACTTCTGGTACACAACGAAAGCATTAAATGATGCCAAGTGGAACAGATGGATAGCCAACTTCTTGTACCAAACGTAAGCCTTTCGAAGAGCAGCATAAGGTTCCAACCTCTGATCTACTCTGTCAACACCACCCATGAACTTATTGTAAGCTAGAATGCACACAGGTTTGCGCACTTCAGCACCCTGACCCCAAACAGGCACAGGTACAGTACTTTCATCGTGGATAGTAGTCAGCATGTACACATCTCTCTTGTCTGAATACTTCACAGCTAAAAGCTCCCCACATCGCAATGCCGTAGACTGTCCCCGCACAAGCCTTTTGCAAACAAGTTCCTTTGGGAAACCTTTACGGTTACTGCGCATTGTGCCACAAGCAACAGTGCCCACTTTGGCCAACTCCTTGAACAACTGCACACCAGTGTAGAAGTTATCTACATATAAATGATGGCCTTTGTTAAATAATCCTCTACCTAGTTCCCACACAATTTTCTCAGTTACTCCAAAAGTAGAAGGACAACCAGGAGGGTTATTGCGGGACTCCTTACCAGTGTACACCCTGAAATTGTAGACATATCCAGTCTCACTGTCACACAGAATATACAGTTTGATTCCATAGCGTGACCTCTTGCTAGGAATGTATTGCCTAAAAACCAAGCGGCCCTTGAACAACACCAAAGACTCATCCACTGCAATTTCTTTACCAGGGACAAAAATCTCAGAAAAACGATCAACAAAGTGATCAAGGACAGGCCGAATTTTAAACAAACGGTCACAATCAGGGTGATCGCGTGACAACGCTAAACTATTATCAGCAAAATGCATCATCCGAAGAAGAAGCGTATACCGATCACGACTTATGACTGCTGGAAATATAGCTTTTACCATCAAGGGACTAGTGGACCAATATGAAGTAATTGATGACTTCCTTATCAAGCCCATCAAAAAAGTTAATCCCAGAAACTTCTTCATCTCTTCAACATTGGTGGGAGTCCACCGGATTGCTCTACAATAGGGCTTAAGGCTGGCACTGTTGGCCCTCAAATATTGTTCTGCATACAAATTGGTTTGCTCAACAATCTCTTGCAAAAACACATCGTCAAAAAACAACTGAAAAAAATTAATTGGCAGAAAATTCTCTGTATTCACTCTACACCCAGGAACACCAGTGAACTCTGGCAATGCCGGCTGCACCAAGCCAGGGGGAACCCAGAGGCCATCCCTATCAACGGGGGGAGCAGCCACCCCAGCCTGCAGCACCGAAACATCTTGCTGCTGTTCTCCAACGGGAAGCCTAACAGCCAAAGATACTTCTGGCTGCACAACACCAACAGAAGACGTAGCATCCCCAGAGGGCTCTTCCTGCACTACACCAACGGGAAGCCCAGCAGCCTGAGATGCTTCTTGCTGCACTACACCACCGGGAAACCCAGCAGGCCCAGATGCCTCTTGCCGCTCTACACCAATGGGAAGCCTAACAGCCCCAGATGCCTCTTGCTGCACTACACCAGCAGGAAGACGAAAAGCACCAGATGCCCCTTTGCGCACCACAGCAATGTGAAGCCTTTTAGGTGCAGGCTCCAGCCCACATGCCTCTTGCCGACGTAAAAAGAAAGGAAACCTTGCGGCCCTAGGCAGCAACACAGGTGCCTCTTGGCCCACTACCGGCAACACAATGTCCTCCTGTACCATAGGCCCTTCATCAGCACTAGAAGAAGAGTCATCATCCGATGATGATGATTCCATGCGAAGAGAAAACTCACTGCCTGAATCTTCTGCCGCTTCCTGGGAGTCCGAATCGGACTCAGACTCTGAACCATGGTCCGAGGAAGACTCAAAAAGCAAACCAAGAACCTGCTGAGCAGTAATCCTGCGACTAGCCATTATCCTTACAAAGCAAGAAGACTGCACACACAAGTGAACAACAACCTACACTGTGCAAAGTAAGAAGTAAACAAGGTAAGGCTTTCACTAAAAGATAAATACAATCCAAAACAATTTCACTCTTACAAAATATAGCTACACTCACCAGCACCTACTCTGTTGAGACACAGCGAAAAGAAATGAAATCCCACTAGAAAGAAAAAAAGAAATGACGTTAGAAAACAAAGTGCACATCAAACACTAATGCTGAAAAAAAAAACACAGAGCCACACAAACTGCTAGAAGTACAACCTTTTTCAAAAAGACAAACATCAAGGGGAAGTAGTACAAAATACATTCACTTACCAAGCACAAGCAACTACACAAGCTGCAAACAGACACGCAACCTACAACAATCCAAACAGCAAAAGCCTGGAACAAGACAAAAATAGAGAAGAAAAAAAAATTACTACCACATTTCACAAACAATATAACAATTAAAAAAACAACACACAAATTTGCCCCCCAAATTAAAATTCAGCCAGATGGGCCATCAATTAGGGCTTAGACCAAATGAGATTAGATGAGGTTTAACATCAAGACACTGGATAATTTTTTGAATTTTTTTAAAGTGCCTGACCACTTTGGTGCCAGTCAGTCTTTTGCTACTACCAGTACCCATATCACACAGGGGCAGTAAGGACATTCATACACCTTTTGTACGTGTGACACATACAAAACATTCACACCGCCAGCCGCCCATCACTTTCACACGCCCACATATCTGACATAGCAACTACAGAAAATGATGGACTGCGTAGAGTGTCACTCAACTAGCAGTGTGTGTAGTGACCAACAGAAAGTAACTACTCACACACTGCCAGCAGAGTTCCAGTCCACCCACACCACCATCCAAGCACCAGACCATGCACACCGCCAGCCAAACCCCACTCAGCGCACACCGACAGCCAAGTACCACTCCACGCACACCATCCAGCCAAGTACCACTTCCCACACACCGCCAGCCAAACACCACTCCCCACACACCGCCAGCCAAACACCACTCCACACACACCGCCAGCCAAGCAGCACTCCGTGCACAGACAGCAAAGTAGCACTCCACGCACACCACCAGCCAAGCGCCACTCCACACACACCGCCAGCCAAGCAGCACTCCGTGCACAGACAGCAAAGTAGCACTCCACGCACACCACCAGCCAAGCGCCACTCAACACACACCGCCAGCCAAGCAGCACTTCGTGCACAGACAGCAAAGTAGCACTCCACGCACACCACCAGCCAAGCGCCACTCCACACACACCGCCAGCCAAGCAGCACTCCGTGCACAGACAGCAAAGTAGCACTCCACGCACACCACCAGCCAAGCGCCACTCCACACACACCGCCAGCCAAGCAGCACTCCGTGCACAGACAGCAAAGTAGCACTCCACGCACACCACCAGCCAAGCGCCACTCCACACACACCGCCAGCCAAGCAGCACTCCGTGCACAGACAGCAAAGTAGCACTCCACGCACACCACCAGCCAAGCGCCACTCCACACACACCGCCAGCCAAGCAGCACTCCGTGCACAGACAGCAAAGTAGCACTCCACGCACACCACCAGCCAAGCGCCACTCCACACACACCGCCAGCCAAGCAGCACTCCGTGCACAGACAGCAAAGTAGCACTCCACGCACACTAACAGCCAAGCGCCACTCCACACACACCGCCAGCCAAGCACCACTCCGTGCACAGACAGCAAAGTAGCACTCCACGCACACCACCTGCCAAGCGCCACTCCACAAGCACCACCAGCCAAGCACCACTCACCGCCAGCCAAGCACCATCCAGCCAAGCGCCACTCCACACACACCGCCAGCCAAGCGCCACTCCACACACACCGCCAGCCAAGCAGCACTCCGTGCACAGACAGCAAAGTAGCACTCCACGCACACCACCAGCCAAGCGCCACTCCACACACACCGCCAGCCAAGCAGCACTCCGTGCACAGACAGCAAAGTAGCACTCCACGCACACCACCAGCCAAGCGCCACTCCACACACACCGCCAGCCAAGCAGCACTCCGTGCACAGACAGCAAAGTAGCACTCCACGCACACCACCAGCCAAGCGCCACTCCACACACACCACCAGCCAAGCAGCACTCTGTGCACAGACAGCAAAGTAGCACTCCACGCACACCACCAGCCAAGCGCCACTCCACACACACCGCCAGCCAAGCACCACTCCGTGCACAGACAGCCAAGTACCACTCTACACACACCACCAGCCAAGCGCCACTCCACACACACCGCCAGCCAAGCACCACTCCGTGCATAGATAGCCAAGTACCCCTCCACGCACACCGCCAGCCAAACACCACTCAGCGCACACCGACAGCCAAGTACCACTCCACACACACCGCCAGCCAAGCACCGCTCCACGCACACCATCCAGCCAAGTACCACTCCCCACACACACCACCAGCAAACATGCCCAAGGGGTCGCTTCCTAAAAACTTTGTGTTAGTGGGCATTTTCCGCCCCCCCTGGGGGCAAAACGGCAAAAAAAACAGGCCGATTTGCCCCCAGGGTGGACAGAAAAACAAAAACACAATCATGTCCACCTGGAAGCGACCCTTACCCAAGGGGTCGCTTCCCAAAACAAACACATTGCCCCAACAAAAATCCCTGGTTCTAGTGGGTAATTTCTGCCCCCCCTGGGGGCAAAACGGCCGAAAAACGGGCCGATTTCCCCCCAGGGGGGGCAGAAAAACGAAAACATACTCAGACCCCGCCTGGAAGCGACCCTTGCCCAAGGGGTCGCTTCCTAAAAACTAAAATTACATCCCTGGTGTCTAGTGGGCATTTTCTGTCCCCCCTGGGGGCAAAACGGCAAAAAAAAACAGGCCGATTTGCCCCCAGGGGGGACAGAAAAACGTAAACAAAATCAATGGCCGCCATCTTGGCTATAATCCATATCCCTGGTGCTAGTGGGGAATTTCTGCCCCCCCTGGGGGCAAAACGGCCGAAAAAACGGGCCGATTTCCCCCCAGGGGGGGCAGAAAAACGAAAACATATTGCCAGCCCGCCTGGAAGCGACCCTTGCCCAAGGGGTCACTTCCTAAAAACTAAAATTATATCCCTGGTGTCTAGTGGGGGCATTTCCGCCGCACAATCGCGACGCTGTGCGCGATCGTGAGGCAGAAATGCCCTGCAAAGAGACATCAGGGGAAAGGAAAATCTCTTTCCTCTCCCCTGATGCCTCTTCGCTGCCCCAAACCCCCGCCGGAGTCCCAAAACCTACCTTCTTCCACCGGCGCTCAGGAAGCAAATGGCTTCCCGAGCGCTGGGAATCCCTGATGATGTCAGCGCGCGCTGTGCGCGCTGACGTCATCAGGGATTACCATGGGGGGGGGGGGGCGGGGGCGGCAGCGGAAGCTCTTCCGCTGCCGCCCCCATTCACAAAACGAAGATCAGAGAGCCTCGGGGGGAGCGCCAGCGCTTCCCCCGAGGGTGGGGCTGATGACGAGCTGGCCTTGTCATCCGCGCAGGACAGGTAAGCGCGATGACGAGCCCAGCTCGTCATTAGCCCCGAAGGGGTTAACAAATGGTCAGCTAGCATAATCCAGATCAATGGTATATGTAGTGAAAGAGGGTTAAGAGCACTGCATGGAAGAACTACGAGCGATGGGCAAGGTGAAAACACTTTTGACAACGGCCGCTCCAAAAGTAGGATTGATTATGTCCTCTGTAATTTGGCAGTCTGGCACTTGATGAAGGATATGAATGTAGTCAGCAGGCAAGAGAGCGACCATAATCCCCTGTGTATCACCCACTTCCTATGGGGCGGGGACCGAGAGGGGCCAAGCATCGAAGAGGAGGCCTTAGCAGAGATCGTCCCTACTAACGATATGAGGCGGGTGAGGTGGTACCAAATCGTGATAAAGAGCGAGGTGCTAGAGAGCATTAGTGATGATCTAGATAACACCATTTCTGCTGTAGATATCATAATGAGCTCAGGAAACGTGAATCTGGAAGAAATCACAAACCTGCACAGCAACTTCTTTGGAACCCTAAAGGGGCATTTTTATAGGGTAGCATCTAAACCTATAACTACTAACAAATGCCAAAAGAGAGGGTGGTGGCACAATGAGGCTTGCAGATCTGCTAGAATATCCCTAGGAACGGAAATTAGAAGAAGAGACCCTATTGCTGTTAGGGAAGCTAGACATGAATACAAGAAGAGTATAGCTATGGCCAAGAAACAATGGGATGAACAGCACTGGCAAGACTTAAAAGCCACCAGTTCTGCAAAGGAATCTAGACTATTCTGGAATATTGTTAAATGAGGTATAGGAGGTCGCCCTGAACCACCATCAAACTATGTAACACAGAGTAGTTGGCTAGAATACTTTGACCCCCAATACACATCCCGCCCTGAAGATAAGATTAGAGAACTTGTGGATCCTACTATATATTCAACCCCTCCTTTTCATAACATTGATGTAACAATGGCACTTGACTCAGTGTCAAGGGGAAAAGCACCCGGACCTGATGGGATCCCTGCGGACGTTTTTCTTTATGATAAAACACGATGGGGGCATTACATTATGAATCTGGCCAATGCTGTGGCGCTAGGAGCCCCTGTACCAAAGTCTTGGCAAGGGGCTGTAATAATCCCTGTGCACAAGAAAGGTGATACGACTCTGCCTGGGAATTATAGGCCTATTAGCCTAATAGACATGGTTCAAAAGGTGATAGGAAAAATGACCCTAGATAAAATAATGGTCTGGGTAGATGAGGAAAATATCCTGTCTACTTTCCAAGCAGGCTTTCGTAAGTTAACTAGCACCACAGATCAGAGATTTCGCTTTTCTTTACTCCATTGGAAGACGGTGCAGTTGGAGAAATGTAGCCTTTATGCTGCATTTATAGATCTACGAGCAGCCTTCGATCTAGTCCCCCGGTCCCTGATGTGGAAAGTGTTTAGTGAGATGGGCATGCCACTTGAAATTCTAACGCTAGTGATGAGATTACATGAATCAAACTACGCGAAAATCCAGTGGGGGAGGCATGGGCAAGTTACCACTGAATTTCCAGTAGAGCGGGGAGTGCGCCAAGGGTGTGCTATGGCCCCCACGCTTTTCTCATTATATGTTAATGGAGTAGTAGAGCGTATGCTGTTGGGAAGCGTGGATGCCCCTGTCTTGGCTGGAGTTAAAACTCCGATTTTATTATTTGCAGATGATACGCTCATTATCTCTAAAACCCCTAGCGGCCTGCAGCGAGCCCTCAAGATCTTCGAGGACTTTTGTACTGATCGTGGGCTAGAAGTTAATGTAACAAAGACAAAGCTTATGGTGTTCAACCCTCACTCCAGATTTAAAGGGAACTTCTATATGGATGGTCAGAAGGTGGAAAGGGTATCGGACTTTGTTTACCTTGGCATTCATGTAGCAAAGGGTGTAAAATGGGGGAAGCATATTGAGATGGCAGCTCTTAAACTTCGTCAAAATGCAGGTGCTATAATTGTAGAGCACAAAAAATCTCTGACCAAACCAATACAGCCTGTTCTTCAAGTATACGAGGCGAAAGCCCTTAATTCGGCACTGTATGGTGCATAAATCTGGGGCTTTGACAATCTAACCCCACTAACACTTGCTGAAAACAATTTTTTGCGAAATCTTATTGCCCTTCCTAAAAGTACACCCATGAAACCATTGCCCTATGAGTTAGGCAGGAAAGCCCTTTCGGACATGGCAAGATTACAACCCATTTTATATTGGCGCCGAATCTGGGTTACTCCTGAACTTGCGCATTACGCAAGTGGGTTCATGGAAGTGATCAAAATTGACAAATTTCATATGATAGGCTGGCTAAAGGAATTGTGCCAAACCCTGGGGAAGATGGGCATGATGGGGCTGTGGGTGTACCCAGAGCTAGCTCAGTTTCCATCTAAAGCCTCTCTCAAAGGAAAATATTGGGAAATGGTAGCTTATCGTAATTGGAACGATGCCAACCCGTCTTCCATGGAAGGTTGTTACTTGGAAGCAAAAGTCTTGCCTAGTCTAGAGCCCTACTGGGATGTCATCACTAAGCCTGGGGACAGGAAACTTTATTTCCAGCTGAGAGCAGTCTTGCTACCAATTAGATCACTAACAGGTAGATGGGCCGAAGTCCATTCTGATGTCTGCCCGGCTTGTAAAAACGGAATTGAGAGTATTTCCCATTTTCTTTTTGCCTGTAGCGCCTATTTAACCCCCGACGTGTATGGCTAAAACCGATGTGCAAATTGCTGGGCACGAGGAATAGTAAGGTGGCTCTAAGACTATTTTGCACTATTACTCTGCCGGTTATATCTGTGGCGGTTGCTAAATTTTTGGGGTGGTCCTGGTCCATTAGAAAGAAATCTCTATGGTGATAAACTTCCGGATTGAGCAATTTTTGGACCACAGCTCCCATTTCACATTGATAACCAAAATGCTTAGACTATGTACTTTGGGTGCCTGCTGAAATCATGTCGCAATTATGTGTATTTTAATTGATTTATTGATGTACTTTATAAGTATTGGTGCCAAAATGCTTTTTCTTTTTTAATAAATTTTATCTAAAATCGGCTTTTCTTAAATTGTATAACCAAAATGAAATGATAAGCATTGGAATTTGTAAATATATTTCAATATTGTACATATCTGCTCCTTTTTAACAAAATACTATGCTTTTATGAGTTTTATCTCGAATAAAGCAAATTTGACTTGACTTGATTTGTTATTGACATGCATTTGTGTGGAAAAAGAAAGGGAAATGTTGCCATTTATCGTGATCGCCACGACTTTCTGAGCTGCGGTTTGGATTGACTGGTCTCTGATCTCTTTGCTAAAGCGCCGGGACACCCGTTTGGGTAGCCGTGCGCTATAAAAGAGTAGGTACATAACATAACATTGTGTGCATAAGAAAATCCATTCTGAGTTTCTGAAATTTATATTCGACAAATCACTATGGAAGGTAAGTTATACATTTGTAAGGTGTATTATGTGTTACCTTTATTTTTAAAGGAAAAAACATAATCATGATTTTTAATGTTTGAAATATATTATGAAATGTTGTGATGTTTCTAATAGTTTGTTCAAATGCAGTTAACTGTTATTTGAAATACATTTTGTATAGTATTATGTGTATATTTAAATATGGATTACTGCTTACGGTAGTTTGTTCTAATGTGTGGATATGCATATGTGTACTATACAACGTAATTATAGCTGGTCCTTTAGGTTTGTAGGTGGATTCAGACAAATATTAAGGAGTGCATAGGGTTCTGTCTCATATATCTCTGTAGTTGTAAATGTATGTTCATATGTCCTATACATGATACGGTGCATGATGTATAAGCAAGAGCTGTTGTTGCTTTTTTAGTGGTAGGGTCCAGAGTGTGAGTACTAGTAGAATGGTGTAGATGCAGCACAAAACTGTGCTTTGAAGGATGTACATATAAGGTATTAATAATCAGGTTTCTTTTTTTGTAGTTTGTACAAAGGTATAGTTGAATGATGCCGCATAATTTTAGTTAGAATGGTAAAGATGCTGCACAAATGTGTGCTTTGAAAGATGCATATATAACGTGTAATTAATTATGTTTCTTTATTCTAGTCTGTAGAAAGGTATAGTTGAATGATACCACATATTTTTAGATAGATTTGTGAAGATGGAGCTGAAATATCTGCTTTGAAAGATGATCATGTAAGGTGTTATTAATTTTTTTAATTCTGTACAAAAGTATAGTTGAATGATGCCACATAATTTTAGATTAAAAGGTCAAGATGTAGTATAAAAGTGTTGTTTTCATAGAAGATCATATAAAGTACTATTTATACAGTTATTCATGCAGTGGATGTGTATGTTTGCACTCATTAAATTAGCCAGTCACTTTTTATCTTGTCATGTACTTACCCAGTTACAGTTGACTTATGTAATAGTGTGCTGCTTTGTAGTAGGCTAGGCCCACTGTCATGCTCTTATAAAACTCCCAAATACTCACCATGTAGTCTTAGAATTATGCAGGGGCTACATATGTAGTGCTGTAATCACTCAGGCATTACTTCATCACTGATGCAATCACTTAGTAGCTAGCTTTGCACTTATGGAATCACCCACTCACTTACTATCTACTTGAGTAATCCTCCAGGTATTACCCTTGCAGACTAGGAATCACTCATGGGTCTACTTGAGTAATATTCCGTACAGTTTTGCAATGATGCAGGCTGTTGCTGTGTAGTCATCTCATTACCTACACACTTCCCTTTCAGTCTTCAAATCACATGTGTTTCTGCTGCATTCACATATTCACCTAGGCAGTACTCAATGACTGATGAATCCCTTCAATTACTACTTATACAGGTATCCATAAACTGGATGTGTATGTTTGGATTCATGAAATTAGCCAGTCACTTCTCACTTTGTACTGTACTTACCCAGTGACTTACAGTTCACTTATGTAATAGTGTGCTGCTTTGTATTGGGTTAGGCCCACTGTCATGCACTTATAAAAACACCCAAATACTCACCATGCAGTCTTACAATGATGCAGGGGCTACATATGCAGTGCAGTAATCACTCGGGCATTACTTCAGCACTGATGCAATCACTTAGGTACTATCTGTGCATTTATGACATCACCCATTCAGCTGCTATCTACTTCAATAATCCCCCAAATGTTACCCTTGCAGGCTAGGAATCACTCAGGGGTTTACTTGAGTAGTATTCCCTACAGTTATGCAATGATGCAGGCTGTTGCTGTATAGCTATCTCATTACCTACACACTACCCTTGCAGTCAATTCAATTACAATTCAAATAGTCTTTATTTCGACTGTTAGTCATAAAAGACACACATTGACATTTAAAAAAAACAAATTTCATTAACATTGCATTATATTTGATAATAACAGGGAAATACAGTTTAAGACATTCAAATCAAGATCGCCACAAAATTGGTATTCCGACTCGGCCAGTTAAAAAAATAAATAAGTACTGTGTTTTTTAAAAAGACATTTAAAATTGATAAGTATAGTGTTCCACAACAATACATTTATAGGGGCTCCAATGCTTTCAATTTACCACTACGGATTGTCCACATCCATTTCAAAAATTTTGCAATCACAATCACCATAGTGTCCGAACTGTCAGTTTGAAATATCCTCAATGCTACTGTCCCAGTCTGAATCCCTTTTTGGATACAGACCGACCTAATCCATTTGTTGCGAGGAGCTTTGTACTCTGGGCATACAAACAGGACATGAGCTATACTTTCCAAGAGTGTTATACAGAAGGGGCACATGTGATTATTATTACTAGTTTTCCATTTGCATGTAACCGTATTAAGTGGGAGGGTTCCTACCCTAAACTGATGGAACAGTTTCCGGTCAAATGGGATTGTGATGAGATCCCAATACCTCTCATACGAGGGAGTGTGTTTCAGTTCCAAAAAAACCTTAGTATGCGATGGAGCGGTATGTGACTGGTACTCCTCTTGGGACACCAGTGCCCAGTAAGCTTCTTTTAACTTTTGTTTGGAGGGGAAGATGCTCTCCAGGGGATTTACCCAATGTTCCTCCATACCTAAGGCCTTAAGTAGGGATCTGACCTTCCTGAACCATAAGATTTTTCCTCCAGTGTCCAAATTTCGCGCCTCCAAGCGTGCTAATGCATAATGTTGGAGTTCAGGCGTTACCCACAGTCTTCTCCAGTAGGCAATTGGTCTAAACCTACAGGTGTCCTGTATACTATGGGTTCCCAAATCCATATGTAATGGTACAAGTGGTGTTGAATGTGGGAGCCCTGTTATACTGCGGAGAAATTTATTATGTGCGTTTTTTAAGCCTGTTATGTCGGATACCCCCCATAATTCTGCTCCATACAGCATGGAGGATTTCACCTTGGTATCATACATTTTTATTACTGGGGCCATAGGTTTGGTAGCTGAGGACTTAAACTCTCTTAACAGAACACCAGCCAGTTGTGCATGCTTGGAAGTTAGGTATGACATGTGTGGCTTCCACTGAAGCCTGGAACCTAACGTAATGCCCAGGTAACTAAAGCTATCCGTCTGTTCTAGGAGTTCCCCATTCATATAAACTCGGCCCTTGATGTTCCTATGCTTATGCATTACCATGAATTTTGTCTTTGTTACGTTAACAATGAGGCCGTAGTCATTACAGAATTTTTCAAAACAACCGATTGCTTTTTGGAGCCCTTCCTGAGTTTTGGATATTAGAAGGGTATCATCGGCAAACATTAACAAAGGTACCGAGATACTGTTCTGTTTGGGTGCATCTGTGTGAGAATCCCTGTAGTAGTCTATAACCCGGTTAATATATAAAGTAAATAATGTGGGTGCCAACACGCAACCTTGTCGAACACCTCTTGCTGTTGGAAAACTATCGGTCACCTGGCTCTGGTTGCCCCATCTCACCTGCGCATAATTATTATCATGAAGTTTAATCAAGACTGCGAGCAGTTCAGGAGGCATGCCTTGTTCATAGAGCGCTCGCCATAACCTATCTCGAGGGACAAGATCAAAGGCCGCCTTTAGATCGACGAAGGCTGCATAGAGTGTACCGCCCCCTAAAGTCACCCATTTCCAGTATATTGTGGAAAACCTAAAAACTTGATCAACAGTGCTGGTAGAGGGTCGGAAGCCAGCCTGTAAAGTAGACATGACTCCCGATTCCTCCATCCAGTTCTGTATCCTAAGAAGTATCACCCTAGCCACAACCTTTTGGATGCAGGCAATTAGGCTAATCGGCCTGTAGTTGGCTGGATCAGCACGGTCCCCCTTTTTAAAAATGGGTATAATTTCGGCTCCCCGCCAGATATCCGGCAGGGCAGTGCCTTTCGCAATGGCATTAGCCAACAATTCTATATAGGGGACCCAGACTTCTTGATTGTGTAAGAAAAGATCTGCTGGGATTTTATCTAGGCCCGGGGCCCTACCTTTAGGTATTAAGCTAAGGGCATGTTCCACATCTTTCTTTGTGAACGTTAATGGGCTTGTAGATTTGGAACAGCTGGCGAAATCCAAAACTACTGTGGGTGCGGTATTTAAATTAGCAAACTGGGACTTAAAATACATTATCCATCTTTCTGGGGGGACATGATTTTCAGGCTGAGGTTTTTGGTCCCCCTTTCCCCACCTCACAAGATGCCAAAAGCCCGTCATATCTCTAAGCTTGCTTGCTTCGTACAGCTTATCCCAGGCTTTTTTGGCAACGTATTGCGCCCTTTTATAGTGTTTCCTAGCGCCCTGTATAGCCTCCCTATCAGTAGATCGCACTGCTAGCGCTAGAGATTTATATGCTGACCTACAGTTTTTGTCGTAACACGAGTCAGGTTTCCGCCTGCCTTTGCCGGAAGGGTTCTTCTTTAAAGTACTAAAAAATTTACCCAGTTTAAAAAAAAGGGTTGAGTGTATTTGGACTACCCTGGTGTCGCGATCTTCATAAGATAACTGACCCTGTATTTCGACAATTGCTTCTTTGACCAAGGCTTCCATTTCGTTAATAGACTGAGGACTACCCAGACATTCAGCCCATCTTAACCGCCTTGTGTCATTTGTCATGACAATGTCATCTGTTCTATTGTCTTTCAGAGCTACTTCTCCCTTTAAGAGGAATAACTCAAGACTGAGCGGATTGTGGTCACTCTCTATTCGTTGAATTATGGTCATGTCACATACAGAGGACCAAAATTCAAGATTCACTAATATATAGTCGATTCTGCTTGTGCTCAAGCCGTTATTAAAAGTGGGATTACCCTGCTTATCCCCTCGCGTTCTCCCGTTAACGGCTCTTAGCCCGCATTCAAGACTAAAGATCTTAAGTTGGAGGGCTGCTTGGGTCCACCTTTTTATTGGGGGTATATTTAATGGGGGAATTTGCCAACAAGTGTCTTCAACCTCTGTGAGTTCTAGGTCACTATGATCCAGAGGCTCAAAGGAGCAATTAAAATCTCCGCATATTAATACATTAGCTCCTCCCCTCCATGTTCTTACATAGTGTCCCAGTGCCTCAACCACCTCTGAGGTTTTACCCCCAGGTTTTCCCCTGGCGTATACATTGAAGATGATTAATTCGCCAAAAATGGGGGATTTAAGCTTGACCACCAGTATATCCTTGGAATCGGTTATGAGTTGGGATGTTGTATATCTGTCGTCCTGCTTGACCCAAGTTGTCAGGCCCCCCATAGGTCTTCCCTTGCAGGAGTGGATTGCCGCTATCGCGAATTGAAGGTACCCTTGTCTATATTGTGGTTCCACTGCCCAGGTGTCCTGCATAGTAACTATCAAATAATTATCTATGAAGGTGGCCCATTCCCTAGAAGCCATCTTATTCTTGAGGCCTGCCACATTCCAGGATGCCAGGAACTGTCCCCCCATATGTGTCTGTAATACATTGTGGGCCTTAGTGCCCCTTGAACGAACTTCCCCAGGAAGATCATTGTGCCCCGACTGAACCCTTGCAGTCTTCAAATCACACATGTGTTTCTGGTGCATTCAGGTACTCACGTACGCAGTACTCAATGACTGATAAATTCCCTCAACTGCTACTTATACAGTTATCCGTGCACTGGATGTGTATGTTTGCACTCATGAAACTAGCCAGTCACTTTTCATCTTGTCCTGTACTTATCTAGTGACTTACAGTTGACTTATGTAATAGTGTGCTGCTTTGTATTGGGCTAGGCCCAACTGTCATGCACTTATAAAAACACCCAAATACTCACTGTGCAGTCTTATAATGATGCAGGCGCTACATATGCAGTACTGTAATCACTCAGGCATTACTTCAGCACTGATGCAATCATTTACAGAGTATTTTTCTCCACCTCTCTTCTGCCACTGTGCCCACCTGTTCATCCTTTCTATATGTCATCTGCCTGCTTCTGCAAATATGTTCTCTCTTTCTGCACCTTTATTGGTTCTTTATGCAGTGATCTGTCTTCTTCCTGCACCTCTAGGAAATGTATGTTTAAAAGTAGAATACTACAAAATGTGTTGAAACAAGGGAAGAAATTTAAAAGAAGATATGCATTTTTAAAAAGAAAAAAAGGATTGAAAGTATAGTTGAAAAGGCTTTTGAATTGAAAAGATTATTCATTTTAGTTTTAAAGAGAATGCGAACATTAGATAAAGCAATGCATTATATGAAGAAGATAACTAAAAGGAAAAGGCTAATCAACACAGCTAAATTTCGTAAAAGTTTTTGGGTGAATGAGAGCATACTACTACTGCGGAAACTTTTTTTTAATGAAGAGAGCTATTTTCATAATAATACATTAGGTCACACAGATGATACCTGTGGTCTTGGTTATGAGGTCAAGAACGGTTATGCAATTGACGAAGAAAAGATGGTTCCTAGAAATATGCTGAAGAAGTTCAAGGGAGACTTACTCAAGCTCCAGTGTTTACATGGGATTGTAGTAGTATTTGTAGAATATGACAGGAGTCTATTGATATTTTATGACATTTCTTAGGAAATTATACAAAAAAATGTATTAAACAAAGATTAAGATGTTGCAAGGTCTAGATCCTTGCAAAGAGAGAACAAATATTGACTTACAAGGTCATTCTCTGGCTTGTCTTTATAGAAAAGTGTGTCAAAGTGTTTTTCATCATTTGAGAATGTTAGCAATACATCACTCAGTATGGAGGAAGTTAGTAAGAAGATTGTACTATGTTAAAAGTCCGGCAATAATTTTAAGTGACTTAAACACTGCTCTTTTACATGGGTCAGTGTCAGATGTAAAAAAAGTTTTGATGAAATAGAGTTTTGTTACTTTGGTCCTGAACAGGAGTGTGGAGAAAGTGAGAGTTTGATGTTGAAGAAGGTGGAAGATAGTAGAACTGAAAAGTTTGAAGACGAAATTACAAAGTATAAGGTAATTTGCTGTGAAAGACCAAACTAAGGGCCTCATTAGGATGGTGCTGAATCCGCATCCTCCTGACCGGCGGAAGCCACCGCCGGCCCGGAGGATGCGGATTCACCGCCGCTGCCACATCAATGTGGTGGGACCAGCGGCGGACGGCAGGGCCGTCCGCCGCTGATCCGCGGGTTTTGCCGGGCCATTTGGTGGCGGTGTCTGCAAGACACCGTCAGCCAAATTAGGAAGCATGAGTAAACATGCTTTTCCGCGGCGGTTTTCCGCCGTTGAAAAGCATGTGGACCTTTGCTTCTGGGGGGCCCTTGAGGGCCCCCAGGGTAAAGGGGGATTGGGGGTGCACATGGGGGGTACCTATGGTACCCCCCTGCATTTGCATGCACAAAGCGGCAGGCACCGCACGGTGCCTGCCGCTTTGTGCATGTAAATGTGAAACATGCTTTTTTAACCTTGCGGCGGGTGCTGCTTCAAGCAAGGTTAAAGATCCAGGATGTGACCGCCAGGGTGGCGGTCACATCCTAATTTGCATGCAGGGACCGCCGCTGCTCATGCGGACGGTCCCTCTTCCACGGGGGTGGCGGACGGACGCAGGTCCGTCCACCATCCTAATGAGGCCCTATGTGTGTATTTGTTGTCGCCGTACTCACTATAGAAAACAAACTAGAAATGTTGATCTGTATTTAAAAAGAAAACAATGATAAGTAGAAGGAATTTGGTGCTTATTGGTGATGGAAGATTGTTTTGAGTTGGGTAGTGATCAACGTACTTGTATATATTGTTATACCAAATTAGAGGAGAACAAAATACCAGCTAGAGCTGTACATAACAGCCTAGAGTTGGTAGCTATTCCTCCAGAACTGGTAGACTTAAACACATATGAGTCTATTCTGATTCAATCTCTGCACCAGTTTCAAGTTATTGTTCGTATGGAGCCTAAAACAGGTAAGCTGCATCCGTCAGATTTACAAGGAGGCTTAAAGGGAAGAGTTGTGCATTTACCTTTAGATTTTTTTTTTTAAAAGCTTGAAACTGTTGGTGTAGAAAAAGATGAAACTTAACCTCTAGTTATTCTAGTTAATGGTGTTCATACGAAGAGTCGGAAAATATGGCAAGAATTAGTAGATGTTAGCAAAGTGCAAAAGGCTACGTTATATCTCACAAAAAACAATGATTACTAAAAAAATGTGTATGTGGACGAAGAAGAAATCGATTTAGTTGATGATAGTGAAATTTCATGTGGCCAAATTGAAAAAGTGGATATGTCCAAAAGTGAAGAAATGTATGAACATTATAGTGTACATCCTTTACATTCAAGGAAGTTATTGGAAAAAATATTGAATTATTCCAAATGAAGAAAGCAAAGGGAACTCCCATCATGAGTGTTTGGGAAAGAAGTTTGGAAGCTTGTTGTTTTCCACAGCTCTTCCCCACTGGAAAAGGTGGATGATATGACGAACGACCAGTACAGATACCAGCATCAGAATATCGTACAACAAGATTGTACTCAGAAGATTTAAGATTTTTACAATATATTATATGTATGTTTCAACTTTTGTTGTGGACCTTCTCAAGTGTTTGGTTATTTGAAAACCACTAAAAGTTACCAGAGGTACATATAATACAAGCTTAAGTACAGTAAGTTCTACTGAACTTAGAGTAGTGTGTCAAGGGCTTAAGCACACCCTGTCAACAACTCAAGAGAGTTTAGTAGGTAAACAACTAGAGTAGGTAGTGCATACACCACACCTCACTAGTTATGTCTTCAGTGCCAGGACCTAGTGTGTCCTTGCCAGATGTCAGTCAATTACAGACATCTAAGTATTACACATTCCCTTTCTCTGAGTTAAGGGCTCTGTGTACTATGAGAAAACTGAAGACTTGCAAAGGTGCCACCACCCAACGCCTCAGAGAGGTATTACTGTTAGATGACCTTAGCAAGGCTTTAGGGCCTGAAGGAGCAGACAGTGGGGTGAGAGCAGCAGATGAGGTAGATCCCAGTGGTTCACTCTCACAGGATCAAGACTCTGATGCTGACCAGGCAGGTGAAAATGACCTAGACATGGACAATCCATCTCCTACTGGAGATGGAGATGGAGGCCCAGTGGGTCCCTTCTTTGTCCCCCCAGGAAGAGCTGGGGGTGTGCCTAGAAGGCCAAAATCACCTAAAGTGGAATCTAGCCATTCTGACACATCTGTAGGGACCTCTGTCTCTTATCATAGGAGGGGCACCTCCCTGGAGAAGAGAAACCATCAGATGAGACTTGAAGAAGCTCAACTGTGAATAAGGAGAAGGAAAGTAGCCTTAGAAAGGGAATTCCTAGAGCTGGAAAGAGCAAGAAAAAAAGATAGGACTAGAGTCTCATGGTGTCAGCATCTTCCCTAGTGGTAGGGATAGATCTTATGACCATAGAAACTTAAGCAATATTGTCCCTCCCTACAAGATTGAGGATGATATCCACAAATGGATAACTGCACTGGAAAGGGCCTGCAAAGTACAGAAGGTCCTCCAGGTGCAGTGGGGAGCAATCTTGTGGCTCTCCTTTGCAGACAAAGGTAGAGACACGCTCCTTACTGTAAGAGAATAGGAGGCTGATGATTGCAAAGTCCTGAAGAGTGCTCTAATAGATGGGGTTGGCCTAACCACTGAGCAGTATAGAATACAGTTCAGAGATACCCAAAAGACACCGACTCAGGACTGGGTTGACTTTGTAGATTGTGCTACTAAGGCTCTGGAAGGCTGGTTACTGGGCAGCAAGGTGCATGCCTTTGTAGAATTGTACAATTTGATTATGAGGGAGCGGATCCTTAATAATTGTCAAAACCAGCTTTTACACCAGTACCTGGTGGACTCTGATCTAACCTCTTGACCCCTCCCCAAGAATTGGAAAAGAAGGCAGACAAATGGGTCAGAACTAGGGTAAGGCCTAAGAATCAAGGTGGTAACCAGAAGAAAGATTCTACCAAGTCCCAAGAGATAGGTGGGGATACATCAAAAGACAAATCCCCTACAGGGCCCTAAAACCTACTTCTGGGGGTGGGTCCCAAACTCCTTCCTCTCCTGAAAAGAAACCATATTGCCATGCCTGTAAAAATCCTGGACACTGGAAAACTGATGCCTGTTGCCCCAGGATTGGCAATAAAGAAAATGTTCCTCATACAAATGCTACCATTCCTCCTGTGTTGGACTTGGCCCTTTTGGCAGGTTCACCCCTGAACTTTGTGCCTGTAAATATGACATAGTGGTAGTGATTTCTCGTCTCTGTGCACTTTTGCACTGTGGCCCAGTGTAAAGTGTGTGCGCTCTCTGAGTACGTTTGGTGAGATTGGCCTGCCCTCCCATAGGAATGCATGGGGGATATGTGTGTCCATGGTAGTTCCTGATGTGTGGGGAGTGCAGGGTCGAGTTTAGTATGTGCGAACTCGTAACATTAAATGCTGCACGGCGGTGTGTGCAGATGTAATGTGACTAGTGTAGAAGTGCCACTTTTAGAAGTTGGCATTTCTGTGTGCAGTGAATGTGAATTGACTGTCTGGTCTGGCTTGTGATTGACAGGAGCTGGCTGGTGTGCTTGGCTCCAGGAGTCAGGATGGGTCTGCCCGGTGGTGAATGGGGAGATCTGCATGTAGATGGGAGGGAGAAGCTGCACCTGGGACCTGAATAGGGCTAGGCCTTCCCTCCACAATGCTGGCTCCACCCCCTGTGGTGTGTCTGATGTCCCTGGCCTGTCCTGTGAATAGGGAGAAGGGCTGAGCAAAACTAAGTGCTCCAGAACCAGTTGCATCTGGTTCTCCCCTTGCCTGCACCTTTGAGACAAAGAATTTCTGCGTATAAAAGCTGGGCTGTGACCCCATGAAAATGTTCTTGTTCTTTGACTTGAAACTACTAGGGGCGTGCTGCTGCTGGGGCCCAGTGGAAGGCTTGCCTCCCAGGGCCCTGCCCTGCCCCTGGATGCTGGAGGACTTCTTTGGGACCCTTCTGCCCTCTTCACCTGGGAGAAGCTTGTTGCTGGGACCCTTTTTGCTTCAGGGGTCATTCCTTGGGGGCTCGGTGGTTTCTGTGCCCCCCAGCACCTTGTGAGCGCTTTATTTTTATTCGTGGGCACATCGCTGTTATTTTCCTATAAGGAAGCGCTCCTGCCTTTTTACTTGCAGGGCAGGTGCCCACCCCGCCTATTTTGATATTTATTTGCAGGTGCCACACTGCATTCTGTCTGCTTATTTTTATTGATGACTTCGGGTGCCCACCCCGATTATGGCCAGTTCTTTAATTGATCCCTAGTGGGTGCCAAACCGCATACTACATTCATTTTCGAGCACCGAGGGAGCCTACCCCTCATTGTCGCTGCTGCCGCCCAGCCACGACTGCCCGGAAGTCAGGCAGGCTGCTTGCAACATGGGCGGGGCCTGCGGCTGGGCCAGGGGAAGCAGGAAGCAGCACAAGTGTTGCGGGGCTGCCATGAGCTTGAGGGAGCCCCGGAAAAGAAGTAGCCCAGAGTTGCGAGTGCTCCCTGCCTTAAGTCCCGGTCCCGAGATGCGGGACCGGGTGAAGAAGGGCACCGCCTCTGGAAGGAAGAGTCCTGTGGCAGCAGTTACCCGGAAAGAGAAGTCCCCTGTGCTGGAGCCTTGTGAGTTAGGGCTGGGCAGGGGACATGGACGCATTTTCACTCCCCCGCTCCTCGAGGGAGCAGGATTCGTTTTCGATGCCGGTGCAAGTCACCGAGTTAGAGCGGCCCTGTGTGCCCAGTGTGCCACTCCAACGATGGGGCATTGCTTTGTGTTTTAAGGGGCCCGTGAAGTGCCAGTCAGGGCACCATGTCTCTCCCCGAGTGGCCCCGTCCTGCAGCGGGCCGCTCCCCTACTTTTGCCATGATCTTCAGAGCCTGAATGTCTCCACCTACGGCCAACTTTTTCCTGAGGTCCAGGGGGGCCCGTGTTCCCCAGAGCCAGATGGTTACCACAATTCTTGTGTTCCCGGGGCCTTAGGGGGCCATGCTTCATTATCCAGGGGCATAGCTGATTTCAGAGCCTAGAGGGCTCCAGCATTTGGCGCAAGTTGCTCTAAGGGCCAGTGAGAGCCCATGTTGCAGTTTACAGGTCACATCTGCCCAGCAAGTAGTGGGCAGCTGCACCGTTTAGGCTCAAATGGTGCGAGAGTCCCTGAGAGGGACAGTAGTCGCACAGAGGTGCCAGGCCTTCCACAGGTGCACAGAAATTAGTGCCAGCTGCGTCGTTTAGGCCTCCCATTTATTGTTCCCAGCTGCCCGGCAAGTAGTGGGCAGCTGCAACATTTATATTGTGTGCAGTGGCGCACCCTGGACCTTCGCTGCTTAGGCAGCAGCCCTGACTTTTATGGACATAGGGCATTTGAGCCCCTTTATGGATGGCCAGTTGGCCAGGGGCGTTGTTCCATTTATAGGGCGCCAGGCCCTAATGTGATTTATGTGCTAAATGCTTCTAGGGTGCTAGGAAATGTATGGTGTATAGTATGTTTTGGGCACCCTGTTTGATACCTCTAAAATATGGTTTATGACTATGAGGTTGTTTTACCTATCTTGGTTTGTGTTAGGGAGAGTATACTTCCCTGTGCGATTTATACCCCTAGTGTAATTTTTACTTAGGTGGTTAGGGTCTAATGTATTTAGACTTGTGGGATACTGTGCCTGTTATGATTTATATTACAGCTTGACGCTGAGTACAGTATCTGCCAGGGATTACTGGCTGTGTTCTAAGTTCATATGTAATTCTTTTACTATTTCTTTACATAGTGCTAATTCTGACAGTGGCCCACGTGGCACTGTCATGTGTAAATAATCCCTTGTAAATATTGCCCGTGCCAGTTGGCACAATGTATATTGTGTGATTACTCTCTGATGTGTTTTGAGAATACAAAGGCTATTTTTGATATAACCTTGTGTGGAGTTCCTTTTGTGGGGGGCCTGGGATGTTGTTGCTGGTGGGTGCGTGGGCAAATGCTTTACCCATTGCCTCTGGAATCAGCCTTACTGCTCGTGCCAAGCTACCAAGGGGGTGAGCAGAGGTTATCTTTGGAGTGTAACTCCCTTGCCCTAACTAGAGTGGTGGTCTCTGCCTGGCTTTGGCGCAAGCCTCAGCCAACCGGAGATCCCATTTCTAATATCCTGGCAATACTAATAGTAATCCCCCAGGTAGTAGTGTTGTACCCAAAAAGATAGGTGCATTCTGATGGGGAACAGAGGTGGGCCCTATATTAGACAGGCTCCCCTCACAAGCTTAGTCTGTGATGGTGGCCTGGGATTTGCCACCTTTACCATATGTCCCAATGCTTTGGGCAGGTACAGACTGGAGTCCAAAATCAATGGTCAGAAAGCTGTGGTGTATAGGGACACAGGGTCTAGTGTCACCATGGATACAGGGAAGCTAGTTCCCCCTCAGCAGCTTTACCTGAGTTTAGTTACAAGGTGAGCAACATAGATGGTGTCATCACAGATCACCCCATGGCCATAGTCAATCTTAGCCGGGGAGGTGTCACAGGCCCAAAGAGAGTGGCAGTGTCCCCAAACTTGCCTGTAGATTGCCTAAAGGGCAATAATCTGGAAATTTCAGCCTGGGCTGAAGTTGAACACCAAGCCCATCTGAGAATGCTGGGAATCCCTGAGAAAGTTAGTGGGGCTGTGATGGCCACATCCCAACCCCAGGGAAAATTTGGAGTGATGAAGCCTGAAAGAATGGCCCACTCTCCACCACAAGAGAGCACAAGGGATGAAGAACAGTCTTCTTCCCTCTAGTCTATAGGCCAGGGTCAGCCTACTCAGGGAACTGATCCTACCCCTAGTGAAGTAACAGCCCCAGAGGTAGTCAGGCCTGTCCTGGCAACACCTTTGATGGCAGGGGACCCTTCCAAGGTGGTACCCACTCTGAAGCAGGTAACCTGCCCCTTTTTGCCCTGCCTCCATGAGCCCAGGGCTGAAAAGGTCAGGGAGGTCAGTGGACCCCATAGAGCTCCCTTTCCAGAGGAACTCCCATCAATTGATTATGGGCACCCAGTCTAGCAGCCCTAGCCAGGTGAGAATTCCTCAACTTCCTGAGGGATCCCTTTTGACATTGAATAGCGACCACCCCAGATGGACTCTGTTGGGCAAAGGCAAACTTGGGACCCAGTGGTCCCCAACCTACCATGTCCCTCTAGTGACCCAACCAAAAGAACCCAACCTCAAGCTATAGGCAGCCAAAGGTTGACCCTTAGAGCAAAGTATAACTAAGTCATGGAAAGAAAGGCACCCATGGTGACCAGTGATCTGAGGAAACTGAGAACAACCCTAGTAGGGCCTCACTTCCCCACTCAGACACCTCACCAGCCTTTTACTTTACCAAAACACACCACAGGTAGTAATTCCCCATGGTGGAGACCCTCAATGTCCGATCCCTCCATAAACATTCCACCAAAATCTGGGACATCCTCGACAGCACCACCTCGGAAGTAGCGTTCTTCACCAAAATATGGACCAACACCACCTTGGGATCGTACATCGCCATCACTATTCCCCAAAGATACAAGATCTCCAGGAAGGACTGCCCCACACGCCCAGGAGGAGAAATTACCATCATCCATAAATCCAACCTCCGCCTGATCACACTCCCTGACAAGCCCACAGACCTGGTGGAACACCTTCACTTCAAGATACTGGCCAGCCCTACCATCCCTCATCTACCGGCCCCCTGGACCCCGTGGACCGTTCGCCAACTCCATCACAGACATCATCTCATGCCATCGCGTCCACCAACCACACCCTACTGGGAGACCTCAACTTCTACCTCGACAACTAACTGGGCCCCAGCACCACATTCCTCCTGGACAACCTCCACAATATTGGACTCCACCAGATCGTGACCAAACCCACACACTAAGCAGGACACACCCTCAACCTCCTCTTCACAAAAGGTAACTCCATCACCTTCAGCCACACCACCGAACTCCTATGGACTGACCATCGATGCGTCCACTTCACCCTCAGAACACCCACCATCCACAGACACCTGCACCTGCTCCCATGAAGAAACTGGACCAGAATCACCTATGACCAGCTAACCTCATCCCTCAGCAACTCCACCCCAACCATCGCGGAAAACAACGACCCCAACACCGCAGCCCAAACCCTGCATAGATGGAACAACAACACCCATGCCAAGAAAGCCAGGTGGTTTACCACCAAACTTCAAGAGTCCAGGCGCACTTGCCGCCGCATCGAAAAGGCATGGAGGAACACCAACTCCACAGAAGCCTACAACAACTTCAGAGTGGCCACCAAAGCTTACCACCAACTCATCAGAAAAACAAGGAAACAATCATTTGAAGACAGAATCTCCAATCATGCACACAACAGCAAAGAACTCTTCAACATCATCAAGGAGTTAGCCCACCCCCCCAGCGAGTCCACCGACATCCATCCCTCACAAGACCTCTGTGACAAACTCAGCACCTTTTTCCATCACAAAATCAAGAGCATCTACAACAACTTCGACGAAGACAACCAACACACTGAACCCTCACCAACCACCCGACACCCTGAGGCTAGCGAACAACAACTAGACAGCCGTCACCACCGAAGAGACACTGAGGACGATGAAGTCAACCCACTCCGGGGCCCCCAAGGACCTCTGCACCCACCACATTTTTAACAGAGCCTAGGACACCATCGCACCCATGCTCTGCCACACCATCAACCACTCCCTGGCAACGGCCATGTTCCCCGATGACTGGAAACACACCGAGGTCAACCCCATCCTGAAGAAACCCTTGGCAGACCCCACCAACCTCAAAAACTACAGACCCATCTCCCTGCTCCTGTTCCCAGCGAAAGTCACAGAGCAAGACATCAACAGCCAACTCGCCACATTCATTGAAGAGCGCAACATCCTCGACTCCTCCCAATCTGGCTTCAGGAAAAACCACAGTACGGAAACTGCCCTCACTGCAACAGACAACATCCACACCCTATTGAACAAAGGAGAAACAGCAGCCCTCATCCTCCTTGACCTCTCAGTGGTGTTCAACACAGTCTCTCACCGCATCCTAATACGCAGACTGCACAACGCAGAGATCCAAGACAAGGCCCTCAACTGGATCTGCTCCTTCCTCTTCGGCAGACCCTACACCTACCACCTGCGGAGTTCCCCAGGGGTCCTCCCTCAGCCCTACACTCTTCAACGTCTACATGGCTCCGCTCACCCCCATTGTCAGAACCTACAGACTCAAGACTGTGTCATACGCAGACGACACCCAACTCATCCTCTCCCTATCCAACAAACCTAATACCGCCAGACACAATTTTCAAGAAGGCATGGAAGCCGTCACAAAATGGATGAAAAACAGCTGTCTACAACTAAACACCAACAAAACAGAAGTACTCATCATGGGCCCAAACCCCGACGCATGGAACGACACCTGGTGGCTCCCCACCCTCGGAAACCCGCCCACCCCGATGGACCTCGCACACAAACTGGGAATCATCCTGAACTCCGAGCTGAAAATGGAGCACTAGATCAACTCCGTCTCGTCCTCCTGCTTCCACACCCTCCACCTCCTACGTGCGACCTTCAAATGTATCCCCCTCTAACACAGAAAGACCGTCACTCACGCCCTGGTCACCATCAGATTTGACTACGGTAACGCACTCTATGCCAGAAAAAACAAAAACCTCAACTGCAAACTACAGAACATCCAGAACGCTGCCGCAAGACTGGTCCTCGACCTGCCAAGACACTGCCACATCTTCCAGCACCTGTGCACACTCCACTGGCTCCCCATTGAAGCTAGGGTCACCTTCAATATGCTCACCCATGCCCACAAGGCCCTCAGCATACCTGAACATCCGACTCAAATTCAACGCACCCCAAAGGACCCTACAATCTGCCCAGCTCTCCTACGCTGTGGTCGCCCACATCAGAAAGACCAGATCGAGAGGCCGCATCTACTCCTACCTCGTGGCCCGAGCCTGGAACGCCCTGCCGCTCTACCTCAGATAGACAACATCGCTCCCCATCTTCGCAAGAAACCTCAAAACCTGGCTCTTTAACAGATCCCCCTTGATGGACTGGAGCCTGCTACCCTCTCCCCCCAGCCCTTTGTGGCCCTTACGGGTGAGTAGTCGTGCTTAACAAAGCCTGAATAATTTATTGAGGAGTTTATCTTTAACATGTTTCTGCAAAGGAATTCATGGACAAAGTACAACAGAGAGATGATCATTTAGAATCTCAATTGATTAATTTAATGGCATGTCAACATGGTACTAATGAGCATTGGTATCGCCGTCATGGAGAATGTACATGCATGTTAAGGAACATAGGAACCCCTACATGGTTTGTCACGCTAAGCTGTGCTGAATACTAATGGGATGATTTACTTGAATTTCTTCGAGAAGCAAATTAAAATATTAAAAACATTGAATAAAAAACAGCTGGTGAGCTGTGTTCCTTGAATCCAGTTAATGTGTGCAGATATTTTAATCATAGGTTTCAAGCTATGATGTCTTTTATCAGCAATAAAAACAACCCACCACTTGGAGAAGGTATTGATTTTTTGGTGAGAAAGGAGTACCAAGCTAGAAGTGCTCCTCATATATATATGCTTTTTTTTTTTTCCTCATTTGCCACATCCTCGTTCCAAGAAAGAGCCAACCACCTTATTGTCCTCTTAGAGAGAGACAAGAGAGTGATCCCATCCTACACCCGGACAGACGTACCGAATTGGCGGGAGGTACTTTCAGGAAGATCTTACTCCATCAAGGCATATTTCAGCCTGTTGGCCTTAGATACGTGTAGTGATCTGACAGACCCCCGTCTGGACCATGGAGTGTAGGGGCATAATCATCGGACCCTGGGGGAAAAAAAAAAACCCCGTAGGTCCGAGTAGCTTTTCATTTCCACTTGACTAACAGATTCCAAAAGGCAAGGCTCTGAGAGCTGCAGGATCTAGCTATGTTTACTCTTGATGTTTCGTAGAGAGATGACAGCCAGTCTGCGTGGGTTGGTGAAATGGAGTCGGACCAATGTTTACATATTTGCCGTCTTGCCAGAAGGATTGCATAGAACAAGAAAGTCCTTGCCAACCCCGTAATGCTGTCTTCCAGACCAAGTATGATTAAGACCAAACTTAGAGAAATCGGTATTTTAAGAATTGATTCCAAGGTAGCCTTGACTTCGTCCCAATACGTCGTGATGCAGGGGCAATCCCGAAACCTATGGATATCAGAGGCGGCAGGGAGGAGGCACTTGTTGCAGCACTATCCTGGCTGGAATTTGGAAAGCCTTTGGGGGAGAGATATGCTCGGTGTGCAATAAACAGATGGTTGCATCTTTACCATACTGGCTTGACAGTTTTGTAAAGGAGACTAAAAGATCTAACCCATAGGTCCTCACCCAGTGCACCTAAGTCACTTTCCCACAACTCCAATGGGAGATTAAATTCACCGTCTGCCTCCTCCATTATGGACCAATACCAAAAAGCCACCTCCTTACACCCTGTCTGCCTTTCTACCAGGTGTTTTTCTAGAAAGCTGTATCTCCCAACCCGAGCATTTTTCCTTAACTGCTCCCGGGACCAACTGTCCAGTTTGTAAGTATTTGAATCTAGATAAGACTGGGCTGACTCTTTCAAAGAGCGCCTCCCATTCTACCAAAGAACCTCCTGCCATAAACTCTCCCCATCTTAGAACCCCTGCCTCTAGTAGGGGGACTGCAAGACTATATTTTAGACAGGGGATGAGCCCTGGAGAATCCCAGATTGGGGGAGGTTGGAAAAATATGCCAACCCAATTCAGGCTCTAATTTGAACCGATTCTCTCACCAGTGATTGTAAAATCTTTAGTCTCACATTTTAAAAAAATCTCTGGTGTCCCAACTTAAACAAAAATCTGTCAAGTGGAAGATTAGCCCCACTCAGCATGGCCCTAAACATTTTCCCCTTTGAATTGTCTTCAGGGGTCTTAAGCAGCATCCTGGAGTGGGATAGCTGGAATGCCCAGGCTTAGTATTCTAGGTCTGGCAATGCAAACCCTCCCTTCTCCCTCTTCCTCCTTAATTTTATCCAGGCCAACCTTACTGTTTTGTAGCCCCAAATAAAGGAGTTAATTTCCTGCTGACATTCATGAAGCTGTTTAGAATCAAATGCCAGTGGAATAGAATTAAAGATGAACGTAAATTTAGGGAGAATGGACATTTTTATTAGGTTTGTTTTCCCATACACATTCAGGGGGAGAAAGGACCATGCTCTCAATAGTGCCTTAGACTCCCGGAGGACCCAGTCTAAATTGGTCTGAGCAAGCGTACCGATATCGTGGGTAATTCTAACACCCAGGTACCTAATTGAGGGGGTCACTGGAAGATGTAAGTTATCAATATTCCAGGTCATAAGCTCAGTTTTGCCCGCATTAATTTCATACCCTGAGACCCACCCGAAATCCTCCGCCTTGCTTACAACCAACGGGATAGCCCGGGCAGGGCCTGTGGTGTAGATGAGGATATCATCGGCGTAAAGTCCGACTTTCTTCTCCCAATCGCAGAATTTAAAGGACGGGATGCTGCATTCATTTTTCAGAGTCTGGACAAAGGGTTCAACATAAATATTAAATAGGAGGGGAGAGAGGGGACAGCCCTGTCTAGTGCCGCTCATAATTTGAAAGGGGTCAGTACGGGTGCCGTTGACCAAAAGACTAGCCCTGGGGTTTCTGTATTGAAGATTAATTGCATATGCTTTTATTGATTAAAGATGCACCTATGTTTTGAGCTGATTCAGATGACACTGTTTTTAAGACAACAAGTTTTACGGTTTTAAACTCATTTATGTGGCAAATACTGTCGACAGAAATACAAATGAAAGGAAAAGCTTAATACTAAATGTCGTTTTGGATTTCTACGTCAAGTAATATCTAAAGGAAGAGGTAACAGTTTCATGTCAGCAGTGCGGCATACTATCACTAGAAAATCTCAAAAAAATACTTACAATTTAAAAAGAAGTGAACAATCAAAGTGTATTAATGGTATTAATCCAGTGATTGTCTCGATGTGGAATGAAAAAATGGATATCCAGTATGTTGCAGATAATTCCATTGATGTTGCTCGGTATGTAACGTCATATATAACAAAATCTGAGAAGATAGAGTTGAAAGAAATGTAGAAGAAATTTCCCATGAGAAGACTGTAAGTAAGAAATTATACAGTTTTAGTTTGAAGATGTTGTCCCATCGAGAGATTGGATCCTACGAATGTTCTGATCGGTTGTCCTCTGCAAGTTTATATTCAAAGTCAAGAGGAATCATTTGGGTTAGTCTATGTCTTGCTGGAACACGAAATAGAGTACTTAAATCTGTACAAGAAATTGAATATTTAGCATTAAATGATCCGGAAAGCAGGGATATTGTTAAAACAAACATGTTGGACGCATACTATCTAAATAGAAGTCACTATCTTGAGAATATATGTCTCTATGTAGTACTGCAATATTACAGTTTTAAGAGCGATATTACAGAGAACATAAATGAAGAAAAATATGCAGTGATTGGTTTAGAGGATGTTTGATGAAACATAGTAAAGGAAATCTGATTAATCACAGGAAATTGAGTTACAATACACCAGATAAAAGGAAATTGTACTATTTAGCTCTTCTGCAACTCTTCAAGCCTTGGCGTACTGAAATGGAATTGCTTGGAGATTTTCGGTCGTATGAAGATTCTTTTAATGCATGTAAAGATACCATTGAATGCACAGTTTTTCAAAATTATCCACAAATGTTGAATGAAGCGCTCAACAAGAATCTACTATTCCAGCTTAGATTGCTAGAGACAGTTCTCAAGACAGTCAAAATTCTGCTCCACTAAGTCAAGATCCAATGGGAGAACAAATTCTTGAAAATAAAGCAGCAATTTCTTTGAGTGAAGTAGAAGTGACAATGCATCAAGCTCAACAGGACATTATAGAGTTGGAAAACTTGGAAGTAAAACTAAATATTGAACAGAAAGAAATATATCCGCAAGTTCCAGAACAGATCAACCATGGTTTACATCATGAACATAAAGAATGCAACTGCACATCATTTCAACCTATTCAAATGTATATCAGTGGTCAAGCTGGTACAGGAAAAAGTTTCTTAATTAAAGTTTTGACCAGTTATTTACAGAATCCCACTGAATCACGTTTATCTTGTGTTGTAACCGCTCCAACTTGGTTAGCAGCACACAACATTAAAGGGATTACATTACATTGTTTACTAATGCTACCTGTTGAACATGAAAACAAGCTGGAATATCACAGGCTTTCTAGAGAAGCTTGTTTGGAAATTTCAAGAGTACTTAAAAAAATGAAACTTCTGATAATTGATTAGGTGAGCATGGTCTCAAACCTAATTCTTGCATTTGTACATTTACGAATGCAGCAAATTAAAAAAAAAGATTATGAGGTGTTATTTGGAGGAAAATATGTGATTGTTTTCGGCGATCTACTGCAACTTACTCCTGTAAAAGGGGGACCAGTTTTTAAAACACTTCTGCATGAAGACACCAGGAAATGTTTGGGAAGTATTGGAAATGTCAACATTTGGTCATATTTCGAATACAAAGAACTTAATAAAAATATGCCGACAGGCAAGAGATGAAGATTATGGAAGCATCCTTCAAGATATAAGAATTGATGTTTTGACAGAACGTGGAACAGAAGCTTTGCAAAGTCAGCTACTTACAAACTTGTTTCCAAATGAAAATGTTGCTCCGGAAATAATATTTAAAAAAATTGGCGAAAAGAAATCTATAATCTGGTTAATGCCAACACTGCGAGAGTGTTTTACATACAATGAAGTACTACTAAAGCTGGAAAAACAACACATAATAAAAATGGGAGCCATTGATAGTATATAACACAAAGGAATTACTATTATTTTGACAGAAAAATTAAAAACAAAATTGGATTCTTTGGAAAAATCTATATCTAAGACTGCTTGTTTAGAAAAGAATTTATATATATGTGAAAACTGTCGGGTAATTTTACGGCGTAATTTGGATGTGGAAAATGGTTCAGTAAATGGAGCAATGGGAAAAATTGTTGATTTTTTATTTATCAAAATAGAGATGGAATTGAATTTTTAAAGATCAAATTTGATCAGATTGAAGAAGTAAATAGATTGGACATTGTTCTGTTCATTTTTTGCTTGTTAAAGATGTGTGAGTTCGTAGAAAAGAGTTTCCTCTTTTATTAGCATGTGCGGTGACCACTCACAAATCTCAAGGTTTAAGTGTAGACAGTGCTTCGGTAACCATTTGGAGGAAAGGCATATGTTGCATTGTCCCAAGTCAGAACTTTAGCTGGATTGTATTTGATTGATTTTGATGAGAGAAAGATTAGTGCCGATGTAAATTGTGTAAGAGAGTATAATCAGTTAAGAAGACTGTATGCTCCCAACTTAGGGTAATATCCTGTATATGAAAAGTGTGTAGCATGTCAAAAACAAACATATGAGACGCTCTGTAGTGAGGTTGAAAACAAGAAAAAAATCAACAGAGAGATGAGGTTGCAAACAAAAAGAAAAAGAACACTCTTGAAGATATTGTAGGATATCAGTCAGAAAATAGTTCCGGTATCAACTGCTATGCTTATGTAGTTGTGAACGTCATATTTTTTCGAGAAAGTCTTCAACAACAAATTTTGTAAAATCGAGAAGAAATATTTTGTTCTTTATTACATTCTATTCATGAAAAGTTGACAACTGATAAAACTAAAATCCAAAGTGCTTCTGGCATTCGGCATCTTCTAGATATATGTCTGGTTGTTCACAATTTACACAGAATGTACATCAAGATGCTCAGGAATTTGTAATGTGTATGCTTGCAGTATTGGAAGATGAAGAAATACAAATTTAAAATATGTTTGGACTACGTTACAGATGGGACCATAAATGTGATAGCTGTTCATTTTCTACTACCACTGAAATTGTCACTGAAAGATACACATACTTGACAATACCAGATTGCAAAACAGTGTCTTTTAACAAATTAGTATAATCATCTAATCAAATTTTGGAATGTTGTTACTGCAAATCTGAAATGTTTTCAACATTATTTATAGAAAGATTTGGACAATATATCATTTTAATGATACAATGTTGTAGAGCAGATGGAAAAAATTGGAAACTAAAATTAAAAATTTTGTGGCAAGCCAACTGTCAATATCAGAAGAACTTTCAAAGCAGTTGCAATTATTTTCCATGCTGGGCCATCTACAACATCTGGACACTATACCGTGTATTCAAAGTGCGATAAAGGATGGACCCATTGTAATGAATCCCATTTGGAATTCAAAAGTAGGTTGCCTTACGAATTACCAAATTAATATCTAATAATTTGTATGCCAAAGTTCTGAAAACATCATTTGGCCAATTGCAAAGGTTTCAACATGAATTAATGAGTATATTTTAGAAATTCTAAATACAAACAATTTCAGAAATATCATTCGGCCTGGTGGGAAGATTTGGATATACATTTGAAGTGCATTTTGGATATTTTCAATGCAAATTCAGTGTATACAGAAGATTTACTGTTTCAATTATCATTTTTATACTTTGATATTGTATTGCTTTTGAAAGAAGCAGTTCATGTATTTGTTCTTTGTCGTTCTTGCAATATAAATAAGAGTGTTTATTTCAGAAAATGCAAACAGATAGTTGAATTTGTTGTAAATATTTTGAGGAATGACTTGCTTTTTTAACAGACTTATTGATTGTATTTTTTTGACCGCTGTAACATGATGATCAAGATTGAAATCATTGTGTATGGTGAAATTCAATAGAGTCTGAAAAACGCAAAAAAGGCAAAGTGAATAATGTTATGTAATTGTAAAATATGTTATGTTTGTAAAAGTATAATATTATCTGTATTAACAATATTTTTTTCTTTTCTTTTACATAAACTAATTCTAAAGTACGAAAATAATTCAAATTTACAATATAATAAGCCACTGAAAAATGTGTTCAATCAGTTTCATCCCTTCTAAGAAAAAGGTAAGATTAAGTCACGCAAGCACTACCCATACACTGCTACAATCACCAGTGCAGTATCCATCAACTCCTCTAATTGCCTAGACACTGTTCATTCACATCTTCAATTACCCAGGTAGTAACCAAGCAGACCAGCAATACACCTGTCACTCCCCATGCACTCCTTTGATCACCCATCCAGTACCATGTACTTATCCAATCACTGCAGCATTATTCAAGCACTTATAAATTCACATTGTACTCTCCTTGCAGTACTCTAACCACATACTAATGCAATGACCCAGGCACTAACACATGTACTGCTACAATCCCCTGTACATTATCCATGCAGTCCTCTAAGCACCTAGACACTGCTCATTCATTCCTTCAATTCTCCTGGTAGTACCCATGCAGTCCAGCATCACCCCATGCACACCTCCAATCAACCAGCCAGTACCATGTACTTAAATAATCACTCCAACACTACCTAAGCACTTGTAAATTCACCATGCACTCCCATTGCAGTACTCTAATCATTCAGTCGGCACCCATATACTCATGCAATGACCCAGGCAGTAACCATCCACTGCTACAATCACCTATGCACTACCCATGCTGTTCTCAAAGCACCTAGACACTGCTCATTCGCTCTTTCAATTACCAAGGTACTACCCATGCCTTCCAGCCATTCCCCTGTCACTCCCCATTCACTCCTTCAATCACTCAGCCAGTACCATGTACTTTTGCAATCACTCCGCCAATACCTAAGCACTTGTAAATTCACCATGTACTCTCTTTCCATGACTCTAATCATCGAGTTGGTACACATGTACTCATGCAATGACCCAGACAGTGACCATGCACTGCTACAATCACCTGTTCACTACCCAAGCAGTTCTCTAAGCAATTAGACACTGCTCATTCACTCCTTCAATTATCCAAGTACCGCCCATGCAGTCCAGCCATCACCCTGTCACTACCTTGCACTCCTCCGATCACCCAGCCACTACCATGTACTTTTCTAATCAGTCTGCCAACAACCAAGCACTTATAAATTCACCATGTACTCTCCTTGCATGACTAGAATCATCCAATCAGTACCCATGTATTCATTCAATGACCCAGGCACTAACCATACACTGCTACAATCAGCTGTCCACTACGCATACAAACCTCTAACCGCCTAGACACTGCACATTCAGACCTTCAATTACCCAGTTAGTACCTATACAGTGCAGAAATCCTCTTGTCACTCCCCATGCACTCCTCCAATCACCCAGCCAGTACCATGTACTTAAACAATAACTCCATCACTACCTAAGCACTTGTAAATTCACCATAAATTCTCCTTGCAGTACTCTCTTTACAGTACTCTAATCCGTCAGTCGGTGCCCATATACTCATGCAATGACCCAAGCACTAACCATGCACTACTACAATCACCTGTGCACTACCCATGCAGTTCTGTAAGAAAATAGGCACTGCTCATTCCCTCCTTCAATTACCCAGGTACTACCCATCGCCTTGTCACTCTCCATGCACTCCTCGAATCACCCAGCCAGTAACATTTACCTTTCCAATCCCTCCGCCAATACCTAAGCACTTGTAAATTCACCATGCACTCTCATTGCAGTACCCTAATTATTCAGTCAGTACCCACATACCCATGCAATGACCCAGACACTAACACATGTACTGCTACAATCCCCTGTGCATTACCCATGCAGTCCTCTAAGCACCAAGACACTGCTCATTCATTCCTTCAATTCCCCTGGTAGTACCCATCCAGTCCAGCATCGCCCCATCACTCCCCATGCACTCCTCCAATTACCCAGCCATTACCATGTACTTAAACAATCACTCCATCACTACCTAAGCACTTGTAAAATCACCGTGCACTCTCCATGCAGAACTCTAATCATTCAGTCGGAACCTATATACTCATGCAATAAATCAGGCACACACCAATCACTACTACAATCACCTGTGCACTACCCATGCAGTTCTCTAAGCAATTAGACACTGCTCATTCACTTCTTAAATTACCCAGGTACTGCCCATGAAGTCCAGCCATTGCCCTATAACTTTTAATACACTCCTCCAATCACCCACCCAGTAACATGTACTTTTCCAATCAGTCCTCCAATACCCAAGCAATTATAAATTTACCATGCACTCTCCTTGCATGACTATAATCCTCCAGTGAGTACCCATGTATTCATGCATTTACCTAGGCTCAAACCATGCACTGCTACAATCAGCTGTCCACTACGCATACAAACCTCTAAGCGCCTAGACACTGCACAGTCAGACCTTTTACCCAAGTAGTACGGATACAGTGCAGCAATCCTCTGGTCACTCCCCATGCACTCCTCCAACCACCCAGCCAGTACCATGTACTTAGACAATCACTCCATCACTACCTAAGCACTTGTAAATTCCCCATGCACTCTCCTTGCCATACACTAATCATTCAGTCAGTACCCATATACTCATGCAATGTCCCAGGCACTAACCATACACTACTACAATCAGAAGTGCACTACCCACGCAGTTCTGTAAGAAATTAGACTGCGCATTCAGTCCTTCAATCACCCAGGTACTACCCATGCAGTCCAGCCATCACCCTGTCACTTCCCATGCACTCCTCCAATCACCCAGCCAGTAACATGTACTTTTCCAATCACTCCGCCGATACCTAAGCACCTGTAAATTCACCATGCACTCTCCTTGCTGTTCAACTCATTCAATTTTTCAATTACCCAGGTAGTACCCAGGCATTCCAGCAATCACCTAGACACTACCCATGCACTCATGGAAGCATGTACATACTACTGATGACTCATGTAATGGTCCAGACACTACCCATGTACTCATGCAATCACCAACGCACTAAACATGCAGTCTTCTAATCACCCAAGCACTACTGATATACTCATGCAATTACTTCTGCATTACCCATGCACTCTTTCAATCACTCAAGCTCTACATATGTTCTGATTTAATCACCCAGACGTTATCGTAAGATTATTTCTCTTTTTTGAAACAGATAAGGTAGTTCTGAAAACTCTTTTTTTCTTCTTTTTTTGTTTAGTACTTTGTTAACTCTATTTTTTAAAACAACATGGTGTTTTTATCAAAGAAAAAAAACAGGAAAGTGTGACACAACTGGTGTCTTAACTTTTCAAAACCAAAAACATTGCACAATCAAACAATTTGCAGTGATGGCTGCGAATAGCAAAAACAACACCATCCACAGACTGCTCCCCATAGCATAATGTCTTTCTGCATTTAATGCAGCGGTGCTCCACACAAGCAAATTCTGGCCTGATATCAGGTCCACGAGAAGACGAGTCAGCAGCAGATGATGTAGTGGCTTGCTGGTTGTCCTGCAGGGCTTGCTCAGCCAATTCTCTATTTCTTAGCTCCCGAGCCAGAGAACGAGGGTGAAGTGTTTGTAAGTGCTTAAGCACGCTTGAAGTACCACACAAGTACATTTTGTCTGATCCCAGCAATAGAATTTGCTCACAGAGTGAGCAAGTGACTTTTTTGGCATTTACTTTTCTCTCCAGGAGGGAAGGCGAAAAATGTCAAGACTATACTTTGCTTTCTTGGCAGACTTTGATCCTGTTCTTCTTCCTCTTCTATGTTGTCAACAGGTGGTGCAGATGATGAAGCCATTTTTAAATGATGTCTGAAACAAACACCAAAAAAAGATATAGAAGAGACAAAAACACAGCAGGTGTTTCTCATCCAAAGGTCTCCCAGGAATGTTGAATTTAGGTGGGGTCTTCTAACTTCTAGAAGGAAAAGCTTCTCAACCAATGAAATTCTGTTTTTGAAAGTCACATGGATTCGCGCAGGCAGCAAGCACACAGCGTGCACCCATCGCGATTTCGCCAAATAAATGTAAGAATTATTTATCTTTATTCTACTTATAAATATATGATTTAAATAATTACATATAATAATCTCTTGCTTTCATATACAAATGAAAGTTATATATATATATAGTTTTTAAATTTTACAGCGAATTTGCGATCCAAGCGTGACATCTGCATCTATGTAATTAACATTACGCGGAAGAGATTTTTGCGGACACGCCGCTTGCAACTTGCGTACGCTACTCGACTTTACCAATATGGCGGCTTGAATTCGCGCACCAAACAAGATGGGTACAGGATGGGTGCGAGAATTCACTTTTTTATAAAAAATAAAATGTACATATATTTATAAAATATAAAAATTACTTTTCAACATTATACTAAAAAAACTGAACATAAAAAAAACATAGAAATTCAATGAAAATACCATAGGTTTCATGGACGTTATTGTTAGAAATTAGCATTTAAAAAAACATTGAAATTCACTGAAAAAACCATAGGTTACAGGGACGTTATAGTTAGAAATTAGCATTAAAAATACCATTAAAATTCACTGGAAAAAACATAGGTTTCAGGCACATTATAGTTAGAAATTTGCATTTAAAAAAACCTTAGAAATTCACTGAGTCATAGTTAGTTGAGCTAACTATAACTCGGGCCTCCGCAATGCACTGCTGATGACGTCACATATTACATCATTCATGACATGGTCAGTGACATCACTGATGAGATCACTGATCACATCATCCATGTGATACTCTGTTGCACGTCCTCACACTCTAATTCAATCTTTGATACACCTACTCTGAAATGCAGGCTACCGTTTTCGCAACCATAAACACACCAATACCAGGTACTATATACGCACTCACTGATTCCTAGGTCTACACACACATCCACTCATTCACCCCTACAGTCACTCACACGTGCTGTCACTCATCAATACAGCACTATAATTTGCACTCATACACCTATACAGACACTCACACACCACCACTCATCCATAGAGTTGCTCACACACCTAGTCACTCATGCACAGAATCGATTCACTCCCCTTTACTCACCTATACAGTTATACACACACCACCTCACTTATTCATACAGATATTAACACATACTTACTGTCTTATACAAACACTGATACAAGCATACACTCATCCATTACAACCACTCTCACAATCACTCACTCTCACGTATAGTCATTTATATACTCCAACACTCACATATACTGCCTTTCACATATGCAGTTACTCACACATGTACCATTGAGTCATCCATTGACTCACCAATACAGCCATACACACACTTACCAATCCCATACAGCTCTTCACAGATACAATCTTGAACCCATAAACCCAATGAATTACCCACTTACACATCTATACACACCACCCCCCACCCACCCACATAGACACTCAGGCACCTATACAGATACTCTGACAACCAAACAATAACCCATATAGACACTCATGTAGCTACTCAGCAACCCATGCAGCCGCGTACACACCAACTGACAGGCTGATACAGACATTTACACATTTTAGTCACAAACCTCACAAACCCATGGATTCAGTCAGACACGTTTAGTCACTCACTTATACAGTCAGTCACGCACCTACTAAATCATCTATTCAGACATTCAAACACCCACTCATATTTCAATACACATTCACAGATATATGTAAAAAACATATTTAAACTATACAGAAACACACAGTCACTGGATGATATCATCAGTGATTTCATTTGAGCATGTCATCAGTGATGCCACTGACCATGTCATGAATGATGTAATATGTTACATCATCAGCAGTGCATTGCGGGGGCGCCAGTCATAATTAGTTCAACTTACTATAGCGGCCAAATTTCTCTGGTTTTCTACAAGTGAAACATCCAACTAATTATAACATCCCTCAAACCTATGGTTTTTTCAGTGAATATATATATATATATATATCTAACTATATATATATATATATATATATATATATATATATATATATATATATATATATATATATATATATATATATATATATATATATATATATATATATATATATATATATATATATATATATATATATATATATATATATTACCTACTGGCGATAGCCAGTAGGTATATATAGTTAGGATTTTTTTCCTATGGGATTTTTGAAAATTCTATGTCGAATAACTTTGGCGTTTGAGGACAGAATTGGCTGAAATTTTCAGGAAAATGGAACATTTTGTTTTTGAGCAGCCCCTGAAAATTTGGGGGGGTTTCGTCAAAGGGGGGGCCGAGAAAAAAGGGGGGTCCCAAAACGTGTTTTTCCCATGCAATTTTCCATAGGGCGGTTGGCCTCACTTTTAGCCCGAACGGCTGAATGGATTTACATCAAACTTGGCAAAATTGTAGGGACTGGTAGCCCAATGTGCCTTTGCTATGTCTCAAGATATAGGCTCCAGTGGTTTTTACGAAAATTAACTTTGAAAAATATATAATGGGCTACATTGGGCTATATATATGTTGAGCCCAAATGTAGCCCAATGTAGCCCAATGTAGCCCAATGTAGCCCAAAGATGGCCACCAGAGACAAAAAAAACAAATGTAGCCCAAATATCAGCCAGATGTAGCCCAACTATAGCCCAATGACAGAATGTCCCAGAGTGTTCTAAAGAACAACTAGAGTGCTAACAGTCCTACTTATTACAAAGGTATGGCACACCTGAAGCCATCTTGATTGGAATAAAGTGGTAACTCTTAAAACATTTAATTTAAAAAGGAACAAAATGAGGGGGTTCATTTTGCCATAGAAATTATGATTAGCGAATATATGACGAAATCCCGCATACCATCAGTCCGCAAAAAAAATCCTGCATGTACTATTAGGCCGCAAATTAAAATAACGAAAACTTTTAGAACGAATATGCCTTTAGCATACACTAAACAACTAAACTACCCTAAACCCTAAAACACTACCCCCAGCATGACCCTACACTACACAAACAGTACAACACTACCCTAAACCCTAAAACACTACCCCCAGCATGACCCTACACTACACAAACACTACAACACTACCCTAAACACTAAAACAGTACCCCCAGCATGACCCTACACTACGCAAACACTACAACACTACCCTAAACCCTAAAACACTACCCCCAGCATGACCCTACACTACGCAAACACTACAACACTACCCTAAACCCTAAAACACTACACCCCAGCATGACCCTACACTACGCAAACACTACAACACTACCCTAAACCCTAAAACACTACCCCCAGCATGACCCTACACTACGCAAACACTACAACACTACCCTAAACCCTAAAACACTACACCCAGAATGACCCTACACTACGCAAACACTACAACACTACCCTAAACCCTAAAACACTACCCCCAGCATGACCCTACACTACGCAAACACTACAACACTACCCAAAACCCTAAAACACTACCCCCAGCATGACCCTACACTACGCAAACACTACAACACTACCCTACACCCTAAAACACTACCCCCAGCATGACCCAACACTACGCAAACACTACAACACTACCCTAAACCCTAAAACACTAGCCCCAGCATGACCCTACACTACGCAAACACTACAACACAACCCTAAACCCTAAAACACTACCCCCAGCATGACCCTACACTAAACAACCACCACAACTCTACACTACACTAACACAACACTACACTACACAACACTACACTACACAATCACTAACCCACGAAAAAATTAACACAAACCCACTTACCTCTCTCGTCATCGTGGTTTTCACAACGCAAATGCATTTACCATACATGCCTTTAAAACGTAATTCTTTGTAAAGGCATGCGCGATAAATGCACATGCGTTTTGAAAAAATGCGGGATAATGGTATGCGAGGTCAATGACCTTGCGGAATAATGGTATGCGGACTGAAAGTCTGCGGGATAAAAAATGCGGGAAAATGGCTGCAAACCATGATTAGCAGCAGACTTCCCTGGTGAGCACTAGCTTTACTACAGTGATCTAATGAGCAACTAGAGTGCTAACATTCAGAATTTATGGCAAATGTGTGACACATCTGAATGCCTTCTTGATAGAACCAAAGTAAACAAGCATTGAAAATGCAATAGATCTCGCCCTCGTTTAAGTTAAAGCCATTCTGTTTGTAATGAGGTGGCTTTTTAGCTTTGCTTTTATTAGTGTTTTTAAAACTTTCATGTAAATAACATGCATATGTATGCATATATGTATATGTATGCATGCATTTATATTTATATAGATATGCAGATTATATATGTATATATATGTATATTACCTACTGGCGATAGCCAGTGAGTATATATAGTTAGGATTTTTTCTCTATGGGATTTCTGAAAATTCTATGTCTAATAACTGTGGCGTTTGTGGACGAAATTGGCTGAAATTTTCAGGAAAATGGCACATTTTGTTTCTGAGCAGCCCCTGAAAATTTGGGGGGGTTTCGTCAAGGGGGGGCCGAGAAAAAAGGGGGGTCCCAAAACGCGTTTTTCACATTCATTTTTCCATAGGGCGGTTGGACTCACTTTTAGCTCGAACGGCTGAATAGATTTACATGAAACTTGGCAAAATTGTAGATATGGTTTGCCCGACGTGCCTTTGCTATGTCTCAATATATGTGCTCCAGTGGATTTTGAGAAATTAACGTTTAAAAAAATATATATATCTGTGACAGCGCTCCGGTTAGCGCCCCGGTTCGCGTACCTGACGCGTAACGGAACTTCGCGAAGCGAAGCTGATTGGCTCTCCGGTGTCTGTCAACATTGTAAACAGTCCGGAGCGGCCGCCATCTTGTCTCTCGGTAGGTTCGAGAGACAAGATGTGGTGAAAAAAGAAGGGGGAAATGAAGGAAAGGGGGCAAGGTAAACCCCTCCTGACCCCCTAGGATTGATGAGGGGGATATTAAAGTCCCCCGTGATTTTTCGCGGTAGAGGCGCTTCCCGGTACGCGAACCGGGCAGCTAACCGGCAGCGTAACGGGAGTCCGCCATCTTGTGTTTTTGGAGCGTCCGGTTCGCGTACCGGGTAGCGTCCCGGGTAGCGTCCCGGTAAGCGTAACAAGGGGAAAACCAAGAGAAACAGTAAAAAAAAAATGAAGGGAATAGATTTCCAGCAAACTTGGCAAAATTGTAGGGACTGTTTGTTTGATGTGCCTTTGCAAGGCCTCAAGATATGTGCACGTGTGGATTTTGTCTAATTAAGGTTAAAAAAAAATATATATCTGTAAGCGTGCTCCGGCACGCTTACGTTATGGGTTTTGTTTGCGCTGCAGAGCCGATACGTCACGGTTATGCGATGCGTCATGAGGCGTCTCACGTGGCTACGTGATACGTCACGTAATAAAGAATATATTTTACAGCTATAGATATTAGCTTTTAAAAAACCAATGAAATTCACTGAAAAAACCATAGGTTATAGACCATATATAGTTAGGAATTTGCATTTACAAAACCTTGAAAATTCACTGAAAAAAACCATAGGTTAGAGACCATATATAGTTAGCTGGACATTTTATTGACATAAAACCAATGTAATTCCATATATAGTTAGTTGCACTAACTATATCTCGCGCACCCGCAATCCACTGCTGATGATGTCACATATTACATCATTCATGACATGGTCAGTGACATCACTGATGACATCACTGATGACATCTCAAATGACATCACTGATGACATCACTGATGACATCTCAAATGACATCACTGATGACATCATCTAGTGTCTGTGTATTTTTGTAAAGTTTAAATATGTTTTACATATTGAAGAATGAGTGGATGTATGGAAGACTGAGTGTGTGTGTGGCTGGCTGGGAGGTGTGTGACTCTGTGCATATCAATGTGTACTTGTATCAGTGATTGTATAAGAGAGTAAGTATGTGTTAGTATATGTGTGAAAAAGTATGGTGTTCTGTGTTTAACTGTATAGATGAGGAAATCGAAGTGTGATTGATTCTTTACAGGACTGACTAGGTGTGTGAGTAACTCCATGGATGAGTGGCAGTGTGTGAGTGTCTGCATAGGTGTATGAGTGCATATGATAGTGTTGTAATAATGAGTGACTGTATGTATGAGTGATTGTATGGGTGAATGAGTGAATGTGTGTGTAGACGTAGGAATCAGTGAGTGCGTATGTAGTAACTGGTATTGGTGTGTCATGATGTCATCAGTGATGTCATTTGAGATGTCATCAGTGATGTCATCAGTGATGTCATTTGAGATGTCATCAGTGATGTCATCAGTGATGTCACTGACCATGTCATGAATGATGTAATATGTGATATCATCAGCAGTGGATTGCGGGTGCGCGATATAAAGTTAGTGCAACTAACTATATATGGAATTTCATTGGTTTTATGTCAATAAAATGTCCAGCTAACTATATATGGTCTCTAACCTATGGTTTTTTCAGTGAATTTTCAAGGTTTTGTAAATGCAAATTCCTAACTATATATGGTCTATAACCTATGGTTTTTTCAGTGAATTTATATATATATATGTATGTATGTATGTATGTATGTATATATATATATATATATATATATATATATATATATATATATATATATATACATATAGATATAGATATATATATAATGAAAACATTTTCCTATGGTTTCCCATTCACTTCAATAGAAAAAGTGGTCCTTTTCTAGCTTGAATTTTTCCAGCTTTACATAAATGGATCAGCGTATGTTTCTACAGTCAGTGGAGCGTCATGGTCATGATCGGAAGCAAGGTGGAAGTGGCCAGGTAAGAATTGTTTCATTTATTTTTAAGCAAATTGTTGGTTTAAATGTATTGTAAGGAGAGATGGCGGGTGGTAGTTAGATTTTATATATTGAAGAAATGTATGTTATTTGCGTTTCAACAAGGTTTACATCCCCATAAAAGTTGTGTTGGTATGCACACATCAGGACAGTTGGGTTTTTCATCGTAGGTTTCAAAAAGTTATGAAATGATCATGCCTAAAACTTTTCTAAACGTATTTGAAATAAAAGCAACATTTCAATTTTTGTCATTGTGTTTTTTATTGTTTTATCAAGACAATGCCTCTGAAGAAAAAAGTCTAGATGCTTGGATTATTTTTTTCTCTTTTGATTTCATTTTGGGAAATGCATATTTTTTTACATAAAAAAAACAATTTGGGAATTTTGAATCTTGGGTTACCTAATTTGTAAATTGCCGAAGAATGGTAGCTGAAAACTGTATTTTTTCCCCAAATATTTTCTTCATGTATTTTTGTGGATTTGTGTTTGGATTGTTGGAATATTTGGGACTCTTGGTGAGATGTTTCATAAAATTTCACCAAGAGGTGAAGAACTGAAAGACAAATACAGGTTTTTTTATTTTAGAAAAAATGACAATAATGCCTATTTAATTTTTATTTATGTATTACAAGCCGGAGAGTCCTTTTAGAAAGTATTAGTTGACATTAGTAGTGTAAAATGTATGCAGTATTGTCAAGATAGTCTGAAGCTCCTATTAATGGAAATTGACGAATCTTTGCCAATAGGCTTTCAGATATCTCTTTTCTGTTTTTTGTAAATGCGAAGGTTCAGACTACCTGACAATGATTTGCCATAATCATTTCCTTCAAAATGTACTGGTTATTAAATTTCCAGGGTTTGGAATGAATTATGTCAACCCTCTATGGCATTATTGGTTTTTGCACCTCCTTCAAAGCAGGTTGAATATCAGTTCCACCATTCTACTGGAAATTTTTGTTTCATTTTGTGATTCAACTTGCTTAGATATCCAATCAATGTATCTTTGATGTAAAATGGAGCCAATTTTTCCTTTCTTTGTGAAAATTATTCTCATTGTATAATTTAAGTGTAGAAGTCATCCATGCACTCAGGAGGAACAAAACACAAGGGGCTGATTACGATGACAGATGGACTTCAGTCCGTCCACCATCATTTCACATTTGGGACTGCCCATCTACAAGGGGGCAGTCCTACAGGACGAATTACAATTCAACCGCCACCGAGGCAGTCGCATTGCCTATGTTTTGCATTGTGGCTGGTGCTGCTGGCTGCAGCATCCGCTGCAATGCTAAAAAGAGACAATGTGACATCCCTGCAATACGTGTGAGGCACCATGCTGTGCCTGCCACATGTTGCAGTGATATGTAGGGGAGCACCATAGGTGCCCCCCATGTCCCGCGTCTGGGGGACCAGGGGGTAATGGAGGTCTGATACTGGCCCCCCAAAGTCCCTTTCCGATTGCCTGTGCATGGCGGGTTAACAGCCATAAACAGGTAGGCAGAAGGGGACACCACCACTATTGTAGGCCCTACAAGCCCCTCCGCTGCACCGGTAGGCTCAAATAGCCTGTCTGATGCATGGCGGTCAGTCTTTATGACCGCCACACATCCGCCCACCATCATAATATGGTGGGATGTAAAGTTGGTTACAATGGCAGGGACACCACCACCAACATCCTGTCTTCCCGCCTTCGTAAGCAGGCCCAAGTGCTTTGTTTTTTAAAATTCATATTGCAGTGTACTATTTGATATATAATCCTCAGCTAAGGAAGTTTTTTCAATTTTTTTTGCCAATATACCTGGGAAAAGTGAAAACATCCTTGAATTTGTGTGTTAAGAAATATTTGAGTTATTGTATTAATCTTTTGTAATTCAAAGTCAATTATTAATTTCCTAGGACTTTTCTTCATTGTTTTAGATGTTACAACTGATAAAAATTCAGTGTAATTTAGGATTGTTTGTCAGTAAGTAAACCATAAACTAATGGAATGGTTATTTTATTAATGTTTACCTGAATAGTATAATTTTGGGTGAATAGCTGGGGAGTTGATTTAAAAGTTCCATCAATCATCCAAATTTCACTATTCTCCAGGGATACTATGTTATGTACAGTACCAAAGATTAATATTCATTTCAGAGGGTACTCCTTATCATAGAGTAAAAAAGGGTCATTAGTAAAAGAAGCAGTAAATTCAGCAGGAATTTTAATGTCAGATTAGGATTGAGGAGTTACTCTGGGGATTATTCACCTGTTTTTGTCTGTGAACCATTCTTCTTAAATTTGGGGTTGAGAGCATAATACTGGCAATGTTCATAGGGATGTACTTGGTGACCTCCCTCAAAACTGAGTTAATTGACAGTGCAGCAATTGTCTTTATTTGTTGAATATTTCCCCCCAATTTTATCCCCAGTGCAGAAGCAGAGTGGTTATGTGCTGTGGTTCTCTCCACTGTATCACCAACAATAACCACTCTGCCCTTGCAGTGGGATGGCAAATACTCAACACACCTCCAATGACTCCTCAGCTCAGGTAATCTCTCTTTACAATAAATGTAGCCACAGTACTTTAGCAGGTTATTGCCACGTTTTGATTTGATGTAGCTGGCTTGCCTTGATTTTTCCATTTTTCAATGAACTGTAAAAAAAAAACAATATAGGCGTTTAATGCAATAATGCTCTGGTTTATTTTCTTTCTTGAAATTGGTCCTGCTAAGATAAAAAAAATCAGGTTAAAAAAATCTTTAATAACCCCGTTGGAAGAGAGGTCATGTAATATGTGTTAGTTTTGTGTTCTGTGAAAATAAAGTTATTATTGTATGGCTATATTTCATGTGAAAAATATTATCTGGTAATTTACTTCTTCTTCCTTTGTCATCAAAAATGTCTAGATGGTATTTGTTGGATTGCAAGAGGTTTTCAGGCCTGCTTTCTTTTGCTTAGATGTCTATCTAATGTTAAAGAGAAAATTGTAAAATATTTTCTGCTTTTCATGTCTTTTGGAATTCTTTGTGTTTACTATTGACTTTTGAATAACTTACTCATGTCTTGGTGATTTTCTTTTACAGATGCTTGATGATTTGTAGTCAATACTTTTTTAGATGTGTAGTCATTTTTAGTTCTTCAGATACTTTGTATTTTTTTTTTTTTTCAAAATGAGTCCCAAGCAACCATATTTATTGTGTTACATATTCTTGTGGCCCAATAATTTGGATTGGTACATGACAACAACACACTGTTATTAAACAAAACAACTCAGTGTGGTCTAGCCCATCTGTGGTCCTCACACATAGTTCTTCTAGCTCCAACAGTGATAACAGCTTTTAAGACACACTGCTGACATGGGTACCTAAACCAAGAATCATGAGACCTACACCAATTACATTTCCCCAGGAGTAGAGGCTCCAAGGGCATCCCTCGATAGTCTGTCGAGCACTTCCATATCCTGAAATTTTTCTTTGGGCACCCTTTGTCATTTGTTTTTATGGTCCAAGAAAAACAAAGGTAAGAACTTGTCGGAGTTACAATAGTCATTTTGTCCCCTAGCCAAGGTCCAGAACCTTCTCTGAAGTAAGTACTTAGTGGAGATAAAATAGTGATGTTGCAACCCAGCCTCTGTTCAGCACCTTCCCTGAGGTAAGTACTTGCTTGACTTAGAGTAGTAATTTTACGCCCAGCCACAGTCCCGCACCTTTCATGAGATAAGTACTTGTTGGAGTTACACAAGTAATTCTGCTGCCCATCAATACTACAGCACCTTCCCTGAGGTAAGTACTTGGCAGAGTTAGAATACAAATCCCCTCCCTGAATCACTGTCCAACACCTTCTCCGAGTTAAGTACTTGGCAGAGTTTAAATAGTAATTTGGCCCCAAGCCACTGTCCAGAATCTTCTCTGAGGTAAGTACTTAGTGCAGTTAGAGTACTAATTTTGTCCTCTAATCACTGTCACAGCATCTTCCCTGAAGTAAATACTTGGCATAGTTAGAATAGACGCTTTTGTCCCACAGCCATTGTCGAGCACCTTCCCTGAGGTAAGTACTTAGCAGAGTTACAATAGTAATTTTGCCCACAGAAACTGTGCAGCACCTTCCAAAAATAGATTGCAGATTTTATTTTTATCGTAAAAAAATAAGATATCATTGTAAGTCTTGAGGAAATATTAAATTATAAATAAAAAAGCGATAGTTTAACTTACATTCATGTTTAATTTGAAAAGCTGCTCAGATTCTGTGTGTTCACAAACTTTACAATGTCTGAAAAAAGTATGCATTTTAAAAATTAAAGTTTATATGATATCTCTAGTAATTTCTAAGTGGATTAAATGTCTAGATTATACTTACTTGGATAGGTATTTGGCAATGATTGGAGCTGTGTCTGATCAACTCTCGTGTTGACTCTGGCACATGGGGTCAAGTCTCAAGGCACTTTACAACTGGCTAAAAATTGGTGGACACCTGTTTTTTTGTTTTTTAAGGGCATGCTATAATTGACAATAAAATAAGTTTTAGAAAGTACTGAAGTAAATTGAAACTGAAGTTATAATAATTATCGGGATGAAATGTATCATGTTTTTGACCTTCTTCACATTATTTGTCATCCATCTTGGTTGGAGATAGGGTGTTTGCCTATGTAGAAATTAAACAAAGTCAGATTTTTTGAAGGGTAAAAACTGTTTAACTACTGTAGGAAACATATGTGCCGTGTTGTGATGTGTTGCCTTCTTTCATTTTTCTTGCTACAAATATTTGTGAAAGGTTGCAATATTTTGCATTGTGTTGTGTGGATATGTAATGATGTTTATCGAATTTGCACACTGATGTATTGCTTTGTGTTGTGCATTAAAAAAATTGTGTAGGGTTTTTATGTATTGCGTTGTGATGTATTGCATTGACTTGTTCTTGAGTTGAGTTGTTTTGTATTCAGTTGAGTGGAGATGAGCATTGCATAATTTCTTTTATGGAAAATACGATATCCCACCGCATTAGGATAGTGTCTATGTTAGAATTGGTTTTTTTAAATATTTCAATCCATATTCATTACTAATTTTTTTTAATAGAAAAAAGTTGCACTGTAAATGTTAGCGTGGTAAAAGTCTGTGTGGTACGCGTGGTAATGGTTCTTATAATTTATTTCTATGTATGTTTATGGTAAAACATGCATGGTAAAGATGTGCGTTTTATATGTGTGGTAAAGACTGCTTGGTAAAGGCATTTGTGGTAAAGACATGCATTGTAATGTCATACAACCAACCAGGAGATGCAAAACTAACTTTTGTCAATGTCAGAGACAACACATAATCCTTTTCCTGATTGATGTTCTCACTTCACAGATTCACTGACAGATTGCCGTAAGATTATGAATGACCAGAGAGAAATGCAGACACTGCCAAGAGGATGACACCAGTTTTGTAGAAATGCCGACGCTAGGGTCAAAACAGAGTCTTCAAGACCAGGGTAACGATTCATGGCACACAGCAATAGGCCACAGATTCAGATTCTAGAAGCAATTGAGAAAAACACTTTGCCTCCGACATCTTTGCTTCATTGACGAAAATGAAGATGTCACCTGGTCAATTGACACCAAACACCTGTTTGTCAAGACTGTACACATATCAGGCAAGAAGCAAGTGCAAAGAACAAAGATGCCTGAGTTCTTGAAGCACTAGCCTTGCTTTAGTTAATTAATAAAAAATCTGCTTTATCATTCCTTCAATGTAATGGATGTTTCTGCTTCCTGTTAAGTATGTATCCAAGCCAGGACAGGACTATGGCAAACCGCAAGATCAAATACACACAAATGGTGCTGAAATTTCAACAAAAGCTTTCATCGGAACAGCACCACAGACAATGAGAGTCAAGAATACCAGGAAGTATTTGTGAGAATTGGTCGCTCGAGGAAACAAAAACAATGAATGGCAGAAAAAGGTGGAGATGAACAAAGTGACTCACATTGCGCAATGGGTACATTCATTTTAAGTAAAAGAGTGACACACAAGACTATCAAATACTATCTTCCTTGTCTTTGCGTGCCACAGGGATGGATCACTGAGCCAGTTTAACCCTCCTCAGACGCAAGCAAACATATAATGTAGGTGATGAAGAAGTTCCTTTAATGCCCCATGCATCAGAAGGCATGGCACCTTCACGTTTTATGAGATTCCATTGTAATAGAATATGTTTGTGCTGTCTATTGGTATACATACTGTGGAGCATGTGGCAGACTTTCAGCACACACTGGTGTTAACGTTGCCCTTTGCTCCTGTTCAGGCTTTAATACGGACATATGGAATGCTATTTTTGCACTCAAATTTCTCAATTGGGGATTTTGTCTAGATGTGTGCCTTGTTGTGTCTCCTATTTTCAATATATGTAAGATTTAGTAGCCAATCGCAAACACACAAAAGGTGATGGGAAGATGCTTGCAATAAGTCTAACCCCCTGCAATTGCTCGGAGAAGCATCCCATCCCTTCGTTCTTTTGCCCACCATGCCACCTCAGATTAGACCCAGCCATAATCAAATCAGTATTGACCCTGCTCTGAACGGAATAGTCCAGCATGAGCTGCCAAGCCAGGTACTCTCTGCACTGGAACACCAGCAATCCAAGACCAGTTTTCTCCTGATTGGGGTTGGGTGTAGCTTGGTTCCAGTGGCACAGTGAGCAAGAGACAAAGGTTTGTGTCAAGTTCCTTTGTGAGTATGCTGGATGCAGCCCTTTGAAATTGAATTGAGCAGGGAATGGCTTCACCCCACCTATCCTGGCAGTGGTGAACAGAGAGTGGCAGTGGTGAACCAGAGGGTGCTGTGATGAACCAGAGGGTGGCAGTGATGAACCAGAGGGTGGCAGTGGTGAACCAGAGGGAGCTGTGATGAACCAGAGGGTGGCAGTGATGAACCAGAGGGTGGCAGTGGTGAACCAGAGGGTGCTGTGATGAACCATAGGGTGGCAGTGATCAACCAGATGGCGGCAGTTGTGAACCAGAGGGTGGCAGTGATGAACCAGAGGGTGGCAGTGATGAACCAGAGGGTGACAGTGAAGTTCCAGAGGGTGGCATTGGCAAACCAGAGGGTGGCAGTGATGAACCAGAGGCTGGCAGTGGTGAACAGAGGGTGGCAGTGGTGAACCAGAGGGTGCTGTGATGAACCAGAGGGTGGCAGTGATGAACCAGAGGGTGGCAGTGGTGAACCAGAGGGAGCTGTGATGAACCAGAGGGTGGCAGTGATGAACCATAGGGTGGCAGTGGTGAACCAGAGGGTGCTGTGATGAACCAGAGGGTGGCAGTGATCAACCAGAGGGTGACAGTGATGATCCAGAGGGTGGCAGTGGCAAACCAGAGGGTGGCAGTGATGAACCAGAGACTGTCAGTGATGATCCAGAGGTTGGCAGTGGTGAACCAGAGGGTGGCAGTAATGAACCAGAGGGTGTCAGTGATGAACCAGAGGGTGGCAGTGATGAACCAGAGGGTGGCAGTGATGATCCAGAGGGTGGCAGTGGAGAACCAGAGGGTGGCAGTAATGAACCAGAGGGGGGCAGTGATGAACCAGAGGGTGGCAGTGGTGAACCAGAGGGTGCTGTGATGAACCAGAGGGCGGCAGTGATGAACCACAAGGTGACAGTGATGAACCAGAGGGTGGCAGTGGTGAACCAGAGGGTGGCAGTGGTGAACCAGAGGGTGGCAGTGATGAACCAGAGGGTGGCAGTGATGAACCAGAGGGTGACAGTGATGATCCAGAGGGTGGCAGTGGCAAACCAGAGGGTGGCAGTGATGAACCAGAGGCTGGCAGTGATGATCGAGAGGGTGGCAGTGGTGAACCAGAGGGTGGCAGTAATGAACCAGAGGGTGGCAGTGATGAACCAGAGGGTGGCAGTGATGAACCAGAGGGTGGCAGTGATGATCCAGAGGGTGGCAGTAATGAACCAGAGGGTGGCAGTGATAAACCAGAGGGTGGCAGTGGTGAACCAGAGGGTGCTGTGATGAACCAGAGGGCGGCAGTGATGAACCACAAGGTGACAGTGATGAACCCGAGGGTGGCAGTGGTGAACCAGAGGGTGGCAGTGGTGTACCAGAGGGTGGCAGTGATGAACCAGAGGGTGGCAGTGATGAACCAGAGGTTGACAGTGATGATCCAGAGGGTGGCAGTGGCAAACCAGAGGGTGGCAGTGATGAACCAGAGGCTGGCAGTGATGATCCAGAGGGTGGCAGTGGTGAACCAGAGGGTGGCAGTAATGAACCAGAGGGGGGCAGTGATGAACCAGAGGGTAGCAGTGATGAACCAGAGGGTGTCAGTGATGATCCAGAGGGTGGCAGTGGCGAACCAGAGGGTGGCAGTAATGAACCAGAGGGTGGCAGTGATGAACCAGAGGGTGGCAGTGGTGAACCAGAGGGTGCTGTGATGAACCAGAGGGCGGCAGTGATGAACCACAAGGTGACAGTGATGAACCAGAGGGTGGCAGTGGTGAACCAGAGGGTGGCAGTGATGAACCAGAGGGTGACAGTGATGAACCAGAGGGTGACAGTGGTGAACCATAGGGCGGCAGTGATGAACCAGAGGGTGACAGTGGTGAACCAGAGGGTGGCAGTGATGAACCAGAGGGTGATAGTGATGAACCAGAGGGTGGCAGTGTTGAACCAGAGGGTGGCAGTGATAAACCAGAGGGTGACAGTGATGAACCAGAGGGTGACAGTGATGAACCAGGGGGTGACAGTGATGAACCAGAGGGTGGCAGTGGTGAACCAGAGGGTGACAGTGATGAACTAGAGGGTGGCAGTGATGAACAACAGGGTGGCGCTGCTAAACTGCCCGGGAGCCCTGTGGGTGTGAGCCCCTGCGCTGCTGAGCTGCCCAGGGGTTGTGAGCCCACGCGCTACTGAACTGCCCTGGGGCCCAGTGGGTGTGAGCCCCTGTGCTGCTGAACTGCCCCGGACTCCTCTCAGTGTGAAAATCATTTGTGCTCAATTGCCTGGGATCCCTCTGTGTGTGAGCACACATTGTGCAAAGTGTCCCCCTGCCCCCAGTACATATATACCCGTACCGCACAGCACCATTATGCTCTTGCACCATGACGTCTGGTGCCTGGATGCTCCTGATCCGTGTAGGTGGTACCACCATCTGGTGCAGTCAAAATGTAAAGTCATAACTTGCTACACAGCACCAATAAACATGTGTCCCCCCTGGCACTGGTATGCGCATGTACCAGGCGTGGAGCACCCGCATACCACTGCACCCTACTGCCCAGCACCAGCATATGCTTGTATGGGGCAGTTTAGTATGAGATGGGACATTGTCCAGCAGCAGCAGCTGCATGCGCCTAAACCCACTGAGCAGGATCAGAATGGCTTTGTACCAACAAGCGCAGCAGAGCTATCTTGGACATCTGAAGGATTCTGGGGTCCTGTGCCAAACGTATTTTTGCATCCATGAGTTTCCCGAGCGCCATCTCCGTGTAGCTCCTGTGACCAGGAGGCTGCTTTCTCCTCATCTGCTGCTCTGCTCGGTCTCTGACCCTTTATAAACAAGATGCATGTGAACTCGCATAGAAGCCCCGCCCGTTTAGCCCCATCCACCACACACTAGCGGTTTGAAACGTCTTCCCGCCCGTCCCCACTATAATGGCCAGCTCACTCAAGGGACCATGGCGCCTTTTGGCGCGCTGGCAAAGTTACAGGCTCACGTGGTCACATATTTGTGCAAATGGCACAAAAATCCGCGAGTTTGTGGGAAAATTCGCGAACTCGCAGACTTTTTTTGCAATTTTGAATTCGCAAATTTTGCCCATGTTTACCATGAAGCTTCACCCTTGCAGGAATAAACGAAGCAGAGAGGTCTATACCTCTGTTGTCTAAGGTAAAATTAAAAACAATCAGAAACTTCAGCAACAGTCTCTTCCCACACCAACCGGAACCAATTGTTTCTGTTCTTGTGTTGTGCATTTGCAACATCACCAGACTTTCCCATCTCGCATAACTTGGACAGTTAATTCAACCTTGATCATTCCTCGTTCCTGATGCGCAATGAATTGGAGGCTTCATCTGCTCATTAGGGCTTCACTATCAAGAAACATTCAGGTCTTACTATCAAGAAACTAATACAGATGACAATTCTTCTTTCTCTAGCTAATGAAAACTTGAGAATGCACCTGCAAAAGAAAGAACTCACTAGCCAAGGAAAACACTTTTCCGAATTAAGCCTTTAATCAGGATACTTTTAACTAGGCAGTTAAATGTGCACTTCAAATACATGGTTATATTTGTGCACATGTAACTCAAGAACACATGCAAATGTGAGTAAAAGCATACATGGTTACACTTTTAAATATGACTTTCAGAAAATATGCAACTGTGACTGAAAATATAAATGCAAACGTGAATACAGAATACATCTTCATGTTAAACTGAACATTATTGCACACGTATATAATATTCTAGTTTATACAGTAAATGCATTTCATTAATACATTTAAATGTTCACACACATTAAGATTATTATGGCGCACAGTAGATATAATGCTAAAATAAAAATGCAACTTGCGTAAAGATAATGTGTAAGGATGGAGTCTAAATTGCGCTACTCCACTGTAAATCTATATGTACTAAATGTTACTATATGAAAGTCAAAAAACAAGATTTATTTCCTCTTACATATATGAAAGTGTTTCAATTTATGGTTTTCAACAAAAATGATGTGAAGAAATAATATAAGACGTGTTTTGAAAATTTGGCATTGAAAATTAAAAAGAAATGTCAGTTCTGTGTACTGAAATAATTGTTTGAATGTACTCTGCGCATGCCTTCGAGTTATGGAATACCTTTTGAATTACAGTATTTAGGTCTAGAAACAAGGTTCCGTTCAGAACGAACATTTCGGTTCAAAGGCCTTTGACAGCTAGTGATTGGGCCAGCCCTGCAGATACTACTCCAGGCCGCGCCCTAACTCTTTCTATTTTCCTGTTTTAGGTTGCCAGTGAAATTCAATACCACTCTTGATAGAGGAAGGCTGCCCTCTGGCAAATCATTTCGACTGTCATAAGAGTTTATTTTTCTATGATCTCAGCGTGGTATTTAACAAGAGGCTCTGAACTCCTTGTTTAGCAATAGCTGTAAGAACATAGATGTCAAGTCCATTAATCACAGATAAAAAAAAATGTCTAGGCCCGAATGTCAGCTCTGGATTTGTTGTGCTCTGCTAAATCTATTCAAATGACCCCCTTCGCCTCCCTCGCCCCATTAGGTCAACCTGTCCTCGTGCCCCAGGATTGCTAAAAGAGACTGGCAGCTCCAGCTTTAATCCTTAAGTACTCCAGGCTGTTTGTAGATGTGTGATTTCAAAACATGGGCACGGTCTGTGTAGTGCTAGGCTTGCAACTGCCAGTTTGACAGGATTATATACAAAAATCAATAGCAAGAGTCTTGTTCTCTAAAGTAAAAATGTCCATCATATAGGCTACGTTTGAGAGCAGCACACAGGGTCCTGGAAAGTATTTTAAGCAATCTCGCTGTCTTCGTGCAATACATCTAAAAGGAATTCTGTATGTTCCAATCTTTAAAGGGGGTTAATCGAAAATTAAACAAGGGTCAAACTGACGTTGCAAACTATTTTGGCACTTAATGCCACGGTTTTTCTCGCATAGCAAATGCAATTAACACAGTATGCTCATCTATGGGCGAACTCTTTAAAATAAAGCCCCATTTAGCCTCAAAGTCGGCTCCATTTTCAGAAATGTCAAAATGTACCAAAAGAAAGTATCTCCATGTCCCATATATTTCAATACCCGGCTATTGTGTGTCTTGCCACCTTGCAGCAGACCACGAGACCTGATAATAGTCTGGCTTGATAGCGGGGCTCTATGCAGACAATTGTGTGAGCATCACTAGAGAGTGACTTTGGCTTCGCCCGCCTGTTGGGAAGTAGGTGAACATGTTTTGATTAGGCAGAAGTTGTGTGCTTCCACAAAGTAAGTGATTTCCCTCACCCGGCAGTGACCATTTTGTTTATTTGTTCAGCAACCTAAACTTGAACTTTCAGGAGAACACACATGACATTTCAATACTATTAAAGTGTCTTAGATAACTAGATAATATATGTTGTTTTTCCCTTGGCAGTAGCGCCGATGGTAAGAGGGCAGGCATTAACTTACATAGAGTTTTAGGTCTGGCTTGACAGCACAACTGTCACTTGACCTTTTTGCTTCCACATACTTACATATCTATCCCCATGCTAATTTCTTGTAATGCTTCACATTACCATACAACATTCCTTTAAAGCCAGACCTATTGGCCTTAACCGTGCTTGTTTTTCAGCTAGAAGCTGGAAATCCTCTTACACTTACTGCAGATGCCAAACATTAGTAAATACTAGTGTAGCGAACATCCACACCCATATTGTGCCAGTCCTAAATAAAGATTAAATAAGTAAGGATATTAACATTTTCGGAAGTCAATACTGCCTAAATCATGCAAACAATAGGCTGTTACAATGTAAGGGCACATACAAGTTACAAATCATAAGAAGGCATCACCGTGGTGAGTTTTTAGCAGCTGGAAGAAGAGTCACACATTGTTGGAACAGAAGTGCAATTATGTTAATAACTGAAATGGAGGGCAGAAGGGGACAATTTTACAGGAGAGCAGAAGAGGCTAAAGTTTGAAATATAAGTTAGCTTTTTTTTTTTTTTTTGTCCTCATTAGCCACTTAATCGATCCAGGGGCATTCCAACCGCAAGTCCCAGTGGCCTCTATGCCTTTAAGATACCGTCAAGTTTTCCTGAAAGGCTGGTCTGGTGTCAAAGCTGAGAAATAGAACCCCACACGAGCTGCCTCCAATACAAGCCCAGTATTGGCTGATGGTCCAATATTACTTTGGCTTGGGGTGCCTCCCATTGGACATGGAGACTCAGGCTTAATCATCGGACCCGGGGAAAAAAAACAAAAAACCGGGCTCCTAGCGTTTCCGACCCCACTCAATTAGGAAATTCCAAAATCTCACTGTACGTGGACTGCATGTTCTGGCCAAATCTACTTTTGCCGTCATGAAAAGTGAGGACAACCACTCTGCATGGGTTGGTGGATTGATGTTGACCCAGTTTTTGCAGATTTGTCTTCTTGCTAGTAGTATGGCATAGTATAGGAACTCTCTTTCTAATCCTTTAATGTTGTCACTCAGTCCAAAAATTACTAGCGACCAAGAAAAAGGAATGGAGATTTTAAGGATTGACTCAAGTGATGTCTTGACTTCTTGCCAAAAGGTGGTAACATTCGGGCATTCCCAGAACATATGCAGATCTGAGGCAGCTAACAAAGAACATTTACTGCTGCACTTCCCCGGTTGAAACTTGGAAAGTCTTTTAGGGGAATAATACGCCCGATGTAATGTAAAGAGTTGATTGCGCCTCAGCCAAGCTGGTTTTATGATCTTATAGAGGAGTGTAAAGGACTCTATCCATTTCACTTCTGCCTGGGGTTCTCCCTCTCCTCTCCATAGCTTTGTCGGAAGATTGAACTCACCCTCCCTTTCTTCCATGATGCTCCAATAATGTGAGGCAACCTCCTTACCTTTATATGGTTTTTCGATTAGATTCCTTTCTAAGGAGCTGTCTCCTCCAAATTTGTTATTTTTAATTGTTTGAGAGCGCATCCAACTATAAAGCTGTCTATAAACGAACCAAGATAACGGTGAGGCTACCCTATCTGAGAATATTTCCCATTCGATAAGAGAGCCAACTACTACTAATTCTCCCCATCGTATGATTCCTGCTTCTTGTAAAACTGTTTTAACCGTCTGAGTGTAATGTGGTGAGAGCCCTGGAAAGTCCCAGATCGGCGCATAGTTAGAAAAGTATGTAATCTCCGCCTTGGATTTGATTTGAGACCATTCTTTTATGGGACAATATAGTGTCTTTAGTCTGACTTTTAAAAAAAATCTCTGATGCCCAAATTTGAATAGGAATCCATCCAATGGAAGGTCAGAGCCCAGTAGCATAGCTTTGAACATATGGCCGTTCGAGTTGTCTAGTGGGGACTTTAGTAACATCCTGGAGTGGGTCAGGTGGAAGGCCCAAGCGTAGTATTCCAGGTCTGGCAAAGCGAGACCTCCTTTTTCCCTTCTCCTTCTCAGTTTCTTCCACGCCAGCCTGGTTGACTTATAACACCAAACAAATGAATTTATATTTTGTTGGCATTTTATTAATTGATTCGTGTCGAATAATAAAGGAATTGTGTTGAAGAGAAATGTGTATTTGGGGAGAATGGACATTTTTACTAGGCTGGTTCTCCCGTAGATGGTGAGAGGTAGCCGGGAAGACGAAGAGAAGCACGCAGGACGTCCGCGATCGAGACGCTTAAGGGCTTACAAAGAGGAATTTCCTTGTACAGTGGGTATCCTTGGACTACAACTCCCGGAACCCTTGATGTGGCTAATTTATGAAAAAGCTTGATTAAAAGAGGCAGAAGTCGGAACAGAACATATCACTACTGCGTGCTTACGAACTAGCTTTTTAACTGTTTCTTCCAGTCATTTAGCTGGAGATCATCATGACTTTGAAAGACGTATTTACGCCTTATACCACTGACTTTTAAATAGTGTTTGCACATATAGAGGAAAATTATTCGCTGGACGAATATCTTGACGTGATGATAAGGAGGCTGAATACCCCTTATAATACATTTTAGACTTATCTCTCGTTTGAGAAATTATTTGGGAAACATTATTTATATACTGTCCTGATGAAGGCGGATTAAATTGAATGCACCGCCAAAACGCGTCGACGCCTAAGGAGCAAATCTGGGAATACAAATTAAGGAGAAATTCAAAATTATTGTCTTCTGTTTGAGTTTTATCCTTTCTCCCTGTATACTCCTTTTTTACTTGAATGTTGTTTTTATTGATTATTGTACCGTCCTCATGTGTTTCCCAATTTTTAATTTTTAGTTTTTATTTGATGTAATGTATCTTTAATAAATTGTTTTAACAATTTGAAATATTTTTAGAGTGTTTTCACATATACTGTAAGTCTCACCTGTTTACATTGCTTCCGTGTGATATGTGGGTTGTTTGGTTTTTATTTGTATGTCTGTGAGTACTTATGTACTATTGTGAACCTGCCCAAAGGGAATTTCTTTCTGACTAACGTCATTTGTGGAACCCTATCCCTTTGGTTTTGGGGTCCCTCTCTCTTTTATTAGAGAGAGGTAGAAAAGACCAAGACTTCATTAATGATTTAGCTTCGCGTGAGATGCGATCCAGATTATTCTGGGCCAGAAGATTGGGGTCTTTGGTGATTCTTATACCCAAATAACGCATTGAAGTTCTTAAAGGGAGCTGAAGATTTGTGATGTTCCAGACCATTATCTCCGTCTTCCCTGCGTTTATTTCATAACCTGAGTACTTCCCAAATTCCTCCGCGCTTTTGATAACAATAGGGAAAGCCTGTGTCGGGTCTGTTGTATAGATGAGGATATCATCGGCATACATGCCGACTTTCTTTTCCCACCCAGAGAACGAAAAGAGGGGAATATTGGTGTCTTCTCTTATGGAGTGAGCAAACGGTTCTAGATAGATATTAAATAGTAAGGGGGAAAGAGAACACCCCTGTCTTGTTCCTCTAGTAATTTTGAAGCGATTGTGTGTGTGCCGTTGATTAGCAAGCTTGTCTTCGGATTTTTATATAATAAGCCTACCGTTCTACGGAATTTAGGGCCTATTTTAAACTTTATCATGGCAGCATTTAAATTAACGGTGGGCGGCCAGCTACGCTCCGTGTACGGAGTGCGCGTAGTGCGGTCTCCTACGCATTTTGCGTAGCGGGCGTAGCCAGGCGGCACTACGCGCGCTCCGCAGACGGTGCATAGCCGGCCGCCACCCGCCTCCCTCCCGCCCTCCCTAAATATTTAAATAAAAGGATTGAACGGTTTTAAAAACACTTACCTGTCCGCCGCGTCCCCGGGGCTCCCTCTCCCGTCCCTGGATTCGCGCCGCCGCCATTTCGGATACTAATGCGCACCCGCGCATGCGCATTAGTATCCGAAATGGCGGTGGCGCGAATCCAGGGACGGGAGAGGGAGCCCCGGGGACGCGGCGGACAAGGTAAGTGTTTTTAAAACCTTTCAATCCTTTTATTTAAATATTTAGGGAGGGCGGGAGGGAGGCGGGCGGCGCGTAGTGGGGCTACGCGGAGTGCGCCGGTGGGCGTAGTTTTGCGCCCACTTCGCGTAGCTCCGCGGAGCCCCACTCCGCACACTACACCCAGGGTTAATTTAAATAAGACCAATTTACTCTATCAAATGCTTTTATTGCATCGAGAGTCATGATTGCGAGAGGTAGAGCAAAAGTTGAGGCAATATCTATAGCTCCAACTAGATCGTATGTTAAGTCGGCAAGTTGTCGGCCTCTTATAAATCCCTTTTGCAGAAGTGCAATTAAGTTAATAACTGAAATGGAGGGCAGAAGGGGACAATTTTACAGGAGAGCAGAAGAGGCTAAAGTGTGAAATATAAGTTAGCTTTTGAGCATATATTTTATTTTCTGTGTCTAAGCTGTTTGCTGCTTGTTTGTCACATGGGGTTCCTATACAATGACTAAGCGACTTGACATTGTGTGTGAGTGTGAAAGTGAAGCCTCATGAGGCTGCATCCAAAGGGGTGTGGATGCGGTGCTGGGCTAGCCTATAACTTTGTCTTGCCCATCCCCTAAATATGGGAGGCCCTTCATGAGAGTATTCTGTACTGGACATTGTGGGAAAGTATATCCCCTTAATTATATTATTTGATAATCTCTGGACCTCGTTATGGTGAGGGTTACAAGCTTCTGTTTGTCCCTGACTTGGGGCTGCTTTTCTCGAGGAGACATGCTGGTACTTTAACGTCTGTGGCTGTTAGTTGTCCAGTCCCATTGCATATACAACTGGGGGATGGCAATAGCTGCCTACCAGAGAGGTCTCACTCACTTTCCGCTCTTCAATGGGTCACTAGCTGTGCACAGCCACGTTCTTATACCTGCCTGTTGGTATTCAGCCAGAATATCATCTCGACATATTCTCCTACAATAATATCGGGGACAAACTTTGAAGGACAATAATTTTGAGGATGCATGTTGATTGAATTTATTAAGCGATTTTCCGAGTGTGATGATACCTAAAAGTTGTCCTGAGACCAAAGGTTTCTGAACTATTAAAATTATAACAAACTATAGGTTAATCAGAAAAAATCCTTGATTTCAGGAATATACTAAGGTTTGTAAAGGGCAATAACTGATTACGAGGTTCAGCTGAATGGGGAGCTGATCCCTGTGTTGAAGAGCCACAGTAAAAGATCCCCCATCTGACTCAGAGCAACAAGATTTGAGTAGAGATAACAGGGGTATTTCTGTATCTCAGCTATTTCAGCAAATGCACATTGACTGCCCTTTTTGTCTGGATAGTGGAATGCTTCCACTAAATCAATCTGGATTCAGGCACAACTGCTCTACGGTTGATACAATTGTCAGCATAAAGTTATTGGTCGATAAAACCTGACTAAAAATCCCTATTCACCAAAATGATTACCCCAAAACGTCCCTAAACAAGCCTGTAAATGAGTAAATAGTGAGCCAATTTGAGTATTAAATAGACAGGACCTGATTGATGAAATACTTTGAAGGTAATGCACATAGAAATAAAAGGAAACCTCTTGTAAATAGTAAGCCATGGAACAATTTAGAACAAGCAGAAAGAGGGGCAGAGTCGGGAACACAATGTGATAGCTGAGCAGCCGAATTCTGCATGAACTGGAGTTTCTGAAGTGGATATAATGATTACCCTAAAAGTAAAGCATTATAGCAGCCTAATTGACTAAAACTGGTAGACTGAATCACCAGACAATGTGTCTGCTTGGGCAGAAAAGATGATTATCAGTAGGATAATGCAGGATGAAAAATGTTTATCTACCTGCAGACTCAAGGAAAGATCATGAGCAAAAGGACTACCAAATTGCACACCAGAGTCAGGGTTAGCTGAGGGCTGAGATGGAAAGGTCTAAATCCAGTTTGAACAGATTGGAATATGTGATGTTATTCCGCATTCATTTATTCCGCATACCATCACTCTGCATTTTTAACAACGCGGGACAATTACTCCGCAAAACCATAATTCCTCAAACTTTTACTCCGCATATGCCTTTACCACGAATGCCATTACAACGCAAAGGCATGCGTGGTGAAGTCATATACTTAGTAAAAGTACTTTATAAATAAATATAAATATATATATATTCACTGAAAAAACCATAGGTTATAGACCATATATAGTTAGGAATTAGCATTTAAAAAACCTTATTTTACTCACACAAAACCATTGAAATTCCATATATAGTTAGTTGCACTAACTATATATCGCGCACCCGCAATCCACTGCTGATCATGTCACATATTACATCATTCATGACATGGTCAGTGACATCACTGATGACGTCACTGATGACATCTCAAATGACATCACTGATGACATCACTGATGACTACATACAGTGACTGTATAATTCTGTAAAGTTAAAATATGTCTTACATATTGAAGAATGAGTGGATGTATAAGTGTCTTGATGAAGGATTTAGTAGGGGCATGGCTGACTGTATGAGTGACTGATTAAATGTGTCTCACTGAGTGCATGGGTTAGTGACTAAACTGTCTTAATTTGTGCATCATTATGTCTGTTGTTCTGTAAACTGCTGCATGTGTTGATCATTAGCTATATGATTAACTGTATGGGTTATTGATTGGTTGCCCAAGCATTTGTATGGGAGACTGAGTGTGTGTCTGGGTGGCTGGGAGGTGTATGACTCTCTGCATAGATGTGTGAGCAGTTGATTGACTAGATGTATGGGTTCAAAAGTGCATGTGGAAACAGCTGTATGGGCGGTTGACTGTGTGCATGAGTGTATTGGTGAGTGAATGGATATCTCAGTGCTACATGTCAAAGTAAGTACATATGTAAAACACAGTACATGTGAGAGTTGACATATATAAATAACTGTGCATAAGAGCCAGTGAATGTGTGAGTGGCTGTATGGATCATTGTGAACTTGTATCCAGGATTGTATAAGTGAGTAAATATGTTTTAGTATATGTTTGAATAAGTAAGGTGTGTATAACTGTATAGTTGAGGAAATGGAGGTGTGATTGATTCTTTGCATGACTGACTAAGTGTCTGAGTAACTCCATGGATGAGTGACAGTCTATGAGTGTCTGTTTACACTGAGTGTATCTAAGGTTATATTAGAGTCTGAAGAGGTTCATCGTATTATCACATGAATGATGTCATCAGTGATGTGATCAGTAATGTCAAATGAGATGTCATCAGTGATGTCATTTGAGATGTCATCAGTGATGTCATTTGAGATGTCATCAGTGATGTCATCAGTGATGTCATTTGAGATGTCATCAGTAATGTCATCAGTGATGTCACTGACCATGTCATGAATGATGTAATATGTGACATGATCAGCAGTGGATTGCGGGTGCGCGATATATAGTTAGTGCAACTAACTATATATGGAATTTCAATGGTTTTGTGTGAGTAAAATAAGGTTTTTTAAATGCTAATTCCTAACTATATATGGTCTATAACCTATGGTTTTTTCAGTGAATTTTCAAGGTTTTGTAAATGCTAATTCCTAACTATATATGGTCTATAACCTATGGTTTTTTCAGTGAATTTCAATGTTTTTTTAATAGCAAATATCATAAGCTGTCGAATGTCAAGTACGTGGTAAGTGAAAACATTTTCGTGTTTATGCACACTGATCTGCTTTGAATGGTGCCCCCCCCCCCTCATTTCTATTAGGAGTACTCTCTCTTTGCAGATAGTGAAAGGTAGTTAACGCAGGCCTTTGCCCCCGTTGTAATCCGTCGTGCCTGCTTCTCTCTCCATTTGATTGATTGTTATCCAAGTATTTACTGTTTTAGAATTAGTTCTCTTTGGTTCATTCTCTATTTACAAACAAACACAGAGTCGCAATACTCTGTTTAGTCTTTGCAGATAACGAAAAATTGTGTAAAAAAAAAAGAAAAGGAATCGAGCAAAATCAGTAGGCCACTAATGGGATCTCTTTTTGACCTCGCTAAAATAGAAACATTAGGAACAACCCCTCATGACAAATACAAAACTAGTGAGATGAACTGAACTCCACACAATGATGGCTGCAAAACAGCTCGGCTCCGCCACCCACCCCGCCCAAAATAACGATAAAGAGCGGCTGCCATGATTGGTTACGGAATGGCCACGACGGAGCTACGAAATGGTGCTGCTCTCATGCTAACCCCAGCTTCAGTCTGAAACATCCAGAAACACTGTAGACTACCAATTCGATCAGTTCCGGTAGCGCCCCAATGTAACCCAGTAGAGAAGAACTAGCCCTCCCCTCTTTGACTGATGGTTCTTGTTACCTGTCCCTTCTGTTGTCATTTAACAGAACTATTTAGCCTGCTGAAAGGGGTTGTGTTCCGACCGCTGGTTGGTGGAGACATTTTGACTATATTCTGGACCTGCGTTGTCGCGTAATGCGTCATATGACGCGCCGCGTTAGCGCATCCGGAAGTCATCCGGGGCGCGCAGCGCGTAACGTAAGCATAACAAGTCATGTGACTTGTTAATAAAACTTTTCATTGGTTCATTTTACTTTTCTTATTGTAATGATGAAAGGCTTGGTCATATGACCTAAAAATTACGCTTTTCATTACTTCCGAACATTATTTTTTCTTAAATATATGTTATAATGTTCCAGGCTAATGTACTTTCCCGGAAATTTTACAACTGTCCTGCAAGTAAAATATATTCTTTTTTCGAGAAAAAGAGCGTTTCTTGACGGAGCCGTTGAGCAAAAGAGGGTCGACCTGCTGTCTTAGTCGCCGATACGCCTGAATATGAGATTCTTATCGATCACTTTATGTTGCAGGAATAGAAAACACAACAGCCCTTGACCATTTATCTTTACTGCGTTCCTTCGTATTATACCTTTTACCCTTCATGTAATTGGTCTGCTTTATTTCACTTGCCTTTTAATGATTCTAAAACAGTCACTATTATTAAAAACTTTACCAATGTATATACTACTACCATGTTTTCTTTTAAAAACCTTTATTGTGAAAATTTCATTATACAAATACGAGCCTATAACCACGTGGGCCTGCCACGGAGCAAACTGTAATCGTATATGATGAATAGACATTTACACTGTAGAGGAACGTAACGGGCGGGCCATTAGGTTGCAAGAACTAAGGTGTCTAACAGTTACGGAATCGGTGGACGTACATTTTATAATTAAAATACGACAGGGCCAGTTACAATAAAATTATCTAGATATACATTTGCGGGCAAGTACCATGGGTGACGTTAATTCGAACTTTCAACAGTACAGTAATCAATAACACATCAGAACTTAATATCAATAGGGATGTCGAAATATTCAATCAATTCTCGTCCCCGCCCGCCATGTGCTTCAAAACTGCATACGTATCTCGTGATTTCAAGGTTCTGCAACCAGTACACAACAAGGAGTTACGAGTCCCATTTATTCCGGCGCCATTTTAGGCGAGGACGGGCAGGTCCAGGATATAGTCAAAATGTCTCTACCAACCATCGACTATGATCATGTTCATATGCTGTATTTATTAGAGTAACACTCATCTGTCCACATGAAATTAATTTGCCACAATCTAAACATGTCATTTTAATCTTTCCAAAGTTCTTATAAATATTTGGGACCGTTTCCCTTGCCTCTGAAGCTCTCAGTGCCACTTCTTTGATGAATGTACTAGCAGGTCAGGGGTTCTCCTCCAAATCTCTCTTTTATGCAGCACTATAATTAATTGGTGCCACCTCTCCATATGACGATGCATGGTATAGTTACCACAACTATATTTTTTTTCGGTTCCTCTGGAGAGTTCATCGTGGCAGATGAAGCGTGTAACGTACCGGGCATTTACCTTTTTTTGCATGTACAGGAAAGGAAAAAAAAATTGAGCGTCCGAGTTCTAAGGTGTCCCAGGGCCATTTTAGTGGACCAGGCCCAAATCCAAAGAACAGGCCGCCATTTTGAGAGTCCTCTTGCAGCCGCCTGTCGCTGTAGCATCAAGAGCAGCCGAAACTCAGCTGAATGGCAACTGAAACGGTAAAGGGGCGCCCCACTACAGCAGACGAGCCTCCACCTAGGAAGGCCCATTCACGCCGGCTCCCCCCCCCTTCGGGCACCCCACGCCGTTATTCGGAGCAGTATTGTAGGATGGCCACACCAGTGCGGCAACTTGCTGGACATCACCTCGGTGGTAACCGAATCTCAACGCCTTGTGGTGTCTTCTATTCAGAAAACATTGTTATGCTGCCTTCGACCTATTCGCCGCAAGTGCGCACACAACTCAACTGCATAGCTTGCTAGACACCATCTCGGTGCCATCCGGATCTTGGAATGTCAGCGCCTTTTGGTGTCTTCTCTTCAGAAAATATTGTTGCGCTGCCTTTGGCCCCATTCGCACATCAGTCCGCTACTGACGCCATCTCACAGGCTAATGGGGCGCCCCACGCCGACTTTCAGCATTGTAGAATGACCACACCAGTACAGCAACTTGCTAGACATCACCTCGGTGCCATCCGGATCTCGACGCCCCACTGCAGATGAAGTGCCTCTCAACTATGAAACCACCACGGTGACATCCGGATCTTGGCGCGTTGTGCTGCCTTCGGCCTATTCGCACATCGGTCCGCTACTGACGCCATCTCACAGGCTAATGGGGCGACCCACGCCGAGTTTCAGCATTGTAGGATGACCACACCAGTACAGCAACTTGCTAGACATCACCTCGGTGCCATCCGAATCTTGGCATCTCAACGCCTAGTGGTATCTTCCATACAAAAAATAATGTTACGCTGCCTTTGGCCCCATTCGCACATCAGTCGCAACTTAGACATCACCTCGGTGCCATCCGGATCTTGGCATCTCAGCGCCTTGTGGTGTCAGTCAGAAAATATTGTTGCGCTGCCTTTGGCCCCATTCGCACATCAGTCCGCTACTGACACCATCTCACAGGCCAACAGGGCGCCCCACGCTGACTTTTACCATTGTACGATGGCCACACCAGTGCCACAACTTGCTAGACACCACCTCGGTGCCATCCGGATCTTGGCATCTCAGCGCCTTGTGGTGTCTTCAAATCAGAAAATATTGTTGCGCTGCCTTTGGCCCCATTCGCACATCGGTCCGCTACTGACGCCATCTCACAGGCCAACGGGGCGCCCCACGCCGACTTTCAACATTGTAGGATGGCCACAGAAGTGCAACAACTTACTAGACACCACCTCGGTGCCATCCGGATCTTGGCGCGTTGTGCTGCCTTCGGCCTATTCGCACATCGGTCCGCTACTGACGCAAACTCACAGGCCAACGGGGCGCCCCACGCTGACTTTCAGCATTGTAGGATGGCCACACCAGTACACCTTACTAGACACCACCTCGGTGCCATCCGGATCTTGACGCGTAGTGAAGCTGCAGCAGCTGCAAATAAGCTTCAGACAGTGTTACAACCGCTGCTCAGAACTCTCAACTATGACACCACCTCGGTGCCATCCGGATCTTGGCATCTCAGCGCCTTGTGGTGTCAGTCAGAAACTATTGTTGCGCTGCCTTTGGCCCCATTCGCACATCGGTCCGCTACTGACGCAAACTCACAGGCCAACGGGGCGCCCCACGCCGACTTTCAGCATTTTAGGATGGCCACACCAGTGCAGCAACTTGCTACACACCACCTCGGTGCCATCCGGATCTTGGCATCTCAGCGCCTAGTGGTGTCTTCTATTCCGAAAATATTGTTGCACTGCCTTCGGCCCCATTCACACATCGGTCCGCTACTGACGCCATCTCACAGGCCAACGGGGCGCCCCACGCCGACTTTCAGCATTGTAGGATGGCCACACCAGTGCGGCAACTTACTAGACACCACCTCGGTGCCATCCGGATCTTGGCGCGTTGTGCTGCCTTCGGCCTATTCGCACATCGGTCCGCTACTGACGCAAACTCACAGGCCAACGGGGCGCCCCACGCCGACTTTCAGCATTGTTGGATGGCCACACCAGTGCGGCAACTTACTAGACACCACCTCGCTGCCATCCGGATCTTGGCGTGTTGTGCTGCCTTCGGCCTATTCGCACATCGGTCCGCTACTGACGCGAACTCACAGGCCAACGGGGCGCCCCACGCCGACTTTCAGCATTGTAGGATGGCCACACCAGTGCTGCAACTTGCTGGACACCACCTCGGTGCCATCCGGATCTTGGCGCGTTGTATTGCCTTCGGCCTATTCGCACATCGGTCCGCTACTGACGCCGCCTCACGTGCCGACGTATTTTCTCCGCATTTTATACCCTATGCCGCATAACAGGTCATGTGACTTGTTTATAAAACTTTTCATTGGTTCATTTTACTTTTGGTTTCCTAATGATGGAAGGCTTGATCATATGACCTAAAAACAACACTTTTCATTGGATGAAAACTTTTTTTTTTTCCCAAACGATGAAAGCCCCACCTTGTTTCTGGATGTTTCAGACTGAAGCTGGCGTCAGCATGAGAGCACCACCATCTCGTAGCTCCGTCGTGGTCATTCCGCGAGCAATCATGGCAGCCGCTCCCCACCAGAAGCCTGCAGGAGTCGGGGCCCCCAAAACTTTTGATGAATTCTCAAGGCGGAGGGGACGCTTTCGAGAATGGGGTCCAAGACCTAGCAGACAAGCGTCCGATTTCCAAGGTGTCCCAGGGCCATTTCAGTGGACCAGGCCCAAAAAGGAAAGAGCCTGCCGCCATTTTGAGAGTCCTGTGACAGCCGCCTATCGCTGCACCGCAAGAGTGGGCGCAACTCAGCTGAATTGCGGCTTTTGACACAGTGGACCAAAAACGGACGGAATGGCAACTGAAACGGTAAAGGGGCGCCCCACTACAACAGATGACACTCCACCTGGAGAGGCCCGTTCACGCCGCCTCCCCCGGGGCGCCCCACGCCGTTATTCGGAGCAGCATTGTAGGATACCAAAACCAGTGCGGCAACTTACTGGACATCACCTTGGTGCCATCGTTCTGCTGCCTTGGAACTATTCGCACAACAGTTTGCTACTGATGACCCACCCCCCGCGACGCCCCACGCCGTTATTTGCTGGGTGGCAACTTACTAGACATCACTTTCGTGTCATCTACATTTCGGCGCGTTCTGCTGCCTTGGAACTATTCGCACAACAGTTTGCTACTGATGACCCACCCCCCGCGACGCCCTACGCCGGAAATCTGGACGTTGTGCTGCGTTGGGACTATTCGCACAGCCGACCGCTACTTCGTTGTTTTTCCCTAAAAATGTTTATATGTTATTACTATTTTTGTTTTCTTGTATATATTTATAAATTATTAAAGTTTTATAATCTTACTACTTTGTCGGAGTGCTATATATTTTTAATGTGACACATAATTGTAAAAACTTTGATGTACAAAGAGTCATCCCTAGAATCTTCCGCTTCACGCTCGGTCCCCTCCCCAATCACAATACAGGATGGCTTTCAGATAATAGCAACGCTTCTGCTGTGACGGATCTCATCGAGTGTGGGCCTTGATCTACTATAACTCCTTTGAAGAGGGGTGATTCTTTACAGCTGTGGCCATAAACTACATCTGCAGGGCTAGCTGATACCCTAGGACCAGCCTGGACAATCGGACACAGAGGAAAAGGAGTGTCAGAGGGTGCGGTAGTGAATAGGGCGAAAGGGAGGTGTCGGGCGGGCACAGGGTGTGATTCTCAGGGAAGAGCAGCGCAGATGGGGGGAGGTTTATTACCCATGCATAAGACAGAGAGCGGGGGTGACCACTGCCTGGGTGAGATGCTTGCGAGGGTGGGGAGCCATGCTAAGGATCGACAGCGTGCACAGAGTGGGTCTGGTCAAGGCATCTAAAATGGCTGCCGTGCACGACAAAAGTGTGGCATTTGAAAAAAGACAAGATGGCGCAGACAATGTTTTTCAACACTTCCTGATTTCCTTCGAATCGAACGTTAACAGACGTTGGGGCATATTACCAAAGTTAAGCGATATTTATCCCTAACGATGCATTGCAAAGATTTTTTTACCGTCAGAAATTATCGCAGATAAACCTTGCTATTATCAAGGTTTATCGCAAATACGATAAAAAACGACCGCAATGCATTAATATCGCTGAAAACTCAGCGATATTCATGCATTACCGAGCTAATGCTCTTAGCCATGTTATCCACCTCCCATTGGATAACATGGCTAAGAAGTGCTCAGGGCAGCTGTTACTTTTTGGAGATATTCGCGCTTATCTCGAATATTTCCAAAAGTTGATAATAGGAGATAGCGATGTTAGCGACTGTTTCCAGTCGCTAACATCTTGGCATGCCCACTTTGCATGTCATTAGTGATAAATATCACTCACATGCAAAGTGGGGCCCAAGATGGTCGCTATCTCCTACTAGCCGTCGCTAACTGGTGTTAGCAACAGCTAGGTAATACAGATATAATTTTATCTCCGCGAAGCGGAGCGCTGTTACAGATATATATCTTGTTTTTGAACGTTAATTTCTCAAAATGCACTGAAGCACATATATTGAGACCTAGCAAAGGCACATCGGGCTACCAGTCCCTAATATTTTACCAAGTTTCGTGCAAATCCATTCAGCCGTTCGATTATTATTATTATTATTTTTTTTTGCCCCGCGGGGCCCTTTTAAAACCTCCACATCAAACCTAGGGGGTCAGCGAGGATCTACTATGCCCACTTATGGTCATTTGCCCCTTCGCTTTGGCCTCCTCTTGTCTCTCGATCCTACCGAGAGACAAGATGGCGGCCGCTACGGACTGTTTGGAATGTTGACAGACGCCGGAGAACCAATCAGCTTCGCTTCACAAAGCTCCGTTGCGCGAAAAGTACGCGTCCTGGAGCGCTGCCCGGTCCGCTGTTACAGATATATATATTTTTTTAAACGTTAATTTCTCAAAATCCACTGTAGCACATATATTGAGACCTACAAAAGGCACATCGGGCTACCAGTCCCTACAATTTTGCCAAGTTTCGTGCAAATCCATTCAGCCGTTCGGGCTAAAAGTGAGGCCAACCGCCCTATGGAAAACTCAATGTTAAAAACACGTTTTGGGACCCCCTTTTTTCTCAGCCCCCCCTTGACGAACCCCCCCCAAATTTTCAAGGGCTGCTCAGAAACGAAATGTGCCATTTTCCTGAAAATTTCAGCCAATTCCGTCCACAAACGCCAAAGTTATTAGACATAGAATTTTCAAAAATCCCATAGAGAAAAAATCCTAACTATATATACCTACTGGCGACCGCCAGTAGGTAATATATATATATATATATATATATATATATATATCAAACACACACGTTCACGTTTTCAAAGAACGAAGTCCAGGCCAGCATAAGTGTTCAAAACCGGATTTATTCCAGAGCCAGGCTCTGGAATAAATCCGGTTTTGAACACTTATGCTGGCCTGGACTTCGTTCTTTGAAAACGTGAACGTGTGTGTTTGGTTTGTAGGGAGTGGCGACCCCGTCCATGGCCCGCCGCTAATAGAGGCCACCTCAGCTTAAATGCCAAAACTTTTTCTTGGATATATATATATATATATATATATATATATATATATATATATATATATATATATATATATATATATATGTATATATATTTATATATATATATAAATATATATACATTTTTCTTAAGTAAAATTAAAACTTTTTATTGACTAACTATATATCGCGCACCCGCAATCCACTGCTGATGATGTCACATATTACATCATTCATGACATGGTCAGTGACATCACTGATGACATCACTGATGACATCTCAAATGACATCACTGATGACATCACTGATGACATCACTGATGACAACATCCAGTGACTGTATGTTTCTGTAAAGTTAAAATGTGTCTTACATATTGAAGAATGAGTGGAAGTATAAGTGTCTGGACAAAGGATTTAGTAGGTGCATGACTGAATGTATGAGTGAGTGATTAAATGTGTCTCACTGAGTGCATGGGTTAGTGACTAAACTGTCTTAATTTGTGCATCATTATGTCTGTTGTTCTGTAAACTGCTGCATGTGTTGATCAGTAGCTATATGATTAACTATATGGGTTACTGATTGATTGTCCAAGTATTTGTATGGTAGACTGAGTGTGTGTGTGGCTGGCTGGGAGGTGTGTGACTCTGTGCAGATCAATGTGTACTTGTATCAATGATTGTATAAGAAGGTAAGTATGTGTTAGTATATGTTTGAAAATGTAAGGTGCTCTATGTTTAACTGTATAGACAAGAAAATGGAAGTGTCATTGATTCTTTACAGGACTGACTAGGTGTGTGAGTAACTCCATGGATGAGTGGCAGACTGTGAGTGTCTGTATAGGTGTATGAGTGCATATGATAGTGTTGTAAAGATGAGTGATTGTATGTATGAATGATTGTATGTGTGAATGAGTGAATGTGTGTGTAGACATAGGAATCAGTGAGTGCGTATGTAGTAACTAGTATTGGTGTGTCAATGGTTTCAAAAATTATACTCTGTATTTAACACTGGGTGAAACAGAGGTTATATTAAAATGTGAGGAGATGCATTGTATTGTCACATGAATGATATCATCAGTGATGTGGTCATTGATGTCAAATGAGATGTCATCAGTGATGTCATTTGAGATGTCATCAGTGATGTCATCAGTGATGTCACTGACCATGTCATGAATGATGTAATATGTGACATCATCAGCAGTGGATTGCGGGTGCGCGATATATAGTTAGTGCAACTAACTATATATGGAATTTCAATGGTTTTGTGTGAGTAAAATAAGGTTTTGTAAATGCTAATTCCTAACTATATATGGTCTATAACCTATGGTTTTTTCAGTGAATTTTCAAGGTTTTGTAAATGCTAATTCCTAACTATATATGGTCTATAACCTATGGTTTTTTCAGTGAATTTCATTGGTTTTTTAACAGCTAATATCTGTAGCTGTAAAATGTATTCTTCTTTAAATCCAAAAATATATTTTATATGTTTATGAATAATTTTTTTTTTTAATATTTTTTTTTCTTCGTTCCCGCTTCGCGAATCGGGAAGCTTCCCGTTAGCTGACCTTGATGCCGCGAAATAGACCGCGAGCCGGTAAACGTTTCTTTACCGCAACTGCCGCGTTAGAAAACAACATCGTGACGCCTCCCGTCCGCATGACGTTTCACGTTGTCGCGTGATACGTCATTTGACGTGCTACGTTAGCGAACTGCTACGCGAAGCGATTCGCAAAGCGCAGGTTTCTGGAAGCAAACCGGGAGGCCCTGCAAAGCGCTCAATGTAAACACAGCAGGTCATGTGACTTGGTAATAACACTTTTCATTGGTTCATTTCACTTTTGGTTTCCTAATGATGTAAGACTAGGTCATATAATATAAAATGAACACTTTTCATTGGTTGAGAACTCTTGTTTTTCCCAAATGATGAAAATCCCTCCTTCTTTCCTCACTCTGACTTTCATCTTTGTGAGAGAAAGACCCTTTGTTACCAGTGAGCAATGGCTTCTTTAGTAGCTTCAGCTGGTGCTTCCCCACCACCTCCACCACATCCAAGGAAGAGTAGACCACCTGCTCAAGTTATAATTCAACAAGAAGAGGAAGAAGAGGAACAGGACGACGAGCACGAAGAGAGGCAGTTTTTGCCTGAGGAGCCCAGGACGTCTCACCGGAAAGAAAACTTCATTTGGCAATTTTTTAAAATTCCCAAAGGTCAGAAAAAAGTAAATGCAAGATACATAACTTGCCTTATATGTCAAGATAGACTGTCCAGAGGGACCGAGAAAAAATACAGTTTCGGAAACTACACAATGCATCGCCATATGACTAGGTGGCATCCTAACAACTACAGTGCTGCACAGTTTCGGAACGACCTAGATAATCTCCCTATTATGGCCAGAAGATCTGTTGTACCGGAAGTAACGGGACCAGAGGGCAGGGAGATAGTGCCAAATATACAAATGAGATTTGGTGAAGTAAAACACGTCTGCGTACATTGCGATGGATTCATTTGCTACGGAGAAAGAAGCATCACTCTGATCAACAGAGCTATTGACTATCATATGCAAGTTTGTACGAAACGCCCAAAATAATAAATACTTTTTTTTTGTTTTGTTGCTCCTGTTGAGCCCTTTACAATGAATCGTTTTCATTGCCCCTCCAAGAAAAACCCCAAAAAATATAAAACTGTTCAGAAAAATTCAAAAAAAGTAAAAAAATGTTCCGAAAAATAATAAAAAAAATATAAAACAACAAAAACAATTAAAAAAAAAGTTCTTTTCAGAACTACCTCCCCGTTATTAAAAAATTGGTACAATATTTGGAACTATGCCAACCTCTATTTCTCTTAGTTCGCTTCCCAGTTCGCTAGCCGGTACGCGAACCGGAAGCGAACCAAAAACAGTAAGTATAAGGGAAGGAAACAGACACTTATGTTAAAAGAAAGACAGCTATAGGGGAGTAAACTAGAGATACTATTACCCGTAATCCACTGCTGATGATGTCACATATTACATCATTCATGACATGCTCAGTGACATCATCAGCAGAGGATTGCGGGTTTTTTGGCAACGTGCCTTATCCACGGTTTAATAACGCTGCCTTTTGCTTTATATAAGTTTTCAAATTGTATGAAATATATACCAATAGGTCGTTATGAACCTTTAGTAGTGCTTTTCTTCATGAGGTCTGGTCGCTTCCATACACATACAGATGTTTCAAAGATGATCAAGAAGTTTATCTGAATGGAGAGGAATGCACTGAGACGCCAGATCATTCACTAATGTGTAGGCACATACAGTTACACGGTTCATGCAACAAACACCGACCAAATATGGCTTGCGTGTTGCAAGGCACGCCAGTTCCTGCTATCATCCCCACGTTCAAGTTGTTGGAAAATGGTAGTTATTTGATGCTCAATAATGAAGATTGTTCTGGGTTAATTAAAAGTATTCCTTTTATCGTAACAGTAAGTGAACGGGTTATTTGCTGCAGAAATGTTCTATTTCCTCCCACACATGAACATAGGGAGTTTTCAATCTCGCCACAAATACCAACCTTGGGAGCAGATTTCAACGGCATGGCAAGAATAAGAGCTCTTTTGTCTCAGAGAGAGGTGGCCTTGAGTTCGGCCCGTGAAACTTTCGTGCTTCACATAGCGAACACCCGTACAGAGGTGCAGACCCTTTTCAATTCAGATTTGCCTTTCCATTTCAGCAAGATGGTTCGGACTATCTTTAACGCATCCTCCACAAAGGCCCTGGCGCACTTTTTTAAAGTTGTTACCAGTGGTCTCGTGACTTCATTTGAGAAAATCTTTGGAGTCATCCCTGCTTTCTTTCATTCTATTTTTTCCACTCTGCTTCGTGGATTTCCATTTTTACTTGCATTACCAGCGGACGCTCTTGTGCTTTTTTACATTTTTAAATATGGATGTCCCTCCTATGCAACCTCCCGCCCTGCAGCTGCTGACACTGTTCCGCAATCGCATGCTAGAATATTATGGCACAATGCCGTTGGCGATATTAAGCACGGCATATGGATTATCTTTTCGATTCTCCTACTTCACCTGTGTCCAGCCTGTATTTCACTGCCTGACCTGTGATTTCGATTGGGCCATTGATTTGTGTCTCTGCGGACCGGTTTCTCCTGACGTCGACTTTAATCAGCTGATGACTCCTATCATTACTCACGAGTTGGTTTGTCCTGGCGAAAGGATTATGGCTGTGGCATTGATGCATGGACTAATTGGTCCCTGGAATTTACTGGCGGCAACACAGTCTTTCTTGGAACAGAGCTTTCTTGAAAACCCACCGAGCTGTCCTCTGATGGTGATAGAGGATCCGGTGCTGGGAGAGCACGTATGTTCTTTTCCGCTTTTAAATTGGATGGCTGAACTCTTTTCGGATGAAGACGGTGACTTCCTATTGGAGGCTGTTGCAGCTTATTTTGCATACACAGTTATGTCATAGACCTTTTTCATTTTTGATATGCTGAGTACTAGCATTTCATTGACAATTCATTGACTTATTTGTCAAGTTTGTATTATTTAGCTTGCCTATTGGCTTAAGACTCGATAAAGTACTTGGCTGTTTTATTTTTCTTTAGCATTAAATTTTCCTAGTTTTTAATATTTTTACCTTGCGGACCGTCCACATATAAAGTTGCAATCTGCTCTCATGAGATGGCACTTCTATTATCTTATTCAGTTCGTTTCCGGATCATGGGGAGGTGTCATCTAGGTCCTGGATATCTTTACACCGTGTTAAGTTAGCATGGGCTCATTACCGGTTTAAACGCCATTTTTCCTTTTTTGCAACTTCTGCACACGACACTTAGTTGTTGCTTTAGCTTTCAACCTAATAGTTCATCATGATTTACATGAGAATAATATGTTATTGCTCTACTATCTTCTTTACTTGTTAAACTATATCTGTACAGCGAGTGCTGAAGTTTCAAGAACAACACGATACAGAATTGTTATGAGGTCTGATCTCCACGACTTCATACTCATAACATAAGTGCAGCTTCTGCCAATTCTGGGCATGAGGCGGGTTTTATATTGCTTTGCCGAACACACATACACAACACTTGATGCGGTTCACATGAAGAGAGAGCTGGTGTATGCTGATGTGATTCCTTCAAATCTAAGACACTAAAGTATGGGCACGCCCTAAACCAACACAAAGAGACCTTCTTAGCAAATAATATAATATGTGTATTAGGGAGGGTGAGATATAAGCAGCCGCGGGCCGTGGAGGGAGTTACGATGGGGCAGGGAGGCGGGGAGGGGCAGGGTGGAGCCCTCTCCACCCTGCCCCTCCCCCTCCCCGCCTCCCTGCCCCACCGTAACTCCCTCCACGGCCCGTGGCTGCTTATAAGTGTTGATAACTCTTATTCATTTACAGCCTGTTAACATACTGTCACCATTCGCTTTTTATGTACTAGTAACTATGCTGGTAATTTTGCTACTGATAATATGTGTACTTGTATTATCTAAGATACTACGCCTGAGAAGACGGCATTAGTAAATAAACATTTCAAATACACATGTGTTCTTCTTAACTCCATGTTCTGGTTTCTAAGAAATATATAACGACCGACTGTTCATGAGTTCCACGTATCCTGAGGTACTATAAGTTCATATTCTGGATTGTCTAAACATTGAGAGTTTGTTATATCCAATGTGACACTGTACCTAGCTTGCTAAGGGGTTTTTGAGTACTAAGGTGAGTTTTGGGGCACCCTAATTCGCCGAGGTTCCAATCCTCTGTCCACAGTTCTGTGTGAGAACAGAAACCCTGCGACAGGGGCACCCCCGACCCTTCCTGGAGCTTCATCACACTTGCGATACAACTCCAGCAATGCGCCACCTTTACGGCACAGTTACATCACGCATCTGTGCTGTTTTTGCCCCATGATGCGCCGCATTGTAAATGCAGCACACCATAGGTGACGGAACAGCGGCACAGAATGACTAACACATCCCTGGTGATGCGCCAGTCATCATAAATCTATCCCTATGCTTCTTATCTTGTTCGAGATGAACCGCCATATGTATCATCAAAGTTTTTTGCATTTCCTAAATAGCGAACTTTAAGGAATAAATAGCGATTCTTTACCATTCCTAGTTTGCGATTAGCTATTTGCTAATTACAAATTACCCATTCATTTCCTTCATTTCCATAGGGCGGTTGGACTCACTTCTAGCTCGAACGGCTGAATGGATTTCCACGAAACTTGGCAAAATTGTAGGGACTGGTAGCCCGATGTGCCTTTGCTATGTCTCAAGATATATGCTCCAGTGGTTTTTACAAAAATTAACTTTGAAAAATATATATTGGGCTACATTGGCCTATATATATGTTGGAGCCCAAATGTAGCCCAATGTAGCCCAATGAAGCCCAATGAAGCCCAATGTAGCCCAATGTAGCCCAAAGATGGCCGCCAGAGACAAAAAAAACAAATGTAGCCCAAATATCAGCCAGATGTAGCCCAACTATAGCCCAGTGACAGAATGACCAATCAGCTTCGCAAACCTCCGTTACGCGAAGCGGAGCGCTGTTACAGATATATATCTTTTTTTGAACGTTAATTTCTCAAAATCCACTAGAGCACATATATTGAGACCTAGCAAAGGCACATCGGGCTACCAGTCCCTAATATTTTACCAAGTTTCGTGCAAATCCATTCAGCCGTTCGATTATTATTATTATTATTTTTTTTTGCCCCGCGGGGCCCTTTTAAAACCTCCACATCAAACCTAGGGGGTCAGCGAGGATCTACTATTCCCCCTTATGGTCATTTGCCCCTTCGCTTTGGCCTCCTCTTGTCTCTCGATCCTACCGAGAGACAAGATGACGGCCGCTACGGACTGTTTGGAATGTTGACAGACGCCGGAGAACCAATCAGCTTCGCTTCACAAAGCTCCGTTGCGCGAAAAGTACGCATCCTGGAGCGCTGCCCGGTCCGCTGTTACAGATATATATCTTTTTTTAAACGTTAATTTCTCAAAATCCACTGGAGCACATATATTGAGACCTACAAAAGGCACATCGGGCTACCAGTCCCTACAATTTTGCCAAGTTTCGTGCAAATCCATTCAGCCGTTCGGGCTAAAAGTGAGGCCAACCGCCCTATGGAAAACTCAATGTTAAAAACACGTTTTGGGACCCCCCTTTTTTCTCGGCCCCCCCTTGACGAACCCCCCCCAAATTTTCAAGGGCTGCTCAGAAACAAAATGTGCCTTTTTCCTGAAAATTTCAGCCAATTCCGTCCACAATCTCCAAAGTTATTAGACATAGAATTTTCAAAAATCCCATAGAGAAAAAATCCTAACTATATATACCTACTGGCGACCGCCAAAAATATACCTACTGGCGACCGCCAGTAGGTATATATAGTTAGGTTTTTTTCTCTATGGGATTTTTGAAAATTCTATGTCTAATAACTTTGGAGATTGTGGACGGAATTGGCTGAAATTTTCAGGAAAATGGCACATTTTGTTTCTGAGCAGCCCTTGAAAATTTGGGGGGGGTTCGTCAAGGGGGGGCCGAGAAAAAAGGGGGGTCCCAAAACGTGTTTTTAACATTGAGTTTTCCATAGGGCGGTTGGCCTCACTTTTAGCCCGAACGGCTGAATGGATTTGCACGAAACTTGGCGAAATTGTAGGGACTGGTAGCCCGATGTGCCTTTTGTAGGTCTCAATATATGTGCTCCAGTGGATTTTGAGAAATTAACATTTAAAAAAAGATATATATCTGTAACAGCGGACCGGGCAGCGCTCCAGGACGCGTACTTTTCGCGCAACGGAGCTTTGTGAAGCGAAGCTGATTGGTTCTCCGGCGTCTGTCAACATTCCAAACAGTCCGTAGCGGCCGCCATCTTGTCTCTCGGTAGGATCGAGAGACAAGAGGAGGCCAAAGCGAAGGGGCAAATGACCATAAGGGGGAATAGTAGATCCTCGCTGACCCCCTGGGTTTGATGTGGAGGTTTTAAAAGGGCCCCGCGGGGCAAAAAAAAAAAATAATAATAATAATCGAACGGCTGAATGGATTTGCACGAAACTTGGTAAAATATTAGGGACTGGTAGCCCGATGTGCCTTTGCTAGGTCTCAATATATGTGCTCTAGTGGATTTTGAGAAATTAACGTTCAAAAAAAGATATATATCTGTAACAGCGCTCCGCTTTGCGTAACGGAGGTTTGCGAAGCTGATTGGTCATTCTGTCACTGGGCTATAGTTGGGCTACATCTGGCTGATATTTGGGCTACATTTGTTTTTTTTGTCTCTGGCGGCCATCTTTGGGCTACATTGGGCTACATTGGGCTTCATTGGGCTACATTGGGCTACATTTGGGCTCCAACATATATATAGGCCAATGTAGCCCAATATATATTTTTCAAAGTTAATTTTCGTAAAAACCACTGGAGCATATATCTTGAGACATAGCAAAGGCACATCGGGCTACCAGTCCCTACAATTTTGCCAAGTTTCGTGGAAATCCATTCAGCCGTTCGAGCTAAAAGTGAGTCCAACCGCCCTATGGAAATGAAGGAAATGAATGGGTAATTTGTAATTAGCAAATAGCTAATCGCAAACTAGGAATGGTAAAGAATCGCTATTTATTCCTTAAAGTTCGCTATTTAGGAAATGCAAAAAACTTTGATGATACATATGGCGGTTCATCTCAAACAAGATAAGAAGCATAGGGATAGATTTATGATGACTGGCGCATCACCAGGGATGTGTTAGTCATTCTGTGCCGCTGTTCCGTCACCTATGGTGTGCTGCATTTACAATGCGGCGCATCATGGGGCAAAAACAGCACAGATGCGTGATGTAACTGTGCCGTAAAGGTGGCGCATTGCTGGAGTTGTATCGCAAGTGTGATGAAGCTCCAGGAAGGGTCGGGGGTGCCCCTGTCGCAGGGTTTCTGTTCTCACACAGAACTGTGGACAGAGGATTGGAACCTCGGCGAATTAGGGTGCCCCAAAACTCACCTTAGTACTCAAAAACCCCTTAGCAAGCTAGGTACAGTGTCACATTGGATATAACAAACTCTCAATGTTTAGACAATCCAGAATATGAACTTATGGTACCTCAGGATACGTGGAACTCATGAACAGTCGGTCGTTATATATTTCTTAGAAACCAGAACATGGAGTTAAGAAGAACACATGTGTATTTGAAATGTTCATTTACTAATGCCGTCTTCTCAGGCGTAGTATCTTAGATAATACAAGTACACATATTATCAGTAGCAAAATTACCAGCATAGTTACTAGTACATAAAAAGCGAATGGTGACAGTATGTTAACATGCTGTAAATGAATAAGAGTTATCAACACTTATAAGCAGCCACGGGCCGTGGAGGGAGTTACGGTGGGGCAGGGAGGCGGGGAGGGGGAGGGGCAGGGTGGAGAGGGCTCCACCCTGCCCCTCCCCCTCCCCGCCTCCTTGCCCCATCGTAACTCCCTCCACGGCCCGCGGCTGCTTATATCTCACCCTCCCTAATACACATATTATATTATTTGCTAAGAAGGTCTCTTTGTGTTGGTTTAGGGCGTGCCCATACTTTAGTGTCTTAGATTTGAAGGAATCACATCAGCATACACCAGCTCTCTCTTCATGTGAACCGCATCAAGTGTTGTGTATGTGTGTTCGGCAAAGTAATATAAAACCCGCCTCATGCCCAGAATTGGCAGAAGCTGCACTTATGTTATGAGTATGAAGTCGTGGAGATCAGACCTCATAACAATTCTGTATCGTGTTGTTCTTGAAACTTCAGCACTCGCTGTACAGATATAGTTTAACAAGTAAAGAAGATAGTAGAGCAATAACATATTATTCTCATGTAAATCACGATGAACTATTAGGTTGAAAGCTAAAGCAACAACTAAGTGTCGTGTGCAGAAGTTGCAAAAAAGGAAAAATGGCGTTTAAACCGGTAATGAGCCCATGCTAACTTAACACGGTGTAAAGATATCCAGGACCTAGATGACACCTCCCCATGATCCGGAAACGAACTGAATAAGATAATAGAAGTGCCATCTCATGAGAGCAGATTGCAACTTTATATGTGGACGGTCCGCAAGGTAAAATATTAAAAACTAGGAAAATGTAATGCTAAAGAAAAATAAAACAGCCAAGTACTTTATCGAGTCTTAAGCCAATAGGCAAGCTAAATAATAAAAACTTGACAAATAAGTCAATGAATTGTCAATGAAATGCTAGTACTCAGCATATCAAAAATGAAAAAGGTCTATGACATAACTGTGTATGCAAAATAAGCTGCAACAGCCTCCAATAGGAAGTCACCGTCTTCATACGAAAAGAGTTCAGCCATCCAATTTAAAAGCGGAAAAGAACATACGTGCTCTCCCAGCACCGGATCCTCTATCACCATCAGAGGACAGCTCGGTGGGTTTTCAAGAAAGCTCTGTTCCAAGAAAGACTGTGTTGCCGCCAGTAAATTCCAGGGACCAATTAGTCCATGCATCAATGCCACAGCCATAATCCTTTCGCCAGGACAAACCAACTCGTGAGTAATGATAGGAGTCATCAGCTGATTAAAGTCGACGTCAGGAGAAACCGGTCCGCAGAGACACAAATCAATGGCCCAATCGAAATCACAGGTCAGGCAGTGAAATACAGGCTGGACACAGGTGAAGTAGGAGAATCGAAAAGATAATCCATATGCCGTGCTTAATATCGCCAACGGCATTGTGCCATAATATTCTAGCATGCGATTGCGGAACAGTGTCAGCAGCTGCAGGGCGGGAGGTTGCATAGGAGGGACATCCATATTTAAAAATGTAAAAAAGCACAAGAGCGTCCGCTGGTAATGCAAGTAAAAATGGCAATCCACGAAGCAGAGTGGAAAAAATAGAATGAAAGAAAGCAGGGATGACTCCAAAGATTTTCTCAAATGAAGTCACGAGACCACTGGTAACAACTTTAAAAAAGTGCGCCAGGGCCTTTGTGGAGGATGCGTTAAAGATAGTCCGAACCATCTTGCTGAAATGGAAAGGCAAATCTGAATTGAAAAGGGTCTGCACCTCTGTACGGGTGTTCGCTATGTGAAGCACGAAAGTTTCACGGGCCGAACTCAAGGCCACCTCTCTCTGAGACAAAAGAGCTCTTATTCTTGCCATGCCGTTGAAATCTGCTCCCAAGGTTGGTATTTGTGGCGAGATTGAAAACTCCCTATGTTCATGTGTGGGAGGAAATAGAACATTTCTGCAGCAAATAACCCGTTCACTTACTGTTACGATAAAAGGAATACTTTTAATTAACCCAGAACAATCTTCATTATTGAGCATCAAATAACTACCATTTTCCAACAACTTGAACGTGGGGATGATAGCAGGAACTGGCGTGCCTTGCAACACGCAAGCCATATTTGGTCGGTGTTTGTTGCATGAACCGTGTAACTGTATGTGCCTACACATTAGTGAATGATCTGGCGTCTCAGTGCATTCCTCTCCATTCAGATAAACTTCTTGATCATCTTTGAAACATCTGTATGTGTATGGAAGCGACCAGACCTCATGAAGAAAAGCACTACCTAAAGGTTCATAACGACCTATTGGTATATATTTCATACAATTTGAAAACTTATATAAAGCAAAAGGCAGCGTTATTAAACCGTGGATAAGGCACGTTGCCAAAAAACCCGCAATCCTCTGCTGATGATGTCACTGAGCATGTCATGAATGATGTAATATGTGACATCATCAGCAGTGGATTACGGGTAATAGTATCTCTAGTTTACTCCCCTATAGCTGTCTTTCTTTTAACATAAGTGTCTGTTTCCTTCCCTTATACTTACTGTTTTTGGTTCGCTTCCGGTTCGCGTACCGGCGAGCGAACTGGGAAGCGAACTAAGAGAAATAGAGGTTGGCACAGTTCCAAATATTGTACCAATTTTTTAATAACGGGGAGGTAGTTCTGAAAAGAACTTTTTTTTTTATTGTTTTTGTTGTTTTATATTTTTTTTATTATTTTTCAGAACATTTTTTTACTTTTTTTGAATTTTTCTGAACAGTTTTATATTTTTTTGGGTTTTTCTTGGAGGGGGCAATGAAAACGATTCATTGTAAAGGGCTCAACAGGAGCAACAAAACAAAAAAAAAGTATTTATTATTTTGGGCGTTTCGTACAAACTTGCATATGATAGTCAATAGCTCTGTTGATCAGAGTGATGCTTCTTTCTCCGTAGCAAATGAATCCATCGCAATGTACGCAGACGTGTTTTACTTCACCAAATCTCATTTGTATATTTGGCACTATCTCCCTGCCCTCTGGTCCCGTTACTTCCGGTACAACAGATCTTCTGGCCATAATAGGGAGATTATCTAAGTCGTTCCGAAACTGTGCAGCACTGTAGTTGTTAGGATGCCACCTAGTCATATGGCGATGCATTGTGTAGTTTCCGAAACTGTATTTTTTCTCGGTCCCTCTGGACAGTCTATCTTGACATATAAGGCAAGTTACGTATCTTGCATTTACTTTTTTCTGACCTTTGGGAATTTAAAAAAATTGCCAAATGAAGTTTTCTTTCCGGTGAGACGTCCTGGGCTCCTCAGGCAAAAACTGCCTCTCTTCGTGCTCGTCGTCCTGTTCCTCTTCTTCCTCTTCTTGTTGAATTATAACTTGAGCAGGTGGTCCACTCTTCCTTGGATGTGGTGGAGGTGGTGGGGAAGCACCAGCTGAAGCTACTAAAGAAGCCATTGCTCACTGGTAACAAAGGGTCTTTCTCTCACAAAGATGAAAGTCAGAGTGAGGAAAGAAGGAGGGATTTTCATCATTTGGGAAAAACAAGAGTTCTCAACCAATGAAAAGTGTTCATTTTATATTATATGACCTAGTCTTACATCATTAGGAAACCAAAAGTGAAATGAACCAATGAAAAGTGTTATTACCAAGTCACATGACCTGCTGTGTTTACGTTAAGCGCTTTGCAGGGCCTCCCGGTTTGCTTCCAGAAACCTGCGCTTTGCGACTCGCTTCGCGTACCAGTTCGCTAACGTAGCACGTCATATGACGTATCACGCGACAACGTGAAACGTCATGCGGACGGGAGGCGTCACGATGTTGTTTTCTAACGCGGCAGTTGCGGTAAAGAAACGTTTACCGGCTCGCGGTCTATTTCGCGGCATCAAGGTCAGCTAACGGGAAGCTTCCCGATTCGCGAAGCGGGAACGAAGAAAAAAAAATATTAAAAAAAAAAATTATTCATAAACATATAAAATATATTTTTGGATTTAAAGAAGAATACATTTTACAGCTACAGATATTAGCTGTTAAAAAACCAATGAAATTCACTGAAAAAACCATAGGTTATAGACCATATATAGTTAGGAATTAGCATTTACAAAACCTTGAAAATTCACTGAAAAAACCATAGGTTATAGACCATATATAGTTAGGAATTAGCATTTACAAAACCTTATTTTACTCACACAAAACCATTGAAATTCCATATATAGTTAGTTGCACTAACTATATATCGCGCACCCGCAATCCACTGCTGATGATGTCACATATTACATCATTCATGACATGGTCAGTGACATCACTGATGACATCACTGATGACATCTCAAATGACATCACTGATGACATCTCATTTGACATCAATGACCACATCACTGATGATATCATTCATGTGACAATACAATGCATCTCCTCACATTTTAATATAACCTCTGTTTCACCCAGTGTTAAATACAGAGTATAATTTTTGAAACCATTGACACACCAATACTAGTTACTACATACGCACTCACTGATTCCTATGTCTACACACACATTCACTCATTCACCCATACAATCATTCATACATACAATCACTCATCTTTACAACACTATCATATGCACTCATACACCTATACAGACACTCACAGTCTGCCACTCATCCATGGAGTTACTCACACACCTAGTCAGTCCTGTAAAGAATCAATGACACTTCCATTTTCTTGTCTATACAGTTAAACATAGAGCACCTTACATTTTCAAACATATACTAACACATACTTACCTTCTTATACAATCATTGATACAAGTACACATTGATCTGCACAGAGTCACACACCTCCCAGCCAGCCACACACACACTCAGTCTCCCATACAAATACTTGGACAATCAATCAGTAACCCATATAGTTAATCATATAGCTACTGATCAACACATGCAGCAGTTTACAGAACAACAGACATAATGATGCACAAATTAAGACAGTTTAGTCACTAACCCATGCACTCAGTGAGACACATTTAATCACTCACTCATACATTCAGTCAAGCACCTACTAAATCCTTTGTCCAGACACTTATACTTCCACTCATTCTTCAATATGTAAGACACATTTTAACTTTACAGAAACATACAGTCACTGGATGTTGTCATCAGTGATGTCATCAGTGATGTCATCAGTGATGTCATTTGAGATGTCATCAGTGATGTCACTGACCATGTCATGAATGATGTAATATGTGACATCATCAGCAGTGGATTGCGGGTGCGCGATATATAGTTAGTGCAACTAACTATATATGGAATTTCAATGGTTTTGTGTGAGTAAAATAAGGTTTTGTAAATGCTAATTCCTAACTATATATGGTCTATAACCTATGGTTTTTTCAGTGAATTTTCAAGGTTTTGTAAATGCTAATTCCTAACTATATATGGTCTATAACCTATGGTTTTTTCAGTGAATATATATATATATATATATATATATATATATATATATATATATATATATATTACAAACTCGCTCAAAACTGGAGGGCGCTTCCACAAAATATTGAACGCCGCTGCAGCAAGGAACACGAGACCCAGAAGTTCAGGTGAGAAGATTCTTTAATCGGCACCTTCGTCAAACATAACGTTTCGGCCTCCGAAAGGCCTTGGTCACATGACACACAGAGAGCGCGATCAGAATTTAAAGTGCTAGTGCTGTAAATCCACAACATTTCAATGGACACCGCTTAGTCTTCAAGAATGCTATCGAAGACAGACTGAAACACCATTGTAAATCACAGGATAATCCCAAATGAATATCATTAATTTGCCAAAGTGACTTGTGCGTTTTCATTGTGAAACATGAATGTCCATATCCTGAAATGATTTTAAGATATAATGAACTGTTACTTGGAATCGCAAAAATGCATTTAACTGGATAATCCACATTGCAAAAAAAAAAACAAGAACAGAAAACACTGTTGATACACTTGCTATGATTAATTTCACATGAATCAATTAACACATTGATTACTGTATAAATACAATAAGACAAGTGAAAAAATTAATTAATCAACTGTTCAAAAATATAAGGGCAAGTGTACCCCAAATAGATCACATACGCAGTGTCCAACTACTCATGTGCAAATTTAAATAACGAAACAGTGAATGTGTGAACATATTTATCAAAAATTATATATATGTGTGTATTAAAATTGATTTCACAGTTATTACATAGGCTGATCCCAACCTATGCAAATATGTTATTTGTTAGCTTTCCTTCCAGAACCAAATGTTTACATAGGCCAGCTAGAATCTTCAATGCTGCCTACAGAGCATTTATGTATCACAAGTGCATCAAATCTATAAGGGAGATAACATTTTGACCAACAATCAGGCACACTAAGATGTTTACAGAAATAGAGTGTTAGATCAAACATCACTGCTTCTGTGTGTCATTAGTTTTTAAAGACACGTGTACAGATCTTCAGTCGAATTTAATCCCCAAGGGGATTTGCTGTTCAACTCAATGATGTATTTAGTCTCTAGCGCTCTGAGGATGCCCTCTCTATCTCCACCTCTTCTCAGTGGACCTACTGCATCAATTGCAAAGTACCTAAGGAGTGCACTGTTGTTGTTGTGACTCTCCTTAAAGTGCCTGGCAACCGGGTACGTGGCATCGTTCGTGTTGATGGCTCTGATGTGTTGGAGCACCCTCTTGTGGACCTGCAGTTTAGTGCTCCCCACATATCGCAGGCCACATGGGCACTCCAGCATATATACCACGTACTCACTTTTGCAAGTTAGCTGCTTCAAGATTTTACGGGGCGTGTCTGAGAACGGAATGGTGTATTCAGTTTTGCTCACACCATGCAAACAAGCTTTGCAGCTGGAGCATTTCCTGAAGCCCTTACTCCCTGACAGCCAATTTTTCGGCAGTATCACCTCAGGACTGGATCTTACTAATGCATCCTGTAAAGAATGTGCCTTCCTGTAAGTGATAGCAGGTTTCTTCGGCATATGTTCTCCAATCACCGGATCAAATCTTATAAGATCCCTGTGTTTGTTGACAATTTTTCTTAGGGCCCCATGCTGCGTGTTGTAGGTCCAAATGAATCTGGTGGGTTGTTTATCGACATAGATGGTAGGTTTCAAGGTTTTCTTGTGAATAAGGGCAGTATCTCTGGATATAGCATTTGCTTTGGTTATAGCAGCATTAATAATGCTATCACTATATCCCCTGGCCAGGAACCTGTGCTCACTAGCCTCTTGAACCAGTTTGCATTGATTTTCTGTACTGCAAACCCGCCTGATTCTGAGCATTTCCCCCGTAGGGGATGCTCCTAATCAGGTGGGGAGGATGATGACTCTTAGCATGCAGTACAGTATTGCCTGCAGTAGGCTTCCTGTACATAGTTGTTTCCAACTGACCATCATTCACTTCAATTGTGACATCAAGAAAGTGGGCTTTGCTGTGACTTACTTCCGAGGTGAAAGCCAAATTGTAATTGTTACAATTCAGTTTCTCGATGAACTGGATAGCTTCTGTCTCTGTTCCCTGCCAAATTAAAAAAACATCATCGATGTATCTATACCATCGTATGATATTTTTCATGCAGACGTCATGGTGTTCACCAAAGAGGATCTGTCTCTCCCAGTAGCCCATGTGCAGACAGGCATAACTGGGAGAAAAACAGGCCCCCATGGCGACACCCCTCACTTGTTGGTAATGTTGTTTGTGGAACATAAAGTAATTATTGTGAAGACAGAAACTAATCATAGAAACAAGCATTTTGTTATGTTCTGACAGTTCAATCGGTCTTTGCCCCAGGTAAAATTGAAACGCCTGTATTCCATCCACATGAACTATGCTGGTATATAGTGATGTAACATCTAATGTTACCAGCAAATATTCAGAACTCCATTCCACCTCTTTGATCTTTCTTAAGAAGTCACCCGAGTCCTGAATGTAGGATGGAAGCCCACAGACGTATTCCTGAAGGAAAGAATCTACATAAATTGTAGTCTTTTCTAACAACCCCCCGCAAGTTGATATAATGGGTCTCCCCGGAGGCTTGATGGCGTCCTTGTGGACTTTGGGGATCAGGTACAAGACTGGGGTGACCGGGTGGTCGTTTTTCAAGAATTTCAGTTCATCCATGCTGATAAGACCTGATGAACGCCATCCCATCAGCATGGAATTAAACTCAAACTGAGCTTTCCTGACCACCCCCACATCACAGTGTTTGTAGCAATTATCATCATTTAGTTGCTGGAGTGCTTCCTCCAGATATAAACTCCTTGGCGACAACACCACATTCCCACCCTTGTCTGATTGGCGGACAATCATGTTGCCATCTTTCTGGATTTTCCTCACGAGGTCAGAGTATATTTGGTTCTGCCTGTTTTTATACTTGTTGGTTTTGAGTGTTTTGACATGTAGATCTTTATTTATATATATATATAGTCGCACAATCCACCAGTTTTCGGTCGATTAACGGCAAGCACACGGATGTCCGATTACAAAAGTGTTTATTTCCAAACCCCCTTCACCCTTGACAGACGCGTTTCGCTTTGAGCTTCGTCAGTGTCAGTTTGTGCCTTACAGAAATCGCCATTTTAAACCCCACCTGGCATTGCAAATATTCAACAACATAGATGATGGTCAACTCTAGTAAACATGGTGGCCATTTTAAAGTGTCTTATTTTCCATCTTTTACAGTGTTTAAAAAGGCGAATATAAAGTGATTCAGTGCAAATTAAAAACAGTGACAGCAACAAACATATCATTATTAATGTGCAAGCTTCATTCTTTGAAATTCATCACATTTTTATGTTGTCCCCTTGTTTCCACATAAGGTTCTTTAGTTTTTTTAAACCATTGTTTTTCACATCACGGGGTGTATCCCCTTATTTATTCTTGTGAGGTCACATTTCCTCCATATCTGACTGTGGGGCCTGTTCTTGAATATATATATATACATATATATATATATATATATATATATATATATATATATATATATATATATATATATATATTTTTTTTTAAGTAAAATTCAAACTTTTTATTTTAATTGTAGTTATATACATATATATATATATATATTCACTGAAAAAACCATAGGTTATAGACCATATATAGTTAGGAATTAGCATTTAAAAAACCTTATTTTACTCACACAAAACCATTGAAATTCCATATATAGTTAGTTGTACTAACTATATATCGCGCACCCGCAATCCACTGCTGATGATGTCACATATTACATCATTCATGACATGGTCAGTGACATCACTGATGACATCACTGATGACATCTCAAATGACATCACTGATGACATCACTGATGACGTCATCCAGTGACTGTATAATTCTGTAAAGTTAAAATATGTCTTACATATTTAAGAATTAGTGGATGTATAAATGTCTGGATGAAGGATTTATTAGGTGCATGACTGACTGTATGAGTGAGTGGTTAAATGTGTCTCACTGAGTGCATGGGTTAGTGACTAAACTGTCTCAATTTGTGCATCATTATCTTTGTTGTTCTATAAACTGCTGCATGTGTTGATCATTAGCTATATGATTAACTATATGCGTTATTGATTGGTTGCCTACGTATTTGTATGGGAGACTGAGAGTGTGTATGGGTGGCTGGGAGGTGTATGACTCTGTGCATAGATGTGTGAGCAGTTGATTCACTAGATGTATGGGTTCAAAAGTGCATGTGGAAACAGCTGTATGGGCGGTTGACTGTGTGCATGAGTGTATGGGTGAGTGAATGGATATCTCAGTGCTGCATGTAAAAGTAAGTACATATGTAAAACACAGTACATGTGAGAGTTGACATATATAAATAACTGTGCATAAGAACTAGTGAATGTGTGAGTGGCTGTATGGATCATTGTGAACTTGTATCAGGGATTGCATAAGAGAGTAAATATGTGTTAGTATATCTTTGAATAAGTAAGGTGTGTATAACTGTATAGTTGAGAAAATGGATGTGTGATTGATTCTTTCCATGACTGACTAGGTGTGTGTGTAACTCTATGGATGAGTGACAGTCTGTGAGTGTCTGTTTACACTTACTGTATCTAAGGTTCTATTAGAGTCTGAAGAGCTTCATCGTGTTATCACATGAATGATGTCATCAGTGATGTCATCAGTAATGTCAAATGAGATGTCATCAGTGATGTCATCAGCGATGTCATTTGAGATGTCATCAGTGATGTCATCAGTGATGTCATTTGAGATGTCATCAGTGATGTCATCAGTGATGTCATTTGAGATGTCATCAGTGATGTCATCAGTGATGTCATTTGAGATGTCATCAGTGATGTCATCAGTGATGTCACTGACCATGTCATGAATGATGTAATATGTGACATCATCAGCAGTGGATTGCGGGTGCGCGATATATAGTTAGTACAACTAACTATATATGGAATTTCAATGGTTTTGTGTGAGTAAAATAAGGTTTTTTAAATGCTAATTCCTAACTATATATGGTCTATAACCTATGGTTTTTTCAGTGAATTTTCAAGGTTTTGTAAATGCTAATTCCTAACTATATATGGTCTATAACCTATGGTTTTTTCAGTGAATTTCATTGGTTTTTTAAAAGCTAATATCTACAGAAGTAAAATGTATTATTCTTTAAATCCAAAAATATATTTTATATGTTTATTAATAATTTTTTTAAAAATATTTTTTTGGTTTCGCTCCCGGTCCGCTAACCGGGAAGCTTCCAGTTAGCTCAATTCGATTCCGCGATCCCGTCCGCGAACCGGTAACAAATCAACATAGTGACGGTATTGCGTTGCCGCGTAATGCGTCTTATGACGTACTGCGTTAGCGCACCCGGAAGTGCCCCGGGGCGCGGACCGAGGCGCGAAACGCAACTCCCCGGAAGCGATCCGCGGCGCGAAAGCGCGACGTATCGCGTTGCCGCGAAATGCGTCTTGTGACGTACTGCGTTAGCGCACCCGGAAGTGTCCCGGGGCGCGGACCGAGGCGCGAAGCGCAGCGAACCGGAAGCTAACCGGGGAGCGTTCCGCAGCGCGTAACATGAAAGTTAGAGGTCATGTGACTTGTTAATAAAGCTTTTCATTGGTTCATTTCACTTTTAGTTTCATAATTATGGAAGGCTAGGTCAGGTGACCTAAAAATAACACTTTTCATTGGTTGAGAAGTATTGTTTTTTCCAAATGATGAAAACCACTCCTTCTTTCCTCACTCTGACTTTCATTATTGTGAGAGGAAGACCTATTTTGCTTCTTGGAAGACCTATTTTGATTGTATGAAAATGGCTTCACTGATTGCTTCAGCTGGTGCACCCCCACCACCACCTCCACCTCCTCATGGGAAGAGAGGACCACCTCCCCAGGTGGTTATCAACACTGAGGAGGAAGATGAAGAGATGGATGAGGAGGGAGAACAACCACAATTTCTTGAAGAGTTGCCCCGGGTTTCAAGAAAGAAACCCAGTTTCATCTGGCAGTTTTTTTCCATCCCTCGTGGCCAAAAAAAGGTCAATGCCAGGTATGCAACATGCCTCATATGCAAGGAACAATTGTCCAGAGGGACGGACAAAAAATACAGCTACGGTAATCATACCATGCATAGGCATATGACGAGGAAACATCCCTTAAATTACAGCCGGGCGGAATTAAGGGATATGATGGACAATCCTCGACCAACTCCTGTGACGAGACCAGCAACATCGGTTTCTTTATCACCAGAGGAGGCACGGGAAACTGTGCCAAATATCCAGCCCAATTTTGGGAACATGATACACTTATGTATGCGCTGTCGTGGATTATTAGCTTGTGGCAACATGAGCATCAATGCACTGAACCTGGCGTATGAACACCATGATTGCCCTAACCGCCCCCAGTAATTTTTTTTTGCTCCTGTTGAGCCCTTTTCAACGCCTGTTTTTTGTTGTTTCCCCCCCCCCCCAAAAAAACCAAAAAAAATATAAAATCGTTCAAAAAATACAAAAAAAACAAAAAATGTTCAAAAAATACAAAAAAAATATAAAACAACAAAAATATAAAAAAAAAGTTCTTTTCAGAACTACCTTCCCTTTCCAAAAAAATTGCTAGAATGTTTAGCACTCTGGCAAGCTCTATTTCTTTTGGTTCGCTTCCGGTTTAGCTTCCCGGTACGCGTACCGGGAGCTAACCAAAAAAAAATTTTTTTTTAAAAAAAAGAGTAAGTATAAGGAAAGTAAACAGAGAGTGATGTTTCAAGAAAGACAGCTATAGGGAGTAAAGAAGAGATACTATTTAATAGATCTATTTACCAAAGAACAGACAGAAGAGGGTATAATTGTGAAAAACAAAATAGATAACGAAGTGAAAGAAAAACAAGCATTGGCATAGCCAATAGGTATCGACTTTGGGACCTTCTAAGTCTTTAGTTATGCAGCATAATATCCTTGGTGCAGCAACATCAACTGTTGCATGGCTAAACACGTATAAAGTCCCAAAGGCGAGACCTATTGTCTATGCCAATGCTTGTTTCTTAAGTAGAATTGCAATACGTATGGCTCTTCCATGTAAAAAAATCTTATCTTGTGCTCTAAAGATTGCTAAAGTCTCGACAGAGAACAGGCTAGATTGTAAGTAGGGTAAATTGCGCTTGGTGATCTGTTTGAGGGAGCGTCTGCTTTGCCTGGTGTCTTTGGAGAGCAATTTTGATTGTTATACTGGACAATATAGCCCTAATGTAAATAACATAGGGGCATATTATCAACATAGGCAATAAAAGTTTTGCAGCTTTTATCGGCAGAAATGTGTCGCTAAAGCTGCTTTTGCGGCAGAAAACTGCCGCTAAAGCCGCTTTTGCACCAGTTTTCTGCCAATAAAAAGAGCAATAATTTTATTGGCTGCATTCATAATATGCCCCTTAGTGTGCTTCAACTACACAGAGAAAGCATTATGAACAAATAGTGATACAGTGATCAGTCAAAGACACTAAGAGTAATAGAGACGGAGTGAGTGAACAAGAGTGAGGAACTATGAGAAGAGAGGGACTGAGAAAAAGAGTGGAAGGAGTTGAGTAAGTAGTTAATAGATAAAGGAATGAGGGAAGTAGCAAAGGCAGGAAACTGAGGATTAAAGAAATGAAGCAGTGGAACTAATAGTAGTTCAATGTGATAGAAATGTAACGAAAAGAGTACAAAATACTTACCTTATAATTGTCGTTAAATTCCTCACTTTTTATTTTTATACTTTCAATCTGTGAAAGAGAGAACAAACATTTGAAAAATATAAAAACATGTATTAAAAAATTACAAAAGACAAGGGCAAAGATTGAAGGACAAACAGTTTTTCAATAACTTTGACACTTACAGAAGCTACACAGTCCTAAAGATATACATTTTAAACTAACACTATCTTGATGCAGATGAAGTGAGGCCTATCTTAAAACATGGTGCATCTTTTGCATTGCTGTTGTCTCAGAAAAGTGTCGCAAGACACTAAAATTTAAAATAATTGCTTCAGGATGCCAATAAGATGTCTACTATCCAGAGTTTTGTTTCAGGTGAGGCCTACTCAGGGTTGCAGATGAAATTTCGAGTTGTTGAAGAGAATAGAAGACATAATACATGTGAAGGTCTACCAATGAAGTGAGTCATGTCCACTGCAATCTTCAACAAAGTCCAAACCTCCTATGTTTCCCTGGACAGACCTAAACTTGATCTGCACAATGTGATTCGTAATGATAGGAAACACAGGTGATGTAATTGAAATACATGCAATTTATTTTGCTCATTTCGCAATCACATCACTTGTGTTTCCTTTGCTTAGGTATCTCATTGTGCAGATGTAGTCTAGCATATCAAAGAATACGCAGAAGTGCAGCACTGCATGCAACAACTTTGACACTTACAGAAGCCTCACCTTCTCCATGCCTTCTACACAGTTCTACATATACATCATAAATGCAAACAGTACAGAATTAATTATACATGTTAAATGGTTTATTTTTGCTGTTCTCAGAATGTATCAAAATTCACTAAAAACAGTGACTTGAAGGTATTCATCATGTAACAGCGGGGAAAAAAAACCACAATCAAAATGATTGTGTTTAAAAAACCCATACAACATCAGAAATCAAAAATCAGAACTCCTTAAAGTTAACTTACTTTCCATGACGTCCAAGGATGTCCTATGAATAGCTTACACTCTTTTGTGCTGTTATTACTTTCAGCCCACCACTTTCTGAAAGAAAATCTCCATCGTTTTTAAAAACATGTTACATACAATAAATGACTTCTTGCTCTCTACCACAAGATTCCACAAGGCCAAATCTTGTCAGAGCCATGTATAACTCTTGGATTTCTTGTTAGCCAATCCCATCATTTGGCATTCCCGCAACTTTCAGAATTAAAATGTTGAAGATCATTTTCACAATCCTGGAATAGTAATATCTTCCCCTTCTTGCTCAGTCATGTTCTACATTTCCTATGACACTGATACTGCTTAATATGAAGCAGACTTACACTACCTCTATGACTACAACAATTATTTAATTATCTACATCACTTTTAATCACAAAGCAATGTAAAACAGTAGACAGCATTGCAGACTTACATTCCCTCTACTCCATGTTTTGATTGGCTGCTTCAATTAGCTTATAAAAAGAAACAGTTTTTCTGAACTCATTAAAAGTGCACATATATCTCCATGATGTCCAGTCCTATGATTAGAAGTTATGTCTCTGAACTACACTTATCCTCAAGGCCAAATTGTGTAGGAGCCATTAGAACTTCTTGAAATTCCACAGAGCACAACCCGAGATTATTTCCCTAAAATGTTGGTTTTAAAAACACCAGGTAAGAGTTTTTAAGGTCATACGGCAATTTTTTTTTGAAAATTAAAACAGAATCATTGCAGAATGACCAGCCATTTCTAGACTTTAAATAAGCTGTGTAATGTCCTGATGATATTGAAGGGCCGTCATGATATATAATTGCTATAGTTACAAAAGTCCTTCCTGATATTGACAACTGCGAAGCTACAACATTTTTTATTAAAGTTGTCAATTTTGTTCCATTAGGCCTACATCGTTGGAACATTAAAATGACGTACTGGCCATATGTTCGTATAAATAATGTGGACATCATTTCAGATTTACATTGGCTACACTCCATGTTGTGATTAGCAGCTTTTACTAGCTTATTAAAGGAGACTGATTTACTGTCTGGCAAAGTTAAATATATAAATCTTTCTGAGTCTACACTAGTAGTACTTGATATCATACAGTTCTCGCAGTCATGCTGCCATTGATAAGAAAGCCCAAACAGCTGATCTACATCTACACCTTCAGCATGTAATACATCAAGCATATACATTAAAAACTCCTGACAATCTTGCTGAATATTTTGAGAGAATTGTGTTTGGCCTGAACATCTGTCTAACAGATTTCGAATTTCAGACACACTTTCTATGTTTCTTCTATCAGTGGTACATTTCTCTAACACAGAATTTAACAAACCGCAAAATCTTTGATCAGAATTGACCACAATCTCTTCTTTTACATTTTTTAGAGAAAACAAAACATTAATTACTACATTAGCATAGCAGTTGACACCAGAACTGTTTTCAAACTGAAAACCAACAACATCTTCAACAGAATCCTCTTTGTTTCTGCTTGTAATTTTAGGTTCATTCACTTTTTGTCTTTTTGCTACAACCTCCCCAGTATTGTTCTCATTTCTTCGTTTCCGGCCTACCAGACGTTTCTCAAACAAAGGAAACTGAGGCAAATGTGGCGCATACTCTCTTCTTAATCTATTGTATTCCTTAACACAATCTAGATCTGCACAAATGTTTCTGACATCACACTCAATTAAGTACAATCCCGATAAAGTTCTAACTCGTGACAATGCCACATATGCCATACCCTCCTTGAACACAGAACTGCCAATATTCACCAATGCACTGTCTACACTTAAACCTTGCGATTTATGGATTGTCACCGCATATGCCAAGCAAACAGGGAACTGTTTACGGCGAACATATAAGTCTTTTACAAGCAAAAATCTAGCAGAACAACGAGCAATTAGCTGTACTTCCTCAATGCCATCAAATTTAATTTTTAAAAATTCAATTCCATCTCTATTTCTGTATTTCACAAAATCAACAACATTACCCATTGATCCATTTACCAGACCTCTTTCAACATGTAAATTCCTTCTTAAAATTATACGGCAGTTCAAGCACACATTCAGAGTCTTTTCAAAACCTGCAGTTTTAGATATACTCTTCTCTAATGAATCCAATTTAGTTTTCAGATTCTCAGACAAAATAATTGTTGATCCCATATGCTCTACTCTATCAATAGCTTCCAGTTTCACAATCTCTTGCTTTTCTAAATGCAACATTTTGTTGTTAAATTTGGCACATTCTGCAAGAGTTGGCATCAAACATATTCCAGATTTCTTTTCAGTAATTTTCTGAAAAATATTCTCAGGCACAACATCTTGTTCTGGATATAAATTTGACAGTAATCGTGCATTTAAAACTTCTTTCCCATGCTCAGTCACTTTTCCAATTCTAACATCTTGTAGAATAGTCTTGTAAACTTCATCCTTCGCCTGACGCATATTTTCATGCAGTTCAGCATAATTGAAGTTTAACCATATATTGACGTTGCCAATGCTGCCTAGGCACTTCCTGGTATCTTCATGCGTGAGCATTTTGAACACAGGTTGCCCTTTCACTGGTGTCAGCTGCAGAAGATCTCCGAAAACAATGATGTGTTTGCCACCAAATAACACATCATACTCTGTTTTGAGAACTTCTTGCATCCTCAAATGCACAAAGGCAAGCATGACATTGGAAACCATGCTTACTTCGTCAATGATAAGAAGTTTCATTTTCCTCAAGATTCTTGAAACTTCAAAACAAGCATCTCCAGATAGCTTGTGATATTCTAATTTGTTGTCATGCTCCACTGGCAGCATCAGTAAACGATGTAAAGTAATCCCTTTAATATTATGTGCTGCCAGTCCAGTTGGAGCAGTGACAACACAAGACAGCGATGACTCTGTCCTTTCCTGCAAATAGCATGAAATTGCTTTAATGAGGAAACTTTTTCCAGTTCCCGCTTCTCCACTCACGTACAGTCGGACAGGCTTCAACGACGTACATGAGCACTCTTTCTTATCATGACTTAATCCATGATCAATTTGCATGGTAACTTCGTCATATATTTTCCTCTGCTCAACGTTGAGTTGCCTTTCCAACTCTTCTAAGTTAACCGCATCCTCTTGAGCATGTGCCATGGCTCTTTCCACTTCATTCATAGCAGTGGCAGCTTCATTTTCAATAAGAGGTCCTCCTAGTGGATCCTGACTCAATGAAGCAGAACTCTGACTGTCCTGAGAACTGTCTCTGGCAATCTCGGCTGCAATCGTTGCTTCCTGCTCAATTTCCGCATTCAACATTTCTACATATTTGGGAAAAGCAGGACATTCTATGGTCTCCTTGGCGGCATTGAAAGAGTCTTCGTAACAGAGGAAATCTCCAAGCAGTTCCTCTTCTGCACGCCAAGGCTTGAAAAGTTGCAAAAGTGCTAAATAGAAAAACTCCTTTTTTTCAGGAGATTCGCCACTCAATTTTCGATGGTTTATCAAGTGGCATTTTCTTTGCTTGACCAGACATCCCTCACTTCCTATTACAGCATACACTCCTTTCTCAGTATCTTCTTTGATGTTCCTCTTGAATATGTAATTTTGCAGAACCTCATACAGACAAACATTCTCTAGGTGACTGCTTCGATTTGGATAATATGTATCCAACATGTTTGTCTTCAAAATGTCGGTACTGTTTGGCTCCTTTTCCGCCAAATACTCAATTTCCCGCACAGGTTTGAGAACTCGATTACGCGTTGCAGCAAGACCAAGACTCGCCCAAACGATACTCCTGGACTTGGCATAGAGACTTGCTGAAGACAACCGGTCAGAACATTCGTACGCTCCGATTTCTCGATGCGACAACATCTTCAGACTGAAACTGTACAACTTCTTGCTGAGGCTCTTTTCATGGGAAATGTCCTCCCACATATCCTTCAATTCTGTCTTCTCTTTTTTGGTGATGTAAGACGTCACATACCGAGCCACAGCCATACAGTTATCAGCCACAAACTGTATATCCATGTTAGCATTCCACATGGACAAAATCACCGGGTTGTAGTCGTTGATGTACTTGGACTCTTCATTCCTCTTCAAATTGTATGTGTTTTTAGGTGATTTCTTCATCACATTATGTCGCAGCGAAGACATCAAACTGTTTACTCTTCCTTTAGAAATCACCGGTCGTGGAAAGCCGAAACGACATTTGGTGTAGAACTTGTCCTTGTTTCGGAATTTACGACGGCAGTACTTTCCACATCGATGGCTTTGGAAACGCAGAACTTTTTCTCTTAGGCTTTTCTTCTCCTTTGCGTTTGGAACAGCACACGTAGAATACTGTTGGATGAAACTCATCACTGAGTCTTCTGGATCCGTTCCAAATTTAGGTGCATCCTTGATCCACAACAACATATGTATATGAGGAGCACCTCTTGCTTGGTACTCCTTTCTCCAGAAGAAATCCAACACCTCTCCAAGAGGTGGATTCTTCTTATTCATGATGAAAGACATCATAGCTTCAAATCTATGATTGAAGTACCTACATACATTGACTGGATCCAAAGAGCACAGTTCTCCGGGTGTCTTGAATTCAATGTTATCTACGTTAGCATTTGCCTCTCGTAGAAATTGAAGTAAGTCTTCCCAGCCATACTCGGCACAACTCAGAGTGAGGAACCATGTGGGAGTACCTAAGTTCCTCAGCATACATTTTAAATCACCATGACGACGGTACCAGTACTCATTAGTACCACGCTGACACGCCATGAGATTAATCAGGTGAGAATCCAAAATACTATCTTGGACATTCACTTTATCCATAAAATCACTTGCCGAGATGTTTTGCATGTGTATACCACTTTTCAAGATGTGGTTCACTGCATATGACAGTCCAGACAGATCGCTTTCAAACAGGAGATGAAACAAATAAGGAATGCATTGTCGAAACCTAGCATCTCCTGCATACAATCGCAAAGTCCGGTATTCAGAAGCAGGAATTTGATGAGGTCGCTCATCATATCTTCCTCCCTGACCTGTTGGAAAAAGCTGTGGGAAACACCGAGCTTCCAAACTTTCCTCCCAAACACTAATGGGACTCCCTTTGGCTTGTTTCATTTGAAACAACTCAATAGCATTCCCCATGACTTCCTTGGAATGCAAAGGATGAACACTATAATGTTCATATATTTCCTCACTAGTAGAGGGTTCTACTTTCTCAATTTGACCAGCACACAAATCGCTATCCTCTTCCTCACTTACTTCCTCTTCTGCAACATATACATTCTTATAGTATTTATTATTTTTTTTCAAATACAATGTTGCCTTTTTAACTTTCCTAACATCTACTAAATCTTGCCATATTTTCTTATTCTTTGTCGGAACCCCATTAACTAAGATAACCAGAGGTTCCTCTTCCACTTTTTCTACTCCAATTGTGTTAATGTTTTTCTTCAAATCTAGAGGCAAATAAACAACTCTTCCCTTTAATCCTCTCTGTAAATCTGATGGAGGCAATTTCCCTGTCTTTGGCTCCATTCTTACAATAGCCTGAAAGGGATGGATACTTTGAATCAAAATAGATTCATAAGTATTTAAGTCCTTCAATTCAGAAGGAATCTCAACCAATTCCAGATTATTATGAACTGCTCTAGCAGGCATCTGGTTTTGTTTTAATTTGTTACAACAATAAGTACACACACGTTGATCCAATCCCAAATCAAAACAATTTTCTACCATCAAGTATGTTGCAAAATCCTTCCATTCACTATTATTTTCCCTTTCACTTTTTGCATATAAATCCACTAACTTAGTCTGATTCTTATAATAAGTGCGTCTACAACACACACAAGTGAAATTAGGCCTCTCACTTGATTTCATGTCAAACGTCGCAATTTCCCTCTGGAAATTATCTGTACTGGAAACATGTACACTATCTTCCAAATGACCCTCTACTTCTTGCTCAATTTCAACATTCTCCTCTTTACTTCCAAAGTAACAAAACTCAATTTCTTCACATATATTCTTCACATCTATTTCAGAACCATGCAAAAGAGCAGCGCATAATTGTTTCAGCATAATTGCTGGACTCTTAGCATAATACAACATTCTAACTAATTTCCTCACTTTGTTATGATGCACTGCTAGCATCCTGAAATGATGAAAAACACTCTGGCATACTCTCCTGGAAAGACAAGCCAGTGAATGACCATGCAAACCTGTCACTTCTCTTACTCTGCAAGGATCTAATTCTTGCAACAACCTCATTTTCTGCTTCAAACTTTTTTTGTTAAATGACCGTACAAAATCACAAAGCAAATTGATGGAATCCTGTCGCACACTGCAAATACTACTACACTTCCAGGTGTACACAGGACCCTTAGCACGTCTTCCTAAAACCTCATTACCTAACAACTCTTCTGCCTCTGTTGTCACAAGTTTTTCTTTTTCAACTGGACAACCATCTTTCACTTCATAAGCACGACCACTGATGTCAACTGCATGCACCAAATCATTATCCTGGAAATAACTCTCTTCATTAAAAAATGCCTCACAGCTTGAACTATGCATCCATTCTCCAGAAAAAACTTCACAAAAATTACTACGATTAACTATTCTCTTCCATCTACTATTTCTTTTGAAATCAAAAATTGCCTTGTTTAGTTTCCTAATTCTATTGATTATCAAAATAAATAACTTACGTTTAATTTCAAATGCCTGATCAATAACTTTCTCAACTTTTTTTTTTCTCTTATAAAAAACTAGTTTCTGTTGACCTTTCTTAATATTTTTTAACAAATTGCCAATTATCCTGTTGCGGAACATTCGTTTACGAATCTCCCTAAACTGTTGTTTGCTTCTACTATCATGCACAGATTTATCTCTTGCTCTAGCAGTAACATTTTCCATTGTCCTTTTCTTTCCATTTGATTTACTCCTCGTGTTATGGACTGAAACATTTTCTGTAGTAATATTTTTTTTATTACAAATATTTCTTATGAAATATTTAGAGCTCTTACCCGGTGCTTTCTTCGTGGCTTGAGAAATCTTTTTGTTAGAGGACTGCTGCATTTTTTTTTCTCCTGCTGTCTTTGACGTTTTGCAGCCTTTATCTGTCTTTGTGTTGTAGGCATATTAAAATCTTGAAATGATCTGCAGTTGAATCTGAGGAAAAATATAATAAAAAATGTTAATAAACATTATTATCAAACAGTAAATCAGTAATAGTGATCAAAAACATAACACACTACTTGACATTTTAATTTGAAGATTTTTTAGTCATTGCCATTTTTACAATACAGAAATACCAGAAAAGAAATGACATTTATATTTATGTTACCTATGCTATTTTATATGTGAATCTGATCTAATTTTATGAGCATATTTTAATATTTTATTGAAGACACTACACATAACCTGTTTTTGAAGGTGTCTTTATTTTTAAATTAAACGGTTTACCTTTTTACTTTTTATTGATTATAAATTTTAAAAATAAATGTTTATAATTCCAAAGGCTCAAGCAGGTCAGCTTCCCATCCTATATCATATAATTCGGACAAATCTGCATCCTCATCACGCTCTTCTTCATCCTCAGGATTTAAATCATCCAAGGGATCAACATCCACTGATGTTTCAATTACGAGTTCAATGATGAGGTCAAAATCAACTGATTGCTGATTGTCGCTCATGTTGATGTTGTCTTTATCTTTAAAGAAAGATAACAACAATGAGATGTTGCAGAGTAAGAAACAAATCTCAGAGATTATAATAGTAAAATTGTTTAACAAGATTAACATTTTGCAGCTATTATTTAGCCATGTCCAGCAATGCTGAGCAGGTGAAGCCTATGTCTAATTTTTCACTGAACAGGACTCATCTCTTCTTAACCTTGGATAAGCCTCAACGACTCTGTGTCCCCTGCACATACTCAAATGTTAAAGTGCAGATTTATATTAAATGGCACATCCCCAGGCATGCACCAGTTAATGTGCACCACTGCTTTACCACCCATGGTGTGCCGCATTTACAATCAGATAGGAGAAAGCTGCGTCAAAACCCTGCGCCTGATTGAAGCTGGCATCGGTCTTGACGCAGCATTGTGGAGATGGGGCACCCCTGAGCCTTGCTGGAGCTGCATCGCACTTGCGATACAACTCCAGCAATGCACCACCTTTACGGCACAGATGCGTCACGCATCTGTGCCGTTTTTGCCCCATGCTGCGCCACATTGTAAATGCAGCACAACATGGGTGGCGGAACAGTGGCGCAGGATGACTGTCACATCCCTGGTGATGCGCCAGTCATCATAAATCTATCCCTAAGCTTCTTATCTTGTTACAGATGAACTGCCATATGTATCATCAAAATATTTTACATTTTCTAAATAGCGAATTTTAAGGAATAAATAGCGATTCTTTACCATTCCTAATTTGCGATGAGCAAATTGCTAATTGCAAGTTACCCATTCATTTCCATGGCCTAGGAGGCTAATATGAATGAAGGTTTAATTTGCGATTAGCAATTTGCTCATCACAAAGTAGGAATTTTTCCAAGGGTGCAGGGGTGTCTCAAGAACACCTGCTGCACCCCTGAAAAACAAACTTGGGGGCATATGGCACACATACATGCCCTAAGGGCATGTGTTGGCGTCATATGGCACCTTTTGTTTTTTTGAAAAAAAGCTTTTTGAAAAGAATTCACAAATTACCACTAATTTACCACAATAGTTTCCAAATCCTTAATGTCATTTTTTACATAGTTTTTGTTTGATACATTGCATTTAAGTAGTCACAAAATTTACAAATGCTTCAGTGCAATCGCAAAATAAGGAATAGCAAATTTTGCTACTCCTTATTTTGCATCAAAGTTGTTTGATACATACCATTTGTCTAATTAACATTCGCAAAGGCCGAAATTCATAGAATTTTGATCTTTGCAAATGCTAATTAGCTTGATACATATGGCCCCAAGTGAGGCCTGTCTTGCGACATGGTGCATCTTTTGCATTACTGCTGATTGGGTTTTATGTGGTACGTTTTTTTTTTACACCATGACATATCTGCCTAAATGCATCAATTTTTAATGTTGTCACCTCATAGCAAATATTTTGCACCACCGCTGCATCATAAAAGTGACGCACAGTGGCAGAAAAAAGGCATACACCTATCATAAATCTATCCCTAGCATTTTAAATGATTAATCCAGGATGACAATAAAGTGTGTCCTATCCAGAGGTTTGTTTAAGGTGAGGCCTACTCAGGATTGCAGATCAAAGTTACGCTTGATGAAGAATACAGAGGAGATAATACATATAAAGGACTACCAATGAAGTAAGTAATGTGCACTTTATTGCACCAGTCATCATAAATGTATCCTTAAGCTTCTTATCTTGTTACAGATGAACCACCATATGTACCATCAAACTATTTTCCATTTCCTAAATAGCAAATTTTAAGGAATAAATAGCAATTCTTTACTATTCCTAATTTGCAATGAGCAAATTGCTAATTGCAAATTACCCATTCATTTCCATGGGCTAGGAGGCTCATAGGAATTAAGGTTGCAATTTGTGATTAGCAATTAGCTCATCACAAAATAGGATTTTTTTCAAGCGTGCAGGGGTATCTCAAGAACACCCTGCTGCACCCCTGAAAAAGAAATTTGAGAGCACATGGCACACCTACATGCCCTAATGGCATGTATTGGCGTCATATGGGACCTTTTTTTTTTTGAAAAAAATGCTTTTTGAAAAAAATTCGCAAATTACCACAAACTAGAAGTTGGTGGTAGTTTCCAAATCCTTAATATCATTTTTTACATATTTTTTTTTGATACATTGCATTTAAGGAATCGCAAATTTTGAATTATTGACATTTTAAGTAATTTCCACATGTGCAGTGTTTTCAAAATATAATTTGAAAATCGTTTTTGGGGAAAAGTAATGGTTTGCAAATTTATGACAAGGACATAATGGTGTATGCTTCTCTATAAGGCATTTCAGTGTCTCTAATGTCATTTTTCCCATATTACATTATAAGACCTTTCCCCATGAAGCACATTCCTTGTAAATATGCTCCCACCTGTGCATTGCAAATTTAGATTTTGACTGTTTCAGTCACATAGCCATGTTGAAAGTGACCCAAAAAAATTGCAAACGTTTTAAAATAACACATTCATGTGTCTTAAGGACATTTTAAGTCATTTCCCCATGGACAATGTTTTCTAAGTGGCACAAAAGAGGTATACACCTATCATAAATCTGTCCCTAGCATTTTAAATGATTAATTCAGGATGACAATAGGATGTGGCCTATCCAGAGGTTTGTTTAAGGTGAGGCCTACTCAGGATTGCAGATTAAAGTTACGCTTGATGAAGAATACAGAGGAGATAATTCATGTAAAGGCCTACCAATGAAGTAAGTGATTTCTACTTCATTGCGCCAGTCATCATAAATGTATCCCTAAGCTTCTTATCTTGTTAGACATCAACCGCCATATGTATCATATAACTATTTTGCATTTCCAAAAAAGCGAATTTTAAGGAATAAATAGCGATTCTTTACCATTCCAAATTTGCGATGAGAAAATTGCTAATTGCAAATTACCCATTCATTTCCATGAGCTAGGAGGCTCATATAAATGAAGGTGCAATTTGCGATTAACAATTTGCTCATCACAAATTAGGAATTTATTCCAAAGGTGCAGGGGTGTCTCAAGAACACCCTGCTGCAACCCTAAAAAAGAAATTTGGGGGCATATGGCGCTCATAAATTTTAACAACATTCCTTTACCTCAACAACGATTTTCAAATCATAACTTCAAAACACTACACATGGGAAAATTACTTAAATTGTCCTTAAGACACATAAAAGCGTTTTTTGATTGGCTTTCCTGCATGGTAGGGTCACTTTTAACATGGCTATGTAACACAAACATTCAAAATTAAAACTTTCCATGCACAGGTGGGAGCATATTTACAAGCAATTTGCGCCACAGAGAAAGGTCTTACATTAAAATGGGAAAAATAACATCAGGGACAGTTAATTGCCTTATAAAGAACCATACACCATTATGTCCTTCTCATGAATTTAAAAACAATTCCTTTTTCCCAAAAACGATTTTCAAATCATAATTTCTAAACACTGCACATGAGAAAATGACTTGAAATGTCATTGAAACACATTAAAGCGTTTTTTGATTGGCTTTCCTGCATGGTTGGGTCACTTTTAACATGGCTATGTAACACAAACATTCAAAATTAAAACTTTCCATGCACATGTGAGAGCATATTTACACACAATTTGCGCCACAGAGAAAGGTCTTACACTAAAATGAGAAAAATAACATCAGGGACAGTCAATTGCCTTATAAAGAACCATACACCATTATGTCCTTGTCATGATTTTATAAACAATTCCTTTTCCCCAAAAACGATTTTCAAATCATAATTTCTAAACACTGCACATGGGAAAATGACTTAAAATGTCATTAAAACACATGAAAGCGTTTTTTGATTGCCTTCCCAGCATGGTTGGGTCACTTTTAACATGGCTATTTAACACAAACATTCAAAATCTAAATTTTCCATGCACATGTGAGAGCATATTTACAAGCAATTTGCGCCACAGAGAAAGGTCTTACACTAAAATGAGAAAAATAACATCAGGGACAGTCAATTGCCTTATAAAGAACCATACACCATTATATCCTTGTCATGAATTTAAAAACAATTCCTTTTCCACAAAAACGATTTTCAAATCATAATTTCTAAACACTGCACATGAGAAAATGACTTAAAATGTCATTAAAACACATGAAATCATTTTTTGATTGACTTTCCAGCATGGTTGAGTCACTTTTAACATGGCTATATAACACTAACATTCAAAATCAAATTTTTCCATGCACATGTGAGAGCATATTTACAAGCAATTTGCGCCACATAAATCATAATTTTCTCCTTAAAGCACACTATTCTCTATCTAAAATAAAGAAATATTTTCTCACCTTAGCAAATACTTTGAGTTTGAAAACAGTCTAAGAAACACACCAATTTGTCTTCAGCAGAGCAAAAGGTATGCACTCCAGAGTCTGCAGCTATCAAAAGCACAGAAATGCTGTAATTCTTCACACATATTTCTCATGTCACCCAATCAAAACTCTTCCCTCACTTTTTTTCAAATGAAAACCCTTCCCCCCTCTGCCATTTCTGGCTATTTTCCATAGCAACCACCTCTTGGAGAAACTCTGGTGTTTGCAAGTTCACACAACAATGTTGCAATTGAACTCCGAACTCTCAGTGCACCTGCATATCCAGTGCTTTCTTTCATTTAATGATTTTTTATTGACCACTCAAAATACATCTCTCAAACAACACATCTGTACACCCTAACTTTCTGTTTTCATCAATCAAAATCCACCAATCACTGTTACTGCTTCATGAACACAGAAACTCCATAGTTTTTTTCATTTCAAACTCTCATTTTTTCAACTGCCATTTCATTGCCACACTTCATCTGACTGCAGGAGAACCTTCTCTCACCATGTTTTCTGTCTGGATTGTTGGTCATAGTTATATTCACTGGGCTCAAAGGTACGTTGAAAGCAGGAATTTACCTAACCTCAATTTACAAGATGTGGAAATTAAGTGGTTTGGCCACAGAGGATTAAAATGTCACCAATTGATACCATTGGTGAAAACCTTTATGCATTTGCCCAAACCTGACCTGTTAATTGTGCACTGTGGAAGTAATGACTTGGGCACTTTGACTGGGGTAGGTCTGGAAATGCTTTTAAAGGACACCTTTGAGCAATTGATGGCACTTTTTCCTCAGACTGCCTTGGTATATTCAAATATATGCCAAAGACAGAAATGGAGGTGGTCCAACCAATTTTGTCCACAAATTGAGAAATCGAGGAAGCATGTAAACAAATCTGTTTCAGCTTACATGAGAGACCATGGAATGGGCTCCCTGTACAACAATAACTTGCGTTACTACATGCAAGATATCTACAGAGGAGATGGAGTTCACTTCTCAGATGAGGGCAACAGAATTTTCACTCTGAATTTAAGAATGTGCATTGGTACCTACTTATAAGTACCTAAATGTACCATAAACCCAAAAGCTCTTCTCAGAGCTACCCTACATCTGATCACTCACAATTATTATTTAACTCTAACATTTTTCACTAATTTTCAACAAAATACGCTACCGGGGCCGCTACCCGGTACGCGAACCGGGAGCTAACCTCGCGAAATTTTTTTTGAATTTTTTTTTTTTTCGCACATATAAGCCTCCTCAGCCACCCTCAGAAAACCTAGGGGGTCAAGATAACTCTACCGTGCCCCCTTCTACCCATTCTGAACATTATTTGCCCTCCATCTTGTATCTTAATTCGACCGAAACACAAAATGGTGGACTCCTGGAACGCTTAAGGTCCGCGAACCGGGGCGCTCAACGGTTCGCGTACCGGGTCGCTCCCTGGGAAGCGCACCATCAAAAAAGGTGGGAAAGTAGTTCACACAAAAGCCACTTGAGATAATTTCACCAAATATAGATTAGCTCATACTACATACCAATCCCTACCATTTTCACAAATTTGATTGGAATTCCATTTAGCCATTTAGCCTGTAGACCTCTCTAAATACCGTGAGGTAAATTACTTCACAAAACACATCTGAAGTGTTGGAATTCACAACCAATTAAAATGTTACTTTCATTTTCTACTTTTTTTACCTGACATTTGATTGGTTATGTACCCGAATATATATAAAGGAAGAGAAGGAAACACAGCTATTTTGACTACTACTTCCTGGTGTACATTTCAATAGGATTTTCATTAATAACTTCAACTTATTTTTAAAGGTAAGTTGTTATTTTTAAAACTGAAGTATATTGTGCACTTTAAGTTAATATGGCAAACTTTTTCTGTTAGTTATATACTATCCCTCTGTAGTACTTATAAATTTAGATACAATCACTCTGATACTATACACTGCCCAAAGATAAATTCACTGTTAAAAACTGCCTATCTAAAATTAATCCCAACATTGCCCTACCTCTACTAATATATATTTTTTTTATGCAAATTTCAGGGAAAATGGAAAGCGAACAAAAAATTTCATTTGAAATTGTCCTTCCAGAGTCCAACACAGAAATCATTGATCCAAATGAGATTGAATTTATGGATGAAACTTGGGACCAAGAACTACTGCAATGTGTACAAGCAGTAGATAACCTCCTTGCAAATGAGGACATTTTACAACCTCAGAGACTACAATGTATATTCCATGATAATTTTGAAATTTCTGACAATGAAATGTTAGAAAGTTTAATAAAATATGAAACACAATAAAAAATGCTTAAAAAAAAAAAAAAAAAAAAAATAATCAACAAAAACAACAATCAATTAACATACAGCATTTGAAAAGTCTATCATTCATTTTTCATTGCAGTACGCTGCCCAGAACGCTTCCCGGTTCGCGTACCGGGCGCTACCCACGCAAAAAAACAAAAATTTTTTTTTTATTTTTTTTGCCCCGCGGGGCCCTTTTAAAGCCTCCACATTAAACCTAAGGGGTCAGGGAGGATCTACTATGCCCCCTTATGGTTATTTCCCCTTTTGTTTTGGCCTCCTCTTGTCTCTCAATCCTACCGAGAGACAAGATGGCGGCCGCTCCGGACTGTTTGGAATGTTTACAGACGCCGGAGAGCCAATCAGCTTCGCTACGCGAAGTTTTGGTACGCTCCCCGGTCCGCGAACCGGGAGCTGCCCAGTCCGCTGTTACAGATATATATCTTTTTTTAAATGTTAATTTCTCAAAATCCACTGGAGCACATATATTGAGACCTACAAAAGGCACATCGGGCTACCAGTCTCTACAATTTTGCCAAGTTTCGTGCAAATCCATTCAGCCGTTCGGGCTAAAAGTGCGACAGACCGCCCTATGGAAAACTCAATGTTAAAAACACGTTTTGGGACCCCCCTTTTTTCTCGGCCCCCCCTTGATGAACCCCCCCAAATTTCCAGGGGCTGCTCAGAAACTAAATGTTCCATTTTCCAGAAAATTTCAGCCAATTCCGTCCACAAACGCCAAAGTTATTAGACATAGAATTTTCAAAAAACCCATAGGGAAAAAATCCTAACTATATATACCTACTGGCAACTTTGGCGTTTGTGGACGGAATTGGCTGAAATTTTCAGGAAAATGGAAAATGGAATATTTTGTTTCTGAGCAGCCCCTGAAAATTTGGGGGGGTTTCGTCAAGGGGGGGCCGAGAAAAAAGGGGGGTCCCAAAACGTGTTTTTAACATTGAGTTTTCCATAGGGCGGTTGGCCTCACTTTTAGCCCGAACGGCTGAATGGATTTGCACGAAACTTGGCAAAATTGTAGGGACTGGTAGCCCGATGTGCCTTTGCTAGGTCTCAATATATGTGCTCCAGTGGATTTTGAGAAATTAACGTTAAAAAAAAGATATATATCTGTAACAGCGGACCGGGCAGCGTTCCAGTTCGCGTACTTTTCGCGGTACGGAGCTTTGTGAAGCGAAGCTGATTGGTTCTCCGGCGTCTGTAAACATTCCAAACAGTCCGTAGCGGCCGCCATCTTGTCTCTCGGTAGGATCGAGAGACAAGAGGAGGCCAAAGCGAAGGGTCAAATGACCATAAGGGGGCATAGTAGATCCTCGCTGACCCCCTAGGTTTGATGTGGAGGTTTTAAAAGGGCCCCGCGGGGGAAAAAAAAATAATAATAATAATAATCGAACGGCTGAATGGATTTGCACGAAACTTGGCAAAATATTAGGGACTGGTAGCCCGATGTGCCTTTGCTAGGTTTCAATATATGTGCTCCAGTGGATTTTGAGAAATTAACGTTAAAAAAAAGATATATATCTGTAACAGCGCTCCGCTTCGCGTACTTTTCGCGTTACGGAGCTTTGCGAAGGTGATTGGTTCTCCGGCGTCTGTAAACATTCCAAACAGTCCGTAGCGGCCGCCATCTTGTCTCTCGGTAGGATCGAGAGACAAGAGGAGGCCAAAGCGAAGGGGCAAGTGACCATAAGGGGGCATAGTAGATCCTCCCTGACCTCTTAGGTTTGATGTACCATTTTGCCAAGTTTGGTGTAATTCCGTTCAGCCATTCAGGCTGTAGACGTATCTAAATGTCCTATGGAAAATTGCATGGGGAAAACACATTTGAAAGTGTTGAAATTTAGAACCAATTAAAATGTTACTTTGGTTTTGTATTTGTGTGTGATGAAAGTTAATTGGTTATGTATATATCTAAAATGAGAGGAAACCACAGCCATTTTGTGATACTACTGTCTGAGGTACATTTGTGAGGAATTTTTGGTGCTCAATTTCTGGTGTTTGGTTTACACAGTACTAACACTTCTCCTACTTTTAAAAAGGTGAGTTGTTAATTTGTAAGGGGAACTATGTTGTACACTTTAAGATAATTTGAAAAATGTTTTCTGTTATTTATTTACAGTCCTTCTGTTATACTAAATACTAAAAACGATAAATGAAAGTGATTATTTTTTTCTGCAATTTACAGCAAGCAATTTCAAAATAAAATGGCTCACAATGAAGAGACCGTGGCAATTTCTTTTGAATTATCCACTACATTTATTGAAATTGACAGCACCAATAATGAAATATTCTCACAAGGAGGAGATGACTTGAATGATTTTTTTGATCAATCTCTTGATGGCGAATTTATCGAATGTTTGGAGACCATAGAGTTACAAGAATCATCATTGCAGACTTTTCATGAGGAGATTCCAGATGAGATGATTGAAGAGGAAATTCCTGATGAGGACATTTTACTAGTTCTTTCAAATTTTGAAAATTCAGAAGAAAAAATTTATATTTAGAAATACAAAAATTGTTTGAGACATTATTCATTTTTATTTTTAATTTATGAGGTTGTAGCGAAGTGATTGTAGTATAAAATGAGACTTATAGTATAGAGTGGAACATTTTTATGTTACATGGTAAGTTTACTCATATTTACTTCCCTTCTCCCACTATATTATCTCCAATGTGTATTTGACATCTCTTCTTCATCTCCGGCCTCCTTTCTCTCACTGTCTGTCTCTGATGCATCTTATCGCTGCCATTTTGTGTAATTACAGAAGAGAGTAAAATAAAATAGTTCGGAACGTGAAAAGGGGGCAAAGTAGAGTACCCCTCACCCCCTAGGCCTTCTCAGGCGGTCCCAAAAGGATCAGTTTCTGCTTTCCTGAGAGATTATGGTATGAGTTCCATATACCACAATAACTTGCATTACAACATGCAAGATATCTATCTCCTATTACCAACTTTTGGAGATATTCGCGCTAAGCGCGAATATCTCCAAAAACTAACACCTGCCCTGAGCAGTTCTTAGCCATGTTATCCAATGGGAGGTGGATAACATGGCTAAGAGCATTAGCTCGGTAATGCATGAATATCGCTGACTTTTTAGCGATATTCATGCATTGCGGCCGTTTTTTATCGCATTTGCGATAAACCTTGATAATAGCAAGGTTTATCTTCGATAATTTCTGACGATGCTTAGCGGTAAAAAATTAGTTGCTAAGCATCGTTAGCGATAAATATCGCTTAACTTTGGCAATATGCACCAACGTCTGTTAACGTTCGATTCGAAGGAAATGAGGAAGTGTTGAAAAACATTGTCTGCGCCATCTTGCCTTTTTTGAAATGCCACACTTTTGTTGTGCACGGCAGCCATTTTAGATGCCTTGACCAGACCCACTCTCTGCACGCTGTCGATTCGTAGCATGGCTCCCCACCCTCGCAAGCATCTTCCCCAGGCACTGCTCACCCCCGCTCTCTGTCTTATGCATGGGCAATAAACCTCCCCCCATCTGCGCTGCTCTTCCCTGAGAATCACACTCTGTGCCCGCCCGACACCTCCCTTTCGCCCTATTCACTACCGCACCCTCTGACACTCCTCTTCCTCTGTGTCCGATTGTCCAGGCCGGTCCTAGGCTATCAGCTAGCCCTGCAGATGTAGTTTATGGCCCCAGCTGTAAAGAATCACCCCTCTTCAAAGGAGTTATAGTAGATCAAGGCCCACACCCGATGAGATCCGTCACACCACACGTGTTCATACTATCTGAAAACCATCCTGTATTGTGATTGGGGAGGGGACCGAGCCTGAAGCGGAAGATTCCAGGGATGACTCTTTGTACATCAAAGTTTTTACAATTATGTGTCACATTAAAAATATATAGCACTCCAACAAAGTAGTAGGAATATAAAACTTTAATAACTTATAAATATATACAACAAAACAAAAACAGTAAAAACATTTAAACAACGAAGAGACCGTGGCAATTTCTTTTGAATTATCCACTACATTTATTGAAATTGACAGCACCAATAATGAAATATTCTCACAAGGAGGAGATGACTTGAATGATTTTTTTGATCAATGTCTTGATGGCGAATTTATCGAATGTTTGGAGACCATAGAGTTACAAGAATCATCATTGCAGACTTTTCATGAGGAAATTCCTGATGAGATGATTGAAGAGGAAATTCCTGATGAGGACATGTTACTAGTTCTTTCAAATTATGAAAATTCAGAAGATGTTGCCTGGGTGCCGCACTGATTTGGGTATCCGGCGTGGGGCGTCCCGGGGGGTGGGTTGTCAGTAGCGGTCTGTTGTGCGAATAGTTCCAAGGCAGCAGAACGCGCTGAAATCTGGATGTCATGAAGGTGATGTCTAGTAAGTTGCCGCCCAGCAAATAACGGCGTGGGGCGCCGCGGGGGGGGGGGGGGAGGCAGTCCAAAGTTCTGTTAAAAGGGCAAAGGAAAGGATCGGTGGTTTGAACCATCAGTCAAAAAGGGGAGGGGGTGCAACAATTTTTCCTACCGGGTCACACTGTGCTTTCACCGGAACTGAGTTCTGCAGGATTCTAGTCATTCAAACTGAGGCTGGCGCCAGCATGGGAGCGCCGACGTCCCGCGGCTACAGTTTCGTCACTCCACGGGCGATCATGGCAGTCATTCCCCATCGGGGGTGTCTGCGGGGGTCGGGGACTCCCGCGGCTCCTCTAGAATCTTCAAGGTCGTGGAGGACTACGGTGGTGGAGTCAACCAGTGACCGGGCCATTTCTTTATGCTGGGCCCGCTCTTGCCAGGTCGACCGCCATTTTGAGAGTTCGGTAGCTACTGGCGATCGCAGGGTCAAATGAGCGGACGGGCTCCACCCTGCCGGGTGAGACGTTGCAGCATCGCCACAGTGGAAGAACCCTTTTCCGGGCGCCTGGAGCGCTGAGGGTGCAGCTGGGAAGCCTCCACCTGGGGAGGCGGGAGAGGCCTGTTCGCACCGTCTCTCCCTCCCAGTGCACCCCACGGCGTCTCGCTTGAGATTTGTTATGGCTGGACCAGGCGATGAGGACGAGAGGGGGGGGGGGTCGGAGGCATGTGCAAGACATCCCCCCCCCAGGGTTGTTGCAGCAATTATTCAAGAAAGAAGAAATGTCCCGTCCGTCTTTGGGCCGGACCTCCGGTGGATGGCGGCCGGACGCCCTTTGCTCTGGCCCCATGAACGGGTTCCTTGGCTCATCGGCTGCAGCCGGATCCCGTCGGCCCCAGCCCCCGGCCGTTGGTGGCCGGACCGGGAGAGAGTGTGGAGGGACAACCTGCAACTCTCAAGGGCCACCGCGGCCGGACTGGGAGAGAGAGGGGAGGGTCGAGGACACGGACATTCCCCCCCCTGAAACTCTCCAGTGTTGTCAATCCCCCTGGCCGGGTCCCGCTGGCCTCGGCCTCTCCTCCGGCTACACCCTACGTGATGATCTCCTGGCCGAGGCGTGGCAGCAGGACCCGCCTTATATGTGTTGCTTCCGGCTGGGCGTAGCCGAAAACCTGTTGCCCTTTGGAAGTTTCTAGAATGGGGCGGATGTCTGCTGACTTCTATCTTTCCCAGTTTGCCGTTATTTGGCCGTGGCAGGCGGTGGGACAGACACGTTTTGGGGCAGTGAGGGGCGATGTTTTCAGGTTTCTTATTACGGGCTTACTTCTAACGTTTCTTGTTTCTAGGACAATAATAGGTTTTATCATTACGTATTGTTATCGTTTCTTTGTTTGTTATTTAATAAAAAGTTCATCAGTGGCCTACTGATTTTCGTTTTCCTATTCTTTTCTTTCCAGGTTGTTTCATGCTAAAGTTTCTGTTAACAGGATACAGTGATCACTTCGTTATTATTGCATATGTCCTTTTCACTAGGGGTGCTCTCTGGTCGGGCCAGATGACCTATCTCTAGTAAATGGTCCGGGTGAAACAGGTGCATCAATCAGTGGGGAGTAGATAGGCATGACAGATTACAACGGGGGAGAAAGGTCCGCATTACGTACCCTTTCACTACTTGCAAAGATTTTCCTACGTTTATTTGCAAACAGGGAATACCTCCAAAAAGAACTAATTCCCAAACAGTCAATGTTCGGACAATCAATCAATCAATGAGGAATGAAATAGGTACGACGTGTTAAAGGCTTGCGTTACCTACCCTTCACTATCTGCAAAGGGAGAGAGAATATTCCTATTCTTCCTCGTTTGCAGGCAGAGAAGATCCTTAAGAGAACCAACTTCGAACAATTCAATGCTCGATTCAAACAATCAACAAGGGGTACTGTGAACACAAATGAACGCCGCTTATGTACATACACATTGCTATTTTCAACAGGTTGTTCCTAATGTTTCTATTTTAGCGAGGTCAAAAAGAGATCCCATTAGTGGCCTACTGATTTTGCTCGATTCCTTTTGTTTTTTTACACGATTTTTCGCTATCTGCAAAGACTAAACAGAGTATTGCGACTCTGTGCTTGTTTGTAAATAGAGAATGAACCAAAGAGAACAATCAATCAAATGGAGAGAGAAGCAGGCACAACGGATTACAACGGGGGCAAAGGCCTGCGTTAACTACCCTTCACTATCTGCAAAGAGAGAGTACTCCTAATAGAAATGAGGGGTGGGGGGCAGCATTCAAAGCAGATCAGTGTGCATAAACACGAAAATGTTTTTACTTACCACGTACTTGACATTCGACAGCTTATGATATTTGCTATTAAAAAACCTTTGAAATTCACTGAAAAAACCATAGGTTATAGACCATATATAGTTAGGAATTAGCATTTAAAAAACCTTGAAAATTCACTGAAAAAACCATAGGTTATAGACCATATATAGTTAGGAATTAGCATTTACAAAACCTTGAAAATTCACTGAAAAAACCATAGGTTATAGACCATATATCGTTAGGAATTAGCATTTAAAAAACCTTATTTTACTCACACAAAACCATTGAAATTCCATATATAGTTAGTTGCACTAACTATATATCGCGCACCCGCAATCCACTGCTGATGATGTCACATATTACATCATTCATGACATGGTCAGTGACATCACTGATGACATCACTGATGACATCTCAAATGACATCACTGATGACATCACTGATGACAACATCCAGTGACTGTATGTTTCTGTAAAGTTAAAAAGTGTCTTACATATTGAAGAATGAGTGGAAGTATAAGTGTCTGGACAAAGGATTTAGTAGGTGCATGACTGAATGTATGAGTGAGTGATTAAATGTGTCTCACTGAGTGCATGGGTTAGTGACTAAAGTGTCTTAATTTGTGCATCATTATGTCTGTTGTTCTGTAAACTGCTGCATGTGTTGATCAGTAGCTATATGATTAACTATATGGGTTACTGATTGATTGTCCAAGTATTTGTATGGGAGACTGAGTGTGTGTGTGGCTGGCTGGGAGGTGTGTGACTCTGTGCAGATCAATGTGTACTTGTATCAATGATTGTATAACAAGGTAAGTATGTGTTAGTATATGTTTGAAAATGTAAGGTGCTCTATGTTTAACTGTATAGACAAGAAAATGGAAGTGTCATTGATTCTTTACAGGACTGACTAGGTGTGTGAGTAACTCCATGGATGAGTGGCAGACTGTGAGTGTCTGTATAGGTGTATGAGTGCATATGATAGTGTTGTAAAGATGAGTGATTGTATGTATGAATGATTGTATGGGTGAATGAGTGAAGGTGTGTGTAGACGTAGGAATCAGTGAGTGCGTATGTAGTAACTAGTATTGGTGTGTCAATGGTTTCAAAAATTATATTCTGTATTTAACACTGGGTGAAACAGAGGTTATATTAAAATGTGAGGAGATGCATTGTATTGTCACATGAATGATATCATCAGTGATGTGGTCATTGATGTCAAATGAGATGTCATCAGTGATGTCATCAGGGATGTCATTTGAGATGTCATCAGTGATGTCATCAGTGATGTCACTGACCATGTCATGAATGATGTAATATGTGACATCATCAGCAGTGGATTGCGGGTGCGCGATATATAGTTAGTGCAACTAACTATATATGGAATTTCAATGGTTTTGTGTGAGTAAAATAAGGTTTTTTAAATGCTAATTCCTAACGATATATGGTCTATAACCTATGGTTTTTTCAGTGAATATATATATATATATTAATATTACCTATATATAATTTAAAATATATATGTAAATATATTTTTTATTTCCCTTTACACCCTAAAAAATAATCCCACCCTGGTCCCTTAAAATACCTCTGCACCCCATAATCATAACCCACCCTTACTACTTAAAATACCCCAGCACCCTTAAAGAGTAACCCAGCGTAACCCTTAAAATGCACCCTATATCCCAAAAACAATACCTAGCCCAGAACACTAAAAATACCCCTGTACCCCAAAACCCAAACCTATCCCTGAACCCTAAAAATACCCCTGTTCCCCAAAACCCATATCTAGCCCTGAACCCTTAAAATACCCCTGTACCCCAAAACCCAAACCTAGCCCCGAACCCTAAAAATACCCCTGTACGCCAAAACCCATATCTACCCCTGAACCCTAAAAATACACCTGTACCCCAAAACCCAAACCTTGCCCTGAACCCTAAAAATACCCCTGTACCCCAAAACCCATATCTAGCCCTGAACCCTTAAAATACCCCTGTACCCCTAAACCCAAACCTAGCCCTGAACCCTATAAATACCCCTGTACCCCAAAACCCATATCTACCCCTGAACCCTAAAAATACCCCTGTACCCTAAAACCCATACCTAGCCCTGAACCCTTAAAATACCCCTGACCCCAAAACCCAAACCTAGCCCTGAACCCTAAAAATACCCCTGTACCCCAAAATGCATATCTACCCCTGAACCCTAAAAATACCCCTGTACCCCAAAACCCATACCTAGCCCTGAACCCTTAAAATATCCCTGTACCCCAAAACCCAAACCTAGCCCTGAACCCTAAAAATACCTCTGTTCACCAAAACCCAAACATAGCCCTGAACCCTATACCCCAGAACCCAAACCTAGCCCTATACCATAAAAATACCCCTGTACCCCAAAACCCAAACCTAGCCCTAAAGCCTAAAAATACCCCTGTACCCCAAAACCCAAACCTAGCCCTGAACCCTTAAAATACCCCTGTACCCCAAAACCCAAACCTACCCCTGAACCCTAAAAATACCCCTATACCCCAATACCCAAACCTATCCCTTAAATACCCGTGTACCCCATAACCCAAAACCAACCTTAAAATACCCCTGAACCCCTAAAACATATACCCCAACACCCCCAAACTAGAAGCATATACTTACCTTACACTTAAATATTAAAAACATATGCTTTTACCATTCATGCTTTTACAACGAATTTCATTGTAAAAGCATGCGTGGTAAAAGCATATAAGATATTATGGAATGCGTTGTAATATTTTGCGGAGTAAAGGTACTTGCATTATAATGGTATGAGGAGTGAATGTATGCGGAGTAAAATTTGCGGAATGAAGGTATTTTACCAACAGATTGAGACCAATCCTTTCTTGAAGAAGATGATACAACTCGGATTAGTCAGAATCTAGTTTCAAGACATTTTTCATCCAATCTACCACGAAAAGCATGCATTCTAAGAAAGTAGTGCTTCCCTTCTGAACATCAAATAAAGCACAATTTTGCCTATCGCCAGCATAGTCAATCAGGCTGAGACCAGCAGAATGAATCGATTTAGTCAAAGGACAAACTTATAACTTCATAAAGGGTCGAAATAAAAGAGGAGCCCTAAGGGAAATTACTGTAAAGTCTTTTGTTAGAAAATGAATAGTCCTTACGCTGTGTTCATGCCAACTTTTTCCAATGAAGCTTAGCCTTCTTGAGGGTATTGTGAAACCAAGGAGTTCTGGGCCAAGAGCGATGAGAAATGACTGGACACAGAAATTATTTTGTCCTAAACTAGCATGTATTACTCAGGTTTAATAACCTCAAGGTTCTCTTCTAAAACAGAAGGAGGAGTAAAAGATAAGGGGCCCGACTTCAGAAAGGGTATTACTAAAGCTCTAGTGTAATAATCTAGCATTTGGTAACTGACTTTCCATGACACCTGTATTTACAAATGCTCAGAGACATGACAATATTGGGCCATCCAACGCAGAGGGGAAAGGTGAGGCACTATGAACTCTTCCAGCCAGTTCAAAAATATGACCTAAACAGTGACCATTAAGAACAATTAGACATTTAGGGGCTGATTCCAATGGCAGCCAGTGGCGGTCTCCCCACCGTCCTAACCATCTTTACTGCCTGCCATATTATGATGGAGGGTGGATGTGTCGGTAAGCTCAAAGCTTCCGTTGTTCGAGGTGGACGTTGCTTGATGTGGTGCCTACAGGACACCGGGCCGAGTCGGTCACAGCTCCCTGCCTCTGTAGCCACTGAAACAGCGTTTCCAGCAGCAATCCACAAAGGCTGGTGAAGTCCACTGGTACTAGGACTTCGGTCATGGGGCAAGCTCTCTTCGAAGCCCTTGGAGATATTTTCACTAGTTGAAAGTTAAGTACACAAAGTTCTTTCTCCTCTCTTTGGCAATCAGGCAACCACTGCAGTCCAATCCCCCAAGCAGAACTTCAGCTTGGCAATAGTCTCTCCTGAGTTTCCTCAGGTTCCTCTCCTCTGCTGAGGTTTCATCTTATAAATCCAGAAGGGATCTAATTTCTTGGGATCAGGGTCCCAATATTTATACCCCAAAATCCTTTGTTCTCTGAGGGGAGAGGGGCCTCTGCCCAGTCCATACCAGTTCTGAAGCACTCTCTTTACCAGACTTCTCCTTTCCTTTCACAGTGCAGGACAGGAACATCAGACGCCCCACAGGAGGTGGAGCCAGCATTGTGGAAGGCAAGTACAGCCCTTGAGCACTTTGTTGACAGTCTTCCTTCTCTTCTTTCAGTGTGCAGGGCAGAGACATCAGATGCACAACAGGGGGTGGAGCCAGCAGTGTGGAGGGCGGACACAGTCCTATTCATGCAACTTCTGCCTCCCATCTAGATGCAGATCTCTCTATTCACCACTGGGCTGACTCATTCTGTCTCCTGGAATCCCCCAGCCCTGTCACTCAAACTCCAGACAAGAAATACACAACCTAGCAGAGGCAGGCTTGAAAGGTTTAGGCAAGCAAATACCTACTTCTAAAAGTGTTATTTGCAAATACAGAATGTTAAAACCCACTTTACTAAAATATGTATTTTATCATTCTGAGTCCAGGCATACTAAACTCGAATTTCTACCATGTTCTCTGAGTCAGTTAGGATTAGGAAATGTGATAATTCTAACAGCCCATTCTGGCCTATGGAGAACAGGTAGCCTTGCAACAGTGAACAAACGAAAATGGCTGTAATTCACTATTAGGACATGCCACACACATCAGGGCTTGTCCTACCTTATACTTACAATGCACCCTGCCCTTGGGCCTACCATAGGGGTGTCTGATATGAAGAAAAGGGAAGGTTCAGGGACTGGCAGGTGAGTGCACTTGCCCAGTCAGCATGACAGTACCAGACTGCATGCAGGCTCTGCAATGGCAGACCTTGGACACATTTTACAAGGCCGCTTCTGTGGGTAGCACAACCAGTGCTGCAAGCCTACTAGCAGCATTTGGATTTAAACGCCCTGGGCACACTCAGTGCACTGTACTAGAGTCTGATGAGTAAACCAAATAGTCAATCAGGGAATCACCAATTAATACATCAATTTACAATAGGGAGAGCATATGCACTTTAGCACTGATCAGCAGTGGTAAAGTGCCCAGAGTCATAAAATAGCCAGCAACACGTCAGAAGAAATATAGGAGGAAGGCAAAAAGTTCAGGGATGACCCTGCAAAAAGGGCCAAGTCCAACACCAACTGAGAGCAAACCCTAATGTTGGGAGGACATACATCACACACCTTTGTTTTGCCTTGTGGGGTCTCCCAGGGGTCCTCATTTTCCCATTTCTATTTTTTTTATTGGCATTTCATAAAAACTGGCAATACAAGGTTCCAACGACAATAGTGTACATGAGTGCAGTATAGCTTACAGAGCTTTGTGAGATATTGCACAGAGTAATCCCATATTTATTGATCAACAACTTAAAGATGCCTTTTATTGTAACTTAACTCCCTCAACAACCCCGGCCAAATTGGACGTCTCCTGAAATGTTGTGGAATATCATGCTGTCATTGGTATAGTACCTATTGTTGTACGTTATATGAGGTTTGTGAGTCAATTGTCTCGGTCTGTAAGTTCATATTCAACTTTGACTCTAAGACTTTTATCATCAATGACCATGCTGGAGGTCGTCTGACAGTTTATCATCCTTCCTAACTAGTTTCATTTGTACTCGCTCAGCAGTAGCCCATTCATGATGTCTAGGGTTGGGGGCCTTGGTCTTTGCCATGCAATTGCAATGCGTCTTTTTGCAAGGATTAAACTTAGCAGAGCGAATTTCCTGCTTAGCTTCTTCTTTTTGGGTGAAAGAAGCAGACACAATGAAACTGCAAATATTTCTCATGGGACCTCTCACCCTGATGCCATTGTTATTGCTTGCAACACTTCTTCAGAGAAGAATGTCACAAGTGGGCATGTCCAAACTACATGTACGAAGTCAGCCTCTATTTGCCTACATCGGTGTGAGGTAAGCCTGGTGAATGTAATTATATTGTATACGTTTGAAACATGCATTGGAGCAGCTCAATGTACCCCTTCATGTATCTTTTATTATTCTTTTTCTGTGATTTGTCCGCCCATCGCTTCCTCCCATTTGCCTTGTAATGGAAGTGGAGGTCTCGGCAAGTCCTCCCTAAGTGCCCTATATAGATGTGTTATCCTGTGGTGACCTTGTGTCATTTGCAACATTACTTGTAGGGTTCTCGTTATCAGGGGCTCTTCTGGGAACGATGGCCAGATCTCTCTGGCCACTTGTGAAATCTTAGAGTATTGTAGGAATTGCCCCCTCCCAGCGCATATGTGGTTTCCACATTTTTCCTTGTGAGGAACTGGCCATTGTGGTATGAGTCACCCATCAACATGCAACCACCTGCCTTCCATTTCCGTACCAGCATTGACTCCGCAATTTTGGAAAATCCAGGAACCACCCACACAGAGCGTTGGGCGTATATGGTGCATGTTTCACCACTTTTCTCACTGTATTTTCCCATGGCTCCGCCACGTGCCTAATAATATACAGCGCAGTCTCGAGGATCCCTTTTCCAATCATTAATAGCGTTGGCAACAAACCTCCTGTCAAAGACCCCTCCAGTAACCTTTTTTCCCAATTTTCATGCTCATCTAACCAAAGGACTGCATGTGGTAGCTGTGCCACCATGTAGAAATAATCAATACAGGGTATCTCCACACCTCTCATCTGTCATGGTCTCTGTAGAGTTGAGAGGCTAATACGCTTGGGTTTATCGCCCCACAGCAGTTCCATAAACAAGGAATCTATTTGGTTAAAGATATACCGCTGGATACCATAAAATGAGTTTTGTAGAACATACAACCAACGCAGTACAATGACCATTTTCATAATTGCAACCTTGCCAATCAGAGATAAAGGCAGGTCTTTCCAGAAGCTCACCAACCTCTGTATTCCCTCCAATACACTCTCTACTTTGAGGCTCCTTGAACCTTTCTTCCGGCTGCGCTAGAATCATGCCCAAATACTTAAGAGGTCCTTTCCTCCATGGCAGCCCCACTACTGGAAGCGTTTCCACTGGTCGATCTACCAGACATTCCATAGGGAGCACCTTTGATTTTTTGGAGTTCACAAGGAGTCCTGATATCTTCCCGAATTCTTCCAAAACTGGCAGCAGGTTTGGTATGACCTCCTGTGGTTGTCTACAGTACACAAGGGTATCACCGGCATACATTGAGACTACAAGGTTGGTGCAGCCCACTGTTATTCCCCATGTTTCCAAGCGGGATCGCATCACACAGGCCAATAGCTCCATTGCCATGGCAAATATCAGAGGTGATAAGAGGCAGCCCTGACTGGTACCCCTTTGCAGCCAAAACGCCGCTGAGACTCTACCTCCCACTTTAACTCAGGCTCTTGGTGAAGCATAGAGTAGTTGAATCCATTTGATAAATCTGGGTCTCACTGACATTGTCTGCAATGTAGCCCAAACAAAGTTCCAGGAGACAAAATCAAATGCGTGTTCGATGTCCAGGACAACCAGGGCATATTCCTCCCATCTCTGACCCAGATCATGCCACACATGAGCCAAGTGTCTCAGATTAAGCAAAGTATTATGGCGTGGGATGAATCCCGATTGATGCGGGTGGATCAGATATGACATATGCAGAAGCAATCTAATTGCCAGTATCCCACTCAGCACCTTCATGTCTATGTTTAAAAAGGATATCAGCCTATATTAGTTTGGTTGTGTGGGGTCCTGCTTTGGAATCATTATTACCAAGGCTTCCCGCATAGAATCTGGCAAGTTTTGTGTAGTTAACGCCTCATTGTATACTGCCACCAATCTATATGCCAGGATCGGTGTGTATTGTTGGTAGAATTCTGCAGGGAACCCGTTGCTCCTGCAAGTTTTCCCAGACTTTAAACTTTTTATAGCCCCCACTACTTCCACACGTGTAATCAGGCCCCCAAGTATCTCTCCTGTGTCGTCCTCCAAGTGGGGTAATTCCACTGAAACAAGAAACTCCACTGTCTCGGTGTTCAAAGACTTGGTTCCCTGCGTATAGACTTTGACCAGGTGTCCAGCTAGGAGTTCTGTGATTCTTGTTTGCGTGCACACCACTCGCCCTTCAGGGTACTGTAAATTTAGAATGGGTTCTGTGACTAGCTCTCGCCTCAATAATCTTGCCAAGAGGGCGCCCGACCCGTCCCCTTCACAGTGCAGCCACTGGAGATACACTGTATGGGCATATTTCACTAGGCACTTCCATGCCTATGGTAACTCGGCCTTCACCACATGACATTACCCAAGTAGTTGAGGGTCGGCATGTAGCCTCTATTCCACCCTGGACAAGGTATGCTCATGTTTCCTAATATCTTTCAGTAGTTATTGTCTTACCCCATATGATGGTGCCCTCAAGGACAGAAAACTGACAGAATATCGGTGAACAGGGGTGTCCGTCAGGGCTGCGTCCTAGCCCCCACCCTGTTCTCATTATATGTGAACGGGGTGGTTGAGCATTTACAGCGTATTCCATCTGACGCACCTGCCCTGGCGGGGGGAAAAATCCCCACCCTCTTGTTCGCCGATGATACCCTCCTTATTTCTAAGACTCCAGTAGGCCTGCAGAGTCCACTAGACAGTTTTCAGTTGTTTTGTAACAATAGAGGGTTGGTCATCAATTCTGAAAAAACAAAGTACTTGGTGTTGAATCCCAGAAGAACTTAAGGACTCCACCTGTACTGAATTCTGTCCCACTAGAGAGGGTCATCACGTTTGATTACTTGGGCATCCGCATCTCTGACACTATGCTTTGGAATAGCCACATACAAAAAATGCTCCCGAATCACAAGAGGGTAACGGGGGCAATCCTTAGAGAGCACTGTACGTCAACAAGTAGGCCCATTGCTCCTGAAATTGATATATATAAGGCCAGAGGAGTGAGTTCAGCCCTTTATGGTGCTGAACTCTGGGCGTTTTCCAATTTCGATCAAATCACAAAATCAGAAAATAAATCCTTAAAAGAACTTATGAGGTTGCCCCCAAGGACCCCCACTAGACCCTTGCTGCAGGACCTTGGATGCCATGCATTGAGAGACTTGGCCAGACTGCGACCCCTACTGTTGTGGGCCCGCCTATGGCGGACCCCAGAATTGGCGGGTATGCAGCAGGGCTTAATGAATTAATGAGCATGGATGGATGGGACAGGATCAAATGGTTAAGGGATTTGAAAACACTGCTGTATGACCTTGGTCTCAAAGAAGCGTGGACAAACAGAACCGCTCCACCAAGAGCAGAACTCAAGAGAGCCTATTGGTCCTGGGTTTGCACTAGGAGCCTTCTTGATCTTAAATCTGGCAGGTTATCTGAGGAGTTCATGCAGCATAAAAGTTTCACTTGCTATGAACAATACCTAGATGTCATCCAAAAACCCTATGACCGAGCTTTGTTCTTTGAATTCAGGGTTGGCTCGCTTCCCACTCACGACATGACAGCCCGAAGGAAGGCCCCCTATCAGACACCAGCCATCTACCCAAACTGCGAGGCAAATCTAGAATCAATAGCACACATCATGTTCGTATGCCCAGCCTATAGAGCACCAAGGGAACATTGGCTTAAGCCACTCTGTAGGGAGGTGTGTACTGCAGTCACCTTGCAGCACTACGCATTTTAAGATCTGATGCGCGAGCACTGTATGCATGTTGTTTGGCCAAATTCCTGAGCTGGGCTTGGAGCATCAGAACGAGATCATTGAAAGCTATTCTATAATTATCGATGCTGCTATGAGTTATCGGCACTTTAGAAACTGTACCTTTTTCTATTCCATGCCCTATGAGTCATTTGTACTTTAGTAATTGTACCTATTTTTATTGTATATAGTATAAACAACTTTTTAGTGTTATTTTTAATAATTTTTATTATATGGACTATGGTGAATTTTCTTTATTCAGTCATTAAGAGGTTATTTACTGTATGAGAAAATGTTTTGTGCTCTTAATTATATAGCTTTTTTAACTTGTATACTGACGCTTTTAAGATATGTCTTTTTATCGAAATAAAGCTAATATGACTGACTGACTGACTTACCCCACATGAAGTGTTTTTACATACCCCCCGGAGTGCCACCTTCATAGCTTCCCATTCGTATGCCATGTTCATAGCCGTCCCCCAATTTTCTTCAAAATATTTTGTTAGTGCCTCTGATACTGTTGTCTTAAATATAGGGTACTGCAATGCCTCCATACAGAGGCGCGACATGGGTTTGGCCGCTCCAGGTTTTTGGCCCTTGAAACTAATTAGGATTGGAGAATGCTCTGAAACATATCTTGCTTGGTACGTTAACCCCTTCACTTCCCTTGCTAATGTTGGTGAAATGGAGCAATAGTCCAATCTGCTGAAAGTATTAGTTGCTGATGTGTGGCAGAAGTAGATTGTCTGTGTGGGGTTACATTCCCTTCATATATCTAGAAGGTGCAGTTCCCTTAACATATCTGTCAGTGTTCCTGTCATATGTCATTTGGTATGTAGTGAAGGGGATTGACGGTCTAGATTCCCGTCTATAACACAATTTACATCTCCCAATAGTATTATCTACTCCCCCATAAACATTGCAGCTTCTCTCATTACAGACGGGAAGAAATCTGCACAATCAGAATTTGTTGCATAAACATTTATAATACACAGTTCTTTCCTCTCCAGTACGCCCTGCAGATTCACATATCGGTCTTCAGTGTCTATCACCTGGCGGAGGGGTTTGAATGGAACTCCAGGTGCCACCCAAATTAAGGCCCCTCTTGTAAATCTGGAATATGAAGTAGCAAATATTTGACCCCTCCATCTGTGTCTCACACATGGGATTGTGTCTCCCCACACATGAGTTTCTTGTAGACATGCAATCGACACTTTGTACCTCTTCAGATATGCATACACCCTTCTAGGCTTCTCTTGGCAGCCAACCCCCGGACATTCCACGTGAGCACTTTCATCATTAATCCTGGCATAATCACCAGTGATCTATATCATCATCACCTCCCAGTAGTGTGACCTCCTCCCTCACAGACCATTTGTGTGTTTGGAATACCTTCATTCACAACTGAACCAGTAGACTTAATATTCTCAAGGACATCCAAAATACCCCAACTATGAGAAAATAACAAACAAACCCCACCCCATGGGCAACCAAGCTACACTCCAAGCTTCCCTGTAACACCCAGACTGTGCTCGCCGTAGCCACCCCATACCTCCCGAAATATCTTTTTTTTTAAATTCAAGAAGTTTTTATTGGTTGTTTCAGCATAAACATACAATGAGTAGATCAAGTAGCATACTTAGAGTCATAATTACACGGGCGAATATTACAGTACGCTTCTTTACATAAAAAAGAAAAATGTCAATACAAAAGTACATAGCTGATGTCCCGTCAAAAGTAGTTGATCATATATCTTATACTCAACAGCATTTTAGTCACAGTCATTTTACTCAAACATCATTTCACTCATCAGAAAAAGGGCATCATGATAAATAATACAATGATGGGAGTCTGCAAACACGTTTTAATGGGTCGTGGACGGTGTGGGACCAGTTTAAGGTGGTTTATGTGTCGTGAAATAATTGTCAAGAGTTGACCACAGTTTTCTCGTGGGGGGGCGCCACGGTGACTGTAGGAGTGTTACATTATCGGCACCACGTAAGCTGATTATCCAATTCAGCCACCCTGCGAAGTTGGCTTTATTGGTATCTTTCCAGTTACTAAGGACTGTCTTAACCGCCGCTGTGTGTAGGAGGTCAACTAACGCCTTATCTTTTGCGTCAAGGGAAGGTTCCTGGGTGAATCTGAAAACTAAGTAAGGGAGCTCTTTAGCTGGTGTAATGTGGAATAGTTTTGAGAGAAACTCGAATATCTTCTCCCAAAAAGGTGCTACACAATCGCATTCTAGGATAATGTGTGCTAAATCACCTTCCGCCCGTTTGCAATTCCAGCAAAAGGCGTCCGGGCTGATGTTGTGTGCAAATAATCGCGCCGGAGTCCAGAAGGCCTTATGAAGGAGCCAGTATTTTGTCTGGGACAGTGCTGGGCTTATTTTGTGTCTTGTGCAAGATACCCATGTATTGGTCCATTCTGTTTCTGTGATTGGCCTGGACGAGAGATTATTCCAGAATTGTGTGATTGGGACAATGAGGCTAGATTGTTGGGGACGACTGAGTCTGAGGAGGAATGAAACCTGATGTCCCAGTCTGTTTAATCTGGCAAGGTATGGTGGGAGGGAGGGTGGTGTCAGGGAGAGTTTGGTTTTGGACAGTGCTGTTTTTACGTTTAGAAAGTTGTAAAATTCTATTGGTTCAAGATCGTATTTGTTTTGCAAGACACTGAATGGAATAGGATATGACCCCGTAAACAGTTGGTATGGAAACATTATGCCTTTTTTGATCCATGCCGCATTGTGTAGAGGTTTACCCTTGTACAATATCTTGCGGTTGTTCCATAAGGATTCCCATTGTGAGCCCCGAATGCTGTTTTCTAGCATTCTGTCAAACTTCAGAAGAGCAGATTTTGTATTATGAAATATTGATTTAGAGTGGGTTAGTTTGTTTAGATTCGTCGAAAGAGCCGCGCTAGGGGCAATACCATCTAGAATCTCTTTCTCAATTTCAAACCACACTGGAGTATAGTCAGGTGAGGGTGCGAGCCAGTGGGCTCCCTGCTTGGCTAGAAAGGCGGTTTCATATTTTATTAAATCTGGTAGGTTGACCCCACCTGCGGTCTTATCTAAGCGGAGCTTTTTTATACTAATCCTTGCCCTTTTCCTTCCAAAGGAAATTTGGGATAGCCATGTCTAATTTGTGGTAGAAGTCCGGTGTGAGGGTTAGAGGGAGCATAGATATGAGGTAGTTAACTAGAGGTGATATTATCATCTTGATGGTCTCAACTCTGCCCCACCGGGTAATGAAGCGAGGGGACCAACCCTCTAGTTAGGTTTTGATTTTGCTTAACGTTGTCTTTTCATTCAGTTGGAGCGTCACCAAAAGGGAGTCACCGAATTCAATACCCAGGTATTTCACAAACTCTGGTTGCCAGCAGAGACCTGAGTTTCCCAGCACTTCTTTGGGCATTAAAATATTGAGTGGCTTAACCTCTGACTTATCACGATTGAGTTTGTACCCTGAATGGGTAGAGTAAGTGTCGATGGTAGTCATTAGTGCAGGGATGGAGGAATCTGGCGATTCTGTTACAATCAAGATATCGTCCGTGTAGGCGGCCAGCTTGACGCACTTATCCCCAAAGTTCACACCTCTGATATCATCATTTTTTTTAATATTAGTGATAAGGGGTTCCATTGCCAAGAGGAAGAGTGATGGAGAGAGGGGGCAACCTTGCCTTGTCCCTTGTTCCAGAGAAAAGGGGTCCGACAGTGAACCGTTTATAGCAATGCGTGCGGATGGTGAAAGGTATAGGGCCATCACCAAGTCAGTAAAGGTTTCCCCAAGGTTAAAGACGGACATACAGCTCTTGAGGAAAAGCCAGGAGACTCTGTCGAACGCCTTCTCTGCGTCGAGAGTTATAGCTACGGAGGGGGCTGCGAGTAGTCTGGCTTTCTCAATGACGTGACAGAGGATCCTTGTGTTATCGTTAGACATACGCTGTTTCATGAATCCAACTTGTGATGTACTAATTAGCTTTGGGAGTTGTGAGTTTAACCGTGTGGCGAGAATCTTTGCGTAAATTTTGCAATCTAGATTAATTAGGGAGATTGGCCTGTAGTTTTTCGTTAGGAGCGGGTCTTTACTAACCCTGGGCGTCCGAATCGGCTACGCCCACGGAGTAGACGTATTGTTGCCTTCTACGCATTTTGCGTAGACAGCGTAGCCGGCAACACTACGCCCACTCCGTGTGCGTAGCCGAGTCGGCCGCCACCCGCCTCCCTCCCGCCCTCCCCTACATACATTCTTTTAGCAACTAACCTTAATAAAACAAATTTAAAGCACTTACCGTGTCCGGTGTTCGCCTGGGGCTCCCTTCTTGGAATAGCGTCCCTTCCTGGATACCAATGCGCATGCACGGCCGCCCGCGAAATGCGCATGCGCGGCCGCCCGCGCATGCGCATTGGTATCCAGGACGACGCTATTTTCAAGAGGGAGCCCCGGACGAGCCCCGGACACGGTAAGTGCTTTAAAATTGTTTTATTAAGGTTAGTTGCTTAAATAATGTATGTAGGGGAGAGCGGGAGGGAGGTGCGTAGTGGGGCTACGCGGAGTGCGGGAGTGGGTGTAGCTTCTCGCCCACTCCACGTAGCTCCCCGGAGCCCCACTACGCCCACTACGCCCAGGGTTAGTCTTTACCTTCTTTGGGGATGACGATAATGGTAGCTTCACTCATCGATTTGGTTATTCCCTTTGTTACGCTAAAGGATTGGAATAGTTTTAGAAGAGTCTGGCTCAGGGAGTTCGTGAGTTCTTTGTAAAAACTGGCCGAGAATCCGTCAGGGCCCGGTGCTTTCTTACATTTAAGGGTTTTAATGTACGCTAATACTTCCTGTAGAGTGAGTGGAGAGTTTAGTGCGGCATTGTCTGCATCGTTGAGTTTAGGGAGGCCAAGTGAGTTTAGGTACTTGTTACACTCTTCTGAGTTAAAGTCTAGATTATTCTTATACAGGTCTTGGTAAAATGATTTAAAGGTATGTAGAATTAGGTCCTGCTTCGTTTGGATGACATTGTTACGATCTTTAACTGAGGCGACGTTGAATTGCTTTTTTTTATGTTTTAGGTATGATGCCAAGATCTTTCCTGCTCTGTTGCCCTCACAAGTCCTTAGAGCATTGAATTTATTGACCCAAACCCCCGCTCTTCTACTGAGTATCGAGTTATATTCATATTTCAGTCTAGTAAGGTCGTTTAAAATCAGAGAGTTTTGGATATCAGCCATATGAGCGGTTTCTAGCCTTTTAATGTTATCTTCCAGAGTGGTCAATTCTTTGTTTAATTTTTTGTTAGCTTGTGCTCGAATGCCAATGATTACCCCTCTCAAGGTGGCCTTGAGTGCCTCCATACATTCGCGATTTCCGATTCAGGGGTGTCGTTTAGGTTGAGGTAGACTAGGATGGCAGCCTCGATCTTTTGTTTGTTTTCCGGTTTGGAAAAGATTTCGTCATTGAATCTCCATCTCTTAGGGGGGAGAATGGATCTGGAGCCCACTAGTTTGGTCTGAATGCTTGAATGGTCTGAAATCAATTTGGGGGCAATACTAGTTTCCTCGATGAGGTGTGTGAAGGGGCTATTAATGAGGATATAATCAATCCTCGAGTAGGAGTTGTGAGGAGGCGAGTAGAAGGTGTAATCTCGGCCGTCAGGATGTTGGAGTCTCCACGAGTCATGTAGGTTGAACCTGGAACATAGACGGTGTAAACTAATATGCGAACGTGTAGGGTGGTAAGAGCAATTCGAGTGGCGGTCGGTGATTGGGTCTAGTGGCAGGTTGAAGTCACCTCCCACAATTATTATTATTTTTTTTTTAATATATTTTTATTGCAGAATCAGAAGTAAAACCATTCAATAGGCCAACCTATACACTGACGGGCCCCAACATTCAGTAAGATGGAAATTCAATACACAGCCATTTAGCCCACATCCCGGAGGCTGGGCGGCGCTTCAATGAACCAGTTCGCTGGAGGTGCCTCTGTGCATGCCCTGTCCGGGTCATAGGTCAGTTATATCGTATCGTATCCGCTTTTACCCCATAACAACCAACCCTCCCCTCACTCCACCCAGCCCTAGGCCGCACCACTGTCGCTCCTCGCAAATCCCTACTACGACCTCCCAGGGCCATCCGGGTCCGGGAAGCTGCCTCATTGCGGCAAACCACCCCCTCCTCTAACTCCCCCCGTCCCACCCCCCCACCAACTGCTGCTAATGCGGGTCCCAAAACCCCTCCCTGCTCTGAGGTATGTCATCCATCAGGGAGTCCAGACAATCATACAGTCCCCATGGAATCCCTTCCTATTCCTGATCTTCCTCCGCGCCTTCAGTTATATAGTCCCTTAAAGCCTGTACTACCAGCTCCCAGGACCGCGCCAGTTCCAGACTTTTCTCGTTACCAGTTCTAGTCGCCTGACGCATCCTAACCACACTCTCACATCCCGACCAGGTCAACAGTTCATTCCTCCATCTCCTCACAGACGGGCCCTCCTTAGATTTCCAATGCCAAGTGATTTCACGCTGTGCCAGTATTAATCCCAAATCAATGAATTTGCTCGTCACTTTAGTCTTCTTGGTGTGCGGGAACCAGAGGAGCAGACATGCAGCCATATCAAAGTCCACCTCTCTATCCGTGACAGCGTTCAGGAGTTCTCCCACTTCCGGCCAGTAGTCCCCTAACTTCGGGCAACCCCACAGCATGTGGTCCAGATCTACCTCTGGCTCCAAACATCTCAGGCACATGGCATCAAGCACCTGGAAGTGTCGACGTAACCTCTCCGGGGTCAAATACGCCCGATGTACAATGAAAAAATGCACCTGCTGAAACCGTGCATTCCTCGTCCCTTTCAAGGTCCTATGCAACACTTGGCCCCATATGGTGTCCGGGATTTGCTTACCTATGCTGGCCTCCCATCGCGATTTCAGCTCTACCAAAGGCACTAGTCCCTCATTTAGCATTCTGGTGTGGAGGCAAGTCACAGCCTTGATGGTGCCCGCGGCCATCACCACATATTGGCATGCCATCGTCACATCCGGCTCCACCAGTCCTCCCCCCCAATGCCGCTGCATCGCTTTCACGACCGCCGCATGCAGCAAGAAGGTTCCACTTGGTAGGCCGAATTGTTCCTGTAAAGTCCTGTACGGGACCAGCTGCCCGTCCATATAGAGGTCTCCCACCATCTGCAAGCCCAATTCTTCCCACGTCAATAATTGGGACCAATCGCCCCCATGTGGTAGGGCAGTCAGCATTCCCAGCGGTATCTCCGGCGCATACGGCCGGTGCTTCCTAGCTCTTTTCAGGTTCCTATTCCAACACAATCTATGCGTCCTTTCCTCTAACGTAAGATCTCTACCATCCAGTTTCTGTTGCATCACGATAGACGACAAGACATGTCTCTGAATGCCGATCCCTCGGTCGCTATCTGGTCCCCTGAACTCTCTGGCTACGTTCTGCGTCAGGACCTGGAGCTGCGCCGCTAGATAATATAATTCAAAGTCGGGGACGGCTATCCCCCCCTCGCTCTTGGGTCTCGTCAAGGTAGTCAGTGCTACCCTTCGGCGTCCCTGGCCACAGAGAAAGCCGGTCACCAACGTCTTCAACTCCCTAAAGAGTCTCTGCGGGATCCATACCGGCAACGTTCTAAAATAATAGAGTAGCCGCGGGAGTGCCACCATTTTCAACAGTGCTACCCGACCCAACACGGACAGTGGGAGAGAGGCCCAGAAATCCATACAGCCCTTCAGCGCCCGGATACAGCGCTCCACATTCCCCTCAAGGAGGTCCGCTGCGTCATGGTAGATGCGCACTCCTAGATAAACAAAACAAGAAAGTTCCCACACCACCGGTCTTGTGAGCTGTGGGCAGTGCGTGGTCTTCCGCAACGGAAATACACAGGTCTTGGTCCAATTCACCCTGAGGCCTGACAGCCTCCCGAACCTGCCCAGCATGTCCACCGCGCCTTCCAATGCCCTCCCGGGATCCGCCAGGTACAGTAACAGGTCGTCGGCATATAACGATATATAGTGCGATTCAGGTCCCTGTGCAATCCCGTCATAGACGGTGCCCGATCTTGCCTGCGCCGCCAGCGGCTCCATTGCTAAAGCAAAGAGCAGAGGGGACAGCGAGCAGCCCTGCCTCGTGCCCCTACAAACCGGATAAGCCGGAGAGACCATGGGTCCTAGCCGCACCCGCGCCTTAGCTGAGGAATAAAGCACTCTCGTCCAACTCCGAAACCCTTCCCCAACTCCGAACTTCATCAGCACGCCATCCAGGTAATCCCATTCTAAGCTGTCAAACGCCTTTTCGATATCAACTGTCAATACCACCGGGTCCTGCTCCGCTGTAGCGGCATCATCAATGACCCTGATCAATCGACGGATATTCATCGAGGTGCTCCTGGTCGGGATGAATCCCGCTTGATCCCTATGTACTAAGGAGGTCATCTGCGGTAGGAGCCTGGTAGCCAGGATACGACTCAAGATCTTGTAATCTACAGTTAACATAGACAATGGACGGTAAGAGGATACATCCAACGCATCCCTGCCCGGCTTCAGCAGCGGTACTACCAGCGCCTCCCTCATCGAGTCAGGCAGCCGCCCCATTTGTTTCGCCTCCGCGTACACAATCTGCAGCCTGGGCGCCAAGATATCCATAAATTTAGCGTAGAACTCAATCGGCAGCCCATCCACCCCTGGCGTTTTGTTCCGTGCCATGTGTTTAATTGCCCCTCTTATCTCTCCTAGGGTGATGGGGCCCCCCAGGTCCCGGGCATCCTCCCCATCCATTGACGGCAAGGGGATCCGATCTAAGTATTCACCTATCTCCGTAGCCTCTGCCTCTAGGTGGCTTGCATACAGTCCCGTATAGTAGGACTGGAAGCGCCCCAGGACCGCTGACTGCGAATAGATCACTTCCCCGTCCTCGCGTCGTACACTCATGATTGGGCACCCTCTAGGGTCTGGATCAGCCAGCTTGGCAAGGAGCGTACCCACTTTATCCCGCTCCTCATGCACCCTTATAGCATACAATTTATAGTCATAACACCGCAATCTTTCCGTCTCAGTCGCCACCGTCTCTTTAGCTTGCAACAATCGTTCCTGCAACTCCGGCATCTCGGGTCTTCGCCGTTCCAACCCTCTCAGCACTTCCTCCGCTTTCGCACGGTCATTCAGCACCATCCCTCTCACGGTCAGAAACCGTCCCATACACACCCCTCTCACCACCACTTTCATTGCATCCCATTCAGTCGCTCTAGTCGCCGCTGAACCAGCATTATCTGTAAAATAGCTGTCTATGCCCTGGCAGACCGTGTCGCTGAACGCCGGATCTTCCAGCGTATCCGGACGAAGTTGCCATGGAGGAACAGCCGATCTCACCAGCTGCCATTGCATAGAGAGCAACAGGGGATTGTGGTCCGAAATGGTCCTGGACAAATACTCAGAGTGAGTCACTACATTCGCCAGTGAATTGCTGCATAGCACCGAATCTAGTCTAACATGGAGGTCGTGCAGCGCGGAGAAGTAAGAGTAATCCCTGGTCTCGGGGTGTTGCGCCCTCCATACATCCACCAAGCCCCACCTTTCCTGCCATTCCCGCCTATGAGTTGCAAGTCGGCGCACTGGGGAGTCCACCAGAGGTGGGTGCGATCTGTCTAACAGCACATCAGAGATGGAGTTAAAATCCCCCGCTAGTAATACAGGGCCTGCCAAATAATACGCCAGTGAGCGCGATAAATCCTCAAAGAAATGAGCTTGATCAGTGTTGGGGGCATAGACGTTGCACAACACTACCTCCCTACCATATAGCCGTCCCTCAACTACCACATATCGACCCTCTGGATCTATTCTCTGACTCGTAACTTGAAATGGCGTGCCCGCTCGTATCCATATCAACACCCCTCTGGCGAATGCCGAGTATGTCGTGCCAAACACCTGACCTCGCCACCTCTTCTGGAAAGCCCCGCACTCCTTCTGTGTCAGGTGAGTCTCCTGAAGCATTGCAATCTGAACGCCCCGCCTCACCAAGTAGGCATGTACCTTGTGGCGCTTCACCATTGTTCGTATACCACGGACATTCCATGTGACATATTTCAGGTTAGGTATCGTCCCCATAAAGCATCAATCCTTTCAGTGGCGCAAGCCAATAAATGTTTCCCGCATTGCAGCAGTTGTACAGCCCCTTCAAAACAGGTCCCCAAACTCCCAGTAACCCCCTCCCCAGGACAGGGCCTAATAACCCAGCTTCAGCCCCGTTCCAAACCTTAAACACCCAACACATCACGCTAACCTGTGGTCGTCACCACAGAAGACCTTAAGGGTCTGAAAAGGGCTATGGAGCCCCAAACCAGGACGGCAGAGCCATCACCCCGCGCCTGCAGTCCCACACTGCTAACTCAGCCCCATACCTGGCAGTCCATTAGAAGTTTGGAGTGTCCGCACCGTCAGGCATCCCAGAATTGTTCAGTGGCCTCGAGCCTCACTCGTTAAATATGACATCCGACGTCTGTGGGGTGACCTCTGGTCCCTGCGCTCCCCCCACCTCCGAGTCGTCATCTCCGGTCTTCTCCCCTTCCTCTTCCGAAGCCGAGCCTCTGGAAGCGTCCTCTTCCTGTCAGCCAGCATTTGTGCCTCTCGCTCAGCCCGTTGGCGCTTATTCCGGGAGCGGATGCGCTGGGATTTCCTGACCTTGACTGGCTGTTGCCGATCCCTATTAGGTCTGTGTGCACGATCCGTCCCTGCACGGTACAGTTCCAGCCAGGTCCATGCCTCGTCGGGTGTTTGGAAAAAGTGAGTCCTATCATCAATGATTACCCGCAACTTGGCTGGAAAAAGCAAGGAGTATTGGATCCTTCTTCTCTCAGCTCTTTCTTCACTGACAAGAAAGAAGCTCTGCTCCGCTGCACCTCCTGCGTGTAGTCTGGAAAAATTGTTACCTTGCTATTGTCCACCTGGAAGGGCCCTTGAGATCTCGCCTTTTGGATCAGCAGATCCCGATCTTTATAGTGCAGCAGTTTGACCACCATCGGTCGGGGCGGTCGGCCTTCCAGGGGTGGCCTGGCGGGCACCCTGTGCGCTCTTTCCAGAGAGAAGAAGGGGGACAGGCCCTCTGGCGCCACCACAGTTCGGAACCAGTACTCCATATAGGACACCGCATCGCCTTTCTCAATTTTCTCTGGAAGCCCCACCACCCTCACGTTGTTCCTCCGGTTGCGTCCTTCCGCGTCCTCTGCTCGACGCTCCAGGATCGCCAGTCGGCCAATAACGTCGTCGAGTTTATGTTCCGCAGTGACCACCGCCGGTTTCAGCTCCTGAATCAGTTGTTCGTTCGATTTCACTCGGTCAGATAGCTTGGCGTGGTCCGCTCTCAGCAGGCCAAGCCCCGTCGCCACCTGCGCAATGTCCTGGTGCAGCTCTTCTTTCGTGGCAGTAATCGCGGCCAATATTGCGTCAAGGCGGAGGTTCAGCCTCTGTTCTTGTGGTGAGGACTCCGCTGGGATATCACCCTCCGTGGTCTTGGACTTCCCGTCCCCCCGCCCAGGCGGTGCGGCGAGGCCAGCTCCCAGCGCGGCCATCTTGATTGTGAGAGACACTCCGTTCGTGCAGCCTTCCCCGACGACGGTTGGCCGCGGCAATCCCTTCGGCTGTTCCGTCCCTGGTCCCACCTGGTGTCGCCCAATGGCATATATCGATTTGCGCTGCTCTTCTTGCCCTAGATCCAGCTCGGCCACGCAGCGCTAGCCGTCCTCCCTCTGCGAGTAGCCGCCTACCGCCGTTCCATATGTGCGCTCCGCGTTGCACCACTAACACACTTATTGCGCCTCCAGAGTCTGCAATGTCCAGGGGTGCAAGCCCAGTGCGCCCCTCCGAAAAGGCAAGCAGATATCTTATTAGAAGTCCGTATCCCCGGGCATACTGAGCCCGCTTCCCCCAGCAGCACTTTTCCTCGTGGGCCCCAGTGCGTGTTGGCGTCCAAGTACCGTTTCACCAGCCCGGTGCACCACTGTCCCCCATCGGGTTGATCCTGCCTCCTGTGACCGATCCGTCGGCCGCTTCTGAGTCTGTCCGCTCCTCAGGGCACCCAAGCGCCGTGGGCGGCCGCCCCCCCAGCACTCCGCCAACTTTCTGCTCTCCTCCACTCCATAGCGGCCCCCAGCTAGGCACGCGGAGCCCCAATCCGCGTCGATCCCGGCAGCCCAGCACCAGCAGTGGCAGTCTCTGCAATGGGTCGGCCTCGCGGGCCGGCAGCGCCTTCACCGGTGCAGCGCGAGGCAAGGCCCAGCCCACCAGGCAGGGTCCGGGGGAACAGGTGGGGGAGGGGCGCCGCTCCTACCAGTCCTCCACCGCCGACCTCCCCCGCCGCTCCGGACCCGCTCTCACGGTCCTCTCCCCGGTGCACTGCCCTGTCAGGGCCTCCCAGGCACCTTCAGCGCACCCGGCACTCATCACTGCTCAGCCTCTAGTGCTCTCGTTCCGTCGGCGCCGCCATCTTGCGTCTGTGCACCGGTCGAGCTGACTAGGCCGCCAAGTCCGTCCTCTCGCGTCGCCCAGGGTCCTGACGGGGGTCAGATTCTCCTCTCTGGGTCAGCGACCCCTCCGAAGCTCGATTGTAGCCGCCAGGGGTTTCGGGGCCAAGTATTTCAGGATAAGCAACGGGACTCGGCGCGGAGCAACTCGCTCACTCAGCCATCCCGGTCGGCGCCGAAACCATGCCCCGTCACCTCCCACAATTAGTAATTCTCCCTGGGGTACGCATTCTAGAGTTGGGGCTGATGAATCCCAGAAATCTGGGTCGTCACCATTGGGGCCATATATGTTCATAACGTGGAATTGATCTTCGTTTCTCTGAAGGTGTGCCATGATGAAGCGGCCATCATTATCGTGAGTGTGTGAAACTACGGTAATGTTGGATTTCTTAGCTATTAGTGTGAGGACCCCCCTCTTTTTGTTAACTGCTGGAGAGCAAAGATTATGAGAAATCCAATGTTGGTTTATAAATTCCGCGTCTTCCTTTGATAGTTTAGTCTCCTGCAGGAGGAGGATGTCACCCTTGGATTTGGTCAGGTACTCAAGAACTTTTCTCCTCTTGACCGGGTGGTTGAGGCCTTTAACATTTAAGGAGACAATATTAAGGCCCTCCGAAATGGAGGCGTTACGGGTCATTGGGTACTAGGCTGTCGCTCCTGATCAGGTGGCATATTGGAAAAGAGTAGTATAGAGAGTATGAAGTGAGTGTTGAGTATGAATGAGTGAACAATTTCGCTGCGTAGATTCTGTCGCGCATATGCTGCTGTTACAGTGGTATTGGTTGAGCTAACGGAATTCGAGTGTGTGTTGAGTATGATAATGTGGTCTATTTCGAGGAATAGGACCTCCCTAAATATCTTTAACACCTAGATTGCAGAGTAAAATAGGAAAATACTCTCCTTCTGATCTACTAGTGACCGAACAGTAAGTCAGGAGTGAGACGCGGCGTCAAGCACCCTAACCCCGATCAGGTCCCTGTAGGCTGTCCGAAGGACCCTTCCCTCCCGCCAGCATCCCTAACCAACATTTCCACTCTTCCCATATTTCAAATCCCATACAATACTTGCATTGTAAACATTTGTCTGAAACATTGTCTCTAGAGTTTAGTGTACCCATCCGCATTTGATAGGAGGGTGTCCGGAACTATATCTTGTGACCCCAACTCCGAGTTCTGGGACTCATCTTGCTGCAAAGTTCTGTCAATTTGTACCCTTATTCTTCCAGGGCTGACCTCACGCTCTCCATGTGTGCTCCTGGCCGTTCAGAGTTTGTCATTCGCATGTCCTCCCCTGCTCCATGTTCCATCCATACTGCCTTGTGGGTCCACCACTGTGTCCGCCAGACCTGCCTCATCCATCCATATCAATTCCGCCTCTGCTGACATGAAGAAGTTGGATCTTCCTTTATGCTCCACCCGTAGTTTAGCAGGATATAGCAAGCTGTATTTCAGGCTCACCTCACGTAATCACGTAATTCACCGCTAGGAATGTTCGTCTTTGTTCTTGTACAAGCTGGGTATATCCCGGGAATATAGCAATGTGATGGCCTTGGAAATTCAACCTTCCTTTCACTCTTGTGGCCTGAAGTATCATGTCCAAGTCTCTTTAATAAAAAAATCAGGCTATAATCGCCTGGGGGGAGGGGGGCACCTGGACGGGGAGCTGGCCCCAGGGCCCTGTGGGCTCGCTCAATGCTAAAAATCTTCGACAACCTTTTAGAGGCGATTTCGCTAACAATCCACTCCTCTAGGAAAAGGTCCACGGCAAGGCCCTCTGCCTTCTCAGGAAATCCAATAAAACGTAAGTTGTTCCTGCGTGATCGCCCTTCCGCATTCTCGCCACGTTCCTCAGGCTGCTCCCTTTGTGTCTGTAAACTCACCATCCAATCACTGAGCGATCACACTTCATGCTGCATAGTCTCCACAACTTGTTCCGTAGTGGACATTCTGGGCGAGAGCTTATGAAGGTTGCACCGTAACAGGGTCACCTCTAAGGCCACTGTATCAATCCTGTGTACTACACCACCATATTCTCCGACAGAGATGGGGACGTATCGGGGAGATCACTTGTTGTGTGTACCTGCTCTTCTGGATTCACGGCTGCACCGTCATGGCTGCCAGATCCTCCAAGCCTGGCCAGGTCTGCTCCAAGATGGTGGCCAATGTTTATCAGCAGCCCCGCAGCTATCGTGCCCCTCACCTTCTTCAATGAGACCGCAGGCAAGCCCAGTGGGATCCCCTTCTGCTCCACTACCAGAACGGAGTATTTCAACTGCTGGGGAGATCAAGATATTGACAAATTAGGAGGCACCGGTGGGAGCTTGGGCAGACGCGACTAGTCTGCCATACGTTCAATCCACATTTATTTAACATCTATGTTGCTCCATTGACTAAACCTATCCACTCCTACAGGTACACTTTGATTTTTTATGCAGATGATACACAACTTGTGGCTTCATTGACATCAGAGCCAGATACAGGAGCAATGAAGTTCAACGTCTGCATGGCCCCCATCCTTAGATGGATCCATAATAACTGTTTAAAATTGAATACAGAAAAAACAGAGGTATTAAAGTTTGGTAAAAATGCCAACAGTGGTGGGTCAATGTCTATTCCCAGTAAGATAGGCAAAGAGTTATGTTAGACAACCAATTACATTTCTCGGATCAAGATAATCTTACCACATCATGCTGTTTTCTTACTCTGAAAATGTTAAGAAAAGTCCTCCTGTTTATCTCAATGAGTCTACAAAAACAGTGGTCGTAGCCTTGATAGTATCAAGGATAGACTACTGTAATTCTCTCTACTTAGGAGCATAAAAACTTCAAAATGCAGCAGCACGTCTTCTGCTTAAAATCCTGAAGTTTAGTTCTGTTTCAAAAGCTATTAATGGTCTGCATTGGCTGCCAGTTATGGAGAGGATTCAATTTAAATAATTGTGTATAGTTCATAAGATACAGTACGGCGTTAGCCCTGCCCATTTCACCAACCACATCACACGGTATACTCCACGACGTAATCTTAGATCAATATCGGCCTCCGTGCTCAACATTCCTAGGGTACAGACTGCAAAATGGGGTGGTAGAAGCTTCTTCTACCTCGCCTGTAACCTATGGAACATGTTACCACTTTCCCTGAGATCCCAAACTAATACACAGACTTTTAGAAAATCTCTCAATACATGGTTGTTCTTACCCAGGTCTTAAGCCAGCGCGCGCCTTCTATTCGACTACGTTGGCAATTTCTAGCACGTTGGCATACACATGCTTTATAAAACACCATCAATCATTCATTTGTTCATTCAGAGCAACAGGTTTTCTACCAAGGAGGCTATATTTACAATACTTTGGTGGAGAGAAATTACAGAGGAAAATCCACAATTGCCCAACATAGCACAAATTTGAGCACTGTAAATTTACAGGAACACATTTACAAAGAGTTGAATGGGAATGCTATTATCAGTCTTGCTGTCACAAAAGGGTCTGCTTAGCACAATAATAGGCATTATATTCAAATGTCAAGCAATCCACCAGTATTTAGGAAGAGATTTGTACTCAAGATGTTGCCTCCAGTACAAAATATCAACTTGATGAAAATGTCAAATGACCAGCCATGTAAAATGCACAATTTCATTAAAATTGCATTTTACTTATGGAAATTTCATGCAGTATTCTACTTGCCCCCTGTATGAGTCTGGTATAATTTGGCAATATGATTTACCACAAAGTCAGGTCTTTCCACTTTAGTAGGCCTGCCTTTGCCTCAAACCCTAGAAGTTGTTGGGCTATTGCTGTCCCGGTACTTCCCTCTACATAGGTTAACAGTGGATTGCTACTCCTCAATGTAAATCCTCATTGATGCTATGGTCATAAGAACACTTTATGATAAAATATGTTAGTGTCAGAAAGTTGATTGGTTCTCCCATTTGTTCCACGTTGTGTCGAGATGTGCCAATTAGTAATGTTGAATGCCCATGCCAAAAAACAAATAGTAAATTTGAGTTAATATTTTAATGACACAAAACGTGCCTTTTACTGAAAGTCAGTGACCCTTTCAGTAGTTGGTCTTCACTGTGGTAATTCTTCACACTATGGGGTCGATTCTGATTCCGGTTGGAAATCGAACTGACCGACACGGCCTGGGAATGGAGTCCGAACGCCACGTACAGGCACTGCACGACCCGTGTAGTACGATGCAACGCTTGTGACGTACAAAAGACTCATACGGAACACAAGCCTTACGACCGAGCCGTACGGAAACCAGTGATGCGCCCGGAAATTGGACGCGATTTGCACCGACTGACACGCACCAGGAATGAGCCCAACCGACACGTACCGGCGATGTCCGACCCGCGCAGTACAATGCAATGTGTGTGAAACCAGACTGACTCGCATGGAGCTCAAGCCGCATGTCTGACACACACAGAAGACAGGGACCTGAAGCAATAGAGATCTCCACGACCGATGCATATGAAACACCGAAGAAAGTCAGCGTGAAAGACTCGGAAAAGCCCGCACGAGCCAACATCAGCATCAGTCACGGTCAGAAGAACGTCTGCTTTATGCCTAAAAACACAAAGAAAAAAATACAAAAAAAAGAGACCAAACAAGCAATGACAAGTATTTATTTGAATATAAATGTTTTTATGCTCTTTGTAAGATTTTTAACTAAATCGAATAAAGATAATTTGACTGACTGACAAAGTCAATACATATATTTAAAAAAACATGGAACAAAGACACACCCACAACTACACCTATATAAAGGCCGCACATCACTACCATGATCCTTTGCAAACTCAACAGATCAGCCAGCAGAGAACACCATCAGACAGCAACCACAGACACACTTACAACTCACCCATCACAAAACCTTCCCACCATTAGCACCTCTCCAAAAGCACTCTCACATACACCCAGCAAAACTGACACTCACCCACTCTCACTTGCACCCTCACACACACATTACACCCCACCACCACCCATCACCATGCCCCCAAAGAAGAATCCAAAGTCCACAGATAGTGAGTTAGAAGTCCTGGTAGGTTAAATCCTCAGAGTAGAGCCACAGTTGTTTCGTAAATGTAAATTGATATGTAATGCAAATTGATACTTGTATAGCGCACTACTCACCCGCAAGGGTCTCAAGGCGCTTGTACGAATACCGTTGTGGAACCCATCCTGGCTTTCCTTGTGAGGTGTCCACTCCTGGGCACCCCCAAGGTGGAGGCCAGGCATCCTCAGCGTTATGGGGGCCGTTGTGGAGATTAAGCAAGCTATTGCCCAGAGTTGCAGAGTGGGACTCCATGATTGGAATAGGCACCGAGGCGAGAATTATCAGGTCCGTGGAATTTGGAGCCCAAGACCCGCCGAGGCGGGGAATTGAACCCTGGTCCCGGGCTAGACCTCTGCATCAGGGTCTGCCGCTCTAACCATTGAGCCACACTTCTCCACTGGTTTGGTACATTGATCCAAAGGACCCCCATGTCACAGAAAACAAAGATGTGGGCAAGGATTGTCGACAAGGTCAATGCACAAGCACCACTGTTGCGCACAAAGGATGGCAACCAGAACAGGTGGTACGGTGTGCGCAGGAGGGTCAAGAAGCGCCGTGAATCAGCGCACTGGCGGTGGCCCTCCTGCCAAACCAGTATACGTCAGGTCCTGGGAGGAGAAGGTGCGGGACATCCTACCACCAGACACAGTCCATGGTCTATCAGACATACCAGAGCCTGGTGAGTACACAACCAATATACTGAATATTGTGTGGCAATACTCACACATCACTGTCAAGGGAACAGTGAAACCATGCACCGTTAGCAAAGCCACAGTAACCAAAAGATAATCATCCCAAGATGTGTATGCAAGTCAGACAAACACAATACCTGCCATCTCATAGTTATTTGTAACTGTGTCATGACATGTACAAACCTACCAACAAATAGAGCAAGGCAGTGGCACAAATCTAAATAAACAATGTCAGATATTTTGCCACCACAAACACACTACCTCACAGTGAAGCTGACTGACAGGAAGGAATAGTGGGTATGCTGGTGAAGTGAGTGTAGCCAAAAGCATGATGGGGTTTGTAGTCACAGATAATGCTCCCCCTCCAAATTGGCCCATCGAGACCTCTCTGAACCATGCTCACATCTCAGGGGGTGAAAAAGAACAAGATGGCTAACACTAGGTTTGGCTGTCGGGAGCACAAGGCCCTGGTAGGGGTGTGCTCAAATCAGGAGCAGGACACCACTGCCTGACATCATGAAAGCCAACTTTCATGCCCTGCAACGGATGCACGTTTCATGGTGGGATGTCTGGCCGGGTGGGAAGGAGGACTGACAGCTCTGACCATACTTACCAGCATGTTTCGTCAAACACACCCCTCAACACAAACTCCACACAACTCACCTGGGATAATGCATTGCCTCACACGCCATTGAATTATCACACATAGATCTACCATACTGGGTTCTGCTGTGTGAAGCACAGGGGCTCTTTTTGGACTTGTAGCCAAACAAACACCAGGACTGCACTGGCAGCCATCTTGTCTGCACAGGCACACTACCTCACAGGGAAGCAGAGTTAAAAGGGAGGAAGTATGGGCATGCTGAGAAGGGGTTGTAGCCAAGAGCATGATTGGAATAGTAATCACAGACAATACTCACCCACCTACATGGCCCATCAAGCTCACACTGAACCATGCTCACCTCACAGGGAGTGGAAATGGACTGACAAGATGTCTGACACTGGGCTCTATTGTGGGGAGCACAAGGCCCTGCTGGGAACTGTGCACCAACAAACAACAGGACAACACTGTCAGCCATCTTGCCATTGCTGTCACACCCACTCACAGGGAAGCAGAGTCAAAAGGAAGGAAGTATGGGCATGCTGGGAAGGGGGGTGTAGTCAAGAGCATGATGGGAGTAGTAGTCACAGAGAATACTCACCCACCTACTTGGCCCATCAAGCTCACACTGAACCATGCTCACCTAACAGGGAGTAGAAATGGACTGACAAGATGTCTGACACTGGGCTCTGTTGTGGGAGCACAAGGCCCTGCTGGGAACTGTGCACCAACACACAACAGGACAACACTGTCAGCCACCTTGCCATTGCTATCACACTCACTCACAGGGGAGCAGAGTCAAAAGGAAGGAAGTACGGGCATGCTGGGAAGGGGGTGTAGCCAAGAGCATGATGGGAGTTGCAGTCACAGACAATACCCACCCACCGACATGACCCATCAAGCTCACACTGAACCATGCTCACTTCACAGGAAGTAGAAATGGACTGACAAGATGTCTGACACTGGGCTCTGTTGTGGGGAGAACAAGGCCCTGCTGGGAGCTGTGCACCAACAAACAACAGGACAACACTGACTGACATCCTGAAAGTTAACCTGCACCCACTGCAATGGAGGCAGGCTTCATAGTGGGATAACTGGCCTGGAGGGAGAAGGAGGTCCTGATTTAAAACAAATACCACTGATGCGACCATACACACACCTTCTTTGCTGAAACACATTGCACACATGGTACCAGTCACTCACAGAGTGAATGCCCTGGCAAGATGGCTGACACATGGGCCTGATAAATGATGTGGCTGCAAATCACACCTATGCACTGGCCAACCCAAACACGTTTGCACTCACAGCCATTGCAACCATATGTTTCAACTCACTGTCTCGGAATGCAATGTCCAGGGGTGCCCCCTGGCCTGGCTGTGAAGGTGTGTCTTGCAGATGACAAGTGTCGAAATCCAGACATAGTGCATAGCACAAAACACACAGGAACTCACATATACATCATTGACAGGGGACACCTGACAATGAATGGAATGGACACACCAATATAGCTGAAACTGTAGCATGGTCTCATTCACTCTAGGTGCTGTTGTGAGCTGCATTCCACTCCTACATCATTCTGTAACATATGCATCCTTTACACAACACACCACTCACTGTCATAGACACTGTAGACACAAGGACTAACCTGGACTGCATTGGAGGAGACATGCTACTCACAGCAGCCAAACCGTAACACACACAACACTGGCTATCACTCTCATGAGCATGAAAAAGCCAGAGAGCTGCCGTGCTCAATCCTTATCACCTTGGAGGACATTGACAAGATAAATCACTTTTGCATGTACAAAACTCAGCACCAGTATCATTAGCTACGGTAACATCATCACTTGTGTGAAATGAGATGGGAACTAGGAACACAGAAAAAAAACAGATTCTCCCAAGAGATCTCAGGCATACCGGACTGTGACCATGTTGTACCGACACACCAATGTGATTCACAAAGACTAGCAAAAACTGCTACCACACATGCCCCAATCTTGCAATATATCCTAATTGGAATTGCACGTATGTCCTTCTTAAAAGTCAAATGTGGACAGGGTTGACACACCCGTGTCAGACACGTGATGGCCCTTGAGTAGCAATGGCCATGTACAGTCAAATCTATACATGAGCTGGTCATGAACACACTTTGACATGCACATTGAAATGCTTCAGGTTGGCAGGACAATGTGCTACAACAACATCAATCTCTGTCCGTGACAACTTTGGACAATGTAGGGTACAGGCACTCATCCTGAAGTACAGTTTCAATGGTCATGTATGTGAACCATTGATGCCTGTCGAAACATAACTTACATTGTGTGTCTCTTCCAAACACATGTGGCGCTGGGGACACAGCAGCAAACAAAAAGGAGTCCCTGTCCCAGACTCCAGTGGACCCTGAGCTCTCTGGTGTGGATCAGCCTCTGTTCTTTTCGGATGATGAAGAACAACCCGGCACCTCCGGTGTGAGGCATCATGCAGCACCAACAGTACAAAAATCTGCACCCCCTGCCCCCACGCCTCCAACATCTCAAAACAGACAGGAGCACCCTGCTAACACGGACAGACCAAGGACACAGAATACAGGCAGCACAGGAACATAGGCCACCCTGGAAGCTGCGGAAAACACCACCAGTAACAACACCCAAGGGGGTCCAGGGTCACCTGTGCATGCCACCACAGGTCCTGTCATTGTGGCTAGGGTGACGGGAGGGGTGGAAGGCAGAGGTCATGACTTGTAGAGTGGTCTGGACTGCATGATGATCCCTAACTGGTACGCATCATAGATGCGTACCAGGATAGCACCGGAGGATCCGGCCAGGTAGTGGGGATCCTCAAGTACATTCAATAGGAGCAGGCTATCCATCATGCTCGCTTGGAGTCCAAGTGGGATGAACTTATTGCGGTGCATAGAACATACTGACATGCCTCCACCAGAAAAGCACCAACAAGTCCACACCTCCCTTTGTGCCCACAACATCTGTTGCCACAAGATCTGCAAATGCCACAGGGAGGGAGGATGACTCTGGTGGACAGTCCTCTGTACCGCAGATGCCTGCACCTGAGGATCCCCCCCGGAAGAAGAAGAGGAACACAAATCCAGTTCTGGAAATTGTTCTTTGTGTGCAAACCATTCACCTTGTTGAATATAACCCAACTCTCCAACATGACATGGAGGGTTTATGTTGGTCTAATGTAGCAGATGACTGTGGACTTTACTATGGACATTTCAGCTACCAATACTTCCAACTCATCTGTGAACTTTGGATTCCAAACCCAATGTACACCGCCCACCATCCTGTGCACTATCCTGACACATGTTTGTAAATAAATTCACTATTACACTATACTTGCCTCTGTTGTGATTCCAATTTGGTATGTGTCATGGAGATGATGACCTGCTAAAGAACACGGTGCATGCTAACTACTACAGCAATGTGATCGCCGTTATGTGAGTCATGATGATGTGAGACATATGAGGGAGACACACCATTAGGGCACCATAACACATACTCACCATGGCCATGTAACTCATCGCCTACAATGATGTTGACCAGAAATACAGTGGAATGCACAGACACCACACCTATCCACAGTCAGTGGTAACAAGCCCACAGGTGAAGTAAGCAAATGTCAGTCAGATGTGTGAAGACAGACAATGCACATAACAAAGTGAAGCACAGGTTTATTACACATCAGCAACATGTTTATTCCACAACAGTTGCAAGGTAATTCCAAGTGACAATGGACACACGGTCACCAAGTGTCGAAGAATTGAAGTCCATGGGTGTGTGGTACATCACTTGATGGGAATCAACAACTTTCACCCTGGAATTGGATTCTGGGTGTTGGGGGTCAGAGTTGACCAAACAATAGGCAAAGTACCCTGGGAAGGACAAACATAAGACACAGTCAAAAGCACAGCAGAACAGGATAGAAATGCAATACACATGCTCAAAAGAGGTCACAAGAAACCAACACACAAACAAGTTAGCATGTCGACACTGTTGTGGTGCACAGACTACCTGAAAGGACACATCACTGCACGCATTTAGTCAAGTAGCACACAGACACACTCAAACAGCAACAGAGCAGCACCGACATATTTCAGGCTAACTCAATACATTGACATGACACATTGTGGCCCAGGCCAGGATCCTCCACAGGTGGCAGATGTTGGTCATCGTCATCCTGGATGAGAGGCAACTCCTCCTGCACTGCCATGTTGCGTAACTTGCAGCATACTATGAACATTTTACACACCTTTGCAGGGTCATATGGGAGGGCCCTTCCGGTCTTGTCCAGGCAGCGGAAGCGGCTTTTCAGGAGACCAAATGTCCGCTAGAACACTCTCCTTTTCCGACCATGTGCCTCATTGTAGCGAATCTCTATTGGTGTCACAGGGTTCCTGAGGGGTGTCAGCAACCACAGCATGTTGGGGTATCCGGAGTCACAGACATACAAACAATTGCACATTAGCTGAGTTTTGAAAGAGGGTGGAATACAACATTGCCAAACATACACAATGGTAAACAGTCAGTGTACACCGACAAGCCAGGCACGCTGGTTCCCATCTGCAACATCATCGTCGCAATGCGACTACTCCTTATGATGTAGGCATTGTGCCCAGAACCGGGGAAACATCCACACACATGTGTGATACATATGTCCGCTAGACATACCGCCCGAGCATTGATGGAGTGGACATTTTTCCTGTTCCGGCATGTCTGCTCATGTGCCTGTGGTGGTACCAGGGCCACATGTGTCTCATCAATAGATCTGATGATGTTTTGCATCCCCCCAGTGTATAAAAATCACCCTTTATGTCAGTGAGTTGACCTGGGCTAGGAAACTTGATGTACAGGTCAAGGAAATGCAACATCCCCTCTAAGACATCTCGAAGCACACAACTGAACATAGATTGCGACATCCCACCAGCAGTAGCCACAGTGTACTGGAATGTACCGGTAGCAAAGAAGTGAAGGGCTGCCATCACCTTCACCTTTGGGGTCAGTGCTGTAGGGCATGTCCGGCCAGGTAGTAGATGTGGCACCAACTGCTCCACCAACTCCTCAATCAGTGGCCTGGTGAAGTGGTACCGTCAGATACAGTAACGTTCCACCATGGTTTCAAGATCAGGGAACAGTCTATGGACAGCTGGTGCCCTGCAGTACAGAGATGGGCATAGGAAGATTGTCCATTCATCCACCCCTGTGGCTATGACCAAGCAAAATATCACATGATACATCATGACAAAACACAATGAACTGAGGTGTGTGCTGTTAGGTATGGACACATATGTCTCCTACATGCCCATCATCTCACATCTCAACTCAATTTGTGTACATGAGTTCCATGTAGTGCAATGGCAAATAATTAGGCTGTGTCACAGTACCTATGTACTGCTGTCACATTCCTTACACACACCACAGTGACAAGTGAACACTGATGTTTCCCAGGCATCACAGCTCTTTGACAGGCAGATACCCATTTCTCAGTCCTAAAGGAGCCATATGCCAGTCTCGAATAAGCTGTTATGATATGCTGGACCGAACAATTACCAGCATAAAGTAGAACGAGCACACTGCGAGATTGTCTGAGGGACTTTTATTACAAATTGTGAAGGTTTACAATTTTAGCTGCGCTGTTGAAATTGTAGCTTCAGTATACTCAGTGTTTTTGACGCTACAGAAAATATAACACCATTTGATAACTTCATGGTCTAGCAAGGTCTTCTGGCGACTTTGTCTCACCCCGCTTCCACCCTGCTCAGTCTGCACAGACCTCTTGTTAGCCTTGCATCAGATATTTGGTTCTAAATTGTGACCAGAATGGATCACATGATAGCTAGGTTATTCCTTATTCCACCTTTATTTTAGGGATGTGCGGAGCACGCTGAGTTTCATTCTGCAGATTTATGCTGATTTGCAAACAAACCACACAAGATTTCATGGAGTTCTGCCAATGGACGGAAAATGTGCTGTTCGCACTGCATTTTAGTGAGGGTAGATCAAGCTGAGCTAAAACATAAGTTTGAACAGCGCCATGCATTGTGCCCAATCACACAGCTATACATGTTCATTCTGCTGCCACTCAAGTAAAATAATCTACTTGAGTGGCAGCAAATCTACTCAAGCGGCAGCCCTCTGGCCGCGACCACCCACATTAAAAATCGTTCTAAGGCAGGGCAGGACTGGGAACCACAACCAGCCCTGGCAAAGTGCTCGGCTGGCACCCCCCCCCCCCACACACACTCAGGGGGGTTGGAGGTGCCGTCGAGCTCTTTGCCGGGGCTGGTTTTCGGCCGATTTTGGTACAGGGCCGAAGCTGCAAAAACGGCCCTGTAACAAAAACGCCCCCCCACCCGGGTGGCGTACCGGGGGATTGCCCGTTACACGCTATGGCCAGTCCTGGCCTGTTATAAGGGATGCCAAATCTCACTCACGTTCACATTTTCTGGAGCCTCTGTGATTGGTGAATTTGTCCGGAACTCCTCATTAAAGAGTAACTGGGTAGTGACCCAAATTCCTTCAATTCCGAGTGTTGAAATAAAACATTCTGGTCACTCCCACTGCACTGTACTTACAACATTGCAGCCACGTAGCCCATCAATTCCTCCATTTGGAAACCATGCCAAACTTGAGTTCAGAACGTACTGATACAGGAGTTAAAGTTGGGTGAATGAAAAACAAATTAAAAAATGTGCAGCTCTAGATAACTTTTTTGAAATCCTTTAACTGTCATGGAACTCAGATGTTCATTCTGTCCCAGCATTTGTTTCCTAGTTAAAAGATAACCTTTTGTTTTAAGTCATTGAATGTATTCAGTACAATTTCTTGCAGAAGACAAGTTTCATTTGAACATCATATATTTAGGTTTTAGAAAGTCACAATGCATCACCGGATGTGCAATTGCACAGGAAACTTGGCTTGCAGTTTGGATTGGAGTTATTCTCTCTCTAGATTGAATTACACAAAGGTCACAGAAGTCTTATCCAAGAATAACATCTTTTAAAGTCCTCACCAGTTGCTACCCACTGCTTTGTTTCTATTACATTGTTAGCGTAAGGGTAATTATTGTACCGGGGAGTCCCAATACCAATTCAATGAATCCATCCTGCTTACATCAACACAATTCTGGGGAGTCCCTGCTCAGCCCGATAACTATGGCAAATGCAGCAGGCAGTCTCCAGAGCAGTATGTGTTAAGTCAATCAATCAATCAATCAAAGCATTTATATAGCGCACTACTCACCCGGAGGGTCTCAAGGCGCTGGGGGGGTCCGCTACTGCTCGAACAGCCAGGTCTTGAGCTGCTTCCTGAAGGCGAGGTGGTCTTGGGTCAGGCGGAGGTGGGTCGGGAGGGAGTTCCAAGTCTTGGCGGCCAGGTAGGAGAAGGACCTTCCTCCTGTGGTGGCTCTTCGGATGCGGGGGACGGCGGCGAGGGCGTGGCTGGTCGATCGAAGCTGGCGTGTGGGAGTGTAGAAGTTGAGGCGGCTGTTGAGGTATCCTGGGCCTTGGTTGTGCAGGGCTTTGTGTGCGTGGGTGAGGAGACGGAAGGTGATTCTCTTGTTGACCGGGAGCCAGTGCATGTCTCTCAGGTGTCCGGAGATGTGGCTGTGTCGGGGGATGTCGAGGATGAGTCTTGCTGAGGCGTTCTGGATCCGCTGGAGTCTCTTCTGGAGTTTGGCAGTGGTTCCGGCGTAGAGGGAGTTGCCGTAGTCCAGTTGACTGGTGACGAGGGCCTGGGTAACCGTCTTCCTGGTCTCGGTGGGGATCCACCGGAAGATCTTAAGTAGCATGCGCAGGATGTTGAAGCACGACGAGGAGACGGCGTTGACTTGTCTGGTCATGGAGAGGGAGGAGTCCAGGATGAAGCCCAGGTTGCGTGCGTGGTCTTTTGGTTTGGGTGCGCTGCCCAGGGCCGGGGGCCACCAGGAGTCGTCCCAGGCGGAGGGCGTGGAGCCCAGGGTGAGGACCTCCGTCTTGTCCGAGTTCAGCTTCAGGCGGCTGTTCATCATCCACTTGGCTACGACTGTCATCCCTTCGTGTAGGTTGGCTCTGGCGGTGGCGGGGTCGTTGGTGAGGGAGAGGATCAGCTGGGTGTCGTCGGCGTAGGAGATGATGTTGAGGTTGTGTTGGCGTGCGATGGCCGCAAGGGGGCTCATGTAGACATTGAAGAGGGTGGGCTGAGCAAGGAGCCTTGAGGAACGCCGCAGATGTCTTCGGTGGCTTCTGATCTGAACGGGAAAGGCGGACTCTCTGTGTCCTTCCGGCGAGGAAGGAGATGATCCATTCAAGTGCCTTCCCTCGGATACCGACGTTGCAGAGGCGCTGCACTAGGGTGCGGTGGCAGACCATGTCGAAATCCGCGGAGAGGTCCAAGAGGATGAGGGCCGCTGTTTCCCCGTTGTCGAGCAGGGCTCGGATGTCATCAGTGGCTGCGATGAGGGCGGTCTCGGTGCTGTGGTTGGCCCGGAAGGCAGACTGCGAGCGGTAGAGGGATCCATTCGTTTCGAGGAAGGCGGCCAGCTGCTTGTTGACGGGCTTCTCGATGACTTTGGCCGGAAACGGGAGGAGCGAGATGGGGCGGTAATTTTTGAGTTCGGTGGGGTCCGCTGATGGTTTCTTCAGTAGAGCGCTGAGTTCGGCATGCTTCCAGCTCTCTGGGAAGGTAGCGGTGTCGAAGGAGGTGTTGATGATGTACCGCAGGTGGGGTGCGATGACAGCGTCGGCCTTGTTGAAGACATGGTGCGGGCAGGGGTCGGTTGTAGATCCGGAGTGGATGGAGTTCATCGTGCGTCGGGTTTCTTCGGTGTTGATCGGGGTCCAGGCGCAGAGGGTGATGGTGGGGGGTGCAGGAGCGGTCGTGGGGTGCATTGGCTGTGTGGTGAAGCTGTTGTGTATGTCTGCGATCTTGTTGTGGAAGTAGGAGGCGAGGGAGTTGCAGAGGTCCTGTGATGGGGTGATTTCGTTGTTTCCGGCGTTGGGGTTGGAGAGCTCCTTGACGATGTTGAAGAGTTCCTTGCTGTTGTGTGCGTTGTTGTCCAGTCGCTCCTTGAATGCGGTTTTCTTGGTGGTATGGATCAGTTGGTGGTGTTCGCGAGTGGCGATCTTGAGGGTGGCCATGTTGTCTGGTGTTGGGTCTCTGCGCCAGGCTCTCTCGAGGTTCCAGTGGTACCACCAATTTTACGTTAATGAACACAACAAGAGTCCCAAACCAAGGGACTGATTTTGATGTTGGTAGGTGGCCGGTTTCTACATCAGGGAGAGGGAGAAAATTACTCTGTCACGCTGTATTTTCAGAAAGAAAACCCCAAAGCTTGATTTTCTTTTTGGAAATACAAAAGAAAATAGTCCTCTCCGATGGCAGGGGGAGCATTTAACAGTTTTCATTGCCCCTTACAGTCTGACATTGATAGGCAGTGAAAACTGACCTCTACCCATCTAAATCTTACACCTCCGGGTTGTCAGGGGAGGTCAATCGTAGCATCTGCTGTGAATAAATCAAAGGCCCGCCAAGATTTTAACTCGGCAGATGAACCACGTTCTTGGCAATAAGGATATTCCATCACTATCGCGACAGAGTATCCTTATCGCCAAGAATTAAATCAGGCCCCATGCCAGAAAAATACAGAAACATTTATAGAGAAAAAAGGCACAAGGATCCTTATAATGTACTAAGGATGATTTTTTTTATTTTCAAGCAAAAAGTGTCAACAAAAAGTAAAACTCCAATCAAAAGTCACTGTTTGCTGTTGACTCGGGCATAGAGGTTATTTCAGAATGACCATGATGAAGCAGGGGGTAGATATATCCAGGGGTCATCGAAGACAACATTTTTACCTTCAAATGTAAGGCTTTATTTATTTAGTGTTGGTGGATGAGGTATTCTATCACAAACCCCTGCCCACTACTTTACAAGCGCATTATAGTCTATAAAATGGGTAACATGGAGGCCCATATATCCATCATGTTTTGGCTGAGTATCTCATCTGCCACACTCTAAATATGGACCATAGGGCCATATGTATCAAGCCAAATTTAGTTCGCAAACGCCGAAATTCGAATGCAATTTGGACAAAAGGTATGCATCAAGGAAATCTGCTTTAAAAATAAGGAATCGCAAAATATGCGATTCCTTATCTTGCGATTGCATTTAAGGAATCGCAAATTTTGCGATTTCTTAAATGCAATGTAAGAAGCTAAAAAAATTAGCAAATTGGCCTTAAGGAATCGCAAATTACCACCAACTTCTAGTTGGTGGTAAGTTGCGAATTCCTTTCAAAATGCATATTGTTTCATTTTTCTAAGTGCCATGTGATGCACATACATGCCCTTAGGGCATGTATGTGCGCCACATGTGCACCCATGCAGATTTCAGGGGTGCAACAGGGTGTCCTTTGGACACCCCTGCCCCCTTGAAAATATTCTCAATTTGCGATTAGCAAATTGCGAATCGCACATTTCCCCTTCATTCCTATGGGCCTCCTGGCCCATTGAAATGAATGGGAAATTATTCCTTACTTGCGATTAGCAATTTGCTATTCGCAATTAAGGAATTTTAAGAAATCGCTAAAAAGAAGCGCATTTCTACATACATACCATTTTGCGATTTCTAAATAGCGATTCCTTAAAAATCGCTATATAGGAATTGCAAAACGGAATGTTGATACATATGGCCCTTAGTCTCTTAAGTGGAAGTCAAAATCTTCCAGTCGGGAAAGGTCCAAGGCTGTTGGCAGCGAGGGTCCCTCAAAGTCGGCTATGTCATTTTCGAGGTGGAGTCCTTTGGTTTCTGCACCAAAAAGCAGAGCTAACCTGGATATCATAGCCTCCAATGTTGCTTCACTAGCCAGACAGAGTTGATGTCTTGCCTTGTCCAAAGTCTTAGCTAATGACTAAGTCAAGTTTTGGTAATTTAAAGTTTCCAGCAGGGAAGTCTGACAACTGTAGGTGGGCTGGGTATTTTTACCATAAGGTTCCATTGAATCTGTTTTCGGTGAGCCAAAAAGCTCCCACTAATCTCTGACTGCTAGTACATTCTTTAAAGTCAGTCCTGTAGTCCAAAGCTACTCAGGGCAGGTTTTTAGGCATCAGTTCTCTCTCTCCAGGCAGGTCTCTTGCAGGTTCCTGTGTGATCAGTTGGGCCTTCTTGGAGTCAGGAGTCCTGCTGCTTTTTGTGTCCTTGAAGCAGGCACAAAGGCAGCCGATCATGTAAACCTTTAATTGCCTTTTCGTGTCACAGCATCAGATAGTCTTCTTTTAGCAGGTCCTCATTCTTCAGGTGGAGTCTTCCAAGGTCCAGGAATGTTCTGAGGAGGGGGTGGCTGAGTTGCCAGGTTTATCCTTGGCACTAGCCAGTGACTGGAGAGATTCTGCCACCAAATTCCAACTATTTAATTCAGTCCCCCACTCTGTTATGTAGAACCTCCTCCTTGCCCTGCTATAAAATTCTGCAGAAGCCCTTATTCTAATGTAATAGCACCTATCTGTCACCCGGAAGTCCCATCTTCAACTTCTTAAAACGCCCCCTTTAACTGAGCTCTCTTTTTAACTAGTTTTCTTTCCTAATGTGACTGGAGTCTGGTTGTCTGGCAGGATCGTGGAAGGAAAAGAAAAAGCCCTACATGTCTCCAAGTCAAATGAGGTAGCAATAAATCTGCCCTGTGTTCTGACAACTGTTCCTGTCCACTCCTAAATGTGGTCAGCATAAAACACTGAACTCATTATTCTAGGCTCAGGCTATTGTCCTCAGAGCTACAGTTCTTAATTCTCCTAGCCAAAGATGTTAATTCCAGCTCTAGTGGAGATGTAGGGCAACATTGGTTTTAGGCCAGTTTTGCCTAAGACTGCACAAAGTATATAAAGATGAAATTATGTTAGTGCTTAAATCATCAAGAAACATTTTCACCATTAAATCGGTTAAATATGAAACAAAATAAGCAGCACTTTCCCAGCTATAGATATCTAGGCCTGTCGAATGAAAAGCTTATCAAAGCCTAAACAGTGAAATAGCTCTTGGGTTTTACTTCACTGTGAGAGCACACACACTCCAATACATAGTGTATCCTATTCATGTCTGTTAGCACTCTGTTTCATGGACTAACAAACCCCACTTTAGGTGTGACTAGTGAATTACACAAATAAGCATTTCCTACTTGACAAAGGTACTTGTTTCCTGGCAAGTGCCACTGCAGTGTGTTTAAAATGTATCCCAGCCAGAGCGCAGTGTTTTTCCTGAAGACATATACTTTTGTCAAATATGTCGGTAGGGAAAATACACTGTGAAACCTACACATGATATTTAACCTTTACTTTCCTAGGTGCATTTTACACATCATTACAATGGATTTCGTGGGAATCTAAATAGGGCAAACAGCGAGTTCCAATGTAGAGATTTTTTTCGGAGGATGCACAGGTGCTTTACTACTGACTGTCAGCAGTTAAATGCAGCCCAAAGGCCATCAAAATTTGATAGGCAAAAATGGATAGACCTTATCAAAAATTGAGTCAGTTTTTCACATACAAGCCTCATCTTTTTATCTGCAATTTTTATATGTGAAAATCTTAAATGAAAACACAAACCGTACATTAGCTTACAGTGCATTTATTGGACCTGGCATTCTCTGCAGGGGTAACACCAACTTTTTTCCATTACCTTCCACTTTTTTGCAGAACCCGTTTTTGCTGGTCGTAGGACTCTGCACCCTTTACCAAGGCCAAACAGTGCTTGTGCTCTCTGCTCAAAACTTGGTAGAATTGGCTTACACACAGTCAGCATAATAAATGTACTCATAAGTCCCTAGTGAAATGGTACTACATGTACTGAGGACCTGTAAATTAATGCTACAAGTGGGCCTGAAGCACTTGTTGTGCCACCCAATTAAGTAACCGTGTAAACCTTTCTCAGGCCTGCCATTGTAGTCTGTGATTGCAGTTATGAACTGCCATTTTAACCTTGGAAGGTGTTAGACCTGGCACCATTGGCATGGGTCTCCCTTCCTCTTTTTGACGGATTGCCTCCTCTGTTTTTAATGTTTGCTGGTTTAGATGCTTTGGGCACTGCACCACTGCCGTCCAGGGCACTGTGCAAGTGCTACCTGAGTAAAGTAATGTTAATTCGTGATTCCATGATTGGTGTATTTGATTTACTGTCAGACCCTTGTATCGTGCACAAGGGCTGCCCGGGGCGTGTAATTCAAAAGCTATAGGTGGGCTTGCAGCACCGGTTGTGCCACCCGCCTGAGCAGCTCATAAAGTATGACTCGGGCCTGCCACCGCAGAGCGCCGTATGCAGCCTGTGCCACCGTGTGACTCGGCGAGTACAACCACTCGCCGGTCTGTGAAACTTCCCTCTGCGACATGTTAGTCACCCCTACAGAAGGCCTACGGGTAGGGTGCATTGTATGTGGGAGACAGGTCATGCTCTGAAGAGTGTGGCGTGACCTCGTAGTGATTTACACCTGAGCCCGTTTTTCACTATTGCAAGGCTACCTGTTCCCCGTAGGCCAGACTGGGCAATTTTGATTGTAGCACCCTATAATCCTATTTGACCCAAGGAACCAGGTAGAGAATCGAGTTTAGTATGCCTGAACTCAGAATGATACGATGCATCTTTTAGGAAAGTTGATTTTAACATTCTGTGTTTGAAAATACCCCTTTTAGAAAGACTGTATTTTCTTGCCTGACCATCCAGTCTGCTTCTGCTAGCGTGTGTATTGTCTGTCTGGGTTTGCAAGTGACAGGGCTGGGGGGACTCCGGGAGGTGGGGTGCAACGGCACAAGGCTGATTGTCCTGAGAGTGGTGAGGAGGAGTAGGTACCTGGGTCTGAATAGAACTGGGCCATCTCCCACATCGTGGGCTCCACTCCCTGTGGTGAGTCTCAAGACCCTGGCCCGCCTCGACAAAGGAAGAGGACACGCACTGGCCGAATGTACCTGAAACCGGTTCTGACCAGGCAAAGGACCCTCTTCCTGTCAAACGACACAGGATTTATGAGTATAAATACTGGAGCCCGGACCCCAGATCTTTAGGATCACTTTTGGAACGAACAAGATGCCCCTCTGCCGAGGAAGAGCACCCGGATACCACAGGAGTTGTACTGCCCCTCTGCCAGAGCACTGTGGTGGGTTGGCCTGTGCTGGTGTCTCTTGTGCCAAGGAGGTGAGAAAGGACCAAGAAAGAAAGTTTCATCATCTTGCCAAACATTCGCCAAGGGCTAGAGCCAGCTAGCCTCCTATTTGAAGATGCAGGGATACCAACAACTTCACCTCTTTAGTTTGAGCGGAGCTGGAACTGCGGTTTCGGCTGCTACAGAGGGACTCTGCAACTCCAGTCAGCTAACGATGCCGATTTCTGTAACTTGACCATGAGCGCTGCTCTGACTCACCCTGTAGACCCACGCCTGCCGCTGTATCGCAATTGACTCCGAGATCATCATCTGGATGGAGCTGATCATCGACTAGAGTGGCCGAACACTCACTCACTAACGTCACCTACTCTCCGGTAATTACTGAAGCCGCCCCATGTCTGCATCTGCATTCCGGGCCCCGCTGCATTGCTTTCCCCTGAAACAAGGAAACAATGCTACCCTGTGCCACACGACATCACAGCTCCCTGACACGAGAAGTGCCTCTGTTTGTTTTTCTAGAGGTACTATCCCATGAGAGTCCTGGTGTGACTCCGGGCCCGACGCTGCCCTCCCCACAGGCTGCCTGTACCCCGAGAACTCCGTTGTGCATTGAAGTGATAACTCCCATTGGGGTTATCTATTGCCAGTGACACTTGAAGCTAAACCCTACTTTAGAACAACGATAAAGCATATTTGTACTGTGGATTTTTGTCATTAAGGTCTTGAGATAAATATATAAAGCTTACTTATTTTTGATACATCCTGGTGTGGTGTCTGTTTGTAGTGGTTCATCTATATTACTGTATGTGTTCACAAATGCTTAACACACTGCCTCTAAGATAAGTCTGTCTGCTTGTGCCAAGCTACCAAGGGGGTGGTTCGGCGTGTGACTCACTTGCCCTGACGTAGACAAAAGGTCCCTATTTGACAAAGGTGCATACCGTTGCCAACTAAAGACTCTGGGTTCTCAGAGAAGGTAAATCGTTTGCCAGGCTTAAACCTGTCCTTTTAATACATATAAGCCACCCCTAGAGTAGTCCCTAAACAGCCCACAGGGCGGGGTTCAATGTATTTAAAAAGTAGGACAAGTGATATTAAGTTTTACATGTCCTGGTAGTGAAAGCTCTTAAATGTATTTTTCATTATTGCAAGGCCTACCTCTCTTACAGGATAACATTGAAGTTACATTATTGAATTTAGTCAGCAATAACTTCCAAATGGTTACCAGATAAACAGTTCATGTTTGGTGTCTTTAGAAATGTAATGAAAAATCTTCTTTAAAGGTCAAGTTTTGGTAGCAATTCTGAAAATGCAACTTTTGGAAAGTCTGCATTTTCCTGCCTTAGCCATTTAGTGCTAGCAGTTTGTCTCCAGATCATATGACTTGGTGTAGTTGACAGTTGGGTTTAGTGTATTTCTCCACGACAGCTACACACAAAAGAGTACGTAGGTGATCCTGTATGGGCCATCACTGTCAGAAAGGGAAGGCGGAGTTAGGCACAGCCCCACTTACATCTGAATAAATTGTGTCCTGTATTCAGACATTCAGGGACTCACCCCGCCCCTACTGCCTCCTCTGGGGGCCAAGCCTTTGTGGCCCTGTTGCCATTTTTGGGCCCATAAGCCCAATGAGCTGCCTTCTCAGCCATGCCGGCCCCCTGAAGAGGCTTGCTCCTCCATGCACTGCCTGGGGCTGCACAACACTTTGTCAAGTTGCCAAATCACTGGCCTCACTGGCCGCAACACTACCACTCACATTTTACAAGATGATAAGCATGGCCAGACAACAGATGCCATGCAGTCAGAAGCCCATGTGCTACACGGACTGCACCCATCACAGATTCACTGCCAGCAATTAAATTGAGGCGGCCAGCTTAGTTCAAAAGCTGTATATCTTCAACTACCTTTGCCTCTGCATCAGCCATTCTACAACCTCTAATACTAATAAAGAATTACGACTGCAAAATTACCAAGGTAGCAACATGTTTAATGTTAAGACTCCCTGCCACTATTCACTAGATCACCTGTGCCTAAAATGGTGGCAGGGAGTCCCAAAACAGCCACAATAAAACGCTTGGGCTACACAAGATGAAACAAGATGGTAGTCTCCTGGACTGCAACACCCTCCCAATATCCCCAAGGGCAGACCTCCCAGTGGTCAGCTGCCCTCAAACTCCCATTGCATCTTTTTCCCTTAGACGAACTGCATATAACCAGAAGAGCGTTTTTGCTTTAACTCATCTTTCCTTCTATTCAACCCTTGATGGCTTGACATTATAGGTACATCAGTTACTCTCTTTTCCTTTCCACATAATACTTATTCTGATAGAATTTAATAGGCCACCACTAAACATGAATGTTTGTGTTTCTGAGCACATTTTTTAACTGTTTTGGCTGCTCATCATGAATAACACGGGTGCTCCGCCAGATACTTTGTAAATGATCTTACACTATTCTAGATATATTACTGACATGTTTGGCAGAGGGAAACTCAAGGAGTGTAGAGGGCACTGCTTATTGTATAAATTGCAAATTCATACTATTTTCAAACAATGAATAGCAATGACAACTTCTATTTGTCTGTTTGCCTTTTTAAGTTTCCCTGAAATTACATTTTCTTATGAATTACAATTTGACCCCATTGTGTTTGCTACAGTGTATTCTTTATGGTATGTCTGCTATAAATGTTACCAGTTTTTAAACAAATATTTGCATTTGTTACTCTACATAAATATACACAGCTCTGAAAAAGCCACAGGCATTGGGTGAAACACGTCAGCTGGCTCAAATGTTTAGGAACTGTTAAATCAAGTTTAGTAAATCAACTTGATTATTGACTTTAAACTCACCACAAATAGATTCTGATTGAAACTGTTTACCCTAAATACTTCCCTCCTACTTTACGACTGTGGGCATAAGGGGTATCTCCCACTGTGGGGTTTTGGCAATTTCATTTTTCTTAATTGCTAGGGTATTTATTTCGAACCTATATCACCTGTTTTTATCTACTATGCCGTAGGATGGAAGAATTAAGTTGTTGCCCCTACGGAGATAGTTTTTAATACACTTTTTTACATTTCTCTTTTTCTTTTGCACTCTGCTCCTCATTGCCCCCTTAAGGAATTATTAAAACTATGTGCTTTACACTCTCGTTACTTCCCTCTAAGGAAGTTGTAGCCCACATGGGTTACCTTACAGTCATCTTGTGTTGGAGGAACCCAATGATGAAGCATGTCACCCTCGGGTGAGTGAGGGTTTTCGTCCACAACATTGCTGTGCCCTTTCTCTGTTGCACCTTTCCTCTCTATGATATTTTTCCCTTGGTGTAATGCATCCTTTATTCAGGGTGAGTAATTATAATGGAAGTAGTATAGGATAGATTCCTCTATGCTGTTGTTTAGACTTCCTTGAGACCCCCTTGTGTGTGATGCACATTGGCAATGTCCAACCATACATTAGTCATCATAGGGCACGTGCTTTCCTGGACCTACCCCTCCCCTTTTCACGTCAGAATTCCAATGTCAACCATATTGTATGTTAGTCATGAGTACACCACATATACTTCATTAGAGTCTCAACAACCTCCAGAAGAAAAGTGTAAAGTTTACCTAACATAATACCTATATTCAAAGTATAATGATCAGTGCATTCTGCTACGGTTATTGCTTCAGTATTTCAATAACAACCCTAAGAGTATTTTTCAGTACCTCATACATAACACTGTTCATAATATATAAATCAACATATGATAGATTAATTGTCCATTAAATAAAAAGACAGTGTATACTTTAGTATAGCTGGAACAAAAACACTTTTTATATAGAATACTTGGCTAGGGCAGATGACTAACTATTGACATAGAAGACTTGATTGAGGCATTTTTATGTCATGATCTTTTAAAATTGGTGCTTGAACATGAAACACCTTGAAAAAAACAGAGACAAGAGGCATTTGGCAAAACAGAACAGTTTGTTTAATTAGGCAATGCGGTCGGGAGCATAGGCATAGGGTCTGCAGACTGTATCAATTTCAAATCAGTCCAACAAAGACTGTTTCACGGTTCAATTGAATTATTAAAATGTTTCTAGAGTCAACCTTGCATGAACACAATGTGACCAGTGGGTAGCTCGTTCAGATGTCGAGCATGAGGAGTGCATGATCAGTGCTTTTTTGGAGCCAATCTTCTTGGACCATTGTAGTGTCACTGCACCTATCGATGTGGGATCGATCTGGGATTTCCTGTCCACACATTTGTATGCTAGTTACGCGCTACCCCACCTATGATCTGTCACTCATTAACCTCAGGCCTGGGTCTCAGGGCCTCCCACACCACGTATTTCTGATTTCTGGTGGATGTGAAGTTTACAGTGGGCAATTGCATCAATCAAGATGCGAGTTCTTTTTTATACATGAATGAATCGTTATTCATATTGACATTCACTTTCTCAATATTAACATTCCCCTGTCTAGTTTAATTTTCAATGACACTATCTAACCCATACTTCATGATAGTTACTTTATTGGGGGACTGTTGTTCTTCGGGTCTGACAACTATATCATTATTATTTAAATGCATTTTAATGCAATTTGAGGACTTCATTTTTACAGCAGGAAATCCCCAATTGCATGGAGCCACACATAAACAAGAGCAAGATGAAAACAGGTAGCAATGATGTGCACAATTCCGAAATCCACCTGGGATGCCAGGAGAACCAAATTGAAAACCTCTTGTGCTCAGGGGAACCTCCCTCCACATGCATGTCTTTTTGTAAACTGTGCAAAGCTTGGATGACAAGAGTCAATGTCCCAATATCCTTTTCATTCCCTTGGATGAAAATGCAGCAGAACACACCAATCTTGGCACACACTCCTCCCTCCATTGAGTTCATTAAGTTTAACACATATCGATGCTGCATGAGGCTGATTGCTCTCAGTTCTTCTTTGATCTAATTCCACACTCCAATTTCGCAATTTTCTTGTGAGGCGGTGGAAGGTGGACCCGGTTGTGGTATCTTAATATTTAAAAGCTAAAATGTGGCTTATGGGTAATAAGGTGGATTCATCTACTTTATGAATCCTTGTACTTAAGTGGGTGTTTGTGTTAGTGTTTTATGGTGTATTCTTGTGATTATGGGGATTGAGCTATCAGTTTTTATCCCAGGTTTAATGGGCTTCACCAGTTTCCTGAGAGTTTATCTCGCCTGATGTGGGCCTTGGGGCGCCATTGTTGAGGTGACTTTTTAACCTACATTTGCTCATGACTGAACTAGGAGGGGGCATGTCATTGTTGAGTGTTGTGTGGTGGCTGCAAAGTGCCCTGAGATCACGTGTATCTCAGCATGTGATGTGCTACCTGCCCCTCCTTTGTGGCACAAGATATCTTGGTTCCACCCTTTCTCTAGAGGCTACTCTTTTTGTGCTAACTTTGGGCTATTTGTGTTGGGTTTTGGGCATTTCCCTAGATCTGTTGCAATCTGCCATTTCACTTATCATGAGGCGAAGAAGATTGGAAAGTCACTCCATGGCTCCCATATACCCCTGATTGTTGTCTTGTGGTGTCTGTGGTCAGAGTTCCCTGCTTTCTCCAGATAGTGCATGTGAGGCCTTGTGCATTGTTCAATTGCTAGGCCTGATATGGGGTGAGCGCAGTCTGTATTTTATTCCCATCTGGAGCTGTGATGGACTTTGCGGCTCTCCTCGAGAGACAACCTCTCTCCCTCCGACCACGTCTTCTCAGACATGTTTTGATCTGCGGTTTCAGGTTTGTGGCTATTGACTTATAACTATTGGGTGTCCTAGCAGTATGGCATGGTGTCCAAACTTCAGATATTCAAAAAACCAGAAGGAAATAACTGAAAACATCAATATTATAAGAATGTCCGGAGTCTGTGGCTAAAGCTGATCCTCGTCAAACTTTGCTTAGGGATGATGACTGGACCGGGACTGACTCGCAGCACTGGGATGTCTGGTTGACCAGCCAAACCTTTCAATGTACCCGATGCCATGAGGGTGCTTTAAAAGTTATTGTCTCTTGTTGGGGTGCTTTGGAGGTTGTGGAGTCTATACTATCCCAGGCGTGTGGGAATCCTGAATCCTTCCACTTGAGGACAGCTTCATATTAGAACTGAAAGGGGGCCACCATCGTGTTGGAGGTTTCTAGTTATCGGGGGCGCTGTTGAAACTGCACTTCATGATGGAAACATGGGCTCCGAGCCGTATGCCCAAGAATGGGGACCTTTCAAATAAGTAATTGGAACCCGTTCAATTTCACTTTGGATGCAGGAACCTGGGTGCCTGATTTTTAAGTACTTGGTCTGGGAGCAACCACGCCACCTCATCAGACTGCTCTCCCCCTGGGAGTCCAATAAACCCAACTTGGGGCATTGGCTCCCACAAGCGCCCTTATTGGCGAATTTTAGTGAAGATACTTGATCAGCAGAGCACATAGAGCAGATCTGAATCCCCAGAGCAAGTAAATCTTTGTATTCTCTACATTGCCTCATTGGTCCTTCTTTTGGCTTTTGGTAAAGGTAATTATTGGGATGTGGGCAAAAGTGGGGATATTTTACTATGGAGTTTTATCTTACTGTGCATTTGAAGTCTATGTTTGTGTGAAAGCATTACCTCTTGAAACAGTTAACCCTCCCTGCTGATGATTTGGTCATGCTCCCTGTAGGGCTGAGTTCACTGCCTGCGCTGTTTGGCCAACTACCTGATCCCTATTTGCAAGGGTGTGGCAGCTGACTGGCCTCCCTGCAACTCTACATAGGGTGTATTCAGGTTTTCCTGAGCTTGATTCTAGGTATGAGGATTTTGTGCCTGCTGATCATGGTTCACTGATCTTTGTTTGTGGTATGCTTTTAATCGGCATCGGTCTGCCAGGTGGCCATACTGTGACAATAGTACCCTTCTCTAAGGTCTGGTTAATGCAAGCCTCCCTGGCAACTACCTCTATGGCTCAGTTAAAACCATCTGAGGATCTGCGTGGAACCCCCTTTAAGACTGGTCCTATTTACACTTTTGCGGTCAATGCGGCCCCCTCAAGGGTGGTATTTTATCATTTGTGTTTGAGTAATTTAGCAGTGTCTCCCGGGCTTGCTTCTGTTTTTCTCTATCCTTCACTTGTTTTTTGTGGTAATGTAGTATATGGGCTTATATCTCTCACCAAGGATTGGTGTCTAAATCAACCACACTGTCCAAACAGCTGTGTATCTTGGTGGGCTGCCCCCTTTTCAGAATATTGTAAAAGAATGCGACTTGAGGGCCTGTGTCAGTCCATTGCTGTCCTGTCTCCTGTCCCGTCGTTCTCTCATCCTATCCAGAAAATAAGTTATTGTCTGCCCTGGCTTCATAGTCTCTGCCATTAGTTCTCCTATGTCAGGGCAATCAGGGAACTTCTCCCGCAGGGCCATCTATATCCGGTACCTGTATGAATCAAATGTGGACTTTCATGCTCAGAGTTTCTCAGTGTAATTGCTGGCATGTGAGCTTGGGTGAACACCATGTTGGCCAGCTCTCCAATAAGATACTTAGAAGAATTGATATCGCCTATTGCTAGGTTTGTTCTTGCTGTGTTCTTCTCAAAGCATGAGATTCATTTTCCTGCTCCATTCATCAATGGAGGTAACTTTGTCCTTAGCCCTTCTACATCCATATGAGCCTATGGCGCGTAGATAGTTCCTGACGTGCCCTTCTGTAGAAGTGGGTACATCTTTGCTTTGGGTAGCTTTATTGGTTTCTCCTTAACATGGTGTTCCCATCTTTTTAGGCATTCTTGCATTTAGGTGTCAGAATGTCCTTGCATAGGTCTTACCTTCCTCTCTGGCAACTATCTCCCTTGGGGTCAGTCTATCTATATTGTGCATTTGGGTGAGAAGCATACTTCTTTGTCGCTGCTCCTCTCATGAGCGCACAAACGTGCCATCCTGTTTTTCCCATTTCTTGGCTGGGTCAGCATCAGGCTATCTCGGTCCTTGAATTTGTGGTCAGCCCCTCTCCTTCATTGAAAATTCGGTGAGGCTCAGATTCCAGCCAAAAGACTCTCATCTAATTCTACCTCTGACTCTTCCTTGATTACTGTGTCGTGTATTTCTATAGGTTCTGAATCGATCCCCCTATTCCTGACCCTATTCTGGTTAAACTACCTAGCTAGTTAACTAACAGTCAGCCCATGAGGCAAGAAATCCCCCATGATGCAGATACCGTTATCTGACGCAGTCACACTACGGCACAGGAACGTGTTATCTGATTAGGTCATAACGCTTGAGATCTAATTAGACAAGCGACATTCCTCCAGCCCCTGATAAGGCATACGACGTTCTCATAACAAATCAAACCTATGACAACCTGGATAATCCGTGCGGCCATTGTTTTGATTTCACAGAGAACTTTAGTAAAGAATGTGCTAACGAGCAAGTCGTATGACATCTTTATTGACGTACCTATGTCCATCCTTACGTCAATCTCGGCACCTTTAAGGTATAAATATTGCCGACCTTGCCCTATGCAAACACACGCGTGGTGACAAGACGGAGCAGCCATACTTGCCGAAGCCGAGAGCAGAAGCAGACCCCGCAGGCAGCAGCCCCGCCTTCCAGACGCGCTGCTATCTCAAACCGAGAGACCCAGCACCGGCGCTTCTGGGCAGCCCTCGCAGGCAGCCTGGAATATCGAGAGCAGAGAAAGAGATACCATTCCTCATTTCATCCTAACTTCCAGGTACAGAACTGAATAACCCCTCCTAGAGAATTCTTTAGTTATTCACTTGGCAAAAACAAACTTAACTTAAACTGTAACTTTCTATTCCCGCCCACGCATTAGACTTAGGTCAGGTACACGGGGTAGGCGTATTTAGAAACACCAGTTGAGTACGTTTAGTCAAATGTATATGTGTATGTAAATATATTTTAATCATTTTAAACATCATATGGCTCAGAAACCATATCAATGTTTTTACAGTATTATTTTATACTATTGCTTCTAATGTATGCACTTTACTTAACTATAAGTATTGCAATAATATCGATCCATTTCTCTTGTACGAGAAAAGAGACTGATCAATAAATAACATCTTTTATTGAACACGCCCGTCTCTTCCTTTTCTCTACATTCTGATGAGACTAAGAATGCACGTACTGACTGAGTAAAATAATTGCCTTGTGCTCACACGACTCTTGAGATTGACTCTTGATTAGGGGAGAGCAAAGTTGTCATGTTCTATGGTTGTCAGAAACTAAATCCCTTCTTGTCTAATCAGGGGAGTTAATTCCTTCCTTGAACATTCGAGAAAGTTTCTAGCGAACTCTGAGCTTAGCTGGCAAACCCAAAAATTAAGTCTAGTATCGACAGTAGTAGACCTAGTTAACGTCTGGCCTAGGCCTTTACTGCTGTAGGTACTATTCCAATGCGCAGAGCCTATTGGGAAAATAGGAGCTACACTACATGGCGCCCAACGCGTTTGGAAAGGGCGATAAAACTAACGTAAGACATTTAGAGTAACTCAGTCGTGCTTTCTCACTCAGACCCCTTTTCCCAAATACTCCAAAGACGTCTGGAGTGGGTGAAAGGTTATAATATCCTCCAAAACCTCGCAGGAGGGAACTCCTATGTATGGTTCTTGGTCAAGTCAACGTTGAAGGATAAAACAGTTCCAAAATATTGTGCATCTAATCTCTGTTTCCATAAAGAAACCTGATCTGCAAATAAACATAATACCATCCTGTCAGCAAAATGGACAGCGATGAAGAACGAGAGGTTACTAGATTAGCTACTGAAATAGCAGATGCTGATGCTACCATGCAAGCAGCAGACGCGGATATAATACTCATTCCGGTCGCCAAAAGGAGATCTATAACCTTAAAACTTATAGAAAATGGACTGACACCTAGAGGTGGCACAGTCATATTCGTAATCGAGGCACACGAATATCGGCAGACAGAGGTATACTATACATGGATACATTTTCCAGCAGCTAATACTATAACAAAGTACTTCCACTATTACAAAGTAGAGGAACCTCCTAATGAGTACACTCCTTTCGAGGAAGTGGAAGTACCACTCAAATTCCAAGAGCATTTGCTCTTATTTGATGGCGCCCTAAAACATAATAATCACATTACAAGGCTCGGTCCTTTAGGAAGACCAGGAGCAACGTGGCCGGTCCTAGCCGGATACACACCATATCCAGACATCGAAAGAATGCCTGCAGCAGAGCTGTTAATACAGCTAAAACAACTACTAAAAATTCACAGACAATTAGTTCAGTATGTAATGCGGACTTCAACAATTCAGCCAGCGATTAAACTTCCACAGCTGACCCCTCACCAGGGGAACACAAATAAAATTACACCACAGAACATCCAATCCTGCCTAGGTAAAGTTCCAGCTAAACGGGAACAGATACCATTCTGGTTGGCACAGAAAATTACCCAAATAGAGGCGGTGTTTCCTGACACCACCCCATTAGAAAAACACAGAATTCTGACTATATGTCTCCCAATGGGAATCGCACCACACATTGAGGACTGTGACACTTGGGGTACAGTCTTTGCTTCCATCTACACAAAAACGCACGGTGTTCCATCCATTTCGGTAATACCAGATGTGCTAAAACAAATTCAAGATGAATACGGTCCAGAACCTGCTTTAACTCTTGGTATGAAATTACTAAAAGACTTCAAGCAGGTCTCGGCTATATTACTAGCCAACATAAAGGGTGAAGCAGCAAACGTGGCGATCCGCCAGAGGTTAAAAGAGACAGATATAGCAGACCAACCAGCTGAAATTGCCAGAATCATAGAAAAATCCTATGAAGAACTAGGCAGAGATAGTCTAGTTGGAATACCAGTAAAACCGCAACTGACTACAAGTCCAGAAAAAATATTTTTTAATAATAATAATTCACCAAAAAAGAACTGGGATGGAAACAAACAATCCAATCCTAAAGAAAAGAAATTCCAGTCCAGAGGAAGGTCTCCTAGGCGAAGAGAGAAATCTCCAAACCCGAGACAAAGGTCACCTCAGAGTGAACCCTCTGGGAATAGATATAACCTTAGAAATAGGGATAATATTAAAAAACCTGATAGATATCAAGACATTGATACACGTCCCTCTCAATCTTTTCAGACTTCCTCGCAGAAATCGGAAAGAAGAGGACGATCAGAAGAGCACGCCAAGTCCAAAGACAAAGAACCTGCTCAACTGAAAAAGAAATTACAATTTCCCAAAAAGAAGGTAGCCAGTATCAAGGTAGTTAACAATGCCGAGAATACTGAGGACACAACTGAAAAACGGAGAATGGGCTCAGACAATGCTAGACAGCGCAGCAGAGGTGAGCATAGCTCGCAAAGTCCTGATGGATCATCTGGAGACAGTGGACACGAATGAATATCTTCAAGTGGAAACTGCAGATACCAGAGTTAGCAAGTCCCACAAAATATACGAGATAACATTACGTATAGAGGGAGATAAGACTAGGAAAATAAGGGGACTATTTTGGGATAACCTCTCAAAGGGTTATGACATACTTCTAGCTGAAAAAGACTGGCCACCAGAGTTTGTCAGGGAGTGCCCTCATGGCGAAGAAGTAATTATGCCTGCCTTCTCGAATCAAATACCGATTCATAAAAAATATACACTTGCTAGAAAGTGGGCAGTGGCCTTAGCACCTGCTTTATATAAAAATCATGTAGGATGGGATGAGGATTCTCCTCCTCACAAAATCCAGTTAAAATCACAACCTACTGCACAAAGGCAGTACCCAATTAAGCAAGAAGCTAAAAAACAAGTACATGAAATACTAGATCAGCTAGAATACCAGGGGGTGATTGAAACTTGCACCTCACAAATGAACAATCCTTTGTTTCCGGTCTCCAAACCAGACAATTCGTACCGTCTAGTTTTGGATTACCGACACCTTAACACATGTTGCAAAACTTTTGCAGTGCAAAACTCACACAGTGCTGCACTAATGAATAACATAGTGCGCAAAAAATACAAAACAACCTTGGACATCTCCAACGGATTCTTTTGTCAAAACATAGCACCAGAGAGCAGATATTTAACTGCATTCTCAGTAAATGGCACTCAAAAACAATTCTGTCGGTTAGCCCAGGGGTACAAGAACAGCCCGGGGGTATTCTCAGCAAGAGTAACAGAATTACTACAACTATATGATGATGAAGCATTATCTTATGTCGATGACATTTACTTAACAGATGATGACTTGGAGACTCACTTGAAAAGAGTGAACACCATAATACTTGGTTTCGCTGCAGAGGGTTACAAATTCAACTTCAAAAAGTCCAGAATTGCCCATCTGACGGTCCTATTCTTAGGATATGAGCTATCAAGTGAAGGCAAAAGCCTGGCAGACAATTTCCTAGAGAAATGTGCCGTAATCCAAGCTCCTAAAACACTAAAAAACCTACAGTCAATTCTAGGCTTCCTAAATTTCGGAAGAACATATATTGCAAATTACGCAGAAAGGGTCAAACCCCTTTATGATCTAATTAAACCAGACTTTAAAAGATCCAGTTGGACTCAAGCACACACAGAAATTTTGAGATCCTTACAAACAGACATGCTAATTAAAACAAAATTAGAAACCCGTGATAATACACGCAACCTTGTGATCCGAGTCATCCCAGGGAGATGCGGATTCACATACCTAACCTCTAATGAGGGAGATAAGGTACCAATTGCATTCAAATCACATTTGTACACAAAAGCTGAACAGAGATTCAACAACAAAGGAAAAATTGTTCAAGCAGTTCAAACCGCAATAGCTAGAGAAAAAGACATAGCTGACGGTAGACATATCACAGTCAGAACAGCTGAATCAGCCTTTGAGGCATTAACAACACCGTGTAATTTACCAACAACAACATTGGATCCAGAATGGTTACAATGGGTAAATTCAATCACAACGGACAAAGTATATTACTTCTTTGATCCAGAACTAGAAGAATTGAAAAATCTAAAATATGAAAAGACGTATCCTCTGCCAATCGACATTCTGCCTCTATGACATTACGCCTGTGTAATATATACAGACGGACATGCTCAACCCTCAGTTTGGGGAGAACATGCATACAATCCCACATGTGAGATTACAAAAGAAGTGTGGCACGGAGGTAAACTAAGACCTCTATTAACAAAATCACACTCAGTAGAAACTAATTCAGAACTACAAACTGAAATATTAGCTTTGAAAATGGCGCTAGATAATGCGGATCGCGAATTCCCGACACTTATAGTGTCAGATTCATATTTCTGCGTCAAAGCATATAACAAGGATTTGCAGACCTGGATTCAGAACGGTTACAAAGATGACACGGATGCACCAATAAAGCAGAGACTGCTCTGGGAACAGGTAGCTCTTTTGAAAAAAGAACTACCAAAGACTCACGTGACACACTCACTGAGTCACCAGCGTGATGGCGTTCACGTTGTAGGGAATTCATTGGCTGAAACAGCCGCAGCGGCAGCCAGTAAACCGGCTCCCGTAGATCGAAAAAAGCGTACATTAAAATACATTGACGGCGAAACATTGCTGGCAGTAAAAACGTCATCAAAAGGCGACTGCTCGGCGTTACCGATCAACTATCCACTCAATTACACATACATCATAGATGCAAACTCCATTCCTTTTGCTCGAATCCCTGGAGTGGGGGATAGAGTGATTCCAAACATGGACAGGAGAAACTTGTTAATCGCAGACGCACACATGGGCGAGGGTCTCAGACACCTTAAATTAAAAGATTCTCTGGAAGAATTACAATCACGGTACTGGTGGCCAGGCATGAGCCTGCACTACACCATGTTTGTAAAAAACTGCCCAAACTGCAACAGAGATCGCAGTGGGGAGAGAAGCAGTTTAATACCTCGTCGTATCAAGGCAGATAACATCACCACTAAAAAGAATGGCTTGCGATTAACATATACAGGCTAGTTCCCACTTATAATGTAGATCCACAGCACTCGGCTGACGTCCGGACTGTTATACAAGATTTGCGAGTCTAAATGGCATATACGCTAAGAGCATGCTACGTTCGACCATTGTTTTCACTCAGGCAATCCAGCCTGGGGGGGAAACATGGCCAAATGAGCACAGCCCAGCGGGAATCTTCTCACTTCCTTCCTGAGGGTATGGGATGGTGTAAAGAAAAAACCAAGACAGAAAGCAATCTATAATAGAAAGGATATTAGGTTCGGGAGCTAGGTGGGTCAAACATCTAATAAGTGTCCAACGTAGTCTTAATAACTTGCCAAGAAATTCTCTGAAGGGATTCAGTCCGTACGAATTATTATTCAGAACTAGAATGTTGATCTCTGACCTTGATAGTCAGACTTCAGTGGTAACAGAAAAAAGCTTTGATGTCAAAGACCGTTTGGCTATTTTGCAGGACTTAAACAAAACAAGAAAAGACCTGAGCAACATACAGTTGAAACAACAGCCAACGACCACTGAAGATTCACCACCTGTCCCAGCAAGACCTGTCTGGATTCCAAAAGTCGGGGATCTAGTCAGGGAGAAGATCGCGGTAAAGAAGGAATTTGGGCCTTCTTACAGAAAAGCAGTTCCTGTATTGTCTGTCAACGGGACAAGATCAGTTGTACTACCGCCACTTGCTGGAAAAAAGGAGAACCGAGTTGTATCCATCGACCTGGTAAAACCACAACATGTGGCCGATAACCAACGGTAGGCCAAGTGGACTCCCAATAAGTAGCAGAACACCAAGGTTTGCTACCAGTACGGAGGTCCTATCAAAGAGGCTCATCACATTCGAAACGCCAACAGAAGAACAACAAGGACTATGCAACAATGCAATAGAACTAAGACCTCTGAAAACCCAAATAAAGACATTTAGCAGAGACACACCAATCTATACAGAAGTACCAAGTGAAAATGCAAGAAACAAAAATCCTGAACCAATTGGAACAATTGATAGAACTGCATCTGGTTACTTCATCAACTTCGATGATTCCTCTGACGGCTTCAGTGAACAAAAGACACAGCCATCACCAAAATCCTTTAAAGACAAAGTAAAGGAACTTTTGAAACAACTAAAAGAAACATATCTGATTTCTCCATGGATTGAATTTTGGGTGGGTTTTGGTGCATTTATCCTCATACTTTGGCTCATCATGGTATTTACCTTGGGACGCTTCATTGAGGGAAAATATGCTAAAATGGACACAGCAAGTCAGAACATCAACTTGGTCCTCAAACCACACACATCTTCACACGTCGAGAAACGAGAACTTTCTTCAGAACTTTCTTCAGCCAATTTTACAGCAATTCCAATACCTGGTGGGGTAGCCTGGGACAACACTGACTATGAAATTTATGGTCCGGTCGAGATCCTGAAATATCCACACCAAATTAAGATCTCTTTGAGTGACTTTGCAAAACCAAACTCATTTGCTGATGATTGGGACTTTGAAAGTATTAACAGTATGATGTCTGACTTAGTAATGTCTGCTAAATTTACAAAACATGATTATTTGCAGGGTTCTACAAATTATGACAGCATGTACTGCTATAACCATTATGGTAACCATTTCTTGCATAAATCTGCACAACCTAGAAATGTTTTAAATTTTAATCAATGGGAACATTGTGCTACACCTCCAAAAGGGAGCTCAAGAACCGTGTATGGCAAATATTCATATTTTTCAGGTTTTAACACAAGTAATGCGGAAACATTTTATTTTAAATTGTCAAACAAGACAGGGACCAAAACCATGATAACCAACACAAAATTGATTTATTCTGACTTATTCTTTGAACAAATGAATACTTTTGGATTTAATTATTGGGACAAAAATGTTGATTTGAAAAGTGTTTGGGGTACAAAAGAATGGCAAGTACAGGGTATAGAAGCTTTGTTTAGAGCCTGCATGATCCCAGAACAAATGATATTTTTAAATGACACTGTTCAACAAACCACCTGTCTTGGCTTAGCCAAAATCAAAGATTTAAATAACCTGTCTATTCCAAAGCCAACAATGTTTAGCAATAACTCTGATACAGATGAAGAAATAGACATAAACCATATACTTAACCAAAACAGAACACATCCTGATTGGAAACAATGGTTGATCTGGCCCACAGATACAAATAACTGTCAAGATAGATTCCTGAATAAAACACAGGGTTTCAAAATGACCAGGCCAGACCCTAGATATCCCCAAAGACATCACCCAGGGATAATAACAACCTACAGTGTGGGCAAATTATGCCTTCAATGGCTACAAACTTCCACACTGCCTGAAATTAAGCAACACCTAACTTTACTTACTGATGGTGCTGACTTGCGTGATTTCATAATGGGACCACGCAAACAGCGTCAAAAGCGTTTCATAGCAGCCTCTGTATATGCAGCATACAATGAGGCCTGGAAGGTTACTCAAATTGAGACAGCAGAAAGAATACGGGAAATTGACCGTATTAATTTGGAAAAATCACTTTCTGTAGTGGACAATGGGTTAATGACTCTGTCCTCCAGAATTTTTTCATTGGACAGCATTGTGTCTTCAGCAATCGATATATTATCGCAAGACTTACTGTTATTACAACATGGTCAGTCACAATTGCGTTCTATTGTACAGCTTGGCTGGACGTTACAAAATCTGCGTTCAGGCTACGTGCCTTGGCGTTTAATCAACACAACGTCACTATTCCAAATCTTTAACCTTACTGATAGACAAATCGGTATGGCGCAGAAGGGTGCTGATTATACAATCTTGAGCATTGAAAAACTAGAAAGATTACCAATGACAATGTCAGAACGACCTGTCAGTGAATGGATAATCCACGGAATCATAAATATTCCAATCTCAACCTTCAGGTTTCAATACTGCCAAAAATATATACAGGCTGGCATGTACGAGAAATTGGGAAAGGGGTACCTTAGAACAACTTGGAACCTGCCCTATTCACATGCATGTGTCAGTAACAAAGGACAGAAAGTGTTTCTTAGTGGCAACAATTGTGCTATGTCACTAAGCGGCACGCTTCTGTGTAACGGTATTAGTTTGCACGGAGCCTGTGAAGGGAATTCATACAACCTTTCATGTCACCAGCAAGGCGCACCTGCAACTGAAATAGAACCATTCTTTCAAAGACTCTATAATGGGAGTTACATTCTTATTGTAGACCGCAGATGTTGCAGTCTTATGCCCGGGACTCCTTATCTAGTAACTACAACAGCGAAGGTCAAGTGCTGTGGACGTTCTTTGTTCCCCAGCTCCTTTCCAGACAGGGAGGCGAGGGCATGGCCCAGTTTGAAAATTACTTCTATTCGAATAGACACTTTAAGCAGAATGAAAACAGTGCTTCTTCAGACGCCTACAAGGCTCACGTCATCAAAAGAAACGTATGATCTACAAGTCGCAAGGACGACTGCAGAGATACATACATTATTATCAACCAATTCCCCCGTACATTTCGCGGAAATCCTGAGCGAAATCTTAAATATTTCTGATACCACAGGGGTCTCAAAGGTATTTAAGACAGTATTTTCGATGGCATTAACACCATTCAAAGCCATACTGGGTATTTTTCCAGATTTCGTCCATTCAATTTTTGGCGGACTTCCCCTGATCCTGGGACTAATTGCAGGAATCCTATTCCTAGTCCTTATTTTTCGTTATGGCAACCCATGTCACAGACCAAACTCTGACGACAATGGAAGAAACGATCCTAGCCATTGGATACCGGGACCGGATATCAAAAATCCTGGGACTCTCCCGGCTTAGAGACCTGAACATGACTTGGTTTCTATCATTTCGACCAATGTGGCAAAGGTGTGTTTTACCTGTACTAAGGTGTCTGCTATGCGGAGAAGAATGCGTGTTAGACACCTGTCTGACGCTACAATCGGATGCGCCGGTGGATGCAGATACACTGTTGGTTCCTACCAAGGTTCACGCACTGTGCTGCCCTCAAAGGCTGCCAATTCTGATGACGGCATTCCTGGAATCTTCACCACTGCGATTGAAGAGTAGTGAAGTTCAAGATGAAAGCAGCATCGAACAGGTACGACCTTCTGTCAGCAATGCAAATCAGAATGTCAATGGAGACAATCATGCGCATGAATGCATGGTTACCCCTATTTCCGACTTAGAGGAACTTTCCCATGAAGCTGTTGACAGTTTTTTCGAAAGCCTGAATGATATGATGTTCTCTCCGGAACAGAAATAGAGACTTTTGAGTAAACTCGCACACGGCGTTCCCTGAATTCGGCCTTCAACTTTAACAATAAAGTCACATGAACAATTACAATCCAGTTCACGGACAGCAACTTTTTTCAGCAAGCCCCTAAAATATTTTTCTATATATTTTTTCCCGGGACACTGATCTTCTGCTTAAAGTAAGAAACTATTCCTAGAGAACTAAGATTTCTATTTTTTTAGATACTTTATAGACTTTATATAGACTTTAGCTGCCCGCTGGTATGTTCACAATATATTTTATGTGATGAAATGGTTTCGACTTTTTTTCTGTATAGCCATATTAAGAGCCATTTCATGTGTATTTCTCATATACCAACAAGCAATAATGCATAACAATGCGTGTTTACTTTTGCATTTAATTCATAGCTTAAGTGCATACAATATATATGACTGCAATTTTTCAGTATATTTGAAAATTTCAAAATGCATTTATGTATTTTGGGGTGGTAAGGTATACACTATACTCTATAGTATGTTGTACTATGTTATACTATGCTTAGATTAGTAGATATGACCATAGTTAGCGTGGAGTGGGTGTCGTGTATTTCTATAGGTTCTGAATCGATCCCCCTATTCCTGACCCTATTCTGGTTAAACTACCTAGCTAGTTAACTAACAGTCAGCCCATGAGGCAAGAAATCCCCCATGATGCAGATACCGTTATCTGACGCAGTCACACTACGGCACAGGAACGTGTTATCTGATTAGGTCATAACGCTTGAGATCTAATTAGACAAGCGACATTCCTCCAGCCCCTGATAAGGCATACGACGTTCTCATAACAAATCAAACCTATGACAACCTGGATAATCCGTGCGGCCATTGTTTTGATTTCACAGAGAACTTTAGTAAAGAATGTGCTAACGAGCAAGTCGTATGACATCTTTATTGACGTACCTATGTCCATCCTTACGTCAATCTCGGCACCTTTAAGGTATAAATATTGCCGACCTTGCCCTATGCAAACACACGCGTGGTGACAAGACGGAGCAGCCATACTTGCCGAAGCCGAGAGCAGAAGCAGACCCCGCAGGCAGCAGCCCCGCCTTCCTGACGCGCTGAGAGACGCGCTGCTATCTCAAACCGAGAGACCCAGCACCGGCGCTTCTGGGCAGCCCTCGCAGGCAGCCTGGAATATCGAGAGCAGAGAAAGAGATACCATTCCTCATTTCATCCTAACTTCCAGGTACAGAACTGAATAACCCCTCCTAGAAAATTCTTTAGTTATTCACTTGGCAAAAACAAACTTAACTTAAACTGTAACTTTCTATTCCCGCCCACGCATTAGACTTAGGTCAGGTACACGGGGTAGGCGTATTTAGAAACACCAGTTGAGTACGTTTAGTCAAATGTATATGTGTATGTAAATATATTTTAATCATTTTAAACATCATATGGCTCAGAAACCATATCAATGTTTTTACAGTATTATTTTATACTATTGCTTCTAATGTATGCACTTTACTTAACTATAAGTATTGCAATAATATCGATCCATTTCTCTTGTACGAGAAAAGAGACTGATCAATAAATAACATCTTTTATTGAACACGCCCGTCTCTTCCTTTTCTCTACATTCTGATGAGACTAAGAATGCACGTACTGACTGAGTAAAATAATTGCCTTGTGCTCACACGACTCTTGAGATTGACTCTTGATTAGGGGAGAGCAAAGTTGTCATGTTCTATGGTTGTCAGAAACTAAATCCCTTCTTGTCTAATCAGGGGAGTTAATTCCTTCCTTGAACATTCGAGAAAGTTTCTAGCGAACTCTGAGCTTAGCTGGCAAACCCAAAAATTAAGTCTAGTATCGACAGTAGTAGACCTAGTTAACGTCTGGCCTAGGCCTTTACTGCTGTAGGTACTATTCCAATGCGCAGAGCCTATTGGGAAAATAGGAGCTACACTACAACTGCCCTGTGCCTATCCCCGATCTCCTCATGTAGGGGGTGCACTGCATCGCTTTTTAGCTATGCCTCCAGGGTGTGACCTCTTTCTCTTAACCACCTTAGCTCCTGCCTTTCTTTTACATCTCATCTAGGTTGTTTCCTTTGCTCTGAGTGATGTGCTATTCTTTTTGGTCGTGCTTTGCCCTCAAATTTGCTCTCTGTTTTTTATTGGGTTACCTTGGCAAGTCCTGTAGCATCCACTCTCATCATTGGATCCCAGAGAACTGTGATCATGGGAAGCTCTACGTGATACGCAGGACAAAGTGAGCCTGATAGGCTATCAATATCGTCTCAGGGACAAAGACAATAACAATAGTTTGGGGGAAAAAAGGAATACCTCGAAAACCACAGGCCCCTCTTGGCCAAACCCAAGTTACACCTAATCTCAAAGTCTAAATCTTTCATCCTAAATATCTGAATCACTCCGTGTATCACACCCAGAAGCTACACATGCCCAGCGGTCCAAGCATACCGACTGTGTCATGCCCAGCAGAAAAAGAATAACATCTGTGTTACGCCCAGCGATCCAATCGACCAACACCTCTCACTTTTTTCAGATACTAACAGCATTAGAAAACAGGTGGCATTGAGAAACTCTTTTAGAACAAAAAATTAAGATTGAGGTGTTGGCTCTGACAATACATGCAATAAATATTCACCTTTCCTAGCTTGGTGACTATCGAAAAAGGTGACTTCTGCACAATTGCCTACAAGGTTGCCTTGCGACTACTCATCTAGGAGATATAAATTGATAATATGCCAAATTCTGTCAGTGGCAGGGAGATCAGGTTATCTTTTAATGCTCCTCCCTAGTTTGCCATACTTCACAGCTTTACCAAGGTTCTGATGTAGTATCTTTCCCTCTGTGATGGCTGCTGTAGGACAGACCTCCGACCCGCGGTTTCAGCACAACTTCAAACCAATTGCGATGTCTACTCACCTTCCTTGTTGAACAAATATCATTCTGTCTGGGCGGGGTGCCCTTCCTTTGGCTATAGTCAGGTTTAAGGTACCAATCAGCTTCTATCTGACTCACCAAAATGCTGCTTGAACAGGTAACACATTGAAAAAAGATGTGAAAAGAGGCATTTGGCAAAACCGAAACAGTTTGCTAATTTAACAATGTGGCCAGATGCACAGGCATAGGTTCTGAGGACTGTATCAAGTCACGGTCTAACAAGGACTTTTATGCAGTTCATATAATTTAAAGAAATGTTTTTGGTGATCCTTTTTTGGTAAGGATGGTATACCTCTGTCTTTGGAGCCATAAATTAGGGTATTGGAGGAGGAATCCAGGTGGGCCTCTACCTTGCATGGTCACAATGCAGCCAGTGGGTAATGTGTCTAGATGTCCAGCACAGGGAGTGATTGATCATTGCGTGTACTGTGTGTGCTGTGTCATTATTGGTTAAGTGTTCCTAACTTCATGTGGCATCTGACTTTATAGTGTTTTGAGAATGTGTGCACTCCTCCGACTCCGTAGGTTCGAGCTGGGATTTACTGTTTGCACATTTCTATGTTGGCTACTTTCTACCACACCTGTGATCTGTCAATATGTAACCTTGGGCCGGTGTCGGGGCTGATGTGGAGTACACAACGGGTGCATTTGTTGATAAAGAGGTGATTTCATTTTTATGCATGAATATATTGTTATTCCAATTGACATAGACTTTCTCAATATTAATATTATGATACATTTGCTACTAGAAAGATAGTACATTGAGTTCATTGAAAAAAGGACAACATCAAAAAGTAGCAGCACCAGTGATGGGTGTAATGTCCATATTCCACTGCTCTTAGGCCTTATATCCATTTCATCTCTCCCAGTGTTAAGAGTGGGGTTTTATCTCTCCCTCTCGTGTCCACTCTAATATGTTGGATTAAAAAAATCATGTTAAGAGTAGATTTTAAATAGTGATTTTCTTGGTAACAGGTGTAATTGTTTTTAATTAGGCTCACAAATTCTTGATTTCTTGACTTTAAATCTTTCACTACACTGTCCAAAGAGATACACTTACAGCCTAGTAAATATATAACTAATGTTGCAGCCGCGGGCGGAAGTGGGAGTACCGGCCGGGCGGTGACGTGGGGAGGGGTTGGGGCAGGGTGGGGGGTAGGAATGTATGGATTATGGACTTTAAAAGGTAAGTAAGCATAAAAGTAAATAAAACGAATTTCGTTGCACACACTGCATCGCATTTGGTGATGCAGTGTGTGCAACAAAATTTGTTTTATTTATTTTTATGTTTACTTACCTTTTAAAGTCTGTAATCCATAGATTACTACCCCCCCTCCCCACGTCACCGCCCGGCCGGTACTTCTACTACCGGCCGCGGCTGTAATGTTGTATTAAAATGTATTAATTATATTAATTTACATTATATGTGGGTATTGTAATCAATATCCCTGGATGTACCTTGACTGTACGTGCATATGCATGTGAGGTTCACAGAACTACAGAAAAAGCCTTTAGGGATGGGCGGAATTTGCATAGTCACACTATGCAAAGCTCCGCGAAATGGTAAAAGATCACCGTGAGCATGGGCATGGGCATGGGAATGGAAGAAAGAATATTTGCATGTTAAACGCTGAATATATAATCTGTGTTGTGAACAGATAAAAAAATGTAAAAATGTATAAGTTGATATTAAGCATTTATGAATTTTGTACATGTTTCATGAAGAGTTGAAGTGGCAATATTTCATTTAAATAGAAATCATTGTGAGAAGAAGATAAAAAATTGTAGGATTTGTTTTTGCAAATTGTGCACATTGGAACAAGTTCATGTGCTTGAATGTATGATTGGTCAGGGATCCCTCACATGGTACCAGGAATGCCCCTCCTCAAACCAACACATAAATAGGTTGACATGGGTGGAGTCAGATCTCTAACCCAAAGCAGTCACATGAATTTGTATTACCCAGAGTGTGAATTGTAAAAGACGTTATGCTGTTCCTGGTGTAAAAATAGCTGTGTTATACTGTGTCCTGCATTTGGTTTCATGGTCACAAGCCCAAATTCTGGCATATAAACCCAGCCTTTCTTACTTAAAGGTTGATAAATTTAGTACTATTGAGTTGGGAAAAAATAAATCAATGCTGCTAGATGCAAAGATACACGTCTGTGTGAATGAGTGCTTTACAAAGACAAGTTGTTGCACCTGGCCCTCTCGACAGGGTCACCCCTAAACCTTTTGCTGTCACATCTCCTATTTTTACTGAACTCTGTGCACTTTACCCCTGCTACCCAATGGCATATATAATTTACTTATAGGTCCCTAATAAAGTGGTACTACATGTACACAGGGTATGTAAATTAAATGCTACTAGTGAGCTTGACGTCCTAGCTGTGTCACCCACTTAAGTAGCACTTTAAGCATGTCTCACGACTGCCATTGCAGAGTCTGGGTGTGTCATTTTGACCTGGCAAAATAAACCTTTTGCCAGATCCAAACCTTGCCTTTTAATAGGTATAAGTCACCACAAAGGTAGGCCCAGGGAAAGCCGGGAAGGCAGGGTACAATGTATTTTAAAAGTTGGTGTGTACTTTTGTGTTTTACATGTCCTGGTAGTGAAAACCTCTCAAATTTGTGTTTCACTACTGCCAGCCATACCACTCTTACAGGATAACATTGGAGTTACTTTATTACATTATTACATTCAATAAGGTGTGATTTCCAAATGGGAGCAGGTACCCAGTTCAAGTTTGGTGTCTTAGGAATTGCAATAATGTTGAAGTTGGATTTTAAATTACAATTATAAAAATGCTACTTTTAGAAAATAGACACTCTCCTGCTTTAGCCATTTAGTGCCTGCAGCCTGTCTCTGGGCCACTTGACTGTGTGCACTTGGCAATTGGGCATTGTGTATTCCCCCTTCACAGCCCCACACAATAGAGAGCTTAGGTGTGCCTGGATGGGTGCATCCTCAGCACAGACCTTTGCATCTCTCATCCACGGCAGCCTCAACGATTACGTCGGACTCCACATCACAGCCTTGCAGCTCCTCAGAACGGACGCAGTGCCCAACTACTTGATGTATCCCCGACTCCAGACTTCATATCTCAAGCCCTCATCAATGGGATCCTCGACACCAATGCAAACAGGACATCGCACTCCAGCCTCACCGAATCGCAAACCCAACTCAACTTCAACGCTGATTAGCGCAATGCTCCACAAACCAGGATTAAAGGCACTCTGTTTAACCGGTCTAACTGGGTCCCTGTAGCCAGTCCACATTCCAATGCAGTCGGTTTGAACCTGTAACCTTGTTCAAGTTCAGCGCGACCCGATATCCACAGTTGGCACTTTCCACCTTGGGCGCCATTTCCCCTAAAAACTTTAAAATTCAAAACCTCTGGTTCTGTTAATTGGATTTTTGTCATTTTGCTCTTGATGTATTTATTACATTGTGATTTAACCATATATTACAACTGTGGGCACCTTTTGTGATGTGTTGTCACTGTGGTACTGTTTAAAGTGTTGCACATATAATTTACACATTGCCTGCCACAATGTTAAGCCTGACAGTTCCGTGCCAAGCTACCAGGGGGTTGAGCACAAGTTAATTTGGGGTTTGCTTGTGCCTTACCCAGACAAGGAATGTAGCTGCTGCTTGACCAGTGCTCACACCCCAGTCGACCACCAACCCAATTTCTTACACAAGTTATATTATTATTGCTTAGAATCATTACTGCCATGTTTATTACTATCTGGATGTGTTTGTAATAATTTTATTTTTCTGTTCCAGATGTAGTAGATCATTGGTAAAATTCTTTCTTGGTACAAACATATAAACTTTACACATCAAGTAACACACAGCATTTCAGGTTCCCATACATTTTTGAGCCGCTATTAACAATCACATCTCCTACTACATCTAATTCTGTCTAAAGAGTTGACTGGTTAACTCTAGACTCCAATAGCAACAGTGTATGCATATCTCCATTGCCTTCAATAGTATGTTCGCATTATATTTTTGATGGAAAGCGCTTAGGTGTTCTCTGCTCAATCTGGATAGAAAATTATAATTTTTAGTTTTTTTTTAAGTGATAAAGGTTGGCATGTAAGACAGCAATATCATATTTCAGAGCTGGGTAAAAGTAAAACTTTTGCTAAAAGCTTTCACTTCAGGATTATTAAATTGTTTTAGAGAGGTTCACAGTTGCCACTATGAGTAGGTCAATGTAATCTTGTACCATGTACTTTTAGCATGAAATTGTTATGAAATTACATTAAATGAAACCCTATATAGGTGTTAATGTGATATATATTTGTGAGAATGCAAAGTCCAGAACACTCATTTCTCTCTTAATACTGGGGTGCATTGCTAATAACAAGAGTGACACAATAGCTACCCAGATCCAGGGGCAGGTAATTCAATGAGAAACAATTGTTATTTTTGAATTCTTTTACCTATTTTTGATCAAACAATGAATGCACAGATCAAAAGAATAGTTGTAGGCATTATATTGCATTTAAAGTATTAATAATATATATACATCCAGACAAAGGCCTTGTTAGAAGCAAAAGGCTATATAGCTTAAATAAATAATATTCACATCAAGAGGAGGTAGATGCTCAGTGCTCAAGTGATCACAATTTAAAGCGCAATGGAATAAACAAGTGTGTACAATACAGAGGTAGCAAAGATCCATATAATAATTTGACAGTGCTGGAACGGAATTGATCAAAGGTATCCAGAAACAGTTCAAATGTATTAAAAGTCCTAATACCCAAATTGACAATAGCTTAGATGGTGTTTCAAGCTGTAATGATTTGCGAAGTCACAGTTAGATAACCACAAAAGTAAACACGTAAACTTTATTGTTTGATTAATTAAAATCATTACAATATAAGAAATATGACATGAATAAATTGGTGCAAGTAAATAGCTCACCAGAGTCCAGGTAGTTAATCCAAGAAGTATATTTATTCAGGTTGAAGTACAAAGGTGGTAGGTAAGTAGAACAAGGTAGATGGTAGGCCAAGATGTAAGATGGTAATAGGAGCCCCACCAGGAGCTGTTTCCTTGAGCTCAGCCAGGAGTCATCTGTCCCAGATCAGTCACACCACATTCCATGTTATGTTATGTTATGTTAAGGGAAGTTTGTATAGCGCACTGTCACCGGAGGTATCATGGCGCTGAAAGGGTGCTGAGGAAACAGAGGGGATTTAACAGGATTGTGGGAAGAGCCAGGTTTTTAGTGATTTGCCGAATTGGATGAGAGTACCGGAGGTCCTAACTGGGAGAGGGAGAGAGTTCCAGAGTTTGGGGCCGAGGAAGGCGAATCTTCGACCCCCAGATCTACAGAGTTTAAAGGAGGGGACCACCAAGAGGTGTAGGTGAAGTGATCTAAGATTACGTGAGGGACAGTAGGGTCGGATAAGAGATTTCAGAAAAGCGGGGCAGGAACCAGAAAGAGACTTAAAGATCAGACAGCCAACCTTAAAGGCGGCCCTTAGGCTGACCGGGAGTCAGTGTAGTTTGACAAGGAGGGGTTTGGCGGACTGCCACTTCGGAATCCCGAGGGCCAGTCTCGCCGCCTGGTTTTGAATGATTTGCAGCCTATTGATGGAACATTTGGGCAAACCATGATAGATGGAATTTGAAAAATCCAGGCGGGAGAGAACAAGGGCCATGATGACTTGTAGCAGGGCATCGGGAGTGAGGAGGTAGGCCACCTTCCTAATCCTGCGTAGTTGGAACATGCAGGAGGAGACCACCGTCCCCACCTGCGGCCCGAGAGAGAGGCCAGCGTCAATAGTGACCCCGAGGCTTTTCACCGAGGCTACCGGGGTGGGAGGGGAGCCAAGCTCTATCGGCCAGAAGTGTGGACCCCAGTGGACGGCGCTCTTACCCGGCAGGAGGAGCTCCGTCTTTCCTGGGTTCAGTTTCAGCTGGTTCTGACACATCCACTGAAAGATATGGGACATAACTGCCTGGAAGGTGGGAATAGCAGAGGGAGAGTTTAGAGAGAAAATGAGTTGTAGGTCGTCCGCGTAATTGAAAACGCGGACGTCCCACTGCCTCAAAGAGAAAAGGAGAGGGTGAAGATAAAGATTGAAAAGAAGAGGGGATAGAGAGGAGCCCTGGGGGACCCCACAAGGCAGATGTTCCCTAGGGGCCCTGAATGTACCTAGGCTGAGAGACTGGGATCTCCCCGTAAGGAAAGATTTCACCCATGCCAACGCCAGGCCCTGGATGCCAGCCTGTTCGACACGGTGGAGAAGGATGTTGTGGTCCACCGTGTCGAAGGCGGCCGACAGATCTAATAATACCAGGGCCTGGGAGGTACCCTTGTCAGCTCCGTCTCTCAGGGTGTCCAGGACAGCCAGGATTACAGCCTCCGTAGAATGACAGGGACGGAAGCCGGCCTGGTTGGCCTCGAGAAAGGTGGAACTCTCGATGAACCCTGAGAGGCAGGCAGTGACATGGGCTTCCAAGATTTTTGAGAGAAAGGGTAGAAGGGAGATGGGGCGATAGTTTGCCGGGACGGAAGGGTCGGCTCCAGGCTTCTTCAACAGGGGCACTAGGACGGCCTCCTTGAAGGAGCTGGGTACCGTCCCGGAACGAAGAGAGGAGTTGAGCAAAGGAAGGATGCAGTCAGGTAGGGAGTGGCAAATGTCACGAAGTATGGAAGGTGGACAGTGGTCGTCAGGAGAGCCAGACTTGATGCGGACAGCCAGGTTGGCTAGAGTTATGGAGTCTAATGGAGGGAGCTGAGTAATAGAAGAGGCATTGTGAGGGGAAGTGGCAGGATCAACACCCAATGAGGTGACCGGGATAGTGCCCTTAATCAAAACAATCTTCTGTAAAAAAAAGGTACTAAGTGCGTTGCAAGATTCCTGGGTGGGGGCCTGGGACAGGAGCGTTCTGGAGTCAGACGTGAATTCGTCCAGAACTCTAAAGATCTCCTTCGACTTACAAGGAGCTGACAGGATGCGCTCGGAGACATAGGCTTTCTTGGCTGCAGAGATAGCGGATTTATACTTATTGCGAGCTGTCACATAGGTATCTCTGCTTGCCATGCAGTAGTCTCTTCTCCATCTGCGTTCAGATTGATGAAGTTCTAGCTGTAGAGTTTTTAGATGAGGAGTGAACCATTTATGTGAGTGGTTATGGCGGGAGCGAGGGAACTTAGTTAGTGGGGCAAAGATGTCACTGGCTGATATGAGCCAGCTGGAAACTTGGCCCTCTAGCTCATTAATATCGGGGGGTATCAGGGGAGGGGGGCGTGTATAAGACAGGTGAGTTAACAGTTTGGAGGAATCAACGGCCTTCCACCTACGGGCCATGCCACCCTCCCGCGGAGGAATCCTAATCTGGCCAGCCACAGAGATGGTGGTGTCGATAAGGCGGTGGTCCGACCACACGCAAGGTGAGATGAGCGGGTGGGAAGGCTTCACCCCATGGACCCAGATGTGGTCAAGTATATGGCCACCACTATGAGTGGGAGAGGTGACTAATTGGCTGAAATTTAGGCTCGAGAGACCTTCGAACAATTCAAAAGCACGGGGACCAGCGTCCCTATGCTGAAACCAGTAGTTGAAATCCCCGGCGATAACTATGCGTGGAGAGGAAGTAGCAATGCTAGCAAGCTGTTCAATAAACAGTGCAGGGAAAAAAGGCATGGACTGGGGGGGGGCGGTAGAGTACCATAAAGGTAACTGCGCCCACCTCGGTTCCAAGACTAAAGACCAGGTTATCCACATCAGGAAGAGTCATAGAGGTGGGAGTGATAACCTGAATATCCTTTCGTATTACCGCTGCGACCCCCCCTCCAGGGCGACCCCCATGGCGGTTGGTGTTGAGCAGGCAATAGTCAGGAGGTAGCGCTGCCAATATGTCCGGGAGGGAGTCGTCCGTAAGCCAGGTCTCAGAGAGTATTAGGACGTCAGACCTTTCAGTCATGAGTAGGTGGAAGATGTCAGTTTGATGCCTGACTAAAGAACGGGTGTTCAAATAAAGTAAGCGGATCTGTGACTCAGGGATAGTGGGAGAAGTGAGGGGAGTGAGCGGGCCCAGGTGGGGGGATAGGTTACCAGTGATTCCGAGTGAGGTAATCCGCGTCCAGGTGTCAAACGAAAGGGGGCAAGCAGCAGCTCGAAGGAGCATGAGGGCGGGGGATGAATAGGAGATAGTAGTATCCACATCCCTAGGCCCTGGGCCCGTCCTGGCGCGGACGGGCGCAGGCGGGCTTGACTCTGGTGTGACTCCGGCGCGCCTACGTCGCGCCCGCTGCGCTCGTCCGCTGCGCTGACGCATGAGGCCCGTCTAAATAGTCGATGACGCCGAGGTGGGAGGAGTCAGGAGGGCGGGATGGGGAGGGAAGTAAAAACACAAAGTGTGCCGCTCACCGCTCGTAGTCAGCGGTAGAAGTGAAGTTTAAGCTGCTAGCACTCAGCAGCAGAAAGATAGCAAGGCTTAAATTAAAAATACGCTTTGTAGCGCTCAGCGCGTTAGTCCTCAGCCCTCTGCCACAGGGCTTCGGTCAGACGCGAGGCGGAAGTGGGCGGAGCCTAAATAGTCGATGACGCCGAGGTGGGAGGAGTCAGGAGGGCGGGATGGGGGAGGGAAGTAAAAACACAAAGTGTGCCGCTCACCGCTCGTAGTCAGCGGTAGAAGTGAAGTTTAAGCTGCTAGCACTCAGCAGCAGAAAGATAGCAAGGCTTAAATTAAAAATACGCTTTGTAGCACTCAGCGCGTTAGTCCTCAGCCCTCTGCCACAGGGCTTCGGTCAGACGCGAGGCGGAAGTGGGCGGAGCCTAAATAGTCGATGACTCCGAGGTGGGAGGAGTCAGGAGGGCGGGATGGGGGAGGGAAGTAAAAACACAAAGTGTGCCGCTCACCGCTCGTAGTCAGCGGTAGAAGTGAAGTTTAAGCTGCTAGCACTCAGCAGCAGAAAGATAGCAAGGCTTAAATTAAAAATACGCTTTGTAGCGCTCAGCGCGTTAGTCCTCAGCCCTCTGCCACAGGGCTTCGGTCAGACGCGAGGCGGAAGTGGGCGGAGCCTAAATAGTCGATGACGCCGAGGTGGGAGGAGTCAGGAGGGCGGGATGGGGAGGGAAGTAAAAACACAAAGTGTGCCGCTCACCGCTCGTAGTCAGCGGTAGAAGTGAAGTTTAAGCTGCTAGCACTCAGCAGCAGAAAGATAGCAAGGCTTAAATTAAAAATACGCTTTGTAGCGCTCAGCGCGTTAGTCCTCAGCCCTCTGCCACAGGGCTTCGGTCAGACGCGAGGCGGAAGTGGGCGGAGCCTAAATAGTCGATGACGCCGAGGTGGGAGGAGTCAGGAGGGCGGGATGGGGGAGGGAAGTAAAAACACAAAGTGTGCCGCTCACCGCTCGTAGTCAGCGGTAGAAGTGAAGTTTAAGCTGCTAGCACTCAGCAGCAGAAAGATAGCAAGGCTTAAATTAAAAATACGCTTTGTAGCGCTCAGCGCGTTAGTCCTCAGCCCTCTGCCACAGGGCTTCGGTCAGACGCGAGGCGGAAGTGGGCGGAGCCTAAATAGTCGATGACGCCGAGGTGGGAGGAGTAAGGAGGGCGGGATGGGGGAGAAAAGTAAAAACACAAAGTGTGCCGCTCACCGCTCGTAGTCAGCGGTAGAAGTGAAGTTTAAGCTGCTAGCACTCAGCAGCAGAAAGATAGCAAGGCTTAAATTAAAAATACGCTTTGTAGCGCTCAGCGCGTTAGTCCTCAGCCCTCTGCCACAGGGCTTCGGTCAGACGCGAGGCGGAAGTGGGCGGAGCCTAAATAGTCGATGACGCCGAGGTGGGAGGAGTCAGGAGGGCGGGATGGGGGAGGGAAGTAAAAACACAAAGTGTGCCGCTCAACGCTCGTAGTCAGCGGTAGAAGTGAAGTTTAAGCTGCTAGCACTCAGCAGCAGAAAGATAGCAAGGCTTAAATTAAAAATACGCTTTGTAGCGCTCAGCGCGTTAGTCCTCAGCCCTCTGCCACAGGGCTTCGGTCAGACGCGAGGCGGAAGTGGGCGGAGCCTAAATAGGCGATGACGCCGAGGTGGGAGGAGTCAGGAGGGCGGGATGGGGGAGGGAAGTAAAAACACAAAGTGTGCCGCTCACCGCTCGTAGTCAGCAGTAGAAGTGAAGTTTAAGCTGCTAGCACTCAGCAGCAGAAAGATAGCAAGGCTTAAATTAAAAATACGCTTTGTAGCGCTCAGCGCGTTAGTCCTCAGCCCTCTGCCACAGGGCTTCTTGTCAGACGCGAGGCGGAAGTGGGCGGAGCCTAAATAGTCGATGACGCCGAGGTGGGAGGAGTCAGGAGGGCGGGATGGGGGAGGGAAGTAAAAACACAAAGTGTGCCGCTCACCGCTCGTAGTCAGCGGTAGAAGTGAAGTTTAAGCTGCTAGCACTCAGCAGCAGAAAGATAGCAAGGCTTAAATTAAAAATACGCTTTGTAGCGCTCAGCGCGTTAGTCCTCAGCCCTCTGCCACAGGGCTTCGGTCAGACGCGAGGCGGAAGTGGGCGGAGCCTAAATAGTCGATGACGCCGAGGTGGGAGGAGTCAGGAGGGCGGGATGGGGGAGGGAAGTAAAAACACAAAGTGTGCCGCTCACCGCTCGTAGTCAGCGGTAGAAGTGAAGTTTAAGCTGCTAGCACTCAGCAGCAGAAAGATAGCAAGGCTTAAATTAAAAATACATTTTGTAGCGCTCAGCGCGTTAGTCCTCAGCCCTCTGCCACAGGGCTTCGGTCAGACGCGAGGCGGAAGTGGGCGGAGCCTAAATAGGCGATGACGCCGAGGTGGGAGGAGTCAGGAGGGCGGGATGGGGGAGGGAAGTAAAAACACAAAGTGTGCCGCTCACCGCTCGTAGTCAGCGGTAGAAGTGAAGTTTAAGCTGCTAGCACTCAGCAGCAGAAAGATAGCAAGGCTTAAATTAAAAATACGCTTTGTAGCGCTCAGCGCGTTAGTCCTCAGCCCTCTGCCACAGGGCTTCGGTCAGACGCGAGGCGGAAGTGGGCGGAGCCTAAATAGTCGATGACGCCGAGGTGGGAGGAGTCAGGAGGGCGGGATGGGGGAGGGAAGTAAAAACACAAAGTGTGCCGCTCACCGCTCGTAGTCAGCGGTAGAAGTGAAGTTTAAGCTGCTAGCACTCAGCAGCAGAAAGATAGCAAGGCTTAAATTAAAAATACGCTTTGTAGCGCTCAGCGCGTTAGTCCTCAGCCCTCTGCCACAGGGCTTCGGTCAGACGCGAGGCGGAAGTGGGCGGAGCCTAAATAGTCGATGACGCCGAGGTGGGAGGAGTCAGGAGGGCGGGATGGGGGAGGGAAGTAAAAACACAAAGTGTGCCGCTCACCGCTCGTAGTCAGCGGTAGAAGTGAAGTTTAAGCTGCTAGCACTCAGCAGCAGAAAGATAGCAAGGCTTAAATTAAAAATACGCTTTGTAGCGCTCAGCGCGTTAGTCCTCAGCCCTCTGCCACAGGGCTTCGGTCAGACGCGAGGCGGAAGTGGGCGGAGCCTAAATAGTCGATGACGCCGAGGTGGGAGGAGTCAGGAGGGCGGGATGGGGGAGGGAAGTAAAAACACAAAGTGTGCCGCTCACCGCTCGTAGTCAGCGGTAGAAGTGAAGTTTAAGCTGCTAGCACTCAGCAGCAGAAAGATAGCAAGGCTTAAATTAAAAATACGCTTTGTAGCGCTCAGCGCGTTAGTCCTCAGCCCTCTGCCACAGGGCTTCGGTCAGACGCGAGGCGGAAGTGGGCGGAGCCTAAATAGTCGATGACGCCGAGGTGGGAGGAGTCAGGAGGGCGGGATGGGGGAGGGAAGTAAAAACACAAAGTGTGCCGCTCACCGCTCATAGTCAGCGGTAGAAGTGAAGTTTAAGCTGCTAGCACTCAGCAGCAGAAAGATAGCAAGGCTTAAATTAAAAATACGCTTTGTAGCGCTCAGCGCGTTAGTCCTCAGCCCTCTGCCACAGGGCTTCGGTCAGACGCGAGGCGGAAGTGGGCGGAGCCTAAATAGGCGATGACGCCGAGGTGGGAGGAGTCAGGAGGGCGGGATGGGGGAGGGAAGTAAAAACACAAAGTGTGCCGCTCACCGCTCGCAGTCAGCGGTAGAAGTGAAGTTTAAGCTGCTAGCACTCAGCAGCAGAAAGATAGCAAGGCTTAAATTAAAAATACGCTTTGTAGCGCTCAGCGCGTTAGTCCTCAGCCCTCTGCCACAGGGCTTCGGTCAGACGCGAGGCGGAAGTGGGCGGAGCCTAAATAGTCGATGACGCCGAGGTGGGAGGAGTCAGGAGGGCGGGATGGGGGAGGGAAGTAAAAACACAAAGTGTGCCGCTCACCGCTCGTAGTCAGCGGTAGAAGTGAAGTTTAAGCTGCTAGCACTCAGCAGCAGAAAGATAGCAAGGCTTAAATTAAAAATACGCTTTGTAGCGCTCAGCGCGTTAGTCCTCAGCCCTCTGCCACAGGGCTTCGGTCAGACGCGAGGCGGAAGTGGGCGGAGCCTAAATAGGCGATGACGCCGAGGTGGGAGGAGTCAGGAGGGCGGGATGGGGGAGGGAAGTAAAAACACAAAGTGTGCCGCTCACCGCTCGTAGTCAGCGGTAGAAGTGAAGTTTAAGCTGCTAGCACTCAGCAGCAGAAAGATAGCAAGGCTTAAATTAAAAATACGCTTTGTAGCGCTCAGCGCGTTAGTCCTCAGCCCTCTGCCACAGGGCTTCGGTCAGACGCGAGGCGGAAGTGGGCGGAGCCTAAATAGTCGATGACGCCGAGGTGGGAGGAGTCAGGAGGGCGGGATGGGGGAGGGAAGTAAAAACACAAAGTGTGCCGCTCACCGCTCGTAGTCAGCGGTAGAAGTGAAGTTTAAGCTGCTAGCACTCAGCAGCAGAAAGATAGCAAGGCTTAAATTAACAATACGCTTTGTAGCGCTCAGCGCGTTAGTCCTCAGCCCTCTGCCACAGGGCTTCGGTCAGACGCGAGGCGGAAGTGGGCGGAGCCTAAATAGGCGATGACGCCGAGGTGGGAGGAGTCAGGAGGGCGGGATGGGGGAGGGAAGTAAAAACACAAAGTGTGCCGCTCACCGCTCGTAGTCAGCGGTAGAAGTGAAGTTTAAGCTGCTAGCACTCAGCAGCAGAAAGATAGCAAGGCTTAAATTAAAAATACGCTTTGTAGCGCTCAGCGCGTTAGTCCTCAGCCCTCTGCCACAGGGCTTCGGTCAGACGCGAGGCGGAAGTGGGCGGAGCCTAAATAGTCGATGACGCCGAGGTGGGAGGAGTCAGGAGGGCTTTATTTTTTTTTTATTTTTTTTGTTTCAATTGTACCCTCGGTCAAACATCATGAATGAGGCAGGAGTATTCGGTGGCGGGATAGTAACGCCCTCTCTAGACTTAATCGGGTTGTCCGTTTTGAAGAAATTCTTTACCCTGCTTACAAGGGACATCTTTCTCTTAGCTCCGTACATAATATCGTATCTATTAGCTTTCCACTGATCCCTTTCAAACCCTTGGTTTCTTGGATCGGGTCTAGTCTCTGGACAATACGAGTGCCACATACAATTTTTACGCTTAACTCTGTTTACAAAGTCACCTCCAATCAGAACGCGTCTTGCAATTCCGTGCGACCAATGAGGTGCACGCGTTCAAGTATTTTCGGCCAATGGGTGCGCGGCCCCTTCGTGAGACTGTTCTCACGCTCCGGCGCTTCACCCCTCCTTTACAATTCCAGCCCCGCTACCCGCCCGCTGCTTCTACCAATCCCAGCGCGGCACGGAGTGACGTCAGAGGCGCTTCGCGACTGACTCCCTCCCTTCACAAGGTAACGGAAACTTTCTTTCCTTTAAAGTGCTCAGTGCTTGGTTATCTTACAACAAATACACATTCGCCACAGTGCTCAAGTGTCTAGACAGGAAAGATTTCTTTTACTGCAAGTAAACTACTTCCATTTACTTTTCACGCGCTGCGGGCAGATCTCTTCCGCCTACCCTTCACTCTAGCATCGGTGACCCTGTTATTCCCCTAAACTCATCCACTTCTTTCCGGGATATATCCGAGTCTAAGGTTTCCCAGCGGACCCCTTTGCTTTCACCCAAGCTCCGATGAACCTGCTACTCTTCCGATGTGACCCTTACTAGGTTACGCCACTATGGGAATTTTGCCAATGAACCTCGTTACTGCCATTTATTCACACATATATTCAGAAAAACCCTAGTTAGTGCTTCCCGGTTATCCTAACCTGCACCTAACTTTCCTTAAGCCTGTGACCTCAGGACAATGGATTCTATTCACCACTTGCCCTTTCAATTCCCCGGGGAGTTCGGACAACAAGAAACAATACGGTTTACAAATGCATGGATTAATACATATAACAATATAAGAACAAGAATAATAACAATACAACAATTCATGAATTTCAGCAGCGTATTCACAAGAGAGTGATCAGTTCCCTCGCAACAGCCGCTCTTATAGCAGCATTAATGTACTAGCAGCTTCCGACTTAACTAGTCTAACCTTTAGCTAGTCCCTAACCATCCTCTGCTACCAGAAAACTGATAGAGCGCGCGAGGTCACCCAGCCAATGATTTCGCCGTTTCCGGCTTCAGGGCCCATATACTTTCAATTCACACTATTCATTGACCAGGCGACTTCACGGGCTGCTACCAATTGTGTGTGTTCCCTACTGTTATTACTTAGTGTACCCGACTTACCATCCACCGACACGGGTACCTATGACTTCAATGGATCAGGGGCCTAGCTGTAAAAGGAAAGGCAGCAAATGCAATTTCAAAATGACATTCAATACTGTTGTAAATGACCACGGACAACTGGAAGTTTTAAAATGTTTATCTAAAGTTCGTTTTCTGAAAGCATGAGATTTACAAGAATAAGGCAATCGATAATCAAGATAATGAAAAGTACATAACTATAGAGAAATAAAGTCAGGGTAATCATTAAAATGCAATAATGAGATGCGAAGGAAATATGCTATGCATTCAAGGCAGGAATTCTTTAGAAAATCTAAGTAAGGTCGTTCTAGACCATATCAGAAAATGACAGACTGCAATGCAAAATATGATTTCTAAAAGATAGGGTAACATGAGAACATATCAAGAAAAATTATGCAAATGACTTTACGTTTCAATAGTTTGCGGCAAAAGCATGGAAAAATCAACGTATGCAAGATGTCTCTTTATTTGAGCAAAAGACAGAAATATAGAAAGGTGCAAGTTTTAAGGAACTTAGAGCAGTATTTACCTAGACTGGTGTGGAAACCAAACCCTGGCCACGGGTCAGTTAAGGACAGGAAACCCTCAAGGAAGGATACCCCTCAAAGGACAGCAGGTGCAGAATGGACACCCCGGACAGGACAGGATACCCTCAGATTAGGAATCAGGACAGGACCTCAGGACAGGACAGCAAACCCTCAGGACAGGACCGCTCAGGACAGGACCACACCCGCAGTTTGGAAGCAACGCCTGCGTTCCACCCTCTCTGCAGCTATCGATCAAGACCCCGATTGGGTCAGCGAACTCCCAGCAAAGTGCTTCGCCAGCACTTTAAGGTTCAGTAAAACCTTAGTCTATGGTCAATTTCGGACAGAGTGCTCCGCAGCGCTCTGTATCTTCAGTCACCTATTGAGTACGATGGGTCAGTGACAGGTCAGCTAAACCAGACAAGTCGGACGATTCCCTAGGTGAACCCAGGGTAGATATACTCTTTTGGGTCAGTGTACCACCCCCCAAATGTTGCAAAGTGTCAGAATCCCCAATTTCGATTGGTCCTAAGGTAGGCTTTGGGTAACACACCAATCATATCAGTCTATTTAGATGCTACATTTACATATTTGGGTACCGCCTAGCGAGATTGGGGTTCCCATGAGAAATTGTGCAGAAATATGAGTGACAATTTACATTGTTGCCGAGCTAGGACAATTGTCTCTGTTTTCCTGGGTTTTTCAGGTCAGTTCTCAGGAGCATCTTGCCCATCACTGCCAGCTGGCTAAGTTCCATCAGCCAAAGTTGTCAGGTCCCTGGAAAAGCGATCATGCGCAGAAGGGACCTCCAAGATGGCTCATCGGTACAACAGACCCCCATTCCCCGCGGTACATGAAAAGTAAGCGAGAACAAATTAATACATAGAAATAACGTTATGAAAACACATCTTTTGGTTTTGAACTTTCAACTTATCACTACAAAATATACTTATGCAGTCTAAATGTTAGCTACACATAACATACACAAGAGCAGTGGCACGAGCAGTACCACGTTGTAGGCAAAGCTATGAATTACGCATGCGCATAAATTTCCCTCCACTTCTGCAGACCCGTCAGGACACGTGAGTGTGGCTGACGCATGCGCAGTAACTAAATACAAGCGGCGGCCATATTTTACGGACACGGATTAAAATCATTAGGAATACACATAGGCAAGCTTCTTAATCCTTATTCAAACTAAAAATAAACGTTAGTAAGACGTACACTTATTACCTTGTTACACATAGACGAGGTTCATGACTTCGGCAAGGTCGCAAAATATGCGAAGCTTTGCTTCATCAAGGAGGGCGGGATGGGGGAGGGAAGTAAAAACACAAAGTGTGCCGCTCACCGCTCGTAGTCAGCGGTAGAAGTGAAGTTTATGCTGCTAGCACTCAGCAGCAGAAAGATAGCAAGGCTTAAATTAAAAATACGCTTTGTAGCGCTCAGCGCGTTAGTCCTCAGCCCTCTGCCACAGGGCTTCGGTCAGACGCGAGGCGGAAGTGGGCGGAGCCTAAATAGGCGATGACGCCGAGGTGGGAGGAGTCAGGAGGGCGGGATGGGGGAGGGAAGTAAAAACACAAAGTGTGCCGCTCACCGCTCGTAGTCAGCGGTAGAAGTGAAGTTTAAGCTGCTAGCACTCAGCAGCAGAAAGATAGCAAGGCTTAAATTAAAAATACGCTTTGTAGCGCTCAGCGCGTTAGTCCTCAGCCCTCTGCCACAGGGCTTCGGTCAGACGCGAGGCGGAAGTGGGCGGAGCCTAAATAGTCGATGACGCCGAGGTGGGAGGAGTCAGGAGGGCGGGATGGGGGAGGGAAGTAAAAACACAAAGTGTGCCGCTCACCGCTCGTAGTCAGCGGTAGAAGTGAAGTTTAAGCTGCTAGCACTCAGCAGCAGAAAGATAGCAAGGCTTAAATTAAAAATACGCTTTGTAGCGCTCAGCGCGTTAGTCCTCAGCCCTCTGCCACAGGGCTTCGGTCAGACGCGAGGCGGAAGTGGGCGGAGCCTAAATAGGCGATGACGCCGAGGTGGGAGGAGTCAGGAGGGCGGGATGGGGGAGGGAAGTAAAAACACAAAGTGTGCCGCTCACCGCTCGTAGTCAGCGGTAGAAGTGAAGTTTAAGCTGCTAGCACTCAGCAGCAGAAAGATAGCAAGGCTTAAATTAAAAATACGCTTTGTAGCGCTCAGCGCGTTAGTCCTCAGCCCTCTGCCACAGGGCTTCGGTCAGACGCGAGGCGGAAGTGGGCGGAGCCTAAATAGTCGATGACGCCGAGGTGGGAGGAGTCAGGAGGGCGGGATGGGGGAGGGAAGTAAAAACACAAAGTGTGCCGCTCACCGCTCGTAGTCAGCGGTAGAAGTGAAGTTTAAGCTGCTAGCACTCAGCAGCAGAAAGATAGCAAGGCTTAAATTAAAAATACGCTTTGTAGCGCTCAGCGCGTTAGTCCTCAGCCCTCTGCCACAGGGCTTCGGTCAGACGCGAGGCGGAAGTGGGCGGAGCCTAAATAGGCGATGACGCCGAGGTGGGAGGAGTCAGGAGGGCGGGATGGGGGAGGGAAGTAAAAACACAAAGTGTGCCGCTCACCGCTCGTAGTCAGCGGTAGAAGTGAAGTTTAAGCTGCTAGCACTCAGCAGCAGAAAGATAGCAAGGCTTAAATTAAAAATACGCTTTGTAGCGCTCAGCGCGTTAGTCCTCAGCCCTCTGCCACAGGGCTTCGGTCAGACGCGAGGCGGAAGTGGGCGGAGCCTAAATAGTCGATGACGCCAAGGTGGGAGGAGTCAGGAGGGCGGGATGGGGGAGGGAAGTAAAAACACAAAGTGTGCCGCTCACCGCTCGTAGTCAGCGGTAGAAGTGAAGTTTAAGCTGCTAGCACTCAGCAGCAGAAAGATAGCAAGGCTTAAATTAAAAATACGCTTTGTAGCGCTCAGCGCGTTAGTCCTCAGCCCTCTGCCACAGGGCTTCGGTCAGACTGACATCAATGAACATTCTAAGTGGTCCTTGGCTAAACAAGACAGGAAGACAGGGTGGAAAGTTTGAAGAGTGGAAAAGACCTTATAAAATAAATACATTAGAAATGGTATTTCATAAGGGCTTTTAAAAGAAAGCATGACCGTAATCATCTTTCAGCTAAAATGCTAAAAGTCCTACTTGTGAAAATTACAAGCGATTTAGCCAGCAAACATGTAAAATAAGCTATCATTGTCTCTCCTTGCAACTCTGGTGCAGAAAGTATTTGAACAGAGATAAGAAATAATTGCCCTGTTACGGGCATTGTCAGCACCAGAGTAGAGTAGAGGTATTTAAAGGGCTTTTTATTTCATGGTTCGACGCAGAGTAGAGGCAAGGTTTGTATAATCGAGACTTGTGGTCATGTTCCTGTTTGAGGCTTCAGGAAGAGGAAATCATGTGCGGAGCTAGTGTAAGGGTAAAGTACGTGTGCGGAGATAATGTCTTGTACAGAGTATTGTTTTGACGCAGCGGTTGCGGATGGTTACCTTGCTGCCATGCTATGCTGGTGATTCCCTTGATGTCAAGCTTGGTATTTTAGGCAGTGGGACTGGGTTTTTGTAGTAAGGATCCCCCTGTCCTTGAGAAGGGCATGTGTGTGGGGCTGGCAGTATTGTTTTGGCAGATCAGGTGCCTTCAAGGAAACCCTATTGACTCCCTGGAGATACTTTACTGTCTGGAAAAATGCTCACAAGTCTCAGGAGTTTATAGGTAGACTAGTATGGCTTGTCTGTAAGAACACACCTTAGCATGATTAAAAAAAACTCTGCCAGAGGTGGCGGGGACTTAGTGTGGACCTGCAGATGCAGATATTATGGATTGCGTCCTCCTTTGGGTGACAGCACAGCCTACAGTCTCTCTCTTCTTCTGCCCTTTGCCATTGGCCACATGTTTGAAGTGAGGATGCCAAGGCGGTGCTTCAAAAAGTTACCTTTTTTCCGGAAGTGGAATACCTGACCCAGATATTGCTGTGTCTTTAGCAAGGTCTAGCTGTTTAACACCATGCAGGCATGAGCATTCTTCTCAAATGATGTCCTGCCTTCTAAGGATGATGTTAGTTTTCATGTTTTTGTTAACAACTTTTTTGACGATTTCAGGGCTGGGCGATGCAGACCACAATTGTGCTAGACCAAGTGAGTAGATTGATCCGTTAAGATAGTCTCTGGCCACTGAGTGGGATTTGTTGGGTATTTTCAGCTGGATGTTTTGATTTATGGTGTTCACATTGGCAGACTTGAGCCTATTGCATATATTGGTGAATATGGCACTCTTGACAACTGTTTTACCAGACCGAATTTCAGCCTGATCTAAGCAGATGATGTATATCTGGGGATATGGAAAAATGTCCCTGTAGATTCTTACAATGGTATTGTCGAGGATTTTTTAAACCCTGCCCAAAAGGACTTCAGTTTTATATGCCAGGGTGGGTACCAACTTTACCCTTAGTAATTGGATGCCGACTTTTCGAGCAAGCGTTTTTCTTGCGAAATACTGACGGCTTTTATCAGCCTGTCAAAACCAAAGGGGATGATGGACGGAGTGTTGAACATTGCAAGCACTCACCCTCAGTCAACTGATCTGGGTTTAATCCATCATCATTGTTAGTTCTGGGGGTCTCTATTTGGCAATGGTATTCACCTTTGTCCAAATAGGGACCCTTACTTCTAAGTCAGGATAAGGGGATTACCCTCCTCAATAACCCCTGCTCAACCCCTTGGTAGCTTGTCACGAGCAGACAGGCTTGTCTCAGAGGCAGTGTGTTAAGCATTTGTAAATATACACAGTAATACAGTGAAAACACTACAGATGGACACAAAACAGGTTTTTATAAAAATAAGTACTCTTTATATAGACTTAAACACAAACCCACAAACGACAAAAATCCACAATACTACACTTAAGATTACTTAAAAGGTGATTAAAGTTGCTTAGTTCAAGTTGATGATAAAAGCGACAAAGTGCTCAACAAAGTACCTGGATGCGTAACGCAAAGTAAACAATAGGCTCGCAAAAGGGGAGATGCATTGGTTCCTTTATCCGGGGGAGATGATGCATCGTGCCTCAATGCTTGCGCAGAGTAGGGGATGCAACATGATCCTTACCGGTGCGGATGTGATGCATAGATTCTTGGCCCACGGGTCGTTGCGGTGCGCAAGATTGCTCCTTGATGCGATGCGATGATCCGGTTGCGATGCGAGAAGATGGCGCCCTTGAGGCTGCGATGCCATGATGATGCGATGATGCCCTGGCAGCCTTCCAACGTCTCTGTACTTTGGACCAGCGTCAGGCCCTGCAGCACGCTTCTCCGGTGAGGCGATGGCGACTATTGCGATGGCGTCACGCTTCTCCGGTGATGCGACATCAGGCAGCTTAGATGAACACACACTTCCAGGGAGATGCGGCGAAGGCTCCCTTCTCCGGCGATGTGTTGATTTCAGCTGCAGCGGCGACACGCTTTTTCTTGATGCGTCGCACTTCCAGCTACCAGCGTCACGCAAGTGTCTGGAGTCAGAATTCCCAGCAAGGAAATTCAGTGGGAAGCTGGAGGTGAAGTCTTTTGTCCCTGATACTTCAGCAGGAGGCAAGCACAGTTCAAGCCCTTGGGGAATTTTCTGGAGATGAAAGTCCTTAAAAAGTTCCTTCTCCTTTCTCTGGGCAATGAAGCAACCACTGCAGGCCAACCCAGCAAACAGCACACTGGCAGAGGGGCAGTACAACTCCTGCAGCTTCCTTGGTTCTTCTCCTTGGCAGAAAGGTTTCTTGTCCAGAAGTGATCTAATTTCTTGGGTTCAGGGTCCCAATATTTATACCCCAAAATCCTTTGTTCTCTGAAGGCAGAGACGCCTCTGCCAATTCCAAACCAGTTCCTGAGCACTTTGTATACATGACTCACTTCTTCCTTTCAATGTGCAGGGCAGAGACATTAGCCGCCCCACAGAAGGTGGAGCTAGCACAGGGAAGGGAAGATACAGCTCTGGAGCACTCTGTTGACATCATTCCTCCTCTTCGTTCACAGTGCAGGACAGAGACATCAGACAAGCCCCAGGAGGTGCAGCCAACATTGTAGAGAGAAGGCCCAGCCCTATTCTGGTCCCAGGTGCAACTCCTCCCTCCCATCTAGATGCAGATCTCTCTATTCACCACCGTGCTGCCCCAGCCAGTCTCTCACAAACCCAGACAAGGAATACACAACCCAGCAGATGTAGGTCTGGAGAGTTAGGCAAGCAAATACCTGCTTTCTAACAGTGGTATTTTCCAACTCAGAATATTAATACCAACTTTACTAAAATATGTATTTTATTGTAGTTCAGGCATACTAAATTTGAATTTATACCATGTTCCCTGAGTCAGTTAGGATTATAAGAATTTAATAATCTAACTACCCAGTCTGGCCTATGAGAACAGGTAGCCTTCAATAGTGAAAATAAAAATGGCTGTAATTACTATTAGAACATGCTACACCCATCAGAGCATGTCCTACCTTATACTTACAATGCACTCTGCCCTTGGGCCTACCATAGGTGTGTCTAATATGAAGCAAAGGGAAGTTTAGGGACTGGCAAATGGGTGTACTTTGCCAAGTAGACATGGCAGTGCTAGACTGAACACAGCCCTTGTAATGGCAGGCCTGAGACACACTTTACAAGCTGCTTCTGTGGGTGGCACAATCAGTGCTGCAAGCCCACTAGCAGCATTTCATTTATAAGCCCTGGGCACACATGGTGCACTGTACTAGGTGCTGACAGATAAATAAGCCAATCATGGAATAACCAATTAGTAAGTACATTTACCATAGGGAGCAATTGCACTGTCGCACTGATTAGCAGTGGCACACTGCCAAAAGCATAAAACCAGCAAACACTTAATAAAACAGAGGAGGCAATTCGTCAAAATGGAAGGGATACTCACACCAATGATGCCAGGTGTAACAATCATTCTTTGGCTTACTCAGCCACCCCAGTTTAGACATGGCCATGTCTTCACTGGACCGGAAACAAGCATCTTGGGACCGGTTTCTGGCTAGTCGACTGTCGTCAGCCAGGCTAGCTTGAATCAAGTGGCAAAGTGTGCAAGGGACCCACGTCTGGGCATACCCTGCCAACGTAAGGCAAACAAAGCAAAATCAATGGGGATGAGGGCCAAGTGTTGAACATTGCAAGCACTCACCCCCAGTCAACTGATCTGTATTTAATCCATCATCATTCTTTAGCTCACTCCACCACCCCAGTTCAGACATGGCCATATGCAAATCAGTTTAACCATGTGCCTCATGGGAACAGTCCAGCCCGAACTGCCAAGTCATGTCTTCCCTGGACCGGAAACAAGCATCCTGGGACCGGTTTCTGGCTAATCAGCGGTCATACGCCAGGCTAGCTTGAATCAAGAGGCAAAGTGAGCAAGGGACCCACGTCTGGGCATACCCTTCCTACTTCGGACGAACAAAGCAAAACCAAAGGGGATGATGGATGGAGTGTTGAACATTGCAAGCACTCACCCACAGTCAACTGATCTGGGTTTAATCCATCCTCATTCTTTAGCTCACTCCCCCACCCCAGTTCATACATTGCCATATGCAAATCAGTCTGACCCTGTGCCTCATGGGAACAGTCAAGCCCGTACTGCCAAACCCCTTTGGTTTTGCTTTGTTCGCCCTAAGTTGGCAGGGTATGCCCAGACGTGGGTCCCTTGCTCACTTTGCCACTGAATTCAAGCTAGCCTGGCTGATGACGGCTGATTATCCAGAAACCGGTCCGAGGATGCTTGTTTCCGGTCCAGGTAAGACATTCGATACGGTCAGGCATGACCTATTGTTGTCGCGGATGTGGGATCTCGGTATTCAGGGCACCACCCGGTATTCAGGGCACCGCCCATGCCTGGCTGACATCCTTCCTGGAGTCACGGGTCCAGAGAGTGCAATTGGCTAACCTGGTATCGGAGGCAGTAGGTATCACATGCAGAGTCCCTCAGGGCTCGGCATTATCACCTTTATTGTTCAATGCCTACCTGCAACCTCTCATCTCAACATTAAATCAGATGGACTGCAGTATATACAACTATGCCGACGATACGCAGATTATTATTCAAATTGACAACTGTCCAATGGCATACCAGAGAATGCAGAACATCCTAAAATTCACTGTGAACTGGATGACGACCAACTCATTAAAAATAAATCCCGATAAGACCGAGGTGTTGGCGATTACAACGGCATCCAGCCCCTGGAACAATCTCCTCTGGCCTACCGAATTAGGGCCATCCCCAATACCAGCTGAAGCAGTGAAAAGCTTGGGCCTGATTATTGATGCAAGCCTCACCATGTCTGCCCAAATCTCAGCCGTAGTGGGTACTTGTGTGGGGCTAATGAGGCAATTGCGCAAACTATCCCCGATCCTGACGGTAGACACGCTTAGAAGAGCAGTATCAGCACTGATCCTGGCACGTCTGGATTATGGCAACGTTCTGTATGACAATATCTCTCAAAAACTGTTGAGTAGACTTCAGATAGTCATGAACGATGCCGCCAGACTGATCTTCAATAAACCTAGGAGGACTCAGGCTACTCCCCTCCTCCATAAACTCCATTGGCTGCCGGTGAAACAACGGGCCAAATTCAAGGGCCTATGCATTACGCATAAAGCACTGTACGGACAAGCCCCAAAATATATCAAGAAACGTCTAGTTCCATACGCCCCAAGCAGGAATTTACGATCAGCAGACGCTGCTTTACTGATTTGTCCGCGCTTCAAACTTTCCTCCTTTGGAGGGCGAACTTTCTCCCATACAATCCCCAGTGCATGGAACAAACTGCCAGAGAGCCTGCGCAAAGAAACAAATCTTTTATCTTTTAGAAAAAAGCTAAAAACAGTGTTGTTTCAGGAGGCTTGGGGTACTGCCTAACTCTCTTCCCTCTAGCATGGTGCTCACTCTCTGCAAAGCGCTTAGAGACCCCTGGGTGATAAGGCGCTATAGAAATCTAATATACCAATACCAACATGGCTTGGCAGTTCGGGCTAGACTGTTCCCAAGAGGTACAGAGTCAGACTGATTTGCATATGGCCATGTCTGAACTGGGGTGGTGGAGTGAGCTAAAGAATGGTAATGGATTAAACCCAGATAAGTTGACTGGGGGTGAGTGCTTGCAATGTTCAACAGTCCGTCGATCATCCCCTTTAGTTTTTCTTTGATCAGCCTTTCAGCACAGAGTGGATGCTGTACTAAATCAATTGCACATTCAATTGTTTCTTCGGTGGCTCAATTTATAACATTTTGTATGACACATATAGTCGATACTCTTCTAATTTATTTAGACTGCTAAGTTCCTTTTCATGCATTTTGAAGGGTCAACCATTTTTATTAACAGGCCTGAAGATGGTCTAGTGGACAAAAGCCTAAATTAGACCGAACCATCGACAATCACACCTCTTTCTTTTTTACTATTGTTTAATCATTTTAGAAAAGGTGTTCACAATTGTCACTAGGAAGGATATTCATTTGTATATAGTGAAAACGTCCAGATTGATTGTATAATGTAATGATTCTGTACCCTCTACAATAAACTTTTTGCAACAATATAAAACTCTTTTAAATATATACACCCATGTTTCCATTATATTTTATGTCTATATAAGATTGATGCATTTGGAAATAATTGTAAATGCTCTTTTGATACAAATGTTTATTGACAGGCAAATTAAGATAGCCTGTTAAGATTGAGTATATGAATTGATTTAAATGTTTAATGCAGTAAATCCCTTGTCGGCGCCTTTACCTGCCAACATTACTTGCCCAAGGCGCCAAGGGTAGATTGGGTTCCCCATTGTTGTTGATATATTTCTACAATGGGGATGTATGACAAGCCGTAAAGGTTTCTGAACAAAGCCCTTATCCCTGCTTGCAGTGCAAACGCTTTCCTTTTTATCTCCTTTTTGGGGCTTAATGCTTCCCGTGCTGTCAAACATAAGCCTGAGTTATTTATATTTGCGGACTTCATCAACCTTGGTGGAGTCAAGAAACAACCTGAATTTGCCTCTTGTGTTTCTTGAGCAATTCTTGATTTTGGTTTTCTTGATATTGATTGTCAAACTGATTGTTGTTGAGTAGTCCTGGGTGGCATTCAGGAGGTGTTGCAGCCCGGCCTTTGCCTGGCTAATCAGCACCAGGTCATCGGCGTACAGGAGTTTTGAGAGGAGGATGGAAAAAACCTTTGTGTGTGTGACTTAATGGAATAGAGGACTGGAGCAAGAGCTGCCAGAAATAGATTGAAGAGGATGGGGGCCAAAACACACCCTTTGTTTGAGTCCACAGGTTGTTTGGATAGCCCTAGAAGGATTAGCCCAGCTTTCCAGCATAATTATTTTTTTTTATTTCAAAAGATTTTATTAGAAGTTCTTTTTATGTATAGTAATGATATAGTGAAGGCAATACTGGTGTTGGTATACGCCGTTGGGGTTACAGTAGGCATATCGTTGACATGATTGGTCGCGTGTACATTAGATAGGCAATCACGACCTTGGCGTATGCTGCATTGGTGGTCTTATGTATTACCCTCGAAGGTAGGAAACGGAAGCGGGAAAAGAGAGAGAGGAAAAGAGGACAAGATGGGTAGCGCGGTCGTTACCCGCCATACTTCCAGAGTTTGCGATGTGAGGAGGCTGGGTGTGAGGCTGTGTGTGAGGGTACCGAGCCCCCTGACCTTCCTATGGAGGTTTGTACGAGCCCTGGTAGTTGTCCAAGGAGTACCACATCTCGCCCTTTGGGGTGGAATTGGATAAGTGTTTTGATGTTATGTTGTCTACCCCTCTTAGGAAGGTGATCCAATTGAGCCAACTTTTAAAGGTTGCCTTCCCTCTGTCTTTCCAGTTCGCTAGGATAGTTTTAACAGCCGCTGTGAGCAGGAGGTCGATCAGTTCGCTGTCGTCTTTGGACTGAATTTCAGGAGCCATGAGGGCGGCAACTACCCATAGGACGTCTGGTTCTAGTGAGTATCCCATTATGCTATTTATGAATTCTCATATTTTAACCCAGAATGTCTTGACCTTCGGGCAGTAAAAGATAAGGTGTGCTAGGTCTCCTTTTTGTTTATGACAGTTCTAGCATAGGTCGCTATCACGGAGCCCGACAGCCGCCAGGCGTGCTGGGGTCCAGTACGCTTTGTGGAGGAGCCAGTATTTAGTTTGTTCTAGGGTTGGGGTGACTTTATTTTTGGCTACTGAGGTCCACAGGCGAAGCTTTTCCTTCTCGCTGAAGTGCCTATTGTGTTGCGTATCCCAGTATTCTAATGCTTTGTCGTTTAGTCTTGTTGTTACCGGGCACAGGAGTTTGTATAGGTGCGATGTTTGGTCTCCGATTTTGTTTAGGTTTGCCGTGTATTGCAGAATTGATGGGACCTCCTTGTTAAGTTCTGCTCTCGTGAGCGCCACCCTTATTCTTAGAAAGCTATAGAATTCAATATCTGGTAGGTTGTGCAAGTGTTTTTGGGGGTCGAATGTGAGAGGGGTACTGAGCTTTTCTAGCTGGTTGGGCGTGGAGATGCCCCGTTCGTACCAGGAGTTAATGTTAAGTATTTTGTCTTTATACTTTATTTTAGTGTTGAACCAAATAGATTCCCATCTTGTGTTTTTAATGCTCCTCTCCATTCTTTTGCCGACTTTAAGGAGGTGTTGGTGTTTTTGAGTATGGTGGTATTGGCCTTGGCATGTTTATTAGAGTAGGGCTAAGGGGGTGAGACCTTTTAGGATTGCTCTCTCTAGTGCCAGCCATACCGGTGTGTAATCCTGCTCTGGCGAGAGCCAGTATATCCCTTATTTGGCTAGGCATGCTGTCTGGAAAGTTTTGAAGTTGGTAAGGTTGAGTTCTCCTAAGGTTTTGCTTAGTTTTAGTTTTTGTAGGCTTATCCTGGGTTTCTTGTCTCTCCAGAGGAATTTATTTGTCAGGATATCCAATTTTTTGTGGAAGTCCTCTGTGGTTATGAGTGGCAGCATACTGAGCATGTAGTTAACCATGGGTGTTAGCATCATTTTTATTGTTTCGACCCTGCCCCACCAGCTGACGAACTTTGGTGACCATGAGTCTAATTTCTCTTTCAGCTTGTTTAGTATTATTTTTTCGTTGTAGTCGAGTGTTGATTTGAGATCCCTGCCGAAGTAAAGACCAAGATATTTCAGGACGTTTTTCTGCCAAGCCAACCCTGAGTCTCCTAATACTGCCCTAGTTGTATGCACATTTAGAGGTTTGCATTCAGACTTGTCCCTGTTGAGTTTACAGCACGATACATGAGCGTATTCTTCAATGGTAGACATTAGGGCTGCTATTGAGGGGCCGAGGTTCTCTGTTGTAATGAGTATGTCATCCGCATATGCAGCTAACTTGACCGTATTCCCCATGATTGGTATTCCTTTTTTTTCAGTGTTATTCCTGATCATGGACGGTAGTGGTTTCAGGGAGAGTAGGAAAAGTGCTGGGGAAAGTGGACAACCTTGCCTCGTATCTCTTCCCAGGAATAGCGGCTCAAAGATGCCACCATTGACTATCACGCGGGCTTTCGGTTCGTTATAGAGCGCCATCACCATTCTTCGATAGTTTTCTCCTAGCCCGAACTTTTGCATGCATTGGTCAAGGAAGGGCCATGACACTCTGTCAAACGCTTTCTCGGAGTCGAGTGCGATCATGACTGCTGGTTCATTTTTGGCGGAGGTGTGGTTTATTAAGTGACATAAGAGTCTCGTGTTATCTTGGGACATCCTGTTTTTGGAAGAAACCCACCTGAGAGTTGTGGATTAGGTTTGGGAGCTGCGCGTTTAGTCTCGCCGCTAGGACCTTTGCATAGATCTTGCAGTCTCCGTTAATTAGATAGATGGGACCGTAGTTTTGTGGATGTTGTGTGTCTTTGCCCTCTTTTGGGATGACTATTATGTTGGCCTCTGCCATTGAGCTCGTCATTTTCCCCTTTTGAATACAGTGCGTGAAGACCTCTTCCATTGTGGGCGGAGGAAGTGCTAATAGAACCGTGCTGTGTACCCGTCCGGTCCAGGGGCTTTGTTATCCTTGAGGGCAGCTACTGATTCCTCTATCTCTGCCCCGTTTATGTCTTGTTCTAGAGATGAGCTCTATAATTCCGTCAGCTTGGGTAGGTTTAGCTTGTCTAGGAGGCTGGCTCCCCCATCTGCTTTAAGGTTTTTGTCCTCCCTGTATAGGCACTCATAGAAGTCTTTAAAGTCCTTGAGGATTTCTTTGTTTGACGTTTGCGATTTCTTATTAGTGTCTGTTATTGCTGCGATTGTGTGTTGTCTCTGCTTGCTCTTAAGGTAAGAGGCTAGTGCTTTCCCTGCTTTGTTCACTGTACATAGGTTTATTGCTTTATATATGCTTATCCACGTACCCGCCCACTCACTTAAAATCTTGTTGAGTTTATATTTCTTCCTAGTTAGCTCTGTGAGGGTGTTTTTGTCTGCTAGGCTGGTACCATGGCACCCTTCTAGGTCTTTAATCTGCACTTCGAGCTCTAATACTTTTTTATTTCTCTCTTAGTTCATTCTGGATTTGATGCCAAGTATTTTACCCCTGAATGTGGCCTTCATGGCGTCCCAAAGGGTGCCTCTGTCTGTGTCCGGGCTATCATTGAACTCTAGATATTCTTTTATGGTCTCCTCTATTTTGGCTACATTAGCAGGGTTTTTAAGGATGTCGCTATTGAATCTCCACCTGCGGCTTACGTGCTCGTTTTGTTGCCCGCTAAGTGTTAGACTGATGTGCGAGTGGTCTGATATTGTTCTTGGGTCGATTTCTGTGTGTTCTATAAGGTGTGTGTGTGAGGCTGAAAATGAGGATGTAATCGATCCTGCTGTAGGAGTTATGTGGGTGAGAGTAGAAAGTGTTGGGCCCATAGATATTGGCAATGTGGTTCATCTCCTCCCCCCGTTTGAGGCTGTTTATTAGGACTCTTCCTTCCTCGTCGGCGTAGCTCTCATGTAATGCTAGTCTGGCCTTCTTGTTTATCAGTGTACTTACTCCTATCTTTTTGTGCACTGCTGGCGAGCAAAGCGATTGCCCTATCCAGTTCCCCCTCAGGCGATGTGCATCCTCTGCTGACAGCTTAGTTTCTTGGAGCACACACACATCGCTCTTTAGTTTGGTTAGGCACTCTATCACTTTTCTTCTCTTAACCGGGTGGTTGAGCCCTTTAACATTGAATGAGACTACTTTGATGTTTGAAAGTAGTTGGTTTTGCGTAGTTTGTGTCATTCCTTATCATGAGTATCTCTAGCTAGTGAGGTGCTCTTGTGCGTGTCTAGCTGCCCTGTATATGGCCCCAGATCACCCTTTACTGTTGCTTCCCTATGGTGCTTGCTTGTTCGTGTTGAATGGCTTAGTAGTCGTTTGCCTCTGTCCGTGTTGAAGAAGGTGAAGATAGAGCAAGAGATGGAAAAGGGAAAGAAGGAAAGCATAGAAAACAAGAAAAACTGTACTTGGAGACACCCCTTCCCCCCCCAGGCCGCCCTCCCTCCCCTCCCCCCACCCCCCCAAATGATTGCAATACGAGTGTACGACAGCAAAGTTCCCTCCCCCCCTAGGGTTTGTGGTGAGCTAAGTCCAAGCCTTCTTTAAAGGTGTCACTTCTATGGTTCAGGTTGTGGCTGTTAGAGGTTCCCCCCGTCCCAGTGACCCCTCACGGCATTAAAAACGGGGAACTCACTTAAACATAAAAGATATGATCCTGCTGCGCAATCGTTTCCTCTGGGCGCGGACCGGCGCGGTGCGTATGTATGATTGAGGTAGTTGTTGTATCTTGAGGTAGTTCAGTTAGTTTAGTCTGTACGTATACCATATGCTGGGAAGCCTTATATCTGCCATTTAGTGAAGCATCAAACTCCAGGTTTGGTGGTCTCCTGTCGAAGGTCTCAGTTGTCCTCAGCGCCTCCAGCTCCCGTGTTGTCTGACGATGTTCTCTTTTTTGCCGCTCCTGGGCTTCGGGCCTCTATATCTTCTGGTGCTGGTCCCTGGAGGTACCTTTTCAATTCGCTAGGCTCATCGAAAACCAGTGTTCGCCATTTGTCTGTGATTCTAAGTCTTGCTGGCCCCGCGAAGCTGAAGGTGATATTATCTTTCTGCATTCTTTCCCTTAGCGCTAGGAATCCCTTCCTAGTCTCCACTGTTTGCCTTGAGAAGTCTTGCGTAATTATTATTTTGTTGCCGTTCCATTTTAGATTCGGGTATTTCCGTGCTACTGCAAAGATCGCCTCAGTTTGGTTTGATCTCAGGGGCTTGCAGATGATTGGCCGTGGGCCGCAACCTTGTGGCGGTTTAACTGCTGGCACTCTGTACGCCTTGTCTACTTCAAACTGTCTGTCAAATTTGATTCCTGTTAGTAGTGGTATTAGCTCTTCTATGAGGGCTGTGCAGGAGCCAGGTTTGTCTTCTTCCCCTTCAGGAATCCCAAGAAATCTTATGTTCCCTCTTCTGCTGCGGTCGTCCTGATCCGTTAGCTGTTTCTGGAGGGTGCTGGAGACCTTGGAGATAGATTGCAGGGACTTATTCGATTGGGCATTATCATCCTCTATGTCGATGATACGCTTCTCCGCAGCGTCTATCCTGCTGTTCGTTTTGTGCTGATCCGCCCTCATGGCTGCGAGATCTAGTTGCATGTTATCAATTGTCTGTTTAGTTGATTTGGCCAGGTCGTTACCTTCATTAATTTTTTTTGAGGATCATGTCTAGAGTTATCTCATTCCTTTGCTTTAGTGGTGAGTCTGGTGAGTCCTTTTTGTATTTCTTAATCTCACTGGATAGTTTGCCCTCATGTCCTGCCATCGTTGCGAAGCCTCTTCTGGCTAGGTAGCTGTCTAGTCTGCCGTCTTTCTGCTGTGTGTCTAAGGGCTTGGTTGGGTCTCGTTTTGATTCTGGCTGTCCCCTTCCTGTGACCTGGCGGTCTAGTCTGTACCTGCTTGGCTCCCGGATGGACATTGTTCTGGTCTTTGCTCCTGCCAGCTCCGCACTTGTGTCGCTACTGTCTGCTACTATGCCCTCTTGTCCTCTGGTCAGCTCTGGTAAGCTTTGTGAGGTTTATCTGCCAGGCCTTGCCGCTTCTCCCTATATATTTGTTGAGTTTCAGTGTCTGCTCGGGTGAGGTACCACATCTTCTTAGTTTCCCCCTCTTACTATGTCAGTACATGGGCTTTTAAGCTTGAATCCTGCTTGTGGGCGTGCGGGTTGTGCTCTTCCTCTGTTGCTACTTTTGTCAGCACAGGCAGCCTTGAACCGCTAGTGGCAGTATTTAGTTAATAAACCGGTGCTGAGGTCGCTGCCTACAGTGCCTGGTATGTAGATCGCGCTATTTGGCAGGCAGGCGGTCTTCTCTGGCTTGCCTGCAGTGATCGTTTTCGCCTACATCGGCCACTTCTGTCGGCGCAGCTTCGCTTAGGCGGCGGCACTTGTGATTTCCCCTGTGCAGCTTGTGTCTCTGCTCAGGTCGGGGTTCTTGCCGCAAATAAGTCTCGGTTGCTTGTGGAGGCCTGGCTTGTTTATGGCCTGATCAGCTTGTGCCTCCTTTTGCTGCTGCTCTTATTGGGCTGCTTTCGACAAGCTTGATGCCTTCCCCTCCAAAGGGGCGCTTCGGCACTTACAGGCACTAACAGATTTGCGGTGTGGTAGTGCTTGGGCGGGATTATCTGAGCCTCTAGCCGCTGCCACTGTCGTCAGCCGCAGTCCAGTTTAGGGACAAGATGACGGCTCCCATCGATGCGCCTTCAGTTTCGTTTTCATTTTTTGCGGTGCTGCGCCTGATGTCCCAATCGGTGACGGCTCCCCTCCGTTGGTCCTGAGAACCCTGGTCACGCTACTTGTGCTCCTCGTCTCTTCTGCGGCACCAGTGGTCACTCGGCGGTCCCCTACCCCTTTCACGGCATTGTTTGTCTGCGAGATTGGGGTGTGGTTATGTTAGAGAAAATAGCGGCCCCCATCAGCGCGCTTTCAGTTTCGGATCAGTTTTGTTCTTGCATACAGCGTTACTGCAGAGCCGCCACCTTCCTTATCACCCTTTTGGCACTTGCTTGGCAGTTACTTAGTCATTTGTCATACTCAGTGGGCTTGTGTTTAGACTACGCTTCTGCCAGCGTCTCCGTGCCTCCAGCATCTCCGTGCCTCCAACCCCTTTCACGCCGATCTCCTGGTTTTATGTGGGCGCCATTTTGCTGGGTCTTTGCCCGCTCTCTCTCTGTGAGATAAAATGCTGGTAAACTCTTTCAATGTCTTTGCTGGGGTGGACACCGTGCTCTCAGCTTGTGCCCCAGATGTTCCGACAACCTTGTTTTCTCTTCAGGTTCTGGACGATGCTTGTTTCCCCGTTAAATTTGCCGTTGCTCCCCTCAGGGTTGCGGAGGTATTGCGGAGGTTGCGCCCATCCTCATTGCCGTCCAAGCCACGCCCCGTTTCCAGCATAATTCTGACCCAGGTATTGGAGTATAGGTTTTGATTACTCTTAGGAGTGCAAGGTGGTTTTGATCAATCTCTTAGTTTAATCCAGAGCCTGTTTAAGTTGTTGAAATCGAAGGCAGCTTTCTAATCAATATAGCAAAGGCAGAGGGTCAGTTTGGTGCCTCTAGAGGATTCAAAGAGTAGGGATAGCACCAGAATGTTAGTTGTGGGCCAGTTTATTTCTGTTAACCCCGTTTGATTGGTCTGGAAGATAGAGTTTGTGTTGACCCAGTCGAAAAGCTGCTCTAATAGGTTACCTGCGTAAAACTTCACCTCATTGTCAATAAGGAATATTATCTGTAGTTCTCAGCCTCTGATTTGTCACCTCTCTTGAAAATGAGTGATATAACAGACCCTTTCCAGGATGCTGATATGGTGGCTCTTGCTAAAGTATGGTTGAATAGTGGGACCATATGCCCTGCACATTTTCCAGGATTGGTCTTGTAGATGGCTTGAGGGATTTTGTTCAGGCCTTAAGCTACTGTGGTTCTGCCTTTGATTATCTGCTGCTGGATTACAGCTTTGTTTCTGTTTTGCACATCAGCTGTGTAACTGTGTGGGGCTGCTGATATGCAATGCCCCCCAGCTGTACTCTCCTCTGTATGTTCCAAAAAGTCAGCTGAGCTGATGTTTTTATTGAAATGTGCAGGGAGGAAGATGGCCAAGACAGGTAGGATTCTGGGTGTAACTGTGGTGTGCTTTATATGGCTCTGACTCTTTGCCAAAATGCATTATATTTATGATGCTTGATGACTCAGATGAGTCTAGCCCAGGAGGTTTCTGTGTTTTTTCTTTGCTCACTCCAGAATGCCCTTTTTTACTCCCACTTCTTAAGCTTTAAATCAGCTCTGAGGGTTTGATCGTGTGGAGACCGCAGCAATTCTGCCAGGGTTTTGTTAATGTCCGTCTTCAGTGATTTAGTTTCTCTGTTCCTACTCTGGGTTTGTTCTGGCAGGCTGTGGCTAATTGTACTGAGGGCTGTAGTTGGTTTTAATTTACGACATGTTATTTGGAGAAGGAGTCTATGGAGGCTTCCCAGTGATCTTTTGTGGAGCTCCTGTTGCTCCAAGTCTGTTTTAGATGATTTTTGGCTTTCTGTTCCAGTGATTCATTAAGCTGGCAGAGTAAGTTGAAGCAACTGTATCTGCGCTGCAACAGTTTTCAGTTACACCAATAGCAGGTTCTAGCTCCTGTTTAATTTGTAAATATGTGACTGGGGTTGAGTATCTGAAATATTTCAGCACTCCGTCCAACATCTCCTTGTGTTTGCTAAGGAGTCAACTTTACCATCAATTCAAGCCACATGCATTGCCAGGGTCTTCTGTAGCTCTATTTGTGGTAGTCTATGGTGTCAGCCATTCCTTGAATACTTTTTTACATAGAGGGCCTGGTTCCTTTATCTGGGGGATTGTGTACTTCTGCAGCTTCCCTTGATTGAGGCGATTTGGGAGGGATTGGGTTTTCCCTGGTATAGCTTTGTGGTTACCTTCAGTGGAGTAAGAGGCTGGCATCTCATCTCACTCTTCCGGAGTTAAGTAGGAGAGTTCTATAGGCTCTGTGGCCTCCTGGGGCATTGCCTGGATTCTGCCTTTTTTCTCTGTAGCTTTTCCTCTTGGGTTTATTGGCTCTGAGTTATTCTCTTCTTCTAACTGGGAGGGGACGGTCCTAGATGTCTGTGGAGTTGGTTGGTTTAATGCTGCTGGTACTGCTGAGTCCGGTAGACTATTGACTTGGCTTAGGGCTTAAAGTGTAGTGCTAGTCACCTCCACTGCTTTGATTGCAGTCCAATCACCCAGGCCATTTGGATTGAGGGTTAGGTTGATAATCTCCTTTGTACCAAGTCCCTGCTAACTAGACTTGCTGGAGTTACCTATCATACCTCATGCTTTGTCCATGTTGCTGTGATGGACCATGCGTGGAATCGTAAGATGGATGAGACACGAGGGCCATGTCCAAGGTCAGGAGATGAGAGGTGGTCTTTGTACGAATGACTATGGTTGGTGTAAGGGGGCCTGGTAGGCCTGTGCAGTTGGTTGTATTCAAGAAAATAGCTAGGCTTGCGTCCTTCAGAAATTTGTATTTTGAGGAGATTTTGGGTTGTTTGCTGGGATTTGCTGCTGAGCCATTGTCAGCAGTAGTGTGGGGGGGAGTAGGCTTTTTCCATTTGACCGCCTGCAGTGGAGTGCTTCTGGACGTCCCTGACCTCATAATACAGGTAGAGCTGATTGGTGTGTGTATTGTTGGAGCTGTTCCCGCTAGGATCCATCTCAGTAGAATGGACTGTGGTGGCCCAGGAGCTGGTAAGGGCTATTCTCCTGGTTACTATTCTTTTGGTGGATCTGGCTTTATACTCTCGGCCTGCTCCCCGTAGGTCTGCTGCTCCCAAGCCTATTATGGAGGCATATGGGAATGAAAGGAAAAGCAAAAATGTGGGGTAAAAGAAAGGGAGATCGGCATAGAGTAAGGAACAATGAATGCAATGAAAGTAAGTGGAGGCAAGAGAGAAAGGAAAGGAGATGTAAGGAAGGGGAAGAGGCAGGGAGCAGTGATCTGAACTTATTATGCAGTCAACGTTCATTCTTAGAAACCTGGATGCTTTAGTTTTGCATTTACATTATAAATAGAAGGCTATAATTATACAATACAAAGCAAAATAAGTAATGCATGAATCACAAATAGTTAATATGAGACAACATGAAATGTTGAAAAGAAGGGGGAGGTGAACAAAAGAGATGGAGATGGGGCATAGAGGGAGACAAAAGGAAGAGATTGTTCTAGAGTGTAGAGGCAGATGCTCGAGAAAGCAAAGCAGACAGATAAACAAATAATAACCGATAAGGGAATAGGGTATTAAAGTGTTAGGGAGAGAGGGCACAAGAACACCACACAGGCCATCCTGCATCCTGAGATTTGTAGTCAAGACTTGATAAGCTTTACCTGGAATAACGTGATGGCACTACCTCATTTAATGTCATTTCTTATGAGGTTGCCTTCTGGTTAAAGCGCAGGTGACATTTCACAATAGAAATGAAATTAAATGAAAACGGTTTTTGTAGAGTGCAGTAGCTACCCTGAGGTGTTCTAGCGCTATGGACAGAGCGTATGTGGACAGAAAGTAGCCGGGTCGAGAATTATTAGAAGAGGAAACTTTTCAGAAGTTTGCGGAAAGAGAGCAGGTTGGGCTCTGCTCGCAGGGGAAGGGGAAGTGAGTTCCACAGCTTGGCTGCATTGTAAGAAAAGGATCGTCCACCACATCTTGCTCTCTTGATCTTGGGAACGAGGGCCAGATTTGGTGAGGCTGATAGAAGCTGTCTTGAGGGCTGGTAGGGGGTGAGTAGTGATTGGCAGATGGCCGGGCCTTTTTTCCGGAAAGTCCTGTGAGCAATGCACATGGCTTTAAACTGGATTCGGTCCTTGACTGGGAGCCAGTGGAGCTCTTTTAGTCCAGAGATGATAGGGTGTCGTCGAGGAATTTGATGGAGGGTACAGCAGCACAATTTTGAATGATCTGGAGCCAGTGGATAGTGGATTGGGGGACTCCAGATACAGGCATTCCCATAGTCTAGACGAGACAAAATGAGGCCCTGGACCCTAATCTGTCTCGCCTGAAGAGGGAGCAGAGAGAGAATGTTGCATAGTGGCCTGAGTAGACCATAGCAGGAGGCAGATAGCACCACTGCTTGATGGTTGAAGCTAAGGGACTGGTCCAGCCAGATGTCCAAGCTTTTTACTGTATTTTTGGGGGGTGTTGGCGGGCCAAGACAGGCCATAGTAGGTTGGCTTTGAACAAGGGGGTGTGTCCCAAGAGCATTAGTTCAGTTTTTACCCCGTTAAATTTTAGGCAGTAGCGAGTCATCCAGTTGGTCACCTCCCCGCGACAGCCGCTCAGAATGGGTGATGAGGTGTTCGACTGGTTGAGAGAACCACCACTAGCTGAGTGTCGTCTGCATAGGTGACGATTTTTATGCCGCAGGGGCAGACGATCTCAGCTAGGGGGCTCATGTATATATTTAATAGCGTGGGGTTTAAGGAGGAGCCCTGAGGGACGGCGCATCTGAGCGGCAGATCAGGGTAGATGAAGTCGCCTACAAACACCTGAAGGGAGCGGTCCGCCAAAAAGGATTGGAACCAGGTGATAGCTGGTCCAGTGTCTCCTAGGTTGGTAAGTCGGGGAAGTAGAATGTCATGGTTTACAGTGTCGAACGTGGCACTTAGGTCGAGGAGAATAATTGCAGCGGAGCCTCCCTGGTCGAGAATTAGTCTCGCCTCCTCCGTTACTGCGAGGAGGGTGGTCTCGGTTCCATGCTTGGGGCAGAACCCTGTTTGAGAGGGATCGAGTAGGTAGTTAGTCTCCAGAAATTCGACCAGCGATGAGTTAATGTATTTCTCCAAGATCTTACTTAATCACGGTAGCAGGGAGATTGACCTATAGTTACTGGGGTTGTCGTGATCAAGATTGGGTTTCTTTAGAATGGCCTTGACCATTGCACGCTTCCATGGGGGGACAATGCCAGAGAAGATGGAGGAATTGAGCAGGTCGGGGATGACTAGCAGAATGTTCTCTATAGCCGGCAGCAGGGCTCGTGGGTGTGCTAGGTCAAGAGGGGAGCTGGATTTGACCTTGAGCATGATGGAGTTTAGAATGGTTAGATCCAGTGTAGGGAAAGAGTCCAGAGTGACTGTGAGTTGTCTTTCAAGACTAGTGGGGGTAGTGTCACATTGAGTGAGGGGGAAGGAGGTGTAAATTCTTTGTATTTTGTGGAGGAAGAAATCTGCTAGCTTGATGCAGTGTGGTTGTGTGTCCCTAGGGTTGGGAGGTTTCTGGGGAGTTTGAGCAGTGCTTTGGTGATTTGATAGATTTCCTTAGGGGAGGAGGCAGTTGCATTTATTTTATCCTCATGGTATTTTGTTTGGGATGCTTTGATTTCAGTTTTATATATTTTTATTGCTTCCCTATACCTGGTTTTACTGGAAGGGGAGTACTCAAGTCGCCACATTCTCTCTAGCTTTTTGAAGTTATGCTTGAGTTCCCGTAGTTTGGGGGTGTATTATGGTAAGGATGGGCTGCTACGTTTATTACGGGAACACTGTAGGGGGAGCACAGTGTTGTGTATCCAACTGTTGTATTCCTCGTTAGCTATGATGGGATTGAGTTTAATGGGAGGTCTGGAGGCTTTGAGGGTATGTAGTCAGAGTTCCAATGGGAGTTTAGGCCAGCTACGGTCCTTACGGGTGTTTGGGATAGTGGGAAGGTGAAGATTGGGGATAATCCAGGTGAGAGGGATGAGGAAATGGTTTCTCCAGGGGAGCAGGAGGGGGGTTCCTGCCATGAGTTGAGTGCAATTACTGAAGACTAGGTAGGTGACCTTTAACATGGGCGGGTTCTACTGATAGCTGATTGAGTTGTAAGGCTGCCAAACTCACGGTCAGTTCCCTAGCGCTATGGACAGAGGCATCGTCCAAATGTATGTTAAGGTCTCCTAGGACTGAGAAGTATGCTGGGGAGGATGCCAGGATAGCTATTGTGGGTGGTAGGGCATTGAGAAACTGTCCAAGGGCCCCAGGTAGGCGATAGATTAGGATACCGTAAAAAATAATGGTGGGGAAAAAATTGATTACGAAGGAGAGACTTTCGCAGTCGTGTACCTGATTAGGGAGGCAACGGCAATTAACAGCTCTTTCAAGATAATCGCTAGTCCTCTGGCTCTGCCAGTTTTGCGGGCCTCACAATTGATGTAGTATTCATGGGGTAGGGCTGGGATGATGTCGGGTCTGAGTCAGTATTAAGCCAGGTCTCAGTTAGAAACAGGACATGAGGTTTTAGTTCTTCAAGGAGTGGGGCGATTTCGGTGGAGTGTTTGATGAGTGATCTACAATTTAAGAGGTACAAGCTTCGCTGAATGGTGCTGGTGTGGGGGTCGGGTAGAGTGGTTTTATTGTGAAAGTGGAACCCGCAATGTGGGCATTCCATTAGTGCAGGTAGCTTGTCGTTGGTTTCTCCCTGAGACTATGGAGTACGAGGGTGCTTTATCTCCTGCCATTCAGGTGAGAGGGGGCCAGGTTAGTGGCCCCTGGACCTGGTCGGGCATGGACAGGCCTTTGGCGCGCCTTCAGCGTGACGGCAGCGAGCCCACTGGGTGTGTCTGCTGCGCATAGAAAATGGCATCTGCGTTATGTACCAGGGCTGGTCAGCTGCTGGTCAGCTGATTTGTATGGATTTGCCGGGAGGAGCAAGCTCTTCCTGTTAGTGACCTATATTTCCCTCCACTCAAGCCGATAATCGGTGGTGGACCAGGGAAATACACTAAATGCAGAGCGGTAAGTGCTGGTTTAAAAAAATACAATGTGCAAATTAAGGAGCCCTTTTCCAGGCACTCCGGAGATGAGTGGTGACCTGTGACCTTTAAACAGCACGGCGCGATTTAAAATAATAAGAATTTCTGAGAGGGGTTTAAAAACAGTGTGCAGGTTAAGGAGCCCTTTACCAGGTGCTCCAGCTCGGTGGAGAGGCATTGTTCTTATCACAGCGCGCGTCCCAATAGATCATGCTTATGCTAATTGGTAGTTTGAAACCCTGAAAAACTGTACCTATTTGGTCACAATGTTGGCAAGTATATGTTGCTATTTATTTTCCCCAAGGGGCGAATAAGGTGGTGCTTATGGGAGGGCTGTTAATATATGTCAAGAATATGGGTGCACAGTTGTTATACTCCATTGTGTAGAGTTGGTGAAAAATTGTTTTTGCTGTTGTTGTGCTTTTATGCTTTTATGTTTTTGAGCTGTATTAATGCCTCGAGCTATTGTGTGTTTTACGTTGTTTGTATTGCATTCTGTCTTTAATATTTTGTCATGTTGTGCCGTGTTGTTTGAAGTATTGGTATTTTGTCAAGAAGTGCTGCTATATTTCAAATTTCAAATGTATTTATTTGTGTGATTAATTAAAATATTTGCACAAATGTAGGCAAGTGTAAAACCTTAGAATATTACCTGCAAATGTATGCATCCTTAAAATCAATAAATTACTCAAGATGTTTTACAACAAAAGGGGTGCAAATGTTTGGGCCCAAAATGCAGGGAATTTAAAAAAAAATGCTTGTGGCTGAGCAATATTTTTTTTCCAGATGACTACTAATTTATTCTGTCATTACCAGCGAGCCAAATTCCTGCTCTTCCACATCTGCATCATCTGCATCATTCTCCTTTAGCCGTGGCTTATCACAGTTGGCACTAGCCTTTCCTAAATGAAATGGTCTGAAGCATACCATTCATTTTAATGTAAGTGTGCTCACGGCACCCAATAAAGTACATATGTGTGCACGTGAGTTGCAACTCATTTTAGCTTGGGGAAGCAAATTGTGCTCTTTTTTCATTACGGGGTCCAGTGGGCATAGAATGACACTAGCACTTGTTTGTGCAGTCTCTCACAAATCTTTCTTCACCTCTTGAGCATTATCTTGACACCTATTTACTTTTTCACAGTCATGGAAGTTACCAATGATGAAAACGTGAGCAAACAGGTGAGTGCCAACCAGCAGCTCCCTTGGTGATGCTTATCTAAGGTACTTTCTGACCTCTCACACACATATGTATCAAGCAAAATTGCGATCACAATTTTGCTTAGTGGTATGTATGAGGCAAATCTGCGTGCAAAATAAGGAATCGCAAAATTTGCGATTCCTTATTTTGTGATTGCATTTAAGGAATTGCACATTTTGCGATTCCTTAAATGCAATGTAAGAAGCACCAAAAAAGTGCAATATGGCCTTAAAGAATAGCAAATCACCACCAACTTCAAGTTGATGGTAATTTGCGATTTCTTTGAAAAATTCACTTTTTAGCATTTTTCAAAGTGCAATGTGAAGCACATACATGCCCTTAGGGCGTGTATGTGCACCACATGTGCACCCATGCTTATTTCAGGGGTGCAACGGGGTGTCCTTTTGACACCCTTGCACCCTTGAAATTGCATTCTCAATTTGCGATTCTCTAATTGCTAATTGCAAATTGAGAATGTCTTCCCATTCATTCCTATGGGCCTATAGGCCCATAGGAATGTATGGGGTGGCATTCCTTAAGTGCGGATCGCAATTTGAGATTCGCAATTAAGGAATATGTAGGATTGGCAAAATGTATTGCAAATACTACATACATAGCATTTTGCGATTCTCAAATAACAATTCATAAAAAAACGCTATTTGAGAATCGCAATTGAGGATTTTGAAACATATGGCCCATATTCTTGATTACTTTAACAAGACCGCTCACATTTTGGTAGTTTGACAAACAGTGAGACTTGTACACCTGGATCCGAATGTGATTGGCATTCTTAGGAAGCCAGTATCTGAGCAGGGATACTATTATACTGCTCTCTGGATCTTTGGACCTTGATGGGTGTTTTAAGTGCAATCAAATCTTCTATATATTGTGATTTAATAGAGTGGAGGGCGACCTGATAGTTTATTCCCTCTGCTGCTCCTTATTGTGTTTGACTCCCATTTCCTGGCCTGTTCATCTCTTCCTTCCAACTAAGCGTGGGCTGAAAATCCGTTCCGCTCGCGGAATTTGTGAATTTTTGGCAAATTTGCGGTTTGCGAATCACGTGAATTCGCAATTCCCCAACTTACGGATTTTTTTGCTTGGTCGCACTTCAAAAATACAATCTCGCCCACGTGGCGTTGACTTACCGTGATTCTGAGTTTGGCGAGTTGTTTTTCCTCCCGTTTTGCGTGCGCTGTGCCATTTTGGAACTAGCTGCGTGATCGCGTGAGAGTTTTCCACCGTGAATACATCATAGTGGCCCGCCATCTTGCACTGCCAGAGTTTGAGAACGCGACTACGTCATAAGGGACTGCGATCACGGATCGCGAGAGTAAACAATTGCAAACACGTAGATGCGACGCGCAGCTGACTTCCGGTGGGAGATTTGAACAGCTCGCTTACCCGAATTTGCAAAAATTGCAATTCTGCACAAGAAATCTACCGCAGGCAGCATAAACCTTCTGAAAATGATGATTTGGATCAGAATAACTCCTCAGATTGACATTTGGCTGCACTTTTTTGTCCAAGGAGTCCATTTTTGGGGGGGTGGGAGGAAGGAAGTGCCCCAGAGTCTCCAACTTCCTGTTCCTGTCCAGCAGGCTCCACCGAGTGCTTTGTCCATGTCCTGGTCACTTTTCATTTGGATCTGGAGCTGGAAGGATTACTTTTTGTGACTGCTGCTGGATTTGTATTTGAGGACTATTTGGTTTGGATCACTTTTGGATTACTTTTGGATTTGAGATTTTACAAGTAAGTTGGTGTTGTTTGTTTGGGGCATTGCAGTTGCTGCAACTACATTTTTTAAACTTAAAAAAATATATATTGTGGATAGGCACAGTATCCAGTAGGCCCAGGGTTAGTCATGGGTGCATGATACAACTGTTTCTGTGAGTTTTGTTGAACTTAAATATCATTTATGTCTTGGAATTGAATAGCTCACTGTTATATGTTGAATTTTTTTTTTGGGGTGTGTGTAAAGCCACACTAGCCAGAAGGCCCAGGGGTAGTCACTCAGTGGTGCATGGACCAAGTCTTTCTGTGGGGTCTCTTGAATTTAAATATCTATTAGGGCATGGATGTCATTGGATTGTGGTGATTTTTGCGTGTTTTCCGATTTTTTGGGATGTTGTTGGGGCCTGGCCATGTGGGTGGGGGCAATTTTGAGGCCTGGTCCAGGCAGGGCCTGGCCCTGTGGGTGGGGGTCAAGGGGCCATTTTGAAGCCAGGCAGTGTGCTTTGTGCCATAGGCCTGCACCCAGTCTACCTTCCTTTCATTCACCCATTATATGCCATGGGGTAGTCAGTGGTGCATGGACCAAGTCTTTCTGTGGTGGTGTCTTGAATTTAAACATCATTTAGGGCATGGATTGCAATGGATTGTGGTGATTTTTGTGTGTTTTTCGATTTTTTGGGGTGTTATTGGGGCCTGGCCATGTGGGTGGGGGCCATTTTGAGGCCTAGTCCAGGCAGGGCCTGGCCATGTGGGTGGGGGTCAAGGGGCCATTTTGAAGCCAGGCAGTGTGCTTTGTGCCATAGGCCTGCACCCAGTCTGCCTTCCTTTCTTTCTACCATTAAATGCCCTGGGGTAGTCAGTGGTGCATGGATCAAGTCTTTCTGTGGTGGTGTCTTGAATTTAAACATCATTTAGGGCATGAATGGCATTGGATTGTCGTGATTCTTGTGTGTTTTTCGATTTTTTTGGAGTGTTGTTGGGGCCTGGCCATGTGGGTGGAGGCCATTTTGAGGCCTGGTCCAGGCTGGGCCTGGCCATGTGGATGGGGGTCAAGGGGCCATTTTGAAGCCAGGCAGTGTGTTTGTGCCATAGGCCTGTACCCAGTCTGCCTTCCTTTCACCCGTTATGCCCAGGGGTAGTCAGTGGTGCATGGACCAAGTGTTTCTGTGGTGGTGTCTTGAATTTAAACATCATTTAGGGCATGGATGGCATTGGATTTTGGTGATTTTTGTGTGTTTTTCGATTTTTTGGGGTGTTGTTGGGGCCTGGCCATGTGGGTGGGGGCCATTTTGAGGCCTGGTCCAGGCAGGGTCTGGCCATGTGGGTGGGGGCCAAGGGGCCATTTTGAAGCCAGGCAGTGTGCTTTGTGCCATAGGCCTGCACCCAGTTTGTCCTTCCTTGCTTTCACCCATTATATGCCATGGGGTAGTCAGTGGTGCATGGACCAAGTCTTTCTTTGGTGGTGTCTTGAATTTAAACATCATTTAGGGCATGGATGGCATTGGATTGCGGTGATTTTTGTGCGTTTTTCGATTTTTTGGGTGTTGTTGGGGCCCGGCCATGTGGGTGGGGGCCATTTTGAGGCCTGGTCCAGACAGGGCCTGGCCATGTGGATGGGGGTCAAGGGGCCATTTTGAAGCCAGGCAGTGTGTTTGTGCCATAGGCCTGTACCCAGTCTGCCTTCCTTTCACCCGTTATGCCCAGGGGTAGTCAGTGGTGCATGGACCAAGTGTTTCTGTGGTGGTGTCTTGAATTTAAACATCATTTAGGGCATGGATTGCATTGGATTGTGGTGATGTTTGTGTTTTTTTTTATTTTTTGGGGTGTTGTTGGGGCCTGGCCATGTGGGTGGGGGCCATTTTGAGACCTGGTCCTGGCAGGGCCTGGCAATGTGGGTGGGGGTCAAGGGGCCATTTTGAAGCCAGGCAGTGTGCTTTGTGCCATAGGCATGCACCGAGTCTGCCTTCCTTTCACCCATTATGCCCATGGGTAGTCAGTGGTGCATGGACCAAGTCTTTCTGTGGTGGTGTCTTGAATTTTAACATCATTTAGGGCATGGATGGCATTGGATTGTGGTGATTTTTGTGCGTTTTTCGATTTTTTGGGGTGTTGTTGGGGCCCGGCCATGTGGGTGGGGGCCATTTTGAGGCCTGGTCCAGACAGGGCCTGGCCATGTGGGTGGGGGTAAAGGGGCCATTTTGAAGCCAGGCAGTGTGCTTTGTGCCATAGGCCTGCACCCAGTCTGCCGTCTTTCTTTCACCCATTATATGCCCAGGGGTAGTCAGTGGTGCATGGACCAAGTCTTTCTGTGGTGGTGTCTTGAATTTAAACATCATTTAGGGCATGGATGGCATTGGATTGTCGTGATTTTTGTGTGTTTTTTAATTTTTTGGGGGTGTTGTTGGGGCCTGGCCATGTGGGTGTGGGCCAATTTGAGGCATGGTCCAGGCAGGGCCTGGCCATGTGGGTGGGGGTCAAGGGGCCATTTTGAAGCCAGGCAGTGTGCTTTGTGCCATAGGCCTGCACCCAGTCTGACTTCCTTTCACCCATTATGCCCAGGGGTAGTCACTGGTGCATGGCCCAAGTATTTCTGTGGTGGTGTCTTGAATTTAAAAATCATTTAGGGAATGGATGGCATTGGATTGTGGTGATTTGTGTGTGTTTTTTGATTTTTTGGGGTGTTGTTGGGGCCTGGCCATTTGGGTGGGGTCCATTTTGAGTCCTGGTCCAGGCAGGGCCTGGCTATGTGGGTGGGGCTCAAGGGGCCATTGTGAAGCCAGGCAGTGTGCTTTGTGCCATAGGCCTGCATCAAATCTGCCTTTCTTTCTTTTACCCCTTTTATGCCCAGGGGTAGTCAGTGGTGCATGGACCAAGTCTTTCTGTGGTGGTGTCTTGAATTTAAACATCATTTAGGGCATGGATTGCATTGGATTGTGGTGATTTTTGTGTGTTTTTTGATTTTCTGGGTTGTTGTTGGGGCCTGGCCATGTGGATGGGGGCCATTTTGAGGCCTTGTCCAGGCAGGGCCGGGCCATGTGGGTGGGGGTCAAGGGGCCATTTTGAAGCCAGGCACTGTGCTTTGTGCCATAGGCCTCCTATCCTGTCTCCAGTTAATCAGAGTTAGATAGGACACTTGTAACCACGTTGCCAGGAGATCTGTTGAAAAACCCTCATAAACGCTGTGTATTCAAAAGCGGTTTATCTTGATTCTCCCCCCCACACTAGCGTTGTGGCATTTGTCATAGGGTTCGACTACGTGCACCATGCCAGCCTCACCCGAGGCAGTCTCTGGTGTAACGTGGCAGTCTCCAGAGATCTCCAATTATGAACCCACAAACAGGTTTTCAAAAATTAAAAATTAAAAAGTAGTTTCCATACAACACCCGTACTTTATTTTGTTGTCGGACAACTAATTAAGAAGAGATAGATGGGTATGCTATGTGGACCGGGTAAATGAGTCTCAAGCATATCACTTTTTATTCACATACGTCGACATGTTTCAGCTCGCTTGGCCCTTAGGTCTATGGAGCCTTCGTCAGGACAGAAAACAAATAACATAAAGTATTAAAAATACTTACACAATTTGTGTAGTATTGAGCGGGTTTCTAACATTTTAGTCTTACCCACTATGGTTCGATTATTTCCACCTGAAACAAGAAAGAATAATTGTGGGGTGGCTTCATTTAATCGTGGCAAGTGCATATGTAATTTACATGCATAGTATACATTCACATACTACTCTAGGAGGTACTCATGGCGAATTAAAAGATAAAGCGATACTTCATGGGTGTAGATATCTAATGTAGCTTCTTATTTACGTTCTGGACTCCTATCCTGTCTGCCTTCCTGTCACCCATTATGCCCAGGGGTAGTCAGTGGTGCATGGGCGAAGTCATTCTGTGGGGTGTCTTGAATTTAAACATCATTTAGGGCATGGACGGCATTGGATTGTGGTGATTTTTGTGTGTTTTTCGATTTTTTGGGGTGTTGTTGGGGCCTGGCCATGTGGGTGGGGGCCATTTTGAGGCCTGGTCCAGGCAGGGCCTGGCCATGTGGGTGGGGGTCAAGGGGCCATTTTGAAGCCAGGCAGTGTGCTTTGTGCCATAGGCCTGCACCCAGTCAGCCTTCCTTTCTTTCACCCATTATATGCCCAGGGGTAATCAGTGGTGCATGGACCAAGTCTTTCTGTGGTGGTGTCTTGAATTTAAACATCATTTAGGGCATGGATGGCATTGTATTGTGGTGATTTGTGTGCGTTTTTCGATTTTTTGGGGTGTTGTTGGGGCCTGGCCATGTGGGTGGGGGCCATTTTGAGGCCTGGTCCAGACAGGGCCTGGCCATGTGGGTGGGGGTAAAGGGGCCATTTTGTAGCCAGGCAGTGTGCTTTGTGCCATAGGCCTGCACCCAGTCTGCCGTCCTTTCTTTCACCCATTATATGCCCAGGGGTAGTCAGTGGTGCATGGACCAAGTCTTTCTGTGGTGGTGTCTTGAATTTAAACATCATTTAGGGCATGGATGGCATTGGATTGTCGTGATTTTTGTGTTTTTTAATTTTTTTGGGGTGTTGTTGGGCCTGGCCATGTGGGTGTGGGCCATTTTGAGGCATGGTCCAGGCAGGGCCTGGCCATGTGGGTGGGGGTCAAGGGGCCATTTTGAAGCCAGGCAGTGTGCTTTGTGCCATAGGCCTGCACCCAGTCTGACTTCCTTTCACCCATTATGCCCAGGGGTAGTCACTGGTGCATGGCCCAAGTATTTCTGTGGTGGTGTCTTGAATTTAAACATCATTTAGGGAATGGATGGCATTGGATGGTGGTGATTTTTGTGTGTTTTTTGATTTTTTGGGGTGTTGTTGGGGCCTGGCCATTTGGGTGGGGTCCATTTTGAGTCCTGGTCCAGGCAGGGCCTGGCTATGTGGGTGGGGCTCAAGGGGCCATTGTGAAGCCAGGCAGTGTGCTTTGTGCCATAGGCCTGCATCAAGTCTGCCTTTCTTTCTTTCACCCCTTTTATGCCCAGGGGTAGTCAGTGGTGCATGGACCAAGTCTTTCTGTGGTGGTGTCTTGAATTTAAACATCATTTAGGGCATGGATTGCATTGGATTTTGGTGATTTTTGTGTGTTTTTTGATTTTCTGGGTTGTTGTTGGGGCCTGGCCATGTGGATGGGGGCCATTTTGAGGCCTTGTCCAGGCAGGGCCGGGCCATGTGGGTGGGGGTCAAGGGGCCATTTTGAAGCCAGGCACTGTGCTTTGTGCCATAGGCCTCCTATCCTGTCTCCAGTTAATCAGAGTTAGATAGGACACTTGTAACCACGTTGCCAGGAGATCTGTTGAAAAACCCTCATAAACGCTGTGTATTCAAAAGCGGTTTATCTTGATTCACCCCCCCACACTAGCGTTGTGGCATTTGTCATATGGTTCGACAACGTGCACCATGCCAGCCTCACCCGAGGCAGTCTCTGGTGTAACGTGGCAGTCTCCAGAGATCTCCAATTATGAACCCACAAACAGGTTTTCAAAAATTAAAAATTAAAAAGTAGTTTCCATACAACACCCGTACTTTATTTTGTTGTCGGACAACTAATTAAGAAGAGATAGATGGGTATGCTATGTGGACCGGGTAAATGAGTCTCAAGCATATCACTTTTTATTCACATACGTCGACATGTTTCAGCTCGCTTGGCCCTTAGGTCTATGGAGCCTTCGTCAGGACAGAAAACAAATAACATAAAGTATTAAAAATACTTACACAATTTGTGTAGTATTGAGCGGGTTTCTAACATTTTAGTCTTACCCACTATTGTTCGATTATTTCCACCTGAAACAAGAAAGAATAATTGTGGGGTGGCTTCATTTAATCGTGGCAAGTGCATATGTAATTTACATGCATAGTATACATTCACATACTACTCTAGGAGGTACTCATGGCGAATTAAAAGATAAAGCGATACTTCATGGGTGTAGATATCTAATGTAGCTTCTTATTTACGTTCTGGACTCCTATCCTGTCTGCCTCCCTTTCACCCATTATGCCCAGGGGTAGTCAGTGGTGCATGGACGAAGTCATTCTGTGGGGTGTCTTGAATTTAAACATCATTTAGGGCATGGACGGCATTGGATTGTGGTGATTTTTGTGTGTTTTTTGATTTTTTGGTGTGTTGTTGGGGCCTGTCTATGTGGGTGGGGGCTATTTTGAGGCCTTGTCCAGGCAGGGCCTGGACATGTGGGTGGGGGTCAAGGGGCCATTTTGAAGCCAGGCAGTGTGCTTTGTGCCATAGGCCTGCACCCAGTCTGCGGTCCTTTCTTTCACCCATTATATGCCCTGGGGTAATCAGTGGTGCATGGACCAAGTCTTTCTGTGGTGGTGTCTTGAATTTAAACATCATTTAGGGCATGGATGGCATTGTATTGTGGTGATTTGTGTGCGTTTTTCGATTTTTTGGGGTGTTGTTGGGGCCTGGCCATGTGGGTGGGGGCCATTTTGAGGCCTGGTCCAGACAGGGCCTGGCCATGTGGGTGGGGGTAAAGGGGCCATTTAAAAGCCAGGCAGTGTGCTTTGTGCCATAGGCCTGCACCCAGTCTGCCGTCCTTTCTTTCACCCATTATATGCCCAGGGGTAGTCAGTGGTGCATGGACCAAGTCTTTCTGTGGCGGTGTCTTGAATTTAAACATCATTTAGGGCATGGATGACATTGGATTGTCGTGATTTTTGTGTGTTTTTTAATTTTTTTGGGGTGTTGTTGGGGCCTGGCCATGTGGGTTGGGGTCATTTTGAGGCCTGGTCCAGGCAGGGCCTGGCCATGTTGGTGGGGGTCAAGGGGCCATTTTGAAGCCAGGCAGTGTGCTTTGTGCCATAGGCCTGCACCCAGTCTGCCTTCCTTTCTTTCACCCATTATATGCCCAGGGGTAGTCAGTGATGCATGGACCAAGTCTTTCCGTGGTGGTGTCTTGAATTTAAACATCATTTAGGGCATGGATGACATTGGATTGTGGTGATTTTGGTGTGTTTTTTGATTTTTTGGGGTGTTGTTGGGGCCTGGCCATGTGGGTGGGGGCCATTTTGAAGCCTGGTCCAGGCAGGGCCTGGCCATGTGGATGGGGGTCAAGGGGCCATTTTGAAGCCAGGCAGTGTGCTTTGTGCCATAGGCCTGCACCCAGTCTGCCTCCTTACATCCATTATGCTCAGTGGTGCTCAGTGGTGCATGAAACAAGCAACTCTCTCTGTGTGGTCTCTCTTCTATTAATGTAAACATCCATTTTTGATTAGAAATAATTGTAATTTTTATTTTTGGTCTTTCTGTTTTTGGGAGTGTTGTAATAATAATAAATGCCTAGTTGCGAATATTAATTGAAGCACGACATATGCAACATTTCTTTAACTGTTGTTCCTCTGGCTTCCTTTGTTTATAGGTGCACAAAGTAGAGAACAACGAATCATCCTCATCGTTCATCATCAGTGCCTGGAAGAAGTCGTGCTGCGGTATGTGCAGCACAACATCACGTTACGGCATGTGTGGCCACAGACAACTCTGCAACTCGTGCAACTGAGGATGGGCTCAAAGAAAGGTGGCCGTAGCTCCTCTACCAAGAAAGTTGCCAGTGCCACTGCCAGTAAGGAGCAGAAGAAGCAAGTGGTGCCACCTACCAAGGAGACTGGTGTACCCACAGACACTTTTTTTGGGGAAAAAAAACTACGCCTGCAGCAGCGGTGTCCGCCGGGGACCAGGCTGGGAGCAGCACCTCAGCTTCATTGGTCTCAGTGCCACCACACCAAGTTAGGCCCAAGGCCATGGGTGCCGCAGAGGCAGGCACTTTAATTTTTCAATCACCATCGACCAGTGATGTTGGCGTTGACACATCGCAAGAAAGTTGCATCTAATCAATTCAGGGTGTAACTCATCTGACGAGTGTTCAACCGCAGTCGCAACGACAACCACAGGTGCAACAAGGAGAGGTGCAAGGAGAGGCGCAAGGAGAGGCGCAAGGAGAGGCGCAAGGAGAGGCGCAAGGAGAGGCTCAAGTAGAGGCACAAGGAGAGGCGCAAGGAGAGGCGCAAGGAGTTGCGCAAGGAGTGCCGCAAGGAGAGGCGCATGGAGAGGCGCAAATAGAGGCGCAACTGCCCACAATGCTTGTTCCTCCAGAAGTAGGGGCACATCAGGAAATCGAGATTCAAGCTGAAGTATCATCCGAGCAAGCCACTCCTCCTGAAGAACCATTGTCTTCCAGATCCCCAGCAAAAAAAAGGTCAAGGAGGGCTAGTACAAGTTTTGCAAGCCCCCCTTCCTTCTGATGATCTAGATCAAGATTGGAACCTACCATCTGAGAGGGAGGCAAGCCATGAGCCCACAAAGGTAGCTATGCCTAAAAGGAAGGTTCCCGCAAGGCTTCCACTTATTGGTGATGAAGACGAACAAGAAGTAGAAGTGGTGTATTCTGCTGATGATGAACAGTCTGACGATGATGACCCAGTCATCACAATCGTCACTCGAGCCCCAGTGGGCATGCAGCAGACAGACATTTTTACCCTTTCCCGAATAGCTGCTGAGCGGGATGTGGGCGGCGTGGCAGTGGTACCACCACTAACACAGGTAACCACTACACCAACACGGCCTACAGCTGCCATATTTTCTCTTCAGAAGGGCCGGCAGGCACCTCCATCCAGCTCGACCTCAGTTACCTCAAGTAGTGGTGCTGTAACTGTAAGTGCACAACAGGGTCAAATTCGGCCACGCCCATCCTCCACTTCACCTGGCATTGAAAGTAGCACCACCACCACCACCACCAGAAATCTCAACTCCCCAATTTGGAACTTCTTTAGTATTAGCAAAAAGGCGGAAAACCTAATTGTTTGTTCGATTTGTAAAACTGTAGTTAGTTGGGGTAAGCTTGGTACCAACTATGGTACCGGAGGCCAGAGAGGTCATCTTACTATCATTTGGGAGGCGCACATGAGGAAAATCCGGGAAACCACATGTAAAACAAAGCGAAATGTATCCATTCATATTGCATCTGATGATGACGAAGGGCTGATCGTGCAGGGGGAGGTGAAGAAGCGACCAACATTTTTCTGGTACAGACAGTACCCCTGGCAGCAGCACTGCAGTGGTAGAGCCCACACCCTCTACCCCAGCAACATCTATGAGGTACACTAAGAGTCTGGGAGAGACACCAATGCGAAAAAGTACCTCAATGAGCCTAACTGGGTTGAAGAAGTCTGGATCATCATCATCACATATGAAAACGGTCTAGACCACCATTAAAAGCATGTTTTGGTTGGAGGCGCTATTTGAACGCAACCTCCCAACGGCTTGTCTTTATAATGCAATGCTGGCTAAAATGTAAGCGCTGGACGTTCTCCCTTTTTCTTTCATGGAGGGGGTGGGTTTTCTAGGAATTGTGACAACAGTCTGCCCTAAATGGAAGGTTCCTAACCGGTCCTATTTTGCCAGAGTTGCGGTTCCAGCACTACATCAAGATGTGCTGGAGGTGATTGGGGCAAATTTGCAGAAGAGTGCTGTTCACACTATCCACCTGACAACAGACATGTGGACCAGCTGCCAAGCCCTTGATTACATGTGCATCACTGCACACTGGGCCTCTTTTGCAGGGGTTAGAGACAAGTTATTTGCAGGTGTTGACAGTGACACCGTTTTTCAAGCTAGTCGGAAACATGTAACAGTAGCCATTTTTGCCATGGAGAAATCTCCTACTGCAGTAAACATTTTGGAGGAGTTTAACAGTAAGGTCTTTGAATGGCTGCATCCAAGAAACCGCATGATTGGTTATGTTTCCACGGATAATGGCAGTAATATAGTTGGGGCCATGAATGATGGTGGCTATTTCAGAGTGCCATGTTTGACGCACAGTATTAACATTGTTGTTCAAGATTTCTTGAAAAAAGAAAACAAAGTCAGCAAGTTACTGACCACCTACCAAAGAATTTGCACACATTTCATCCATTCTTTTAAGACCCAGGAGTGTCTGAGGAACATTCAACGTGACCGTAGAGTGCCAGTCGGAGGACTCATCCAGGAGGTGTTAACACGTTGGAACTCAACCTTCTACATGCTTGAGCGTCTGTCTGAGCAGGGCTTGGTAATCAATGAGTATGTCTTTGCACTGGGTTCTACTATGAAAGACATGAGGCTAGAGTTGGACGAATGGGACCTAGTTAAATGCCTGACAGGCATGCTTCGTCCTTTTGAGGTCTTCACGCGTGAAGTCAGCAGGGAGGACAGTACTTTGGGCAAAGCTATCCCATTGTTGCGCATGCTGGAACACCAACTGAAGGCCGTGCCTTCAACGTTCAAAGGTGATACTGACAAGCAAGACGCATATCAGTTGGCTGTAAGCTTATTAACCTGCCTAGTTGACAATGAAAAGCTTAAATAAATACATACCATCATCAACATCAAAAATCTTTATTTCGGCAACAAGTGCCATAAAAGATACAGGTACATAATTACAATACAATAAAATTAAAAATGTTAAAATGTAGAGTATAATAAAACATGGAACATATAAAATCATTAGACGGGAATAGAAATAGAACCCAACTATTAACGTACAAACATTATCAATGTTATAAAATTATATGTTACCAAATGTCACACATCTCCAGCTAAAAAATGTCTTCTCTTGTCCCAAAAAATCCCCAAGTATTTAGCTAAAGCAAAAACTATATGCCCAGACAAATCGGTCTTCAGGACCCTATAAGCATTCAAGCAGTGGGAGAACCCTAGGTGTTAACACACTGGGACAATCCATTTCCTCCTCTCCTGCGCGTATGCTTTGCAAAAAAACAGTATATGCAAATCAGTTTCCTGTTCAGATTTGCAGGCTGGGCAATGTGTCGGGGAAGATTCAGCCCATTTACAGGTATAGGCCCGTATTGGCAAACTGCCATACCTCCATTGGAGGTACAATTTCCTGATAGTAGTTGGATAAATAGCATCTAGAGCAGTTTCAAACCTGTAAATGTCCTTAATATTTAAGAATGATGTCATGTAAATACATACAGAACAACATTACATTTGTGCCACTATTCTGGATCCACGGTACAAAAAGGCAGTGGCCAGCAAAGCATTCATTCCTTTTAATCAAGCAGATGTTTCAAAGTACAAACATTGGCTAGCTCTGTCAGCCACTCGGTTCGAAAAAGAGCGGCAGGAAATTGAAGGAACCACCACAAGTACTACTGAATCAGCAGGCCATCAGGCGTCAAGGTTCACTTTTGTGGCCGAAGGCAGTCACTTTCCCTCACAGCCGTTACTGACCCCAGCAACCGTATCATCATCCTCACCTACACCAAGCCCAGCCATAATATTGTCGGAATCGGATTGGATAACTCATCAAGGGTTTGCTCGTTCCAGTGTTGATGCAAAGGCCTCAGATGGTACGCAAAGTTCAGCACGCCTGGATGACCTTGAGTGGATGGTGCAGGCCTATCTGGATGACCCAACAGAGGTCTACATTGATCCCAACCCATTGCTGTAGTGGTATGGGAAAAGGGGTCAATGGCCACTGATCACCAACCTGGCTCTAAATTATTTGTCTTGCCCACTCGCAAGCGTGTCTTCTGAACGAGTTTTCAGTGCTGCTGGTGCCATAGTAACTTCAAAAAGGACCCGGCTCTCGCCCAAAAATGTGGAGAGGTTCACAATGATCAAGATGAATCAGCACTTCATACCGCCAGATTACAAAATACGTGAATCCACGCAGGAAGAAGAGGACACCGACTTAGGTGATGGAAGTTCTTCTCTGTTAGCTGACCTACTCCCGTCTCAATTCACAGAGTTTGAGGACAAGCTCTACTTCCCTGACACCTAGGCCTGAAACTGACTTCCTTTTTTTTTATTCCTGACTCCTTATTCACTTTTACTCCTGTGTGTCTTTCTTTGTTTTGCAACTTTTACCACAACAAACTCTAATCACAACAAATCCATCAGCAGCACTGTCTTCGTCTTATTTCCCTATTGAAGGTGCCGCTGTCTGCAATCCTGAAGTTCACAAGTTCACAACTCAGTCATGCTCCTCTATTCTCCTCCTCCAGACTCCCTCAGTCCATTTCCCTCAAGGCAGATGGCTGGATTACGCAGAATGAAGAAACTGTCGCTTCGTAAAAGAGTCCCCTCAAAAGAAGTGGGACTGGAATTACTGACTATATGCTGATTGCTGACAGTTACTTCTGAAATTGACATGAGAGGCTGCCCTGTGGGCATTCACTTTAAGAACAGGATGCGGACAAAAAGTTGAACAGGTAATGAATAATGATATGGCATGCAGTGGACAGCACTGGCTGTCTGGCTCTGCTGAAAGTAATTGCTGTTTGTTTGTTGTGCATGAAAAGAATCATCATATGTCTTCTGTTATTATTTAATCTTTTACACACTAAATGTAACACAGGTCTACTCTGTTTTTTTTACCTTGTTTAATTAAAATTCTACTTCTACTGCAGGGGCCACTACGTTGCATTTTTTATTATGCAAAATGTCCTTGGACTCACTGTGTGTGTAGACTGCGACTACATGAACAACATTGATTTTGCCAATATACCATGATGATGATGAGTAGTCTTGATGATCAAAGTTACATAATATCTTTTTTCTTTACAGTCAATCACTGGGATGGATGGATCATCATCGTCGGTTTACAGAAGAACTATGGCCATTTCGTGAGTGGCAAACAGGTAAACCAGTCAACAACAACTACAGCAGAACTACATGTCTGTCTAGTCGTGGTATGGAGTGGTCGAGCCAGTGTAGTGTTATTATGCCAGAGTCCAGACAGCAGTTCATGTAAAATTGCGACTATGTGGCTTGCAGCATACAATTAGACATTCTATGTCTGTCTGTGTCAAAGAGGTATGCTACATCAGGTTGCTTCACTCAGTGGTGCCTGCTTTGAACGTCTGCATGGCACTGGCCTGCTGTGCGGCTTACTATCCTTGAAAAGGAGACTCAGAGTACGCACTTTAGAAATGATGCTTGTATGTAATACTGTCGCCTCTGAAACTGAAAGTGTTATTTTTGCACTACACACCATACCTCATATTTTTTTCTCCGTGGTGTTTTTAATATCACTTCCAGTTTTTCCATCAACAATTACAGGCCGGCTTTTACCTTGTGCGATGGGAAAAATTATTAACTCAGGCTTACCATTAGCGATCCACGATTCCGCATCCGCCAGGCAGGCAGTGGACAGTGTGTCTGGTCACCAAGATTGATCGACGGAGCGTCAGATGGAATCGAGGAGTACCGCGAATAAGAGGAATGGCTGGATGCATGCAACTTCCCAAATTGAACAGGACAACTACAACATACAGTTACAGTATCCTCTTCACTTCTCCTTATCTTTCAAATAATGTTATTGTTGTGAACTTCTATGAGTGTGACTCTGTGCGTTTGTTTGCTCTCTGCTTCAAATTCACCCCTCCAGCTATTTGATAAGTTTCTTTGCTATTTTTAAAACTAATTTAATGTACTAATAAGTGTTTATTCTCTCTGAGGGCAGATAGGCAAGTGAAATTGCGTAATTACTGCAGCCCTGTACTGTCACATTGTTTCTTCATAGTTAGTAAGTTGTAGTAAGTACTACTTTTAAGTAACCTAACCGTCCATTTAGCAAACAACTTCATGCATGCAGTAGTGCATGCACTTCCTTTATGTCCCTAAAAGATTTATGGATATCTTCGTATCCAAAGATTTGTTTTTCTTCATTTGTTGTTTGTCCATGTTATGTTTTTTTTCCTCTCTCCACAAAACTTTGCCAAAAACCCCCATTCCCATCCCATTTCCAAACCCTAACCCTCTTCCCCTAGGCTGTGTGGTTTCCATTGAGGTGTGACTAAATGACAACAATAATTCCACACACTTGCTGGGGAGGATAAGGTACAAGCAACCTCCTCAAATCAATTTAAGGCAGCTAGATGAATCCTAGGATATTGTAATTCTGCTTAAGAAAACACCAATGAGTATTTTCAAATCAAATCTGAATTTCATGCCCACCATCGATTGGATCCATCGTCAACAGCATCCTCCTACACATAAAGAAAGGTTACGCTGCTGTGTCACTATTCTTGTTGTAGCCATAATCATCCATGCACATATTTTTTTCCCATACTTATCTTCACCATTGCTTAGGCTACAAATATACTGTTCCTTCTAATACTCCTCTCAGGCCACTCAATGTCTCATTTCCTTTTTTTTCATATGCTGCTACTGCTAGTGTGGTACCACTCCTACTACTGCTGCAACAATGGAGTTTCTGTTCTGGATGGATTTCATGGGCAACCGTAATCGCCATTTGCCATACAGCCAGTGCTGTGCCTAGCTCCATTCCCCAACACGAATCACAGGAAAGATAAGCATTTTGGAGAGGTAGAATAATGCGATAGGACTCAGAGGAGAGGAGAGACTGACAGTAGTACTAGTAAAGTTCTAGTAGGGCAATTGAATTCACTAACTCTGTTAGTGGCACTTTTGTACATTTTTGGACGTTGTAGATAATTCATGCTGGTAAGTTTGAGGAAACAAAACGTACAGTAACCCCCGCCCACCACCTCACAAAATAATATGAACGTGCACACTATGTTGAAGTATGTAAAATAAATAAATATATTTCCCCTAACAAAAATAAACTATTCAAAAGACCCAACCCACCCCCCTCCCTAAACCCAACCAATGTCCATAGGAATGTCCCTCAAAAAGTCCCTCTGAATCCCCAACACCCAATTCCCACCCCCCAACAGTCTTTAAAAAAGGGGAAAGGGACAGTTACTTCCGGCTGTGTCCTTTGGACAGGTGGTCCCACATCGCTTTACGGAGGTCTGGGAGCTGACGTGCCATCCAGGCTCTGGGGGTTGGGGGGCTGCTGCTGGTTTTTTTGCTGCTCCGCGGCGGCGGCGGGAGGCTGTCGGACCAGAGCGCCGTACCACTGGAGGCTGCTGGCTGGTGGACCCAGGGGCACTGGAGGAGGATGCAGCTGTTGCCGACTCCTCCTCCTGCTCCCGAGCCACCAGCCACCGATATTCGGCACAAATGGCCTCCAGCTTCCGGGCCCTGGCCCGGAAAGCCATCTCCTTCTGGCTGAGTTTCTGTGGAGCATCTATATGAAGAAAGAAAGAAAAATACTGTAACCAATACTCTTTAACATTAACTCAAAATAATTCAACAGAAAGTTATCTCACGGTAACACTAGCAACTTGCAAGCACAGTATAACATTTTGGCATGTATCTTTCCGCCGTCTTTGTAGTCCTGTAACATTAGTGGGAGTTTCAGGAATTCTACTAGCAGCACTATGGACTCACTACATAGTCAGAGAGTCAGAGAGTGCACCATTCTTCTTCTTTTTTTCTCTTGTTTTGCGAAACAAAATAACTTGTACGTGAACTTGTGGTAGCCAGCATAATGCCAGCTCAGTCCGCTTGCACCCAAGAAAAACAGAAACAAGCCATGATGACTCAGACTTGCATTACTTTAAGCAGTACATGCAGGTGGGGATAGGGACGCTCTTACTTTTCTATAGGGGTGGCACTGGCCATACTCGGTAACATCAAGGGCTACTTCTCAATGTAATTTATATTTCGCACTGCCACCCCGGGCCTTGACTACTACAAAAGGAAAATGAAGATTATTCAGTTCTGATCATATATCCAGCTGATCACATGATCTTTGCTTATATGATGGGTACATTTAGGTGCTTTGTTTTGATAGATTGAGTGAACAACAGCGATAGGCCACCCATGATTGACACAGCTGAACGAAAAGTTTTAACATAAGGAGTGAGTGTGGTACCCATAATTGCCGGAGGAAGGGACTTGACTTGATATAATGTGAACTATACAATACATACACAATATATGCTGTGCTTGCAAAGGAAACTACTGTACTGTTAGTCAAGGGAGTATTTCTGAACAATCACAACTTCTAGTATTTGGATTTCCTCGGCTTTGCTACTCTGGCACGGACATGCTGTTCAAAGTAACGCTCTTCATCCACTGAGCGTCTGCTCTACATACACCTCTGCTATCTATGAGGAAGAAGATACCATCTGGGCTTCCAAAGTAAACGTTTATCATTCTTCTTAATGTCTCAACTGGACCAACTTTACTTTTTCCCAACAACCAACTAACACCCTTTTTTACTTGTTTTGGTAAACCACAGTCTTGACTTGCATTTGAGTTTCACTCAAATGATATATTGCAATGCACCCCACACATGCATTTCCTGATTCACCTACACAGGCAGTCATCTTTTCTTTCTCCTCCAACCATCCTTGCTTGAAGCAGCCATGCATCTGATTCCTCCTATCAGCCACCTCCTCATGCATTCAAAAACACGTATCATTCTTTACAGTCATAAATGTTACGACTCGCTCGTCCTTCCTTACACCCTTCTTTCCCTTTTAGTTCATCACATCCCTCAAGTTCATCTGATCTGACTTGGCTTCACGATAAAAGTTTCACAGCTGATTTGAAGTCAAATAGAAGGGGACATTGCTTACTCGAGAACTACCGCCGCTAATGCTATTGCAAAGTCAAGGGTGACTGTCTTCTCCGTGATTGGCAAAAATGTAGTTCTAAATTAGTAACTGTTCTTAACAGTACAGTGTACTTGTACTAGTGTACTGTCTACTGTATAGTACATCATACACCCCTTTGCGAGCCTACCCTAAAATGTCAATACGTAAGGAGTATAATAACTTACCACCGTCTGCCGCTGCTGAGCCATCACCCCATAGCAGCTCCTCCTGGTGGCACTTGTGGCGCAGCCGCATCAGCCCCTGGAGTGGGTGCCTCCGCGCTGCTGGCCTCGGCACTGGTGGAGGTAGGTGCCCCATCCGATGTTGTGACGCCTATAAAAAACATGTCATATTTTTAGATGACATACACCACCCCCTATTTCGTCTCGTAATGGAAAAAAATGTTAATACATAAACAATTTTTAATTATTGGGACTGAAAAAAGTGACGGTTTTGGGGAGGGTGTTAACTTTTTATATGCTTAGCCATAACATGCTACACTTTCTGGCACAACTGATGAATGCTTGCGTTTTAACGTGTACCATTTTTCTAATTACAGACAGAAGATTCCATTGCCCTTCTGCCAACAAGAGCTTTTCAATTTTCACCACCTACTCCTCATCACCACCAGTACTTGAAGTTCAGACAAGGTGAGGGCTCCCGCACAGTATTATAATAATTAGATGTGTTAAGTTGAAGTATATTCTAGGGAAGGGTGTTTAAATTTTAATGTCATCTATCACCACTTGTCAAGACTCCAGGCACGATAGCTAGCGTTAGGGCAGTTCAAGTGAAAACTCAGCGAAGAACTAAGAATGCCTCCAAGTATCCTCGTTGGAAGAGGCAGCACAGGGTAACGACCTTATTCATGCAGCATTGCCTTCAAACCCTGGGAGAGCGAGCGCTCCAACATGGCGGCTGAGGAAGCCTAAGAACAATGCAGAAGGACAGTTCTAGTCTGCCTGGGCTCGCGAGCAGCGGTGGTAATGAAGCGCACGTTCGGTCAAGGAACTGCGCACTTCAACTGACTTCTTCACCGGAGACACAGCGCGGCTCTTGTCTGGAGATTTTCCAGAGATTTCCTGTCAGCGCTTCTTGATTCTAGTCAGAGAACTATCGCATGCGCAACGTGGGATTATTGGCAAGTGACTTTGTGAGAGACTTTGTTGAATTAACGTATACTTCTTGTTTTTCATTGGAGTTCGCGTTTGAGATTAGAGGACATGGACTAAAGTTCACTCAACTTATCAGAAAACAGTGTAGGGACATTAGGGGTCAGAATTTAGTTTACTAATAGTGTTATTTGTGCAGGAGCTGTGACGATCATACAACAGCTACGTACAAGAGAGAAGCATAGTCCAGGTTCCCTTGGGGTAAGAGACTTCGTGTAATAAAACTGTCAGTACATATAATATTATATGGTGAGCTTGTGAATGCATTAAGTTTTTCTTCCTAGGGGGTTCCGTTTCCACCAGCTTGAAGTCAATACCGGTGAAGCACAACCCACCAACCTGCGGCTGTTTTCTCTCTTTCTCTTCCACTTCCCCTTTCCCCGCTGCTTTAAGGGTTACTAGTAGTCTTCTGCTGGTGGTCTTTGAGGTGGTGGGGCGTTGGGACCATCGTCGATTCCAGTGGATTCCTGAGCACTCTGACACCACTGCTCGATGGGAATACTGAGCTATTAAAAATAAATAAATTGTTTTTTTATTTCTTATTTGAAAATAAAACTTTAAAACTAAAAAACACTGTGTGGTTTTTGTTCACAAGTGAGTGAGCGGAAGGGTTTGCAGTTGCACTACTGCACTTTAGGAACATGCTTCCGTGACTCTGATAGTTCGGGACTCGGTAGTCTTCTTCTGCTCTTCTGCGTCGTATAATCATTGGTCAGACACACTAGATAGTCAGTCAGGGGATTGGGGGTTCAACTTCTGTTCTGACTCAGGTATGTGGAAAGTCAAACTGCACCTATCATCAACCATGTCCTATTTCTCTTGTCCATACTCCTGTATGTGCAGAATAGTCCCTGAAACACTAGTGGTATGGTATGTGCTCCTATCAAATCAAAAAGCCAACTACTATCTTATTCGTGATGGACATTGACATTTTGTTGATGGAAATTGTCAAAGCACTAACATTTAGAAGACAGGAATAGACAGTAAGGGCAACCCAGGGGACTGCACTCAGTACCTAGAGCTATTGCTGGATCAGAGTTTTGTTTAACACCGTTTGCCGACTGGGCAAGCTTAGCTACCAACACAGACCGACTCATAATAATAGTAAATAGTAGTAGCACAGAGAGTGATAGTAGAGGCAGGATAAGAATGTAGAAACAGTCTACAAGAAGATCAAAGACTATTTTGTAAAAAATAGAATTAGGAAACAGTTTGGCATAAATAGGTGCTGTAAAAGTTAGGGAAGTATAATTATTAATATTAACAATAAGCATGGGCGGATTTTGCGGATTCGCAATCCGCGAATTTGCGGATTTGCGTATTCGCGGATTGCGAAAATACGCGAAATCCGCGAATTCTCGCGGATTAGCGGATTTTTTGGGGGTGTGTATGTTCGCACGGGTTTCTGCAAGTTCGCGAGGGTTTTGTACTATTTCGCAAATTGCGAACTTACTTGTCGGGTCGCCAGTTTAGCGAACTTGTTGTTTCTACGTGCCCAGCCTGTTTGCTAAGCTTTCTTCATCACTGCCACCCTCTGTCACCACTGGCACTCTCTTTGGTCACCCATGCCACCCTCTGGCTCACCCATGTCACCCTCTGTGTCATCACATCACCCTCTAGTTCACCAGTGTACATTATTGGGGCAAAGCAAAGCACTGCCATCCTCTGTCAACACTGGCACTCTGGTTCACCCATGCCACCCTCTGGCTGGCACACCCATGCCACCCTCAGTGTCATCACAACACCCTCTGATTGACCACTGAGTGAACAAACACCTGCTAAGTGCCTTAAGTTTTGCAAACAACAACACCTGCCCTGCCCCAACTGACATTAATGAAGGCTGGCACCTGCTTGTCTGCTCCCTTTCCTTTTTGTTGCAAATGCAAAGTAAATAATTTTTTTTAACAGGATGCAATGGCATACTTGTAACTATTCTGTGACTGTCAGAGCAGGGTCACACAATAGTTGCAAGTAGGCAACCGGATTCTGGAGGGCCCCTTCAGGAAGCACTACAGGTAAATGGTTACAAATGATGAGCTCGAACTTTTGCACCTGCTCGTTCGTTTTGCTTTTGCAAAACTCGTTTTTCGGTAATTTCGCCCTATTCGCGGGGCGCGTCGTAGTGCGAACTGGCCCGTGGAGGCCGCGAACTCGTGCGAGTTACCTCAAGGTTGAGTATGGGCGCCGCCATTTTGTTTGCGTGACGTATTTCCGTTTCCGCCCGCTAAGTGTAATCTCGCCCGACTCGCGCCTTGCGAATACAAGTTCGCACGAGTTCGCGAGAGAAATCGCGTGCGAACTTACTTACGCGCACGTGATCGGGCCGCCATCTTGTTTTTCATTCATTCCTATGTGTCTGGGTATGGTGTTTCTATCCTCTCTATATCTCTGCCATACTTTGCTTGTTTTACTATTTTTTTGATCTATTTAACTTATTTTCTATCCCTGTATTTTTCTAGATCTATATTTTTGTGTTTTAGGCTATTTTTGTTTACTTTTGAACTACTTTTTTAAACTTTTACTTTCCTTCTTCTCTACTCTTATTCTTTTTCATTTTATCTCCTTACCTGCCCAGAACATGGTGAAGACAGCAGTCAAGCTGCCCAAGACGGGCACCGCAGCCCGTGCCCGGCTCCCGTGTGGTCGATTGAGGGCGGAAATGGTGGTGCCCCGGGAGATTTTCAGCCCTGAGGAGGTGGGCGCACTTGTTTTTTACGTGCAGCGCCGTCTCCCCAGGACCATCGCGGCAGGCGGCAGGATTGCTGCTGGTTACACCAACAGCCAGGAGCGACGGAAGCGGTGGGGGCAGGTGTGCCGGGCCCTTTTTAAGATCACGGGGGTCCAGCGCACCTACAATCAGGTCACCCACCGCTGGACCGACATCCTTGACCGAGAGCGTGACCTGCTAGACGTGCTGGGAGTGGAGGTCCCAGGTCTTGGTGAGTAGTAGTAGCAATTTTTTCATTAATATTTCAAAATCTTCTGTGCATTTCAGGTGCACTGTTCTCCTTCTCTGTGCCGGTGCCACTGCTTATTTGTTATCTATTTTGTGTTCATTTAATTGGGCTGAGTATGAGTGTATTTTACAGAACTGCGTAATGCTAGACACAAAGGGGCAGATTTACAAGCCCCTTGTTCCACGTTTACACTGCCTTACCTGACGCACAGCGACGTAAACGTGGCGCATCCCTGCGAGTCATGTACAACGTGATGCATCTAAGGAGATGCGCCACGTGAATGCCTGGGCCTGCGCCTCAATGGGTGCGTTCCCACGCAGGGGGGGAGTGGGGGGTGGGTGGTGCCGGTCAGGCAGATGTGTGCCTCGCAAAAGTGCCTGAGTAAAATCTACAAGATTTAGCGCAGGCACTTCCGCGACGCTGCTATGTCAATTCTTTATGCCTGCTTGCTTGAAGCAGGCGTAAGGACTGATGCGGTATGTAGAGTATTGGGCAGCCCTGAGCACTGCTATAGTTGCATTGCGCCCACGAAGCGACTCTAGAGATGCGCCCCTATTTCGTCACGAGATGCGTTACGCATCTGCCTACCCTTGCGCCAGGGTTTGCCGCATTGTAATAGCGGCGCATCTGCCGTGACGCAAGGTTAGTTTTGCGTTACGTATTTGTTCTGGTGCACATCTGGAGGTGTCCAGCTCAGAACTCGTAAGTATGCCCGTAAGTGTCAGATTAGCAATTACCTGCGCATCCCTGCAAAGTGTGTGGCACGGCAGCACCACCCATGGTGCGCCGTATTTACAATGCGGCACACCATGGTCCCACAACGTCACCGAAGCGTTACGCATCGGTGCCGTAAAGGCGGCTCTTTGATGGAGTTGCGTTGCAACGATGGCGCAGCTCCAGCAATGCTGCGTCAAGCCGTAAGTCTGCTTCATGCAGGCGCAGGGTTTCAGTGACGCATCATTGTCCTAAATGACTGATTGAAATTTTATATATTCCCCATAGCCACTTTTAGCATGCGTTCCTGCGCAGGAACGCCATCCCTTGCGATGGAATGCTCCCTAATGGCGCAGGGTTTTAGAATGGGATGCATCTCCCATATGCGTCACGTTGTTAATATACGCCAGACCATGGCGCCTCTCTTGTGGCGCTGCGTCACAAAATTGACGCAAGAATGGAGCAGAAGAGCTGCAAGGGGCTTGTAAATCTGCCCCTAGAGTAGAGGCTCAGGTGCAGTCCTTCCATTGTAGCCCTCTTTTTGGCTGAAATAGTAGGTTCTTGTTCTTTCTAAATGTTTGATTTGGTTGACAAGGACATCGGCAAGCAGCAATCATCAATGTTTTCTGTTATTTCTTTCATGTTGTACGTCAGGTCCGCCCAGGGGCAAGCGGGCGGAAAAGGAGGATGCAGCAGTGGCTCCAAAGGAGGAGGATGCAGGCCAGGGCGGCGAGTGCTCCTTTGCTGGCCCCAGTAAGTTTTCATTTAAATATAGAGGACCTATTGTTGTCCAAGCATTCCTAATTTAATTGTTTCGAAATAGTGTTTAGATAGGAGCAAAATCCATAATACTACTGTTGCAGGGACACTTCTCCACAAACCGAACTATGGACACCAAAGACCAGAGTAATAATATTTCAGAGTGGCGTGTTTGGCACACTGTATAAATAAACCTGGTAGTGTCAGCAGCACAGATTCCTCCTTCCAAAAATTGCAAAACTTTTCGCTCAGTCACTCTAGTCTGGACTCTCTGGAGGAAAAACTACAGAGTCAATTCAAGTTTAAAAGCTTTATTAAAAGTTTAAGTAAACACATATATTAAAATAAAGTTAGTTGGAAATGGAAAAGTGCTTGGTGCAGAGTTGATGAGTACTGGATTGGTAGAAATGTCTTGTGGTCGAGCCGAGCTTTCACCTGGTTTCAAGTTGATGTTCCTCTTGTCCTTAGAAGTCCAGTTTCTGTCTGTTCAGAGAAAAATAATGTGTGTTAAAATTAAGCAAGCATTCAACAATTGTGACAAAAAAATTAAGCAAGACAACAGCTTTCCCTGGAAGGAGGGACATTTACTTTAGACTAGAGTAGACAGTCAATTACTTTTTCAGTTGTTTTCACATTTTTTCATTCATAGACCAAATACTAGTGGAGTGGTGTAATCTAACATTCTTAAATCTACTTTGTAGGTGGAACATCTGGTGGCGGGGCCAGCTCGGATGTGGTCATCATTGACTCGGAGTCCGAGGGTCAATCTGGGGAGGAGGCGGCGCTAGAGGAGTCGGACCAAGAAGAAGTACAGACTGTGAGGAAGGAGACAGTGGCGGTGGCGAGTACAGGTAAGCTGGATCATGGTACTATCTGACTCTTAGATAGGATATGATGTGTATCCAGTGGTGGCCCAGTGACAAATTACAATATGGTAATTACAGCAGGCTGGGACCGAAAGACAGATAGAGGCAGAGACAGAGAGAGAGGAAGACAGAAGGAGAGAGAGAGAGAGAGGGAGGGAGCCAGAGGGAGGGTGAGGGAGGGAGACAGAGAAAGAGAGACAGCGAGGTAGAGGGAGACAAAGGGAGACAGAAAGAGGGAGACAGAGAGAGAGAGAGAGAGAGAGAGAGAGAGAGAGGGAGGGAAACAGACATATCGCCTGGGCCTGGTGCAGATGATACGGTTGCTGGTGTGGTTAACGGCTCAGAGGAAAAATCACTCACTTCTGCCACATCTCTTTCATATGAAAGAGCACCAAACCAAGGATACAAGAGAGTTGTGGGAAGGGAAATGGTGATTCAAGCGCCCCTCCCTGCGGACGCCCATGATACTGGCCTGAATAGTTTTGTACTGCCCTGGCTAGTTGCTAGTTGTACTGTGACACAACTTCCTGCTGAATCATTTTGTGTTAATCATATTCCTAAAGAGCATTGCTTACAGATTATGTCTTTCTTTCTTCATATAGTTGGCAATACTAAAACCTCCAAACCAACGAGGAGTATGCTGGCTGTACTGGCCCGGCAACGGAGGCTGGAAGCAACTGTTGCGGAATATCGGCGACTGGTGGAACTCGAGGGGGATGACACGCACTCCAGTGCATCCAACTTAACATCGTCTACATCCTCCTCTGTTACCCCACGTTCTGCCGGTAAGCACAGTGCTCCAGCGAACCGGAGCCGTGCCGGAAGACGCCACCGCCGAGCAGCAAAAGCTGCACCTCGCAGCACTGTTAAAGGTCGCTTGCGCCGTGCACTCCGCAGAGTGTCAGACCTAGAGGCAGAGGTCCAGAAATGGCACAAATTTCAAAATGTGGTGGAGGGCCTCCGCCTAGAGCAAGCCATCCTCCAAGAAAAATATGATGCCCTGGCCCTAAAGCATGATGCCCTGGAGGCCAAACTTACCAGCTTCCATCCCTAGAGTGTCCCTTGCCCCTTTTTTTGAGACTTTTGGGGGGTGGGAATTGGGAGTTGGGTTTTTTGGGGACTTTTGAGGACTATTTGTTGGGGTTAGGGAGGGTCTTGCGGGAGATTATTTTGTTAGGGATATAAATATACTTTTTCAAACTTTATCTGAGCATACCTGTTTTTTTACTACTTTTGAGCTGGGTGGGTGGTGGTTTTGCAGTAATTTCATTTAACTGAACACTGTCATCGTGTTGGTTCACGTGCAATAGGCCAAATGTTTTCCTAAGTAAATGCCTGTCACAGAGTTTGTTAATTCAAGAGCCCTAGGACTTTGCTGCTAGTACCACTGTCACTCTCTCGCCTCTCCGAATACTCCATTATACTACCTCCCATCCAAAAGCTTATCTTACCTGTAATTTGTGTTTGAGGGCTGGCTCCACCTGGAATTCACAGAGTCCTAACGCGTTCTGCAGCAGGGCCACAACTGGAGTTTCCCGGCGTGGATTTTCTGCAAAACAAAAACAATCAACATTAGAAATGTGGTAGCGGTGCTGATACAACCCTAAAACCTAGAAGCCCCAGAGACAGCACCCCTGAGACAGGCAAGCGAGCAATATAACGCCTACACGTTCACGTGCAATAGGCCAAATGTTTTCCTAAGTAAATGCCTGTCACAGAGTTTGTTAATTCAAGAGCCCTAGGACTTTGCTGCTAGTACCACTGTCACTCTCTCGCCTCTCCGAATACTCCATTATACTACCTCCCATCCAAAAGCTTATCTTACCTGTAATTTGTGTTTGAGGGCTGGCTCCACCTGGAATTCACAGAGTCCTAACGCGTTCTGCAGCAGGGCCACAACTGGAGTTTCCCGGCGTGGATTTTCTGCAAAACAAAAGCAATCAACATTAGAAATGTGGTAGCGGTGCTGACACAACCCTAAAACCTAGAAGCCCCAGAGACAGCACCCCTGAGACAGGCAAGCGAGCAATATAACGCCTACACGTTCACGTGCAATAGGCCAAATGTTTTCCTAAGTAAATGCCTGTCACAGACTTTGTTAATTCAAGAGCCCTAGGACTTTGCTGCTAGTACCACTGTCACTCTCTCGCCTCTCCGAATACTCCATTATACTACCTCCCATCCAAAAGCTTATCTTACCTGTAATTTGTGTTTGAGGGCTGGCTCCTTCATTTCTTCATTGTGCAGAATCCAGGCATCAGCATTATGGGTAATGGATAGGGTGAGTCTGGAGGAGGAGGACTCAGGATAGACGACCAGGACTGAGTTCTTGTCAACTAACTGTTGTGAACCTGAGGAATGCTGCGGCATCAAAATCAAGATAGTTCTGTTGATGGGCTTGTTGTTTTATTGGTTGATTACAGTTTTGTTGGGAATGTGATGAAGCACTTGCTAAAGAAAGGCAGACACACAGGAATAAAAGTGAATAAGGAGGACTATTTACAATTAATGAATGATTGAGTCATTTTCAGAACTCGCTGTCAGGGAAGCAGAACTCGTCCTCATACTCTGCTAACTCATCAGTCGGGGTTACTTCTGGTAACTGAGGAGAACTTTCCTCGGGTAGGGCGGTGTCCTCTTCTTCCTGCGTGCATTCTCGTACTCTGTAATCTGGTGGTATGAAGTGCTGGTTCATCTTTATCAAGGTGAGCCGCTCCACATTTGCGGGCAAGAGGCGGGACCTTTTGGAAGTCACAATGCCACCAGCAGAACTAAAAACACGTTCTGAAGACACGCTTGCGAGTGGGCAAGACAAGTAATTGATAGCCAGGTTGGTGAGCTCTCGCCATATTTTTCTTTTCCCATGCCAATACGCCAATGGGTCCTCAGTAATATTGACCTCTGTTGAGTCATCCAGATAGGCCTGCACCATTGAAAGAATGTCCTCCCGGATTCCTGTACTTTGCACTTCTGTGTCCTTTCTAGGACCAGGAAACCCTAGCTGAGTTAGCCAACTCGCTTCAGACATATCGCATGCGCCTGGTGGAGATGATACGGTTGCTGGTGTGGTTAACGGCTCAGAGGAAAAATCACTCACTTCTGCCACAGGCACAGATGGTGAAGTGCTTTTTTGGGACGCCTGATCGCCTGCTGATTCACTAGTAGTACTGTCTTCTCCTACAGTTTCCTTCCGTTCTATTTCAAAACGAATGGCTGACTGAGCTAGCCAACCTTTGTACTCTGTAACATCCGATGTTTCAAAAGGAATTATTACTTTGCCAAACAATGGCTTTTTGTAACGTGGATCCAGAATAGTAGCACAAATGTAGTGCTGTTGTTTCTTGATATTTACAAGCCGTTCATTGCTAACTAGGCGTTGTAATAATCTCTGCGCCAACTCATGTGCTTCGTTCTTTCCAACGACCTTTAATTGTGAAGACACCACCTTGACTTGGTGCTCGAGCTTCAGCAACAGTGGGATAGCTTTGCTCAAAGAACAGTCCTCCCTGCTCACGTCACGCGTGAAGACCTCAAAAGGCCGAAGCATGTCTGTCAGGCTTTTAACTAGCTGCCATTGCTCCACCGCTAGTATCATTCCTGTCGTATCACCACCCAGGTTGTAGAAATACTCATTGACTACTGGAAACAGCTCATGCAGACGCTCAAGCATGTAGAAGGTTGAGTTCCAACGTGTTGCCACCTCCTGGATAAGTGCTTTCACTGGCATTCTACGTTCATTTTGCTTGCGCCTCAGCTCCTTCCGGGCCTTAAAAGAATGGTTGAAATGTGTGCATATTCTTCTGCAGATGGTCAGTGTTTTGTCGACTGCAAGTTCTTTTTTCAAAAAATTTTGCACAACAAGGTTGATACAGTGCGCCAAACACGGCACTCTGAAATAGAAACCGTCCGCCATGGCCCTAACTACATTGCTGCCATTATCTGTAGAAACATAACCAATCTTGCAATGTCTTGGGCGCAGCCATTGCAAGACCTTTTTGTTAAAGTCAGCCAAAATGTTGACTGCAGTATGACTTTTCTCCATGCCAAACATGGCTAATGTTGCATGTTTACGAGCACCCTTAAAAATCTCGACCAAGTCACCACCTGCATTTATCTGTTTAATAACCCCTGAAAAAGAGACCCAGTGTGCAGTGATGCACATGTAATCAGTGGCTGCGCAACTGGTCCACATGTCTGTTGTCAGGTGTATAGTGTGAACAGCACTCTTCTGCAAAGCTGCCCCCACCAACTCAAGCACCTCTTTGTGTAGTGCTGGAACAGCAACCCTGGCAAAATAGTACCGGCTAGGAACCTTCCATTTAGGGGCCAATATTGCCACGAGTTCAAGGAAACCCACACCTTCGACAAACGAAAAAGGGAGAAGGTCCACCGCTAGCATTTTTGCCAGCTTAGTGTTATAGAGGCGTACAGTTGGGTGGTTGCGTTGAAATTGCGCATCTGAGGAGAACATGGCTGAAATGGTGCGCTGGACAAATTTACGGGATGATGCTGATGCCTTCTTCGACCCACTTCTGATCAGTGTTGACATTTTCCGCATTGGTGTGTCTCCCAGACTCTCAGTGTGCCTGCTATGTGTTACGGAGGGTGTGGTGCTGCAAGGGGTACTGGGTGCAACCGGACACATGTCTGACGCTTCTTCTACCTCCCCATCATCTTCAGATGAAACACCTACTATGGGTATATTTTGGCCACTTGCCCTTTGGGATCGCTTTCCCTTGACGTTTGCTAGGTGCGGAAACCATTCGACAGCGTGCTTTCTTTCAAGATGACCTATCTGGCCTCCGGTTCCATAGTTGGTACCAGTCTTACCACGGCTAACGCTAGTCTTACAAATGCAACAAACGGCTATGTTATCATATTTTTCATGGACACTAAAAAAGTTCCAAACTGGGGACTGGAAACTTCTGGTTTTGCCGCACGAGGTGATACTGCTGCCAATGCCAGATGAAGCAGTGGTGGATGAGCCTTGCAGACATCTACTGGGTTGTGCAATTATTGCAGCAACCTTACTTGAGGGAGTCGAGCTGGATGGAGTCCCCCTCCGGGGAGAAAATATGGGAGCTGTAGGTTTTGTTGAACTTGTGGTACTACTTGACTGCGTTGGTGGTGCTACCAGTGGCACGTCGCCAGGGTCACGCTCAGCATGACGTCGGGATAGGGTGTAAATGTCTGTCTGCTGCATGGCCGGTGTGGCTGGACTGACATGTGTGATGACTAGGTCATTGCTGTCATCCTCTTCAACAACATCAGAATGCACCACTTCATCAAGTCCGACGTTCGGATCCATAAGTATGAGCTTTCCGGGGCCCTTCCTTTTAAGATTTGATACCATTCGCAGCTCATGGTGTGCCTCCCTCTCAGACGTCGGAGATGGTTGCCAATCCAGATCCAGATCATCATCTGATGGAGCGGGGCTTGAAGAGGAACTTCTACACACCCTCCTTGATCTTTTCCTTGCTGGGGAGCTGGGAGAAAATGAATCATCAGGAGGAGTGGCTTCGTCTTCCTGACATGATACCCCGGCTCCAAAGTCAATTTCCTCCTGTGCCCCTACTTCTGGAAGAACAACCATTGTGGGCACTTGCACCGCTCCATGGCCATCTTCACTGACCTCTACTTGCAAGTCTCCATGGACCTCTCCTTCTCGGCCTTCTCCTTCTCGGCCTTCTCCTTCTCGGACAGCTCCTTCTCGGCCTTCTCCTTCTCGGACAGCTCCTTCTCGGCCTTCTCCTTCTCGGCCTTCTCTTTCTCGGCCTTCTCCTTCTCGGCCTTCTCCTTCTCGGCCTTCTCCTTCTCGGACAGCTCCTTCTCGGCCTTCTCCTTCTCGGCCTTCTCCTTCTCGGCCTTCTCCTTCTCGGCCTTCTCCTTCTCGGACAGCTCCTTCTCGGACAGCTCCTTCTCGGACAGCTCCTTCTCGGCCTTCTCCTTCTCGGACAGCTCCTTCTCGGACAGCTCCTTCTCGGACAGCTCCTTCTCGGACAGCTCCTTCTCGGACAGCTCCTTCTCGGACAGCTCCTTGCGCATGTACTTCTGCTTGTACTAGTAGCCCATGCAGTTGTTGTTGCGGCTTTGGTTGTTGAATAGTACTTGTGAGATGAGTTAAAACCTGTGTTGATGGCGTGCTGCTACTTTCTTGCGATGATCCAACATCACTGGTCGTTGGTGATTCAACAACTAAACAGGCTACCTGTGCAGCACTCATGGTGGGCCTTTGTTTTTTTGGTTGTTGTTGCCCAAAAAATGTCTTGGTTGAGCAACCAGTCGCCTTGGTAAGTGGTGCCACTTGCTTCTTCTTCTCCTTAGTAGAGACATCTTTCTTGGAAGAGGACCTACGGGCACCTCTTTTTGGAGCCATCTTCTTCAGATGTCGGAACAACAGGCCGCAGCAGCACTTCTTCCTGGCACTGATGCTCAACGATGATGATGCGTAGTTTTGTGCACCTAAACGCAAACGAAGACAGAGGAACATCAGTAAATATAAATGTTGCATATGTAGCGCTTGAATAAACAGTTAGCAAGTAGGCATTTATGAATACACACGTGCACACCACACAATATGGAATTTTCAAAATTAGGATTTGCTAAATTTTTGGGAAACAGGAATTTAACATTGATCCAAGAGAGCACACACACAGAGGGTTGTGCTTTCATGTACCCCTGACTCCGCCTGGGCACAATGGGTGAAAGCAAGGCACACCTATGTCTCAAAGCTCACTGCCTGCCTTCAAAATGGCCGCTTGACCCCCCCATCCACATGGCCAGGACCATGCCTCAAAATGGCCACCACCAACATAGCCAGCACCCAACCCCTACTCCAAAAAGTGAAAACACACAACACAAATCAAATCACCACAATCCAATGCCATCCATCCATTTTCAGAAGGCTTATGCTGCCTGCTGGTGGTTTTCCGGTGCAAAATTGCATTTTTTACAATTTCGCGAGTGCGAGATTGTTGCTTCACGGCGCGAACGTGGCAAAAACCCACAAAATCCGCGAACAGACCGATTCTGGGCCCCCCTGGGCATAATGGATGACATCAGAGCACAGTGGGTGCAGGCCTATGGCACAAAGCACACAACTTACAAATGGCCCCTTGACCCCCACCCACACGGGACCAGACAATAAAATGGCCCCCACCCCCATAGCAAGCCCCCAACACCACCCCAAAAAGTCCTAAAACACACAAAAATCAGCACAATCCAATGTCATCCATGCCCTGGCCAGAATCATGTTAACAAAAATAATTTCAACAAAACAGTTGTATCATCCATGCACCCATAAATAAGCCTGGTGGTTTTCAATTCATGTGCAGCAGAATTGTAATTTTTACAATTTCGCGAGTGCGAGATTGTTGCTGCGCGGGACACGAGCAGTGCGAACACAAGCAAAAACACATCCTCAGCTCGCGAACTTGCAGATTTTCCCCCCAAAAAAGTCGAAAAAAAACAACACACACAAAAATCACCACAAACAAACAACATCGACTTACTTCTTTGTGAAATCAAAATTCGAATCCAAAAGTAATCCAAAAGGCCTCAAATCCAAATATCCAGCAGCAACCACAAAAAGTAATCCTTCCCAGTCAAGATCGAAATCAAAGTGGCCAGGAAATGGAGGAGCTTGCTGGACAGGAACAGGAAGTTGGAGACTGGGGCACTTCCTTCACCCCACCCCTATGGGAGGAGCTTGCTGGACAGGAACAGGAAGTTGGAGACTGGGCCACTTCCTTTACTAAGTAATTTTTGTACTTTCGCTAGTGCGAGATTGTTCCTGCCCGCGCCGCGGACCGCGAGCAGCGCGAGCAGTGCGAACACAAACAAAAAATCCGCTTCGCGCGGATTTTGCGTATTCTCGCCGCATCCGCGAGAGTTCGCGGATTGCGGATTCTCCGAAAATACAAAAAAATCCGCGAGCGTAACGGATTTTACGCCCATGCTTAATTAACAACAGAACAACTTGGGCCAGCAGAAGAGACCTCGGAGGACCGATCCTGCCCACCTTGTTCCGCCAGCGTCTCTGTGTCTGTTTTGCCCCTGGGAGGTGCTGATAATCATGAAATAAACACAAACATGGATGAATGTTTTTTTGAAATATTTGATTTATTTAACCACAATCTAAAATTATCTTGAGGAAACAAATTACCAACAATTGCACTACATGTATTGACCTATATGATCTGGTCAACTATGAGGATAGTACAGTATTTCTGGATTCGCAGACCGTCTACTTGGAAAGTTATTTAAATCACTAACTAAACCAACAGCAAAAAGGTTCTACTACGACTGCCAGCCCTCAGCAGCACGCGATGTGACAGACACAGTCCGTCATCATGATTGCAGACCACTAAAAAATGTCCTACTACTAAATAACAAGTCATAATATACTCAACCTATCAATCCACCACTATCTCTTCTTAGTGGCAGCAGGAGTACAAAGGAAGGACTATACTTGAGTCTCTAGTTTCCCTAGCATTACGCAGTTCTGTAAAGTACTACACTCATACATAATCAATCAGGCAAATGAGCACAAAGTTGCAAGCAAGTAAGCATAGTAGCAACGCCACTGAGCAGGCGAGCACCTGCAATCTCAAAAGCTATTTAAACATTAATTTACCTGCAATGTAATCGAATCAGCAGCATTCTTGCTGTTCGGGAAAAACATATATTAGCAATATAACACAGAGCAGAAGAAAACAAAGTAGTTATTAAATAGCTACTCACCAAGCCCATGGATCTCAATGCCTAACAGGTCGAGCAGGTCCTGCTCCCGGTCAAGAATGTCCGACCACCGGTGCGTCACCTGCTTGTAGGTGTGCCGGACCCCTGACTCCCTAAACATGGCCCGGCACACCTTAGCCCAGAGCTGGCGACACTCCCGGAGGCCATACCCTGTACCGGGCCTGCCGCCTGCTGCGATGGTCTTCGGGAGGTGGTGCTGCACATAAAAGATAAGTGAGGCCACCTCCACCGCAATAAAGATCTCCCTGGCTGTGCTATCCTCCGATCGTAAGCGCCCACAAGGGAGCCGGGTACGGGGTGCGGGGCCTTTCCCCTTCAGGTTCTTACAGGCTTCCTTTCCCATGGTCCTGGACAGCTGAAGAAAAAAAAATAGGAAAGAATAGGGAAAAAGTAAAGAAAAGAAAAGAGAGTTAAAAAATTGTTTTAAAGTAACCAAAAGTAGAAAAAAACACAAAATATAGATGTACAAAAATAAAGAGATAGTTAATGAGTAAAAAAAGTTTTAAAAAAAGTTCAAAGAAACAAAGGATTGCAAAGATTAAGGGAGGATTGAAAAAGCATGCCCAGAACTATAGCAATGAATGAAAAACAAGATGGCCGTGCCCATTGCGACCACGTGGGTAAGTTCGCGTGATATTTCACCCGCGAGCATGCAAAAACACACGTGAACACGTAATTGCGCCCCGCACGTAGGAAATGCCCAACCCGAGCATGCAACGAGCGCCCAGAAATGGAAATACGCAACGCAAACACTGAAAACAAGATGGCCACGCCCATGTACGACCGCATGGGTAACTTCGCAGTCGTTGCGCTGAAATAAACCCCGCGAACACGCAAATCCACAAATTCGTGGATTTTGCGGACCACCGATTCGTTTTCGCGCGAATTCACAAATTTCACCCATACTTACTTCCAACCCCATGAGTTCACTCTGTTTGCTGTTTGTCCTCCACTGACAAATGGATGGCTAGGGACTTAGCCCATTCTTGCTCATTGATGTTCGTGTCCATTGCCTTATGAGGTCCATGTTCTTTCTCATTTACTATCTACCAGAATTTGCGGGGTTCTTACTCTCCTTGGCTTAGACTAGCTTAACCCAGTAGTTGTCTAGGCATTCCTTATTTAGTTGCCAGAACTCATTTTTCAGTTTTTTTCAGCCCAATTTCATTGCTATCAATAATATCCTATTATGAATCTGAGTAATCTATGATTTTTATTCAGTAACTTTTTAATGTGCTTATTTCCGGGGGAAGTTTTTTCTGTTTTTGTTTCCTTCCAAGGAGTCTGATGCTGCAGTAGAAATCTTCCTAATATGTACTCCAGAAAGTTTACTCCATTGCTGATCTGTTCTTCCTGATTCACATGTATGACAAAAAAGACTTTACTTTGGCCTATGATGGCTGGCAGACTTTCATTGTTCAATGTTAGCCTTTTGCAGTTTATTGCGTGTGGCTGCATCAATAGTTAATTTCCTGCCTGAAATACCGATGTTTTTTCAGATACACTAATAGACTCAGACAGATGATTTCTGGGCGATGTTCAATTCTATATTGCAAGATTTATTCAAACAGGGAACCAGGTATGAGACACAGGTATCGGTGCTTTTCCCTCCTATTAGGGTTAATGGATGTATAGATGAGAATCAGTTTGAGCTCTGGATCAGTTGCCCAACTCCCTTAGGCTTACTTTCGGAATCTCTGGTTCATTTTTTAAAACCTGGGTTGGCCACAGATGCAGAACACAACTTATATTTGTATACGCCTCCCCTGGGGTGCCCAGCTCTTTTCTCTTTTATGGTTGGGCTAGTTTATTCTGCATACCCTGTCAGAGGCAATGAGGACTGTTTTCAGGATTCCTGTAGCATAATTATGTGAAGGTTTTACCAATAATATAAACAACAAATCTGGTAGGGAAGGGTCTAAGGGGTATTTAAAGACCAGCCTAGTTCTCCCCCAAACTCAGTACAGGCTCGAGACAACGACGGACAGAGCGGGGTCTCATAATTCCTGAGTTAGGTCCAGGAGAGGTGAGGTCTGTTCCCCAGACAAACTGGATGTATGGAATACCAGTTGACACGGTGAAGCACTTAACAGATGACGGACACTACATCCTTTTTATGTCATACTTGATTTATTCTCACAAGTTTTCTACCACATGCAGTAGCACTTATTAGTTAGAACAGAGGCCCTGAAGAAAGCCTAGGGTCCTATACCCAATAGGCTGAAACATGTTGGCCCCCATGCAGGTATTTGGTTGAACTGCATTTAAGTTGTTGCACTGTTCTCGTTTTTAACAGGAAGAGGCTGTATCATTAATTAAAGATTCCCTTATCGGTTCTCTTTTAGATTCACCACTTTTTCACTGGTTTTTTGTTTGCACTGCACTTATTCTCATCAGATCTATAGCATTTTGGTCTATAAGTGATTGTGGTTTTGAAACCCTTTTTCCTGATATGGGTACGATCTTTGTCTCAATGATCTAGAGACATATGACCCTGGAAGGATGACCAAATGATAGCATTGATCATATAATTCCTTTGATGGGAATCCTGAATGAGTTTCTAACACAATCACTATTAGTTTACTTTTGTGTCTTTCATGTCTGAATTAGTGAGTTTTGACTTAACCTGATTGTACTAATCTAGACATCCAGCTATCTGTTTACTTGATAAAGAGGTCCTCTTTTCCTCTTGCTAGACCCCTAGGTTCTTATGTTGTGAATATAAAGGTTTTACCAATAACACGTCAAATCATGAGCATTTATCTTTTGAAACAAGCCACCAAGGTTCCTGGAGCACATTTTTATATCTTCTTCCGTTACCATTGAGTTTTTTAATATTCACTGTTTTTCAAATGACATGGTCCTTCGTTGAAAGGGCTACTGGAATCCAACTCCAATCCACTGAGCTCTGGCTGGTTTGCAATTGCTTTTCTTGACTCGTCTACACACCTCTTTTGGCATTTAAACTCACGTTTATCTTGCTTGGACCATGCTGCTTGTGGCCCTACCACAACCCTTAATACTGATATAGGTTGGTTTTACGATGGCTGGTACACTGAAATGAGTGGCTGTGGATGGAACTTCGCAATAAAATATGTGATTTTTGTACCTCAGCTTCTAAGTATTGATTTATTTGAGTTAATGAGGTCAGCAAGTTGTTGGGTATCAAATGTTCTCACTGGGGGTCTGCTAATTGGGCCCCATGCTGGAGGACAAAGTCGATAGAGACTATGGGCCATAATACGAGTTTGTTGCAGCAGTGCCGGCTCAATGGCAGCTTTGCTGCACCAAACCAGCACATGGAACGTCGCCTGTATCACAAATTGTAAAAGTACAAGTTGTAATATGGTCAGCAATCCATTAGACATTCCCATTGCGGTGCCATGAAAACAGGAACCACAATAGGAATGGCTAAAAAGTGACATCCATGCTGTGCTGTAACTGGGGGAATACAGACAGGAGGTCACATGTTGTCGCCCCCTGAATGTATCCCCATAGCATGGAGGACATGGGGCCCCCTTTGTTCTTGCCCCGCCAGTCTTTTCATAGTGGGGCTGTGCCATGATAAGACTGGCGTTCCAGGAACTCAAAATATGCTGAGCGGGATTGCACAAGTCCCTGCTCAGCAAATGCATTATGGCCCTACTGCGCCACCACCAAGGAATGACCATTCACTGGCACAGCCAGCGGTTCACCGCTGATACGACCAACAAAGTCATAATCAGCAAAACGGTGGATTGCCACTCCAGCACCTCAGCGGGTCTGCTGGTCGCAAGACAGCCAGACTTGTAATCAGACCCTAAATCTTCTGAGTTCAATTTTTTAAACATGGGAGTTCCGCCATGGGTTTAAGAATATTACCAAAGTTTAACACATCTTGTTTTGCCGTTGATTATTACTCTTGACACCACAAGAGATTGTTAATAGTGGTGCCTCCTTCAATATGCGTTTCTTCTATGTTGGACATATATGTTTTTTCTTCAGTTCTTTCAGACTCAATCACTGATTTCAGTGTTTCACCCTGGGGGATTAGTCACTTGTCTCAGGTGCTAACCATCATTTTGAAAGTATTTTGAGAATTGCTTGATCTTACACCCAGGTATCCAGTCATTTCATCCTTTTTTTTTAATGGGCTACCCTTGCAGCCCGCTCTGACCATTCAGTTGTAATGAGGGCTTTACCATCATAGAGTCTGGTTGCTGGTTAAATATTCCCATAATTGAATTTATACTGGTCTCTAGGGATTCCAGGTCCTTTGCGATCAGTGGGTGCTGTTGTCTGTTTCCTTGGAGAACTGCAATCTATAAATGGCTGTGAGTTTTCGTATTTTGTTTGTGTTTCCATGGTGACTGTTTCTATCCTGAGGAGATTTCCCTTACCCCCAACTGTTTGCTGGCTAGATGGAATTCTACTGTCAAGATCTTTTGAATCCTGTTCCTTATCACCCTCCATTGGGATGGTTTCAATATGCTCTCTGATAATTTTATTTGCTTGAATCTTTTTACTGTTTTCCGTTTTCACTTTGTCCCTCTTAGCTCTGTTCACGTTTTTATATTCCTGGCCCTCATTTGTTACTGGCAGCTGTGAGTCAACAGAAGTTTCTTCTTCCTTGGATTCAGACCTTCTCTGCTATTTTGCGATAAGAAATTGGATTGAGTTTTTTTATCCTGGTGTGCATTTGTCATTAAGTAGGCTTTATTTTTGCCTTTGAGCAATCTCTTTCTTTCCCTTTTGCTTTGGCTACACTTTTCCTTCATCAGAGATCAATTTTTTATTTGATTCGTCTCCCCACCTGCCAACTCTCTCCTGGGAGCAGTTTATCTGTGGTTGGCAAGGAATCCTAGTCTTACTTTGCCCAGGATAAATGTTTATATATGATTTAGGTTTATCTGACTTGACTGCTTCTGCCATTGAACCTATAGTACATGCTTTCTCTGGTGAAACAGGGTCTAATTGGAAAGTTACGTCATTAGTACTCTTTGGTTGGTATACTTCTGCTATGACCATAGTTTAATTCCATAGTGTTTTTGGTTGGCAAGACCAGGATTGATGCCTTTCCATATTTAAGACCTTACTTGCCAGTTTTATTTGATTAAATTCTATTTTATTGAGAGATGGCTGATCATCCATATTTAGTGCAGGCCTACACTTTACCTCTATCAGTAGATCTCTAATAATTTACGGCCGGGTGCTTAGTTTGTCCAATATTGGTGAACAGGCACATTGGACCAGTTCATTGATAATTTATACTTGCACCTGCAGGACAAGGTTATTGAGTTGTTTAGGTCTTTTGTCTATTTCCACCACATAGACGGCAGTTCAGTAAGTCAACTTGTACATCCAATTTGTCTGAGTGGCAGTTAAGTGCATTTACTCCTGCTTGTATAACATTTAAAAGCTTTGACCACCCTGGGCCTGCTTATGACAGGCTGCGGGTGCTGTTCTCCTCTCTACCCTCTTGAAAACATGATAGGTTAAGATACATTTCAACTGATTCTCTTTCATCTTGTTATTAGGTATGTGCCCATATTGTCCTTCAACTTCAGAGACTAATGCTTCAACAGCCCACGCAGTGGGCAGGGTCTCCTTTGGTTTCCTATCCAGACTGGGCTAACGGAGAAAGAGACAATCTCAATCAAAGAAGCTGTTAGTGGACTATTACCTTTAAGTTGCTTTTTCAAGGCGGATGACCTAGTATGATTACTTGTTTCAGCATCTGTTTCTTTGGTAGCTGCCCGGGCCCCAATTTAAAGAATAGATCAGTTGTTTTTGCAACACTGGGGCTTACGTCTGACTGTTGTCTGGGGCTATCATACTTGCCATCACAGTCTGCTTCTACTTTGGTCTTAGTGTGATGTGCTATTACGACCACTAGCGGGTCTATTGTTGTTGTTGTAATTGTAGGAGACATTCTGTCTTCAGATATTTGTATTTGCTGCCCTGTGGCGGAAGTATTTTAAAGAAGTTGAAGAACTTATGTAGCTATTTGACTGCTTTTTGTTCTGTTTTCGCAGAGATCTCCCCAGTATTGTCGCTTCGGCTACTTATGCTTCTGCTCCCTTTCATGCTGGTTATTGATCGCTGTAATCTCCTACATTTGGGTGCCGGTGAAATACTTGATCTGGTTCTTCCAGATATCATTTGTAGATCTTTAGTTAAAATGATCTTTGTTTTAACTTGGTTCTGAAATTCTTTCTACTATATCTCTTGCTTAAGGTGATAATGGTTATGAGCAATGATATCTGCTGACTATTGATCCACTATTATCTTTGTTATGTTGGTGGGAATAACTTGTCTCATACTTGGTCATGTGGGGAAACAGGTTGAAGAGGCATGGTCCGACGGCAAGCCACTGAGAGAGACTGAAAGCCTCAGCTTCAGTGTTCAGCTTGTCCTTTGTTTTGCTTCCTTGCTTGTAACATATTGCTGGCACTGCTAACACTGCAGCTGGTGCAGCTCCATAAGGCTGCCTTAGGATGCTAGCCAAGCACTAGAACACTGTGTGCACTCTCCCTTTCAGACACAGAGAGACAAGGTTGAAGCTCAACTGTATCCCCTCAAAAACCTCAAACGAACGTATGACGTCACAACGCATTCATTCACAATGCATGCCTTTACAATGCAGTTTTTATATTGCAACATCCTTTACATCGCATTCTTTAACATAGCATGTCATTACATTGCATTTTCAGAAACTACCTTTATAACGCATTCCATTACATCACATTATACCTTTAACAGCGCATACCATTACAATGCATACCAGTACATTGCATTTAAGGTAAGTGTTGGATAGTATAGTGGTAATAATTACTATCCTAACTCCAGTGAGTGCAACAGTAGGGTAAGTGTTGGATAGTGTAGGGGTAAAAATTACTATTCTAACTCCAGTGAGTGCAACTTTAGGGTAAGTGTTGGATAGTGTAGGGGTCAAAAATTACTATTCTAACTACAGTGAGTGCAACAGTAGGGTAAGTGTCCGATAGTGTAAGGGTACTTAGCATTGTAACGGTATGTATTGTAATGGATTGCGATGTAATGCCTGCTTTGTAGTGACATGCATTGTAATGACAGACGTTGTAGTGACATGCAATGTAATGGCTGCGTTGTAATGACATGCGATGTAATGACTGCTATGTAAAGGTAGTGTGATGTAATGACTGCGGTGTAAAAGTTGTTTTCCCCTCAAACACCCATCAGAGGTAAGCATGGGCGAATTTTGCGAATTCGCAATCCACGAAATTGCGTATTTACGGATTTGCAATCCGCAAAATTCGCGAACTCTCTTTTTTTTGTGTTCGCAAGTGTTTCTGCCATTTCACAAGGGTTTTTTACCAGTTCGCAAACGGGAACTTACTTGTCGGGTAGCAAAGGTCGCCACCATGTTGTTTCTACGTCTGGTTCATCACAGCACCCTCTGTTTCACCACTGCCACCCTCTGTTTCACCACTGCCACCCTCTGGCTCACCCATGCCACCCTCTGGTTCACCACTGTAGATTATGGGGGGAACAGCACACCTGCCCTGCCTCAACTGACATGAATTAATTTGGGGCTGATGAATGTGTCACTGAATTTGAGCTGGCACCTGCTTCCTTAGCTGTAAGTGCTTCCTCATTAATGATGAGCTTGAACATTTGCACCTGCTAAGTGCTTTCAGTTTTGTAAAATTCGATAGCACACCTGCCCTGCCTCAACTGACATGAATGAATTAGGGGCTGATTAATGTGTCACTGAATTTGAACTTCCAGTCTGGCACCTGCTTCCTTATCTGTAATTGCTTTCTGTTGCAGTGTAATTTTTTTAACAGGACCTTTGTGGCATACTTGTAGCTATTCTCTGAGCCTGCTGTGAGGGTCAGAGCAGGGTCATAGAATAGTTGCAAGTAGGCAACTGAACTCTGGAGGGGCCCCTCAGGAAGCACTACAGGGAATGGTTACTAATGATAAGATTGAACTTTTGCACCTGCTGAGTGCTTTCAGTTTTGCAAAAATCGTTGTTCTGCAATTTCGCGCGATTCGCGGGCGCGAGATCGAATTCGGAAGCCGCGAATCCGTGCGAATATGCGATTCGTTTTTTTTGCGGCGTGTTAGTTCGCGTGATTTTTTGCGTTTTCGCAAACCGCTTGTAGCAGTAAGATCCAAAATGGCGCAGCACACGCAAACATGGAGAAAAACAACTCATCAAACGCTGAATGACGGTAAGTGAACGCCGCGCGCCGCAAAATTGTATAATATTGTATTTGTCAAGCGCGACCAAGCAAAAAAATCCGCTTCGTGCGAATTTTTCGGCAAATTTGCGAGAGTTCGCGGATTGAGAATTTGCCGAAAATCCGCAAATTCCGCAAGCGGAACGGATTTTACGCCCACCCACTTACCGGGTTGCCTCCACGGCGCAGGGGCTTTGCTTATGAGTGCTATCCGGCATGAAGAGAGCCAAAGCCCAACAGGGGAGAGGCAAGAATGGGCAAGTGCAATGGAGTAGAAGAGGGGTAGCAACTGCAGATTCATGGGTGATAGAGTGGGAATTACATTTACACTTTTAAAGGCGAACAAAAGCTTGACATGACATTTTTTTTGAGAAAATTATATATATGTCCGAAAATGTCACGTTATAGAAAAATATGGGAAATGCAGAATTTTAGTTAGTGCATCATAAAAGAATGCAGAAAAAGAGTAGTTTAAATGATATCATACGTTTAAATATTATAGGTTGTGATTAATTAAAGAACATAATCTTGTTCTATTCACGTGTGTTAGAAAACTTGAACATCATGAAGTTCGAACGTTATTGAATTTACTTCAAATCAGTTTACATTTGACATTAAATAGAATAATAACTAATGTGATGTATGAAATAATTATTTGTTTTGTTTTGATAGTGAATATCTATACATTTTACCATTGTATGTTAAAATGTAGGCACCAGAAATGACAAAAGAAAATAGGTGCTACACCTTTGTACTAAAAGATGCATTTGCAAAACTTTCAGAAAATTGTTCTTTACACATAATAATTGCTTGAACCAAAAATGTTAATATATATTTGAAAGTGCATTTACATGTTGGTGCTTATATTGTAGCAGAACTCTATTTCTAATTGAATTAATGTTGATCATACTAAATGTTAAAAAGGGCATAACAAATGTCACTAGAATATCCACTTTATCATGATTTCATACAAACATTCACTTATAATTCTATATATTCAGTGTTATATTTGCCTAAGTTAACATAGGCCAAACTGTACTCATGACATTTTCTTCTTCGCTACGCACATTTAGTGTGAGAATAACTTGGGGTAACAGTTGACTGTAACAAGTTCTTTCCTCTCTTGAGGTTCTCATGTATTTTATAAAGAGATTGTTACACTTATATTACCATTAGCCGGACACTTGGCTGGGAAACTACCATTTTGATATTTACAACAGGCCCTAGCTAAAGGAGCATTGGTTAACGTTTCATATAGCAGGATGACTTAAGGACTGCTTAAATGTTCCACCTATTTCCTCTCCATTTTGGGTCTTTTTTATGTCACCATGAACTGACCAATGAACTGAGTGGTGTGATCAAATGAGGTGACACCAAGAGGTGTTATCCACAGAAATGCTAAGAATATAATGTTGCCTGATGAGTGAGATTACTGGGATTGATTTTTGGAAAGAGTGAGAATTCATTGCTCTTGGATATTCTTGAGAGTTTATGCAGGTGATGGTGGTGACAGACAGCTGATGTTCTGCATTCAGACTAAATACAAACTGACTGAAGAGACTTTTTGATGCAGACTCATCTGGTTTTCTTTTCCTCACGAGCACATAAGCTACATGCGCTCACTGGTTCCTCTCTTTAGGAACTACTGGAAGTGACAATGTACGTCCTTTCCTGAACTTGTGAGGTTTTTGTTCTCATATGTTTACTAAATTTCTTATTTTCCATTGATGCACCCTATTTTTCTAAAGATTTGATAATCTGAAATATATTATAATGATTTATCCACTTAATGTGAATGAGTATTCTCAAATTAAATGTTACTAATGACTAAAGGTAATCAGAGAGATTTAGGGATATCAAATTCTAATGCTGCTATTTTGTTTTGCTTTATCTGAACTCTTAGTGCATATGATTACGGCTCACCTATGTTTCATCAGGACATTTGGGCCAGCAGTATTATCCCAATAGGCTTATAATGTTGAGTTGAGAGTAATTTACATGAGATGATTTCAAATTTATAGTCCAGTGGTCCAATCCTGGCCCTCATTGGATGACTGTTGAACCCCTTTATATCCAACCCCTCTCGGCACACAGCAAGGTCCATCGGAGGACCACAAGAGTGGAAACAATTCATAGTTACAGGTCATCATAGATTACATTTTGTTTTGTTGTTGGGGTCCAGCAAACACTACAGCATGGGTGCAGCACAAGTGCTTGGATGGCAAAGGTGTTGCTACACCTCATCAGTTCTTCCTGGGTCCATCACTGGCCCCCCTTTTCAGTCCAATTAGCACCAACAGAACTGCAGCACCTGCGGCTACTAAGTGTCGGCAGCAGAGAGAGCTACCTCACTGTCGCTGCCTGTTGCTGTAGGATGTCAAAGTCTTCCCTGGAGTGCCCTGCGTCCTTAACCATCCTGAAGCAATGGCTCTGGCTAGTCAAGCATCACCATTTTGCTGCACTGTGACTCTGCTCCGCCCACTAGCTCAACTTTTGGATCCGGAACTCAAATTCACTTGCTGCTACATTCCAGGCAATACCAACACATTCCTCTAAAGTTTGCATGACAATCGACCATTTATGACTGATTAGGTGGTGAAATACCAACTCTTTTACTATTTGAGACACCATGCAGGGCAAAAATGTAGCAGAGACTTGTCTAAAATTAGCACTTGGAGTTTTCACTTTATGTGATAGATCCAAATATATCCACAAATGTATTCAGATTCTAGTCTGAGATGAAGACCTAAACGAGCAGAAGGGCTATATTTGTTTTAATTTTATCACTTGTTTCTGCTACTTTCTATGTAACCTTCTAACCCTACTGGGCCCTGTTTCGACAGACAGATCACAGCATTACTATTACCTCAGAGGTGAATGACCCTCTTAAGGATCTTTCTCCACCGATAGGAGGTGTGGGAATTAGGGTGTCTAAAGGACAACGTTAGCCAGACAATGAGGACCATTAATTAGTGACCAACTATCAAGTTCGAGATCAGGTTCAAATACACCACTCTCAGGCCCATGCTATAGAAATAGAGTATCACAATGAGAAAACCCAACCTCCTAAAGAAGTTAAGTCTAGCTAAAATAATGCATGCTAGGAGCTCTGCTACAGAAGCACAGAATAAAATACCTTGATACTCTGGAATTAGTTACTGAGTCTCCTACAAAACATTCATATTTCAATAGAAAATAGTACAGTTCAATTAAAGAACATCAAGACACAATATTAGTCTCAGACAATTTAGATAGTTTGATTACTGTATTAATGATCCGAAATCAATGCAAATAAGTAACAGCTTATGCATTTCAGTTAGGAACCATACCTCATGTAGTGCAAGACTACACATTTAGTCAGAGATTCAAATCCAAAGAGTATGGTTTTCAAGGGCACATACAAGATTACAGATTCCTACCACCATCAAATGCAGACGGAAGGGTAACAGCATCCACAGGTTCTAAAGCAAAAAGGAATCAAATTAAAGGATACTAAGGGTGAGTACATAAGCATGAGCAAAAGGGGAAATAAGGCAAAACCATATAGTTTGGCAAAAAAGGATCCAGCTCACTGCTTAAAGCAGCAGTGTACAAATCTGGCTTTGTATGTGATATTATCAGTAGGTAGTAATTCCATGCCTAGGGTCCAGGGGTTCCCCAAAATTGTACAGGCTCAATGCAAAACCAAAGTGCTCTATTTGTGGTTATGTGGGTGAGCAGCCTCCGGCGTAACACAGAGGAGTGTGAGACATTTATTGCACACACATGATCAATAAAGGACACACGACTCAAGAAGGAGATCCATACTAATTGTAAAATTATACTTTGTGTGTATTTTATTGTAAAACCAAGATCTCCTGGCCAAGGTAAGTACGCTTCAGGTAAAGATACCTTTCACGTTCAAAAGTAAGCACTGCAATATTTCAACAGCTTAATTATCCTGTGGAGGAAATCAATTGAGGGATGTATCAAGTGAGTTTACAATTAACAGTTCCAATCTTCGCGGGTGGTCAGACCCACACTGAGTGTAGGGTCGGTCGTTTGGGGACTGGGGTACCCGTAAGGTGCAGATTTCTGTATCTTTGCCGAGGCAATCAATACAGGCAATGATCTTTACCCTTGCAGTCAGTGGGGGGCAAAAACCAGGATAGGTTTCAGCAGGCAGCCAACACAGTTAATGTTGCATTCGGTGGCTGTATCAGATAAGGGTCAGCCTTCGTCGGATCATCTTGGAGATATCGCGTTGGGGATTTTTCAGGAGGCGAGCAGCAGGGCCACACACAGGAGGGTACAGGCTCTTGGGCACAGAGCTGTGGGGAATTCAGGTCACTGGGCTCAGAGGATCCCTCAAGGTTGTGGATGTTGTCCAGTTACACTGCTGTCTTCGGGCAGGGTAGAGTGGCATTGACACAAGTGCTGGTCCTTCATCACTATGGTCTTTAGGAGAACTTTGGTAGCAATGAGTCGCATCAACACCAGTGTTGGTTCTCAACTGTGGCGGTTCTTGGAGTTCTTTTGCAGCAAAGAGTCATATCGACCAATGTCGGTCCTCCCTGAGGCAGTTCTTAGATATTGTTTCTTCTTGGACAGGTCCTCTATCCACAGGAGACTGAAGTCTTTGTCGAAGATAGCAGTCCTCCCAGTGTTTCAGAGGTCGCTGGCTGCAAGATCGGTTGGAGGTTCGCAGAAGCTGGTAGGGCTGGGTCCAATGCAGTTGTCATCTTCAGTCTTCTCTGCAGGGTCATCTTCTTGCTTCTTATGTCATTGCAGGTCTCAGGGTCAGGTCTGGGGAGCCCCCTAAATACTACCTTTAGGAGGCTTTTTAGGGACGTAGCAGGTAGGGCCAATGGGCAACTAACCTGGGGTCGCTACACCCTCTATTATTCTGCCTGCTGGGGGGGCATAGACCTAGCCCTGATTGGAGGGGTCCCTCCATCTTCAAGTTGGCAGGGAATGAAAGTTGTGCTTCGCCTTGCTTCACCCATTAGGGCCCACCTCCTAACTTTTTGAATTTTCCTGCTGGATTTCCCAGCAAAGTGGGGGTGTAAAGCAGGTGCTGCCATCTGCTGCTAGCAGCAGAGGCTGAGGGTCCCATTTTGAAGGCAGCAGTCTTAGAAGCTTCCCTCTTTGAGAATGGGCCCATCCTGGGGAGGATGCATGACACTTCTGCGCAGGATGTGCATTGTTTTTGGTCCCAGAGAGCAGGGCTCTTCCTACCCAGGTGTCCGGAAACAGTCTGGTCATGGCTGGTGGCCTACAGCCTGTTAGCGACCATGCCAGGGTTGGTGGGGATTGAGGGGGGAACTCTGAGGTGCCCTCTGGGTACATGGTCCAATAAATCCAACACTGGCATCAGTGTGGATTTATTGAGGGAAGTAGTTTAGTACCAAACACTCCTATACTCAGTAAAGCCATCATCGTGCTGTGGAACCTGAGTAGTCAAGTTCCTCGCCCTTGTAATCACAATGGTTTCAATGACACTTATGATATTGGAAAATGGTGCCCCGTATTGTAGGGGCACATCTGCTCATGCAGATATGCCATCACCTGGAATATTGTGCACCCTACCGTAGGGCTATGAGGGCTGCTAGAGGGTCAACTTACCTATACTGTCAGGCAGTGATAGCTGGCACGGCACCCAGACATGTTGCCATGTTGTCTTTGTTGTTTTCTCCCTCACAATGGGAATGCAGGCTGCAAGGTCAGTGGCATGGTCCCAGTGAGGGGGGTCGCAGGGACTCTCTTCAGCTCCTAGGCCCTAGGTACTCAGAGTACCAATTACTAAGGACTTCCCGGAGGCAGAATTACCAAATGGGGATTTGTTTTAGGGAAGGAGCACCCACATAGGGGACCTCGATGGCAGGGACATGTGCACCACATTTAAAACCACATCAAAACCAGGCAAACATTGGTGGGGGGACTAACCATGCAAAAGAGGCACTTTCTCACTAGCAGTGTCAACAAAAGACAGTTCAGAATAAAAGATTTAGGATGGTTTATAAAATCATAAGAAAAGCATTCAGTCTTCTCACATATAAAAGAAAAATATGGCGTTTGGCATTGCCTTACAAAGAAAGTCAAAGTATGGCATTTTGTCCTCTGGCTTTGCCCCTCCATTGGGGTTTCTTCTTTTATAGAGTTTATGACGCTTTAGTGATGTAATATCACTACAGTAGTCAGTCCATCGCATGATTAGTTTGTGCATGAAAACACTAAATACAATTTGCTAATTCCTGCATACTTTCCCATGCTACTCATGAGAAAGAACTGGCTTTCCGGGCCTCACAGGTTTGTCAATGGTAAGAAGTTTACATTATATCAATCCATGACATCAGGTTATGGTTCATGTCACCACCAGACTATTTCACAGTAAACGTATAAAAGAATGTTCTTGAAATATAAGATGATACATGTACAGAACAAGTAGGGCAACATTTACAGCAGTTTCAAGGGACCATTGTACTGGACCAAAGAGAGTCAACACACTGCATTAAAACTATAATTTCATAATATGAGAAAGTTAGTAATGCTTCACCATTGTATTATTACACAAAATTAATTAATGTTAACTGTGGCCCACTGGCGCAATTAGTTGACATTAATATGTGTAAATTATTGTTAAAAATCATTTTACTAACATCATTTATTGTTTTCTATAAGCATTATGGTGTACACTATCACCTTTGTAAATTTCAACTTCCTAACTAATTTTATTAGATAATTGCACAATAATATTTTCATGATGCATTTCGATGTAAGGCAATAGAAATGCTGAGCCACACCATGAGAATCATTTGTTTCATCAGTAAATGAATAATAAAACATCATTTTCATAAGATATTTTGTTAGGGACACCTATTAAGAAGCATTATGACCAGTTTGTAATACATTTCTATTTTCTAGTACTTTCAAGCACCCTTTTACAGTGCTGTTACTTCACTTGTCTCAACTGTTTATTTAAAACAATGTGCATGTTCAGGTTTCTTTGTTTTCCATGAAATGTGTTTTTAAATATTTAGGGGCATAATCACAAGCCCCTATCGCCACCACAAAGTCACTTTCAGTGACGTTGTGGTGGCAATAGAGGCCTCGCTTTATTCACAAGGCAGCGTTAAGCTACTTAACTTAACCCGGCTTAACGGTGCCTTGTGAATAAGGCCCCCTTTCACGCTGTGTTTAGCGTGACAGAGGCGTGCAGTGGGTGTTGTGGTGGGCGTTCTACCGCAAAACCCATTGATTATGATGCTGCCCCTTATTCACAAGGGCAGCGTAAATATGAGGCAGCGCCAAAATGAAGGCCAGGAAAACCCTGGTCTTAAGCGAAACGAGAATAAAAGCTGTATTTCTCCTCGTTTTTGCTTTTTCCATTTGTGCTGCCTTGTGCTCCCCACTCACCTATGGCTGACCCAGGATCACCTCTCCTTCAGGAAACTACTCAAGACCTGGCTGTTCGAGCAGTAGCGCCCCCCCCCCTCCTCACCGCCTTGAGACCCTTACGGGTGAGTAGCGCGCTATACAAATTTTGTGATTGATTGATTGATTGTGCAGCACACATGGAAAAAGCAAAATGCTATGGTTTGAGTATGTACAGAAAAGTGTCCCTTCCTGTACATAAACAAAACTCCCTGCTTGCAGACACCCGTGCCTGCGTTGGCGCTAAGTTGTGAACCTTAGCACCATCTCAGGGGAAACGCAAGGCTGCAAATATCCTTGTTAATATGGTGCAGCCTTGCCTTTCCGAAGTGGCGGAGAGAGGCGTTAAGCTAAGAAAGCTACCGCCTCTCTCCGCCATTTCCTTTGTTGTGTTCGATTTTAGATTCCAAATGGATTTCCTGATTCATGCCCTTATATAGGTACATTTCGCATTGCCCTTATATAGGCATAAAAGACATAGTCCATGCTACCCAAATACAGGCATGGGTACTTCCATCCGTTCATCTACGTCACAACAATTTCTTCGGAAAACCTGACTCTGAAGCAGAAGGGACTTCCCCTAGCCTGGATATTGATTTCTCCAGGAAACTCATTATTATGCATGAACAACTATTCCTTAGGGGTTCATCCATGATGTTCATATGCACGACTTAACGTCAAAGCTGGCATTTCCAAACACCTTCAAGGTATAAATATACCTTCACTTGATATAGCAAAGCACAGTGTGGTTCGGTGCAGTTCGACTACCTACTTGCACGACGCAACTCGCTACAGCAAGTGCAGAAATAAGCCAACTCTCCAGCTAACGCACTGACCAGAAGCTGTCATCCTCTGCCGAGAATCCAGCTCCAGTTTTTCTGACTCCCCTTGCAGGGTTTTGGGAAATTGAGTTATGGAGCTGATTAGGCCCTAGAGAAACCTTTGGCAATTCTTGGCAAAACTAAACCTATGCTAAAAGACAGCACCTACTTCTTCCCTGGTACTAAACCTAGGTTAGGTGTATTGGGGTAGGCGTATTTTAGAAGCACCAGTTGAGTATTTTAGCTTGTGTTATATATGTATGTATTTTTACATGTCATAGCAACAGACAATGCTATTTCAGTATTATTTTATATTACTGTTTACGCTGTACGCATTATACTTTGCATTCTGTCTAACGATTGTAGCAGTTCACCTCTCTTGCATGAGAAAGAAGACTGTTCAATAAATCCCTTTTATTGAAACACCCATCTATCTATTTCTATGCAACTCTGTAGAAACTAAGCATGCACGATTGACTGAGTGAACTAGTTATCTATTGTTGCCACCACTCTGAAGATATGTTTCGATTCTTGGGGAAACAAAGTTGTCTTGTTTATGCGGTTGTCAGAAACTAATCCCTTCTTGTCTATTCGAGAAAGTTTTTAGTGACCTCTGAGCTAGCTAGCACTCACAATTAAGTTTAGTATACTCGATAGAGACATACTGACCTCAGTCCTATGTCCAATTTATAGTGTATATTATTCCAATGCGCAGAGCCTATTGGGAATATAGGAACTACACTACATGGCGCCCAACGGTTTGGTAAGGCACTTATTTAACGCTAGATACTAAAGTAACCCAGTCGTGCTTTTTTCAGAGACCTCTTTTTCCGGTAATACTCCAATAGACGTCTGGAGTGGGTAAAATTGTAAAATCTATAGGCAATTGGTTCAATATGTCATGCAAACTCTCACAGTCCAACCTGCAATAGTAATTCCACAACATACAACTCACCAGGGGCATACACTATAAATTACACCACAGACTTTACACTCAGTCATTGATAAGTTAACTGCAAAGAGGAAACACATTCCATTCTGGATAGCTCAAAAAGTGACTCAAATCGAAGCAGTAGTTCCTAATACTAGCCCTAATGAGAAACACAGAATTTAACAATCTGTTTACCAATGGGGATCACACCACATCTGGAAGACTGCACCACTTGGGGTACAGCCTTTGCTGCAATCTACACTAAAACACACAGTGTTCCGTCCATGGCGGTAATACCTGATGACCTGAAACAGATTCAAAATGAATATGGGGCAGAGCCTGCTTTAAATTTGGGTATGAAACTACTGAAAGATTTCAAACAGGTCTCAGCAATAATATTAGCCAATATTAAAGGTGAAGCAGTATCAGTGGCGATCATCCTAAAATTCATGGAATTTGATGTAACTGAGCAACCAAAAGGATTAGCCAGAATATTTGAAAAATCCTATGAAGAATTAGGCAGGGAGAGTCTGAGAAGGAAACCAGTGAAACCCCAACTGTCTGACAGTCCTGAAAAGGTCTTTACTAAAAACGCTACTACTCCTTCTAAAAAGAAGTGGGAAAATAGAAAACAAACTTCTAAAGAGAAGCGTTCTCATTCCAGAGGTAGGTCTCCTCAAAAGAAGCCCTCTGAAAGGAGGTATAACCTCCGGAAAGGAATAATTTGAGAAGACCTTGCAGATATCAAGATGCTATTACACGTTCCTCTCGTACCTTCCAGACTTCATCACAGAAATCCGAAAGAAGAGGATGGTCAGAAAACAAGGAAGTGTGAAGTCCAAAGACGATCAACACGTTCAGAAAACCAAGAAACCTCCAATTTTTTAAAAGAAGATAGCAGGTCTAAAAATCTGACATGCCGAGGATTTTGAGGACACAACTCAAGAACGGAGAATGAGCTCAGACAATGTTGGACAGCGCAGCAGAAGTCACGATAGCTCGCCAGAACCTGAAGGGTCGTCTGGAGACAGTGGACTTGAATGAAGACATTGAAATTGAAACTGCAGATACCAGTGTTAGTTCTTCACATAGGTTATATGAAATAAAACTCCGGATGGAGGGAGACATACCAAGGAAAATAAAAGCTCTCTTTTGGGAGCGACTTTCCAAGGGTTATGACATTCTTCTAGCTGAACAAGACTGGCCACCACAATTTGCCAGGGAGTGCCCACATCGCGAGGACATCATTATGCTAGCCTTCTCCAACCACATTCCAATTCATTTAAAATATACTTATGCCAGGAATTGGGCAGTTGCCCAAGCTCCTGCATTATACAAAACTCATGTAAATGGGATGAGGATTCCCCTCACCATAAAATCCAGTTAAAAAATCAACCAACTGCACAAAGGCAGTATCCAGTTAAGCAAGAAGCTAAAAAACAGATCAGAGGGATCTTAGATCAACTTGAATACCAGGTGGTGATTGAAACATGCACCCCGTCAATGAACAATCCTTTGTTTCCTCTCTCCAAAGCAGACAATACATATCGTCTAGTATTGGATTACAGACATCTAAACTCTTGTTGCAAAACATTTGCAGTGCAAAATGCACACAGTACTGCATTAATGAATAACATTGTCCGTAAACAATCTAAAACCACAGTAGATATTTCTAATGGTATCTTTTGTCAAAATATTGCACCAAAAAGTAGGTATTTGACCGCTTTCTCAATTATGGGGACACACAGTCACTTCTGTCGTCTCCCTCAGGGATTCAAGAATAGTCCGGGGTTATTCTCAGCAAGGGTAACAGAGTTACTACAAACGTATGACGATAAAAGATTGTCATATGTCGATGACATCTATCTGACAGACGATGAGTTGGATAGGCACTTGAATAGAGTGAATACCATTATACTTGGCTTCACCTCAGAGGGTTATAAATTCAATTTTAAAACATCTAGAATTGCCCATCTCAATGTCCTATTTCTAGGATATGAACTTTCAAGTGAAGGCAAAAGCCTGGCAGCAAACTTTCTAGAAAAGTGTGCACTGCTCCAACCACAAAAAACGCAGAAAAACTTAGTCGATTTTAGGTTTCCTGAATCTCGGAAGAACTTACATTCTAAACTATGGAGAAAGGGTTAAACCTCTCTGCGAATTAATACAACCTGATTTTAAAATAGTAAATTGGACACAAAAACACACAGAAGTTTTGCATTCATTCCAAACAGACATGTTAGCAACTAAACATTTTTAATGATATGGATCATTCCAGGTCAAGGCGGATTCACCTACTTAACTTTTAACAAAGGTGAAAAATTACCTATCGCATAAAAATCACACCTGTACACAAACGCAGAAAGGAAATTCACTTCTACAGAAACAATTCTTACAGCTGTTCAAACTGCCGTAGCAAAAGAAAGAGCCCTCGCACAGGGTAAGCACATTATGGACGTTATACCTGTACCTGCCTTAGAGGCAGTGACGAAAGCAAGCATTCCAAATGCTAAAGCTTTACATTCACGAAGGATACAATGGGTTAATTCTCATGCTGCAACTGATGTTGAATACGTTTTTGATCCTTATTAGAAAACACAAGCATTTTTACAATATGAACAAGAATGAAACAAATTCTGCCTCTAGAACAGTATGAATGTATAATTTATACTGACGGATCAGCTCAACCTAGGTAAACAAGCCTATAGTGCGGCGGGCACGATCGTTAGAGGTCTTTGGCGCTATGGCAAATTTAGACCAATGGTCACTAAAACTCAATGCTTAGTAGATTGTACAGCTCAGCGAGCTGAACTACAAGCCTTTAAGATGGCACTTGAGAGTACGGATCGCGAATTCCCCACACTCATAGTGTGTAATTCGTATTATCGTGTTCAATCTTATAATGAATACTTGCAAAACTGGATTAAAAAATGGTTACACAGATGCAAAGGGTGGCACAATCAAACATAAACTGCTTTGGGAACAAGTAGTTCAGTTACAACAAGGACTACAAAAGACTCACATGATAACATACGCTGAGTCATCAACTTGATGGCGTTCAGGTTGCAGGGAATTCATTGGCTGATGAAGCTGCGAAGGCAGCTGTGCAAGCGGCTTCCGCAGCTGCAATCACTTGTTCAAAAACGAAAATAGACTGCAAATTAATGCTAGCTGTCAATGCTTCAAGCAAAGACAGGGAAAAATATTACCTAAAGGGTTTCCACTCAAATGCTCATAAAAAAACTGATACGAACAATGTTCCGCTTGCTCGAATCCCTGGAGTGGGGGATAGGGTAATTCCAAACATGGAACATAGATTAGGACTAATCTTAGCAGCACATGAAGGGCTCGCCTCTGCTCATGCAGGTGTTTCCACCACAGTGTCATTATTAAAAGAGATACCGTTGGCCGCGCATGAGGTAACAAACCAGAAACTATATTTTGGAATGTGAAATATGCCAAAAGATGAAAGTCTATACTGTGAAACGTCCTGAGCAGACGCTCCTGTTAATTTCAGATAAACCATTAGCTTGCGTTTACCTGGACTACTGTAGTCCCTTACAGAGGGATGGTAACTATAAATATATCATGGTCGCAGTGGACTCGTGTTCAAGGTTAATTTGGATGTGGCCTCAGCGCTCGGCTGATACTCAAACTGTCATAAAAGATTTGCGAGGCTTTATCGGCACATACGCAGTCAGCACGCGACACTCTGACCAGGGTCCTGCGTTTACCTCTCGAGCTTAAAAGGAGGCCATGGCCAAATTTGGCGTTGCATTGTGGTACTCTAGTCCATTTTATCCTGAGGGAAATTTGGTTGTGGAGAGAAAAAAACGGGACATAAAGCAATGTATAACAGCTAGGTATTAGGTTCTAAGAATGTACGATTTCCAAGAGTCCTTATCTTGTAAAAATTTAGGCAAGAAAAAGATGATGGGACAAGCTTTTTGATTTTGCGTCTCCACAGCGTATCTAAAGAAATGAATTTAGTTCTGAATTGTGATACTTCGAAACGGTCTCAATCGTGGCATTTCTTTAGATACGCTGTGGAGGACTCTTGGAAATTGTAAATTCTTAGATATCGCATACGCTGATTCCAACATCTTTTCTTGCTCGTATGCTTACTAAGCAAAGGGGGCTTCTACTCTCTAAAGATTGAATTGTCCTGAGGATGGCCTTAAGGATGTAACAACTACAAGGCCGAAACGTCGACATTATTTTGTCCACATCATTTAAGTTGAAATTATTCAGACAATTGAATCATTGTTTCAGATTGTGCAAGATTCATTGTTATCTAATCATTTAGAGTGGACTACAGCGCAAGTGGATCCCACGAATAATTCATTTATTTCTAATCCATTTGTTTTTGATGAATCTTCTCATTGTAACAGTACCCTTTTAATACAAATTTTTATAAAGAGATATTGTTGAACTAACATAATACCCGTGTAGCTTTTCTTTTTCTTGAGTATTTTGATTACTGTGTCCATAGTAATGAGACAAAATATTATAACAGCAGGCATTAATTAAATTCAGTTGATCAGAAATACATACAGTTTATGCGATCAATTACCTGTGATTTAATTTTGAATAAATTCCCTTGTAGGCATCTTTATTTTACTGAATTATAGCCCAAGCTCGCAAGGGTATATTGGGTCACCCACCCCTTCAAAACTAAAACATATACCAGCAGGCACATATGAAAGGTTGGGTAAATAATACATCAAGACATCCTGGGAATTACAGTACACACATAGATGTTGGAGTGGGGGGCGTGAAGTGTTTCTTAGCAGCAAAAACTGTAAAAACCCACTAAGCGGTTATCTCCTTTGTCAGGGTATAAACTTACATTGGGCCTGCGATGGTTCCTATAACAATTTATCCTGCCACCTGCAAGGTTCACCAGCTGCAGTGATTGATCCAATTTTCGGACAGCTCTCGAATGGGAGTTACCTCATGTTGAATGATCACGGCTGCTGTGGCATGTTGCCAGGCATTCCATACCTAGTAACTGTGTCAGCCAGGGTCACTTGCTGTATGCAAGTATTGTTTCCTAAAAGTAAGACAGACACGGAGTCGCCTTGAGGGCCTTCACTGAACATCTCTTCTATACAAATTGATACTTTAAGCAGAATGAATGCCATTCTTTTGCAAAAGAACTGTGGCACTGACCTAGGTCAAAAAGACCTATGATCTATAAGTCGCAAGGACTTCTGACGAGATACATGCCCTATTAACTACAAACTGCCCTATACATTTCTCAGAAATTTTAAGTCGTAACTTAAACATGTCTGATACGAGCGGTATCGTACATCTATTTAAGAACGTATTTTCCAGAATGTTAGCACTTTTTCAAGCAGTCCTAGGAATATTTCCAAATTTCGTGCACTCTGTGTTTGGCGGACTGCCCCTCCTTTTGGGACTCATTGCAGGGATACTATTTTTGCTCCTACTGTTACGATATGGCAAGCCAAATCACCAGCGCCACTCCAAGGACCATAGAGAGAGCTCTATTGGAGATGAAGTGTTGTGAGCGCATCGTACAACTTTTCGGTATTAACTCGTCTACGTGAATTAAACACCACATGGTTTCTGTCATTCAGACCAATCTGGCAAGATTGCATCTTACTTGTTCTACGGTGCCTGCTATGCGGAGAAGAATGCGTGCTAGCCATCTGTCTAACACTCTCATCAGTCATATCAACGGATGTAGATACTTTGTTGGACCCGGGAACGGCCCATGTGCAGTGTTGTCCCCAGCGGCTACCAATTCTGATGACGGCATTCATTGAGATCTCACAGACGCAAAATGCTGATGCTGAGGTACGAGAGGTAACTTCAGGCAGACAGGTACCAACCAATTTGAACATTGCTAATGCGACCAATGCTGAAGGTGATGCTTCACATCTATGTGCGGTTAATCTTCTAAACAAGGTCATCCAATTATCACCTACAATGATAGTCAATTTTTTTACAGACATAGAAGATTTCATGTTTTCTCCAAGCGCTAACACTGACTTTTGAATTTGGCACACAGTGTTCTGAGAGACTTTGAATTTGACCTTCATTTTTTGAAAACAAAGAACTTTTTCCTTTGATTATTTTTTTTCCAAATTCATATTTTTCCTTTTTGGCACTAAATAATCTGCTTACAGTAGAACTATTCATAGAGAACAAGAATTCTTTGAATACTTCCAAAAGACAATATTTGACCTTGTCCACATACAAACAGTTTCATATAATTTGACATGAAATGGTTTCGACCTTTTTTCTTCTGTATTTACGAGCCATTTCATAAATGTTTATTTTCATGATTCATTCATTTAGCATTGAAATTAAGCATGGGCTGCAAATTCGTTCCGCTCGCGGAATTTGCGGATTTTCCGCGATTTCGCGATCCGCGAATCTCGCGAAATCGCGGGTAAAATCCGAAAATCAGCGGGGACTAATTTTCAGCCAAGCACTTACAGGGTTACAGGAGCAGGTGCAAAAGTTGAAGCTAATTTTTTGTAACCTTTTACAAAAGGGTTACAAAGAAATTAACTTCAACTTGGGCACCTGCTGCTGTAAGCCTGTAAGTGCTTCCTGGCGCCTCGTTGCCTACTTGCAACTATTCTCTGACCCTGCTCTGACCCTTGAAACAGGGTCAGAGCATTAGGAAACTTTGAGCTATTGGTCTTGTAAATGACAATTTTTTTTATTTATGTGTTGGTTTTGAAAATAGCTAAATTAATAGCTTTGTCATTTACAATGCCAATAATTATAACTTTCGCAAATGTGACATCTATAGCATTTGTAATGCAACATGTTTTGTATTTACGTGACTTAGCTGTATTGATATTACAAATAACAATGGCTTTTAATCTTTTTAAATAATTAATACTTAAATAAAAGTGATTTTAATTTATAATGGCAATAGCTTAAACTTTTGTAAATAACGTTTGTGAAGATTATGTATTTTATTGTGATGAAAATCCAAGAACAGAAGTGAAATATTAACATCTTTTTGTGACTTTTGTAATAAAGTTTGAAACATTGAGAGAACATATTTGAACCAGTTGTTGTTGAATGGTTGCGCATATTGATGCTGGGGTGGCGCTGAGTGGTGCTGTGGTGGTGCTGAGTGGTGCTATGGTGATGCTGAGTGATGCTGTGGTGGCGCTGAGTGGTGCTGTGGTGGTGTTAAGTAGTGCTGTGGTGGTGCTGAGTGATGCTGTGGTGGTGCTGAGTGGTGCTGTGGTGGTGCTGAGTGATGCTGTGGTGGTGCTGAGTGATGCTGTGGTGGTGCTGAGTGATAATGTGGTGGTGCTGAGTGATAATGTGGTGGTGCTGAGTGATGCTGGGGTAGCGCTGAGTGATGATGTGGTGATGCAGAGGGCAGAAAGGCACAACAAGCAGTCTAACAAAGGGCAAAAGGGCAGAAAACAAGGGAAAAACGAGTCTAACAGAGGGCAGAAGGGCACAAAAAACCAGTCTAACAGAGGACAGAAGGGCAGAAAAACAAGGGAAAAACGAGTCTAACAGAGGGCAGAAGGGCACAAAAAACAAGTCTAATGGGGCAGAAAGGCACAAAAACGAGTCTAACAGAGCGCAGAAGGGCACAAAAACAAGGGAATATCAGAGGGCAGAAGGGCACAAAAAACGAGTCTAATAGAGGGCAGAAGGGCAGAAAAACAAGGGAAAAACGAGTCTAACAGAGGGCAGAAGGGCACAAAAAACAAGTCTAATGGGGCAGAAAGGCACAAAAACGAGTCTAACAGAGGGCAGAAGGGCACAAAAACAAGGGAATATCAGAGGGCAGAAGGGCACAAAAAACGAGTCTAACAGAGGGCAGAAGGGCAGAAAAACAAGGGAAAAATGAGTCTAACAGAGGGCACAAGGGCACAAAAAACGAGTCTAACAGGGGGCAGAAGGGCAGAAAAACAAGGGAAAAACGAGTCTAGCAGAGGGCAGAAGGGCAGAAAAACAAGGGAAAAACGAGTCTAACAGAGGGCAGAAGGGCACAAAAAACAAGTCTAACATGGGGCAGAATGAATCCCGCCCTGCATGTTTCTCCACGAAGATGCCACCTTTTTGTGCAATACCTCTACTCAACTGGAGTACTTTCTACTGTCTAATCAGTAAGTGCTCCCTCGTTGGCTAAATGTATAGGGGCAGATTTACAATAACTGGCGCATCCCCAGGGATGGGCCAGTTATTGTGTGCCGCAGCTCCGCCACCCATGGTGCGCCGCATTTACAATGCGGCGTACCATGTGGCAAAAATGGCAGAGATGCGTCACGCATCTGTGCCGTAAAAGCAGCGCATTGCTGGAGCTGCGTCGCGCTTGCAAAGCAGCTCCAGCAATGCTCTGGGGGGCCCTATCTCCCCAATGCTGCATCAAGCCTTGCGCCTGCTTCAAGCTGGCACAGGGTTTTGACGCAGCATTGGCCTAAAAGTGACTGAGTGAATTCTTGTAGATTTGACTCAGCCAATTTTAGGAGGTGTTCCTGTGCAGGAACGCCCTCCCCTGCGCCGGAACGCCTCCTGATGGCACAGGGCTTTACAACGTGACGCATCTCTCAGATGCGTCACGTTGTTAATACCCAGCACCATGGCGCATCTTTTGTGCTGCCGCTGCGTCACAAAAGGTCTCGGTAGAGGGTGGCAGTGGTGAACCAGAGGGTGGCAGTGATGAACCAGAGGGTGACAGTAATGAACCAGAGGGTGGCAGGGGTGAACCAGAGGGTGACAGTGCTGAACCAGAGGGTGGCAGTGCTGAACCAGAGGGTGGCAGGGGTGAACCAGAGGGTGGCAGGGGTAAACCAGAGGGGGGCAGTGATGAACCAGATGGTGGCAGGGGTGAACCAATGGGTGGTAGTGGTGAACGAGAGGGTGGCATAGGTGAACCAGAGAGTGGCAGTGGTGAACCAGAGAGTGGCAGTGGTGAACTAGAGGGTGGCAGTCCTGAACCAGAGGGTGACAGTGGTTAACCAGAGGGTGGCAGAGGTGAACCAGAGGTGCTGTGATGAACCAGAGGGTGGCGGTCATGAACCAGAGGGTGGCAGTGGTTAACGAGAGGGTGGCAGTGCTGAACCAGAGGGTGGCAGTGCTGAACCATAGGGTGGCAGGGGTGAACCAGAGGGTGGCAGGGTTTGAACCAGAGGGGGGCAGTCATGAACCAGATGGTGGCAGGGGTGAACCAGTGGGTGGCAGTGGTGAACCAGAGGGTGGCATGGGTGAACCAGAGAGTGGCAGTGGTGAACCAGAGAGTGGCAGTGGTGAACCAGAGGGTGGCAGTGCTGAACCAGAGGGTGACAGTGGTTAACCAGAGGGTGGCAGTGATGAACCAGAGGTGCTGTGATGAACCAGAGGGTGGCAGTCGTGAAACAGAGGGTGGCAGTGGCGAAACAGAGGGTGACAGTGCTGAACCAGAGGGTGGAAGGGGTGAACCAGAGAGTGGCAGTGCTGAACCAGAGGGTGGCAGGGGTGAACCAGAGGGTGACAGTAATGAACCAGAGGGTGGCAGGGGTGAACCAGAGGGTGACAGTGCTGAACCAGAGGGTGGCAGTGCTGAACCAGAGGGTGGCAGGGGTGAACCAGAGGGTGGCAGGGGTAAACCAGAGGGGGGCAGTGATGAACCAGATGGTGGCAGGGGTGAACCAATGGGTGGTAGTGGTGAACGAGAGGGTGGCATAGGTGAACCAGAGAGTGGCAGTGGTGAACCAGAGAGTGGCAGTGGTGAACTAGAGGGTGGCAGTCCTGAACCAGAGGGTGACAGTGGTTAACCAGAGGGTGGCAGAGGTGAACCAGAGGTGCTGTGATGAACCAGAGGGTGGCGGTCATGAACCAGAGGGTGGCAGTGGTTAACGAGAGGGTGGCAGTGCTGAACCAGAGGGTGGCAGTGCTGAACCATAGGGTGGCAGGGGTGAACCAGAGGGTGGCAGGGTTTGAACCAGAGGGGGGCAGTCATGAACCAGATGGTGGCAGGGGTGAACCAGTGGGTGGCAGTGGTGAACCAGAGGGTGGCATGGGTGAACCAGAGAGTGGCAGTGGTGAACCAGAGAGTGGCAGTGGTGAACCAGAGGGTGGCAGTGCTGAACCAGAGGGTGACAGTGGTTAACCAGAGGGTGGCAGTGATGAACCAGAGGTGCTGTGATGAACCAGAGGGTGGCAGTCGTGAACCAGAGGGTGGCAGTGGTAAACCAGAGGGTGACAGTGCTGAACCAGAGGGTGGCAGGGATGAACCAGAGGGAGCTGTGATGAACCAGAGGGTGGCAGTGGTGAACCAGAGGGTGGCAGGGGTGAACCAGAGGGTGGCAGTGGTGAACCAGAGGGTGTCAGTTCTGAGCCAGAGGGTGACAGTGGTTAACCAGAGGGTGGCAGTGTTCAACCAGAGGTGCTGTGATGAACCAGAGGGTGGCAGTCGTGAAACAGAGGGTGGCAGTGGCGAAACAGAGGGTGACAGTGCTGAACCAGAGGGTGGAAGGGGTGAACCAGAGAGTGGCAGTGCTGAACCAGAGGGTGGCAGGGGTGAACTAGAGGGTGGCAGGGGTGAACCAGAGGGTGGCAGTGGTGAACCAGAGGGTGGCAGTGATGAACCAGAGGGTGGCAGTGGTGAACCAGAGGGTGCTGTGCCCATACACGACCGCATGGGTAACTTCCCCATACAAGCGGCCCACGAACACGCAAAAAAACAAAAATCCGCAAATTCGCATGAATTTGCAGATTGCGAATTCGATTTCGCGCGAATTCACGAAACGCGAATTTCCAAATTTCGCCCATACTCAATTCAAATGTAATTATATGCTTAGAATGAAACATTGCTTTAATGCGTACAGCACCAATGCATCTTTGATGTGTACAACCGGTTCAAATGCATTTTTATGTATTTCGGGTGGGTTTTTCACACTTCATTTGTAGCTATGTATTAGATATGTATAACATGTTTATAATTTAGTAACGTCGTACATAAGAAAGTGGAGTGGGTGTTGTGTTCGATTTCAGATTCCGAATGAATTTCCCGATTCATGCCCTTATATAGGTACATTTCGCATTGCCCTTATATAGGCATAAAAGTTCAGTCCTTATTTAGGCATAGTCCATGCTACCCAAATACAGGCATGGCTACTTTCATCCATTCATCTACGTCACAACGATTTCTTGGAAAACCTGACTTTTAAGCAGAATGGACTTCCCCTAGCCTGGATATTGATTTCTCCAAGAAACTCATTATTATGCATGAGCAACTTTTCCTTAGGGGTTCATCCATGCTTTACCTCAAAGCTGGCATTCCTAAACATCTTCAAGGTATAAATATAACTTCACTTGCTATAGCAAAGCATGGTGTGGTTCGGTGCACTTTGACTACCTACTTGCACGACGCAGGTCGCTACAGCAAGTGCCGAAGGAAGCCAACTCTCCAGCTGACGCCCTGACCTGAAGCTGTCATTCTCTGCCGAGAAGCCAGCTCAAGTGTTTCTGACTCCCCTTGCGGGGTGCTGGGAAATCGAGTCAGTGAAAGAGATACCAACCTCTCTCATTCTAAGGTATGGAGCTGATTAGAACCTAGAGAAACCTTTGGCAATTCTTGGCAAAACTAAACCTATGCTAAAAGACAGCACCTACTTCTTCCCTGGTACCAGACCTAGGTTAAGTACATTTCGGGTAGGCGTATTTTAGAAGCACCAGTTGAGTATTTTAGCTAGTGTTATTTATGTATGTATTTTTACATGTCATAGCAACAGACAATGCTATTACAGTATTATTTTATATTACTGTTTAGGCTGTATGCATTATACTTTGCATTCGGTCTAACAATTGTAGCAGTTCACCTCTCTTGCATGCGAAAGAAGACTGTTCAATAAACCCCTTTTATTGAAACACCCGTCTCTCTATTTCTATACAACTCTGTAGAAAAGAGGCATGCACGAATGACTAAGTGAACTACTTATCTATTGTTTCCATGACTCTGAAGATATGTTTCGATTCTTGGGGAAACAAAGTTGTCGTGTTTATGTTGCCGTCAGAAACTAATCCCTTCTTGTGTATTCGAGAAAGTTTCTAGTGACCTCTGAGCTAGCTGGCACTCACAATTAAGTTTAGTTTAATCAATAGAGTCATACTGACCTCAGTCCTATGTCCAATCTATAGTGTATATTATTCCAATGTGCAGGGCCTATTGGGAATATAGGAACTACACTACTCTTTGTGAATATCCCTCCTAGTGTCACCAGACTGCTGAATCTTATGGAAAGACATCTTCGGATTAGTGAAAGTGCTGCCATGTCATATTATCAAAGAGTCTGCTGCAATGTTTTCCAAGTGTCTGAATGTGCATTCTTTAAATGCCAAATAACATTAATAGCAATTTAATCATATTAACATAGGATAGTATAACATTTTAACTATGGAAGAATGATTTAAACAAGGCACAATTTCAGCTGTCCAAAAAGCTTGTTAGTTTTCAGAAGAATTTTATGGGGATTTTCCTGCTCTTTCACACAACAAAGGGTACAGCAAACTCTAAAGCTATTATTGTTATGTTTGTGTGGCCTTGAGTATGTCGCTTTGAAAGGAAATGGGATTTTTCTGCCTACGCTCTGAATCATTTGTGGAACTCTATTCGCATTTTAAAAAGACCATGAACGTAGTTGTTTATTAGAATATCGTAGGAACTGTATCACTTATTTCTTGATATCTTCACAGTACGTGACATTACGCTGGAACTGTTTCCATAGAAACACTTGTTGTGTTCCTTTCACTTGACCTCGAGTTCAGCCGCTGTTGTCGCTGGAACAGTACAGAGAGACCCCCACCACATTCACTAAGGAAAAAAAATGCCACAGCATACAAAACAAATGTGCAAAACAATGCTTGTCTCATGGAAATATGGGCATTACATCAAGGACTCAGCGACATTGATTCCTTTATAAAATACTTGGCTTTGAATGTGCTGTACTAAATTGATTTTTCACATTATATTTCATATTTAAAAATGTTTCACTTCATTTTATTGAAAATTACCTACTGGCGGTTGCCAGTAGGTAGTTATAGTTAGGACCTATTATCCATAGGAAAACCGCAACATTCCATTGGCAATAACTTTGGTGTCGATTGATGAATCTTCTTGACATTTTCCAATTTTTTGGCCAGCTCAGATCCGCTCCTTCCCTGAAAGTTTAGGGGTGATTGGTAATGTGGGGGCCGAGGAAAAAGGGGGGGCCCAAAATGTGTTTTCCCCATGCAATTTCCCATAGGACTTTTAGTCACAGCTACAGCCTGAACGGGCTTAACGGAATTACACCAAATATGGCAGCGAGGTAGTCCTCAGTTCCAACTTGTGCCTTTTGCTTATATGGTGTAAATCTGTTCAGTAGTTCCTGAGAAAATTACGGTTAAAGTAATTTATATATCTATGGGCGCGGTGGATCCACGGATTGTGCGAGGATTGGCATCGTAGTATAAGCGCGCCGTCCAGGTCACGCGCTCAATGCTAATTGGCTGTCAAGCGGTTGTAAACATTCGAAACCAGGAACTGTTGGCAGCCATTGTGTGCCTCGGTAGAAGAGAGGGTGAAGAAGTTTGGGAAATATGTGTGCAAACCGTGAAAAGGAGGCAGGGTGGACACACCCTGACCCCCAAGGCCTGCTCAGGGGGTCGCACAAGGACATCTAGGGAAAAGAAATATATATTTTTTCTTTTAAAAATCGCCGGATGCGTGTAGAATCCGCGAATTTTGCTGATGAAAAACAAAAACAAAGCGCAAGCTCCCGCGGTTAAAGGTTATTAGTCCCCGGGGGCCAAATTCCGGGGGCATTTAAAAAAAATAGTGTGGAGGGTCCCAATCCCCCACACACTGCTTCTGGGACCGCCACCCTCCCGGGTTCTAAGTTAGTATATGTGGGGGGGCTCACTGCCCCCCCACCTGCAGTCTTGGGGAGCGCCACTCTCTGGGGCTTGTTAAAAAGGGTGGGGGGATCTTAGGACCCCCCAGCTCTAGGGACCGCCACCATCCGGTGCTTCTTTAATATGTGGGAGGGGGGCCTCCTGGCTCCCCTCCTGGAGCCTAAGATGGCCCTGGGGACCGCCACCCCCCAGGGCAGGCTTCTGCTGTGTCCCGGGGTGCCCTCTCCCAGGACACTGCCGTTTGCAATGGCAGGGCAGGAGCCTCGCGGCTCCAATTTTGTCATTGCAAACTGCTTTCATATTTGGAAGAGAGAGCAGGCAGACTCTGTTCCCCTCAGCTGTAAAATGTATACTATCTCTCCTATAGAAGCCATGCATATAAAATCGCAGATTGTTGTGGCAAATGTTTTCCATTCTGTAGTCTTGGAGAAAAGCAGAAACAAATGTATTCACATGTTTTCTAGCTTTCTCAATCTGTGGCAAAAATTGATTGAACCAGTTCCATTTCTGCCTTTGGCATATGTTAGAATAGACAAAGGCAGTTTGGGAGAAAAGTGACATCAATTCTTCAAAGGTGTCCTTTATAAGTATTTTTGTTTTAATTTGACCAATGGGAGGCCAAATCCCGGGGGCATTAACAAAAGTGTTGGACAACAGTGTTACCCCAGCGTCTTTGTCATCAAGTATGATATCTTTTTGAACTTTTCTTTATTTGAACTCTGCTTTTTTTACAGCATCTTTCTACCTCTTATTGCAATCTGTTTCACAGCGTCCATTCTTTCCAGTGTTCTTAGTCTTGTTTACTTGTTGTTCTTTTGCTGACTTACCTGTTTGTGTACAAGATCCGCCTTTCTTCTTGTGTAGCCTTCCTTTGTGTAACTCTTTTATATGTGACCTTTGTTCTTCAGTGCTTGATCTAGTGTTCTAAACATGTCAGTACATTTGTAGACATGTAGTTTACTCCTTTCCATTCCCTTCTTCCACCCTAATTGACAAAATAATGGGGAGACACAAAGTAAGGGGCTCTAGTTGTTACTGTGTTTTAAGCTTGCAACACAGTAGGTAGGACACAGTTTTAGAAACCCAGCCTCCACCACCCACGGACCTTCCTCCCCATTGTTGCCATCTCCTTTGCTATGCCTTATCAATCAAATCTCTTTACTTGACCTGGTCCTCCTCCAGTGTATTCTCCTTATAGTCCAAGCCCATACAATCCATCAATTCATGTGCCCTTGCCCACTCGGTGCGTGGTGCTACCGCCACCAGATATTGCACATTATACACCACCTTGGGCGTACCCGCTCTCAAAAAGCTTTCACTGGCCATTGTACATGCAGACTTTGGTCCACCCTTTTCATCCATTTTTGCACTTTGAGATATAACCTCCTACCTCTGTTCCTCATATCCTAATTTCTCCTTTCAAATTCTCTTGGAAACACCTTATTAACCCTTCAAGAAAAAAAGTAAGGAGGCTGGGAAACCACTTTATATGTGAGCTCTGTATGCCATCCTAATTCCCAATCATCTAGTGACATGCTTGCTACCTTTCTGTAATGCACTTTAGTTGCACTGTCCATTCTTGTCCGGCTATATGCGTCACAATAATTAAAGGGACCATTTTTCTGCATATTTTTAATAAAGCACTTGACACAATGCATAGTGACACCGTATTTATTTATTGTAAATATTTAATGAATGTTTTCTAATTAATTTCCACAAGTACAAACTTTGTTTCTTCATTTACAAAATAAATATTAAATATATTTTATAGTAAGCACCACACACGCTATTACAGTAAATAAGTTGTACAAAAATCTAATTTTTTCTTTTCTGATCACGTTATACACTGATATTACAGTAAAGAAGTTTTTGAAATACTTTCAATGTTTCACAAAATAGTGAATGTTTTCAAAATAATTTCCACAAGTACAAACTTTGTTCCTTGATTTTAAAACTAAATAGTAAATACATTTTATAGTAAGCACCACAAACGCTGATATTATAGTAAAGAGGTTGTAAAAATATTTTCAGTGTATCTTTTTTCCTAAGCATCTCAAACACTGATATTACAGTAAAGAAGTTTTTTTAATAGTTTAAATGTATCACAAAATATTTTATGTGAGTACCACAAATGTCGATATTACAGTAAAGAAGTTGTAAAAATAGTTTCAGTGTATCTCAAAATATTAAACGTGAGGACCAGAAACACTGATAGAACAGTAAACAAATTGTGATAATAGTTTCAATGTATTAGAATAACTCATTTCACCCTCACTGAGAACATGTTTCTTTACTTCTGACAGATCTTACATCTTACAGATGGAAAATGTCAGTTAGTCAGTAATCATTTGTTCTTGGCATGTAGTGCTGTAGATTCAAATGGTTTCCATAGTCCTGTCATCTTGTCTTGCGTTGGGATGTTTGCAAGTTATTTTTCTTTGAAGAAGTCTATCTAGTCATGTGGTTAGGTTGTCTCTTCCTTTGGATGATATTGTGCATGGCAATCAACTCTATTGTTAGTATATTTGGACGCAGATGGTGAGAATGGAGTTATTAAGAGTATAATATAGTTGTACCTATGTGTGTGTATATATATATATATATATATGTTAGTAAATTCGATCGGGAAATTTGCTTACTATACAGTGCAGGCCTTGTGCATGGGTGAGTTGGGCCAAGCCATGGGCCACAATATTGCGAGGGGCGCAGCAGGGAGCTGCCTGGCTGAATGTCATACAAACAGCATCTCACCCATCCCACTTGTTCTCAATGAAGTTCCGTTATACACTTTGTATTGGGAGCAGGAGCAGACAGACAGGACCTGTCGATATCAGCTCCCCCGTGACATGGGGGGGTATACAGATACATAGGGGTCTACAGATGGATAGAACACCAGCTAAGGGGGGTGACGGTCCCCAGGGCCATTGAGGGCTCCAGGAGGGGGGCTGCGTGGCCCCCTCTCACATTTTTGAGAAGCTCTGGGGGGTGGAGGTCCCTGGGGCTGGGGGACCTGAGAGGCCTTCCACCCATTTGTTTGGAGCCCTGGGTGGTGGCGGGCCCTGGTGCTGTGGGGGGCCTCATGAGCCCCTCCGCATACATTAAAATTGAGCCCCGGGGAATGGTGGTTCCTGGGGATGGGGAGGCCTCAAAACCCCCCATTAACATTTTAAAGCCCCGGGGGGGGGGGGGTCCCTGGGGCTGGGGGGACCTGAGAGCCCCCTCACCCTTTTTAACAAGTCCCAGGGAGTTGTGGTCCCTGGGGCTGTGGGGGGAGGGGAGGGCCAGTGAGCCCCCGCATATATTAACTTAGAGCCCTGAGGGATGGGGGTCCCCCACCCATTTTGAAGAAGCCACGGAGGGTTGCGGTCCCCGGGACTGCCGGGGGCCTCACGAACCCCCCACATATATTAACTTAGAATCCCGGGGGTTGGCGGTCCCCCGCTCATTTTAAAGAAGCCCCTGGGGGTGGCGGTTCCTCTCCTGTATGTATGTATGTATTTATGTATGAGACTGTAATGAGACACAACTTTGTCTCTGGCATTTACTCGTCCTGAAATATCATTTGTAACTTAAACAAACCAGGACTTGGTAATGACTGAATGAATGTGACAGTGTGTTATGGGCAGGTCAGTACTTGTGAGGTAAAAAAGGTAAAAAGGAAACGTAAACTGTGCTACCTTTTTTATTAATGTTTGATCATTTTAAATGTACTAGGAAGAAGAATTAAAGTATCATCTCCTGTATATATGTATGTATGTATGTATGTATGTATGTATTTATGTATGTGACTGTAATGAGACACAACTTTGTCTCTGGCATTTACTCGTCCTGAAATGTCCTTTGTAACTTAAACAAACCATGGCTTGATAAGGACTGAATGAATGTGACAGTGTGATTTATGGGCAGGTCAGTACTTGTGAGGTAAAAAAGGTAAAAAGGAAATGCAAACTGTGCTGCCTTTCTTAATAATGTTAGATCGTTTTAAATGTTCTAGGAAGAAGAATTAAAGTATCGTCTCATGTATGTATGTATGTATGTATGTATGTATGTATGTATGTATGTATGAGACTGTAATGAGACACAACTTTGTCTCTCGCATTTACTCGTTCTGAAATGTCATTTGTAACTTAAACATACCAGGACTTGTAGTTGTCGGTACTCCCCTCAGAGACTACCTTCCAGAGCGGACCTACTAATGAAGATGGGAGGGAAGAATCTACATCCTAGCCTTCCCTCATTGAACTTGGCTGCATGGCTCCTCAGGTTCTACAAAACGGATATTTAAATCTGCCACAGAACTGCATGCACATTCTGAAAGAGACTAAGAGGCTTTCCACAAGAGTGTCAAACATGTTTAAGTGGAAGAGATTCTACCTATGTTGTGTTGTAAATCACTTTGACCTTTCAAATGGGGCAGGATGTAGAGATTATTCCTTACCTCCTTTATTTATCTAGGGCAGGTCTTAAATAGGCCTCAATCAGAGTTCATTTGTTGGCTATTACTGCATACAGAAATTCGCTAAAAAACTTTCTTTACAGTTGCAGGTTAAGGATTTACTACAGGGGTTAAAGAAAGTATATCTCTGCTTTCCAGTTCATTACACAGACGTCTCAACTATGAAATGTACTAGTTTTCACAAACAGATACGGCTGCAGCAGCAGACAGACAGAACCTGTCTATATCAGCTCCCCCGTGACATAGGGGGTATACAGATACATAGGGGTCCACAGATGGATAGAACACCAGCAATGGCCCTGGGGTGATGGTCCCCTGAGCCATTGAGGGCTCCAGGGGGGCTGCGTGGCCCCCACCCACATTTCTGAGAAGCCCCGGGGGGGCTCATAATGTAAAAAAGATGTACATTAGCACAGCAAAACAGCAATGGTAAAAATTGGTAAAGATTGTAGTACCTAATTTGCAATATTTTCCACATGTTTCCAGGGGTTCACTGATCGAGTACATTGGACAGTCACAACTGTTCAAAACTATTTGTAATGGCAGGATAAGAACCATAATTTTAAATTCACAAACATAATGGAAATATCTTACTAAACTATATTTAAAATTTAAGCTGTGCCTTTTTATTAAAAAAAATTAAAAGACAAAACAAAGTACCAAGTCATCCGAAGTTTATGACACCACTAGGGTATTATACATTTTCTATCATGAAATGTTAAAGTCAAACCTGTTGAGTCCATTAGGTCCATTGCAATTTTCTTTTAGCTTGTGGCGACCAGTTCGTCCCATGGTAGAGACATCTGTATGAGCTAGAACAGGAGAATATACCTTCTTTAATCTCGGCAATTGGCTGCTAACTTATGTAACATTCTGCAAACTGAAAAAAGAGTTAAAATGTATATGTTGTACAAATGTCCAAGCTTAATTTTAATGTACATACAAACAATTGTTCTCAATAGGATTGGATTGAAAAGCAATCAGAGGTTTCAAATCAACCGCGTTAAGACCATACTAGTGATTAGAGAAAATCATATGCAAATATCAATATGATACCGATGGGCTTTATGAACGTGTTCGGTAGGTGTTCACAAGTGTCATATCTAAAAGCCCTCTTTCCTATTCACAACTACTCTAACAAAAATAATTATTAACATAAAACATAAAGTAATGTATCTTCAACAAATTATTGTTTAAAAAAACATAATGGAAGTATCATATTCGGAAAGCTTAAGTATCTGTAGGAAAACCTTTTAGAAACATACGAATGGTTATGTTAAATATTTCACTTTGATTTATTTCATAATGAGAAATCATACTGACATTTTTATTTTTCCAATATAAGAAATAATAAGGAGATATTGGAAAGTTTCATAGGAAAATGTTACCTCCAATTTAGTAAAAAGTCTTGGTCACTTTAAACTATTACAACCATATTTTTCAACAAAAACAATAATAACTTTCAAAAAACATAATTACTTCTCACCTAATAAGGAGACATTTACACCAGCCGATGGAACATTCTTACTACACATAGGATGTGTGCTGGTCTGTAATGTTGATATAGGTGTATAAGTATATCTGATAGTGTTCTATTGATCATAGACAGTATGTATGAGTGAATCTGTAGGTAAGAGATTAGATGTGTGTGTAAATCTAGAAATCACTGAGGGGGTTTTTAGAAACTTGTATTGGTGTGTCAATAGATTCAAATATGGTACCATGTATTTTACAGTGAGTGATGTAAGGTTATACTAGTGTATGATGAGGTATATCTTATTGTCACGCGGATGATGTCATCAGTGATGTCATTTGAGATGTCATCAGTGATGTCATCAGTGATGTCACTGACCGTGTCATGAATTATGTAATATGTGACATCATCAGCTCTGGATTGCGGGTGCGCGAGTTACAGTTAGTACAGCTAACTATAACGGAGGAATTTCAATGGTTTTGTATGAGTGAAATGTCCAACTAACTATAACACCTCTGAAACCTATGGTTTTTTCAGTGAATAGCAATTAGATACCTGAGTACATTTTCCATAGGAGTTGATTGAAGAGTGGCTAGGTACATGTCCTCTCCAGAGGGAGGTGAGTAAGGCAAGGCTCCTGCAGGCAGTGTAGTGAGTGGTGGTGGGGACAAACATAGTGGCCTCCGAATATCTTTGAAATATGAGAGAAGCAGGGGCCCCTCGCCACATTCTGCAGCGGGCCGATATTTTGCCTTATGCCACATACCAGAGGATAGTTTTAGATGTCGTTTCAGCTTTAATTTTTATTTGAAAGGGTAAGACGAAACAATTTCAACCCAAACGTATATACACTACCAAATTTGATTTGGAAACCACTCAGCAATCTGAAAACAAGGTTAAAATTAACTATCAGTCAGGTGTGTCAGTCCCTTCTCATGGGCAGGGTTGCCATATTCAGTAAAAGGTAAGCCAAGGAGGGACGGGCCAAGTTACAAAGTCCTGGATTTCACAGCTTCACGATTTTTATGTGTAGCTTAGATAGTTTTAGCTGTCTCACCAGTCACATGAAATGGACAAAAATATTAAAAGATACATAAATAATTACATATAGGGACTTTGGATCAGTCACCTTCATTCACTGGAAGGTTCATCTGTCATTCATAATTTGCTTCGACTCACCACATCTTATAGCATGTGACAAGGCAGCCCGCTTCTGCCATTGGTTATCTATCTTACACCTAGAGTGACAGTAATTGCATGATTCCGTGTGCACATCTACCAAAAAAGAAGTAGACTTTACTTTAGTTAAAAAAATGATTAGTTATTCTTGTAACACTAAAAGGGTTTTTATCATTTCTCAAAGTACATTTGCCTGGTTCATTTAAAATTATATGCAATTATTATTTTATTTGAAAATTTAATTTTTTAGTGCAAGCACATTTTGGCGGTGGCATATTTTCTTTTCATTTTTCTGGCATATAATTCAATAGAAAACAAATAGAGAAAAAAGGGAAGCATGGCTCTCTGGTCAGTTCTCAAGTTTAAGCAGAGAGCAGCTTCTTTATATGGAGCACCCTACAACACGAGCCACACTCGAATCTGCTCACCTCAAATATCAGTTTTTCTAGCAGAGATGTTAAGCATAGGCTCGGACAGTGCCACCCATGCTGAGCTACATGGCACTTTCCTAGCCTATGCTTTGCCACTCCAGACACAGTATTAAAGCTTTGGATTGGCAAAATACAAACCAACCCCACCTGGAATGAAGAAAACCAACCCTTGGCATGTGTTTTGTTCTAGTTAGAGCTCTTCAGAGAGATAGAGCTTGTTACAGACACAAGGCCCAGTTTAACTCAAGACAATACCTTTAGAAAAGCTTTTTTTGTGGATACCGTGAGAAAGGGGGGGGGGTCCTAAAACATCCTTTCTCTATTCATTTTTTAAATACCAAAATTGGTTACAAATACAGCCAAAATGGTTGAACACACTTGCACCAAATATGGTAGAAAACAAGAACTTAGTCCAGAAATTGTTCTTTTTGTGGTTTGGTGTAATTCGGCTCAGTAGTTACTGTAAAATTAAGGTTAAAACAAGGTAGATATTTCATGGTGCAGAAAAAGTCGACAATCCAACAGATCTAGAGATGAGCTCTGATTGACTGTCTCCACATCAACAAAGATGTAAAGGTAGCCATTTTCTGAGTAAAAATAGTTTAAAAAACACATAAAGGAGCAGGGTAGGAATCTATTTATCTATCTCTATCTATCTATCTATCTATCTATCTATCTATCTATCTATCTATCTATCTATCTATCTATCTATCTATCTATCTATCTATCTATCTATCTATCTATCTATCTATCTAGCTCTATATATCTATCTAGCTATCTATCTTTCTATGTATGTGTATGTATATTCGTATATATAACTACTCTCCTATAATTCCCAACTATATGGTAAAACTTGTTCCCAGGGCCTGGAATTTTAATGCAACTGGTTGACGTTAGCACCTATTGTGCCAGCCAATATAGTGTGAGTGCAACCATGGCCTGGGATAGCCTGACTGTAGCAGTGTAAAACTGCAATTTGACCTGTTAAAATAAACACTTTTGACAGGTTAGAAGCTCACTTCTAAATAACAAATAACAATAGTCACCCTTATGTTGGCTTTGCCACCCACAAGGCATGTAGAATATAATATTAACATGTCTTTACAGTTACTAGAACTCAAAAGCAATTTTCTCTGTGGCAGGTCTAGCTTTCTTATCTAGAAATCCAGACTACAGATTAAAATCCTGTGTTTGTGTCTCAGGAATAGGACAAGATGCAAAAATAATTAATCAACTATTTTAATAAGGATTTAAAATCAAATTCAATCATGAAGTTGGACTTTCAATAAACATTAGGCAAAAGTAACTTTTTGATAGTTTTCTCTTCCCTACCTGCCATTCATGAAGGCTATATATACATTTGCTACTCCAGTTCTTCCAGACAATATTTAGCAATTTAACCTCTTCCCTCCGCTGCAAATTCCGCTGCGGGGGCTAGGGGGTGAGCGCGGCGCTTCGGTGCTCATGATAGCGTGGTGCCGTCATGACCCCGCCCGCTCATTAATTCGCCCGCGTAGGTGGGGAATTAGTGCCGCGTGGGAGGAGCAGCAGCGGCATGACGGCTCCACGCCGTCATGAGCACAAGCCTACTGTGATTCATGATGGCGTGGTGCCGTTATGAGCATCCAAGGGGTTAAATAGTTGTGAAAAAGGTGCAAAGAGTGTCCCAGGAGTAAACAGAGGCGGACCTGATTGGGTAGAAATGACTGCTCTAAACTTGACAGAATATTCAGGATGGGGTTGTGAGCATAATTTTTGATATTACAATGAAAAGTTCTGATTGAATGTTAAAACCTGCTTGACACGTCTGTTGGATATACCTGTAACACTGGTAGCAAACATGAAAGGAAGGGTAACAGGTTGTCAAAACATTTCTTGTGTACCAGCTGTCTACTTAGTGAAAAAAAACACTTCTGTTCTAGCACACGTCTGTCTCCAGGTTTTGCATATAACACTAGGGACCCACTTGAAAGGAAGGGTAATGGGATGCCAAAACAATTCTTGTATATCTAGTGACTGGTTGATACAAACTCTACATTAATTCTACTAAACTGCTGTCTAGGGGTTTATTTTACATACAGTGACTGCCCAAAACTTGATTTAGGTGTTTGGTGTGTGAGGCTCACAGACTACGTTGGTTAAACAGTGACAAGTCCATTGGCAATAATATTCGCAAGAACTAAGATTGAGGAAAAACAGTTAGTGTCATCTGGGAAAGTGACATTTATGAAACAAAGAGTGAGGGATCAAGCAGTTTTGGCAACAACACGCTGGTATTTCCCACGTGTAAGAGTCTGGTCGCAAACCTTTAGGAGACCAATTCTGATCTGGTCACTGTCCCCTGATGAAGGGATGTTGGGTACCAAAATGAATAGGGTGGGCAATGACAGTCATCAAAAGGACTGACATTTGAATTCATTAAACAAGAATATTGTGTACAAAATGCAGTTGTGACAGATCTAATTGATATGCAAATGTTATATTGGTTATCACTGTAAAGTGACAATGAAAGTGTAAGAAGTTTTCATGGTGATGTAATAACTAAAAAATAAGTCAATATAAAAGCACAAGAGTACTGAATTGATATGTGTACACAAAATCGTAATTCAATGTACATTTTGTATGTTAAAAGCAACAAGAGCAGTGCATTTACCACAGTACATTCCCCCCACACACACAGCCCTCAGATACCAAGTTTAGTGTTGCTGATGACTTTCACAATCTTGAACATTCCCAAAGTATTTCAGTTTGGCCATGCAAACCTTTAGCCTATTAGTTAGGGCAAGACCAGGAGTTATTCCCAAACAATAGCTCTAGCCCTGCATACATGTGGCACCTCAATGTGCCCACTTCCTAAGCTTCCTGGACCTATTGTAGGCCTCTGCCTGACACCCTGTGACTCTCTAAGTTCCTAGCAATGATAACAAGGGTACTCCCAGTAACGCTTTCAGGTCTAGAGGGGGGAGTGGCAAACCAACAGCAAACTAAAAAGCCTCTATAATGACCTTTATTTGTTTACATCTAGGCATTAATGCTCATTTAGAATTTACATAGGATGCAATCATAGCTATGAAATCATTCACTTAGATTTGGTGTTCAGTTTCTTCATGTCTTTTATTTTATCATTTTTGTTTTTATCATTTTTAGTGACAAATTTATCAAAAAGATTTATTTATACAGTTACATAATGACATGTGTGCATATAAATATAAAAATACAGAGTTGATTCTTTTCTCGTCAAGAACCCCAAGACATTATTTCTATCTCTCATACCATCAATCATATGTTTTCAAAAACCCTCCTCTTCATAAGAGAGTACTCTGCATGTATGCATGCACATACAAGTCAGTAGAAGAGTATGGACACACACTATTTTTTCTTCTACTTTTTTCCTCTGAATCTTACTCTTTGCGTCCCAAAAATCTTGGGATCACTCATTTCTTTGCCAAAAAAGTTCTCTTTAAACTTTGGGATATAAGGTACTATTTGCTTTATGCACTTGACCGCCCGTTTTATGACAGTGATTTCTTCACAAACAAGCACATGGCATGAACAGTTCGTTGAATTAAAAATGTATATTAAGGATGCACAGACATTAATGATGGAATTTATGTTCTCATTTCAGATAAATGTGAACCCCTTGTTTTTAATAGTATGTTGTCCTGTTTACATGTTGGCCCTGAGGAAGGTGATGTAAAGCAATGATACCACCGAAACGTACGTAGGCCGTACGCACCAGAGACCCTCACATAAACCATAACCAAAACTGTGGAGAAAGAAAGGAACATAATGCGAAAGATCACTAATCCCTAGTATAAATTAAACCCCTGAGGAGTCTACAAAAGGACACAATATTTGTCTTCACTTTTTTCACTGTGCTTGTTGTGATAGTTTTGTCAGGATAGTAAGTAAGAGAGATTGAGTATGTATGATTGATGGTATGAGAGATAGAAATAATGTCTTGGGGTTCTTGACGAGAAAAGAATCAACTCTGTATTTTTATATTTATATGCACACATGTCATTATGTAACTGTATAAACAAATCTTTTTGATAAATTTGTCACTAAAAATGATAAAAACAAAAATTATTAAATAAAAGAAATGAAGAAACTGAACACCAAATCTAAGTGAATGATTTCATAGCTATGATTGCCTCCTATGTAAATTGTAAATGAGCATTAATGCCTAGATGTAAACAAATATAGGTCATTATAGAGGCTTTCTAGTTTACTCTCTAAGTTCCTACCCTCAGGTGCTGGGAGCTTTAGAAGTTTACTCCTATAGTGAATTGGGACAAACATATTTGGTATATCTGACCTGCGCTCCTTCACAGTCAGCATTAATTTTCCCCAAGGTGTTGTATGCAACAGTCATTGACTACCATTGGTCCTGACAATGCTTCTTGGGGCTACTCCTCCTTAAAACTTTAAAAATTCATACCTCCAGTTCCTCTTATTGATTTTGTCACATTGTTTATTCAATTTGATCCTATTTTTCGCATTCGGTATGGGATGTTTATTATTTCACATTTTAACTTCAATACTGTTTTGGCGCTGCATAACTATTCTACACATTGTCCTAAGTTAAACCTGTGTGCTCTCTGCCATAACTACCAGGGGATTGAGCTCAGGCTTATTTATTTAATGGCTTAAGAGTTCAATCTAATGAGGATTGTGATTATTAACTTAAGTAGGCAGTTACCCAAACCAATTATCCAATGTTTTGCATACTCCAAATTTCCAAATCAATACCTGCAAAGTACCAAACCAGACCTTCTCATGCTTAGCCTGCAAACAGTGGAAAAGGATCGCTGAAACCCTGTGACTCAAACCAAACCTCTTATTCTTCTGAACATAAAACCCTAAGACCCACAAAGTCAAGTTTCAATAATAAACTAGAGCCTTCTCTCTGAGTTGCATGGTACTGGGGGCACAGTAAAAGCCTGTGCAATTTTTCCTTTACTGTATGGGGAATTTGCCCAAGTATCTTGCAGTGACAAGTTAAACCCCATGGAAAGAGGAATCACTATGTGGGTCCTTGCTTTTGGTTATAAAACCATAAAACATGTCCACGGCCTTAGGGTTTACCACATACAAATACTACCTGCTCGGAGCAGGTGGTAAATATGTAGTGGGATCTCTAGGTGAGGTGGAGAGTGAGGGAAGGGTGTGGAGGGAGATGGGGAGGGAAAGTGTGAGCATTCCGATGCTCTGCAGTACTAACAGATTTCTCACAGACCTTTTTTTTGTTTTAAAGTTGTAGTTATTGAGATAATCAATTATTTCAAAACACGTGTGATTTGGGAAGTTCAGGTGGTAGAACTTCACTTCCTGAAGGTTCGTCTTCTAGAACAGGACTTGCTCCACCGGTTCACCCTCGGCAGAAGAATCAAGAAGTAGGGAGGTGAGTATTACCTTTATTACGATAGACACCCAACACCATACACCACAGTGAGGTTCATGATTTTATAAATATCTATGTACTTTGGCATTCATGTGCAGTTCGGTAGTCTTCTAGAAACCGCTTTAGAGAGGGAGCTCCTTGTGACTAAAGAGTAGAGAAAAATGAGCATTATACGTATGCAGCTTTCCTGAAATTTCTCCCGCTGTGTTCACTCCATTACCTGTGTGGTTACCCTAAGAATGCAAGCGGGTACACACCTGAGAAAGCCAGACTCCTCCTGGAATGTGGCTGCCATTTTGAGTCCCACCGGTGGCATCCCGCTTTCTCTACAACTGTGTTCTCGCCTCTCATGACCTCTGCTGGTATACCCCCACTGCCAGATGACTCATAATCTTCCTTTAAATCACGCAGGTCCTTCTTCTCTGTCTCTCCTTTGATATCCTTCCCCACGGCGTCCTCCGAAATAACATCAACACCTCCTTCCGGGTTCTTGAAGTACAACGCCATTTCTGTCTTTCCTCCTTTGAAGTCTGATGTGCTTCCAACTTCTCCTGACAGCCACTCCCCCTGCCCAACGGACAGGTGATTTTTAAAGGGATGCGCATTGCAAGAGGTTGTCTCTGGGGTTTCTTTGTTTGTAAGGGAATTCGACTCCAGCACTGATAGAAAAAAGTGTGGAATGGAACAACTCCGGGTAAGTCTTCAGATTCCTGACAGAAGGGGAAAGGATCAAGCACTAGGCTGGTTCTGGAACGTCAGGCTGGTGTCAGTTGTCTACCAATCTCAGGACATGTTCGATGGTTGGTGCGGTTGTGGGTCCTAACTAATGAAAGATTTAGCATCTTTAAACTACTGCCTGCTGATCTTCGTTGGAGTCATGTGTAGCCCTTCCTCCTGGGACTGTGCGTGCTTTGAAGGTGTATGCCACAATTTTAATCTACAAGAGCTGGGATAGTCTGTTTTGTGGCCAAAATTGGAGATTTTTATTTATTTTATTTTGGAATTTTATAAAGCGCTTGGTTACGCGCTCCGGCGTGTCCCCGCGCTGAGAGTGGGCCTGTGAGAGGATCAGGAGGCTATAGCAGTGCTAAGCGGAAAAGATGAGTTTTGAGGGCTCTGCTAAATTTGGTCTCAGAAGGTTCGAGGCGCAATTCAGTAGGGAGCAAATTCCAATTCTTGGCTGCAAGGAGCCTGAATGATCTGCCCCCATCTGAGCTTTACGGATTTTGGAGACGACAGCCAGACCCGTGCCAGAGGATCTAAGCATCCGCTCTGGTTTATAGGGGGTAATGAGGCTGTTCAGAGGGGCGGGTGCTCTGCCTCCAAAGATGCGATCGCACATGTATAAGGCTTTAAAGGTAATCCTTTCACGGATCGGAAGCCAGTGAAGGGACCTCAGAGCGGCTTTAGAGGGTGTTCTCCTAGGAAGCCTCAGCACCAGCCGGGCTGTGGCGTTTTGCAGTACTTGGAGACGGTGGAGACTTTTAGCCGTAATACCCAGATATAATAGATTGGCATAATCGAGTCTCGATGTAACCAAGGCATGCAAAAGAGTCTGTCTGGCACCAACAGGAAGTAGGTCAAGGACCTTACGTAAGCTCTTGAGTATCCCGAAGCACACTCCAACCACCCGATTTATCTGGGGAGCAAAAGACAGATCGGAGTCGAATAAAACCCCAAGATTTTTGGCCTGTTGACCCGGCACGGGGGTTGAGCCCAGACAATCAGGCCACCATGCCAAGGACCACACAGACGGCCCCCCCCACCACGAGCACTTCAGTTTTGGACCCATTCAGCTTCAGGCAGTTGTTAGACATCCAGGAGGCAAGCTCCTGCATGCAAGCACTGAAGTTGAATGCCGCGATTCCTGGTGCCCGTGACAGAGAGATGACCAGCTGTGTATCGTGGTGTACGATATCAGGTGGATGCCATAGCTTTCCACAATAGTGGCTACAGGGGAGGCGTAAAGGTTAAACAGGGTGGGGCCAAGGGCAGAGCCCTGAGGAACCCCTTGATTGAGATTGAACACACAAGAGTAGTGTTCTCCCTGTCTAACCTGATAGCCCCTCTCTGTCAGGAAGGACTGCATCCAACTGAGTGCCACCCCATTTACTCTGCCATTGTTAAGACACTGTAGCAAGGTGGAGTTTGCTACAGTGTCAAATGCGGCACTTAGGTCGAGTAAAATGAGAGCCATGGTATGTCCCTCATCTACCCCTTGCCTAATGGTCTCGGTGGCCAGGAGCATCGCAGACTCCGTAGAGTGACGTGCGCGAAATCCAAACTGGGTAGGATGAAGAAGGTTGGCTTCCTCCAAAAAAGTCATAAGTTGGAGATTGGCCACCTTCTCTGCCACTTTGGCCATATAGGGAAGAAGGGAAATAGGCCGGAGATTATCCAGCCTGTCCCAACTGATGTTAGATTTTTTTGGGAGTGGGAGAACAATCGCTTGCTTCCACTTTTTGGGTACGGTGCCGGTCTTAAAAGAAAGATCCAGAACATCTCTGATGTAAGGCTCAAGAATTTCCATACTCCCTCCAAGAAGTTTTGGTGAGGCCGGATCACGGGGGGACCCTGACTTAATAGAGCGGCAGATCTGCTGAAGCTCATTAGAGGGTGGAGTGATAAAGTTGCCTAACCTATTTGCGCCCTCATCTAGTGGTGGGTATTCACTAAACTCTGTTGCCTTCTCCTTTCCCCCTGTGAAGGCGGAATAGATAGTGGCCACTTTATCAAAGAAGTAGGCGGCAATGCGGTTACAGGACTCCACTGAAACCGAGGAAGGATCAACAGATGAGCTGCATAGTGAAATTTCTTTATAGATTTTAAATAGCTCCTTAGTGGAGTTATGAGCTTCTCCAATCCTACCTGAGAAATAGTTCGTTTTGGCGCGCCTGATTAGGTTGTGATATTCCCTGCGTTTGCCTATATATCTGAAATTTTGCTTGATCAAGATAGGCCACCCTCCATTGCCTTTCTAATTGCTTACATTGAGTTTTAGCTAAGCGAAGTTCTGCATTAAACCAGGGGGCAGATTTGGGAGGTCTACTCCAAGGTTTCTTGTGACAGAGAGGGCTATAAGGTTTTAAATCAACATACAGATGTTAGTAGATTTTTTAGGAAAACCACCTGTTTCCCTGCATCAGTATGATACTCATTTTGACGATTTTTTTCTGGTTACCTGAGCAATGGCATGGATGGTTTCTGTATGAACTGAATGCAGGGAGTCTTGAGCATCAGATGCTGATCTATCAGCAGGATTCTCTTCAGTAATGTGCTGTGTCCAGTGTGACTCTCCACTGCGCAGGAGGATTCAACATCATTATGTCGGAAGAGCGTGTTGGGCGGTAAATTCGTAGCCTATCCAGTGACACATACGACATGCGTCTCGAAGACACGCGGCAGGTGGCCATTTTGAATTTTCATCAGGGTGATTTCTCAGGCATTTTTGCGCTTTAGTAAAGTGCTTTCAAGCACAGCTTTGTGTGCTCGTCATCTGTCAATGCTATTGGTGTCTCGGAATTACAGGTGATTTACTCAGGTCACCACTGCTTTGCGGAGTGCAATGTTGGTAGTCAAATAACAATTTGGCCAATGTGGGGTTTGTGCAATGCTTCTGTGAGGAGTTCTGGAGGGGATGTTCCCATTTTCTTTTTGAAAAAGGTGACAATACTTTTACTTTCATGCGTTGCTCAATCTATTTATTTGTTTTTGCTTCGTTTCTACAAATTCTTCAGCACTGCAACAAGTCAAGGAGCAGTCCAACCACTACATTTTCTGCAAAAAGCTAGAAAGCCAGAAAAAAATGGAGGAAGTGGCTGTGCATTTACGAAAACTATCTGACATCTATTGATGCTAATAGTTATCAACCTCTCAATAAGTTGGCGCTTTTGTTTAATTATTTGGTAGTAGTCAGTCAACAAGTCTTTGATGATTTGCCTTCTTTTCCTGCGCCTTTCGGTGAAAATACTCCACGGAATGTCTACTTGGAAGGAAAGGAGAGGATTAAAAACCAATACTCAGACGAGTCGTGTTTTCTTTTTGAAATATTACATTTTGCTGTGTGTAAATAAATGTGATGAGTACATTGCTGTTTTGTGTGTTTTAGTCTCAAAATGTGATTTTTGAAATACTGTGGATAATTACATATGTGACCTATGTGACCAGATTATATTTCATTGTTTTTGAAAGACTATTCATGGACATCTGTTAACTTGTTTGAATCCAACCCTGGCACAGACTATTGATGTGGCTAAAAGTGTAGAGAGGTCTAGTATCACCTCTAAAGTATTATCCATTCAAGTGGGGCAACCACCTGTTAGTTGTTTTATAGAGGAGGACTTTGTTTGTGCTGTCAACAATAAATCTTTTAAAGGGCAGAGGGGGCAGTAAGGGCAAGGGCAGCAAGCCTGATCTCATTGTGGTTCTAAAAATGAAACTGGAAACTATCCTTCTTATCCTGCATTAGGAAACATATGTTATTTGTGTCGGGGAATTAGACACTTTCAAGGGGTGTGTAAGAGTGACTCCAGTTAAATCAGTCGTTTAAACAAAGTAAAGATTAGCAATGTGTACACGAATGATTTGGCTAATGAAACACAAGGATATGTGAACAGATTGTCTAATGTGTGGTTGACAGTGAATATGCCTCAAGCTCTTTGCCAAGGTACACGGAAGCACATTAAGGGCCCTTTGTACAAAGCAATCACTGACGGTAAACAACTGGAAATAACGGCTGATTCGGGGGCACCTGTCACAATTTTAGCAGATCATCCTTTCTACAAGTTATGGCCAAAATCTTTCAAATTGGTTCACCCAGAAATTAATTCCAAGGTTTGTTATGACCTGGAAAATGATCTCTTAGGCTTTTACTGGTCATCCTCGGAGTGCTTAAGGAGATACATTATCACTGATGTTCATTTAGCAATTAATTTGAGGGACATGTGGGCTGGATGGATTTGGCCAAATTGGGTATTATCTTGCATCCAGGACAAGATACACCCATCGTCTTTTTTTTTAGTGGAGTTTTATATCGTGCAAACAAGACCCGAAGACATCAGAGCACTTCACATGAGCACCAGTTACTTTACAGATGTACACTTTCTTTTTTTAAAGCATGGAGGTATTAAGTGATTTGCCCAGAATCACAAAATTTGGAGTTTCCCTGCCGAGACTCAAACCCGAGGTCGACCGCCCTAGCCGTTAGGCCACATTCTGAGTTATTTGCCTGAGTTAGTGGTGGATGCACCTGTGTTGCCAGTAAATGTGAAAAGTGAAGTTATGGATCATAGGATCACAACATTTCCTAATGTTTTAGGGTTATTGTGGGCACAGTTCATGAGTTCAAACTAAAGGAGAATGCTTTACCAGTTTTGTACAAGGTTAGGCCATTATCATTGAACATTAGACAATATTGGAAGAATTTACTAGCTAAATTGAAATCTGAAGCAATTATTATTCCAACCGATTCCTCTGAGTGGGTTTCTCTCATTGTTCTTACTAAAAAAAGGGGTAAAGACTTGAGATTATGGGGCTTATTACGATATTGGTCAGAGTTGCCTCCGACCAACATCGTCTCTGACTCGAAACTGACCGGCCTGAGGTCGGTGGTTCCGAAAGCCTGATTATAATGTGACTGAACAGTGTTCGGTCGCATACTCACTTTTCTCCATGGGAGCTTGTGTCACGGCTGTAAAGCAGCCATAATGCAGGTTCCTAAATAGAAATGGTGGGGTTTGTAAAACTCTACACCCTGTGGCAGACATCCCCTGGTGCCAGCCACACAGTGTAGACTTTTACAGGGGGTAAACAAAGGTACCCCTTCGACCACATACCGTAGGCCATAAGGTGAAGGGAGCCCTGCTAGGGGCATTGAAAGTCGCTTTCCGACAGCCTTTCCATGTTGGAAAGGCCGGCAGGGAAAGGCTGTTAGTCAACCAACATTGTGATCCCGACTGAGGAAACGTGGTCCATGGGGGATTACAGTGCAGTTCTGACTGGCTGGAAGGCTCCGTGAGCCCGTCAGAACTGAGTTGGAACGACCGGCCAGTTCACGTTCCGACCGCCGACATCGTAATCGGGTGATCAGATCACAAACTGACCGTGTCGGTCGGAATTAATCTGACTACAGTCAGAGGTCGGAGGCTTTCGACTGACATCGTAATCGGCCCCTATGTGTTGACCTAAGGTATCTCAGTCAGAACATTTTGGTGTATTGTCATCCCCTTCCTCACATACATAAGATTATTACAACTGTTGGGTGATTTACATTTTTCTCCACGATTGATCTGCAATCGGCACATCATCAAATTCCCTTAAGTGAAGAATCACAGTGGTACACCACGTTTGTAACGCTGTATGGTGCTTTCAAGTACTTACACCTATCATTTCGACTCACATCCACAGCAAGCGTCCTTCAGAAGATGATGGATGTCCTGTTTGGAGAAATGCCCCATGTACAGGGCTTCCAGAATGTTATTTTGGTTTTTTGCTGAAACCAAAGAAGAACTGTTAGAAAAAATGTTGCATGTATTACAAACCAGGGGTATGGCAGTGAAACTAAATAAGTGTAATCTTTTAGTGCAAGAGGTGGAAACATTGAGTCACACGATTTCTGAGCAAGGCATTAAACCTACTTTTGTAATTTATAAGCTATAAAGAATGCTCCTCCACCTGCTGACAAAGATGCCCTCACCTTCTTCTCGGGCTCTGTGAGTATTACGCATGGTTTATGCCTGGTTATGCTTTGGCTGTACAACCTTTGAGATCACTTCTCAAAAAAGTTGACAAGTTTGAATGGAACTGCCAGATGAATAGTGTTTGAGGACATTGAAGGTTTAGTTCTAAATGCTCCAGTCTTGCAATCTTTTGTGCCCACAGGTTAATCCTTTATCACAGTTGATGCCAGTCGCAATGGTCTTGGAGCAATTTTTGGATAGTGGATTAATGAACAGGGGAAAAGTGTTGCATTTGCATCTAGAATGTTTCCTGATGCCATAAGCAATTACAGCACTATTGCAAAGGAGGCTTTGGTGTCTGTTTGGGCAGTGCAGACTTTTAAGGTTTATATTTGGGGGACCACTTGTGACATTTACACGAACTATAAACCTTTGGTGTTTCTTTTGATTGGAAATGGTTTGAGTAAAGCATCTGCTTGATTACTTTGCTTGTTGTCTAAATTGCAGGAATAGGATTCGTTAGTCTAATATATTCAAGGGGGTAGAAGCATGTCTAATCTGCCACTGCTTCATGGTGATGACTTGGATGGTGATCATGATACATAATGTGAAGTGGCTCTTGTGGATGCGTTGACAGGTTGTAATGGAGACATCACTAAGAATGAATTGAGTGTAGCTATGGCTATAGATTACATATTGTAGAAGGTGTTACATTTCATTAAGAAAAGTTGGCCTTCGGAGAAAAATCCCACTGGAGATCTCAGATGTTTTAGTCACGTAGCCATGGAACTTTCATGTGAGAATAATATTTGTTTAAAGAATGGTATGTTTGTTCCACCTATTCAGTTTAGGAACCAAATCATTAGAATTGCTTATGAAGGACACATGGGTGTTTCCACCACCTGCAAGAAATTAAGGCAAAATTATTGGTGTCCAAGTTAGACAAATAGTTTCCAACAATATTGATAAGTGTCCACAATGTCTAGTTTCTAACAAACGTTGGAGAACTTCAATTAAGCCTTTGTTTACAATGCCTCCTCCTGAGAAAGCCTGGCAAAAAAGTGGCTTTGGATTTTTTAGGGCCATTTAATGTATTGTCTAGTGATAAGAGTTATCATATAGTAGCAAAAGACTGTTTTTCTAAATGTATCTTTTATTCCTTTGTGGAATCCGCCAACTTGTAGTGTAGCTCCTATTTTCCCAATAGGCTCTGCGCATTGGAATAGTGCCTACAGCAGTAAAGGCCTAGGCCAGACGTTAACTAGGTCTACTACTGTCGATACTAGACTTAATTTTTGGGTTTGCCAGCTAAGCTCAGAGTTCGCTAGAAACTTTCTCGAATGTTCAAGGAAGGATTAACTCCCCTGATTAGACAAGAAGGGATTTAGTTTCTGACAACCATAGAACATGACAACTTTGCTCTCCCCTAATCAAGAGTCAATCTCGAGAGTCGTGTGAGCACAAGGCAATTATTTTACTCAGTCAGTACGTGCATTCTTAGTCTCATCAGAATGTAGAGAAAAGGAAGAGACGGGCGTGTTCAATAAAGATGTTATTTATTGATCAGTCTCTTTTCTCGTACAAGAGAAATGGATCGATATTATTGCAATACTTATAGTTAAGTAAAGTGCATACATTAGAAGCAATAGTATAAAATAATACTGTAAAAACATTGATATGGTTTCTGAGCCATATGATGTTTAAAATGAATAAAATATATTTACATACATATATACATTTGACTAAACGTACTCAACTGGTGTTTCTAAATACGCCTACCCCGTGTACCTGACCTAAGTCTAATGCGTGGGCGGGAATAGAAAGTTACAGTTTAGTTTAAGTTTGTTTTTGCCAAGTGAATAACTAGAGAATTCTCTAGGAGGGGTTATTCAGTTCTGTACCTGGAATTTAGGATGAATGAGGAATGGTATCTCTTTCTCTGCTCTCGATATTCCAGGCTGCCTGCGAGGGCTGCCCAGAAGCGCCGGTGCTGGGTCTCTCGGCTTGAGATAGCAGCGCGTCTCTCAGCGCGTCAGGAAGGCGGGGCTGCTGCCTGCGGGGTCTGCTTCTGCTCTCGGCTTCGGCAAGTATGGCTGCTCCGTCTTGTCACCACGCGTGTGTTTGCATAGGGCAAGGTCGGCAATATTTATACCTTAAAGGTGCCGGGATTGACGTAAGGATGGACATAGGTACGTCAATAAAGATGTCATACGACTTGCTCGTTAGCACATTCTTTACTAAAGTTCTCTGTGAAATCAAAACAATGGCCGCACGGATTATCCAGGTTGTCATAGGTTTGATTTGTTATGAGAACGTCGTATGCCTTATCAGGGGCTGGAGGAATATCGCTTGTCTAATTAGATCTCAAGCGTTATGACCTAATCAGATAACACGTTCCTGTGCCGTAGTGTGACTGCGTCAGATAACGGTATCTGCATCATGGGGAATTTCTTGCCTCATGGGCTGACTGTTAGTTAACTAGCTAGTAAGTTTAACCAGAATAGGGTCAGGAATAGGGGGATCGAATCAGAACCTATAGAAATACACGACACCCACTCCACGCTAACTATGGTCATATCTACTAATCTATGCATAGTATAACATAGTACAACATACTATAGAGTATAGTGTATACCTTACCACCCCAAAATACACAAAATGCATTTCGAAATTTTCAAATATACTGAAAAATTGCAGTCATATATATTGTATGCACTTAAGCTATGAATTAAATGCAAAAGTAAACACGCATTGTTATGCATTATTGCTTGTTGGTATATGAGAAATACACATGAAATGGCTCTTAATATGGCTATACAGAAAAAAGTCGAAACCATTTCATCACATAAAATCTATTGCGAACATACCAGCGGGCAGCTAAAGTCTATAAAGTCTATAAAGTATCTAAAATAGAAATCTTAGTTCTCTAGGAATAGTCTCTTACTTTAAGCAGAAAATCAGTGTCCCGGGAAAAAATATATAGAAAAATATTTTAGGGGCTTGCTGAAAAAAGTTGCTGTCCGTGAACTGGATTGTAATTGTTCATGTGACTTTATTTTTAAAGTTGAAGGCCGAATTCAGGGAACGCCGTGTGCGAGTTTACTCAAAAGTCTCTATTTCTGTTCCGGAGAGAACATCATATCATTCAGGCTTTCGAAAAAACTGTCAACAGCTTCATGGGAAAGTTCCTCTAAGTCGGAAATAGGGGTAACCATGCATTCATGCGCATGATTGTCTCCATTGACATTCTGATTTGCATTGCTGACAGAAGGTCGTACCTGTTCGATGCTGCTTTCATCTTGAACTTCACTACTCTTCAATCGCAGTGGTGAAGATTCCAGGAATGCCGTCATCAGAATTGGCAGCCTTTGAGGGCAGCACAGTGCGTGAACCTTGGTAGGAACCAACAGTGTATCTGCATCCACCGGCGCATCCGATTGTAGCGTCAGACAGGTGTCTAACACGCATTCTTCTCCGCATAGCAGACACCTTAGTACAGGTAAAACACACCTTTGCCACATTGGTCGAAATGATAGAAACCAAGTCATGTTTAGGTCTCTAAGCCGGGATAGTCCCAGGATTTTTGATATCCGGTCCCGGTATCCAATGGCTAGGATCGTATCTTCCATTGTCGTGAGATTTTGTTCTGTGACATGGGTTGCCATAACGAAAAATAAGGACTAGGAATAGGATTCCTGCAATTAGTCCTAGGATCAGGGGAAGTCCGCCAAAAATCGAATGGACGAAGTCTGGAAAAATACCCAGTATGGCTTTGAATGGTGTTAATGCCATCGAAAATACTGTCTTAAATACCTTTGAGACCCCTGTGGTATCAGAAATATTTAAGATTTCGCTCAGGATTTCCGCGAAATGTACGGGGGAATTAGTTGATAATAATGTATGTATCTCTGCAGTCGTCCTTGCGACTTGTAGATCATACGTTTCTTTAGATGACGTGAGCCTTGTAGGCGTCTGAAGAAGCACTGTTTTCATTCTGCTTAAAGTGTCTATTCGAATAGAAGTAATCTTCAATCCGGGCCATACCCTTGCCTCCTTGTCTGGAAAGGAGCTGGGAAACAAAGAACGTCCACAGCACTTGACCTTCGCCGTCGTAGTGACGAGATAAGGAGTACCGGGCATAAGACTACAGCATCTGCGGTCTACAATAAGAATGTAACTCCCATTATAGAGTCTTTGAAAGAATGGTTCTATTTCAGTTGCAGGTGCGCCTTGCTGGTGACATGAAAGGTTGTATGAATTCCCTTCACAGGCTCCGTGCAAACTAATACCGTTACACAGAAGCGTGCCGCTTAGTGACATAGCACAATTGTTGCCACTAAGAAACACTTTCTGTCCTTTGTTACTGACACATGCATGTGAATAGGGCAGGTTCCATGTTGTTTTAAGGTACCCCTTTCCCAATTTCTCGTACATGCCAGCCTGTATATATTTTTGGCAGTATTGAAACCTGAAGGTTGAGATTGGAATATTTATGATTCCGTGGATTATCCATTCACTGACAGGTCGTTCTGACATTGTCAACGGTAATCTTTCTAGTTTTTCAATGCTCAAGATTGTATAATCAGCACCCTTCTGAGCCATACCGATTTGTCTATCAGTAAGGTTAAAGATTTGGAATAGTGACGTTGTGTTGATTAAACGCCAAGGCACATAGCCTGAACGCAGATTTTGTAACGTCCAGCCAAGCTGTACAATAGAACGCAATTGTGACTGACCATGTTGTAATAACAGTAAGTCTTGCGATAATATATCGATTGCTGACGACACAATGCTGTCCAATGAAAAAATTCTGGAGGACAGAGTCATTAACCCATTGTCCACTACAGAAAGTGATTTTTCCAAATTAATACGGTCAATTTCCCGTATTCTTTCTGCTGTCTCAATTTGAGTAACCTTCCAGGCCTCATTGTATGCTGCATATACAGAGGCTGCTATGAAACGCTTATGACGCTGTTTGCGTGGTCCCAGTATGAAATCACGCAAGTCAGCACCATCAGTAAGTAAAGTTAGGTGTTGCTTAATTTCAGGCAGTGTGGTAGTTTGTAGCCATTGAAGGCATAATTTGCCCACACTGTAGGTTGTTATTATCCCTGGGTGATGTCTTTGGGGATATCTAGGGTCTGGCCTGGTCATTTTGGAACCCTGTGTTTTATTCAGGAATCTATCTTGACAGTTATTTGTATCTGTGGGCCAGATCAACCATTGTTTCCAATCAGGATGTGTTCTGTTTTGGTTAAGTATATGGTTTATGTCTATTTCTTCATCTGTTTCAGAGTTATTGCTAAACATTGTTGGCTTTGGAATAGACAGGTTATTTAAATCTTTGATTTTGGCTAAGCCAAGACAGGTGGTTTGTTGAACGGTGTCATTTAAAAATATCATTTGTTCTGGGATCATGCAGGCTCTAAACAAAGCTTCTAAACCCTGTACTTGCCATTCTTTTGTACCCCAAACACTTTTCAAATCAACATTTTTGTCCCAATAATCAAATCCAAAAGTATTCATTTTTTCAAAGAAAGAATCTGAATATATCAATTTTGTGTTGGTTATCATGGTTTTCATCCCTGTCTTGTTTGACAATTTGTAATAAAATGTTTCAGCATTAGTTATGTTAAAACCTGAAAAATATGAATATTTGCCATATACGGTTCTAGAGCTCCCTTTTGGAGGTGTAGCACAATGTTCCCATTGATTAAAATTTAAAACATTTCTAGGTTGTGCAGATTTATGCAAGAAATGGTTACCATAATGGTTATAGCAGTACATGCTGTCATAATTTGTAGAACCCTGCAAATAATCATGTTTTGTAAATTTAGCAGACATTACTAAGTCAGACATCATATTGTTTATACTTTCAAAGTCCCAATCATCAGCAAATGAGTTTGGTTTAGCAAAGTCACTCAAGGAGATCTTGATTTGGTGTGGATATTTCAGGATCTCGACCGGACCATAAATTTCATAGTCAGTGTTGTCCCAGGCTACCCCACCAGGTATTGGAATTGCTGTGAAGTTGGCTGAAGAAAGTTCTGAAGAAAGTTCTCGTTTCTTGACGTGTGAAGATGTGTGTGGTTTGAGGACCAAGTTGATGTTCTGACTTGCTGTGTCCATTTTAGCATATTTTCCCTCAATGAAGCGTCCCAAAGTAAATACCATGATGAGCCAAAGTATGAGGATAAATGCACCAAAACCCACCCAAAATTCAATCCATGGAGAAACTAGATATGTTTCTTTCAGTTGTTTTAAAAGTTCCTTCGCTTTGTCTTTAAAGGATTTTGATGATGGCTGTGTCTTTTGTTCGCTGAAGCCTTCAGAGGAATCATCGAAGTTGATGAAGTAACCGGATGCAGTTCTGTCAATTGTTCCAATTGGTTCAGGATTTTTGTTTCTTGCATTTTCACTTGGTACTTCTGTATAGATTGGTGTGTCTCTGCTAAATGTCTTTATTTGGGTTTTCAGAGGTCTAAGTTCTATTGCATTGTTGCATAGTCCTTGTTGTTCTTCCGTAGGCGTTTCGAATGTGATGAGCCTCTTTGATAGGACCTCTGTACTGGTAGCAAACCTTGGTGTTCTGCTACTTATTGGGAGTCCACTTGGCCTACTGTTTGTTATCGGCCACATGTTGTGGTTTTACCAGGTCGATGGATACAACTCGGTTCTCCTTTTTTCCAGCAAGTGGCGGTAGTACAACTGATCTTGTCCCGTTGACAGACAATACAGGAACTGCTTTTCTGTAAGAAGGCCCAAATTCCTTCTTTACCGCGATCTTCTCCCTGACTAGATCCCCGACTTTTGGAATCCAGACAGGTCTTGCTGGGACAGGTGGTGATTCTTCAGTGGTCGTTGGCTGTTCTTTCAACTGTATGTTGCTCAGGTCTTTTCTTGTTTTGTTTAAGTCCTGCAAAATAGCCAAACGGTCTTTGACATCAAAGCTTTTTTCTGTTACCACTGAAGTCTGACTATCAAGGTCAGAGATCAACATTCTAGTTCCGAATAATAATTCGTACGGACTGAATCCCTTCAGAGAATTTCTTGGCAAGTTATTAAGACTACGTTGGACACTTATTAGATGTTTGACCCACCTAGCTCCCGAACCTAATATCCTTTCTATTATAGATTGCTTTCTGTCTTGGTTTTTTCTTTACACCATCCCATACCCTCAGGAAGGAAGTGAGAAGATTCCCGCTGGGCTGTGCTCATTTGGCCATGTTTCCCCCCCAGGCTGGATTGCCTGAGTGAAAACAATGGTCGAACGTAGCATGCTCTTAGCGTATATGCCATTTAGACTCGCAAATCTTGTATAACAGTCCGGACGTCAGCCGAGTGCTGTGGATCTACATTATAAGTGGGAACTAGCCTGTATATGTTAATCGCAAGCCATTCTTTTTAGTGGTGATGTTATCTGCCTTGATACGACGAGGTATTAAACTGCTTCTCTCCCCACTGCGATCTCTGTTGCAGTTTGGGCAGTTTTTTACAAACATGGTGTAGTGCAGGCTCATGCCTGGCCACCAGTACCGTGATTGTAATTCTTCCAGAGAATCTTTTAATTTAAGGTGTCTGAGACCCTCGCCCATGTGTGCGTCTGCGATTAACAAGTTTCTCCTGTCCATGTTTGGAATCACTCTATCCCCCACTCCAGGGATTCGAGCAAAAGGAATGGAGTTTGCATCTATGATGTATGTGTAATTGAGTGGATAGTTGATCGGTAACGCCGAGCAGTCGCCTTTTGATGACGTTTTTACTGCCAGCAATGTTTCGCCGTCAATGTATTTTAATGTACGCTTTTTTCGATCTACGGGAGCCGGTTTACTGGCTGCCGCTGCGGCTGTTTCAGCCAATGAATTCCCTACAACGTGAACGCCATCACGCTGGTGACTCAGTGAGTGTGTCACGTGAGTCTTTGGTAGTTCTTTTTTCAAAAGAGCTACCTGTTCCCAGAGCAGTCTCTGCTTTATTGGTGCATCCGTGTCATCTTTGTAACCGTTCTGAATCCAGGTCTGCAAATCCTTGTTATATGCTTTGACGCAGAAATATGAATCTGACACTATAAGTGTCGGGAATTCGCGATCCGCATTATCTAGCGCCATTTTCAAAGCTAATATTTCAGTTTGTAGTTCTGAATTAGTTTCTACTGAGTGTGATTTTGTTAATAGAGGTCTTAGTTTACCTCCGTGCCACACTTCTTTTGTAATCTCACATGTGGGATTGTATGCATGTTCTCCCCAAACGGAGGGTTGAGCATGTCCGTCTGTATAGATTACACAGGCGTAATGTCGTAGAGGCAGAATGTCGATTGGCAGAGGATACGTTTTTTCATATTTTAGATTTTTTAATTCTTCTAGTTCTGGATCAAAGAAGTAATATACTTTGTCCGTTGTGATTGAATTTACCCATTGTAACCATTCTGGATCCAATGTTGTTGTTGGTAAATTACACGGTGTTGTTAATGCCTCAAAAAGCTGATTCTGCTGTTCTGACTGTGATATGTCTACCGTCAGCTATGTCTTTTTCTCTAGCTATTGCGGTTTGAACTGCTTGAACAATTTTTCCTTTGTTGTTGAATCTCTGTTCAGCTTTTGTGTACAAATGTGATTTGAATGCAATTGGTACCTTATCTCCCTCATTAGAGGTTAGGTATGTGAATCCGTATCTCCCTGGGATGACTCGGATCACAAGGTTGCGTGTATTATCACGGGTTTCTAATTTTGTTTTAATTAGCATGTCTGTTTGTAAGGATCTCAAAATTTCTGTGTGTGCTTGAGTCCAACTGGATCTTTTAAAGTCTGGTTTAATTAGATCGTAAAGGGGTTTGACCCTTTCTGCGTAATTTGCAATGTAAGTTCTTCCGAAATTTAGGAAGCCTAGAATTGACTGTAGGTTTTTTAGTGTTTTAGGAGCTTGGATTACGGCACATTTCTCTAGGAAATTGTCTGCCAGGCTCTTGCCTTCACTTGATAACTCATATCCTAAGAATAGGACCGTCAGATGGGCAATTCTGGACTTTTTGAAATTGAATTTGTAACCCTCTGCAGCGAAACCAAGTATTATGGTGTTCACTCTTTTCAAGTGAGTTTCCAGGTCATCATCTGTTAAGTAAATGTCATCGACATAAGATAATGCTTCATCATCATATAGTTGTAGTAATTCTGTTACTCTCGCTGAGAATACCCCCGGGCTGTTCTTGTACCCCTGGGCTAACCGACAGAATTGTTTTTGAGTGCCATTTACTGAGAATGCAGTTAAATATCTGCTCTCTGGTGCTATGTTTTGACAAAAGAATCCGTTGGAGATGTCCAAGGTTGTTTTGTATTTTTTGCGCACTATGTTATTCATTAGTGCAGCACTGTGTGAGTTTTGCACTGCAAAAGTTTTGCAACATGTGTTAAGGTGTCGGTAATCCAAAACTAGACGGTACGAATTGTCTGGTTTGGAGACCGGAAATAAAGGATTGTTCATTTGTGAGGTGCAAGTTTCAATCACCCCTTGGTATTCTAGCTGATCTAGTATTTCATTTACTTGTTTTTTAGCTTCTTGCTTAATTGGGTACTGCCTTTGTGCAGTAGGTTGTGATTTTAACTGGACTTTGTGAGGAGGAGAATCCTCATCCCATCCTACATGATTTTTATATAAAGCAGGTGCTAAGGCCACTGCCCACTTTCTAGCAAGTGTATATTTTTTATGAATCGGTATTTGATTCGAGAAGGCAGGCATAATTACTTCTTCGCCATGAGGGCATTCCCTGACAAACTCTGGTGGCCAGTCTTTTTCAGCTAGAAGGATGTCATAGCCCTTGGATAGGTTATCCCAAAATAGTCCCCTTATTTTCCTAGTCTTATCTCCCTCTATACGTAATGTTATTTCATATATTTTGTGGGGCTTGCTAACTCTGGTATCTGCAGTTTCCACTTGAAGGTATTCATTCGTGTCCACTGTCTCCAGATGATTCATAAGGACTTTGCGAGCTATGCTCACCTCTGCTGCGCTGTCTAGCATTGTCTGAGCCCATTCTCCGTTTTTCAGTTGTGTCCTCAGTATTCTCGGCATTGTTAACTACCTTGATACTGGCTACCTTCTTTTTTGGAAATTGTGATTTCTTTTTCAGTTGAGCAGGTTCCTTGTCTTTGGACTTGGCGTGCTCTTCTGATCGTCCTCTTCTTTCCGATTTCTGCGAGGAATTCTGAAAAGATTGAGAGGGACGTGTATCAATGTCTTGATATCTATCAGGTTTTTTAATATTATCCCTATTTCTAAGGTTATATCTATTCCCAGAGGGTTCACTCTGAGGTGACCTTTGTCTCGGGTTTGGAGATTTCTCTCTTCGCCTAGGAGACCTTCCTCTGGACTGGAATTTCTTTTCTTTAGGATTGGATTGTTTATTTCCATCCCAGTTCTTTTTTGGTGAATTATTATTAAAAAATATTTTTTCTGGACTTGTAGTCAGTTGCGGTTTTACTGGTATTCCACCTAGACTATCTCTGCCTAGTTCTTCATAGGATTTTTCTATGATTCTGGCAATTTCAGCTGGTTGGTCTGCTATATCTGTCTCTTTTAACCTCTGGCGGATCGCCACGTTTGCTGCCTCACCTTTTATGTTGGCTAATAATATAGCCGAGACCTGCTTGAAGTCTTTCAGTAATTTCATACCAAGAGTTAAAGCAGGTTCTGGACCGTATTCATCTTGAATTTGTTTTAGCACATCTGGTATCACCGAAATGGATGGGACACCGTTCGTTTTTGTGTAGATGGAAGCAAAGACTGTACCCCAAGTGTCACAGTCCTCAATGTGTGGTGCGATTCCCATTGGGAGACATATAGTCAGAATCCTGTGTTTTTCTAATGGGGTGGTGTCAGGAAACACCGCCTCTATTTGGGTAATTTTCTGTGCCAACCAGAATGGTATTTGTTCCCGTTTAGCTGGAACTTTACCTAGGCAGGATTGGATGTTCTGTGGTGTGATTTTATTTGTGTTCCCCTGGTGAGGGGTCAGCTGTGGAAGTTTAATCGCTGGCTGAATTGTTGAAGTCCGCATTACATACTGAACTAATTGTCTGTGAATTTTTAGTAGTTGTTTTAGCTGTATTAACAGCTCTGCTGCAGGCATTCTTTCGATGTCTGGATGTGGTGTGTATCCGGCTAGGACCGGCCACGTTGCTCCTGGTCTTCCTAAAGGACCGAGCCTTGTAATGTGATTGTTATGTATTAGGGCGCCATCAAATAAGAGCAAATGCTCTTGGAATTTGAGTGGTACTTCCACCTCCTCGAAAGGAGTGTACTCATTAGGAGGTTCCTCTACTTTGTAATAGTGGAAGTACTTTGTTACAGCATTTGCTGCTGGAAAATTTATCCATGTATAGTATACCTCTGTCTGCCGATATTCGTGTGCCTCGATTACGAATATGACTGTGCCACCTCTAGGTGTCAGTCCATTTTCTATAAGTTTTAGAGTTATAGCTCTCCTTTTGGCGACCTGGATGAGTATTATATCCGGGTCTGCATCGAGTGCTGTAGTATCAGCTGCTGCTATTTCAGTAGCTAATCTAATTGCCTCTCTTTCTTCATCACTCTCTGTCATTTTACCGACAGGAAGCTTATGTCTTTTGTTTGCAGATCAGGTTTCTTTATGGAACAAAGAGTAGGTGCACAATATTTTGGAACTGTTTTTATCCTTCAACGTTGACTAGACCAAGAACCATACATAGGAGTTCCCTCCTGCGAGGTTTTGGAGGATATAATAACCTTTCACCCACTCCAGACGTCTTTGGAGTATTTAGGAAAAGGGGTCTGAGTGAGAAAGCACGACTGAGTTACTCTAAATGTCTTACGTTAGTTTTATCGCCCTTTCCAAACACGTTGGGCGCCATGTAGTGTAGCTCCTATTTTCCCAATAGGCTCTGCGCATTGGAATAGTGCCTACAGCAGTAAAGGCCTAGGCCAGACGTTAACTAGGTCTACTACTGTCGATACTAGACTTAATTTTTGGGTTTGCCAGCTAAGCTCAGAGTTCGCTAGAAACTTTCTCGAATGTTCAAGGAAGGATTAACTCCCCTGATTAGACAAGAAGGGATTTAGTTTCTGACAACCATAGAACATGACAACTTTGCTCTCCCCTAATCAAGAGTCAATCTCGAGAGTCGTGTGAGCACAAGGCAATTATTTTACTCAGTCAGTACGTGCATTCTTAGTCTCATCAGAATGTAGAGAAAAGGAAGAGACGGGCGTGTTCAATAAAGATGTTATTTATTGATCAGTCTCTTTTCTCGTACAAGAGAAATGGATCGATATTATTGCAATACTTATAGTTAAGTAAAGTGCATACATTAGAAGCAATAGTATAAAATAATACTGTAAAAACATTGATATGGTTTCTGAGCCATATGATGTTTAAAATGAATAAAATATATTTACATACATATATACATTTGACTAAACGTACTCAACTGGTGTTTCTAAATACGCCTACCCCGTGTACCTGACCTAAGTCTAATGCGTGGGCGGGAATAGAAAGTTACAGTTTAGTTTAAGTTTGTTTTTGCCAAGTGAATAACTAAAGAATTCTCTAGGAGGGGTTATTCAGTTCTGTACCTGGAATTTAGGATGAATGAGGAATGGTATCTCTTTCTCTGCTCTCGATATTCCAGGCTGCCTGCGAGGGCTGCCCAGAAGCGCCGGTGCTGGGTCTCTCGGCTTGAGATAGCAGCGCGTCTCTCAGCGCGTCAGGAAGGCGGGGCTGCTGCCTGCGGGGTCTGCTTCTGCTCTCGGCTTCGGCAAGTATGGCTGCTCCGTCTTGTCACCACGCGTGTGTTTGCATAGGGCAAGGTCGGCAATATTTATACCTTAAAGGTGCCGGGATTGACGTAAGGATGGACATAGGTACGTCAATAAAGATGTCATACGACTTGCTCGTTAGCACATTCTTTACTAAAGTTCTCTGTGAAATCAAAACAATGGCCGCACGGATTATCCAGGTTGTCATAGGTTTGATTTGTTATGAGAACGTCGTATGCCTTATCAGGGGCTGGAGGAATATCGCTTGTCTAATTAGATCTCAAGCGTTATGACCTAATCAGATAACACGTTCCTGTGCCGTAGTGTGACTGCGTCAGATAACGGTATCTGCATCATGGGGAATTTCTTGCCTCATGGGCTGACTGTTAGTTAACTAGCTAGTAAGTTTAACCAGAATAGGGTCAGGAATAGGGGGATCGAATCAGAACCTATAGAAATACACGACAAACTCTGCAACAGTTACTTCTTTTCTGTGGAACAGATTCATGGTTGGTGGTTCCCCATGTAATATTGTTACCGACAATGGCATGCATGCATTTTGTTTCTAGATAAATAACTGAGTTTATGAAAAAAATGAATATTAAACATTCACAAGTGGCTTTATATAGACCTCCGTCCAATGGTTTGGTTGCGAGGGCTAATCACATTTTGAAAGAAGGAATTCAGGCTGCAATAGCAGCCAACATTGATGTATCTATGTTTCTACAAGAGAAGATATAGGAATATCTCACAACTCCTCTTTCCACAATGGAGATTACTCCTTTTAAGGCTCTCAGAGGTAAGGAAGCCAGGACTAAGCTAATACCAGAATGGTTGATTAACACTTCTGCAGGTAAACATGATGTAACTGGAAGCAATATGGAAATACCATGACACTTTATGAGAGAGAGAGTGGTGGCTAAACATCAGGTACAGAAGAGCAATTATGATGGCAGGAATGTCCAAGTCAATGTGAATGATTGGGATTTGATAAAAAAAACATTTAAGGTTCGTAAAGGTGATTCAAAGTTTTCATTACCAACAAAAGTCATTAAGACCAGCGGAGCACTTGTTTTGTTGGAGGGGAGGGGATGGCCAAACAGAGATAGTGTGGCTTCACTATCTGATTCACAAGCAGATATCTATTGTGCATGCACTCAAACAGAGACACCAGAGATTCTATGTTATCAACTGATATGGTTAGTGATAATGTTAAGCACATAATGTTCATGACTTTGTGTTGTCCACTACATTGACTAGCCTGAATGTTTCTCCACAAAGGGTTCTGTTGGATGATTGTTATACCGATAGAGCATAAATTCTGCTGCCAATGTGGCCGGTAATAATGTTGATGAGCCATTCTGTTGGTTAACCAAATGTTCTAGTGATTGCAGCAATCCTGAAACGTGTTGTTCTGATTCGGGTAAGGAAAAGGTAGCCCAGCAAAAAAAACTTACAGGAACATGTTTGCACACACAGTTTGCAAATGATCAATTCACCTCCCAAAGTGCTTGATTGACTACATTTTGCCTTAAACTTGTTTTATTTTGTATAAGGATAGGGGGTGGTGTAATATTTACATATATAGGTAGTTACGAGTTAAAATCATCTTACATTACAGTCATGTTTTTGCTTGTAATGTCACTGGTATTCTACTTGGAACCATGATGACATCAAGAACTGGGCTGGTTTTGGAAAGTCAGGCTGGTGCCAGTTGCCTGTTTATCTCAGGACCTGTTCAGTGGTTGGTGCGGTCGTGGGTCCTTACTAATAAAGTATTTTGCTTCTTCAAACTAATGCCACCTGATCTTCCTAGGATTCCTGTGTGGCCCCTCCTCCCAGAATTGTGCGTGGTACATAGGGTGAGCCGTGTAAGCACCTCCTACCACAAAACATATGATAGGAACCTTAGCTGCTGCAGTGAAAGTATCACGTGACTTTATCATGCATAATTACTGCAAAGTAAAATCGGCCTGTTTTTCCTCACACCTGGAAAAAGCAGGTGTTGAAAATGCGACTGACTTGGAATCAGGTGGAGCAGAGTTCCATGAGGTAATTTCACTTCACCTGACTCATAGTGAGATCTCAAATGTCCCCTTCCAGACGCCAAGCCAGCCCACCATTTGGACAAACCATCTCTGAATCTACAATTGGAGCTCTCACAATCTTATCAACAGGAGCTCCACCTTTGATGACCCCCGTGTTCCTGAGGAACTGACTGTATTTTGCTGCGTCTTCTAACTTTTCACTTATCTGAAACCATTTCAATGAACTTTTGGTATGTTGCATTACCTTTATTCTATTTTATGTGAGGTGCTTGCTTTTCTTGTGGCTATGTGTGCGCTATAAATACCTAATTTAAATAAATCTGTACAAAGACTCCAGGTTAAGCTGTTAGCAAAATCAATGAATTAATGTACTTCCCTTGCAATACAATGATCCAGACAGATAGTGAAATGTTCTGCATGCATTATACTTTCATTTTGGAGCAAGGTTGATAGAATAGAAGCACATTCTTTGAATGTTTTCACTAAGCTTTGATGTAAAGCTTTATCATAATCTTTTCCCTAGCTACCCATTAGGATAACGGGTCGCATGCAATTAACCTTTACAATTGGGTAAGAGTTGTAAGATTGAGGATGTATGACGTTAGAACGCATACATTGACAACGCGTACCTTTACAACGCGTTCGTAACAACGAAAGTTGTTACCACGCATTGCGCTGGGTGGCGCAAAATTGATTAATTTAATTTACTATTCCAACACCAGTCCCCGTGGATAGTAGGGAAGGTGTTGGGATAGTAAATTAAATCATTTACTATCCTTGAGCGCCCCCCAGTGCAATGCGTGGTAACAACTTTCGTTGTTACGCCCGCGTTGTAAAGGTATTCCGTGGTAATGCTTGCGTTCTAAACGCTGCATACCGTGAGGACATCAGCAGTGCATTGCGGGCGCGCGGGTTATAAAGTAAAGTAAAGTAAAGTAAGTATACTTGTAAAGCGCACTGTTACTCCATCTCGGAGTGTCCTGGCGCTGTATACCGCTGGGGAACCCGTCCTGGCTTTCCCTGTGAGATGGTCTCTCCTGGGCACCTCCAAGGTGAAGCCAGGCATCCCCAGCGCTGATAGGGCCGTTGTGGAGATTAAGCAAGCTATTGCCCAGAGTTGCAGAGTGGGACCCATGGTTAGCGTAGGCACCTCGGCGAGAATTATCGAGTCCGCGGACATTGACCCAAGACCCTGCTGCATCGGGAATTGAACCCTGGTCCTAGGCCGATCTCTGCTTCAGGGTCTGCCGCTTCTAACCAGTGAGCCACACTTCACCACTATAGTTATCTGAACTAACTATAACAGTGGAATTTCAATGATTTTGTATGAGTGTAATGTCCAGCTAACTATAACTCCCCTGAAACCTATGTTTTGTCAGTGAAAAAAAATAAATATATATATATATATATATATATAAATATATATATTCTCTGAAAAAACCATAGGTTATAGACCATATATAGTTAGGAATTAGCATTTACAAAACCTTGAAAATTCACTGAAAAAACCATAGGTTATAGACCATATATAGTTAGGAATTAGCATTTAAAAAACCTTATTTTACTCACACAAAACCATTGAAATTCCATATATAGTTAGTTGCACTAACTATATATCGCGCACCCGCAATCCACTGCTGATGATGTCACATATTACATCATTCATGACATGGTCAGTGACATCACTGATGACATCACTGATGACATCTCAAATGACATCACTGATGACATCACTGATGACATCATCCAGTGACTGTGTGTTTCTGTAAAGTTTAAATATGTTTTACATATTGAAGAATGAGTAGATGTATAAGTGTCTGGACGAAGGATTTAGTAGGTGCGTGACTGAATGTATGAGTGAGTGATTAAATGTGTCTCACTGAGTGCATGGGTTAGTGACTAAACTGTCTTAATTTGTGCATCATTATGTCTGTTGTTCTGTAAACTGCTGCATGTGTTGATCAGTAGCTATATGATTAACTATATGGGTTATTGATTGATTGTCCAAGTATTTGTATGGGAGACTGAGTGTGTGTGTGGCTGGCTGGGAGGTGTGTGACTCTGTGCAGATCAATGTGTACTTGTATCAATGATTGTATAAGAAAGTAAGTATGTGTTAGTATATGTTTGAAAATGTAAGGTGCTCTATGTTTAACTGTATAGACAAGAAAATGGAAGTGTGATTGATTCTTTACAGGACTGACTAGGTGTGTGAGTAACTCCATGGATGAGTGGCAGAGTGTGAGTGTCTGTATAGGTGTATGAGTGCATATGATAGTGTTGTAAAGATGAGTGATTGTATGTATGAATGATTGTATGGGTGAATGAGTGAATGTGTGTGTAGACGTAGGAATCAGTGAGTGCGTATGTAGTAACTAGTATTGGTGTGTCAATGGTTTCAAAAATTATACTCTGTATTTAACACTGGGTGAAACAGAGGTTATATTAAAATGTGAGGAGATGCATTGTATTGTCACATGAATGATATCATCAGTGATGTGGTCATTGATGTCAAATGAGATGTCATCAGTGATGTCATCAGTGATGTCATTTGAGATGTCATCAGTGATGTCATCAGTGATGTCACTGACCATGTCATGAATGATGTAATATGTGACATCATCAGCAGTGGATTGCGGGTGCGCGATATATAGTTAGTGCAACTAACTATATATGGAATTTCAATGGTTTTGTGTGAGTAAAATAAGGTTTTTTAAATGCTAATTCCTAACTATATATGGTCTATAACCTATGGTTTTTTCAGTGAATTTTCAAGGTTTTGTAAATGTTAATTCCTAACTATATATGGTCTATAACCTATGGTTTTTTCAGTGAATTTCAATGGTTTTTTAATAGCAAATATCATAAGCTGTCGAATGTCAAGTACGTGGTAAGTGAAAACATTTTCGTGTTTATGCACACTGATCTGCTTTGAATGGTGCCCCCCCGCCCCTCATTTCTATTAGGAGTACTCTCTCTTTGCAGATAGTGAAAGGTAGTTAACGCAGGCCTTTGCCCCCGTTGTAATACGTCGTGCCTGCTTCTCTCTCCATTTGATTGATTGTTATCCAAGCATTTACTGTTTTAGAATTGGTTCTCTTTGGTTCATTCTCTATTTACAAACAGACACAGAGTCGCAATACTCTGTTTAGTCTTTGCAGATAACGAAAAATCGTGTAAAAAAAAAGAAAAGGAATCGAGCAAAATCAGTAGGCCACTAATGGGATCTCTTTTTGACCTTGCTAAAATAGAAACATTAGGAACAACCCCTCATGACAAATACAAAACTAGTGAGATGAACTGAACTCCACACAATGATGGCTGCAAAACAGCTCGGCTCCGCCACCCACCCCGCCCAAAATAACGATAAAGAGCGGCTGCCATGATTGGTTGCGGAATGGCCACGACGGAGCTACGAAATGGTGGTGCTCTCATGCTAACCCCAGCTTCAGTCTGAAACATCCAGAAACACTGTAGACTACCAATTCGATCAGTTCCGGTAGCGCCCCAATGTAACCCGGTAGAGAAGAACTAGCCCTCCCCTCTTTGACTGATGGTTCTTGTTGCCTGTCCCTTCTGTTGTCATTTAACAGAACTATTTAGCCTGCTGAAAGGGGTTGTGTTCCAACCGCTGGTTGGTGGAGACATTTTGACTATATTCTGGACCTGCGTTGTCGCGTAATGCGTCATATGACGCGCCGCGTTAGCGCATCCGGAAGTCATCCGGGGCGCGACGCGCAGCGCGTAACGTAAGCATAACAAGTCATGTGACTTGTTAATAAAACTTTTCATTGGTTCATTTTACTTTTCTTATTCTAATGATGAAAGGCTTGGTCATATGACCTAAAAATTACGCTTTTTATTACTTCCGAACATTATTTTTTCTTAAATATATGTTATAATGTTCCAGGCTAATGTACTTTCCCGGAAAATTTACAACTGTCCTGCAAGTAAAATATATTCTTTTTTCGAGAAAAAGAGCGTTTCTTCGTCCCATGATGGAGCCGTTGAGCAAAAGAGGGTCGACCTGCTGTCTTAGTCGCCGATGCGCCTGAATATGAGATTCTTATCGATCACTTTATGTTGCAGGAGTAGAAAACACAACAGCCCTTGACCATTTATCTTTACTGCGTTCCTGCGTATTATACCTTTTACCCTTCATGTAATTGGTCTGCTTTATTTCACTTGCCTTTTAATGATTCTAAAACAGTGACTATTATTAAAAACTTTACCAATGTATATACTACTACCATGTTTTCTTTTAAAAACCTTTATTGTGAAAATTTCATTATACAAATACGAGCCTATAACCACGTGGGCCGGCCACGGAGCAAACTGTAATCGTATATGATGAGTAGACATTTACACTGTAGAGGAACGTAACGGGCGGGCCATTAGGTTGCAAGAACTAAGGTGTCTAACAGTTGCGGAATCGGTGGACGTACATTTTATAATTAAAATACGACAGGGCCAGTTACAATAAAATTATCTAGATATACATTTGCGGGCAAGTACCATGGGTGACGTTAATTCGAACTTTCAAGTAATCAATAACACATCAGAACTTAATATCAATAGGGATGTCGAAATATTCAATCAATTCTCGTCCCCGCCCGCCATATGCTTCAAAACTGCATACGTATCTCGTGATTTCAAGGTTCTGCAACCAGTACACAACAAGGAGTTACGAGTCCCATTTATTCCGGCGCCATTTTGGGCGAGGACGGGCAGGTCCAGGATATAGTCAAAATGTCTCTACCAACCATCGACTATGATGATGTTCATATGCTGTATTTATTAGAGTAACACTCATCTGTCCACATGAAATTAATTTGCCACAATCTAAACATGTCATTTTAATCTTTCCAAAGTTCTAAATATTTGGGACCATTTCCCTTGCCTCTGATGCTGTCAGTGCCACTTCTTTGATGAATGTACTGGCAGGTCGGGGGTTCTCCTCCAAATCTCTCTTTTATGCAGCACTATAATTAATTGGTGCCACCTCTCCATATGACGATGCATGGTATAGTTACCATAACTATATTTTTTTTCGGTTCCTCTGGAGAGTACATCGTGGCAGATGAAGCGTGTAACGTACCGGGCATTTACCTTTTTTTTCATGTACAGGAAAGGAAAAAAAAAATCGAGCGTCCGAGTTCTAAAGTGTCCCAGGGCCATTTTAGTAGACCAGGCCCAAATCCAAAGAACAAGCCGCCATTTTGAGAGTCCTGTTGCAGCCGCCTGTCGCTGTAGCATCAAGAGCAGCCGAAACTCAGCTGAATGGCAACTGAAACGGTAAAGGGGCGCCCCACTACAGCAGACGAGCCTCCACCTAGGAAGGCCCGTTCACGCCGCCTCCCCCCCCCTTCGGGCACCCCACGCCGTTATTCGGAGCAGTATTGTAGGATGGCAACACCAGTGCGGCAACTTGCTAGACATCACCTCGGTGGTAACCGAATCTCAGCGCCTTGTGGTGTCTTCTATTCAGAAAACATTGTTGTGCTGCCTTCGACCTATTCGCCGCAAGTGCGCATGCAACTCAGCTGCATAGCTTGCTAGACACCACCTCGGTGCCATCCGGATCTTGGAATCTCAGCGCCTTTTGGTGTCTTCTCTTCAGAAAATATTGTTGCGCTGCCTTTGGCCCCATTCGCACATCGGTCCGCTACTGACGCCATCTCACAGGCTAATGGGGCGCCCCACGCCGAGTTTCAGCATTGTAGGATGACCACACCAGTACAGCAACTTGCTAGACATCATCTCGGTGCCATCCGGATCTTCGCATCTCAACGCCTAGTGGTATCTTCCATACAGAAAATATTGTTGCGCTGCCTTTGGCCCCATTCGCACATCGGTCCGCTACTGACACCGTCTCACAGGCCAACAGGGCGCCCCACGCCGACTTTCAGCATTGTAGGATAGCCACACCAGTGCATCTTACTAGACACCACCTCGGTGCCATCCGGATCTTGGCATCTCAGCGCCTTGTGGTGTCTTCTATTCAGAAAATATTGTTGCGCTGCCTTTGGCCCCATTCGCACATCGGTCCGCTACTGACGCGAACTCACAGGCCAACAGGGCGCCCCACGCCGACTTTCAGCATTGTAGGATGGCCACACCAGTGCTGCAACTTGCTGGACACCACCTCGGTGCCATCCGGATCTTGGCGCGTTGTGTTGCCTTCGGCCTATTCGCACATCGGTCCGCTACTGACGCCGCCTCACGTGCCAACGTATTTTCTCCGCATTTTATACCCTATGCCGCATAACAGGTCATGTGACTTGTTTATAAAACTTTTCATTGGTTCATTTTACTTTTGGTTTCCTAATGATGGAAGGCTTGATCATATGACCTAAAAACAACACTTTTCATTGGATGAAAACTTTTTTTTTTCCCCAAACGATGAAAGCCCCACCTTGTTTCTGGATGTTTCAGACTGAAGCTGGCGTCACCATGAAAGCACCACCATCTCGTGGCTCCGTCGTAGTCATTCCGCGAGCAATCATGGCAGCCGCTCCCCACCAGAAGCCTGCAGGAGTCGGGGGCCCCCAAAACTTTTGATGAATCCTCAAGGCGGAGGGGACGCTTTCGAGAATGGGGTCCAAGACCTAGCAGACAAGCGTCCGATTTCCAAGGTGTCCCAGGGCCATTTCAGTGGACCAGGCCCAAAAAGGAAACAGCCTGCCGCCATTTTGAGAGTCCTGTGACAGCCGCCTATCGCTGCACCGCAAGAGTGGGCGCAACTCAGCTGAATTGCGGCTTTTGACACAGTGGACCAAAAGCGGACGGAATGGCAACTGAAACGGTAAAGGGGCGCCCCACTACAACAGACGAGAATCCACCTGGAGAGGCCCGTTCACGCCGCCTCCCCCGGGGCGCCCCACGCCGTTATTCGGAGCAGCATTGTAGGATACCAAAACCAGTGCGGCAACTTACTGGACATCACCTTGGTGCCATCGTTCTGCTGCCTTGGAACTATTCGCACAACAGTTTGCTACTGATGACCCACCCCCCGCGACGCCCCACTCCGGATGCCGAAATCAGTGAAATCTGGACGTTGTGCTGCGTTGGGACTATTCGCACAGCCGACCACTACTTCGTTGTTTTTCCCTAAAAATGTTTATATGTTATTACTGTTTTTGTTTTCTTGTATATATTTATAAGTTATTAAAGTTTTATAATCTTACTACTTTGTTGGAGTGCTATATATTTTTAATGTGACACATAATTGTAAAAACTTTGATGTACAAAGAGTCATCCCTGGAATCTTCCGCTTCAGGCTCGGTCCCCTCCCCAATCACAATACAGGATGGTTTTCAGATAATAGGAACGCGTCTGCTGTGACGGATCTCATCGAGTGTGGGCCTTGATCTACTATAACTCCTTTGAAGAGGGGTGATTCTTTACAGCTGGGGCCATAAACTACATCTGCAGGGCTAGCTGATACCCTAGGACCGGCCTGGACAATCGGACACAGAGGAAAAGGAGTGTCAGAGGGTGCGGTAGTGAATAGGGCGAAAGGGAGGTGTCGGGCGGGCACAGGGTGTGATTCTCAGTGAAGAGCAGCGCAGATGGGGGGTGGTTTATTACCCATGCATAAGACAGAGAGCGGGGGTGACCACTGACTGGAGGAGATGCTTGCGAGTGTGGGGAGCCATGCTAAGGATCGACAGCGTGCAGAGAGTGGGTCTGGTCAAGGCATCTAAAATGACTGCCGTGCACGACAAAAGTGTGGCATTTGAAAAAAGGCAAGATGGCGCAGACAATGTTTTTCAACACTTCCTGATTTCCTTCGAATCGAACGTTAACAGACGTTGGGGCATATTACCAAAGTTAAGCGATATTTATCCCTAACGATGCTTAGCAACAAATTTTTTACCGCTAAGCATCTTCAGAAATTATCGCAGATAAACCTTGCTATTATCAAGGTTTATCGCAAATACGATAAAAAACGACCGCAATGCATTAATATCGCTGAAAACTCAGCGATATTCATGCATTACCGAGCTAATGCTCTTAGCCATGTTATCCACCTCCCATTGGATAACATGGCTAAGAACTGCTCAGGGCAGGTGGTAGCTTTTGGAGATATTCGCGCTTATCGCGAATATTTCCAAAAGTTGGTAATAGGAGATAGCGATGTTAGCGACTGTTTCCAGTCGCTAACATCTTGGCATGCCCACTTTGCATGTCATTAGTGATAAATATCACTCACATGCAAAGTGGGGCCCAAGATGGTCGCTATCTCCTACTATCCGTCGCTAACTGGTGTTAGCAACAGCTAGGTAATACAGAGATAATTTTATCTCCGCGAAGCGGAGCGCTGTTACAGATATATATCTTGTTTTTGAACGTTAATTTCTCAAAATCCACTGAAGCACATATATTGAGACCTAGCAAAGGCACATCGAGCTACCAGTCCCTACAATTTTGCCAAGTTTCGTGCAAATCCATTCAGCCGTTCGATTATTATTATTATTTTTTTTTTTGCCCCGCGGGGCCCTTTTAAAACCTCCACATCAAACCTAAGAGGTCAAGGAGGATCTACTATGCCCCCTTATGGGCATTTGCCCCTTCGCTTTGGCCTCCTCTTGTCTCTCGATCCTACCGAGAGACAAGATGGCGGCCGCTACGGACTGTTTGCAATGTTTACAGACGCAGGAGAACCAATCAGCTTCGCAAACCTCCGTTACGCGAAGCGGAGCGCTGTTACAGATATATATCTTTTTTTGAACGTTAATTTCTCAAAATCCACTGGAGCACATATATTGAGACCTAGCAAAGGCACATCGGGCTACCAGTCCCTAATATTTTACCAAGTTTCGTGCAAATCCATTCAGCCGTTCGATTATTATTATTATTTTTTTTTGCCCCGCGGGGCCCTTTTAAAACCTCCACATCAAACCTAGGGGGTCAGCGAGGATCTACTATGCCCCCTTATGGTCATTTGCCCCTTCGCTTTGGCCTCCTCTTGTCTCTCGATCCTACCGAGAGACAAGATGGCGGCCGCTACGGACTGTTTGCAATGTTTACAGACGCAGGAGAACCAATCAGCTTCGCAAACCTCCGTTACGCGAAGCGGAGCGCTGTTACAGATATATATCTTTTTTTGAACGTTAATTTCTCAAAATCCACTGGAGCACATATATTGAGACCTAGCAAAGGCACATCGGGCTACCAGTCCCTAATATTTTACCAAGTTTCGTGCAAATCCATTCAGCCGTTCGATTATTATTATTATTTTTTTGCCCCGCGGGGCCCTTTTAAAACCTCCACATCAAACCTAGGGGGTCAGCGAGGATCTACTATGCCCCCTTATGGTCATTTGCCCCTTCGCTTTGGCCTCCTCTTGTCTCTCGATCCTACCGAGAGACAAGATGGCGGCCGCTACGGACTGTTTGGAATGTTCACAGACGCCGGAGAACCAATCAGCTTCGCTTCACAAAGCTCCGTACCGCGTAAAGTCCGCGAACCGGAGCGCTGCCCGGTCCGCTGTTACAGATATATATCTTTTTTTGAACGTTAATTTCTCAAAATCCACTGAAGCACATATATTGAGACCTAGCAAATGCACATCGGGCTACCAGTCCCTACAATTTTGCCAAGTTTCGTGCAAATCCATTCAGCCGTTCGGGCTAAAAGTGAGGCCAACCGCCCTATGGAAAACTCAATGTTAAAAACACGTTTTGGGACCCCCCTTTTTTCTCGGCCCCCCCTTGACGAACCCCCCCCCGAATTTTCAAGGGCTGCTCAGAAACAAAATGTGCCATTTTCCTGAAAATTTCAGCCAATTCCGTCCACAAACGCCAAAGTTATTAGACATAGAATTTTCAAAAATCCCATAGAGAAAAAATCCTAACTATATATACCTACTGGCGACCGCCAGTAGGTAATATATATATATATATATATATTCACTGAAAAAAACATAGGTTTCAGGGGAGTTATAGTTAGCTGGACATTTCTCTCATACAAAACCATTGAAATTCCACTGATATATATAAGTGTGTATATATATATATATATATTCACTGAAAAGAACATAGGTTTCACACTCGTTATAGTTAGGAATTAGCATTTAAAAAACCTTTGAAATTCACTGAAAAAACCATAGGTTTCACACCAGTTATAGTTAGCTTAACATTTTACTCATACAAAACCATTGAAATTCCCACGTTATAGTTAGTTGGACTCACTATAACTCGCGCGCCCGCAATCCACTGCTGATGATGTCACATATTACATCATTCATGACATGGTCAGTGACATCACTGATGACATCACTGATGACATCTCAAATGACATCACTGATGACATCTCAAATGACATCACTGATGACATTACTTATGACATCATCCAGTGAATGTGTGTTTCTGAAAAGTAAAAATATGTTTTATATATTGAAGAACGAGTGGATGTATGAGTGTCTGGATGAAGGATTTAGTAGGTGCGTGACTGACTGTATGAGTGAGTGATTAAATGTGTCTTACTGAATGCATTGGTTAGTGACTAAACTGTCTGAATGTGTGCATCAGTTTGTCTGTTGTTGTGTAAGCAGCTGCATTTGTTGATCAGTAGCTAGATGAGTGGCTATATGGGTTATTGATTGGTTGCCCAAGTATTTGTATGTGAGGGTGAGTGTGTGTGGCTGGGAGGTGTGTGACTCTGTGCATATATGTGTGAGCAGTTGATTCACTTGGTATATGGGTTCAAGAGTGCATGTGGAAAGAGCTGTATGGGTGGTTGACTGTGTGCATGGGTGTGCTGGTGAGTGAATTGCTATCTCAGTGCTCCATGTCCAAGTAAGTACATATGTAAAACACAGTGCATGTGAGAGTTGGCATATATAAATGACTATACATGAGATGCCCCCTCAGCTGACATGCATGGGCACACAACAACAGACACGCATACACAGAATGCATGTACACACACATCATTGTTACTTTCACACACAAACAACACACTCACAACAGGTAATGAATGTGTGTACACACCCTTGAGGTACTGTGTTGATGTGTAGAAAAGAACACGTGTGTCCACAAGACCAAACCGTCAATACGTCAAAATGCACATCTGACGCTACTTTGGGCAACAACACTAGCCTAAGTTGACCACTGGCAAGGTCTACAGTCTGAGCACACATTGAAAAAATGGACATGAATGTTGCACGTGGACATGCTCCATAGACTACACATCAAAATATCTTACAGCATTCCAGACATGTCCTGACACACTCGTACAACTAAGTAGTTTACATGTGTGCGGAGACATGCAGTGTGTGTACATACGCCATCTGGGGAGGCCTTCCAGCAACACAGGAGATGACCGATTACACAGCAATTAAGCATTACAAATGCCGTATGGTCACTGACCATCCCGGTTGCACCCCGCTAAATGCATGTGCGCACTACCGCGGCGGTGCATCATTTGAAAATATTCACTCACTGGCGCCACTATGGTGGTGCACGCCTTCCGCGGTGGCGGTGCAGGCAAACACGTACATTTGATGATGCAATTTGAAATGGCAGTTGAAACAACCACTTACAGTGTTATTGCCTCACCCACCGCCAGTCCAGGCCGGTCACCCACCTGGCGGTGGGTGACCGTCCTGGACTGGCGGTGGGTGACCGTCCTGGACTGGCGGTGGGTGACCGGCCTGGACTGGCGGTGGGTGACCGGCCTGGACTGGCGGAGTGGGACTGGCCTGTACTGGCGGTGGGTGAGGCAATAACACTGTAAGTGGTTGTTTCAACTGCCATTTCAGATTGCATCATCAAATGTACGTGTTTGCCTGCACCGCCACCGCGGAAGGCGTGCACCGCCTTAGCGGCGCCAGTGAGTGAATATTTTCAAATGTTGCACCGTCGCGGTAGCGCGCACATGCGGTTGCCGTTGTGTGAACGTGACGGTCCGTGCACATGTAGCCAATGGGAACAGGTAACGCGTTGCACGTAAGCGCATTCAAATATTGCGGAAGACGTGATCCGCCACAAGAATGTGTCATTGGCTCTTTTTGAATGAAGCATCCATGGAAAACCAATTGCTGCAGACGTATGCCACTGGTATGAACTCAGAGCCCTATATATGTGTGAAGATTTCCTGCACACATTCACCGCTTCCAGCCACTGCTGCCTGCGACCGTCACCTCGACCTGCTGCTCCTGAGCTATCCAACTACTGCTGCCTGCGACCGTCACCTCGACCTGCTGCTCCTGAGCTATCCAACTACTGCTGCCTGTGACCGTCACCTCGACCTGCTGCTCCTGAGCTATCCAACTACTGCTGCCTGCGACCGTCACCTCGACCTCCTGCTCCTGAGCTATCCAACTACTGCTGCTGTACTGCCACAGTCGTCAACCTTGCCATGCAGGGAATGCGAGAGACCCGGTATCATCCCTTCACCACAGCGGAGCTGGATATCCTTGTGGACGGTGTGCTCAGCCACTATGAACGGCTCTACGGTGCCCCCGGACAGGTGGTAAGTGAAGTGGGTAACATGTTGGTGGGCATGAGGTGGTCACTGACTCCTTGCTACTGCAAGCTTGGCGGTGTGCTGTGGGACCTTCGCATGTGTTGTATTGCGCATGGCTGCATGAAGATACGTGTTTCTGCAATGTATATGATTGTCAAACAGTCCACTGACGTTAGCCTCTTGTCTCCCATCCTGGTAGGTGAAGCTGCACCTTCGCAAGGCCGTGTGGAAGACCATAGCACGTGATGTACGGGCAGTGGGGGTGTGCAATAGACGACACACACACTGCCACAAGCGCTGGGACGACATATCCAGGCTCAGCAAGAACGTTGCAGAGATGACACTGGGGATAATTCCGAGAACAGGCCGCCTTGAACGACGCACCATGACCCCTCTAATGCACCGTATCATTGCTGTGACGCATCCTGACCTGTCCGCCCGGCTGAGAGGGAATCCACAGCAAACTAGCGGTAAGCAGACTTTATGTGTCTGTAACTTGTGAGTGAATGCATGTATCCGTGCTCAGACACAGTAGTGACATCCGTGGTGCGTATCTTTTGCATATATTGCATGTTGGTGTCATTAGCGGAGTGAGCGATAGCACCCATGTCCGCCTGGTGCACATACCAGTTGATTTGTGTTTGAGGTTTCCAGGACATGCCGTTGAGGTCTGGTGTCCCATGGCATGACATGTGTGGTGTTCTGCATGCACTTGCCCTGTTTGTATGATGTACAGGTTTCACAGAAACCAACGGATCTATGATGTTTGGATGTGTGGTAGGGGTGGTTCGTGTACGAGATGTGTGCTACATGTCAATCGACTGTAAGGAACGGTGTGACTTAGAAACCTTCAGTACGTGAGTGTGTCACTTAGTTTAACATCTCTTCTCTCTCTCTCTTTCAGCTTTGGCCGAGGGCACTGAGACACAGACGACGGAGATGAGTGGTGGCAATGCATCCGGATCCGAGATGACACACACGCAGACTGACACTGAAGATGGCAGCCACGGAGAGGGGGACAGAACCGTCCCAGAGGACTCACATGTGGAGACACCATCGCCCTCATCCTCAGAAAGTGTTGGTGAGTCCGCACTGTTGGCACAGACAGGGAGTGGGCAATCGACACCTTCAGTCGGAACACAGCACACAGGGCCCACACTGCCACCCACTGCAACATGTACTGCTCGTGCTCGCCAGAGGAGGGGGAGCAGAGTTGCCTTTGGTGCAGGAACCGCTGCACCTGCCCATGTGACACAAAGTGCACTTTGTGCAGAGGCTGTTGATCTGCTGGGACAGCTGTGTGTAGGGAAGACCAACATGATCAATGCATTCCAAGACCACTATTGGAAGTTGGGGCAGGTGGTGGCATTCATGGAGGGGATGCATGGCGATTTTGCTGGTCTCCACAGAACAGTTCAGTCATTGGCAAATACTGTGTCCTCAGCCATTGTACAGTCGCATAGACAGGGTGCTACTTCTGTACAACCATCCACACCACTTGATGTTACAGGGGAGAGTGAGTCATCAGACCAGGCCTCTTATTCAGGTTATTACACTAGGAGCAGCCACAGGCAGCAAGGCAGGGCACGGAGGGCACAGACACCATCCCCTAGGCCTGTGATCTCTTTATCCGAAGACGACGTGTCCAACACTGGAGTTGACACACAGGATCATCTAGGGGTGTGTGTGGAAATGGATTCAAATGCTACACAGCCATCCCCCACCAAAGTGACTCCCAAGCCAAGGCCACCTCCCAGGAGCAGGGACACTCCCAAGGACAAGGACACTACCAAGGAAAGGGCACCTCCCAAGAGAAGGGACACTCCCAAGGACAAGGACACTACCAAGGAAAGGGCACCTCCCAAGAGCAGGGACACTCCCAAGGACAAGGACACTACCAAGGAAAGGGCACCTCCCAAGAGCAGGGACACTCCCAAGGACAAGGAAAGTACCAAGGAAAGGGCACCTCCCAAGAGCAGGGACACTCCCAAGGACAAGGACAGTACCAAGGAAAGGGCACCTCCCAAGAGCAGGGACACTCCCAAGGACAAGGACAGTACCAAGGAAAGGGCACCTCCCAAGAGCAGGGACACTCCCAAGGACAAGGACAGTACCAAGGAAATGACACCTCCCAAGAGCAGGGACACTCTCAAGGACAAGGACACTACCAAGGAAAGGGCACCTCCCAAGAGCAGGGACACTCCCAAGGACAAGGACACTATCAAGGAAAGGGCACCTCCCAAGAGCAAGGTAGATTCAAAGGAGAGGGACACTACAATGGACAAGTCTGCACCCAGGGACAGGGCACCGGCAAGGGATCAGGGCCATTCCAGGGACAGGACACCTCCGATGTCCAAGGCACATCCCATGGCCAAGGGTTCTCCCATGGACACGAGCACCATCAAGGACAGGCATATATCACCCCTGGCTGCACTGAGGCTGATGTTTAAGGAACGTACAACACATGTGTCAGCGGTGGAGTCCCCCATACCTCTACTCCCATCCACGCCCCGCAGAAGCAGAGGAAGGAGTACACTGTTGTTGCACCCACATTACACATGATGCAGAGGGCAGAAGGCAGGCACACAGCAAACGGCAGGCAGGGTCGAGCACGTCCCCAGAGAGCAGACCACCACAAGCACATGATACACCTTTGATGTCTGATGATGCCACTCCACTTACCAGTCCAAGCATGTCCGTGGTGCCCCTACGTTTCACAAAGAAACGGAGACACATACCACTGAGACCTGAACACCCCAATGTTGCTCCAGTAGAGCTGTCCCCAGCTCCCAGAGCCACCCTGCCTTCTGGTCCATACAGCCCTGTGGCTCATCATTTCAGTGGTCCTAGTGGCTCAGCTGCTGTTCACTCACATGTGTCAGGTGCAGGCATGGTATTTGTTGGTCAGTGTACAGGGACATGTCCGGGCAGTGTGTCTGGGTCTATGGCTCCCGTGTCAGTCACCACAGCTGTGGCTGTGTCTCACACTCCTGTTTCTGGTGCTGGCGGTGTGTCTGGGTCTATGGCTCATGTGTCAGTCAGTAGATCGGTGGCTGTGTCTCACACTCCTGTTGCTGGTGCTGGCGGTGTGTCTGGGTCTATGGCTCATGTGTCAGTCAGTAGATTGGTGACTGTATCTCACACTCCTGTTGCTGGTGCTGACGGTGTGTCAAGCAGTCCACCAGATTCTGTGGTGTGATGTGCTGCCAATGATGTAGCTGTTCTGTGCAATGGACTGTCGATGTACTTATCCCCTCTCATATGCTGCCTGTGATGTTGCTGTTCTGTGCAATGGACTGTCGATGCACTTATCCCCTCTCATATGCTGCCTCTGGTGTTGCTGTTCTGTGCAATGGACTGTCGATGCACTTACCCCCTTTCATGTGCTGCCTTTGATGTAGCTGTTCTGTGCAATGGACTGTCAATGCACTTTTCCTCTCTCATATGCTGCCTGTGATGTTGCTGTTCTGTGCAATGGACTGTCGATGCACTTACCCCCTCTCATGTGCTGCCTCTGATGTAGCTGTTCTGTGCAATGGACTGTCGATGCACTTATCCCCTCTCATATGCTGCCTGTGATGTTGCTGTTCTGTGCAATGGACTGTCTATGCACTTACCCCCTCTCATATGCTGCCTGTGATGTTGTATTTACAAGGAGAGGAAAAACCATACAGGGTGGCTTTTCCTCTCCTTGTAAATATGAAGGAGTGCCTGGCGCCATCACTATGTTACAAAAAGTGACGTACTAGTGGCGCAGGGTGCTTGTAAATCTGCCCCATAAGTGCTTAGGTATTGGCAGACTGATACAATAAGAACATAGTGCTCGATGGGTAATTGAAGAATTGCATGAGACTAACAGGAGGTATCCTAAGCTGCATGGGTACTACTTCAGTATTTAATGGAGTGGACCAATAGTATGTATCTGCTTAGAGATTTGTAGGGATTATGGGCAGAATATTTTATGTGTACTTTTGTTGGTGCCTAAGTCATTTTATAAGAATACCACTAGTAACTGGAATGATGACAGTGCTGCAAACAGAGTGGACACTTAATTTATAATTGCTTACGTATTGGTGGAGTGATAGGATAAGTACCTAGTGGTAGATAAGTGATTAAAGAAGTGCATAGGACAGAGTGAACGATTCCTACACTGCATGAGTACTAACTTGGTATTTAGAAGAGTGTATCAATAGTTTGTGGCTAGTTAGAGGTGTGCATGCATAGTGTACAAAATCTTGTACCTGCACTTGTGTTAGTGACTATGCCATTCCTTAAGTATACGACTAATGACTGAAGTAGTTTCAGTGTTGCAAAGAAAGTTTGTGCTGAATTTATAAGTGTTTAAGTATTGATGGAGTGATTGGATACGTAGCTAGTGCTGGATGGGTGAATGGAGAAGTGCATGGGACACACAGAAGGATTCTCTGACCACATAGGTACTAAATGGGTATTTAGAAGAGCATTTATTTATTTATTTATTTTGGAATCTTGTATAGCGCGCAGTTACCCTTGGGCATCCCGGCGCGCGTTCATGACTCAGGGGAATGGCACAAAAAAGGAACCTTTGAGGAGCAGCATTAAGCGGGAAATAGGTGGGTCTTAAGTAGCTTTCGGAACCTGATCATGCCAGACTCTATCCGTAAATTCAAGGGCAGCACGTTCCACAACTTGGCGGCGTTCACAGAAAATCTTCTACCCCCCGTCCGGGCTCTTTTCACTCTAGGCACTTGTAACAGAGCTTTGTGGTCAGAGCGTAAAGCTCTGGTAGCCTTGTAGGGCATCACCATATTACCCAGAATGGGAGGGCCCTTCCCATGCAGGATTTTATGAGCCGTACAGAGAGATTTGAATGTTATCCTCTCCCATATCGGAAGCCAATGCAATGCTCTCAGTGCCGGTTTTGCAGACTGTCTCCTGGGGATATTCATCAGCAGCCTTGCTGCTGCATTCTGTACTTGTTGTAATTTATTGAGCGTGGCTTCCGGTGCGCCCAAAAAAAGCGCGTTACCGTAATCTAGCCTTGAGACAATCAGACCCTGGATAAGGAGTTTCCTGGACGTCGGGGGGAGGAGAGGTAAGATCTTACGGGCTGATCAGAGCAGTGCAAAGCGAACTCCAGCCGTTTTCTTTGCGTGGCTCTTGAAAGACAAATCTTGTTCAAGCCACACGCCCAGGCTTTTAATCTCCTTTTTGGGGCTTGGAGGGTCACCAAGACAACTCGGCCAGCTGCCTATCGGCAAAGAAGGTCCTGTTTGTCCCAACAGCATCAGCTCTGTTTTAGAGCCGTTCAATTTTAATGCTGAGTTGCCCATCCATGTGTGCACCTTGGACAAGCAAGAGTGCAACAAGTCCGGATGATCTACCAATTGGGAAAGGGCCACCACCAACTGGGTATCATCAGCATAGCTGATAATTCTGATGCCCAGGGGTGCCACCACCTCCTCCAATGGGGCCATATAGACATTAAACAGTGTGGGGCTCAGGGAGGAGCCCTGAGGCACACCACACTGAAGGGGGATGGGGGCAGATTGTGCGCTCCCTTCCCACACTTGATAGGTTCGTTGATGCAAAAACGAACCGAGCCACTTCAAGGCCATTCCAGTTAGGCCTACCTCTGACAGTCGCTGGAGCAACACCTGGTGGTTAACGGTGTCAAAAGCCGCACTAAGGTCCAGGAGGATCACTGCCACTGATCCCCCTGAATCCAGAATGCTCCTGGCTTCTTCCACGACTGCCAGAAGATGGCCAGGCCTGAAACCCGTTTGGGAAATCCGCAACAAACTATTGGATTCCAGAAATTGTGAGAGTCGCTTGTTCACCAGTCTCTCCGCGATCTTACCAAACCCAGGCAGCAATTAGAAATTATTGAAATTAGCCAGTGTTAGAATTGGGGGTCTCTGGTTGGCGCAAGTAGGTACTTGTGACAAGCAGGGACCCTCTCCTCTAAGTCAGGGCAAAGGATGACCCTTCCGAATTACCCTTGCTCACCCTCTAGGTGCGTGGCGTGAGCAGCCAAGGCGATTCTCCAGGCGTTAGTCAGTTAAGCATTTGTAGACACACACACAGTAAAATATACCAATCCCCCCACAAATGGACACCAGGCTGTGAGTATATAAAAATACGCTTCTTTATGTAAAATATATATATCTCCTAGGTCAGACTTATCACAAGATCAAATAACGGTTCTGTATGCCCACAGGTTGTAAATAGGCAAGCTCTCTTTTAGTTATAGTTCAAAAATGCACTGTTCTTCTCTTAAGTTGTATTCCACAATGTTCTCTTGATTCTTTGTTTGTTCCTGCACTCGGGTGCGCTGTAGACGGGTGAAATCCCGACGCCCTGCCAAGTCTCACGCTTCCCGCGTGAGACGCGATCGGCCCGGCCGGGTCTCTGACAGCTGATGGCCCTCCTGGTCTGCGGGACCCCCTCGGGGGGGAAACACCGACCTCAGAGCTGTCCAGGTGAAGGGGAGGCCCACGGACCCAGCGCAGCCCCCGTCACTCGGTCAGGGGCTCTGGTTGCAGCCTCGTCTCCCCGACAGCTAAAGGATTCCAGCGGGAGGGGCTGGAGCGCTCTTCTCAGCGCGGAGCTGCAGGCAGGCACACAGAGCGGCGCGAGTCAGCGGAACAGGGGCGGCTCGCACCGCGGGTGATATTCACAATTCCTGGGCCCTTGCAGGCAGGCTGGCAACCCCAAAATCAAGGGTAGAAACAAACGTTGCGGGCCCCGAGCCCGTTGACGGTCTCGGTGGCGGCTTTCCTCCGGGGACAAAGGCGAGGTGCCCAGCGGCTCAGGCAGAGCGGGGCTGGCACCCGAGGCGTCCGTCCAGGTCGGAGGTCTGTCCCCTGGGTCTGTTTGCGTCCGGTGGGGATTTCTGGCGGGAGGGTGAGGCACAGCAGCGGGCCCTCTTAGGCGGTCAACACAGCGATCTCCTCAGCGGGGGGAGAGCGGCTCAACGGAGCGGAGCTCTTCCTCGGCGGGGACGAGGAGACACAGTCGGTCACGGCCTCAGGGAGGGGCTGGGGGGCACCACAGCAGTGAGCCTTCCAGGTGGTCAACACAGCGATCTCCTCAGCGGGGGGAGAGCGGCTCAACGGAGCGGAGCTCTTCCTCGGCGGGGACGAGGAGACACAGTCGGTCACGGCCTCAGAGAGGGGCTGGGGGGCACCAAAGTCACAGCTCCGGCAGTAGTAGATATCCCGGTTAATTACCGGCAGACGAGCAGAGGCAGGTTGAGCCAGATGGTCCTGTGGCTCAGGTCAGGGGGCAAGCTCAGTCAAGCCCTTGGAGAATGTTTAAGCACAAAGTAGCAAAGTCTTTTCTCATCAAGTCTTTTCCTCTCCTTTCTCAGCAAGGCAAGCAGCAGGCCAGTTCTCCCAGCGTCTCTTCTCCTTCTAGTCGGGCAGAGGTCCTTCGTGGTGAAACAGGATTCTAATTTACAAGGAGCAGGGCTCCTACTTTTATACACAGTTTCTTTTGTTCTCACTGGCCAGGGGGGCCTCTGCATAACTGCTCTCAGCTCCTGAGCACTTGTGGTGGGTACTTCTGCTTCTGCATTCAGTGTGAGGGCAGGCACATCAGCCGCTCCCCAGGGGGGCGGAGCCGGCATTGTGAAGACAGAGGCAGCCTGAGCACTCTGTTGACAAGCTTCGGTCTTTCCTGGGCCAGGTGCAGGCTGAGTCATCAGTCGCTCCCCAGGAGGGCGGAGCCAGCATTGTGGTGGCAGAGCACAGCCTGATGCATCATTCAGGGGAAACTCCCACCACCCACTAAGGTGTCATCTGGCTATTCACTACCTGTCAACTCCCAGCCCTGTCACTCACACACACCAGACAGTCAGATCCACATCCAAGCAGAGGCGGGCTGAAATGGTTAGGCAAGCAAATGCTAACTTTCTAAAAGTAGCATTTGCAAACACAGGATATTAAAATAAACTTTACTAAAAGAAGTATTTTATTATTCTGAGTTCAGGCATACTAAACATTAATTTCTACCATGTTCCCTGAGCCTGCTGGGATTATAGAGTGTAATAATTCCAGCAGCCCATCTGGCCTAGAAGGGAACTGGTAGCCTTACAATAGTGAAAAACGAATTTGGCAGTAATTCACTATTAGAACATGCCACACACATCAGGGCATGTTCTACCTTACTTACAATGCACCCTGCCCTCAGGCCTACCATAGGGGTGACTAATATGAAGTTAAGGGAAGGTTTAGGGGCTGGCAAGTGTGTGCACTTGCCCAGCCAGCATGACAGTACCAGACTGCACGCAGGTTCTGCAATGGCAGACCCTAGACACATTTTAAGGCTGCTTCTGTGGGTGGCGCAATCAGCGCTGCAGGCCCACTAGCAGTATTGGCATTCACAAGCCCTGGCACTCCTGGTGCACTTTACTAGGGACTGACAGTAAATCCAATGAACCAATCATGGACATCAATCACATGTACACTTTACAGTAGGGAGAGCATATGCACTTTAGCACTGGTCAGCAGTGGTAAAAGTGCCCAGAGTAATTAAACCAACAAAAACAGGTCAGAGAGAGTATCGGAGGAAGGCAAAAAGTGTAGGGAGGACCCTGCCAAGAGGCCCAGGTCCAACACAACCCCCTTCCAGCCAAAACGCAGGGTAGACCAATCACCACTGTGATGGGCTTCTCTGCTTTGGGCGATAGAACCTGGACCTGGCCCGCAACAGCAGGGGCACATTCCAGTTCTACGCCAATCTGAACCTATTTCAAATCCTCTGTCCATACTCTCAGGGTCCACCAAGCCAATCCCTGGGGCACCCTTTTCTTCCTCTGTGGACACCACCTGTGCAGCCTCTAACCTTAACTGGCCCACAGGTGTGTCCCAACAGGCAGTCATCAAATCACAGTGGCCACTGATGGTAGTCAGGGCTGAGACCCAGGCCTCATGCCTCTCAGGGCTCTCAAACCTCTGTGGCCTCAGAGAGCGGGGGGCAGTAGCCCCAGGTGCTTGGCACCCTTTGTCCACTCTCCCTCCTGTCAGGTCAGGTATGCCATCCTGGCACTGACTCACCAGCCCCAGGCCTGTACCTGGCTGCTGGACCAAAGACTGGGGTGGGCTCTCCCACAACCGGTCCTCCTCCTCGGGGCTCTGTACCCTCCCACCTGGAGTGGTACCCCCTTCCAGAATTGTCAGGGCACCTGTGGCAGGTGATCTGCACAATTCTCCCACCAGTTCAGGGGTGCTATCCTGCAACTGGGGCACCAGGTCAGGGGGGACACCCTGCACCTGGCCCTTAAACCTAGGGTCTAAACCCTCAAGTCGCACCGGGGTCAGAGGCGAGGACTCCCTCCCTCTGCACCCCCTTCCAGAGTACTGCCCACTCCCAACTGGAGTGGTACCCCTAGAAGGGACATGGGCCAGGACACTGATTACAGTGGTCCCACCCTCCAGGTCAGACAACACCTGAACCTGACTCTCCAACTCAGGGACCCAACCCTGCAGTTGAACAATTGCCTGGCGCACCAGGACTTCCCGGGGAGCACGCATGCCCCCCCTGAGGGTGGCACATAGCTCATGTGCCGTGCGACAGTCTACCTGGCGCAGATCTCCCAGCCTCTGTCCCTCTGACAGGGTGGGAAGATCCCCCAGGACAGAAGTGGTGTCCCCATGGTCATTCACTGGGGACTCAGCCCTGCTGGCTGGCCCCTGACCCACTGGTTCTTCCACTGGGGACTCTTTTCCCCTCTCGCCCCTCTTTCTGGACTTCTGCACCCTCCCAACTGGAGTGGTACTGCCAGTCACCAGAACTACTGGAGCCCTGTTTACAGAGCCTCCACGTTCTCTAGCCACTGGGGGATCCCCCTTAAAGGGTGACTCATCCGGACAGCCTAGGCTCCCCACCTGGTGTTCCCTTAAAGAACCATCCAGGCTCTGAGACTGAGGTTGGGCACTACCGGGACAACACCCATTCTCACTCCTTCCCCTTAAGGACAGGACGTGAGGCCCTACACCCCTCTCACTGCTACAGGACCTAGCTGGGCTACTCTGCGCCACTTCCACCACTCTGGGCTGGAAGATACCTGAGCCACTCCCCACAGGATCACACCCCAATGCCTCTCCAGACCCTCTGGAATCCACCACAAGGTCTGCCTCCAATGTGAGCTCCCTGGGGTCAGAGAACTCACTCTCAAACAGGTGTTGGCATAGCTCTGGAAAACTGGGACTTAAAGTATGCTCTCCCACAATTGGATTACACAGCCCCCTAGCAGGGTTAACCAAACTATCCTTCACCTCACCATCCAGCGCCTCACACACATACTCCACACCATTCTCCTGAGACTGGCCAGACAATAGCGGACTGTCTCTGTCGCACAACCCACACTCTTCTGGGCGGTCCTTACACTCACCCACCAGGACCTCAACCATGGGGGAATCCCTCCCACCACTAGGACCATGAACTCCTACGCCAGCCACCCTATTCCCTTCAGGGACGCTGCGCACTACTGGAGCTACCTCATGCCCTTGAACCTCCTGGTGTATGTTAACCCCCTCCAAGTCAGGTGCCATATCTCTAGGTGCGCGCGCTATGCTGTCAGCACTAGATACCTGAATGTTGCTGCCACCATCTGAGCTGGACTCCACCTCCAACTCAGCAAAGCTCAATCTGCGAGCTACACAAATCTCTGGATGTTGGGCGGGAGCCCTCCTGGCTTCAAGCTCCAAATCAAGTTCTTTCATCCTAAAGTAGTGATCTCTTTGGCGTTTTAGCGCCTCCATGGCTAATTTTTGGCTTTCCATTGCCAATTTATGCTTGTCCATTTCCATTTGTCCTTTTAATTTCGCCATCTCTATTTCATGCGCCCTGGTTGCTGCCCTGTCTGCCAACTCCTCTGGCGACAGGCATCTGGTTGCTGCCTTTTCCATCCTCACTGAACCAGGCATGACGTTTCACAAGCACATGGAGATCTCCCAGCAAAAATAAAAAATGGAAACCTGTGGCTACGTTATAGATCTGCTCTCCCTATGTGGTGATCAGTAATTCACTGTATGTAAACTACAAATGCAAATTCGCAAATCCTCACCGCTGCCACCAATGTTAGAATTGGGGGTCTCTGGTTGGCGCAAGTAGGTACTTGTGACAAGCAGGGACCCTCTCCTCTAAGTCAGGGCAAAGGATGACCCTTCCGAATTACCCTTGCTCACCCTCTAGGTGCGTGGCGTGAGCAGCCAAGGCGATTCTCCAGGCGTTAGTCAGTTAAGCATTTGTAGACACACACACAGTAAAATATACCAATCCCCCCACAAATGGACACCAGGCTGTGAGTATATAAAAATACGCTTCTTTATGTAAAATATATATATCTCTTAGGTCAGACTTATCACAAGATCAAATAACGGTTCTGTATGCCCACAGGTTGTAAATAGGCAAGCTCTCTTTTAGTTATAGTTCAAAAATGCACTGTTCTTCTCTTAAGTTGTATTCCACAATGTTCTCTTGATTCTTTGTTTGTTCCTGCACTCGGGTGCGCTGTAGACGGGTGAAATCCCGACGCCCTGCCAAGTCTCACGCTTCCCGCGTGAGACGCGATCGGCCCGGCCGGGTCTCTGACAGCTGATGGCCCTCCTGGTCTGCGGGACCCCCTCGGGGGGGAAACACCGACCTCAGAGCTGTCCAGGTGAAGGGGAGGCCCACGGACCCAGCGCAGCCCCCGTCACTCGGTCAGGGGCTCTGGTTGCAGCCTCGTCTCCCCGACAGCTAAAGGATTCCAGCGGGAGGGGCTGGAGCGCTCTTCTCAGCGCGGAGCTGCAGGCAGGCACACAGAGCGGCGCGAGTCAGCGGAACAGGGGCGGCTCGCACCGCGGGTGATATTCACAATTCCTGGGCCCTTGCAGGCAGGCTGGCAACCCCAAAATCAAGGGTAGAAACAAACGTTGCGGGCCCCGAGCCCGTTGACGGTCTCGGTGGCGGCTTTCCTCCGGGGACAAAGGCGAGGTGCCCAGCGGCTCAGGCAGAGCGGGGCTGGCACCCGAGGCGTCCGTCCAGGTCGGAGGTCTGTCCCCTGGGTCTGTTTGCGTCCGGTGGGGATTTCTGGCGGGAGGGTGAGGCACAGCAGCGGGCCCTCTTAGGCGGTCAACACAGCGATCTCCTCAGCGGGGGGAGAGCGGCTCAACGGAGCGGAGCTCTTCCTCGGCGGGGACGAGGAGACACAGTCGGTCACGGCCTCAGTGAGGGGCTGGGGGGCACCACAGCAGTGAGCCTTCCAGGCGGTCAACACAGCGATCTCCTCAGCGGGGGGAGAGCGGCTCAACGGAGCGGAGCTCTTCCTCGGCGGGGACGAGGAGACACAGTCGGTCACGGCCTCAGAGAGGGGCTGGGGGGCACCAAAGTCACAGCTCCGGCAGTAGTAGATATCCCGGTTAATTACCGGCAGACGAGCAGAGGCAGGTTGAGCCAGATGGTCCTGTGGCTCAGGTCAGGGGGCAAGCTCAGTCAAGCCCTTGGAGAATGTTTAAGCACAAAGTAGCAAAGTCTTTTCTCATCAAGTCTTTTCCTCTCCTTTCTCAGCAAGGCAAGCAGCAGGCCAGTTCTCCCAGCGTCTCTTCTCCTTCTAGTCGGGCAGAGGTCCTTCGTGGTGAAACAGGATTCTAATTTACAAGGAGCAGGGCTCCTACTTTTATACACAGTTTCTTTTGTTCTCACTGGCCAGGGGGGCCTCTGCATAACTGCTCTCAGCTCCTGAGCACTTGTGGTGGGTACTTCTGCTTCTGCATTCAGTGTGAGGGCAGGCACATCAGCCGCTCCCCAGGGGGGCGGAGCCGGCATTGTGAAGACAGGGGCAGCCTGAGCACTCTGTTGACAAGCTTCGGTCTTTCCTGGGCCAGGTGCAGGCTGAGTCATCAGTCGCTCCCCAGGAGGGCGGAGCCAGCATTGTGGTGGCAGAGCACAGCCTGATGCATCATTCAGGGGAAACTCCCACCACCCACTAAGGTGTCATCTGGCTATTCACTACCTGTCAACTCCCAGCCCTGTCACTCACACACACCAGACAGTCAGATCCACATCCAAGCAGAGGCGGGCTGAAATGGTTAGGCAAGCAAATGCTAACTTTCTAAAAGTAGCATTTGCAAACACAGGATATTAAAATAAACTTTACTAAAAGAAGTATTTTATTATTCTGAGTTCAGGCATACTAAACATTAATTTCTACCATGTTCCCTGAGCCTGCTGGGATTATAGAGTGTAATAATTCCAGCAGCCCATCTGGCCTAGAAGGGAACTGGTAGCCTTACAATAGTGAAAAACGAATTTGGCAGTAATTCACTATTAGAACATGCCACACACATCAGGGCATGTTCTACCTTACTTACAATGCACCCTGCCCTCAGGCCTACCATAGGGGTGACTAATATGAAGTTAAGGGAAGGTTTAGGGGCTGGCAAGTGTGTGCACTTGCCCAGCCAGCATGACAGTACCAGACTGCACGCAGGTTCTGCAATGGCAGACCCTAGACACATTTTAAGGCTGCTTCTGTGGGTGGCGCAATCAGCGCTGCAGGCCCACTAGCAGTATTGGCATTCACAAGCCCTGGCACTCCTGGTGCACTTTACTAGGGACTGACAGTAAATCCAATGAACCAATCATGGACATCAATCACATGTACACTTTACAGTAGGGAGAGCATATGCACTTTAGCACTGGTCAGCAGTGGTAAAAGTGCCCAGAGTAATTAAACCAACAAAAACAGGTCAGAGAGAGTATCGGAGGAAGGCAAAAAGTGTAGGGATGACCCTGCCAAGAGGCCCAGGTCCAACAGCCAGGTCTGATGGGTCGAGACCAGGTTTTTTCAGAAGGGCCTTTACAACCGCTTTTTTCCAACTCGGTGGAACCACTCCCTGCGCTAACGAAGCATTGATAAGATCTGCTACTGGTGCAGCGATAGTGGTTACTATCTGCTTCAGGTATCTCATCGGAACAGGATCCCTGGGTGAGCCACTTTTTATGGCCCCTAGAACCTTGCTAACTTCGTCAATGGTCACTGGACCAAAGACGTCAAGCTTGTTCTGTACATCACCTCGCTGTTCGCCTATATGTGCTTCCAGGACAGGCCGAGGTAAGGAACTTATGATGTTTTCTACTTTCATATGAAAGTAGTTAGCCAGTTCCTCACATTTCTTTAGAGGACTCTCATGGCTCACTGGTGGTTCTGGGATTTTCAGGAGGTCTCTAAAGATCTTAAAGGACTCTCTCGAGGAGCTAGCCGAGTTACCAATTCTCTCATCATAATACTTGGTTTTGGCATCCCGGAGAGCGACTTTATATCCTCTGATTGCAGTACGATATTCACTCCGGGTTGCTTCTCCCCAGTCTTTTCTCCAAATCCTCTCTAGCTTTTTACAGCCTTTCCTGAGGGTTCTTAACATCTGGGTGTACCAAGGGGCTGAACCCACTCTCTTCTCCCTCTTCGGCATTCTCTTTTTAGGGAGAATGACGTCCAGGGAGCTATTTAGCCACTTTTCCAAATTCTCGTCGGCGATTAAAGGATCCACCACCGGGCGCGGGCACGTGGCATTCAGGTTAGTAATCCAGCGCTCTACTGGTAGCCTGGACCAAGCTCTGTCAACCGAGTAGGCCCTAGGAATCGTCACCTCCGTTGATTCGTACTGCCAATTAAAAGGAACCACAAAATGATCTGACCATGGCAAAGCCAGAGGGGTCAAAGATTCAATCCGGTCCATATTCGAAAAGACCGGATCCAGTAAATGGCCCTTACAATGCATGGCCCCTGAGTTAATTAGCCTCATGTCCAAAGCTTTCAGGTCGCCCTGCAGGTCGATAGCAAGTGTGTCATCAGGGTCGTCAAAATGGAGATTGAAATCTCCTAGTGCGACAAAATTCGCTGTCGACAATGCCAGGAGTGTAACAGTTTCCACCAATGACCGGGTACAAATGCCTGCCCCCCCGGTGGGCGATACACTAAGAGGCCTGACATGGAGGTCGTGGCTGATATTCGTATTGAGAATTGACAACTCTCACACTCACGTACCCCCCCATCCTGGGCTCTACAGACCAGCGTGTCCCTATAAATGATCGCAATACCACCTCCTCGCCCAATAGGTCTATCTAGATGATAAATGAGGTAGCCAGGGGGGAGTGCTTGCACCATATCTGGGCCCGAACTAGACGTGGTCTAGGTTTCTGTTAAAAACAAGACATCTAAATCATGATCTTGTATAAGAGAATTAATTTCGGTTGAATGGCTAGGCAGGGACCTACAATTCAGCAAAGCCGAAAGTAGTACCTTATTTCCCATGGCTCTCTGATCCTTCGTGCTATGCCTACACGTCACAAAAGGAAAATCACTTTTATGGATGACTTTGCAAGATCCCTCCTCCGGACGTAATGATAACAAATCATTTCTTGTATATGTCATACCGACCTTAGGGCAAAGAGCCAGCGTATCTGGCCCTGAGCCCGTCTGGGCCCGGACGGGCACAGACGGGCTGAACTCTGGCGTAACTCCGGCGGACTGACGGCGGACCCGCTGTGCGGACCCGCTGCGCGTTAGCATGGCCGCTTTTTATAAGAGGTCTAGCGTCCTTGTGACGACTAGACCGTGTGAGGAGAGGTGTCCCACTCACCCCCAAGATGGCCGCCAAAGTCGAAGTCAGGAAGGCAAAGGAAAAGGGCAAGGACCCGCAAAGAGCGGTGGGTTTTCCAATTTAAAGTGCAAGTCGTTGGATATTAAAAGCAGGGGATAAGTTAGAACTCAGGTAAAATAATATAGACAAAAAACGGGCGCTTTAAAAATTACTCGCGAAAATTGCTTGTAAGTTGCACAGACGCGCAGCACGCTTAATCCACAGCAGCGCGTCCTCCCTGCAACCACTGCCCCTTCGAAATAAACAAGGCAGAGCACCTAGTTTGCCCGCCTTTTGTAAGAGGTCTAGCGTCCTTGTGACGACTAGACCGTGTGAGGAGAGGCGTCCCACTCACCCCCAAGATGGCCGCCAAAGTCGAAGTCAGGAAGGCAAAGGAAAAGGGCAAGGACCCGCAAAGAGCGATGGGTTATATATATATATAGTATGTAGCTGGTTAGAGGTCTGCATGCATAGTGCACAGAATATTGTAGCTGTACTAGTATTGGTGTGTCTATGGTTTTGAGAATGGTGGTCTGTATTTTATGGTGTGAGGAGGTGCATCAGATGATCACGTGGATGATGTCATCAGTGATGTCATTTGAGATGTCATGAGTGATGTAATATGTGACGTCATCAGCAGTGCATTGCGGGGGCACGAATTATAGTTAGCACAACTAACTATAACGGCTGAATTTCTTTTGTTTTGTACGAGTGAAATGTCCAACTAACTATGACGTCCATGAAACCTGTGATTTTAAAGTGAACTTCTGAGGTTTTTTAAATGCTAATTTCTAACTATAATGTCCCTGAAACTTGTGTTTTATTCAGTGAATTTTATATATATATGTATATGTATATATATATGTATGTATATATTACCTACTGGCGGTCGCCAGTAGGTATATATAGTTAGGATTTTTTCTCTATGGGATTTTTGAAAATTCTATGTCTAATAACTTTGGCGTTTGTGGACGGAATTGGCTGAAATTTTCAGGAAAATGGCACATTTTGTTTCTGAGCAGCCCTTGAAAATTTGGGGGGGGGTTCGTCAAGGGGGGGCCGAGAAAAAAGGGGGGTCCCAAAACGTGTTTTTAACATTGAGTTTTCCATAGGGCGGTTGGCCTCACTTTTAGCCCGAACGGCTGAATGGATTTGCATGAAACTTGGCAAAATTGTAGGGACTGGTAGCCCGATGTGCCTTTTGTAGGTCTCAATATATGTGCTACAGTGGATTTTGAGAAATTAACGTTTAAAAAAAGATATATATCTGTAACAGCGGACCGGGCAGCGCTCCAGGACGCGTACTTTTCGCGCAACGGAGCTTTGTGAAGCGAAGCTGATTGGTTCTCCGGCGTCTGTCAACATTCCAAACAGTCCGTAGCGGCCGCCATCTTGTCTCTCGGTAGGATCGAGAGACAAGAGGAGGCGAAAGCGAAGGGGCAAATGACCATAAGGGGGAATAGTAGATCCTCGCTGACCCCCTAGGTTTGATGTGGAGGTTTTAAAAGGGCCCCGCGGGGCAAAAAAAATAAAAAATAATAATAATCGAACGGCTGAATGGATTTGCACGAAACTTGGTAAAATATTAGGGACTGGTAGCCCGATGTGCCTTTGCTAGGTCTCAATATATGTGCTCCAGTGGATTTTGAGAAATTAACGTTCAAAAAAAGATATATATCTGTAACAGCGCTCCGCTTCGCGTAACGGAGGTTTGCGACGCTGATTGGTCATTCTGTCACTGGGCTATAGTTGGGCTACATCTGGCTGATATTTGGGCTACATTTGTTTTTTTCCGTCTCTGGCGGCCATCTTTGGGCTACATTGGGCTACATTGGGCTTCATTGGGCTTCATTGGGCTACATTGGGCTACATTTGGGTTCCAACATATATATAGGCCAATGTAGCCCAATATATATTTTTCAAAGTTAATTTTCGTAAAAACCACTGGAGCATATATCTTGAGACATAGCAAAGGCACATCGGGCTACCAGTCCCTACAATTTTGCCAAGTTTCGTGCAAATCCATTCAGCCGTTCGAGCTAAAAGTGAGTCCAACCGCCCTATGGAAATGAAGGAAATGAATGGGTAATTTGTAATTAGCAAATAGCTCATCGCAAACTAGGAATGGTAAAGAATCGCTATTTATTCCTTAAAGTTCGCTATTTAGGAAATGCAAAAAACTTTGATGATACATATGGCGGTTCATCTCTAACAAGATAAGAAGCATAGGGATAGATTTATGATGACTGGCGCATCACCAGGGATGTGTTAGTCATTCTGTGCCGCTGTTCCGTCACCTATGGTGTGCTGCATTTACAATGCGGCGCATCATGGGGCAAAAACAGCACAGATGCGTGATGTATCTGTGCCGTAAAGGTGGCGCATTGCTGGAGTTGTATCGCAAGTGTGATGAAGCTCCAGCAAGGGTCGGGGGTGCCCCTGTCGCAGGGTTTCTGTTCTCACACAGAACTGTGGACAGAGGATTGGAACCTCGGCGAATTAGGGTGTCCCAAAACTCACCTTAGTAATCAAAAACCCCTTAGCAAGCTAGGTACAGTGTCACATTGGATATAACAAACTCTCAATGTTTAGACAATCCAGAATATGAACTTATAGTACCTCAGGATACGTGGAACTCATGAACAGTCGGTCGTTATATATTTCTTAGAAACCAGAACATGGAGTTAAGAAGAACACATGTGTATTTGAAATGTTTATTTACTAATGCCGTCTTCTCAGGCGTAGTATCTTAGATAATACAAGTACACATATTATCAGTAGCAAAATTACCAGCATAGTTACTAGTACATAAAAAGCGAATGGTGACAGTATGTTAACATGCTGTAAATGAATAAGAGTTAGCAACACTTATAAGCAGCCGCGGGCCGTGGAGGGAGTTACGGTGGGGCAGGGAGGCGGGGAGGGGGAGGGGCAGGGTGGAGAGGGCTCCACCCTGCTTCTCCCCCTCCCCGCCTCCCTGCCTCACCGTAACTCCCTCTACGGCCCGCGGCTGCTTATATCTCACCCTCCCTAATACACATATTATATTATTTGCTAAGAAGGTCTCTTTGTGTTGGTTTAGGGCGTGCCCATACTTTAGTGTCTTAGATTTGAAGGAATCACATCAGCATACACCAGCTCTCTCTTCATGTGAACCGCATCAAGTGTTGTGTATGTGTGTTCAGCAAAGCAATATAAAACCCGCCTCATGCCCAGAATTGGCAGAAGTTGCACTTATGTTATGAGTATGAAGTCGTGGAGATCAGACCTCATAACAATTCTGTATCGTGTTGTTCTTGAAACTTTAGCACTCGCTGTACAGATATAGTTTAACAAGCAAAGCAGATAGTAGAGCAATAACATATTATTCTCATGTAAACCACGATGAACTACTAGGTTGAAAGCTAAAGCAACAACTAAGTGTTGTGTGCAGAAGTTGCAAAAAAGGAAAAATGGCGTTTAAACCGGTAATGAGCCCATGCTAACTTAACACGGTGTAAAGATATCCAGGACGTAGATGACACCTCCCCATGATCCGGAAACGAACTGAATAAGATAATAGAAGTGCCATCTCATGAGAGCAGATTGCAAGTTTATATGTGGACGGTCCGCAAGGTAAAGCATTAAAAACTAGGAAAATTTAATGCTAAAGAAAAATAAAACAGCCAAGTACTTTATCGAGTCTTAAGCCAATAGGCAAGGTAAATAATAAAAACTTGACAAATAAGTCAATGAATTGTCAATGAAATGCTAGTACTCAGCATATCAAACATGAAAAAGGTCTATGACATAACTGTGTATGCAAAATAAGCTGCAACAGCCTCCAATAGGAAGTCACCGTCTTCATCCGAAAACAGTTCAGCCATCCAATTTAAAAGCGGAAAAGAACATACGTGCTCTCCCAGCACCGGATCCTCTATCACCATCAGAGGACAGCTCGGTGGGTTTTCAAGAAAGCTCTGTTCCAAGAAAGACTGTGTTGCCGCCAGTAAATTCCAGAGACCAATTAGTCCATGCATCAATGCCACAGCCATAATCCTTTCGCCAGGACAAACCAACTCGTGAGTAATGATAGGAGTCATCAGCTGATTAAAGTCGACGTCAGGAGAAACCGGTCCGCAGAGACACAAATCAATGGCCCAATCGAAATCACAGGTCAGGCAGTGAAATACAGGCTGGACACAGGTGAAGTAGGAGAATCGAAAAGATAATCCATATGCCGTGCTTAATATCGCCAACGGCATTGTGCCATAATATTCTAGCATGCGATTGCGGAACAGTGTCAGCAGCTGCAGGGCGGGAGGTTGCATAGGAGGGACATCCATATTTAAAAATGTAAAAAAGCACAAGAGCGTCCGCTGGTAATGCAAGTAAAAATGGCAATCCACGAAGCAGAGTGGAAAAAATACAATGAAAGAAAGCAGGGATGACTCCAAAGATTTTCTCAAATGAAGTCACGAGACCACTGGTAACAACTTTAAAAAAGTGCGCCAGGGCCTTTGTGGAGGATGCGTTAGAGATAGTCCGAACCATCTTGCTGAAATGGAAAGGCAAATCTGAATTGAAAAGGGTCTGCACCTCTGTACGGGTGTTCGCTATGTGAAGCACGAAAGTTTCACGGGCCGAACTCAAGGCCACCTCTCTCTGAGACAAAAGAGCTCTTATTCTTGCCATGCCGTTGAAATCTGCTCCCAAGGTTGGTATTTGTGGCGAGATTGAAAACTCCCTATGTTCATGTGTGGGAGGAAATAGAACATTTCTGCAGCAAATAACCCGTTCACTTACTGTTACGATAAAAGGAATACTTTTAATTAACCCAGAACAATCTTCATTATTGAGCATCAAATAACTACCATTTTCCAACAACTTGAACGTGGGGATGATAGCAGGAACTGGCGTGCCTTGCAACACGCAAGCCATATTTGGTCGGTGTTTGTTGCATGAACCGTGTAACTGTATGTGCCTACACATTAGTGAATGATCTGGCGTCTCAGTGCATTCCTCTCCATTCAGATAAACTTCTTGATCATCTTTGAAACATCTGTATGTGTATGGAAGCGACCAGACCTCATGAAGAAAAGCACTACCTAAAGGTTCATAACGACCTATTGGTATATATTTCATACAATTTGAAAACTTATATAAAGCAAAAGGCAGCGTTATTAAACCGTGGATAAGGCACGTTGCCAAAAAACCCGCAATCCTCTGCTGATGATGTCACTGAGCATGTCATGAATGATGTAATATGTGACATCATCAGCAGTGGATTACGGGTAATAGTATCTCTAGTTTACTCCCCTATAGCTGTCTTTCTTTTAACATAAGTGTCTGTTTCCTTCCCTTATACTTACTGTTTTTGGTTCGCTTCCGGTTCGCGTACCGGCGAGCGAACTGGGAAGCGAACTAAGAGAAATAGAGGTTGGCACAGTTCCAAATATTGTACCAATTTTTTAATAATGGGGAGGTAGTTCTGAAAAGAACTTTTCTTTTATTGTTTTTGTTGTTTTATATTTTTTTTATTATTTTTCGGAACATTTTTTTACTTTTTTTGAATTTTTCTGAACAGTTTTATATTTTTTGGGGTTTTTCTTGGAGGGGGCAATGAAAACGATTTATTGTAAAGGGCTCAACAGGAGCAACAAAACAAAAAAAGAAGTATTTATTATTTTGGGCGTTTCGTACAAACTTGTATATGATAGTCAATAGCTCTGTTGATCAGAGTGATGCTTCTTTCTCCGTAGGAAATGAATCCATCGCAAAATACGCAGATGTGTTTTACTTCACCAAATTTCATTTGTATATTTGGCACCATCTCCCTGCCCTCTGGTCCCGTTACTTCCGGTACAACAGGTCTTCTGGCCATAATAGGGAGATTATCTAGGTCGTTCCGAAACTGTGCAGCACTGTAGTTGTTAGGATGCCACCTAGTCATATGGCGATGCATTGTGTAGTTTCCGAAACTGTATTTTTTCTCGGTTCCTCTGGACAGTCTATCTTGACATATAAGGCAAGTTACGTATCTTGCATTTACTTTTTTCTGACCTTTCGGAATTTTAAAAAATTGCCAAATGAAGTTTTCTTTCCGGTGAGACGTCCTGGGCTGCTCAGGCAAAAACTGCCTCTCTTCGTGCTCGTCGTCCTGTTCCTCTTCTTCCTCTTCTTGTTGAATTATAACTTGAGCAGGTGGTCCACTCTTCCTTGGATGTGGTGGAGGTGGTGGGGAAGCACCAGCTGAAGCTACTAAAGAAGCCATTGCTCAGTGATCACAAAGGGTCTTTCTCTCACAATGATGAAAGTCAGAGTGAGGAAAGAAGGAGGGATTTTCATCATTTGGGAAAAACAAGAGTTCTCAACCAATGAAAAGTGTTCATTTTAGATTATATGACCTAGTCTTACATCATTAGGAAACCAAAAGTGAAATGAACCAATGAAAAGTGTTATTACCAAGTCACATGACCTGCTGTGTTTACGTTAAGCGCTTTGCAGGGCCTCCCGGTTTGCTTCCAGAAACCTGCGCTTTGCGACTCGCTTCGCGTACCAGTTCGCTAACGTAGCACGTCATATGACGTATCACGCGACAACGCGAAACGTCATGCGGACGGGAGGCGTCACGATGTTGTTTTCTAACGCGGCAGTTGCGGTAAAGAAACGTTTACCGGCTCGCGGTCTATTTCGCGGCATCAAGGTCAGCTAACGGGAAGCTTCCCGATTCGCGAAGCGGGAACGAAGAAAAAAAAATATTAAAAAAAAAAATTATTCATAAACATATAAAATATATTTTTGGATTTAAAGAAGAATACATTTTACAGCTACAGATATTAGCTGTTAAAAAACCAATGAAATTCACTGAAAAAACCATAGGTTATAGACCATATATAGTTAGGAATTAGCATTTACAAAACCTTGAAAATTCACTGAAAAAACCATAGGTTATAGACCATATATAGTTAGGAATTAGCATTTACAAAACCTTATTTTACTCACACAAAACCATTGAAATTCCATATATAGTTAGTTGCACTAACTATCTATCGCGCACCCGCAATCCACTGCTGATGATGTCACATATTACATCATTCATGACATGGTCAGTGACATCACTGATGACATCTCAAATATGCTAATTCCTAACTATATATGGTCTATAACCTATGGTTTTTTCAGTGAATTTTCAAGGTTTTGTAAATGCTAATTCCTAACTATATATGGTCTATAACCTATGGTTTTTTCAGTGAATATATATATATATATATATATATATATATATATATATATATATATATATATTGTTGCACGTTTCTGTATCCTAATGTAGGTTTCAGAAAAAAGATTGGCTGGCACGCTGGTATCCGGTTTGTAAATTTATTAACACCAAACCCCCCTCACCCCTTACAGACGCGTTTCGCCTTAGCAGGCTTCGTCAGTGTAACGTTAGTGCATAGTTAGTGTCGCCCTTTAAAGCCATTGGCCAGTCATGCATTTCATAAACATTAAAGAAGGACATCTATTATACAAAAATTTGGCGGCCATCTTATAGTGTGTACATTACATTATAGTCGAAGGCTAAAGAATGGCGACTGACGTGAAAGTGCATAGTGCTCATTAAAAACATATAACGTAACTATTATTTATGTATATATTAAACATATTTTTTAAACACAGCAAAAATTATTTAATCAGCCATTGGATTGGTTACACAAAATTATTTCTCAATATGCATGATGTTAGTTATTCAGCCCTGAATGGGCGATTTTGCAAACAGTGCAAATTATTCTGTTAAGGACTAGCAGATCATTGAAAAAAATATATTTAGGGCATGTTGTTTCAGTTGTAAAACATATTCATCCTATTATTACCCCCTATTTGTGATTGCGCAGGACCTATAAATGAACCCACAGTTCCTCATTATTATTAAGCCCCCACGGAGTCATGGTTTTTAAACTGATGATATGCTTTGACTCCAAAATGCGTAGGGACTTCTCCCTGTAACCTCCCCGTTCTAATTTGGGTGCCTGATCAATGCAGTAAAAAATAAGTTTTTCCCACTTGCTCTGATGGTGTTCGGCAAACTACGTCACCACCCCTTTTGTTTAGTTTAACAAACACAGTAAAAGAACAGTGCAATACAAAAATGTCTAATGTGGAGGGTATCACAGGAGAAAGGGAGTCGGCTGCCAACTTCATGTTCAGAAGTTCAGCAATAAGATCAACGCAACCTAACAAATCCACAACTCAAAACGCCTCTGGAAGTGTCTTGAAAACGCTATTTTCGAAATTAGAGAAAGCACAAGAACGAGAGATACGAAAATGGTGGGAGGCCACCTCATTAGAAAGGTACATTGAGTGTGGCAGGATACCAAGAGGGTTACGTATTTATACGGTACCTTCATACGAAAATCCGGATCCAGCGCTACTTAAAGACTGGGCAGAGTACACTGCAGAGTCGGCAAAAGGAATGGTGCGAATGCTGATTAAATATGCATGGAGCAACAGAGAAAAATGTCTGAAGGAAATAGCAGGCATGGAAGAACAAATAGCAAAACAAAAAGACTCTAAAGAAAAGGAAGAACTAAGAGATACCATGAACAAAAGGATTAAAGACTATGAACTAACTATTCGAAAAAGAAAACAATCAAAATTCCTCAGTGATGAGCAAGACTACCTCACAGGGAGAATTTTAACGTTCGCCAGAAAATTCGATGCCACCAGAAAACGTATGGCCCAGACGAACGCAACATCTGTAAATGAGGATACCGAGGAATCTGAAGTCTCAGAAGGAGAACAAACGGAGGGCATCAAAGAGAAAACAAAGGCAACTGAGGATCCTTTTTTCGACGAGTTCGAGGTGATCAAGGAAACTCGTCTCCGCCCCCAACAGAGAAATCACCCACCGGCACCCCAACAAAACCAAAGAGGAGGACGCGGAGGGGCAAGAGGAGCAAGAGGTGGGGGACAACAAGCAATGGCTTCCCCGAGAGTGACCAGGAGCGGATTGAACCGCAAAAGACAATAGATAAACAAGACAATAACATCATCAACCTTTCTAAGAGAATATTAACAGATGATGAAGTTTCCATTCTCAAGAAAGGTTTAAGTTTCTGCCCAGCACGTGACTTCGATCCTGTGAAAGTACGGATTGATTTATTTAAGTACATCAGGAAACTAAAGTTCAAAAAGATCTTCCTCCAAACTCCAAAAAATGACATCATTGAACCGAACTTTGAAGTTTCAATTACAAATCAAAATGATGCTCAAACATGCGAAGAACTGGCAGACATACTCCTGACACCACTCAAGAACTATTAGCAAATACCACAACTGCTAAGCCGTCATCACAGAGTAACATCACTCAAAAACGTGACCCCAGCACTATGAAAAATAAGTCCAAAAAGTTGCCTATTACAAACTATGATGCCATTGATCTCTTTAATGATGCAGTACTTGAAGATCTGGACAAAATCTCATCTGGAACAAAAAGTAAAATAAACCAAAAAACATCAAATATATCAAAAAGAGAGTGGCAGGCAATCAGGTCGCTCAAAGAAGACACAACAATCGAAATCAAACCTTCGGACAAAGGAGGAAACGTTGTGATCTTTGATCGTGAGCATTACCTTGCAGAGGCACATAGACAATTGAAAGATAAGGAATGCTATACTCCTATACAGAGAACAGAGTATAACAAAAGCATTTTGACTTTCCATGGCATGTTAGACAACTGGCAGAAAGAAGGTATGTTAACCATGGACGAGTACCTCTTTCTAAAATGTGAAGCGCCGATAGTACCAACATTTTACCACCTGCCAAAGGTGCACAAACATGCCAAAAGACCTCCAGGACGCCCAATAGTGTCCTCCATTGGAAGCCTTCTCGAGAATACTTCCAGATTTGTGGACTTGTACTTGGCACCCTTTGTTAAAGACCTTTCATCCTACCTGAAGGACACGCAAGATTTCCTAAGCGTCATGGACAATATAACATGGGACTCCGGAATGTTGTTAATCACACTAGATGTGGTTAACTTATATACCTGCATCAACCATGAGCAGGGTCTCATTGCCATCAAATGGTTTTTAGATCATAAACCCGAACATTTCGGCAGTCACAGTACCATGATATTGTCTATGATCAGATTTTGTTTGTTTAACAACAATTTTTTATTTGATGGGACTATGTACAACCAGAAAAGGGGTACTTCCATGGGCTCGTGCTTCTCCCCCAGCTACGCGAATTTATTCGTGGGCTGGTGGGAGAAGCATGAGGCATGGAGGGACTCCAATCAGGAATGGACTGAAAAAATCCTTATGTGGACCAGGTACATAGACGACCTGTTTATAATTTGGCACGGTGACCGTCAGTCGGCAGAAGAGTATATTTCAATCTTAAATACCAACACTCTCAACTTAAGATTTACAAGTACTATCAGTACCACCAGCATCAATTATCTGGACCTAGAAGTATTTGTACATAACAACATCTTGCAAACCCGCTTGTACAGAAAACCTACCGCGGGGAATGCGGTCTTGCATGCCAGCTCATACCATCCTAAAAGTCTTGTAAAAAATGTACCTTACGGCGAGTTTTTACGCCTAAAGAGAAATTGCTCTTTAGAACAGGACTACAGGCATGCGATAATTGATGCACAGGAAAGATTTGAGAGCAGGGGGTACAATAGTAACATTCTCAAACAAGCCAGGGTTAAAGCCTCTGGGGTTAATAGGAGGGATCTCCTTACTCCCAAATTGAAAATAGAGGCACCTGATGAGGTATGAATGATAACTGAATTCAACACCAAATCAGGTGAAATAGTAAACATCTTCCAGAAACACTGGCATATACTCACTGCTGATAAAGTCCTTAAAAAGAATCTGCCAAAAAGACCGTTAATCACTCATAAAAGATGTCCATCTTTGGCGGACCACTTGGTCCATAGCCATTTTAAAACATCGGTCCAACCCATCAAAATATCAAAAGCAGTTGGCTTTTTTCCTTGTCTTAAATGTAAGGCATGCAGATTTAGTGGCAAAATGTTGGAATGCCCCAATCGCACAGGCGAAAAAAAAACCAATATAAAAATAAAACAGTTGCTCAACTGTAATTCGGAGTATACTGTGTACTGCCTCACCTGTCCTTGCAAGCTGCGATACATCGGCAGCACTATAAAACCAGCAAAACTAAGAATCCTCGAACATATGCGGGCGATTACAAATAAAGATAAATCGTATCCTGTCGCCCGCCACTTTGCCGAACACCATCAGAGCAAGTGGGAAAAACTTAGTTTTTACTGCATTGATCAGGCAACCAAATTAGAATGGGGAGGTGACAGGGAGAAGTCCCTATGCATTTTGGAGTCAAAGCATATCATCAGTTTAAAAACCATGACTCCGTGGGGGCTTAATAATAATGAGGAACTGTGGGTTCATTTATAGGTCCTGCGCAATCACAAATAGGGGGTAATAATAGGATGAATATGTTTTACAACTGAAACAACATGCACTAAATATATTTTTTTCAATGATCTGCTAGTCCTTAACAGAATAATTTGCACTGTTTGCAAAATCACCCATTCAGGGCTGAATAACTAACATCATGCATATTGAGAAATAATTTTGTGTAAACAATCCAATGGCTGATTAAATAATTTTTGCTGTGTTTAAAAAATATGTTTAATATATACATAAATAATAGTTACGTTATATGTTTTTAATGAGCACTATGCACTTTCACGTCAGTCGCCATTCTTTAGCCTGCGACTATAATGTAATGTACACACTATAAGATGGCCGCCGAATTTTTGTATAATAGATGTCCTTCTTTAATGTTTATGAAATGCATGACTGGCCAATGGCTTTAAAGGGCGACACTAACTATGCACTAACGTTACACTGACGAAGCCTGCTAAGGCGAAACGCGTCTGTAAGGGGTGAGGGGGGTTTGGTGTTAATAAATTTACAAACCGGATACCAGCGTGCCAGTCAATCTTTTTTCTGAAACCTACATTAGGATACAGAAACGTGCAACAATATCGAAGCGTCTCACCAACGCTGGCGTTTTGGCACCCGGAGAGAAGTGGAGCAACGGCGGTGAACGAAACCGTGCTACAACATATATATATATATATATATATATATATATATATATGTATATATATATATATATATATATGTGTTCCAAGATGCTCTGCAGCAAAGAAGCACTCCACAACAGCAGGTATGCACGCATTCTTTTATTGCTTTTTTGAAGGTAGCATTTCATCCGTGATTAACAGCCTTTCACCGACGCGTTTCAGAGCTGTCCGCTCCTTCTTCTTGGGTGTTGTGGCCGATTGCAGTTCATTTCCGGCTTGCCTCACAGTCTCTTGCTCACGTGTCCTCTAGAAAGCTTTCGGGCATTTGGACAAAAAAATTGTGATCACGGCTGCTCTGCCGTGCAGATGAGCACCATCGTAATACTGTGGCGAGGCTGTGGAGTAGCACGAATCTACGCCATTTTAGCGCAACGCTTCATTGCAAACTAAGCTAGCAGACAGTTCTGAACCCTACTAGAGGTTAAAAATGGTTCGAATATGGAATGTGCATCAACCCCACTAATGGATTTTAATGTTACTCACATGAGGGACTACACTTCCCATAAAGCAAGAAAAATGAGACTGGCTCTATACAACGCCCACTGGGGGCCGTAACGCTCCTTGATAAATCGGAAACAGGGTCATGTGAGCCTTTGATGTGACGTTCTGACCAACATCCCAAGAAGAAGAGGCAACTCAGCCTTGAAACGCGTCGGCTTTTAAAAAAATATTATCGGAACTTTCACTGCAAGCTGCAAAACTAATGCCTGGTGGCGGGAGCGTTGCTGTGTGCCCTCTGGAAAGCTTTCGGGCATTTGGACAAAAAAATAAAATATATTTATATATATATATATATATATATATATATATATATATATATATATATATATATATATATATATGTATTTAATCTCCTCTCACTATTACAAGGAAGGAATCAGCACTCAGATTGTAGTTTGGAAGTATTTAATCTGCAAAGGACGTGATCCATGCATTTCAGCTCGTCTGAACCTTGATAACGATACAAGACGTCATCGTAGCATCCTTACCTAAATGTACAAATGCCTAAAGTTGCCAACATTAACAAAGGACTACATATTACTTTAATCCAAAAAGCTGGCGGCCATATTGGCATGGTTACGATGTGAAAATTCAGGAATTGATACAATAAAGAACAGAAAACAAGTGTTAATATGCACACAATGTCATTTCAGCATATCTTGCCCCGTGACCGCCATACCTGTATGTTCGTCAACATGACTAATTCATAATAAACATACTTTGGATTGCAAACATCAACATAAACAATGGACTACACATTACTTTAAAGTGAAAGGCTATCGGCCATATTAATCTGGGCACGTTGCGAAATATAATGGTTCTTACATGAAAGAAAAGAAAAAAAGGGGTGTCAATATACACACACTATCCCTAAAAAAAGTTCTAACGATTATAGTTCCATTCCATTCACAGCTCATTTGAGATGTCATGAGTGATGTCATGAGTGATGTAACTAACCATGTCTGAGGTCATTAGCAGTACATTGTGGGCGCGTAAGTTATAGTTAGCTCAGGTAATTATAACTGCTGAATTTCACTGTTTGTGTATGAGTGAAATCTAAGTCTAACTATACCAACCCTGTAATCTTAGTTTTTTTCAGCAAATTTCTAGGTTTTTTTTCAAACGTTAAGTAAGATGCATATCGCAATGGATGGTGGGGGGTTAGAAGCAGGACCTGGCATTGTGCTACGCCCACCCAAGCTTGCAGCTCCTGCCTTCCCTCCTCCTAGCCATCCATTGTCCAAGTCCATGTCTCTGATCCCTTATAACAGCCCTGTGTGGCCGTTGTTCTGCCAGTGGCCTTCCTGCCTTCTCTGAACAGTTAGCTTGCTGCCCCATCCAACTCCTCCCTATCCTCTGTTGTCTGAATCCATGTACTAGCCTCCTCCCTCCTGCCATGCATGGTCTGATGTGCTGCCACAGCCCTCCATTTAGCATGATGTACGAGTCCACTCCTCCTACCCTCCATTGCCCAATTCTATGCCTCAGCATTGACCACCTGCTTAGCCTCGGTGCTTAGCTTGCTGCACCTATTCTCTTTCCCCCTGCCCTCCGATGTCTGTGTGCATGCCCCTGATCCATCCTTTTTGTTCACCATGTTCCATGGACCTGCCACGCCTATCTACTCTGAGTGTTCTGTTGAGCTGCAACTCCCCTCCCACCGACCTAGAATTATCAGATGACTGTAACCTGTCTCTACCACCTCAACCCTGCCTGCCCAAATTCCATGCCCCTATCCCCTTCCTCCTGTCCCCCATGGTCCCTTTTACTGCCACACCCTTCTGCCCTCCATGGTCCATTGTGCTGCAACTGCTGCTCCTGCCTGCCTTGCGTCATCTGTTGTGAGGCCCTTTCCCCATAACTCTTGTTTGTGCCCGGGTACTGACCCTCCCTTCTATCCTCTATGGTCCTTTGTGCATGCCCCTGCATCCTCCATATTGCCCATCATAGCCATTGTGCTGCCACTAAACCTCCTGCTTGCCATGCATGGTCTTCTGTGCTGCCACGGCCCCTCTGACCTTCCCTGTGTGGTCAGCTAGCTGCCCCTGACCCCCTCCCACCTTCCCTCTATGGCCTGTGTGTATGCCCTTATAGTCTCATTGTTGCTCTCCATGGTGTGTCTTGCTTCTAGTGCCCATCCTGTCTGACCTCCATGGTCATCTTGCTGCTCTTGCCCTGACCTCGTGCTCCCAGCCCTTTGTTTCCATGCGCAGACCCCTATATCCCCTCTCCTGGCTTGTCTGTTCCATTGTAATGCCCCTGACCCGTCCCTCCTGCCCTTTATAGTCCGTTATGCTGCAGCTTTCTCTCCTGTCTGTCCAATATGGTCAGGTAGCTACCATTGCCTTTTTTCCCTCTGTTCTCTGTTGTTCATGTGCATGGTTCATGTGTGTGTCCCCTCCCTATTGCTTTCTATGGATTGTTGTGCTGCACTACCATCCTGCATGCCCTGTGTGGTGTATTGTGCTGCTGCAAACCCTGATGCCTGCCCTGTAGGGTCAGTTTGGTGAACCTCTCCATGTCCCTCCTGTCCTCTGTTACCCGAGTCCATGTCACTTCCCCAATTCCTCCTGCCCTCCATGATCGAATGTACCATACTTGCTAACATTTTGAGGGAGATTTTGAAAATAAAACTGGGGTATTGATTTTCCCCCTTGACTTACATTGAAAAAGAGGAGATTGTAGACATGAGACAGATCAAATGAAGCCCATTTGAGCTTGGAAACATTGGACGTTTCCTGGGTAATTGGGTCTGTTGGCATGTATTGTTGTACTACCACTGCCTCTTCCTTCTGCCCACAATGGTCTATTATATTGCCACAGCCTCTCTTGCCAGTCCTGTATTGTTGGTTTGTCGGCCCTGCCCCCCTTTCCACTGCCCTCCATAGTCTGTTGTGCTGCCCCTGCCCTTCCTGCCTGCCCAGTGTTGTCAAATTGTTGCCTCTGCACCCTCCTACCTGCCTTCAATTTTCAGAGTCGGTGCCCCTGGCCTCTGCCTCTCAATATTATCCTAATGAACAACTAAATTGCTAACATTCTATATTTATTACAAAAGTGTGGAACGCCTGACGTTATCTTGATGTAATCAAAACTGTAATACCTAGAGCATTTCCTTTAGAAATTACATATATGAGACGGTCTTATTTGCATCAGAATTATGGTTAGTACAAATGATAACATATTTTCTGAGTTTTCAAATAGCGAAAAAGCACTTTTAAATTATTTGTCATCTTTATGTTTTTTTATCCAGTTGACCAAGTGATTAAATGTTGCACTTAGGGGAGAGGATGGTGTTACTTACATACAGTCCACTGTAAGCCTTAGGTAGCATGCACTGTGGGGGTGCCAGTTGTGTGTTTTTCTTCCCTCCTTTTTCCCTTCCCTTCCCTGTGACAAATTGTTATCACAAACAACAAAATAGAGCATAAAAGGAATTTAGCAGACAAGCATAAAGACAATATGCATTACTGAATTTAGCCCTACTTTGGCCAGAATTAAGATACGTTTGTAAAAATTACATGTAATGTTTGTCATTTTTTTGTCTTTCAGGTCAGTTTGATGAACAAGGTAGAAGGCAAGGGCCAAAGGCAAGCCCGTCTGCGCCCGTCCGCGCCAAGGAAGCGCCCAGTGCCAGTTATGCTGACCGTTTGGGGTACTCTGAGGAGGGTCAACACTTTTCCGGCCCTGTATATCCCAGGGAGACTCTGCTACACATTGGTAAGCTCCATGTAGATCGAGGGACTCTTAGGCTGTGGCCTTTGGTCCACCCACGGACGGATTTTCTTAGCAATGATCTCCTGTTGTGTGGGCTTCTGAATGTGAGATCCTTGCCTAGACACAGCGTGGAGATCCAGCTGTTAATTGAAACACATGAACTTGACATCTTGTTCATGACAGAAACATGGACTCTCCCTTATTGTTTAGTTAACCCCGGCTGGGCGTGGCCATCTGGTTTTAAATTCCTACACCTCCCCAGGTCTAACGGGAGGGGTGGGGGGGTAGGGGTTATTTATAAAACCGCTTGGAAGATTGGATTTATTGATATGGACCCGGCTGAGGGAACGGAACTGCTGGGCCTATCTATTCAGAGCGGTTCCGGGACTATTTTTTCTGGAGTCTTGTGTTACAGGCCTCCAGGGGCCTTTAGCGTTCAGCAGCAACAATCGCTATTAGCGACCCTAACTAATATGGCAGCTTCCCATCATAATCTGATAATTCTAGGGGACTTTAACCTTTGGCGAAATGGTTCCCTGGATGTAGGGTTGGCTAATTTGCTTCACTCATGCAAAAGCTTCGGACTGTATCAACAAGTCACTGAAGCTACCCACAAGGCGGGGCACCTGCTGGATTTGGTGTTTAGTGTCCCAGACTTGGTGGTTATGGGGGAAATTTTGCCTATGGATTGGACTGACCACTCCCTCGTCAAAGTTTATGTTAAAAGCAAGGGTTCTCAAACAAGGACTCCACGGGTGGCCAAGGAGTTTCTGTGTAGAGATTGGAAGGCTCTTGCCCGATTGAAGTCCTTCGGTTGGGTGTTTGAAGTGGAAGAGTGCTTTGCTTTGGAAAAGCAAACTGAGGAGAACTATACCTCACTCTGCACCACGATCACGGAGGTGCTGGATTCTCATGCCCCCCTTAAAGTTCGCAGCTGCAAGGGAAACAACTCTGCCCCTTGGTTTAACGACACGCTGAGGAATATGAAGCGTGGCTATAAACAAGCGGAGAGATGCTGGAGGCGCAAATATGAGGAATCCTATAGCATCAATATATTAAATAATCTTGCTGCCCTGAGTGTTCTAAGAATTCCATTGCTCCGTCTCAGGAACTCTGCGAGAACCTTGCCAAATTCTTTAAGGAGAAAATCGAGCTAATCATTGAGGACTTGAAGGACTCTACTGTGACTGACTGTCCAGTGGCCACGGGTCATGGGGCACTGGTAGACAAGATCAATGAGCAGGATTGGTCGTTGGGTGAACCTCTATTAGAGTTCCCGCTACTCACAGAGGAAGCATTCAGCGGGCTGGCTAGGGGGATCTTGTCTGGTTCTCCTTTGGACCCAGTGCCACATAAGATCTGGAAGGAGTTTAAGGAGGAATGATTTCCCACTCTCCGTCTGATCTGCAATCAATCTCTTGACACGGGTATTGTTCCAGCCCAGTGGAAGCAGGCGGTGATATCTCCCCTGCTGAAGAAGCCTTCTTTAGACCCGGGCTGCTCTAAGAACTATAGACCCATTTCCCTGCTACCTTTCCCCACTAAAATTGTGGAGCGCTGGGTTAGTCTAACTCTCTCCAAACACCTGGAACAGCATCTCGTATTAGAGGAAGATCAATTTGGTTTCCGGCCGTCTCAAGGGACCGAAACAGCGTTGGTCACTGCTGTGGACAAGCTTCTAAGGCGTGCAGACAGGGGACAGGCAGCGGTTTTGATCCTGCTTGACATGTCTGCCGCCTTTGATATGGTTAACCATGAGATCTTGCTGGGCCGCTTAAGTGATGCTGGGGTGGGTGGCAGCACTCTGAGATGGTTTCGGTCATTTTTGCAGAACAGACAGCAGGCAGTATCCCTGCCTCCCTTCCAATCTGCCTTTTCCAGTGTCTTACACGGAGTGCCACAGGGATCAGCAATTAGTCCCATTCTTTTTAATCTATATTTAAGACCTCTGATCTCACTTATTACAGCCTATAAAATTAAAATAATAAACTACGCTGACGACACACAGATGATCCTCTCCTTAGAGGGAGAGGATTCAACACATGTGGAAGTATTCCACAACTGTCTGCGTGATACGTCATGCTGGCTAAACAATAATTCCCTCCAGTTTAATGCTGGGAAGACGGAGGTGCTTTTTAGCATTGGGAATAAGATCTCTCGGCCATTTCCAGAAAATTTTTGGCCTCCGGAGACAAAGACGAAAGTGCGGCCAGTGAATTCAGTTCGCAACCTAGGGGTCATGCTTGATCAGAAGCTCAGCATGGAGACACACGTCAAAAAGACGACCTCCTGCTGTTTTGCTTTTTTGCGGTCTTTGCGGAAGATAATGCCATTACTACCATCCCAGGCGCGCGCCCAGGTGGCAAGGTGCACGATCCTCAGTAGGTTGGACTACAGCAACGCCTTGCTATTGGAGTCCCCTGGTTTCCTTTTGGATAGGCTCCAAAGACTGCAATCAGCGGCTGCTAGGTTGGTCCTGGGGCTTCCTAGGAGAGCACATGCGCCGGCAGCCCTGGCGAAGCTGCACTGGCTCCCCTTGAGACAGAGGGTTCAATTTAAGGCCCTCTGCCTCGTGTTTAAGGCCTTACACGGAAAAGGCCCTATTCCCCTGCAATCTAAATTTGTGTGGTACTCCCCATCCAGGATGCTCCGTTCCTCAGCGGCCAGGTTGGTGAGAGTGCCTAGGTTTAGGAAGTCCAGATCTGGGGGCAGATCTTTTGAGGTGGCCGTCGCAAAGCTGTGGAACCTGCTCCCGTGCGAAATCAGGCAAATCAATGAGCTTCTCCCGTTCAGAAAAAGGGTTAAAACCTGTCTGTTTCCTTAGGATGTGTGACTGCCCGCTCTGTCTTGTTCTGTCTGACACTTTCGCCCTTTTGAGCCTTTAGTGCCAGGATGCCTGCAAGGTGACAGTGCGCTTTATAAGACACATAAATAAATAAAATAAAATAAATAAGAATCATGCTTTGTGTTATATTTTGTGACAGATTACTAGAATTCACAAAACACATCTCTGAAGTAGTTACGCAGTAGTGTAGGTTGCCTTTTTCTGGTCCTGCCTAATCGCCATCAGACCCTTATGAGCTATGGTAGGCAAGAAACATGTTGACCTCACGTTTTATAAATTAATCACGATTGCTCCTTGGGACCATTGCATCCCATATGAGCACCGCTAATTTTAATTAGGATAGTGAGCTCCACAAATAAGGTTTATTCAAACCAAGCATTACTAGACCAATTTTTAGTCACTTTCACCACACTACAGACACCGTACACCACAAACACCCACACTTCATCAAAACGGCTAAATCAAAAGATCTGTGGCAAAGAACCCCTTTGCTCGTGCCCATCACTCTTTGCAGCACTGGCCCTAGGAGGAGCATGCCCAGATGATGAAGTATGACACCTTTCGGGGTGTGTGAGGGCAATTGCTCCTATTGGAGTGTATTCTACTGACTGGATATACTACTGGAACTTTACTTTTGTCAAAGAAACTGCGCACTTCTGTATTTCAGTTATTGTTGAAGTGATCGTGTGTGCTGGACCTACCCAAAAGCTCCTGGTTCCATCTATTTAAAGTACACATGCTATCCTTCCCATCGCATTTACTGAGCTTTTTTCAGTGTCTGTTTGATCATCGGGTTAGTAGACAATGTGGCAAGCTTAACTACGAATGCAACGTCACAGAGTTATAATTTACAGCAGTTATCATGGCTGGTATAGAATGTAATGTTTTATAACTCAAAGTGCATATCTTAAGGTGCTCACTTGCTTTCCTGGAAATATTTTTATAATGTTCACACATGCAAAAGTAAGAAAAGTCATGGTAAAATATATGATGGACTTGTCTTTGTCATAAGGAACATCTTCCTTGCAGTTGATAAGTTCTGATTTCACTAAAATATTCTTAGAAATTTAAATTTCCCAGAGTGGTTTCCCACTTTACTGGAAACAAATGGGTGATGGAATTAGAAAAGCTCCATCTGGGCCTTCTTTGGAGGTGCTCAGTTCTAAAAATACCCCAAGGAGGTCTACATTGAAATTCCCCATGCCAATGCAAGTATGATCCCTATAATACTGTATCAGATGTTCAAGCTTGTTCCATCTTGCTCACAGTGCTAATGAAATTTGTCAAGGCCGTCCTGGAGGATGGAAAATATATATTTATAATATCTAGCCATTCATTCCTAAAATAATCTGCCTTAACAACCAAGATTTGATTAGAGGAAGATGGAATTTCTTTGTATCTTAGTTTTTACATTGGTTGTTGATTAAAGTAAGTAATCGTCCCGACTCCCGACGGAATATGACCTTTCTGGCCTTTTTCTGAAAGGTAGTGAAATTGGATATACTGATGCTGACAGTTTCACAGGACTCTAGAAACCAAACCACTTAGAACTTATTTTTAAAAAAAATATTGCTTTGCATTTTTCAGATGGCAAGAAATGCCAGCAATGTTCTAGGCACAAATCTATATGAATTGTTAGTAAGCACACTTTATCTTTTTTTTAGCTGTAAAATGCGGTTTTGACACGAACCATTTTTTCTTCTTTTTTGTAGATCTGTGTTTTGTTGGTTTTCTAACATTTTGTATTTTTTCATAATTGTAATCAAATTGTATTTTATTTGCTCACTTTTTGCAGATTCTGCATTATTTCTCCTTGCATTCTTTCACTGATTAGCTCTCTTGTTCTTCTTGCTTTTCTTCTCTGTGAGTCTCATCAATGCAGAAGCCTCTTTATTTTGGAATATGGGAAAAGGAGAGTTTGCTTTATGCTTGCTAGCGGGAAGAGAAATGGAAGACGAGATGAGTCTCCCATGAGCTATGGTTTGAACAGACTTTGCGAAAAATAGATCTACTCATACTTAGAAGGATTCCAGCTCTCATTAGTTTTTGTCCTACATTGTGGTGGGCCAGCCTCTATGCCTTACAACAATAATCAGAAACAGAGATATTGGGGAATCTTAACGAGGGAACCACTTCTAACCTCCTGAATCAAGGCCAGGAGGAAGTAGCCTTTTCCAACAGCTATCTCTTTTCCAGGATGAATGAATCAGATAAGGACAGAAGTGAATCCTAGATATGATCAGAGTTATTTACTGACTTATCCAGCAGAGCTAGTAACGAGGACAAGAATCTTTCTAAACAATGTAGAGATTCTGAAAGCTGAACATAGTTCCCAGGGAGGGTATATGATGACTGTGAACTCAAACAAAGCTCTGTGGTACTATACAAGCTAGAGTTGTTAGGGAAACTCCCACTGGGCTACTGATGAAGAGCTCTATCCTAGGTAAAGGACCCAGGCGGGTGCCCCTCGTGTTTTCTTCTGGCCGGCAAATCAGAAATTAATTTTTGGAATAGATATTGAGATGGATCAGTGTCTAAGTAAGGAAGAACAAAATCTTCATTGAAAGATGTCTTTTCCTTAGGTTTTAAGATCAGATGTTCCATATGCCCTTCCAGGTTATTGCGAGGCAATGACTTACAGGCACCAATAGAAGGTTTGGTTTCTACCGGACGGTCTGGATTTGACTCAGTCAAGGCCAACCTGTTTGCTCCAGTGTCCATTTTGGTAAAAAACAAGTTGACATTGAATTAAATCCTTTCAGGGCATTCAAATGAAGGGATTTATTTTTCGGGGGGTTGGCTTTAGTTTTTTTTTCAGGCTCATAGATAAATTAGTATCCTGTAAAGAAGTTTCTTGGCATCATGGCTTCACCCTCTCCCCAGGAAAGATTCTTGTATGAAAAAATCTGGGCAATAAGTGGCTATTGCTGGAGCTAGCTTTCAGACTTGGCTGAGCAGACCACAAGCTGCACCAGGGACATCAGCCATCCTGCCCTAGCCCTGTGACCACGTCCCCTTCCCCTTTGCCCCCAGTGATAGCTGCTATCAGCCTCGACTCCCTCCATCCTTACCTGGGAACGTCAGTAGCCTCTGCTTCTGAGATGTCAGGCTGTTTAGAGGGGAGGGAGGTAAGGTGTGTCAGCCAGAGGTGGGGAACCCAACTGTGCCTTCATATGGTTCACTACAGGTGCTAGAGCTGTGCGCATGTGCAAATTGGCTGATTGCATGGACTCAGTAGCAACAGGTGCTCACTCAGAGGCTGGACCACAGGCTTTCACAAATTCTGGCTGTATATGGTGGATAAACATGTACTCCTTAGCACCACTGAACCACTGTACTCTGCATCTGACCCCAGCCTTGCTCATACCCAGGCACTGGCGCTACTCTGTAAAGAAATCCAATTGCCAACTTGCTGTTCATTGGGCAATATGCAGCAACAAACAGCGTCAGGTTCCTCTTTACTCTGGGTGGGCCACTGTGCACCTGATGCTGCTACAACTGCCGCTATGAAATAGGGCAGGGAGCTCTCGTACAGGACCCTTCCTGTGGTGTGTTCACCACAGCTCTGATCAGCTGCTGTTTACCTTCTACCCTTATCCAGTAGTGCAATTTAAATTCAGAGGTTTAGTGGCTGGCGTCCTAATGAACACTGCCTCATTGCGTCTTGTGGCTCCAGCCATGTACCCACTGCTCACCGTGGATCCTCCCACTGGGCAGCCCACTGAAGGCGAGGTCTTAGGAATCAGGTAGTGCACCCCTCCACTCGTTCGTTCGACGACTCGGCCACACCAGAGCTAATTTGTGTGCAGCTCGCTCATCAGCTTGCTCGCTCGCAGATGCGTCAGTGTCCTGCACCAAACTGCGTCTGATTCATAGATTCAAGACTCTCAGCTTGAACAAACATACTAAAATGTTAATAGCATAATCAATTTTGTAATGCTATTGTAATCTCAAATAAAGTCAATGTTTCATTCTTGAAATACAAAGTATAGGAAGAAAATATTTTATTCCTCTATATTTATTAGCAATATTATTGCATTTTTAGATTTTTGCCTCCGTCAAAATACAAGAACTGGGCATGGGAAATTTTTAACAAACATTTTGCTATCCTATGATTTCATTCAAATATCTGTGCCATTTTCAATACTTCGAAATTTTATTTGCTAATATATCTATTGAAAGAGTCATTAACAGGAGGAGAAAGAGTTGTTTTAAGTGCCTATTTATTCAACTAATCCAGTGTTAAAAGTATAAAAGATGGTTTTCAATATCATCTACACATTGGTTACCTGAGATGAGTGTTTTTGTAAAAGACAACAAAGCATTGTAAATAAAGGATTATGCCTTATTGTTGAATATATTACAACAAAATTCACACAGTAATAATTATTTGTGTGAATTGGTAATTGAATAGATACAAAATACATGGTGGTTAGAAGGTAAGGTTAAGTTACACAATGTCAGCATCATATAGGCTAACTTTGACTAAATGGAAAAATAATAGATCAGTAATGTGTAAGTTGGGTTTTAACTTTTATGTTGTCTCAAAACAGAGACTGTTTAAAGCTTTTCTATGATATGAAGAACAGGTTTAAAGTAAAACTAAACTAAACTACTAGTAAACATGCAGATTTTCAATATTAAACTTTCACACCTACACTAATAACACTGGTTAAACATATCATGGAAGGTTAGAACAACTCTCAATTGAACTCATTACAGGATACCTCTCTCAATATGTTTGTGCACTTAAGTGAATATTCCAAAAATACATTTACTGTCTCTCTGCTGCCCAGACTGTTACATACATACATAGAGGGTCAGTCAGGCAGTTCTAAGGGTCCTTCTTTCAGTGGCATCAAGCAGGGGTGACAGGAATTTGGCTGGGAGGACAAAAGCAAAATACCCTGAGTCTCAATTCAGGCCCTGTGACAAAGGTCTTCAAAGAGCTTGTGACAGAACTTCCCCCACCGGGTATGGGCACCCACTGCACCACAGCTCATGGCGATGTCCTGCCAGATGTTGGCCTGAGTTGTATTACTCGACTAGTTCACCAGACTCCCCGTAAAGCTCAGTGTATGTTTGGATAACGCCCAACTATTTTTTTCTGATTGAGTGTATGTGAATGTGGGGAGAGGGACTTCTCATAAGGTCCCTCAGCCATGTTTGGAGTAAGAATACTGCAAGGAGCAGCAAGATGGAGGAGGATGGTGTTGCAGTGAACTGACAATAGGTGAGAATGACCACAAAATGGCTGAGTTATTTCTCCTGTATGTCGTTTCCTGTTTGTTGTGGAAGGCAGTAGTCTCTGCCATGACTTCTGAGTCTTTGATCTATAGTAAGGCCATTACCTCCACTTGCGGGAGAGAAACCTCTGCATCTGAGTGGGAGGCCCTGCATGTATCAGTAATACTAACAAATCAATATAAGCTAAAAAGTAATCACAGGGACAGTTTTGTACCTAATTTATGTGTGTTAAATAAGAATATAGATATGTTTGCCCTGAAGAATGAGTGTAATATGTGAGATTTTGGGCTTGCGTTTGCAAATAATATATGTCTAAATCTTATTGAAAATGAAAAGTCACCTTATTTTTTACTAGAGCATAACATGGTAGATGAAATAATTATGTGAAAAAATAGAGTTGTCTCATGATTTTATGTATAGTGAGTATAGTAGTAGCCCATCATTCATCATAGATGAGAGAGTCTCCAACCGCATAAATTCAGCACACACTGTAGCAACTTAAGAAAAAAATGAGTTAACTAGCCAATCCTGCCAGAAAAATGTGGCCTCTATTCTTCACTCCACCCGGGTACCTGGACGTGGGCATAGATCAAGGTCCAGATCTATATGTAAACCCCATTGTGTGGGGAACTTGTTCAAAGTGTAACAGTTACAGCAATCTTGCTCACAACATCTGGGGAGTAGACCAGCGCCCCCTCTGTATGTACACCTGAGTTGCACCTTGAGGATCCCAAAAGTGCTTTCAATAATAACTTGTGCACGTATGTTTGCCCTATCGTGCTGCTGCTGAAGTAGTGTGGTAGGAAACCTGTAGGATGTGAAGTGATGGGGAGAAAGAGAAAACCTAGTATCGCCTACAACAAAGGCATCTGAAATGTTCACAGGGGCCTCTATTCTAAATGTAATACATCATACCCACAGACATGCAGTGGGTTTGAGGGTGATATATGTTAATTGCATTGTGGTGATTATTAAGCATGTTAGAGATGACACCTCTATGCACATGCACCCCTAGTGTAAGCTCTTGTTACTTACCAATGAGCCATGTGACACCCAAATCACCAATAACCGATTGACATGAAAGAGGTGACTGTTGGAAGATGTAGCTGTCATGTGTGCTTCAAGGATAGTCAACATACACAAAAATGACGAAGCCCCTGGCATCACACTTTGCACAATGAATGACTTCCATGGACCATATTATGCATTGTCATTGTTTGTGCCCTGCACACCTTTTAAAAGGTGCTATAGGCGCAAACAATGACTATGAGCCCCATTATGGGGAATGCGCTACCCTGAGGGCAGCCACAAACTCACGCTGCCCTGAGGGCAGAGCATTCATGCGAATACAAGCAGCCGTTCTGTGTTTTCACAGAGCAGGCAGCAACCTGCCTGCACTTTTAAAGGTGATTAGAGATCCCCTTGCAGGCGGGTGCAGTCAGTGACTGCACCTACCTGCAAGGGGATGTCTGAGGGGGCCATAGGACCCCCTTTCTCCCCTCCAGGGGGCTGCTCTTGTTATATAATCACCAACATAACAGTGAGCCTCTGCCACAATATAAAGAGAGTGCTGATGGAATTCCATGAGGACGTGAAAAGGTGGAGGAGACTCCCCTTGACGCTACTGGGTAGAGCGGCCATGTACAAAATGGTCACCTTTACCAAGTTACTCTGTATCCTTCAAAATACATAACACAAACTCCTCGAAGAAATTTTTAGAACAGTAGAGGGATGACGAGCACACTACTGTGGAACGGAGGACATCTACGGGTAGCACTGCAGACACTTCAATGTAGTCAATACAATGGGGCCATAGCACTACCAGATATACCATCATATGATCGGGCATCACACCTAGTGGTCATCAATGAATTGAGACACATAGCGGGCGACCGTCCAATATACGCCCTTGCGAGACTCCAGTTTCAAACCCAAACACATCTCTATTACATATATAAGGGCAGAGGAGTGAGGCAATTGCTGCTGGCGATTCAGATGACCATAGATGCCTCGAAAGGGGCGGAATGTTAAAATAAGTGGAACAAGAGATACACAAAAGTAACCCCTTTGTGGGAGGGGACACACTTGCCAGAACTGGGTAATCTGGAGGGTTTTGGGCATTGGGATGTAGTGGGCATATTCAGACTTGGAGACCTACTGGAGGGAGGTTCAATGATCTCCTTCAACTCACTCCAACCTGAGTACAAGTTAAATGACACCCAACAATATACTTACAATTACAACACGTGTGGCGGGCAGAGCAACTAGAAACATCAAACATCCCAGAATTCACACCCCTAGAGGGAAGACTATTTCAAGGAGAAATACCAAACAAAGCCATCTCATGGACATACAAAACCCTGATAAATAGCATACCAGACAATCTGGAAGCTCAGAGAATACAATAGGAGGTTTCCATGGATGAACTAGAAAACAAAGACTTGGAAGTGCCATTGATACATCTGAGAGAAGTAGCCATTGAATTAAGGTTGCCATTGATACAATTTAAGGCCCTCCATAGGTTCTACCTTGACAGGGCACGCCTACATAAAATCGAGAGAGCTGAGTCACCAGAATTTCTCCACTGTAGATCAGAGTTCGGGACCTACATACTCACACTATGGCATTGCCACCATATAAAATCAAATTGGACCCAAATAAAAGAGGAATTAGGCAAGGTAATACCAAGGTAATAGAGACAAGGTTACCCATGTGTTACAAATATGTTCTATTGGGTGTTCCCTCTGAGGTGGATCTCCCCCGGTACAAGCTCGTATTCTGTAATTTAGGACTGATAGTAGCCAAGCGAGACATTGCCAGAAACTGGGGAGCCCCAACTCTCCCTACAGTGATGGAGCAGAGAAAGGATATGGACCTCTATATGGGTGCATAGAGGGTGAGATACAAAGCAAGAGGGTGTCCGAAGAAGTTTCCCAATGTTTGGGGCCATGGTTGAGGTATTATGGGCTGGAAATAGACAGTGAGAAGGATAAACCCCAACCAAGACCGAGGGAATCGGGAGTGATATGAGGCGAAACACTCCCTCCCCCTAATGTATACCATAAAAGTTTACTTATTACCAGACACAGTTTAGTGCTGGCTATGCAAGAAAGGATTTGCATTTGTACCACTACTGATTGGACTCAAAGTTGTCACGTTTCAGGATACTCTTCGTCTTCAGCACACATTATGTGCTTACACTGTGTTTTTCACAACACTGTGCCAATAAAAACATTTTTTTTTAAAAAGAGTCATCTTGGAGAGGATCGCAGAGCGCATTGCGGATGGGTGTCAGTGTGGCGTGAAGAGCAGGAATCACACTGATTTTTGGTGTGAGTGGTGCGGTCTCAATGTGAACAGGACTATTTGTGGTCCCGATCAGCCCAAAAGCTTAATTTAAGAGCCACTGAGTCACACAGAGGACCCAGGACCTGAGTGGCACCCCATGAGGGGGGTCAGAAACTCACTGCAGCTGGGTCCATGAGATGGTTGGGGAGCCTTTTATATCCCCAAAGCTCAGATCAGGAGGCCAGCAGACAAACCCTTTGAGTCACTCTGGGGTCTTGGGTTCAAAATGAAGTTGCAGGTCTGGTTCTTCTTCCCCAGGCAAGAGGACATCATGTCGGCAAAGCAGGGTGCTAGTTCCTTTAGAGCAACAGTCCAGCAGAATGACAATCCTTGTAGCAGCCCAACAGTCCTTCATCCTGGCAGAGTATCCACAGGTCCAGAAGTATACTAAAGAATGGGTGTCTGAGGTTCTTCTGATACACACAGTCGTGCCTTTGAAGTACGTAGAATATTCTAGAGGCATGCCTCTAAAGTGCATAAATACCCTGCCGTCCTGGCCATAGCTTCAAGCTAACTACAGGGGTATGCAGCCCTTTGTGTTGAGGCAGGGCAAAGCCTATTCAAGTATAAGTGTGGCTGTGCCCAGCTCCTTCCTCCCATCCTGCGAATGATGTCCCATCCAGTCACACCTATGCTCCCATTGTGTGTGGCTGTCTAGGTGAATACACAAAGTACATCTATAACCCACACCCAGTCATGTGACTGAGAGACAGGTTGCTGGTACCAACTGAAAGAAAAGGCCAACTTTCTTAAAGTGACATTTTCAGAATTGTATTTTGAAATCTGACTTCACCATATGTTAGGATTTTAAATTTAGGGTTCCAGAAACACCAAACTTGAACCAGCTACCTTTTCCTATTTACTAATGACAATAATAAAATACAATTAAGTAATTTCATTGCTATCCTATGTGAGAGGTAGACCTTGCAGTCGTGAGGACATGTAAAACTTAAAAGTACATGTCCATCTTGTTAAATACACTTCACCCTGACCTTGAGTCTGTTCAGAGTCTACCTTAGTGGAGACTTATATGTATTAAAAAGGAAGGTTTAGGCCTGGCAAAATGTTTGGCAGGACTGAGACATGTTTAAAGTGCTACTTAAGTGGGTAGCACAATCAGTGCTGCAGTCCCACTAGTAGCACTTAATGTACAATCCCTTGGCATATGTAGTTCACTTTACTAGGGAGGTATAAGTACATTAAATTTGCCAATTGGGTATAAGCCAATGTGACCATGTTTAAAGGAGAGAACACACACACTTTAGCACTGGTTAGCAATGGCAAAATCCTAAGGCCAGAAAAAACGTGGCCAGCAAAAAAGGAGGTCTGAAGGCAAAACAAGATGGCTGTAACCACTCCAAGGATGCCGGGCCTAGCAATGCTATAACTGCACTATAAACAACACAATTCAGATACATATTTAAGAAATACACCAATGCACTTTAACGACTTTGCAAGTGGGCTGGAATGGGGTGTAGTATTTAATACACTCATTCAATACCTCTACCCAGCGTAGAATATTTACTGATTGAGGTAAGTATTTTTGACTGTGAGTTTTCTTGAAAAAAATAGGAATTCCATGTGGGATTAATGCTTTCTGAAACAAGTTCACAGATTTCTATATTGGGCAGGTACTTTTTCTTAGCAAGGTTTGACAGGTCTGACCTGCAGAATTTACCTGGAAAAAATTACAGGGGGTTGGGCACAGCTCACAATTCCGATGCCTGCTCCAGCTAGGGATTATGCAGGTCTGGACATTCACAGCCTCTTTGTAATCAGGTCTATGTGTGCAGAGTGCGTGAAACAGATGGTCAATTGATTTGTTTGTGTACGTGGATATTTTACAGGTCATTTCAGAAAAGTGGAGAAGGACACGTAAAATAGCTCTTCACAAAGGTTTGATAATGCATTTGTGCCATACTTATCAGACCACCTATCTTAGCACTAAGACCCTCTGTCAAATAGTGTGAGGTATTTACCACATCTAGTAAATGTCATTATCCTAATGTGGAATATACCTCCTATTCAGAGATTTCATCTTGGAACTGAGGCACAACATGCAAAATCTGTGTTTCACACAGAAAATGAAATATGTTTTGGCTTTTTTTTTCAAATTCAATACAGCAGGTTTGTCTTGTCGACGTCTGTTAAGAGGAAATAGCGGGGTGTGATAATTATCATGCAACTCAGAATTCCTATTGTTGTACCAAATTCTGTTTGCATTGGAATCGCATTGAACCCTAAACCTGTAAACAAGGCACATAATAATGACGTTTAATTGGTGCAGAAAGAGCAGTAAATTCTATGACCCAGATTAACAAAAGGTTTGCACTGGTGCAAAGTGACTCAAAGTGAAGTATTGCAATGCAATGTTATGCAAGGGTAGTGACTTTACAGCACAAAAGGCATTTTGCACTAGAAAGATGACTTTTTCTTAGTGCAAATGGAGTTTTTCATTACTCTGCATCAACGTGATCTTATTTGATTGGTACTTAAGCAGATCAGTCCATGAACACAGAGGGCCTGATTACAAAGTCAGTTAGCCGAGCGTCCAACCAACACCATAGCAGGAATGGAACCGCCTGGCTATTAGTCGGTGGTTCCACCGGCCATATTAGGATGCGACTGCTCTATAGGGCCCATTAGGATGGTGGGTGGATCGCCCCTGCCGGGCCGGCGGTAGACACCACCGGCCCGGCGGGGGCGATCCGCCCACCATCCACACTGCAAAGACACCCCACCATATTATGATGGGTCCACGGCAGACGGAAAGACCGTCCGCCGTTTTTCCGCTGGTCGACTCGTTGACCGGCGGAAAACAAGGTTAATATGGTGGCGGTGTCTGCAAGACACCGCCATCCATGTTACGATGCTTGTGTAGATGTGCCTTCACCGCCATGGAAAGGCATATGGTCTTTGCCTTTGAGGGCCGGTAGCGGGCCCGCAGGATGTTGGGGGGGTGCGGGGTGCACCTGAGGGGTACCTATGGCACCACGCGGTGCCTGTCACGTTGTGCATGCAAACGCACGATGCGCATTCCCAGCATGTGAGGGGCGGTGCTATGAGCGCTGCCCACCACAATGCTGGGAATAGGGTTTGCCACCACCAGGGTGGCGATGGCATCCTGACTGCAGCACCCCCTGTGGACAGTCTCGCATTCCGTTACGGTGGTGGCCAGACGTTGCCCTCCCGCCATCGCAATGGAACCCTATGTGCAGTTGGAAACATCCATTTTTCTTTTGCAGCTTGTGCGGCTACTCGAAAAGGGCTGCAGCACATGCTGCAATAGAGAAATGGCTGTTTTTAAACATCCTTGCACAGTGTGGCAGGCACCATATGTTGCCTGCCACAATTATTGATGCAAAGCCCAATCTACTAAAATTGCCGGCCCAGGCTTTGCAACAACAAGCAATGCTTCCTTGAAGGAGGAGAAATGTTTACATTTCTCCAAACATTCCAAGCAATGCGTCTGTGATGCACTGCACAGTACACATTCAATGTGTGGGATGCTTCACAATTTAGTGTACACATTTGTACTGGAAGGCAATGCTTTCAGTAAAAACACTACGTCCGACAGTATGAACACAGCTCTGCACCATGTTGGAAAGATTGTAAGTGGCGCCATGTTGCCTTTATCAAGCACCACTTGCACAGGGGATGACTTCAGCGTAAAGCCATTGTTTTAATAAGTAAGTCTCTGCACTGGTGTCTACCCCTTGAGCAATGCAGCATATCAACTTTAGTTGCTGGGGTGTGTTACACTGAAAGGTAATACATTTGGCCTTAACAATTTGCATTGCACTTCTGAACTTTATTTAGAAAGGGTAGCAATTTGTAGAAAATCAAATACATAAAGACGTAATGTTAACTGTTAATAAACAACTTATAAAACAACATGAATATAATTGGAAACCATTCATTATGCTGAGAACTGAGCCTAAGGTTGCGATTTCTTTTAAACCATCAATAAGCTATGCTTGGCTCTTTGCTGTTTGCTTGTGAAGGTTTACTGAACTCTGGCTATTAAAGTGTGTTTCAATTTGGTTCCATTAGGGAAAGGCTGCAGCAAAAGAAAAATTGAAAACAAAAGCCTGGCATTTGGAGAAATCAGAGCACGAGCAGGCTCTTTAATGGAAACAAGACCTTATTTTTACAAGTATTGTTTTTGGAATCTGCTTTCTTGCTTTTGCTGTTGGGTATTTCACATACTTTTTCATAATGGACAAATTCAAAGTAATCTTTAAAAAATATATTAGAAGATCTCTGGAGAAAACTGGGAAAGATGTAGAAAGTTTCTGAGATTGTTTGTAGGTGAGCAAAAGATTATCTTCTGCTGTGTCCCAAACAAAAATCGCTCATATTCCAAAGTCGTTGCTGTACCACAAACATGTATTCCACTACTACGTGCAGCACATTTTGGCCATGTTGACCTTCTTCGAAGTTGCCCTATGACACTTACTTTGTGGTATGACATCCATTGATCGCTTTGCAACAGATAGTTTGGAAGCGACACTACAAAGCATGGCATTCTTTATGTTTAAAAGCTTTCAAAAGCGGAAAATGTACATCACATGACTTGTTTTTTCATGCTGTTGCTTCTCACTACAAATAACCAAACATGATTCCTGTGAATTAAATTACATTGTCCAAAATAAACTAAATAACTTCTATCTTGCCCTCATGACAAAAACATTGTGGGCAATGTAGTTCATAAGGTTTGAACGTATTTAACAACCAGCCCCACTAGGCTTCCTATTATATTAATGAAAGCATTCTGGTAATATAGTTCAGTGATTTGGTTTGAGGATATTGCAGGGGGCTTTCCATTACACTAATGCATTGTATTCTGAGTAATGTGTTTTCGTGACCATAGCTTTTCTGCCTTGTTCTTCAATAATGTGTTTAATTAGGCACCACAACCCTCATTGTTGGTTGAGCTAAACATCATCCTAGGAAAATGTTCCAAAATGCAAATAATATAAACACCCAGTACCAGTGAACATTGACATTTATCTATAGAATTTCCAGCTTCACCCTGCCTAAGTATACAGCAAAACAGGTAACATATTTGAAGTATAGCCTTTAGAATGTGAACACAGAGCAAAATCTAATGACTAATTCATGCAATAAATCTGTTTAGAATCATCAGACATCCACAACTCATTCATGGTAGAGAACACTTCTTGGACTATAAAAACTCAAACCTCATAATCAATTTGGCAATGCTACCATAATTCATATGTAGGAAGTTTGCAACAAATCCTGTGTGATTTCCTCATTGACGTTCATCCCAGTCCCAAACGTGATTTCAATCTCCTTGTCTAATTTCTTCATTATTTATCTCAAATATGTCTTGTATGGGGAATTTCCTATATTTTTGTGATTTCATACATGAGACTGCTCTTCCATTACCTAATAAATGAGAGTGAGATATTATAAATCGCTCTAAACAACCAAAGCTGCAACTAACACATAAAAAATAAACAATAACAGATGTTACACAACCTGAATTTACAAACAGTTCTTTCTCAATATTTAAACTCCGAGGTATTTTGAATGAATCTCCTTAATATATTTCGATTCACGACATGTTGAAGAATTCTCTATGATTCTTTCAACCAGGAGTAATGGAACACAATCAATAACTGAGTAATTCAATAATCCAGACTTCCCTTCCTGCTCATGCTAAAATTATCTACTTTACTAGATAATTGATGTCCAAATTATTAATTGATCAAATGTGCTGCAAAATCCTTTTGTGTATAGGTAGGGTGATATTAGCTATACAGATTATGATAAATTGATATTTCAATTTGTAAACTTCAAACAAACTTTTACATGTTAAAACCATGTTGATATTTTAAGGATCGTTTGAGAGTGATGTAATATATTCATTCAGACTTAAACTATGTTTAAGGATTTGCATTTGCTTCAACCTCTAAAGCCACTGGCTTGATTCCACCATATGTTGGTCACTTTTCTTGTAGAAAAGTTAAGTACTAATCTGTCCTTAGATTATCTCAGTTAACCTGAAAGTAATGTATCCTTTCTTGGAGAATGTGTGCCTAATTACTATGACACTTCTTAGAAAATGCCAGTGTTTCATCATCATTTGCCTAGTGGTATTCTCATGTGTGTTATATGTTGTAATCACTATATCAAGCACATTGTCCTTCCATGTTGGATGGGCAAAAAGTAGGCCTTCCTTCTTTTTCATGCTTACTTTATTCACTTTTAATTTATGAAGCTGGTCATTTGCTAAAGTGATCTAGCGTTAATGGGAAACAAATGCAGGGTAGGCATATGGAGGTAAAGAAGATACGTTTTTATGCTTCGAGTAACAAAGCAAACAGCTGCATTCAAAACTACCCTCAAAAGTGTAACATGATTTTTATTAAGCCAGTCAAAACAGAGATCCCTTAATCAATTCTTGCTTGAACAAGTGATAGAACTGAGGTTTGAGTTGAACTGCTTGATATCCAATAATTGGCATCGTTGGAAACATGCTCTCTTATCCATGCATTCCTAACCATGATATTGATTTGATTTGGCTATGTAGGGCCAGATGTAGGTCGCCCAATACCGGTTGGTAACGGCCGAAATTACCGAATTTCAGCCGTTACCGACCGGTATTGGTTTTTTGAGATGTAGGTGGCATTTTTTAAGGATTCGGTATTTTACCGAATTGGTAATTTAAGGATTCGGTAAAATACCGAATTCTTACCATACCGATTCGGTAATTACCGAAACTTACCTATTCTGTATTTTTTTAGGAAAAATTACCTACATCCCGTTTGCCTGTTCTTAAATACCGAATCGGTATGATACGGTGTTTAAGAATTGGTAATCTGGGATTACCTACATCTGGCCCTTAGTATTTTGTCAAGAAGGACATTTAATGGTTTTGCATTATAAATGTTAGCTGGATTTCAGTCAACAATATTGTAGGTGAATGTCCAGAGTTGAATAGGTATGATGGCATGAGCAGGCAATATAAGGAGAAACTATAATACACACTACATAGAAGGGGGTCCGAGGGCTGGTTTAAAGACTCATGACTAGATACACGCCCCTGCTTACAACAATTATACACAAAAAAGTATCTAGGAGTCAAACAAGGAGAGAAAAATAGAAATAAAAGAAAAAAGAAAAAAGAAAAAAGAAAGAAGCTCCATTCATCGAAAACCCATGACAAAACAGAAAAGATTTTTATATATTATCGATAACACCACGTGATATGTTGTGATCGAAATGCACGTGATGACTGGGAAAACCAAACCCAAGGGTAGGTGAAAATATTCCCATCAGTTGTCGATCTGTACCGCCACTTTTTCCATCATGTGGGTTTCTCCTTACCCAGGAGTTAATGCAATCGCAGTCACCAAGATGTGAACAAGACTGCAAGAGCAGGAAGACTCTTGTATCTATGAAGTTGACAATGTAGATTAAAGAGTCAGTGTAGAAAGACAACTGAAAAAAGCAGTGCAAAAAGAGTGAATGGTGATAATCTAAAATTGGATAAGACTGAGTAGAAGTGTGATTTTAATGATTTCTCTCAGCTCTCCAAGAGTAAAAACACTTGAAAACAACATATTTAACAAAATATCTGTTTAGCAAATAATGGTCGACATGTTTCTGCATAGATGGATAGTGCCAATGCATTCATCAGGACCTAAATATTGCTACTGCTATTCAATAAGTGAAAGATAAAAAGGAATTATATCACCTGAGTTTCAGGTTAAATACTCCACCACAATCTAAGATACCGAGATATCAAATGGGAAAAGGATGAAAGGAGACAAAAATTAAAAATAAAACATGATAAACTCATAAGTAGTTTATATCAAGGATTTGCACATATCAATGTTGCGCCACTCACCCGGTATTTGTGGGAATAGCGCCTCACCTCACCTGGCTGCAGCTCAGGTACTGAGGAGCACCGCTCTGTATCGGAAAAGAAAACTCTCTGTAAATGTTCCACTATTAATTGTGTCCTGAAAATATGACCATGTGGTCAGAAAGGTACTCATTAGGGGATATTTCTAATTAGATTCATAAGACCACATGGTAACGTTGACAGCGTGGGGTTGTTCGGCATATTAAACAAACCGGCACCTTTGTACACACGATAAGTGAAGTCAGTGGTCTTTAGTGTGATTATTAATAGAAATCAATGCTTAAAAGAACTTTTCTCGATTGGCAGATTATTAGTCAGGCAAGAGTATTTCGAAAGCAAGAAAACAAGGCTTTTTATGCTTCCAAAGAATGGCTCACTGAAATGCGGTGGACCGTTCTAAACAAAGTCTGGCATTACACCGCTGGTATCTGTTAGAACTCTAGCGGCGCTTGATTTGGATCGTGTCAGACAAGACACCGCCAGACTCGGCGTTCGAGCAACACCACTGCTTACTTCTCCGTCGGTGTCTCCCGGCGTCCCTCTGCACTTACTGGAGAGGCACCGAACGGTTCTCGGGATGACTATTTGTTGCGGAAACGCCTTTCCGCACACGTGACCACAAGTAGGTTTTGTGGGAATTGTAGTCCTATTTATGATTATATCGCGAACCTCAAAGCCTGTGAGTCTACGCTTTCTGACACAACTATATGCGATCAGATTGTTAGTGTTTCTGAAGCCCAATTGTAAATATTTATTTAAGGAATATTTAATGAATATTTCGATGTCTGTGTTCACAGTGTATGGCAAAGCTGTTGTTATGTTTAGCTGCTGAGACTTCACAACTTAATTTCCTCATCTGCAGTATTACATCGCTCATTAGTACCATCTATAGCGACATCCAGGGTATTGGTTCATTCAGACCCTCTTTGTCACTATTAAGTTTATAAACCCATTTTTATTCCTTTTTAAATAGAAATTTACTCACATAAGGACAGTGGTCCGGAATCGTGGGTTGTTCCAACACAGTCCAAGTAAAATCATTTGGACCATGGCCTGACTCTAAAAAGTGTGCTGTTAAGCGAGTTGCTTGTTTGCGACACCGCACTGTACTTTTATGTTCAAATATACGCGTTTTTACTTTTCTTGTCGTCATGCCTACATATCTTTTGGGGCATGGGCATGTAATGAGATAGATGGTGTTCTCACTATTACAGTTCGTAAATTTCCGCTGTTGCCATGGTCTACTGGTCCCAATGTTTATGGTTGTTGACTTACAGAGCAGTTGCCACATGGATGATGGCCTTTCTACCGGGGGGAGATCCCATAATGTACCCACTTGTCTGCTTATTTTATTTCTGGGTCTCGTGTGTACAAGCCGATCTTTTATGTTCTGCCCTCTCTTAAAGGCAAAAAGTGGCATAGGCAGGTTGTCACCACCGGTGTTCAAAATAGACCAATGCTTCCTCACAATCTTTTGGACCTGATTTGATTTAGTATGAAAGGTGTTGCCAAATGTTATCCTTTCAGTCTTCTCTTTTGGTACTGCTACTTCGAGAAGAGCGTCACGGTTGTTATTAGACGCCCTTTTCTTGGACTGACGTATAATCTTGTTAGGATACTTCTTCTCACGCAGTTGTTCAGTCAGTTTTGCAGAATGTACCTCAAATGCCTCATTAGTAGAGCAATTCCTTTTTACCCTTAAAAATTGACCAAAGGGCAAGTTGTTTCTCAGTGCTCTAGGGTGACAGCTTTCATAGCTTTAGAGTGCATTGCGGGCCATGGGCTTTCTGTACAATTCTGAACCCAACCCATCTGCGGTGGCCGAAATAGTGAGATCCAAGAAGGGTAGTTGTGTTCTGCTGGATTCAACTGTGAACTTCAAGTAGATGTTACGTGAGTTTAACCACTGGTGGAACTCCATGAGGTCAAATTCAGAACGCCGCCATACCACGAAGATGTAATCTATGTATCGCTTCCAGACTCGAAGCGATACGTAGTATGGGTTATTGTGGGTGAGGACCTCAGTCTGTTCAAACACATGAACATAGAGATTCGCCAGACTGGGCGCGAAGACACTACCCATGCTGGTCCCAGATGTTTGTAGGTAGGTAGTGTCTTCGAATTTGAAATAGCCGGGCCGAAGACGGCTGTAATGCCAGAAACCGGTCCCCGGAAGCTTGTTTCCTTTCCAGTGAAGAATTGGCTTGGTAGTTTGGTCTGCCCTGTTCCGATGATGCACTGGGCCAGGGACAGACTAATTTGCATATAGCCAGGTTCTGAACTGGGATGGTGCAGTGAGCTACAAAACGGTGATGGATCAAGCCCTGATCTGTTGACTGGGTAGGAGTGTTCTGATTAACTCAGATACTCTGTCCATCACCACCCCCTTTTTGAAATTATTTTGGCCACCATGAGTGTGGAAGGGTATGCTCAGACATGAGTCCCTTGCTCACTACACCATCAGGATTCAAGCAAGCCGGGCCGAAGACGGCTGTAATGCCAGAAACCGGTCCCCGGAAGCTTGTTTCCTTTCCAGTGAAGAATTGGCTTGGTAGTTTGGTCTGCCCTGTTCCCATGATGCACTGGGCCAGGGACAGACTAATTTGCATATAGTCAGGTTCTGAACTGGGATGGTGCAGTGAGCTAAAAAACGGTGATGGATCAAGCCCTGAACTATTGACTGGGTAGGAGTGTTCTGATTAACTCAGATACTCTGTCCATCACCACCCCCTTTTTTAAATTATTTTGGCCACCATGAGTGTGGAAGGGTATGCTCAGACATGAGTCCCTTGCTCACTGCACCATCAGGATTCAAGCAAGCCGGGCCGAAGACGGCTGTAATGCCAGAAACCGGTCCCCGGAAGCTTGTTTCCTTTCCAGTGAAGAATTGGCTTGGTAGTTTGGTCTGCCCTGTTCCCATGATGCACTGGGCCAGGGACAGACTAATTTGCATATAGCCAGGTTCTGAACTGGGATGGTGCAGTGAGCTAAAAAACGGTGATGGATCAAGCCCTGATCTGTTGACTGGGTAGGACTGTTCTGATTAACTCAGATACTCTGTCCATCACCACCCCCTTTTTGAAATTATTTTGGCCACCATGAGTGTGGAAGGGTATGCTCAGACATGAGTCCCTTGCTCACTGCACCATCAGGATTCAAGCAAGCCGGGCCGAAGACGGCTATAATGCCAGAAACCGGTCCCCGGAAGCTTGTTTCCTTTCCAGTGAAGAATTGGCTTGGTAGTTTGGTCTGCCCTGTTCCCATGATGCACTGGGCCAGGGACAGACTAATTTGCATATAGCCAGGTTCTGAACTGGGATGGTGCAGTGAGCTAAAAAACGGTGATGGATCAAGCCCTGATCTGTTGACTGGGTAGGAGTGTTCTGATTAACTCAGATACTCTTTCCATCACCACCCCCTTTTTGAAATTATTTTGGCCACCATGAGTGTGGAAGGGTATGCTCAGACATGAGTCCCTTGCTCACTGCACCATCAGGATTCAAGCAAGCCGGGCCGAAGACGGCTGTAATGCCAGAAACCGGTCCCCGGAAGCTTGTTTCCTTTCCAGTGAAGAATTGGCTTGGTAGTTTGGTCTGCCCTGTTCCCATGATGCACTGGGCCAGGGACAGACTAATTTGCATATAGCCAGGTTCTGAACCGGGATGGTGCAGTGAGCTAAAAAACGGTGATGGATCAAGCCCTGATCTGTTGACTGGGTAGGAGTGTTCTGATTAACTCAGATACTCTGTCCATCACCACCCCTTTTTTTGAAATTATTTTGGCCATCATGAGTGTGGAAGGGTATGCTCAGACATGAGTCCCTTGCTCACTGCACCATCAGGACTCAAGCAAGCCGGGCCGAAGACGGCTGTAATGCCAGAAACCGGTCCCCGGAAGCTTGTTTCCTTTCCAGTGAAGAATTGGCTTGGTAGTTTGGTCCGCCCTGTTCCCATGATGCACTGGGCCAGGGACAGACTAATTGGCATATAGCCAGGTTCTGAACTGGGATGGTGCAGTGAGCTAAAAAACGGTGATGGATCAAGCCCTGATCTATTGACTGGGTAGGAGTGTTCTGATTAACTCAGATACTCTGTCCATCAACACCCCCTTTTTGAAATTATTTTATTTCTGTGTCTCGTGTGTACAAGCCGATCTTTTATGTTCTGCCCTCTCTTAAAGGCAAAAAGTGGCATAGGCAGGTTGTCACCACCGGTGTTCAAAATAGACCAATGCTTCCTCACAATCTTTTGGACCTGATTTGATTTAGTATGAAAGGTGTTGACAAATGTTATCCTTTCAGTCTTCTCTTTTGGTACTGTTACTTCGAGAAGAGTGTCACGGTTGTTATTAGACGCCCTTTTCTTGGACTGACGTATAATCTTGTTAGGATACTTCTTCTCACGCAGTTGTTCAGTCAGTTTTGCAGAATGTACCTCAAATGCCTCTTTAGTAGAACAATTCCTTTTTACCCTTTAAAATTGACCAAAGGGCAAGTTGTTTCTCAGTGCTCCAGGGTGACAGCTTTCATAGCTTAAGAGTGCATTGCGGGCCATGGGCTTTCTGTACAATTCTGAACTCAGCCCATCTGCGGTGGCCGAAATAGTGAGATCCAAGAAGGGTAGTTTTGTTCTGCTGGATTCAACTGTGAACTTCAAGTAGATGTTACGTGAGTTTAACCACTGTGGAACTCCATGAGGTCAAATTCACAACCCCGCCATACCACGAAGATGTCATCTATGTATCGCTTTGAGACTCGGTGCGATACATAGTATGGGTTATTGTGGGTGAGGACCTCAGTCTGTTCAAACACATGAACATAGAGATTCGCCAGACTGGGCGCGAAGACACTACCCATGCTGGTCCCAGATGTTTGTAGGTAGGTAGTGTCTTCGAATTTGAAATAGTTCTCCTTCATCGCCAAATCTGCCAAGGACATGATGAAAGGAACAGGTGTCACAGATTGCAAGTCTCTATCTTGTAAGAGGTTACTGATAACTTCAAGTGTCTCTGTCTGAGGAATCGACGTGTAAAGCGATTCTACATCGAATGAGACAAGGAGATCAGTTGAAATATCGAACTCAATATCGGGGAGAAACCGGAGGCCATCCTTCGTGTCTTTGAGATAAGTAGGCATTTCCATCACCATTGAATTCAGAAAATAGTCTACGAAGGTGGATAATGGCTCAAGAACTGAACCGATTCCGGAGATTATTGGTCCACCCGGAGGGGGTCTCTGCGGTTTATGAACCTTCGGTAGACAATAAAAATACGGGATGGACGGGTGAGCAGTTTGCAAATATTGACCTTCCTGTGGAGTAATCCATCCTTCAGAGGTAGCTTCTTCTACCAGTTGACCTATCTTGATCTGCAACTTCTCTGTGGGATCTTCTTTCAGAGGGAGATATGATTTACGGTCCTGAAGCTGCCTCAGACACTCTGTCCGATAGGATTCGGTATCCATCACAACAATAGCACCGCCTGTATCGGCAGGCTTTATTGTGATGTTCTCATTCGATGTTAGGGAATTTAGAGCCTGTTGTTCTCTTTTTGGTAAATTCACATAAGTGTTTGTCAGTTTAGTCTTGAGCAGTTAATTTATGTCATTTTCAACTGCCTCTTCAAAAGTCTGAACCCTCGCCAGCAGACCAATCGTCGGGGGATTAAAAGTGGACGGTTTCTTCAGACCCATGTTCTTATTCCCAGAGTCAGTTTCTGTATTGTTTTGTTTGGCAAAAAAATAGTGCAGCCTGATCTTTCTAAAGAACTTAGCTAGTTCCACTTGTGCTGTGAAAGGGTCTCCAGTATTCGTAGCTACGAAACATAGACCTCGATTTAAAAGGTCCTCTTCATCTTTCGTTAATGTGTGGGAACTCAAGTTTATCACAAGGCTATCTGATTTGTGCCGCTGCTCGTTGCTGCAGTCTCCTGTAGTATCTTTTTCCCGTTCCTCGGGTCCATTGTGGCTAATCAAGTTGGTGTCACCCAGTGGACCTGTGGCCCGTGTCCCTGTCATCTTCTGCCCCTGTTTTTTCTGGGGCCAAACCCTAAAAAAGGATGGACACCTGGGGCTTGTTGCATCTGTGGTGCATAAAATGGAAGAGGTCCCATTTGTGGCGGAAAGTTTGGACCATACATCCACGGATTAGGCTGCCAGATCGGTTGGAATTGATTTTGATTGTAACTAGGAAAATTCCCTCTACGACCTCTTCTGTTACCACGCCCTCTATTCGTGGTGGACATGTTGCTACTTTGTGATGTATCCGAATCACTTGAGATCTCTTCTGAGTTAGAGGTGGCATAAGTAGAATCCCCCCGACGCCTGTTATGGTTAAATGTTGGTGCAACATATGTCTCACTGGTGTAGGGGTATACTTTCTCTGTGGAGAATTTGGCCAAATCTTTTTTAAATTTTTCAAGTTTTGAGAATAGGATGGAGTCTTTAAATTCACTGTTCTTTTTATTGCTGTCTTCTTGAACGCTCTTGAACAGTGTCGATTTAATCGTTGCTTTTATTTTACCCTCTAGAAGCTGTATTTCTACTAGTATCTTATCTGCGACTCGTTTTGCGGTTTTGATAATAAGGACTAGCCAGTCCCTTGTGCACCTCCAGGCAATCATCTACCAGTCCTTGAGGAACTCCTTGTCATCCAAGAACAATCTTGGAGCATTGGTCACAATGAGCCCTGAAGGTGCACAATTACCGCGTAAGTACTCTGCCATCGTTATACCATGGACTATGGTCCTGGAATGAGATTTCTTTAACAGTAGGATCTTATTCCACCCATCTTCGTTATTACTAACCACAACGGGGATGCAATCTAATACACTAGGGTTCTCGTCAAGGATGTTCTTTATTTCTGCATCTTCGAAGGATAAACCACAATTGGTTGCCATCTTTTTGAGAGCAGAGAGCAAATATTAGTCTTTTATGGAAAAACCACCTAAATGAGTGTTGGAATATTCTAACGGGAAGAGTCACATCTCAAGACGTCATAAACGTGGAACATAAAACAGGGATTACTTAGTGGGTTCACTTCTGAGCGATTTGTATGGGCCAGGAGAGTCGGCCCACCTATTGCCATATAATACTGGACCCGCAGCCTCAGCTGCACTCGTCACTATAATACACACTACATAGACGGGGGTCGCAGGGCTGGTTTAAAGACTCTTTTTAGCATTAGTAAGTAAAGTTTATTGATTGATTAATTAAAATCTTTACAAAAGACAATTGCTCCATTAAAATAATAGTAAATCATTAAAATTACATTTTAGAATAACAGTAAATCTTAAAATTGTGGACATTCTTTAAAAACTACTTAAAAAGCAAAATCATATGTTCAGAACTAGGGAAAATATATGATCATTGTAATTTCAAAATAGCATATTATTCCAATTTTTTCCATACTATTGTTGAAAATGTTGTCAGGGCAGAGTTAATGGATAGGTCGTCTGGGCAAAGGCATCCAATCAAAGCTTGTCTACATGTCCTTATCCCTCTCTCGTTAAATAACCTTTTTAGTATTGATAGTCTTTCATTTCTCAGTTCTGGACAGAGACATAAGAAATGTATTATATTTTCCCCACCAAATTTGCACAACCTGCACATTTTGTTATTATCGAGTTTTTTCCATGGTGGTGCGTGGGCTTCACCCGGCCATACTCCTAATCGTGCTTGGATGAAAAGCTGTTTGCTTTTCAACGACCATGCCGTGTCCAAATATAGTTGTGGCCTCTTTTTCGTATAGCCATTTATTATGGACCACGCATGTTTCCTTTTGACAAAGGTAGCTTTGTCACTTATCATTGATAGGTAATCAGTTGTTTTATTCACAGCTTTTTTGAACGATTCCTGTGTTATAGGAGACGTCCAAATTCCTCTAACCTCAAATTCTTCCAGAGCCATGTCCAAGTATTTCCAGGCAGGTGATTTATTGTTTCCTTCAATTTCTTTCCATAAAAGCTGAGAAATTAAGTTCTCCTTATCATTTTTTACTCTGTTCCATACATTAATAGCATTACCCTTTCGTGCGATCAGCTGGTTATTCAGACCAAAGTCCAGCCTGATCTGGGCTTGTGAGGCATTTTTTGGAAGACGGAAAAGGGATTTAAAAGTTTTTGAAATAGCGTTATTAATGATCATTGCATCTTTCCCATTTAGGGCCTCGCTGCCATAAGTTAGAGATGCTAATAATTTTGCCGATATCACCTTAAGGAGAGGTTGATAGGTTAGGTTACTCGTTGACTTTTTGATGATCCAAAATGCAGCTGTTAGGGCATTTGCTTTCCTAGTGATATCAAGTTTTTTGGGGGGTAAAGTTGCCGGTGTCGTTAAATATGACTCCCAAATATCTATAGGTTTCAACTTGTTCCAAGTTCTCCTTCCCCAGAAACCATTTTGATTTATATTTCCGTCTTGAGTTTTTTGTAATAACCATAACTTTAGATTTGGTTTCATTTATTACCATATTGTTTTCTGTGGCATATTCCATTGTACGAGTTATTAAGCGTTGTAATCCCACCTTTGTATAACTTAAGAGAATGACATCATCTGCATAAAGTAGATTTGATATGCTTTTATCGGCAAGCTTGGGCGAGTGAGCATTTGTGTCATTCAAGGCCTCAGTCAGATCGGCTAAAAACAGGTTAAATAGTAGAGGAGCCAATACGCACCCTTGCTTCAGGTCTCCTAACGTAGGTATTTCCCTAGTTAGTGACTGACCATTACTGATACGTACTGTAGCCCAAGTATGTGTATGTAGCAGACGGATCAGGTGAAGTAAAAAAGGAGGAATCCCTTGTAGGCATAGTTTTTGCCACAAACGTTCTCTGTCCACACAATCAAACGCTGATTTAAAGTCGATAAAGCATAGGTACAGAGGTTGCCTTTTTGTAATTGCCTTGTCGATTAGGACTGATAGAGCTAAGATGTTAGTAGCGGTTTAAAGACTCATGACTAGATACACGCCCCTGCTTACCACAATTATACACAAAAAAGTATCTAGGAGTCAAAAAATGAGAGAAAAATAGAAATAAAAGTAAAAAGAAAAAAGAAAGAAGCTCCATTCATCGAAAACCCATGACAAAACAGAAAAGATTTTTATATATTATCGATAACACCACGTGATATGTTGTGATCGAAATGCACGTGATGACTGGGAAAACCAAACCCAAGGGTAGGTGAAAATATTCCAATCAGTTGTCGATCTGTACCGCCACTTTTTCCATCATGTGGGTTTCTCCTTACCGAGGAGTTAATGCAATCGCAGTCACCAAGATGTGAACAAGACTGCGAGGTACTTTGGAAGCATAAAAAGCCTCGTTTTCCTGCTTTCGAAATACTCTTGCTTGACTAATAATCTGCCAATCGAGAAAAGTTATTTTAAGCATTGATTTCCAATATTAATCACACTAAAGACCACTGACTTCACCTATCGTGTGTACAGAGGTGCCGGTTTGTTTAATATGCCGAACAACCCCACGCTGTCAACGTTACCATGTGGTCTTATGAATCTAATTAGAAATATCCCCTAATGAGTGCCTTTCTGACCACATGGTCATATTTTCAAAACACAATTAATAGTGGAACATTTACAGAGAGTTTTCTTTTCCGATACAGAGCGTTGCTCCTCAGTACCTGAGCTGCAGCCAGGAGAGGTGAGGCGCTATTCCCACAAATACAGGTGAAGTGGCGCAACATTGATATGTGCAAATCCTTGATATAAACTACTTATGAGTTTATCATGTTTTAATTTTAATTTTTGTCTCCTTTCATCCTTTTCCCATTTGATATCTCGGTATCTTAGATTGTGGTGGAGTATTTAACCTGAAACTCAGGTGATATAATTCCTTTTTATCTTTCACTTATTGAATAGCAGTAGCAATATTTAGGTCCTGATGAATGCATTGGCACTATCCATCTATGCAGAAACATGTCGACCATTATTTGCTAAACAGATATTTTGTTAAATCTGTTGTTTTCAAGTGTTTTTACTCTTGGAGAGCTGAGAGAAATCATTAAAATCACACTTCTACTCAGTCTTACCCAATTTTAGATTATCACCATTCACTCTTTTTGCACTGCTTTTTTCAGTTGTCTTTCTACACTGACTCTTTAATCTACATTGTCAACTTCATAGATACAAGAGTCTTTCTGCTCTCGCAGTCTTGTTCACATCTTGGTGACTGCGAATGCATTAACTCCTGGGTAAGGAGAAACCCACATGATGGAAAAAGTGGCGGTACAGATCGACATCTGATGGGAATATTTTCACCTACCCATGGGTTTGGTTTTCCCAGTCATCACATGCATTTCGATCACAACATATCACGTGGTGTTATCGATAATATATAAAAATCTTTTCTATTTTGTCATGGGTTTTCGATGAATAGAGCTTCTTTCTTTTTTCTTTTTTCTTTTATTTCTATTTTTCTCTCATTGTTTGACTCCTAGATACTTTTTTGTGTATAATTAATATAAGGAGAAACTCTGTTTTGTAATTAATAATAATAATAGTAATAATAATAACTAATCTTGTAAAGCGCCTGGTTACACTGTACTAGTGTGACCCCGTGCTGAAGTAAGCCAAGTAAGCCACTCAGCTGCTAATTCTGCCCCCCGGCCATATCACAGCCCAGCCCTAGTCTTTAGGAAACAGGTATGTTTTCAGCTCATTGCGGAATGCCAGCTCTGACTACTCCAGCCGGAGCCCCAGAGGGAGTCTGTTCCATTGTTGAGCTACCAGGACACGAAAGGAATGCCCTTCCATTCTTACTCTGCTAAATTTAGGAACCTACACCATCCCCATCCCACTAGATCTCAGTTGACGGGTCGGGTGGTACGGCGTAAGCAGGTTGTCAAGGTAAGTGGGTCCTTTCCCCTGTAGGATATGGTGGCCAACACAGAGGGCTTTGAATGCTACACGTTCCTTAAATGGAAGCCAGTGCAATGCTTTAAGTGCTCTCTTTGAAGAGGCTCTTTTCGGCAACCCTTCGGCAACCTCAAAACCAGGCGTGCCGCGGCATTTTGTATATGCTGCAACCTCTGAAAGCATTTAGCGCTAGCTCCCAAGTAAAGGACATTCCCGTAGTCCAGCCTCGATGTTATTAATGCATGGACCATGGTCTTCCTGGCTGTCAATGGCAAATAGTCCAGTGTCTTCCTGAGGACCCTCAGAGTGCCAAAGCATATGCCTGTCACTCGTTTGGTGTGGTACTCGAATGAGATCATATCATCGATCCACACCCCTAGGTTCCTCACTTGGTCGCTGGGAGTAGGTAGATGACCCAGCGCTGGAGGCCACCATGCCGAGGTCCACACTGAAGGGGCCTTCCCCACAATCAAGACCTCTGTCTTGTTTCCATTCAATCGGAGGCAGTTATTGGCCATCCAGGCCGCCAATTCCTGCAGACATGACCTAAAATTAGTAGCGACCTGCTCCTTAGGCTGTGTCAAAGCCACCACCAGTTGCATGTTGTCTGCGTAGGACACGACTTCCACCCCGAATTTGTCTGTGATCTCAGCAACTGGTGCCACATATAAATTAAAAAGGGTTGGGCTAAGACTGGACCCTTGGGACTCCCCCTGTTTAAGGCTCATGTCTTTGGACCAGAAAGTTCCCTGTGCCACTTGGAAACTGCGATCCGACAGAAAAGACTCCAACCATTCCCAAGCCTTGTCCACCACTCCTCTCCTTCTTAAACAACGTAACAGCATATAATTAATTAATTAAATTAATTAATTAATTAATTGTGGGTTTATATAGCGCTAGGAATCGACTCCCGGAGGAGTATCTCCACGCTTCGACCGCTGGGGAACCCGTCCTGGCTCACCCTGAGAGATGGTCCCTGATGGGTATCTCTAAGGTGCGACCAAGCATCCCCGGCGGTCTGGGGGGGCCGTTGTGAAGATGAGGCAAGCTGATGCCCAGAGTTGCCGAGTGTGGTTTCTGACTAGAGTAGGCACCGAGGCGAGAATTATCGAGTCCGCTGACCCTGGTCCACGACCCTGCCGCATCGGGAATCGAACCCTGGTCCCGGGCCGTTCTCTGCTTGCGGGTCTGCCGCCTCTAACCAGTGAGCCACACTTCTCCACTGATGATATGATGCAGCAGGATCAGTGCGGCCGTATGGCCTTCATCCGCATGTTTCCGTAAGGTTTCGGTGGCTAACAGCAGTGCTGACTCGGTCGAATGGAGGGCATGGAACCCGATTGAGTGGGATGGAGCAATCTATTGGCTTCAATGTGGGCTGTCAGCTGATTATTGACAGCCTTCTCCGCGATCTTGGCGAAGTACGGCAGGAGTGAGATGGGGCGCAAGTTACCAAGTTGCTCCATACTAATATTAGGTTTTTTTTTCAGGGGGAGCACCACAGCCTCCTTCCAAGTTTTTGGTACCTTTCCTAACTCAAAGGAGAGCTCTAATAGATGTCTAATATAGGGCTCTAGAGTCTCCACACTACCTCTCAGTATTTTTGGTGACGCAGGATCTTTAGGGGAACCTGAATTAATACTACCAGCTATAGTGCAAAGGATCTCCTGGGATGGGACACTGAAGATTTTTATTGGGTGGGTTTCAAGTGGTGATATGTCATCTTCCTTCAAATTTGATCTAGGTGCTAAACAGTCAATTGTGAATAGACCTCTGTGTTCTTAAATATGTCTCTGAGAGTTTGTAAGTAAATAAAGCGGTTCAGGCTAAAATGGACCCTTGTGCAATTTCCAGCATAAATTTACATTTTGCCCTGAAATCATTTACTAATCAAGATCTGCTGAAGCTGTTTAGTGAATTTGATAAGTCAAATACACAAGAGGGTCCCTGAATACAAGTACCAGGCGGAGGAGGCAAGGAAAACACAGTAATAAAAAACAAAAAAAACTCCCAAAGAACAAAACATATAATTAGGTAATCACTCTAATTTCTTTCAAAACATCATCATTGTCCCACACAGAGAGAAATTATTTGAAAACATATATCTATTTATTGATTTTTTTCTGAAGTATTCTTTCATAAATACAAAAACAGTTGAGACATCAATATATATACCTTATCTTTACATTTCAAACAATATGTGAAACCGCCCTCTCATAGCTCCAATACATCCAACACTATCACTCCCATCCAGACCATCAACAATCATACCACTAGACAATATATACAAAAACCAAATAATCACAAATAATTAACATTCATATATATACAGAAAACCAAACAAACAAAAAGGAAGGAAAATTTGATAAGACCTAGTTAAGGATGGTAGATGATCAATGCTAACATACTCTTTAAGGAAATTGATAAGCTTGGATTGATTAAATGTGTTTAAGGCAGCACACAAATAAAAGAGAATAAAATGATAATATACTTCAGTGTCCTGTATGAAGGGTACATCACCAACTAAATTGAGCAAGGCAATTTTGCTGTTGCCCTGTAGCAAGCCCTATTTAAATTAATCTAAATGTTAATATTCAGAGACATATTGCTTGTGTGGTGAGGTTAAACATCTTTCAATGACTGTTGCAGGGTTAAGGTAGTCCAGACACAGGACAGAAGTTATTAAAATCTCCTAAATCGATTTAGGGATTGTTCTGTAGGGAAAAGGTCCATATAATGGCAATTTGGGAAAACTACTTTCACTAGCGATAAATTCACTTAGATGGTCTAATGCGGCAAGAATTGGAAAGATGCATATTTAGCAATACAGGGGCATTGTAAACATCCTGCTTTCATAGAAGGGAGTGGTGTTACAGTTCTTTGTAAGCCTTTATTATCTGCAGCTCCTCAGACAAAAGCTCCTAAAAAACAGAAGTAAGGGAAACAATAATAGAGCCACTGCAAAGAAATGAAGAGCACGAGAGGAAAAAAGAGAGCGAGAGAGAGGGCTGGAAGGAAGAGTGAAAGGAAGGACATAATAATAATAGGGAGTTTTGTAGAGCGCATGGTGACGCCCGACGGCGTGTCCCCGCGCTGTGATACTGGCGCTAGCAGTGGAATGCTGAGGAGAGCCACTACTGGGCGAAGAGAAATGAACAGGTAAAAACAGTCCCGGCTTCTGCCTCAGGACAGCACTCCTACCGCGCTAGTGATCACATAAAAATAATGAGGAAACTGTGACAGAAAGGAAAGTTCAAAAGGATGGATGCTAGGGTGAATGGATTGATGGATGGAAAGGTAAAACAACATTTGCATGAGTGGATGAAAGTAAGTGGCTGGAATGATGAACAACTGGTTGAACGGGTGAATGCATGAATGCATGAATGGACATCTGGATGGATAAATAGATGGATTAGTGGCTTGGTAAAAGGAGGGTTAAGTAGTGGATGGATGGAGGGATGGATGGATGATGGAAATCTGAGTGGAAGGATGAATGGATGACTACAATGATGAAAGGGTGAATAGATTGTATAGTGGCAGGGGGGATGGATTGATGGAAGCATGAAAGAATTGACATATAGAGGGATAGCTGCATGCATTTCTGAAAGGGTGGTGAGATAGATGAATAGAAGACGGTATTGAGTAAGAGCCCTCATCAAGAGTGGGCAGGTACATTAGAGATAATGGTCAAAGTGTTTTAATGTTCTGGCTACTCCCTCGTAGCAATATTGCAGATTATTGAATCAGGTCTCAGACTTGACATCAGTGTTTCTCCTGAGCAATAGTTATTAACGAAAGACCCACTGAAATATCTTCAAAGTGGAGCCAGTTAACCGTGGAATTACAATTAATGTTCAGATTTATCAGTGAGCCAGGAAGGTCAGTTGTGCAATTTCAAGAACTCCGTAAAATATTCAAGTTTAACTGCAAGATCCTAAAATGTAAAATAGAGTTACTGGGTACTTTACTACTTCATTTAGTTGCATAGGACGATTCTTGACATTGTCGATAGTGAATTGAATTTGCTTGGGGCAATCACATTGAAAACACGTCTCTTGTAAAGTCTTCTGGGTAATCTAAGGGTACATAGTTTGGGAAAGGAGGACATAATTCTTCTAGAAATCCTTTCTTCTAAATGTTCACTTGAGAACGATGAATTTGCAGGTGAGTTAGTACTGGTTCTTTTATGGAGCCAGGGAGGGATGACTTTGAGCTGATTTGAGAAGTATGGCAGGCCTACTATTCTGTCAGCAGTCTGAATGAGCACCTTTTGTTCAGTAATAAAGCATCAACAGGTTCCTCTCAAGCTCAGTTGTGGAATGACTGTGGTCCTTGGATACTAGCTTAAACTAAATGAGTATACCCCTTTAGACCTATAAATCACTGTATTTTAGGTGAAGTGCTGACATCCTTCTAGGTGCTATGGCTTCAATAGGCTCACCATTATTGACTGGCAGGTGCCAACTGATAGGACAGATTAATGATTGCTGACTGAAGAGCAGTAGACCTAATGAAATACATATTTTCCCAAACATACACTAAGGTTTCAGAAATGGAACCTGTTCTAAAGGTGGGTGGTTGGAACCTCAATTCTGATTTCAAAATAAGTTATTGTCCCAAGAATCTACACAATGTGCTACAATCAGGATGCCTATATAACGCTGGAAGTGTAGCAATACATTCAACAAGTTGAGGTCCATGTAACTAAGACCCTCAGCTTGCATGCATGAATCAGTGTTACAAGGACAAAGATATTGGCTTGCAAAAAAAGAAAATATATAGTCTCTAAAGGGTAGTACAGAAACTCACCTATAACAGGGATCTGAGTGGCAGTCTTAAGTACCAGATACAAGACTATGTGCTGAATGTTCACCACTGCAATTCAGAGTCTGCTTTAGAAAAGTGTTCTTCTTGGGAACTGAAGTATTGGACTATTCAGGTGGCCCACCAACTATAAACTCCCCACATCTTTGAGGGGGGCAAGGTATAGCCTAGAGTGAAGCACAGATGTGAGGTGATGAGAAAGCCCTCATGACATGGGAGATTACATATATACCATCTGACGTCAGTTTATCAGGGAAATTGAAGGGGCCAGAGACTATTATATATATTAATTAGACTGAAGAGGCGTAGCATGCCACCTCAAGTGGTTTCATTTGGTGCTAGAAAGCTTTGTCTGAAGCTTGTGAAGATTCAAGGTCCAAAAGTATGTTCTAAAATGGTGCTCTCCCTACCAACAAGTGAACTCTTTGCATTTAATTGCAATAGTAGCTGGAGCCTTCACTTCTGAATGTCATTGATGCAACATCCACTACTTTTTTACATCCAAACTTTTCTTGCAATAACACTGCTCCATGGAAAAACTCAGTCACATGCACCCTGAAAATTTCCTGTCATGTTGTGTACGGAAAGCCTTCAGTGGTTCAGCACCCTGGATATCATTCTTTACTTGATTAACAGTCAGATCACACCACTCACTCTAAATAAACCACTTGATATTTGTAAGAATAAATAATGATGTCACTGTTTTTTATGAAAAATGGAACACAACTTAAAAATAAAATTCTGCAAGGTCCATGAATGGCCTCCATTGATCCTTTTGGTGAGATTGAGTCCTTCGTTGATGACTTACATCAGGCTTCCCTTAGGTTTAAAACCCTAGCTTGAGGGCACAGTGAACTAAGTAATCCATGACAACCAAAATTGTTATTCGGTTCTCTCTCTCCACTACCACTCCACCTTCTCCCACAATACTTTACTTTTCTAAGGATGTATCATTGTGTTCTCATTCATGCCAAAAATCACAGTATTGTCCTGAAAATATTGAGCCCCATTTAAAACTTTAAACAAAATGTGCATAGCCTGTTGGGAGCAGAGATATTTATGTCAAGCTAAGGGCATTGCCTTACATTTCTAGATAAGTCAGACGTCATGAAAGGTGTCAGGTGTTATTATTTTCTGTGAAGCTCTATCTGATCATAAATTACCAGCACTGCCAACTTGACCTTATGTCGTGAATCAATTTGTTTTCTTTAAGACTACCAGCATGCCACCTAAATGTTGTTGTTAGGGTCACACACTTCCACAAATATTTACAATGTGATATTGTGATTGGCTGCCAAGACTACATTACCTGATAACTTTAAATATTCAATGTATTCGTTGCTGCCCAACTCATACAGCTTTTTTAGCTCTTTATTGAGTTGCTCCTTCAGTTCCAGCAGAACTGAATAGACTTTATTATTACTAGTTCAGAAGTTTATATTCAGCACATTTTTATGACTGTAAACCCTCAAGTTTTCCTAAAATCTCACTGAACACTTATGGGTATTTCCACTTCAACTTGCCTCCACTATCTTTTTTGATTGCTCCCCCTTATTTTGCTGGCACACAAAACGTGATCTCGGTAGCTGTGGCCAAAATTCATTGTATTTTAATTTAAACTTTGATTTGAACCTCCAATCAACTGAATAGTTTCCTACCATATGCCAAGGTTTTTAACACTTGATTTTATTAATCTCTACCTCTGGAAATGCCCTAAATGCTTCCTCCCTGATGCTGCAGAGTGAGTCACTGAATATGCCATCATATTTAATTCTATTTTGATTATCTTCAAATTAGAAAATATCATATCACTGCCTTTCTGATCTAATGTTAGCAGTCTAAATGTATATTCTAATCATAGCACACACCCTTCATCTTCATCTATCTCTTCCTAACTTTCTACATCGCTGCATCCCTTCCTTCATTTTGTTTATCTATATCTTTACTTACCTGTATTTGGCCGAATTCCATAGTTTACTACCCCCCACCCTGCCCCTCCCCAACCCCACGTCACTGCACCGCAGAACTCCCACCACCGACCGCTACTCATCTGAAAGCGCTGGGGAGGAGGGGAGGTGCAGGTTCCAGTCCATCAAGGAGGGGGTCTGTCGAAGAGCCAAGTTTTGAGGTTTTTTATGAAGATGGGGAGTGATGTTGTCTGTCTGAGGTTGAGCAGTAGAGCGTTTCAGGCTCTGGCCGTGAGGAAAGAGAAGGAGCGGCCTCCCAATATGATCTTTCGAGCACGGGGAACCACGGTTTAGGAGAGCTGGGCTGAACATAGGGTTCTTTGGGGTGCGTAGAAGTTGAGTCCGCTGTTCAGGTATGTTGGTCCGGTGCTGTGGAGGGCTTGGTGTGTGTGGGTGAGGATCTTGAAGGTGATTCTAGTCTCGATGGGGAGCCAGTGGAGTGTGCACAGGTGCTGGGAGATGAGGCAGTGTCTTAGCAGATTGACGATCAGTCTTGCAGCGGCGTTCTGAATGTTTTCTAGCATGCGGGTGAGGGTTTTTGTTTATTCCCACATAGAGTGCGTTGCCGTAGTTGAGCCTGCTGGTGACGAGGGCGTGAGTGATGAGTTTTCTGTACTCAAGGGGGCTCCGTTTGAAGGTTTTACATAGGAGGTGGAGGGTGTGGATTCAGGAGGATGCGAGGGAGTTGATCTGGAGGTCCATTTTGAGCTCGGAGTCCAGGATGATTCTAAGGTTGCGTGCATGGTATGTTGGGGTGGGTGGGCTTCCGAGTGCAGGCGGCCACCGGGTGTCGTTCCAGGCATCAGGTTGTGGGCCTCTAATGAATACTTATGTTTTGTCGGTGTTGAGTCGTAGGCAGCTGCTTTTCATCCATTTGATGACAGCTTCCATGCCTTCTTGGAAGTTGTGTTTGGCTGCTGGGTTTGTTGGATAGGGAGAGAATGCGTTGGGTGTCATCTGCATATGAAACCATTTTGAGTCCGCAGGTTCTGACGATGGGGGCCAGCAGAGCCATGTAGACCTTGAAGAGCATTGGGCTGAGTGAGGACCCCTGGGGGACTCTCCAATGTATTGGTGTAGGGTCCAACAGGAAAGGCGGGAGTCTGACCCGCTGCATTCTTCTGGAGAGGAAAGAGTGGATTCAATTGAGGGCCTTGTCCGGGGTCCCTGCGTCATGGAGTTTGTGTATTAGGGTGCAGTGGGATATAGTATCGAAGACCGCTGAGAGCTTGAGGAGGATGAGAGTTATTGTTTCTCCTTTGTTCAGTAGGGAGTGGATGTTGTCTGTTGTGGCGAGGAGGGCAGTATCTGTGCTGTGTTTTTTGCTGAAGCCAGATTAGGACAGATCAAGGATGTTGTGCTCTTCGATGATGGTGGTGAGTTGGCTGTTGATGCCTTTCTCAATAACTTTCGTTGGGAACGGGAGCAGGTAGATGTCGTTTTTGATGTCGGTGGAGTCAGCCGGGGGCTTTTTCAGGAGGGGGTTTATCTTGGCGTCTTTACAGTCATCAGGAAGGAGGCGTTTGCCAGGGAGCAGTTGATGGTGTGGTGAAGCATGGGTGTGATGGTGTCTGCGGCTCTGTTGAAGATGTGGTAGGGGAAGGGGTCCGTGTGGGCCCTGGAGTGGATTGACTTCATTGCTTCAGCTTGTCTTCGGTAGTGAGGGCTGTCCAGCTCTCAGTCGTTGGCTTCAGGGTATCGGGGGTGGCTGGTGAGGGTTCAGTGTGTTGGTTGTCTTTGTTGAAATTCTCGTAGATGTTCTTGATTTTGTGGTGGAAGAAGGTGCTGAGTTTGTTGCAGAGGTCTTGTGAGGGAGGAATGTCAGTTGACTCGCTGGTGGGTTGGGCGAACTCCTTGATGATGTTGGAGAGTTCTTTGCTGTTGTATGCGTGTGTGGAGATTCTGTCTTCAATTGCTGTTTTCTTCGTGTTTCTGATGAGTTGGTGGTAGGCGTTGGTGAAGCTTTGAAGTTGTTGTGGGCTTCTGTGGATTTGGAGTTCCTCCAGGCCTTCTCGAGGCCGTGGCAGGTGAGCCTGGACTCTCGACGTTTGGTGGTAAACCATCTGGCTTTCTTGATTTGTGTCTTGTTGTTCTTCTTGAGGTGGGCTATGGTGTTGACACTGTCGGTGATCTATCTGAGTAGAGTTCGGGCTGCGTTGTTGGGGTCGTCGTCTTCCACTTTGGTTGGGGTGGAGTTGCCGAGTGAAGAGGTGAGCTAGTCATCGGTGATTTTGGTCCAGTTTCTCAGTGGGAGGAGGTGATAGTGTCTGTGGGTGGTGGGTGTTCCGAGGGTGAAGTGGATGCATTGATGGTCTGCCCACGGGAGTTTGGTGGTGTGGCTGAAAGTAATGGAGTGGGTCGAGGGTGTGTTCAGCTGAGTGCGTGGGTTCGGTCACGATTTGGCAGAGTCCAATGTTGTGGAGGTTGTTCAGGAGGTAGGCAGTGTTAGAGTCTAGTTGGTTGTTGAGGTGGAAGTTGAGGTCTCCCAGCAGGGTGTAGTTGGTGGATGCGATGGCTTGCGTGGAATGGTGTCCGTGATGGAGTTGGTGAATGGTCCGTGAGGTCCAGGGGGATGGTGGATGAGGGTTCCCCGGAGGGTGGTGGTAAGGTTGGCCTGTGTCTTGAAGTGAAGGTGTTCCATCAGGTCTGTGGGCTCGTCGGGGAGTGTGCTTAGGCGAGGATGGATTTGTTGATGATAGGGATTCTCCTCCTGGGCGGGTGGGGCGGTCCTTCCGGGAGACCTTGTATCCTTGGTGAATGGTGATAGCAATGTCCGGTCCCGAGGTGGTGTTGGTCCAGGTTTTGCTGATGAATCCTACATCCAATGTGGTGCTGTCGAGGAGGTCCCAGATTTCAGTGGCGTGTTTGTGGAATGATCGGACGTTGAGGAGGATGCATTGCAGTGTTTTCGGTTTGAATATGTTCTTGCGGACAGGTTGAGCTGGGTCCATGTTCCTGGCAGTGCAGTAGGTGTGCCAGCAGCGGTGGCCGCTGAAGGGACCATGGGTGTCGGCTGGTGATACTGGCTTGCAGTTGTTGTTGCGGCCTAGTTTGAGTGCATGGAGTGTAACTGGATCATAGCATTGGAGGTGCAGACGGGTGCAGACGGACTTGCCTTTGGCACACCAGTGGTGTGGCCACACAGTGGCCGCCATGATGTAGGGGTCTGGGAGGGCTGGACAGCTGGGAGGCAGAGGCGGTGAGGGGAATTGGCTTGGGGCATTTGCACTGGTCGTGTTGTGGGGGAGGTGCCGCGGGGACAGCAGCGTCAGGGAAAACGGGCAAAAAGAGTGGCAAAAAACAGGAAAAGTGGAGGACTGAGATAGAAAGAGAGTGAAGGGAGAGATAAAAATGAGGGTGAAAAACGGGTGAAAAAGTGTGGCAAAAACAGGAAAAGTGGAGGAAAGAGATAGAAAGAGAGTGAAAGGGAGAGATAAAAATGAGGGTGAAAAATGAGTAAAAACAGAACAGAATATAGAGAGGAAAAGCAGAGCGAGAAAAGGAGTCAGAGGTCCACTAGACCACCAGGCATGAGGCGCAGGTATACCCTGTGGGTGGAGGAGGGCCTCGAACACCAACACTCGAGAGTGCAGGGGCTCAGGAGGGCCTCACTTGATGGTGGTGCTGCTAGCGTGGGAGAGAAATTTCACTAACAATGAGTCAGTGGTCTTGCTCCTACGACTATGAGTCCCTGAATTTAAAGAAAAAACCTCGACCAAACAATCATGTGGCTGGGAAATTTGGAAGGGCAGCTTAATCTGGGTGACACCTGGCTACATGTATATCTTTGGTGTCACTGTCAGTCCACACTACACTTGCTATCAATAGTGGTGGCTCTATGGAGCATTGTACTAGTAAACATAGTATTCAGTGGTTGCTACTCACACTTACAAAGGATCAAGTGCAAGCGGCTGGCCCTCATATGGTCTTCTAAGGTGCACTCTTTGGCAGGTGCGCCTGGACTCTCGAAGTTTGGTGGTAAACCATCTGGCTTTCTTGATGTGTGTGTTGTTGTTCTTCTTGAGGTGGGCTATGGTGTTGACACTGTCGGTTATCTATCTGAGCAGAGTTCGGGCTGCGTTGTTGGGGTCGTCGTCTTCCACTTTGGTTGGGGTGGAGTTGCCGAGTGAGGAGGTGAGCTGGTCATCGGTGATTTTGGTCCAGTTTCTCAGTGGGAGGAGGTGATAGTGTCTGTGGGTGGTGGGTGTTCCGAGGGTGAAGTGGATGCATTGATGGTCTGCCCACGGGAGTTTGGTGGTGTGGCTGAAAGTAATGGAGTGGGTCGAGGGTGTGTTCAGCTGAGTGCGTGGGTTCGGTCACGATTTGGCAGAGTCCAATGTTGTGGAGGTTGTTCAGGAGGTAGGCAGTGTTAGGGTGTAGTTGGTTGTTGAGGTGGAAGTTGAGGTCTCCCAGCAGGGTGTAGTTGGTGGATGCGATGGCTTGCGTGGAATGGTGTCCGTGATGGAGTTGGTGAATTGTCCGTGAGGTCCAGGGGGTTGGTGGATTAGGGTTCCCCGGAGGGTGGTGGTAAGGTTGGCCTGTATCTTGAAGTGAAGGTGTTCCATCAGGTCTGTGGGCTCGTCGGGAAATGTGTTCTCAGACGAGGATGGATTTGTTGATGATAGGGATTCTCCTCCTGGGCGGGTGGGGCGGTCCTTCCGGGAGACCTTGTATCCTTGGTGAATGGTGATAGCAATGTCCGGTCCCGAGGAGGTGTTGGTCCTGGTTTTGGTGATGAATCCTACATCCAATGTGGTGCTGTCGAGGAGGTCTCAGATTTCAGTGGCGTGTTTGTGGAATGATCGGACGTTGAGGAGGATGCATTGCAGTGTTTTCGGTTTGAATATGTTCTTGCGGACAGGTTGAGCTGGGTCCATGTTCCTGGCAGTGCAGTAGGTGTGCCAGCAGCGGTGGCCGCTGAAGGGTCCATGGGTGTCGGCTGGTGATGCTGGCTTGCAGTTGTTGTTGCAGCCTAGTTTGAGTGCATGGAGTGTCACTGGATCATAGCATTGGAGGTGCAGACGGGTGCAGACGGACTTGCCTTTGGCACACCTTTGGAACACCAGTGGTGTGGCCACACAGTGGCCGCCATGATGTAGGGGTCTGGGAGGGCTGGGCAGCTGGGAGGCAGAAGCGGTGAGGGGAATTGGCTTGGGGCATTTGCACTGGTCGTGTTGTGGGGGAGGTGCCGCGGGGACAGCAGCGTCAGGGAAAACGAGCAAAAAGAGTGGCAAAAAACAGGAAAAGTGGAGGAAAGAGATAGAAAGAGAGTGAAGGGAGAGATAACAATGAGGGTGAAAAAACGGGTGAAAAAAGTGGCAAAAACAGGAAAAGTGGAGGAAAGAGAGTGAAAGGGAGAGATAAAAATGAGGGTGAAAAATGAGTAAAAACAGAACAGAAAAAGAGAGGAAAAGCAGAGCGAGAAAAGGAGTCAGAGGTCCACTAGACCACCAGGCATGAGGCGCAGGTATACCCTGCGGGTGGAAGAGGGCCTCGAACACCAACACTCGAGAGTGCAGGGGCTCAGGAGGGCCTCACTTGATGGTGGTGCTGCTAGCGTGGGAGAGAAATTTCACTAACAATGAGTCAGTGGTCTTGCTCCTACGACTATGAGTCCCTGAATTTAAAGAAAAAACCTGGACCAAACAATCATGTGGCTGGGAAATTTGGAAGGGCAGTTTAATCTGGGTGACACCTGGCTACATGTATATCTTTGGTGTCACTGTCAGTCCACACTACACTTGCTATCAACAGTGGTGACTCTATATAGCATTGTACTAGTAAACATAGCATTCAGTGGTTGCTACTCACACTTACAAAGGATCAAGTGCAAGCGGCTGGCCCTCATATGGTCTTCTAAGGTGCACTCTTTGGCAGGTGCGCCTGGACTCTCGAAGTTTGGTGGTAAACCATCTGGCTTTCTTGATGTGTGTGTTGTTTTTCTTCTTGAGGTGGGCTATGGTGTTGACACTGTCGGTTATCTATCTGAGCAGAGTTCGGGCTGCGTTGTTGGGGTCGTCGTCTTCCACTTTGGTTGGGGTGGAGTTGCCGAGTGAGGAAGTGAGCTGGTCATCGGTGATTTTGGTCCAGTTTCTCAGTGGGAGGAGGTGATAGTGTCTGTGGGTGGTGGGTGTTCCGAGGGTGAAGTGGATGCATTGATGGTCTGCCCATGTGAGTTTGGTGGTGTGGCTGAAAGTAATGGAGTGGGTCGAGGGTGTGTTCAGCTGAGTGCGTGGGTTCGGTCACGATTTGGCAGAGTCCAATGTTGTGGAGGTTGTTCAGGAGGTAGGCAGTGTTAGGGTCTAGTTGGTTGTTGAGGTGGAAGTTGAGGTCTCCCAGCAGGGTGTAGTTGGTGGATGCGATGGCTTGCAAGGAATGGTGTCCGTGATGGAGTTGGTGAATGGTCTGTGAGGTCCAGGGGGTTGGTGGATGAGGGTTCCCCGGAGGGTGGTGGTAAGGTTGGCCTGTATCTTGAAGTGAAGGTGTTCCATCAGGTCTGTGGGCTCGTCGGGGAGTGTGCTCAGGCGAGGATGGATTTGTTGATGATAAGGATTCTCCTCCTGGGCGGGTGGGGCGGTCCTTCCGGGAGACCTTGTATCCTTGGTGAATGGTGATAGCAATGTCCGGTCCCGAGGAGGTGTTGGTCCAGGTTTTGGTGATGAATCCTACATCCAATGTGGTGCTGTCGAGGAGGTCTCAGATTTCAGTGGTGTGTTTTTGGAATGATCGGACGTTGAGGAGGATGCATTGCAGTGTTTTCGGTTTGAATATGCTCTTGCGGACAGGTTGAGCTGGGTCCATGTTCCTGGCAGTGCAGTAGGTGTGCCAGCAGCGGTGGCCTCTGAAGGGTCCATGGGTGTCGGCTGGTGATGCTGGCTTGCAGTTGTTGTTGCAGCCTAGTTTGAGTGCATGGAGTGTCACTGGATCATGTTATGTTATGTTATGTTATGTTATATTTATTTTTATATAGCGCGCGGCGACTCAAAAAGAGTATCCCGGCGCTTTAGCAGCGAGACCTAAGACGAAATAACACAACACAGCAGAAAACAAAAAGGGAACTAAATATGAAGAAAAAGAAAGGAGCCTATGAAGTAAACAACCAGGTCTTTAGACCCTTCCTAAAAGCAAGTAAACTAGTGGAGCATTAGAGGTGCAGACGGGTGCAGACGAACTTGCCTTTGGCACACCTTCGGAACACCAGTGGTGTGGCCACACAGTGGCCGCCATGATGTAGGGGTCTGGGAGGGCTGGACAGCTGGGAGGCAGAAGGGGTGAGGGGAATTGGCTTGGGGCATTTGCACTGGTCGTGTTGTGGGGGAGGTGCCGCGGGGACAGCAGCGTCAGGGTAAACGAGCAAAAAGAGTGGCAAAAAACAGGAAAAGTGGAGGAAAGAGATAGAAACAGAGTGAAGGGAGAGTTAAAATGAGGGTGAAAAACGGGTGAAAAAAGTGGCAAAAACAGGAAAAGTGGAGGAAAGAGATAGAAAGAGAGTGAAAGGGAGAGATAAAAATGAGGGTGAAAAATGAGTAAAAACAGAACAGAAAAAAGAGAGGAAAAGCAGAGCGAGATAAGGAGTCAGAGGTCCACTAGACCACCAGGCATGAGGCGCAGGTATACCCTGTGGGTGGCGGAGGGCCTCGAACACCAACACTCGAGAGTGCAGGGGCTCAGGAGGGCCTCACTTGATGGTGGTGCTGCTAGCGTGGCAGAGAAATTTCACTAACAATGAGTCAGTGGTCTTGCTCCTACGACTATGAGTCCCTGAATTTAAAGAAAAAACCTGGACCAAACAATCATGTGGCTGGGAAATTTGGAAGGGCAGCTTAATCTGGGTGACACCTGGCTACATGTATATCTTTGGTGTCACTGTCAGTCCACACTACACTTGCTATCAACAGTGGTGGCTCTATATAGCATTGTACTAGTAAACATAGTATTCAGTGGTTGCTACTCACACTTACAAAGGATCAAGTGCAAGCGGCTGGCCCTCATATGGTCTTCTAAGGTGCACTCTTTGGAACACTATCTCTCTGCACTACAGAAACTGCTCTAGATTACATAGGGTGCCACATTCAATAATACTTGGTTATATTGGAAGACTGTGCCCACCTCACCTTGTAGTGGTGTTCAGTCATTCTATGTCGGTGAGTGGCACCAATTATTTCCTTTGCCTGTACTTAGGCCCAGATTTCCTCTTTTTTGGTGCAATACAGTCTAGAAACCATAGTTGATTCGCTGCATTGGACAAGAGGGAGACAATTGTGCAGAGACATATTTATTAAAAATGGCCTGCTGCTACTGCTGTCCTCCATCTTGGTGCACTAAAATGGATGCTTAACATGATGGACATACTTGCACCAAGGTGCGGATGTGAGTGTGCACTGTCCAGCATAGAATTTGTACAAAAAGCATAACATTCATAATTAAATACCTATGCCTAGACATAGTGAAGTGGACTTGTGGTTCCAGCACCCATGCAATGTGTGTGTTATTTTTGGAGAAATTACACATTTTCCCCTATTTAATGCCTGCTTCAAGTCTAGTCAGCCAATTTGAGTAGATCATAAAACTCTAGGGGCCAGATGTAGGTGGCCATTTACCGGCTGTTAACGGCCGATTTCGGCCGTTACCGACCGGTAAATGGGTTATTGGGATGTAGGGGGCAATTTCACCGAATCGGTAAATTTACCAATTCGGTAAAATACCGAATCGGTATTTTTATCGATTCGGTAACTACTAGATGTAGGTGGGACTCTTCTGAGTCCCAAAGGCCTTTCAGATTCGATATGTTACCACCCAATCCAATTGCGTGGTAAAATACCGAATCCAGGTTTGCATGCACATGTGTGCATGCACACCTATGCCATGTGACAGACAGACATGCCCTTAGGGCATGTCTGTGTGCCACATGGTACACATGCCTGTTTTTTGGGTGCTAGAGGGTGTCAAAGTGACACCCCCCTGCACCCTTACTGGAATCGGTATTTACCGAATCGGTAAATACCGATTCGTTAATGCCAATTGATTCCTATGGGCTTCAATGCCCATAGGAATCAATGGGCATTACCGAATCGGAATTTACAGAATTGGTAAATACAGAATCTTAACGATTCGGTATTTACTGATTCTGTAATACCTACATCCCCCCCCTCTATGTTACCACTTCTTAAATACCGAATCAGTAAAATTCGGTATTTAAGAAGTGGTAAAATGAAAATACCTACATCTATGCCTAGGTGTTTGCATTGATCTGTTCAATTTACATTACTGCAATTCCCCCTGTTGCAAAGCAATGCAAAGCAGCACACATTTCTAATATAAAATACATTTTGCTTTGAAAAAATACTCTTGTGTGACAAAGTGGATTATTAATTGGTAGGCCAAAACAACTAATATTGTCATTATCCATGTTAGGTCCAGTAAAATGTTTATCAAATTAAACCTGAGTTTAATCTCTGGTACTTGTGGCGCTGAACAGACCGACTTAACTTAATCCAATATGTGAAGAATTTTGAAGTACCAAAGCAGTTAAAAACATGAAAGAACAACAGAATAAAAATCCCACTTCAATGTATAAAAATAGAAAATATTTTTATGAACTGAGTGGCTTTGACAAGAGCTGTTGCGTTGGTTGTATGTATATGGTTGTCATACATAAGACTGGATGCAGAGTTTCAGGTTACTTAGAAACACTCTGTTGCCTTCATCTGTAAAGTGCATTCCGTCATTTCTATAAATTCCATGCATGTCAAAATGCAGATTGTTGTTATGGATACAGCCCATCCAATGGTCTCTGAGGCATATAGAAACAGTTTTATTAACACGTTTCCTAGCTTTGTCAATCTGTGGACAGAATTGATTTGACCACTTCAATTTCTGTCTTTGGCATATATTAGAGTGCACCAAGACAGTGTGAGGGAGAAGCGACATCAGTTCAAGAAGACTTCTTTCTTTAGGATTTACAGCCCTACCCCATGCAATGTGCCTAGGTCATTACCGCCACAGTACACAATCATGAGGTGAGGAGCTTGAGAATCCACAATGGATTGACCAAAGCCAGCAATAGAGGAAACTTTAACCCTCTCTGGCCACACCAAGTAATATGCACATTTGGCAAACCCAAGTCCCTGTCAATACCACTCTCATTTGAAGCCTCTTTAGTTCATTAGATATAGATGTGGCCCACAATCCATACTTTAAGCATTTTTAATTGAAGGAGCAATAGTAGTCAGGAGAAGGCTGGAGCTGAATGAGGTAGTTTTACAAAGGAAAAGCAGTTAGAATGGAGGTGTTTCTTTTTCTTTTCTTTTTTTGAAAAAAAAGAGATATTTCAATAGATGCTGTTAGCATGAAAGTGAATACAATTTTAATTAATTTGCTTTTAAACCTCTGTAGTAAAGCACACCTGCTGTATCTTATTGGGAAGTAGCATGTTTCTTCTAGAATGTGATATGAACGTGTGACCTACTGGTTCCACTGGGTTGCTAGGTACACTGAGCTAAGAGTGTATTGGGGGGAGGATGTTGAAGAGACAGAAAAGTTTTTTTCTTAAGTTGAGGAGTGATGACGCAATTTAAATAATGGCAAGCTTTAATTTCCAACTCAGGACTATGTATTAAACTGTTATGTAGCATTTAAATAAATGAAAGTAGACATAGGTTTGAACTCCCATTTTGTTAATGATTTCTCAGCGATCATCACAATAACATCGCAAACACACATAGATAGAAATCTCTTTTTGAAAGGGAGGGAAAGTGTAGATAGTTTATTCTAAAATGAAAGGCATGATTTTATTTGCTGCCTTTCTCAAGATCACAGAATGCTAAGCTAAAGAGGTTGCCATTTCATGGTTGGTTTGTATGAGAGTGGCGTACTATTCTTGTGCTTAGTTTTTACAAGTCCTAATAGTGTGAAAACTATCCAGAAAGAGCTAAAATAACAATATAATCTACAAACTGAATTCACTGGTATGTACTTAACTTTTTAATCCTTTATAAAAATGACATTAGAAATAAAGATGCATATGGGAGTTTGGTTAAAAAGAGTATCAAAGTGATATGAAAAAATATATCAGATAAACGGTATCTATTAGAGGGTATGTGTTTTAAACGTTAGTTGTGAATGTTTCGAGAAGTAAGAGAAAAATGAATTATTGCCTCTTTATTACATTGTGTACTTTATTGAAAAATAATTGTTTAGTATTGTGGAAAGTTGCAACAAGGAAATAAGAATGATTTAAATGTCTAAACATAATATGGAGAACAGGTTCATCTATTATTTGCATTCTGGAAGTTGTAGTATTTTTAGTAACATTATTAAACAGGAGTAGAGTATTCACAAATGAAAGATGAGAACATTTTGTCTGTCTGAATATGAATTAGAAATAAGTAATACTTGTTAGATATATATTACGAAGTGTTTGTCAATGTGGTTGTTAAAACTTATATGACAGCTTTGAATATGTTTAGAAGGGGAAATATGGTTCTTGCAGTTGCACAAAGCTATAAATACTATGGGACTTTTGAGTTTACTAAAAGATGCAGAGAGGTATATATTTTGGGAAAGATGGCTTGAAGGTGTACATCTTTTAAGAAATCGCATAAATGTTTACATGATGATCTATGTTCACTAAGGCTGATGAAAATTTTATGTATGGTGAGGGTGGGATTTTTTCTTGAAATATGGCTTGTTTAAAATTGAGGAGGATTAATAGTGCAAAATGCCTCAAGAGTTCTTGTGCTACCTTCATTTTGAGTGTAACATTTGTTTGAGAAATGCTTAATATATGTGTTAGAAGCAGAATAAGTATTTGAGAAATTATGTAGGTATACCATTCACAAAAGTGGTTTGTGCTTGTTCTAAAACTGGAATCAACATTTTTAAATGTTTCACTTACTGATGCATGTGTAGGCTCAGTATCAATGCAATGTATGTGCCTAGAGAGCAATTAATGCAATGATATACCACATGTGATATTTAGACTTCACTCAAACAAAGCTCAGTAGAAAAGCATATATAGTAAAACAAGTAGTTTGATACTGACAGAAGGAGATAACCAATGAGTCAGAGATATAGCCACAAGTGTTATATATCTTTTAGCAATGAAGGTACTTTCACAGTCAGTTAGTCAGTATTCAAGTACTCATGCAATCACCCAACGACTAGTGAGGCAGTCATCAAATCAATGAGTCAGTATCCTCGGAATTCTTCAGTTATCAAGACACTACACATGTACTGTTTAAATCAGGCAGGCAGAAATTATGTAGTCATTGAACTGTGGAGGCAATACCTATAGATTCATCTTATCACCCAGACACTAACCATTCACCTATGCAATTTACAAGGCTGTAACTATTCAGTCATTGTACCAAACACTGGTGCAGAAGCCATGCAGTCATCTAAACATCCACTAACAATCCATGCAGTCATGAAATATTGAGCACATGCATGAACTCATGCTAACACTCAGGTATTGCTCATGCACTCATCTAATTATGCAGAGAGAACAATTGTAGTAAACATATCATCCATCCAGTACCTATGCATTCATTTATTACTGAGGCAATACTCTTGTACTAATACAATCATCCCAGCAGTACGCTTACGTTCATCCAATCTTTCAAGCTGTAACAATGGAGTTATGCAACCACTCAGACACTAGTAAGGCACTCATCTAATCAGTCAGGCACTACTGATGCACTTATTTAATTATCCAGGCAATACCCATGTAGTTATCTAAACACCCAGGCACTACTTGTTTACTGAACCAAAAACACATGTGCATCAGCTTAGTCATGCAATCACTGAAACACAACTTGTGCACTCATCTAATCTCCTAGGTGCTATGCATGTTCTTAAACAATTATATATGCACCATCCAAGCACTCTATACCTCAACTATATACTATCTATGCACTCCTGCAATCACACAGGCACTAAAGCTGTACTCCTTTAATCATCCAACCACTGTGCTGAATTATTGAGCCACTAGTCATGAACGTATCTAATCATTCAGGTACTTCTCATGCACTTATCCAAACACCCTGATAGTAGTGATATACTCATGCAAACATGTAACTATGCAGATATGGAACAACCCATGGAGTTCTGTCATACGCAGGGAATCAGCCAGACACTACCTGTATCCTCATGGAATCACCTAGTTACTACCTGTGCACCAATTCAATCATCATGGGAGTTTTCATGTATTCAACCACAAACACATATTTATACATGTTTTACTGAGGTATATGTAATCTGTTAGAACCAGCTGGTAATATATATTTGCAATCTGTGACACACTCTTTGCATGTACTTGGAAGAATTAGTGAGCTATATCCCCTGCGCTGCTGGGCTAATTCCCCCGCGGGGTGGATGGGGGGTGCGCGCTGCGCTGCGGTGTTTGTGACCAGCTCGGCTCGTCATGAGCACAGCACCACTGTGCCTCATGAGGAGCTGAGCTCGTCATGAGCACCGAAAGTGTTAAGCTATGATAGAGATTGATGTGCAGATTGTTATATTCACCATTTCCCAAAATTTAAATCTGATACATTTAAGTAGAACAGTATAGAGATACTAAATACACCACTAACACAGTGGTACAGGGGCATCAATGCTCTCCTATTTGTGTTTTTATATTTACAGTGTTGAGACATTGTATGTACTTGTACACTTGGTGCTAAATTTACAAGGAAGTAATGCAGTGGGAAGCCGCAAGCCCTTTGGCTGCACGTCCTGCATTACTTCAAAGCACTGGAATGCGTCATATTTACAACAATATGATGGATTCCTCTGCTCTCCCTTGTGCTGGTGCACAACTGAATACCATGAGCCAACAGATGCCCCCTTGCACTATGGTGCTAGGGTGCCTGTGTAGCGGGTATGATTGTTTTTCTTCAGGAAGGGACACCTTCCTGTACAAAAACAATCACAAGGGGTATTTTCCTCTTTCTATCTGTGCTGCAGAATGCAGCATGCATAGAAACATGACAAAATGAGGAGAAAGAAAAGTATTTCTCCTTGTATCATCTCTCCACATCTCCCCTGGGAAGGTTTAGGAATCTTACACATCCCCAAGTTTATAAATTGTTGTAAATTTGGGTATGTGGCAGAGTACATGGGTGTTGCATGAGAATACCCACAGCAACATCCCTGGCATGCTTCTTTTGTGCAAAGTGTTGCCTGAAAAGGGCTCGTATTTATAAGGCCATGAAAAGCTATGCAGAGTGGCTTTAAGCTGCTTTGTAAATATGGAGCACCACACCAGCATTTCAGTGTAGGACAAATGAATATTGGTATCGGCATCATGGTGAACTGAAGTGCCTGTTGAGGAACCTTGGAGCACCTACTTGGTCCATGACGCTGAGTTTTACTGAATATGCATGGGAGGACCTGCTAGAATTATTGCAGGGGGCAAATTCAAACATTAAACACATTTATCTGAAGACGCCAGGAGGACAATGCTCACTAGACCCTGCAAATGTTTGCAGATATTTTAGTCACAGATTTCAAGCAATGATGTCTTTCATCTTCAACAAAACAAAATCTCCTCTTGGTGAAGTAATTCATTTCTTTTGGCATAAAGAGTACCAAGCCAGAGGTGCTCCCCATATTCACATTTTGCTGTGTGTAAAAGGTACCCCATATTTTGGAACAGACAGTGATGAGCCTGTGTTGTCTTTTATTGAGCAGTATGTAATTTGCTCCATCCCAAAGGAGAGTAGTAACAACATATTAAGACAAAAAGTTCTATGATTCCAAAATCATAGATGCAGAATATACAGTCGGTGGAAATACAGACCAAAAGAGACATTTTGTACAAGATGTTGTTTCATATTCCCACAACATGTCATCTCACAAGGAAGAGTCAACAGCTTTTTGTCTGCAGTCAGACATACACTTACAAGGAAATCACTGAAAAATACATACAACCTAAGAAGAACATAGGCCTCTAAGTACATTAATGATTACAACCCTGTGATTCCGAAGATATAGAATGCAAACATGGCTGTACAGTTTGTTGCAGACAACTCATTTGCTGTTGCCTGGTACATTATATCTTACCTAACAAAGTCAGAGAAACCTGAGATGAAGGAGATGTGGGAGGAGATTTCAGCAGAAAAGTGTCTTGTGAAGAAATTGTACAGTTTATGTTTGAACATTCTTTCTCACAGAGAGATAGGCTCCGATGAATTTGTAGACCAGTTAAGCTCAGCTAGTTTGTTTACATCTAGAGTAGTTTCATGGGTGAGTTTAGGGCTTGCTAATACTTGTAACAAAGTACTGAAGTCTTTCCCTGAAATTCAATATCTTTTCAGAATGTGAGCCATACATTACAGATAGTCTGAAGAGTAACATGCTGTATATGTACTTTCCAAGAAGAAGTCCTCATCTGGAAAGCATATGCCTTTCTGAAATACTTTAATGTTATTCTTTCAGAAGTAATGTCAGTGAAAACATGGATGAACATAAATTTGTTGTGGCTGGATGTGAAGAATGTTTGGTGAGACGTAACAAAGGACATTTAATTAATGATTGAAAACTCAGTTGCCAAACTCCAGACAAAAGAGAGTTTTTTATTTAGCCTTGTTACAGTTGTTTGAGCCATGGCGAACTGAAAGTGAGCTACTTGGATAATTTGACTGTTATGAAGACGCATTCAATGCTGTGAAAGACAGCATTGAGTGCTGTGTGTTTCCAGTGTATCTTAAAATGTTGAGAGAAGAGATTGAACAAGAAGAAAAAATTGCTAATGAGCTAGCAAGAGAGAGTTTTTAGAGCAGTCACAGTTGGACAGCCAATGATTGAAAATGAAGCTGCAATAGCAATGAATGAAGTGGAGAATGAAATGCAGCAAGTACAACAGGAAAATGTAGATGTAGAACTACTAATACAGCAATTGAATGCCGCTCTGCTTCTTCCTCTCTTGCCTCTTTTCTCCGTGCCCTCTTTTTCTCTCTTGACTCTTTCCTCTGTGCCCTCTTTTTTCTCTTCCTATCTTTTTTACTGCCTTATTTTCTTTCTTTTTACCGTTGCTGCTCCCAGGGCCCCTTTCCCTTTTAGCGTGTCCTTCCCGCCTTCCGGCTGACCCGCCTACCCCCAATCCCAAAGGCAAGCCCACCTGCACCTGTCCACAATCCAATCGCGACCAGCTCCAGGGACTCCAGCACCCTCTACTGTCTCAAGCCCAGACATAGCAAAAACTTCCAGCTTTCGATGACAAACAACAACCAAGGCACTCTCTCCTGTCTACACTGCTGCTGCACCTTCACCCACCTCCATACCCTAGGAGCATCTCCCATCCTACCGGACATCACCACTCACAAACCACTCAACAACATCCTTCTCAATGTACGCTCCAATACCAAACATGCTATAGAAATCTGGGACCTTCTCAACACCTACTCGCCCGACGGCACCTTCCTCAGAGAAACTTGGAACAATGCCAACTCTTCGCCCTACATTGCACCCGACATTCTTGACGGATACAAGATCAAGCGCACGGACTGCCCCATTGGTCCAAGAGGAGGCATCGCCATCATTTACAAAAGCACCCTCCGCATGACAACCACTGTCCCAGACAACACAACAACCTTCATGGAGGACCTCCACTTTCAGATCCAGACCAACCCTAAAACAACTCCCTAAGAAGATCTTAAAATTGCTGCAAGGCAACAGAAATTTAAGGGCACTCTGGGACCCGACTGTACTAAAGTCTGTACTGGTCACTGTGTCACACACTCACTGGCTCAGCCGGCTGCAGACACTCAGCTGCTGGAATGATGAGATACTGATGTCTGTTTCAGTCACAGTGGATGGATGCTGGTATGAGAGGTAGTTTCCTGCTTTTTTGAAGATACTCAAAGTCACCTGCTCTGCTCTCCCGGACTCAGCGTGCTGCATAGCTGCCAAGTTTTCAGATTGAATATATGTTACATTTTGTTATGACCATGTGGTTATGAGTGACCTTCAATGACTAAGTCTGTGACACTTAGAGTGACACTTTCTCAAAAGTAAAAACAAGGAGCAATGGAGATATATAATAGAAATTACATCCTTTTGAGCAATGATAATCTTTAAAAAGATCTTGAAACTGCTATAAAACACATGCAATGGAACATCACTGACCTAGTGCACCTTTCTAAGATGATCCTACTGCAATACTAATCCATCATATGAGTTGTGTACACTCATTTATAGTTACTTGAAGTGGAAAGACCAACAAACTGACAAAATTAAAAATATTCACTTGCATTTAGCCGGGTATTTGTCCCCAATGCTTCACCCAAACATTCTGACACTGCACCCGCCGCTGTAGTCATATGTTTGAGTGCAGCTTTTCTGGAGTGATCAATAATAACTAGACACTCGTTTTCCGCAGCCTATCGGCCTGACTTTTTTCAGACTGGGTGTGCTAGTTGCCTTAGGGCATTAGACTGGTACACCATTCTGTGCTGATTGCAGACAGACAGAGTCTGGCTCTTACCATGGAAGAAGCCTGTTCTTTGATTTTGGAATCTGATCTCACAACACTGTCTGACACAATGACTAATTTTACAGGGTAAGGCCATTTCTACACATGGCTGTTATTCGATGCAGCTGGCATCTTTGTGTTGGTAGCAGTCAGGTCATCTGTGTCTCTCTTAGGCTTCTTACCAAGTGGAGCCAGTAGTCGGTTTCCCTGCTGACAGTCCATGTATAAGGCACGGCCACTGCCACTGGTAATAGACAAATTGTGGACCCCATATCTCTAGACAAATGACTGGAGTGTTGGTGAAGAGTTGCTGACTTGTCTGCAACACATTTATATCATGAACCGACCCCGTTGGGGCTGCCAAAATTGCTTGGGCTGGAACTGGCAGGACTCGAGACAGAGAAGAAAACAACATGAACCTGCCAGTTTAACCTCCTTCACAGCACTATGGGGGTCGCAGCATGCGCCCCAGGCAGTGACACATGTCTAGCAGGACCCTCGGCAATGGGAGGAAAAAAGAAACCTTGCTCCGCTGCCTTTGGGCCAATCATGATAGACTCCTACATGATTAATGTGGTGCCTTTACCAGAACCAACAGAAGGTGGCAAGACGATACCAATTCACAGAGGGCTGCATTTCTGACAGGATAATTAATAATTATCCAGATGTTCAGACGTATTTTCAGTCATTATGCTTTGCTGACTACTTGATCCGACCAGAGAAACTGGGCCAGGGCCTGAAGATTGAAAGAAGCGCCCGGCCTTTACTGTACTGTACTGCGAGATGATAATTAGGCTATATGCAGCAACAGTACAGTCAAAAGAATGTTTACAGCAATGTATGTGCTCCGACGTTTTTTGAGCTCCTTGCCACTCGAGGTCACCTCTTTGTGGCTGGAGATTCTGTGGCATGTGGTGTCATTGAGATGCCTGAGGGCTTCCTCACGATACATACACCTGGGCCAAACTACGATGTTACCCCCTTTGTCTGATTTATTGATGATAACCTCATTGCTTTGTTTGCCGTTGTTTTCATTAGGTCTGAATATTGCGGTCTGTAGTTTACGTGTGTATCGTAAGTGTGGGGCTTTTAGTTCATCAATGATGACGTCGTTGAAGATATCAATTGCTTCTCTCAGCATCATGGGGGTAAATGTAGATTGAGGCTTAAATGGACTAATGACGTTGGTCAAGCTGTCAATGCCTTCACTGAGCAGAATTTGCTGTGTGGAGGCAGTCCTAGTCGAAGAATCTAACTCAGTCAGAGTGTGTATGGTGGGAATATCGGAAACCAACAAATTGCTGCCAGCATGCAGCTGTCATTGAGGCAGTAGATGTTGGTGTTGTGTGTGTCTGTGTGTGTGTGTGCGTGTGTGTGTGTGTGTGTATATATATGTATATATATTACCTACAGGCGGTCGCCAGTAGGTAGTTATAGTTGATTGGCTACCATAGGAAATCCGCAACATTCTATTGGGAATAACTTTGGTGCCGGTTGAGGAATTCGTGTGTAATTTTCCAAAATTGTAGCCAGCTCCGCTCTGCTCCTTCCCTGAAAGTTTGGGGGGGATTCGTGGAGTGGGGGCTGAGAAAAAAGGGGGGTCCCAAAACATGTTTTCCCCATGTTAATTTCCATAGGACGGTCTGACGAGTCTACTGCCCGAACCGCTGAACGGAATTACGCCAAACTTGGAAAAATTGTAGGGACTGGTACGCAGATGTGCCTTTGCTATGTTTGCTGAAAATTGCTCCAGTGTTTTTTTGAAAATTAACTTCAAAACACATATATATCTATAGGCGCACTCCGAGCCCTCACAGGTGCGCGTACCGGGGAGCGCACCGGGCGCGCTACGGGAGTGCGCGAGCGGAAAGCTGATTGGCTGTCGGGTGTCTGCCAACATTCTAAACAGTCCGGAGAGTCCGCCATCTTGTGTCTCGGTAGAATCCTTATGTCAATACGCCCCCTTTGCATACATTACACTTGGCGCAGGTATAATGTGGCACAGGGGTTTACAAAGTGACGCATCTACCTAGATGCGTCACTTTGTAAATATGACTCAACAAGGTGCATTTTTTACACCACTGGTGCGTCACAAAAAGTGACACACCGGCGGCGTAAAAGTGACGCATGGCCTCATAAATGAGGCCTTCAGTCTTCTACTCTTACCTTTTCTTTCACTTTCTCTGTTTCTTCACTGCCTTACTCACCTTGTCTCACACTCAATTATCTTTATCCAGTCTGGATCTCCACTCTTTCCTAAACATCACTGCTCTTTTCTTACCCTTCCACACCACCGTTCTTTTACTACATTTTCTTCACTTATCCACATTCCCCATGTTCATTCTTCTTCTCCTCACTCTCCTTCCCCACACTCACCTTCTTTCAGTCCCCCTACTTCACTTCCCTTTCCCTCTCGTCCCTTTCTTTGCTTTCTCACTCATTTTCCTCTCCTCTCTCACTGCACTCCACTTCAGTTACTCTTTTTCATTTTTTTAAGAATACAGCTCTTTGATGAGAATTGGAGGTAGTTCTGAAAATAACTTTTTGTTTTCTTCTTTTTTCCTTTTTTTTAACAAAAACAAAAGCAGGGAATGGGAAACTGCTCAACAGGAGCAAAAAAAATAAATCAAAATTAGGACTGGGGACGGCAGCGGTGGTTGTCTAATGCTCGAACCATGAGCATAACACTTTGTTCCCCATAACAAAGTAGCTGATCACATTTTCTGCATTTAATTACGGCTTCATTAAAAGCAGGCTGAATATTAGGGATCAGCTCTTCTGGTCGCCCCCTCACCGATGTAGTTGGTCCTCCGGTTGAAGTAGAGGCACCATCCCTGGGAGCCTCTCGTGCCAGAGCCCTGACACTCTCCCGGGCATTGTTCTGGGGTGCCTCCTCTCGACGTGGCGAATCATGGTGGAGTTTCCGAATGAATATTTTTTGGTGGGGTCACCCCGTGACAGGACAGTGTGACAAATCCTGCACTCCACCTTTGGAGCATTTACTTTTTTTTATCAACTGGAATGGAAAAAACTTCCATATGAAGTGTTCTTTTATCCTGGGCTGAGGAACCTCTTCATCTATAAATCCCTCTGTGTCATCTTCGCTGCTGGATGCTCTGGCAGCCATGGTAATCCAAGAAAGATTCGACAGCAAAAAGACAGGTCTTGCAGTCACAAAAGTGAAAGAAGAAGTGAAGGAAATGGGTGGGAATTTCATTCTTTGTAAAAAAAACTGTTAGCAATCAATGAAAAGAGTTATTTTAAGGTCACATGATTTGACACGCTTACGCTGCGCGCACCGGAGCGCTTCCGGGGGCGCTTACACGGCGCGAACGTAGGCGCTTCCGGGGGCACTTACGCGGCGCGCATGAGTGACGGTTTGATAGCTTTACGGAAATGCAAAATCATTTTCATTTCGTAAATCAAAAATACTGCTTTTATAAGTATGGTACTAAATGTCTTGCATTATTATTTACTTTTCATAAATTTTTTTTTACGAGCGCAGAAATAGCGCTCTCGGCACGCTCTCGGAGCGCTCTCGGGAGAGCTTACCGGTGCGTGCACCCTGAGCGCACCAGCAAAAAATGTAAAAAAAAATATATACATTGAACAAATAATTAAAAAATATAATACTAATTAATTGTTGTAAAAAACAGCTAATAAAAAATATTGTAGGTTACAAAGTTGATATACAAAGAAATTAGCTTTTAAAAAAACTATGAAATTCACTGAAAAAACCATAGGTTTCACAAACGTTATAGTAAGGAATTAGCTTTTAAAAAACCTTTGAAATTCACTAAAAAAACCATAGGTTTCACAATCGTTATAGTTAGGAATTAGCATTTAAAAAACCATTGAAATTCACTGAAAAAACCATAGGTTTCACACTCATTATAGTTAGGAATTAGCATTTAAAAAAACCTTTGAAATTCACTGAAAAAACCATAGGTTTCACACCAGTTATAGTTAGCTGAACATTTTACTCATACAAAACCATTGAAATTCCCACGTTATAGTTAGATGGACTCACTATAACTCGCGCGCCCGCAATCCACTGCTGATGATGTCACATATTACATCATTCATGACATGGTCAGTGACATTACTGATGACATCACTGATGACATCTCAAATGACATCACTGATAGGGGAGGACATCCTGATCGAATTTAAGGCAGATTTTGAGTAAAAGGTTCACATTTTTTGCCTTGAACCTGTGAAGTGACCCTACCTTGAAATCTCGCGCTACCAGAAAATATGGAAGAAGAAAGAAAGTATGAATCTCAAGTCACGGGACTGAAACAAATGGGCAAATTTACGAGCCACTTGCGCCACTTTTGCCTCACTTTTCTCCTGTTAAATGTGACGCAAAAGTAATGCAAGGGGCTTGTAAATCTGCCCCAAAGTGTTTTGCTTCTTTTTGCACTGACATAGCATGCAGTAGATCGCAGGGCATGTTTTATCATGACACATAGAAACAATATGAGGAAAGATTCGCTTAAAAAACAACAAAATTTTGCTGTTAAAATGAAAGGAATATTTTGCATAAGAATGACACCTTCTGCACGTTTTCTGAAATTGTGCCTAATGAAGCCGAGATGCCCTCTTAATAAACAGATGCTTTTCATTTAAGCACTAGCAACCTCTGGGAATTTTTGAACGCTTGCTAGCTCATTTATTAATTACAGAATATTAAATTATTTCACACCTAAATTAGATTTGTCATGGCTTAAATACGCATTTTAAACTTTTTCAGCAGATGCACATATTTTCTTTTTCTATGTAAAACCGAAATAATAGGATTCAGGAATAACATTGTGTGTGCCTTCGTGCAACACTCATCTAGCAAACATATCCCTGTGCAATTTAGTGGCGCACAGGTACACATCAATCTTCTACTCTTTCCATGCACGGCACTCTCCTGGGGAACGCTGACTATCATCTCTTTCTTCACCCGTTGCTTTGGGGATTTATGAAACCTGTCACCCAGTGTACACCTACAACTGCAATACACATGATTTACATTTAGAAACCAACCCAGCAAACAATTGTTTGATTTTGTAGCACCTCCTTACCTGAGAAGACATCCTCGGGTGAGTGCATATTAGCAGCTACAGCCAAACCCTTCAATTACCATTCACAGTTATTTTCCCAGGACCTTTAGCCTGGCACAAACATAACCATCCTATAATATTTCTACCTGAAAATGAGCAAGGATCAGACATCCCCCAACTCAACCAGTTTCCGTGAGAATAAAACAGCAGTCGCATTTTACTCCATGTGCGATGGCAATATCACATAAAGTATAACTAAAAGGGATTTTTGAACGTATTTATTTCTTGTGTGTGACCTATGGTGCTTTTCTGTAGAAAGTGCATGCTGATTGGATGCCTTTGCCTGCCATAAATCACTAATAGCTCATGCTATGTTTAATTTGCATGATAACCAGTTGTTGGATGTACAGTGTTTTCACAAAGTAAAAGTGTGTGTGCACAAATAGCATTTCTTAAAGAAGCAACAACAATTCTAACACTCGGTCACAAGTATATCAAATGTAATATTTTGCTTAGTATTCCTTTTTAGTTCAGCACGTGCAACAAAACCCTCAAATTTTGCCTCATTTTCAGAGCATTCTTTGTTTGAGGGCACAGCTTTATTCTGTTAATGCAGTCTGTTCATAAAAGGACCACTCCCACTTCCCCAAAAAGTAATAATCAAGAGACAAAAAGATGATGACCCAGGACCAAACGCTAACCCACAGGACATCTATAAAAAAGATCCTGAATACCACTGTCTAGTATATTCAAAGAGATCGAGCTCTCTGACATCATCCCAAAGAGATGGAGCGTAGTTTAAATAATCTACTGCCATTAGGCGTTACCTGTACCGGTCAGCTAGAGGTTGAGGGCCCTTTCTCATGCCGCCTTTGTCACACTCAATTCTCCACTAAGCTGACAACGACTCATCATACATACAGTTCCCATTCTATGATATTCATGCCTATTCAAGTCATTGACACCCCCCCATTGGGGAGGAAAAACATCTTATGTAATGTTAGGTCCCTCTCGAAACACACCGCAGAGGTCTGGGAAATTATCTCCTCTAAACAACCTGAGGTGTGTTATCTCACAGAAACGTGGCTCAAACCGCACTGCACTCCGGCTATAACTCTTGCTATTCCTTGTAATTATAAAATACTGAGATTAGACCGCCCTTTGAAAACTGGTGGAGGAATTGCTGTTGTCTATAAAGAAGAACTGAGAGTTACGATTTTAGAGGAACTTAGCTCCCCAGACATTGAAATTATGGTCTTTAAAATACAGGCATCCCCTAAAGAACACTATAGAGGCGCTTTAGTTTATAGGCCACCTGGTCCTTACAGGAATTTTACTAACAACCTACTTGAACTACTCGCTCCATATATCAATAATGACAGTGAGTTTACATTAGTTGGAGACTTTAATGTCCACATTGAGAAACCAGACTGTAACGAGGCACAATCTTTAATGACAGACCTATTATCTTTAGGTTTGATATTGAGAAATAGTGGACCCACCCATCAGGCAGGTCATACTTTAGATCTAATCTTCTCTAATGTCCAGCCTGTATCATGTCCGCCTGCCACTCAGGTGAGTTGGACTGACCATTTCATTGTGGAATTTATCACCCCCTTCCAGGCACCCAACCTCTCACGCCCCAGCACCCTACCTTGCATCCGTAGACAGTGGCATAAAGTCACTCATTCTACTTTTAGAGAAAATTTTAATCCTCCTGTCCTACGACCTTCGGATGATATTGAAACTGCTCTCAAAAAATTCGAAGGCGAAACTAGGAAAGTTATAGACAAAATTGCCCCACTAAAGCTTTTTAAATCTAGGCCAGCCAAAAAGCAAGAAGTTTGGTTCTCTGATCACTTAAGAACTCTCAAACAAGGGGCTAGGAAATTAGAAAAAAGATGGAGAACTTCTCATCTCTTAGAGGACAAGAAGAAATATTGGAGTGCATTATCTTCCTATCATAAAGCAATACGTTGGGCACGGAAAGCACATATTGCATCTCAAATACAAGAGGCTGGAAATTCCCCTAGAGTTCTTTTCCAAATATTACAAACATTCGCTAAACCCCAAGCATGTGAAGCCCCCGACATGTCATCTCAACAGTTATGTGATGAAATTTCCTGCTTTCTCATTAATAAAATTGACAAAATCTATGATAAAATAATATGGACAAATCAGGCCTCACTGACTAATATAGCACCTCCCCTTGATCTCACAAAATGTATATCTGATGCACACTCGCTGGACATTTTTCCTGACATTTCGCTTCAAGAAACGTCTAACCTTATAAAAACAGATTAAAAGCGGGAGTCCAGAGGATGCAATCCCTGCTAGATTAATGCCTACACTGGACGAAAAACTATGCCCAATGATCAATAAATTAGTAAATCTTTCACTTATTTCAGGCCTGGTCCCCAAGGAATGGAAGCGAGCTCTTGTCAGACCAATAAGGAAAAACACCGCCTTACCGTGGTCTGACCTGACGAATTTAAGACCTATTTCCCTGTTACCATTCTTGGGGAAAATGATAGAAAAGCATGTTAATCGCCACCTATCTGGACACATTGAACTAGTAAAGGCTCTGGATGAATCCCAATCAGGATTCCGCCCCAAATACAGTACAGAATCCACCTTACTATATGTTACTGATGATCTCCACGCCTACCAGGACAAGGGCTTCTCAGTCATCTTGGTTCTATTAGATCTATCGGCAGCGTTCAACACCGTGTCTCATACCATCTTGACTCAACGGTTGTCGAACGCTGGCATTAAGAACAAAGCCCTTGACTGGTTAAAGAGTTTCCTAGCTGATCGTACCCAGAGAGTCACCATGGGTGCATATCGCTCTGTGGAAATAGAGATTTCCAAGGGGGTGCCACAGGGCTCATGTTTGAGCCCCACTCTTTTTAATATCTATGTGGCACCCCTGGCAGGAGTACTGCGTAGATACGGTTTTATCCCCGTATCATACGCAGATGACACGCAGCTCCTTTTCCCCTTTAAAACTCTTTCCACTGAGGCTAGGAACTCTTTCTCGGCAGGCATGAAAGAAGTGGCAAAATGGATGGCTACTAACTATCTCCAATGTAATGTCACCAAAACGGAGATCATGTTATTTGGGGAGGCCAAAATACTATGGACTCCAGAATGGTGGCCGTAAGAACTAGGAGCAGTCCCTGAACCCAAACAGGTTGTGAAGAATTTGGGTATTCGGCTTGATCACGACCTGTCACTAAAACAACATACCAGCTATATTTCAGGGATATGCTTCCATACTATTGGTCTCCTCCGCAAGGTCTTCCCACTTCTACCTGACTCAGTAAGGAAAACCCTTGTTCAAGCACTGATCCTTAGTCGGATCGATTACTGCAATGGTTTGCTACTATCTGCCAATGAAGGAGTGCTGGATAAGCTACAAGTCATCAAGAACACGGCAGCTCGCCTTGTTCTGAATGCTCCTCCGAGAACTGCTTCCAAGCAACTACATTGGCTTCCAATCCGACAAAGGGCAAAATTCAAAATATGCTGCCTGATCCATAAGTGCTTGAATGGACAGGGACCGATCTATCTAGAGCGGAGATTTGTTCCTTATGTTCCAGCACGATCTCTTAGATCAAGTAACAATCTCCTCCTCGTGGTCCCTCATGTCAAAAAGGTCAGACACGGAGGTAGAGCCTTGTCTACCACTGGTCCCAAGCTGTGGAACAAATTACCTCTGGCTTTAAGACAATGCAAAGAGCACTTAACATTCCGTAAACTTTTAAAAACCATTCTATTAAAAAATGAAGTCTAATTCCATCCTCACATCATGCTGCTGATTTACCGGTCAAAATAGCGCAGAGATACTCCTGTCGGAGTGATTCATGCGCTATATAAACCTACAAATAAATAAATAAATAAATAAATCTATAATCAATCCCTTCTTTAAAGGCAGGGACCTGACCAATCGAGCCAATTGCAGGTTATTCGCATTAATAGATTCAGGAGCAAAATACTATGAGCCTCATTACAATGTCAGGGACCAGAAGTCGGAGGCTATCCGCCCAACATGAAGGTTTACGGCGGTCGGAGGTAAACATGTGAGGGGGATTCTGACATGGTTCAGGGAGCAGGTCGGTCCAACTGACAGACCGAACAATCCCTTAATGATGGTGACTCAGCCGTTGGGATTATGATGTTGGTTTCTGACAACCAGTCCATGTTGGCCATTCCGACATGGAAAGGCTGTCAGAAAGTGACATTGGGGACTGTAGCATGGCCCCATTTCCCTCCTGGCAGGGCACCAACATCCCTGCTCCGTGTGGCAGGCACCACATTCTGCCTGCCACACAGTGCAAGGATGTTTCAGAACCTCCATTTCTCAATGTAAGCTTGTGCTGCAGGCCTTTCCTGCTCACCACCCAAGCTTCCATTGAGAAATGGAGGTTTGCAACTGCACCATGGGCAGTGGCATCAAAATATTGTGGTCAGACGCGCCAACTTGACTTTGGGTGGTTCCTTTCCGCAATGGTCCTCTCAACATCGTAATAGGGCCCTATGCGTCGTTAATCCTAGCTGACCTTGTTGAGTGGTCTGACAGACGCAATTCGGTTCCAGTAAACCAGAGTGGATTTAGAAGAGGATATGGTATGACTAAACATTTCTTAGCACTCTCCCTAATTGGGGATAATGGTAAATGAAAGCAACAAAATCTGTGCCTCTGCTTTGTAGATCTGAAAGCAGCTTTAGATCGAGTTGATTGAGGCATCTTACTGATGAAACGAAGGAAATGGAACTTCCCAGCTAAGACACCCCGAGCCATAGACTTATTGTACTCGCAAACATGGATCTGAGTCAAACTGGGCAATGGCACAAGAATCTCTAGGAATATTGCCACAATCAAAGCAGGGGTGTGTCTTTGCACCACTTCTTTTTAAACTGCTTATGTCACACTTATCACCAAGACTAGATCAGGTAAGCTCGCACACACCACACTTGGGACCACTAACCATATCACATCTTGGTTATGTGGATGATGTTGACCTCTAAGGCTCTCCTATTAGCCTTAGAAAGGCACAGCTGCAGGACAGTCAACACAGGACTGCCCGTCAGGATTGCAACTCGTAATCCTTCAGTCAGACTGACTATGAGTTTGGTGGTCTTGGAGCAGAGCGCTGGCATGGAGGCCCTCTCCAAGACCACCAAACTTATAATCAGGCCCTTATTAATAAGATATAGTTTGAATTGGACTATGACAGAGTCCTACATTGATATCTGAGACATAAGTTTTATGAAGATGGTATAATTGTACCCAGAGGATATGTCCACTCATTTTAGCTGATTTTATTGATATCACCATCACCCAGGCCTTGTATGCTTGAGAATGAATGTATACTTACTTGTACAAGTTAACGCTGCACATTCTAGTTAGGTTGTGATGATGAATTGACAGCATTTAAATCATGGATTTGATCTTTTTCATTATGTCACGCATCACTTTACAGAATCAATATATTAATCTACCAGTGTTTGTAGTACGGTAGCATTATTGTCCTAAGATACCAGGTAGTTTTACTGTTTTTAGCGTGGTTTTTTATTAGTAACATTCTTATGGTTTTAATTAACCAAACAATAAACCTAAACTGAACTGAACTGAACCTCCCATACTGTTGTAGCCAAAGATTCAAAACAATACAAAAAATGCCCAACTAATAACAAACATGTGCCGTAAAAACGCATCTTACCAACTAGTTTTGCCAATGCTTATTTATATTATGTTGTATTGAGGTGCAAGCACCATGAAGCCAACTTATTGCAATGGCATGCTGAGGAACACATTGGCAGGAAGAAGTCTGATGCATCATCTGACACTGCATCCACAAGTTGGTGACCACTAGCAATTTTCATATGAGCCAAGACTTGTCTGGGCCTAGAAATGACCAGATAAACACGCAATAGTAACACTGAATAACCAACAGCCTGCAGCAGATGGCTTCAGGAGAGCGAAGCTTTCAGTCTCCTTTGGACCGTCAACTCTTTTCAACCACCGGATCTTTGCCCCTTGTAATACCTGATTCAACTCTTGTGGAACACTCATAAGAAACTGTTTCCCAACAGTTAAACTTGAGAAAAATAATTGTAACGTAATTGAAATATATTTTCATTCATTAAAGATTTAAATCAAAATGTACTTGTTAGTGCTGTAGCATATTTATTTAGTTCTACATTTAAACTTAGTTTATAAAAGAATTATTACATTTTTTGATAAGCAATTTTATTGAGTTTTCAATATAACCAAACAAACAGCACCATTCAGAATTACATCGCATTAGAGTAGTCCAGGGTAAGCACATTCCACAACGATGCGAAAAGTGACGTACATACATACCTAAGGTCAACATATCCAGAGGCAATCTGTAGATCAAATCAGCCCAACTTAACTCTCTATCACTCCCACCCACTTACCCCACATTCTGCAAAATTTCTCGGGACAAACCGTAGCCACATAAAGAGGTCATTCCTGAGCGGCACACCAGTCCACCCCCCTCTGCCAACGCGCCAATGTTGGTGCGTTAGCAGTCAGCCAAGGGGCAGCGATATCTCTCTTTGCTACCACCAAGGCCGTGTTCAGAAACAGCTTTTCGGCCCTACTACCATCCAATCCATCAGGGATGCCCAAAAGTACCCGTGTAGGAGCCAGAGGAACCACCAGCCCAAGACCTCTGTCAATTCTCCTATTGAGGACTCCCAGTACCTCTGTATCGAAGGGCAGATCCACACCATGTGGTAGAAGTCTGTCCGGGGGTTGGAAGCAGTGGGGGCAAAGGGCATGCAATTGGAGCCCCGCGCTGTAAAGGCGCAGCGGGGTAAGATAGGCAGCATGCAGGAAGTAGACTTGGACCAACCAAAGCCACGCCGAGACTGTGATAGTTTTAGGGCCCATCAAGGCATCTCTCCAGTCGGCATCCTCCAGAGCCCTAAGCCAGCCCTCCCACTTATCGCGGAGTTGAGAGAGGGATTTGGGGGTATTATTGGTAAGTGAACGGTATATTCTGGAAATCCCCCCTTTCCCCAAGTCACAAGTCATAATCTGAGCTTCCAGTGGACTGTATTCCGGCAAGGAAGTACCGTCCGGGATGTATGAGCGGAGGGCATGGCGCAGCTGCAGAAAGAGGAAAAGATGGGAGGAGTGGAGAGAGTGCCTGGCCTGCAGGTCTTTAAAGGAGCGCAAATGGGTACCGCTCCAGACAACGGCCAACAGGGATATCCCAATGAGGTCCCACTACCGGAACCCTGCCAAGGAAGCCACTTCTTCGAGCCAGGTGCCGCATCACAGGTGGGTATACTGAGTCAGCCTGCCCGACCAGCGGGTGTAGCGCAATGAGTCCCGCCAAGCCAGGTAGACTCCGCGGGTAACCTCGGGGAAAGTCCGAGGGACAGCCGCACCATATAGCATCCTCTGGAGGGAGGCGAAGCCCAGGGTGTGCAATTCCAGGGGATACGCTGGGTCAGACCATCCGCCGTTAAACCAGTCATGCAGCGTGAGGAGTCGGATCGCTAAATAATACAAATAAAGGCTCATCAGACCAAGACCACCGTCGAAAGGTGAAATGCGACATTGCGCCATGGCCAGCCTGGGCCTCAACCCCCCCATTAAAACTTTGTGAGCTGGGCATCTATCTCCCGGAACCACGGCATGGCGAACAAGAGGTGCGTGTTTTGGAGCATGTAGAGAAAACAAGGTAAAATCCTCATTTTGAAGAGGGCTATCCTTCCCAAAGTGTTTAGGGGCAGAGCACGCCATCTCTAGAGATCCGCACGGACCCGCTTGACCAGCGGGGTGACGTTTAGCGACCATGCAAGTTCGGGGAGAAGGGCCACCCAGATGCCTAAGTACTTGAAGGACTGCTGTCGAAGGGGAATCGACGACTGCGGGTCAAAGCACTCCCGCGACATGTGCAGGGGGACCATAACGGACTTAGCCGGGTTGTGCCACAAGCCAGAGGTACATTCAAAAAGGCCAACCGCTCAGAGGCATTGGGGTCCCGACTGGGATGGGTCTGCCAAAAACAGCAGGACATCATCCACATGGAGTGCGATATTGTCTTCTGCGAAGCCAGGCCACCGCCAGCGCGTGAGGGAGTAGTCACTGCGAATAAGGCAGGAAAGGGGTTCCATGGCCAGGGCAAAGAGGATCTGAGAGAGGGGGCATCCCTGCCGCGTACCACGGCGAATGGGGAAAGGATGGGCTAGAGCGCCGTTGAATAAGATCTGTGCCCGGGGCCGATGGTACAGCATCCTCACCAGCTTGCGGAAGGGAGCACCGAAACCCATCTGCTCCAAGACAGCCTCCAAGTAGCCCCAGTCGACTGATTCAAATGCCTTCTCGAAGTCTACAAGCGGGAGAGACAAGTATGGGGACAGCAAGTGCCGGCTTGCAAGAGCAAGATGAAGGCGTCTGAGGCAGTGTCTAGTGCCTTGGAGAGGCATGAAGCCACATTGGTCTGGAGGAACCAGGGTGGCTAGATGGGGTTGTTTGCAGTTGGCCAGGATGAAGGCAAAGATCTTAAGTTTGGTATTGATGAGCGAGATAGGACGATAGTCCGAACAGCAGCTCGAGGGAGGTTGAGGTTTTGAGATCACTACAATGGTAGCCAGGTCCGTCTCCGGGCAAAAGGAGCCACATTACACTGTTTCATTGTACATCTCGATGAGAGGCGGGACCAAGGTATCCCGGTAGGACGAGTAGAGTTCTTGAGGGAGCCCGTCCTGACCCGGCGTCTTACCAGACGCCATGCGGGAGATGACATCTGCCACCTCCTCGGGGGTAAGCGGAAGATCCAGATCCGCCGCCTCAGACTCACTAAGACACGGAAGGGGGAAATGTTCTCACTGGAGGAGCTCATGGAGGGAAAGACCAGACGCCCGCACCAAATATAGGGTAGCGTAGTAAGTAGCGGAGCACTGAGCCACCGCTAACGGAGTATGATCAATTTTACCACTCGCGTCAACCACTTCCGGTATGATACGATTGGCCATTGGGTAAGTGGCCAGGCGATGGAGGAGTTTCCCATTTTTATCACCCCAGCCGTACACTAGGGCCACCGAAGAGCGCCAAAGGAGTTTGGCAGCTTCCATGGAGGTCTGCCTGATCTTGTCTCTCAGGAATGTAAGCCTCCTGTCTTGGGCCGCATCTCTGTCCTCGTGTTGAAGAGTCTCAAGCTGGGCGGCCTGAGCTTCCAGAAGTGTGAGCTGGGAGTCACGGGCCGTACGGGTGAGTTTAAGCTGGCCCTTAGCGAATCCTCAAATGGTGGCCTTACCAGCCTCCCAGAGAATACGAGAGGAGGACCCTGAGCCCTGATTTGTAGTGAATTAGCGTTGGAGCTCAGCACCAACGCTGTCCCTGAACTCTTCATCCTGGAGGAACTAGGCGTTAAGCCGCCAAAGTGGGCGAGAGGATGGGGGGAGAGCCCCTATGCGGAGCGTCACCGGAGAATGATCCGAACGGCCCCTGGGAAGGATGGAGACCGCTTGAGTCGCCCGACAGTCCAAGGCTGGCAGGAAGATATAGTCTATGCGTGCATGAGTGCAGTGAGAAGCTGAGGTGTGGGTGTACTGCCGCGTAATCGGGTTCCAAAGTCTCCAGGCATCCCCGAGCCCCAGGCCGGCGGCCCATGACGAGAGGAGGCCGGACTGCGCAGTCCTGGAGGCGGAGGAGGGTACATAGAATTAAGGTCAGGGTCTATAACAGTGTTAAAATCACCACCCACCATGGTCAGTCCCAGGGGCAGGGCAGCGATCGCAGGGGTAAGCCTACAGAGTGTGGGATCGAGCAGGGCAGGGGGTGAATAAACCACTAGTAGATTAAGTGGGCGGTCTCCGAGGGCCCCTTCTAGAAGAACAAAACAACCCTGCGGGTCATGCGTCACTTTACACGCTACTAGGGGAAGAGTGTGGCGCGCCAGGATTGCCACCCCACTCAAACCTCTATTAAATCCAGAATGCCAGACTGCGCTGAAACTGTAGTGCGCAAGGAAGGGGCAGCGGTTGCCTAGCAGGTGAGTCTCCTGAAGCAGGAGCACATCCACGGCCTGACGCTGAGCATATTGCAGGACAGCAGTGTGCTTAATCTTGTCCAGTAAGCCATTAACATTCCAGGACATGATGTGGAGCAAGGACACTCCGCTAGAGTCACTGGACATTGGGGGACCGTGAAGGTAGCTGGGCCATCGGCCCGCGTGGTGGGAAGGGTGGGAAGAAGGCCGAGCCCAGAGCCAGTGGACATGGGATCATGTCAATGTGCGGGATGCAATCACCCAGAGGTAGAATGGCAGAATTGATGCAAAGAACAAGGAAAAAAAAAACCAGGACAAACGGGAGCTGCAGCTCCAATCCCCCCAAACCCCACCCTACACTTCAGAAACGGAAGCATCTGTCACCCAACAGTAAGCAGGGAAGCAAAGAACCAAACTGAAACGCTTTGTGACAGGGGAACTTCGTGGGGGACCCCTCCTCATAGTAGGATGCACATATCAGTCATCAGCAGTAATCAGTGAGTCATTGAACTAGGTGCTAGCTATTAAGGACATCTTTTCATAGCTGGAGCAGGCAAGGCCGACAGACCCACATGGACTCAATCAGGCCCTGGCAGGAGAGTCGGGCTATGGGAAAGATCAGTGTTCAGAAGGTCCAGCAAGGATGGGCGAGGCAGCCCCGGAATCAAGACAGTCCAGAGAGCCAGAGCGCCGCCCAAGAGGATCCGCCTCCCCGGATGGCCCCGGCGCGCATCCCCATTGAGGATCCAGCGGAGAGTCTGAGCGGGCGCACCGCTGGCCCCTGCGCCTCCTGAGCACCGGCTTCGTGGCCGGAGGATCGGCATGTCCTGCCGGGTGCCCTCTCCACCATGGGACAGCGCCGGGTCCCGGGCAGTCAGCCTCATCGGCCGCTCCTCTGTGGCCCATGCCCACGTCTCCTCAGGCGTATCGAAGAAGAAAGATTTGTTCTGGAAGATCACCCACAGCAGAGCTGGAAAAAGGAGCCAATACTGGATTTTCAGCTAGCGTAACTTTTGCTTGACCTCAGCATAGGAGGGACGCTGGGACTTGACCTCACGAGTGTAGTCTGGGAAGACCATTATAGTCAGATTTTCGTACTTGAGAGGCTGATGCTTTCGGGACTCTGCCAGGATCACGTCCCTGTCCCTGAAGTTGAGGATGCGTAAGATAATTGGTCTTGGAGGCGCGCCTGGTCACGAGCAGGGAGCAAGCGAATGATGCACCCTCTCAATCGTGAACCAAGGGGAGAGAGAGTCCTCAGGCACGTATCCAGTGCTACACGAAATCCGCTGCCCGACCCTTCTCCACGTCTTCCAAAAAACCAACAAGGGGGAGATTATTGTGGCGGGCTCGGTTTTCAGCGTCCTCGGCCCGACGGTGCAGCTTCTGCTTGCGGGATTGAAGTTGGGCCACCTGAAGTTTGAGATGGTGAGACTCGAGACTCAGCCTCTGTAAGCCGGGCAGTGGCATTGCGGAGGTCTTGCCGGATAAGGGTCACATCCACGCGGACCTCCGTGATCTTCCCCTCAACCAAGGATTGAGACATATGGATCGCCTGAGGGATGGTAGAGAGGTCCTTTGCTGCAGGAGGCTCTTCGTCTGGAAGACCACCTGTGGCTCCAGCGTACGCAGTAGTGAAGCGGTCAATTTTCATTTGGGTAGCGGGTGTCTTGGGTACCTTGTCCCTGACCATGGCTGCCTGTGGGCGAGGGGAAGATAGAGTGTGGGTCCCGGGGCCAGGCAGCCTGCAGGCAGGGTAGGTGAGTGAGGAAAGGAGAGGGGGCACGGCACATCCAGGCCACAACACTTCTCTACATGGCCTAATAACCCGAGCAGCGGGCAGAGCCAGGTAAGCCGGTCTTCAGGGGGAGGGATGAGTGCCCCCTGGATCAAGCAAAGCGGCAGGCCCAAGGTCCACACCCAACAGCCAGAACAGCTGGTGGCCGGGGCAGCAGAAGGCCCATTTCAGGAGTCCCGCAGCGGGTGTTGGCGGCACCAAAGCAGTGACGTAGTCCCAACAGTTTCGAAGGCAAGGCACCAGGGTCCAAGAGAGCGGACCCAAAGCAGACAAGCCAGGAGGGGGCAATAGGCCGCCCACGCATACGGTCCCCTCCGCACCCAGCTGACACGCAAGCCAGGTGCACGGGGAGCCACCCGCAGCCAGACCTAGCTCCCCCCACCGCCGGGACTCACCATGTCCCAAGGTCACTACTCACCAGGGCCGCCGCCACCACCACCCTGGCCCCCGCTGCCCGACTCAGCGGCCGGTGCCACGGCTGCGCTGCAGGGAAGCCGGGATACAGCCGCAGATAGCACTGGCCACAAGGAGAGCCACGGGCGAGTCAAGGGCCTCCCAGCAGCTACCGTGTGGGGTCAGGAGGCAGACAGCAAAAGTAAATGTAAACTGGGGAGGGTGCAGGAGTGACACCACACCACAGGAGTACCCAGCCCCACAACAGGGAGCCGATCGCCGCCGCAACAGGAAGAGGGTGGCAACAATGGCAGGCCCCCTCCCCGGCCATGCCTCAGCAATCAGATGTCAGCAGTGCCACCCCCCCGATCACCAAAGCAGTCTACCGCCGTCCAAAATGACGGCCGATGACAAGGGAGGACCGTAGGGGGGCCAGACACTGAAAACCGTAGCCTCAATGCATCTGATGTGGGCAGGGGACCAGGAGGCAGCCCGCCGGCAGCGCCGTCATCGGGGGCACAAGAGCAGTATCGCACCGCAGGAGTGCAGACCCCAGAGCGGGAGCCGATCTCCAACGCGGTGAGGAGGAGGGCGGGATCCAGCGACAAGAGGGCCCCCCTGCAGGTCTCGCTTCAGCGCCGACCCCACTCACTACACCAGGCTTCCACTGCCCGAAATGGCGGCTGACGGAAAAACAGGGTCGCGGGGAACCAGTTGCGCCACCATCAAGACCCAAACCCAGGCGAGGGGGAAGCGCAGCCCCTTGCCCGGGATCACCACCGCAACGGGGTTCCAGCGGCAGCCAGGACCGCACAAATCACAGGCCGGGTGAAAGGAAGGGGAGGCAAGCAGCGCCCAGATCACCGCTGCACCACAGATGTCAGCCAACCCCCAGCCGCAAATCAATGGCACACCGGCAACTCAGGCCCTGATGGCAGGCTGCAGCCGGAAAGGAGGGACGGCCATCACCTTAGTCACGGGCGGGGACTGGACCGAAGCGTTGCCGGAGGCCCCAGAGCCCGGAGTCTCAGAACCCAGGACCACCACCAGGTAAGTGGCTAGAGCGGGGGTATCAGCTCTCAGTGCTAGCAGTCCATTAGAGCGGATACATTACGGGCAGATAGCGGAGGGGTCCGCCATCATCGCCCACTAGCCAACGCCCCCCAAGAATTGTTAAATTAAAGTTTAACATAAAAATATTTTTTTAAACGTTCTCTAAGTTTAGTAACTTAGGGGCACATCATCAACGGCTAGCGATAATTATCGCTGGCCGTGCTTAGTGATAATTTTATTATCGCAGGCTATCTCTGGAAGTGATCGCCCTGGTAGCGCATTATTAACAATGCGTTTCTCCAGGGCGAGAAAATCTTCCAGAGATAGTGAGGTTATCGCCGTTTTGCAGGGAACATCGCTGGTTTTCCAGCGATGTTCCCTGCAAAACGGTGATAACCTTGCTGATACGACCCTCACGGTCGTATCAGCAATCAATCAGCATGATCCACCCCAATGTTAGTGATAGATAAGTCTGCATTTTAGCAGACATTAGTTTTTGGAGAAAACAGTGGTTGTAAATATCGCGATGTGAACATCAGCGATATTTGCAAGATTGTCCATTGGGGGTATGCCCAGTGACGCCCACTTTGCTTCTCATTAGAGATGCAAAGGGAGGCGTTGGGAAAAAGGGTGCTAATATGCGATTATGCATGTTAGCACCCTCTTGTAAATAGGGTGATAGTTTTATCTCCTCTTTTTTGGCTTTTTAAGCCAAAAAAGCTGGAATAAAGCCCTTGTAAATATGCCCCTTAGTACTTTTCCCTTTATATTTTCATGCAGAGACTGGTGTTCTACCTATGAAAGTTATAAGGGAACTTTTCTGTTGAGATCTCCAAAGCTGGTTTGGCGATATCACTATGGTGGTCATTAGGATGGTGGACACACTTGAGTCCGTCCACCATCCTGTGGTAAACCGGGACCGTCTTCAATACATGCGGTGGTCCCGCATACCAAATAAGGATGCAACCGCCACCTTGGCGGTTGCATTTTGCTTTCCGAGCAGGTGCCTTGAGCACAAAGAGCATATCATGCTCAATGATTGTGGTGGTCCCATCCTCCTAGGACCACCCCAAGCAAAGTTATGGGCAAAAATGCAATGCCAACCAAAAGCCCAGTAAAGCATTATGGGGTGAGATTCTAGAGTTTAGTGAATATTATAGTATTAGCTCTCAGCTGAGCCCGAGAGCCTGCCCCTTGAGGAATGTTTTGATATTGGATACTATAATATTAACTACACCCTACAATATTGTCCCATAATGCTTTGCAGGGCCTTTTCTTGGGATTGTATTTTTTGCCCATAACTGTGCTTAGGGTGGTCCTAGGAGGATGGGACCACCACCAATCATTCAGCAGGATATGCTCTTTATGTTCAAGGTATCTGCTTGGTTCTCTCCCTAGGTTAGTGAGGACATCAAAATCATCACCTCTCTCACCGCTTGCTGTATTTTCATTTTCACTTTTGTGAGATGATTATATGCATTTTAGCATGTAATAATAGAGTTACTTGTCGTTTTACCAAGGTTATGTGAGGTTTCTGTTTTATTAATTGTGGTGAAGTGGAATAGAGTTGCAGAGCAGAATTCATGGAGTTTTTGATCAATTCTGCAGAATTCTATATAGTGGTACTATGCCCATATTTACATTTTATGCTCCCTTGTCCGTCTGCCAGGCTATCAAACTGATTGCTTCTAGCGGACCAGTGGTGGACGGTCTTTCCATTCTCCGCGGACAGAATGGGATTCCCACCGATTCCCACCGCTATCCTAATTCGGCGGTGGAAAAGTCAAGGTCCGATGGTGGCAGGACCGTCACCGCATGGCTGGAGGTGGCGGTCCTTTCGCCATCCTGATGACCCCCTATGTTAGGGTATACGAAAAAAAATATGTTTGTAAAAATATGTGTATTTTCAATATTATTGTCAATTATTTTTCTAATAAGTCAGATCTGCTGCATCCTCCCCCCGGTGCCTTGAGGCCTTCACAGGAGAGTAGTCGTGCTTTAAAAAACCCTGATTGATTGATTGATATATTTATTTTAAATGAAGAACTAAAGAAAAAAGTTCTACAGCATAAATAACTAAAACGTTTTGTATAGAATTAATTAAAAGTATGTTAAGTACATCTAAGAAAATGTGTTCTTAAATGTAAAATAAAAGAAAGGGTATTAAAAAATCTTATAATTAAATCAAGCATGTACTAATTTTATGTATTTTGTGATGATTAATTATAATTATTTATATTTTACATAATGTAATTTAACATTATTTCCTATAGGATTTTATTTGAAATTCCTAACTCCAATTACTTCGATCGAAGGATGTTGCAGTACCAGAGGGCAGCCATGTATGGTGCTGGATTTACAGTTCTTACAGTTCTGGGACGCAATAATTTACCACCATTGTGGGCTCCTTTTTGGCTATTGTAACTTTAGAAGTGCCGTTTTTTAATTGCTTTGGACTTATTCACTTGTTGGTACATTTCCATCGCTCAATCCTTCAATAACCCTTCAGTAAGACCTCCTAACGCCTTCCTTTTTCACTAACCCTTTGAAGTAAGTATTTATCCCATTTTCCAGACGCCCACCCCTTCCCCAGCTCCCGGCTACTAAAACATAGATTCCACACAACGGGCAGAGATCTTCGCATTAGACAAGATAGGAGATGCAGAAGCATGAACTTCACATGTAGGTTAGTGATTAGCATTTTGTAGATTGTTTTGTAGCACTACCGTTGGTACATCAAAAAGTAGTTTGTGAATAGGCCCCATTGGTGTGTTGAATGTGTGTAAAGTTTGTGCATGAAGAATTGGACTTTCTGTTGACGTAAACTGTGATGATGTTGAACTGATCAAAAGTGTTTTCCTTACTCCGTTCTTTGTGAACTGTAATTAAGATCACTGACTGGAACAAACTGAAAGCTATGTTTCAGATGTTGCAGAGTGTAAATTCACTCTTTTCTATAGTGCACCTACAGTTTTATTTAAAACCCGTTGACATTCTTGATTGACCTCTTACAGGAAGTTTAACTTGTATATTTTCATTGCACTGTGCAGCCACAAATTACCATTTTTTACTTTTGCCTAGTGTGAAGCATTGAATGTGATTATAATTCCGTATTTGGTGTGTTGTGAGGTGGTCAGATAACTTACCTATCCTATCCTATCCTATCTTGGGAAACTCGGTGACACGGAAGGCACATTTGTACAGATAAATAATCTCCATTGTTGAAAGTGTGAGGTAGTTTAGGTGCAGTTTCTGAAGTCAAGCTGATCCCCTCAACTTGTCATGACACATCTCCTTCCCTGCTGGTCCCTCTGGATTCCCTTCCTCTCATTTGGCCGCATGGCACTTTAGGTCATTAATAGCAGAATATTTGATACCTGAAGCTAAGACCCATCGAACTAGAAGTGGATCTGACAGGTGAGATGAGCCATTGTACTGCTAAATAGATTACCTGCGGCGTCTTTGAATGGAAAGCCTTTACTGTTGTGGGATATGGACCCACAAGTGTTTTTCATGCACCAGAAGAAGCAATTTGGAGATATGATATTCTACACTGTGATAACGTTCAGTGCTCACTATGGCTCCAGCAATGTCAAGTGGCTAGGTTAGGCCCAGAAAGAGACTTTGTCATTTTATATATACTACAGTCCCGACTCACAGAACTAACTTAAGACAAAATCCTAAACTTACTACCATTTTGGTATTCACAGAAGGCACTTACTCATGTTGGTTTTCACAGTAGGCACTTACTCATTTCGGTATTCACAGAAGGCATTTAGGAGTCCTAAAGTTAGGAGTCCTAACTTTACTACTCCTAAACTGAGAAAAATTCTAACTTTAAGACGTTTGATTGTCGCAGAAGGCATTTACGAGTCCTAAAGTAGGACTCCTAACTTTAATACTTCCAAACTGAGAAAAATCCTAACTTTAATACTTTTGACATTCACCGAAAGGAGCAATGACTTTTGACAGATATTTGCTTGTGTGTCAGTGCAGGATTGGTTTCTATGAAACCTAGGGTCATATTACCAACTATTAGGGATATTTATCGCTAACTAGGCTTAGCAACAAATTTTTTATCGCTAAACATCGCCGGAAATTATCGCTGAGATAACATGCTATTAGCAACGTTTATCTCCAAAGCGATACATTTTCCGGTGATAGCGTGAATATCGCTGAGAATACAGCGATATTCACGCATTAGCGACAAAATGCTCTTAGCTATGTTATCCACCTCCCATTGGATAACATGGCTAAGAACTGGTCTGAGCAGGCGTTAGTTTTTGGAGATATTCGCACTTAGCGCGAATATTTCCAACGCTACGCCTGCCTTGTTAATAGGCGATAGCGACGTTATCGACTGCTTTCAGTCGCTAACGGGTTGGGTACGCCCACTTTGCATGTCATTAGCAATAAACATCGCTGACATGCATAGCGGGCCCCAAACCGCTCGCTATCGCCTAAAAGCTGTCGCTAACATCAGTTAGCGACAGCTTGCTAATAGGGCGATAGAATTATCGCCACTTAGCGGCCGAAAACGGCCGCTAAATCGGCGATAATTGTCTATTGCCTCCCTTGGTAATATGCCCCCATATTTCTAAAATTTCCAGTCCGTAGGCACTCTATAGCGACACCTTGAACATTTAGTACAAGGTCTAAACATCGATTATGCAAATTTTGTTAGTTGTTTGTCTGCAAGGCGATACAGCTATCACAAGAGGATAAACAATAACAGTCTGACTGAGGCCTCAGCACGGAAACATGGATGCAATTATTATACATACGCACACATTTCTGTGTCCAAATAAGAGGAGCACTCTTCTGTCACTATGAGGTTGCTATTTGTCAGAGTCCCAGCCCAGCTGATTCCTGTTTACCCTCTGCAAGGAGGGATGCCCAACTTGTGACCAACATGGGGACCTGAACACATTCACCCACAAGTAAAGCAGAGTTTGGTTAGGTTAGCGAGTGCATATATATTTACTGGTACAGCACAATGGTGGAATTGGTTATCCTTTTTACTGTTCTCATATTGCCAATCACTTTTATCTGCTTATGTCTATTATTTATTGCAATGCATACATTTTATACAAGAACTACAATGGTTAAGTAAATATTGAAACCACTCTTTATTTCTTGTGTATCTCTCTAGGTATGCACAAGTGACTGAGTGAAAAGGTTCTAGATCTGTTACCACAATTCCTTGGGGAGTCAGGGTTGTCATGTTCTGAGGTTTCCCAATCCACGTGTTACCTTCTCAGGTTTAGGGGTACTTATGGTAGCACTGTGAGCTATCAGGACTATAGGCCAACATATCCGGAGGAAGTGCATAGAATCAGTCTGGCACCATCCCAATATTTATGTTATCCAACAAATGCTCAGTTACTACTGGGAAAGTGGAAACCGTACAACAGCAATCTACTTTCCTTATCAACCACTGAACCATGGGTTTCCTCCTCCTCCTCTGGGTCAAAGGTTTTGCGTTTCTGATATTTCTGGTTTTATATGAAGAAGAAATGTGCATGATCTAAAAACGTAATAAGTCATTATCCCACCTTTGTTTTCATATTCTTTGTCATATAAACAGTAGTGTAATTGCCAACATCTTTCTTCAATTGGCCAAAGACAAAAGACCTTTGGATTTACCACCAGTCGACAGTACTGCTAGTGTATTTTCTGACCCTTGTACCTAAACTGAAGGTTGACACCGCATAGAATTATTCTCAATTGAGAAGCAAGGTTGTTCATTAAATTAACAATCAGCTGGGCTCTTTGCCTTCTCTTTTCAAATGTATTAATGTGGTCAGACAGTTCGCCTCACTAGGCTAGGGCCCTAAAACTGTGGCTGCAGATTGTGTAGGTGTTAATTTTAATGTCCCCTTTTGTGGGTCTCAATCTTTTTAGTTTGGGATTGATCATGGAGCTGCCACCAGACTTTACAGGTGCTTTGGGTCCACCCAAAACAGGAGGCTTGGCTAGACCAGATTGCTGTCAGTACTGTTGGAGCAGTTCAAATTTCTGGGAGATTGCAAACCACCTACTTTTTAACCCTGATTTGGGTGATATATTAACACAGCATATCCCACCTGATTCTTGGGTCAAGCACTTAGAAGGCATTCCTGATGCGCTATTTCCCGTCATTTGTGATTCTAGTTCTCACTCTTCTTTGTCATCTTACTACAGAATCTCCCTCTCTTTTGCTTGGGAAGAAATCAGAGATGTTCTTGCTCTTTCTACCAATAAAGCTAATGGCTACGATGGGGTCCTGTTGGCCCTATTTATGTCCAGTATTTTTCTATGTGCCCCTCTGCTTACTAATAATTTTAATGTGGCCTTTAGACATAGACTTGCATCTTCATGGTCCATCTCTGTAATATTGTCAGTTTTTAACAAGGGGGTTGAGAGATGTCCCCCAGGTGTTATTGACTACTTTCACTGATAGAACATTTGCCAATACATCCACCTTACCTTATGTTGAAAACCATTTCTTGCAAAGACTACTTGCGCTCACCAGTAGCTCCTCTATGTTTATTATAAATGAAGAGCTGGGACAGGCTTTTCTGTTGAACACTATTAATTTTTGGCTGTCTGTTTGGCTTAAACCCGACTATCAACATAATAGGAAGTTTGCTAACTGTATTCATCTATATCATTCCCAACGGATACAGTGGCTTAGATATGGTAAGAACAGCTTTACTGAGCATGGCTGCCCTGTTCTTTAAAAAAAAAAGATCCTGAAAACATAAATGAGCTGCTTTGTATATGAGGCAGAGTGTAATGCTTTGTCATGTCTGTTAATAGCTAAACTCTGTATTTCTTTTCTTTCTTCTTTTTTTTTCTTGTACTGCCTATCAAAGAAAAATAACTATTTAATTTTTTTTCTCTGTGTAACGTAAACTCATGTTGGTAAATAAAAATATAAAAAAAAAAAAAGAGGCAGAGTGATTTAAATTTTACTTGCCTAGAAGAAATTGCTGATATTTTAGGACTTCTGAAAAAGATGACCGATTAGTTAGGACAATATAATCTTTTCTGCTGTTATACCTGTACTCATCAGGGTGGTCTTCCACCAAACCTTTTCCCTACTTACCTTCATTTTTGGTGCTGAAATTTGATTGTGTCGGCCTTAGGACACTGTGCACTTTACCACTGTTGGCCTGTTCTAAACTGCTTGTGCTCACTACCTTAAACATGGTTTAATTGAATTACACCTGATTGGCCAATTTACTTTACTTTTGTGTCCCTGGTAGTGTGATATACCATATACCATGGGCCTGTAAAATAAATTCTACTAGTTGGAATGCAGCACTTATTGTGCCACCCACTTAGGTAGCACTATAAAACACACCCCAGGCCTGCCATTGCAGCCTTAGTGTAGATTTATACTGCCAATTCGACTTGTCAATATAACCTCCGTGCCAAGCCATAAACTCAAATTTGATTGCATATAGGTCAACCCTAAGGTACTCCATAGGTAGCTAATAGGGCAGGATTAAAATATTGGATATGAACTTTTAGGTGTTGCATGTTCTGGTAGTAAAAAACTTCTAAATTCCTTTTCACTACTGTAAGGCCTATCTGTCCATAGGATAAAATTGGGTTGCCTTATTACATTTAATAGGTGCTAACTTAATTGAATACAGATAAGCATCTCATGGATGGTATCTATGAAATTGTAATGAAAATTCCTCTGTGATGGTAAAGTTGGATTTTACATTACAATTTTGAAAATGGCACTTTTAGAAAGTTGGCATTTTCTTGTACTTAATCTAAACAATATGAAAGATCCCACTGAAGAAATTTTTTGACACTCACTGTATGGTAAGCTATCTCATGGAACCATTAGGATTTTCTTAAAAGACCCCTCACACACCAACCTGGTTGGTGTCATACTTCATCATTGGGGTCCAAACCGGGTGGCCGAATGCCCCCTGGTTGTGCTACGATGCCTGGTTACAGCGGAGCTGGTGTGGTGTGATTTATGTGAAGTGTTGTGAGTTAAAAAATATCTCTGGGAATCCTTACCTGTTGTATTTATTAGTGATGGCCCAGGATATGGTTGAATACTAGTGGTGCAACTGATGGAGGGGTTTTGCTCCTAGTGTTTATTAGAGTGGTCTACATGTTTCAGCCCAAAAAAGACAGGTAAAGGGCTTTCTTCAGGACCGAATAAGTGAAAACGTGAGTGGCAAAAGAACACTTATCGTGAATATGTGATAAACCTACACACGTGCTAATGTGTGTGGTAGTAGTTGTAGGTGCTGGTATACTTACAGACACTCTGTAAAGAACCAGTGGGACAAAACGGACAAAACAAGACACATATAATAGCAACATAAAATGCAATCTTTATATTGATGCCGCTGTTTAAGTCTCAGGTAAGTGGGCACAACAGTATGGTAATACATAGCCAGTGTTAGGTGGGGGCGCATACTGCTAATATTGCATGGTGCACGCAGTTAATATAATGCGGCATGCAGCAAATGGTGTCCAGTTCAGTGTCTGGCGCCCTTTGAAGCATGGGCGGTGTATCGCTTATCAGTAAAATGTGCAATTAAAACACGGCCATTGTGCAACCCTGTGTAAGCCCTTGGGGAGTTGCAGTGCAGATAGCTCAGCAACGGATGCCCACTTGTGATTGGATACCGTGCGGTCACCTAAGGTGGTATTCGGTTTAAAAAAATGAAAATATTAGATTGCTAGCATGCAAAATGTTGTACTTAAATTGCGCATAATTACACTAGATTTTAGTGATAGGCAGAGATTCAAGGCTCGGGAGGGGTATCATCTGTAGTCCCACTCTGAGGAATGAAGAAGAGCGGGAGACATCGTGAGCATCAGTTCACTGATGGGCTGACTTCTGGAAAAGAAAAGTGGCTTTGCAACCTTACTTGATGGAGATGAGTATCCCGCAATGAACATGTTGTGGTCTCCCGTAGTCCCGGCTGGTGCTGGCGTCTCGTATGCAGGTGGTTTTATGCATGGGGAAGCAGTCTCTGACGTGTGAGATAGTGCGTCATCTGAGTGACTGGGTATTCTGGTCTCTACATACGCAAGTGTGCGCATGCGCAGTAGTCTTCTCATTACTGGCAGCCTGATGCTTGCAGACGCATGTGTGTGCAATGCGTGGCGGCCATCTTAGGCGAGGGTCGCTAGTTTAGCAGGGCTAACAGTGGGCATTAAAGTGTCTCAGTTGAGATATCGACTTTGTGCTTGAAATGTAAAGAAATACAGTAGTCTCCACATAATAAACCGATGTTGGGAGAATGCCATGTGATTGAAGGAGGCAGTCATTGTACTGTCCGAGGTGAAAGGTTCATATGGGAAACTGAGGGTAGATATAGCTGTAATTAATGCTCGGTTAGGGTATAAACCGGACCTAGGGAGTAGGTTTATAAAATGGAAATAACTGGGTGCTGTTGGTTAATACCCGGGTATGGACCAGACCTGTAGAGTAGGTATGGTGGTATCCAGATGTTGTTGATGTCCTCATGAGTGGGCAGACTGTAATCCTGGAAGAATATCAGAGTATAAACAAGTTGTTTTATCCAGAGACTCATGGTGGTTTTCTAAGGCAGTTCCACGGAATGTTATCATTTAGGCCTGTCACATGACTCGACAGGCAGTAAATCCATCTTTGCTCCTTCTCTAAGTGGCGGCTCTGTATATTAGGTAGTTTGGGGTCTAATGTTTCAATCACAACCTACTGCATGTCATTCGTTTTTTGACCTGCCTCTAGGAAGTGGTTAGTCAGTCGTGTGGTATTTTTCTTGCATATTATTGTACTGCGATGCTCAAAAATTCGGGTCTTTATCTTCCGGTTTGTCATGCCAATGTATGTGAGGTTGCAAGGGCATACTATGCATAGATAGCATGTGCATTATTGCAGTTTGTGTGCTGTCTGATTTGCCGTATTTTTCCTGGTTCCAGATGTGGGCGTTTTGTAGTTTCTGTGATGTAGCACACACTGCAGTTCCCACATGGGAAGTGGCCAACAATGTTTGGGAGCCCCCACGCATTAAGAACTGTGTTTGTGGGTTGTTGGGAAGGAACAGGACGTGTTGACACTAAGGTGTCTTGGATGGACCTGGCTCTTTTGTGTGAAAGGAGAGGTGGTTCCCATCTCAGATTGCCAGTCTTCCAGTGTTTCTTGATGATATGTGATACTTCGTTCGAAACTGCGTTGTTACGCATGTCAGGGGAGTAAGTGTTGGTGCTCGTTGTATTGTTTCCAGTAGTCGTTTACGGTTTTGGTTAAGTGCGCATTTCTTTGCTTTTTCTGTGATTTTCCTAGGGTAGCCTTGATGTTGTAGTTTTGTGCTTAGGGCATTGGCCTGGTTTTTGAAGTCTTCTACATCACTGCAGTTTCTACGAAGCCGAAGAAACTGCTCATAGTGGAGATTTTCCAGCAGAGTTTTGGGATGGAAGCTGGTGTAGTTTAAAACAGAGTTTCGGGCAGTAGGTTTGAAGTGTGTTTTACTTTTTAGTCCGCCCCTCTCTGCTTCTACCTGCAGGTCCAAAAAGGTCATGTTGTGCCTGTGAAAAGCTGTTTGTAAATTTGAGGTTAGGGTCACAGGTGTTTATCAATTTACAGAATGTGGTTTGTCCACATTGTTTAGACTAGTATTGAACTGGGGATAAGGACGTACCCCTTCATTCCCTTGCTCTCTCCTTGTTTTTCACATTTTCCTGAACTAAGTCATTGGTGCCTCCAGCCTCTCCTTGATCAAATAAACAAAACAAATGCCAGTACTGATCTAATTTTGAAATGCTATTCAATATAAACTACATGAAAGACCAATCACTGTAGTCTTGAGAAAATAAATTAATTTCATACATTTAGGATGAACATAACAATACAATCGCAACAACACACATGTTGGAGTGGATATTAACATTATTTACAATACTCATCACGCCCAGACCACAGCCCAGTCTCTCCTTGGTCGCATGACTGGGTGTAACTGACAGTTAGACTTTGTGAATTCCTCACAGTTACACAATAGAGGGATTAGGTGTATCTGAATGGCCATCTGCTGGCAGGATGGATGGCAGAGCTAGGTACATGGCCATTTGTAACTTAATAGGTCATTATCTGCCTTCACACAAAGGACTCATCATCTCCACATTGTCACTGCAGTTAACTTGAAGCCAAGGCAAAGGAGTCAAATAATTCCAAGCACAATGTTATGTTATGAGATTTGTAAAGTGCATGGCTGCCCCAGTAACGGGTCGTCCCATCGCTGATTCCAGAGACCGAAAGAGAACAAGCATTTGCAATGCAGTAGGTCTCGCATTAGGAAAGTTTGAGCTATTGGTATTGTAAATGACAATTTTTTTATTTATGTGTTGGTTTTGAAAATAGCGAAATTAATAGCTTTGTTATTTACAATGCCAATACTTTTAACTTTCGCCAATGTGACACCTATAGCCTTTGTAAAGCACTATGTGTTGTATTTACGTGACTTAGATGTATTGATATTACAAATAACAATTGCTTTTAATTTTTTTAAATAATTAATACTTAAATAAAAGTTATTGTAATTTATAATGGCAATAGCTTAAACTTTTGTGAATAACTTTTGTGAAGATTATGTGCAGTATGAGGTGTACGAAGGGAGATGCTTTTATAGCATCTTACCTTTGAGAAATGTATGGTTATTTGTAAATCAGAAACTAACCAGGCCAAATATCCTACAACCCTTAATAAATGTTTTAGATGATTTCCACAAAATGAGACTTTATTGTAGGCGATTAACAAATAAGCAGGATTGGAGGAGAGAGTAAATGATCAGGTGTGAGGTGGGTAGCAAAAGACATGAAGAAGTAAAGTGAAGGGATGACATAAGAAGAAAATAAATAGAGGGGGTGGAGGAAGGAGAAATGGTGACCAGAGGTCAAATAAAGGGCGGGTGAAGAGGGAGGAAGGCAGGGTGAGAAACGAGGGAGGACAATGAACATTGGGGTGGGTACAGGAGGGAGGGCTGACTACGAGAGGCAGTGAGAGAAAAGAGGAGGCAGACAAGGGGGAGAGAAGCGAAGCGGGAAGTAGAGAGGGAGAGAGCGGCGGATAGGGAAGGGGCGGAAAGCAGGGCAGTGGGAGAAGACAAGATGAAGTGGGGGTGGATACAATAAATGCGAGAAAGAAAATAAAAAAGCACAAAGCAGGGAAAAAAAGTGCAGTACTAGTGTCACTGTGTGCTCTTTAATGCGTTTACAAATACTTTGCTGGCACACTCATATTGGTTGCTATTTTACGGTTTTCTTGTGTAGGGCGTGCTTGCTGGTTGAACAGAGAACAAACACATCGCGCAGCCCGGGGTTTGTTGCTAGCCTTTTGCAGAGAGTAATTTGTCTGCACGTATACAGTGCCTGTCCTCACCTTAGATAGAAACTCTGCTATCGTGACGTTTGTGGTACAAATCTGTGGTTTACATATACGTTAGATATGGTATGTTCTCCAAACAATAAGTGACCAAAGAGAAAGAGGGGGAGGGTTTTGCCACACGATTGGCACATTTCTTTAAAATTATGAAGCTGGCGTTCTTTACTTTATGGGTAGAAACTGGATTTAACAAACCGCCAAGCTTGATAACTATTTTATTTACAGAAGCTGCACCCAGCTCTTGCAGGAATTTGCAAGCATTTCAAATTTAGCAGTAGGTAAACTGACTGGGGTTGGGGAGAGGGTAGGCGGGATGAACGAGGGGGAAGATGGGTGAAGCAAAAACACGGCGCCGGCCCAAAGAAAACATAAGAGTTTGCTGCTAAAGATAAAGATTAAACACAAGTGAAAACGTTTATTTTTTAAAGCCTGCACAAAGTTTTAAAAAAACACACGATCACTACAATGCATAAGCAGAGGCAAAAAACCACAAATGGTATCCTAGTAATAGACTTAAAAAACAAAGTAGTACCTCAATCACTACGATTGCATGGGAGGGACACGAATTAAGTATAATTAATTTGTAGTCGAGCAGTGCTCCACATAAGCCACAAGAAGTGACGTATCGCGACTTCTGCCTAATTGGAAGACAGCAAAGGAAACTGATTACGCAATTGAGCAATGGGGAGTGTGGGCGTGCTAAAAACCCATCTGACTTTTTTTTTTTTTTAAACACAACTGATCGTTACAAATCACAAATTAGCCATTCTCTGTTTTTTTTTTAATGCTAGAATTCTCTGTACTGTAGTCCCGGACCGGTCTGCTGACTTGTCCATGACAAAGCCAGCTGTAAGCCTAATAAAAAAGAAATAACACGCCGTATTCATTTACCGTACTTCTGCCTGCATGCCTCAAGGCGCGTCATCTTATAAACACGACAAAAAACAAGGGCGGATCTGGCAGACGGAAGACAATGAAAGCCATCAGAAAAATTAAAGAGCGTACTTGTTTTAGGTAAAATAAAGCATAATGGTGCTCGTCTCCAAAAGCATGCTCAGAATCAGGGCACATTTAAACGAGACGGCTGCTGAATGAAATAATAGGTAAGACGCGATGCAATGCCATATTTGAAATAAGTTAAGCCGCGATGCAATCAATGTCAGAATAGTTTTAGGTAAAATAAAGCGTAATTGTGCTCGTCTCCAAAAGCATGCTCAGAATCAGGGCACATTTAAACGAGACTGCTGCTGATTGAAATAATAGGTAAGACGCGATGCAATGCCATATTTGAAATAAGTTAAGCCGCGATGCAATCAATGTCAGAATAAAACAAGTTAAAACAAATAAAAGTACACTGGGAGGGGGGAGGAGAAACGCGAGAGACGGACTAGCGGTTTGAATATAGATATTGAATAAGGTGGGGCTCAGAGCAGATCCCTGTGGCACCCCCTGATGCACTGAATGTGTCTGAGAGCTGAAGGGGGGCAATCACTTGGAAGAATCTCTCATCTAAGAATGATGAGAGCCAATGCAAGGCAGCCCCTCTGATACCTATATCTTGTAGGCGCTGCAGAAGGATCTAATGAGACACAGTGTCAAATGCAGCGCTCAGGTCAAGAAGAAACCTCTAGAAACATCTCCCAACTTCAAAGGAGGCACTGGAACTAAAAATAGGACCCTAAGACTCAACCTTCAGTTCACTTTCTTGACCTGCAGAGGACTGCTTACTGCTGTGATCTGCTGCACAATATGAAAGACTGATTTTCTGTACCTGGAAGAACTGGTTTGCTACCTGGCACCTGCCTTGAACCCTCAGAGGCCTGCCCTGCTATTTGAACCCTGCATCTTCACCTGAACCCAAGACTACAATAGTGACTCCAAGCTCTAGTTTGCGTGCCTCCTGTTCAGAGCCAGAGGGACATATAAACAATTACCATCATCTTGAACCCACGCCTGAACCTAGTCTAGGTAAGTCTTGAAACCCCAGGTGGTGTCCCACCAATCCTGGATTCTTGGTTGTGATGCCAAAGGTGCCCAGACAGCCAAAATCAGAAACAGCTCTGGGGCACGAAGGGAGGTTAGGACCAACTTGCTCATCCATCCACCCCAGGCGCATTGAGGTCGGCCTGACTCTCCGGCTGCACTAGATGTTTGTGTTTGGTGGATTGATCTTTTAGGATCTAGTTTCTACTAAAGATTTTTAACAAGTCATAATTCTGATTAAACTGATTCAATTTTGGTCATTTTGGTGTCACATAATTTATTAAAATGTACTCTGTTCTTCCAAATTGGTGTTGGGTTTTTCTTGTGTTGTATTTTCACTTTATTACTGTTTTAATGCTGCATACATAGTTTACACATTAACTCTAAGTTAAGCCTGACTGCTTTTGTGCATAGCCAGACTGGGTTTACCACAAGTTAATTTTGTTACTTTTTTTGGTTGACCCTGCCATGGATTTTGTCTGCTGCTTTGCCAGAGTTCACACCCCTATTAGCCAACATCCCAATTTCTCACAGCAGGCATATTCGGAATGCCTTGCAATTTCCTCAACACTCCCTTGCCTGTCCCTTAGATAGAGGGAATTGTGGTAATCCAGGCAGCTAAGAAAATTCACCTGGCTCACGACCTGATGGACCTACTTGGGAAGGAAGAGAAGGATCTTCTTCTTCAAGAACTTAAGTAAACAAATTACAATTGAAACCAAATGATTAACCTGTGTTGTTGGGTTCATGGACAGTCTTCACAGGATCAGGGTGTTCTGTCCCAGGAAGGGCCTGCAATCAAGTGGTAGCATACCTGGGGTCTGCCAATATTGTAGCCACAGAAACTTTGTTGGTGGCAGCATTCTGCTGCCACCAACTAAAGACTCTATGGAAAGAGTCAAAAGGATCATTGCTAGCTCTATTTGCATTGATAATATGTGCAGTGTCATCAGTGTAAATAATACATTATACTTCAATAGATTTGATACATTTCAGAAGAGAGCAGATGAACAAATTAAACAGAGTGGCACTTAGCAAAGAGCCCTGTGGCCCCCCTTGACGCAAGGCTTTAAGACCACCTATGCACTACTGATCAGGTAGAATCTACACCAGTTAAGGCCAGTGTCCTTAATCCTGGCTTGCTGTAACCTGTTGAGCAGAATGCCTTGGAAGGGCACATCAAATGTTGCTGGCACATTTAAGAGAACCAGGACAGCTGATTCAGGGTACTCTGACAGCATTTGAAGGTCGTTTAACACAGACAGCACAGCTGTTTCAGTGGTTTGTAGAGGATGAAAGTCTGATGGACGACTTCCAGCTCCTGACTCTGCACCAGTCTCTCCATTTACAATCCATTCACGTAATTTTGTAAGCACTTAACCATGAAAGTAACAATATAGGATGGTAATTGGAGAGAACCAAAGGATCAGCATTAGTTTTTTTTAATAGGTGGACAATTATAGCTTTTTTCCAGGAGTCAGGGACCTACCTGAGGCCAGCGATCTATTACACACCTCCCTCAATGGGAGACCAGAGTGCCAGTCAGCGTCTGCCACTAAGACGGGGGCTAGGGATCTAGTCGGGCTAGGGATCTAGTGGGTACTCAGATTTCAGTGTCACTTAGATGGTGGAAAACCCTGTTTCTGACACGGGGTCCCCAGAGGTCTGGAATCACAGCCTTATTACAGGTGACTGGGATTCATCAGCTCTGTCCCTATATCTATGTTCAGAGTAGACGTCACAAGTTTGAACTGTATGTTATTTCTGTCTGGCTTTGGGACATCGAGATATGCCCTTATCCTTGTCTCAAAAAAGTTCAACAGCAAATCCATGCATTCTTGTGTGTGGCAGAATTGACTGCATTCAGGATTTTAGAGGTAAAAAGATTCTTCTTTTCACAAATGATCAGTTATTTATATTTTCTCTGTTTGAATCTCAGGGCTACTCTAGCTGCCTTAGCATACTTAACTTAAGTGTGTGACCTGACCTCAAGTCATAAATATACCAACAACAAAGAGCACACAAGTAAATTGAAGCTCTGTCTATTTACAGAAAATGAGAACAAAATCTGTTGTCTCAGCTCTCTCATCCCTTCACTTCCCTGCCTCTCTGGGTGCTGGTGTATCTTTAAGGCAGCAATTGTTTCAATACTTTATCATGACTAGTGATGCTCGTTTTAATTCTTCTGCAGATTAATGACTACATGTGATTTGTCATACTGGGACCTAATCACAAGTGTATTGGATCGAAAACTATACCACCAGTTTCGAGTTGGCACTTTGCCCATCAACACCTTCAGAGCAAAATGGGACAAATGTGTAGGAAACAACTGCCCCTGGTGCCCCGACCAGGAAGAAAGTGTGGGTCACTTCTTCTTTGGTTGTCCTATTTATGGAGCACCAAGAAGTAAGTGGTTAAGACCGATTTGCTTGACCCTTAATAGTAGAGGCTATCAGGACGCACTCCTGAAACTCCGTACTATTAGAACTGAAACCGTAGTGGTATGTGTTGCCAAATTTTTGAAATGGGCATGGCTGATTCGATCCAAAAAATTGGGTATCCCCGTATGTTGACAGCCTTCTTTCAGTTACACACAGTATCCTGTATGTTTTTCTTAGCGTTATCCATTTTTGTGCATTAATGTGCGTCCTATCTGTCTTAGTATACACAGTTATGAAGTATTTTTTATTGCTCTTATGAATGAAATGTGTATATTAATATCTGATTGTAAAATGTTTTTTAATATGTATGTATGATTGCACACTGTCTTTTATGAATTTTTTTATTCGAAATAAAGACTTATCGAATCGATTTGTCATATTAAATAGATCTAATCTGCAGGTCATAAAAAAAATTCGAAAAAACTTCATAGCGTAGCTTTTATGACTGAAACTGCTGGATATTGGATGTTTAAGGCTATGTGGGTTTGTGTTAATGGATGAGCCAATGATTGCAGGGGTGAACTGAGAGGCTGAGGAAATATATGTGGCTGGGAATAAAAGTTAAAAGTAATAAAGGAATAAAAGTTTGATGATTGGCATTGGATAACCTAATATGAATGAGTGAGTGGCTAGGTGACCAAAGGCAGTGGTTGAGTGAATTGTTGAATCCAAGTGGTTGAATAGGTAAATGAAAGTAAGTGGGTGGTGAGGTTACTCGCACAGCGCAATTCAATGTTTGTATTTGTGCCACGTCCCTGTTTCCAATTACCTGCCATGCCACAACTGGAAACAACTGTTTTAAAGTTTGTTTTTAAATACTTAAATTAAACATTTACTTTATTTAAGACAGTCTTTTAATTAATGCCTGAACAGACACTTTCCCCAATGACTCATTTGTATTTAGGATGTTGTAAATAAACGGCGGTTAAGTTGAGCGTTAGCGTTAAGAAGTGTGGCTCACTGGTTAGAGGAGGCAGACCTGGAAGCAGAGGTCAGCCCGGGACCAGGGTTCAATTCCCGGCTCGGCGGGGTCTTGAGTCCTAAAATGTCCATGGACTCGACAATTCTCGCTCCGGTACCTACTCGATTCACGGGTTCACACTCTGCGACTCTGGGCAATAGCTTGCTTAATCTCCACAACGGCCCCTCGCGGTGGGATGCCTGGCTTTCACCTTGCGGATACCCTGCCGGGGTTATCTCACAGGGGAATACCAGGACGGGTTCCCTAAGCAAGCGCTTAGAAACCGCTCGGTGATTTGCGCTATATAAATTCCTGTACATTTACATTTACATTTACATCTAGGTTTTTCCGTTATCTTGACATTCGTTATGGCATCCATTTTGAATCCATGGCAGCCATTTTGTATGCCATATGCTACCTCGTGTCGACCATGTGCGTTGTCCTACCTTCCTGCTCATGGCCTCTAACCTGCCCGGCAACAAGTTATTAATAGCATCTCTGTGTTTTCTGCTGACCGTTAGGGTCCACATCTGTTAATGGTTAGCCTTAGATTGGAATGTGCTAGCCGAAACCCCAAGACTGATAGCTCCACCCACTGATCGATTGTGCCTCTCGATATTACCATGTATGGACATAAAATGTGCCTTTATGCTTTGTACCGCCTTCTTTTGAGCCCCTGTGTGGGTATAAATAAACCATGTGTTCAGTAGCCCTTTGTGCTACTTCTCGCAGTGCCGAAAGGTACTGGTTGAATTTTAGCACCACCTCATGAGGTGTAATAAATGTTCTGTTTTGTATTTCCAGTTTCCGTGCCAACTTTTTCCTTTGGAGTCTGCGGACTTTTGTGCACAGAAGGGCGAACCCTTTGCACTAGCGAGCCTGGGTGAGGTCTGCTACGACAAATTGGCGCTGTCACGTGGGGCTCTTCGGCGACTCGGATGCCCGAAGGATTGGTCGTGACGACGGTTCGGAACTTCGCTGAGGACGCGATCGCTGCCAGAGGAGACCCGAGTCTTGGCACCCGAGGCGGTTCTTCCCTACTTTCCGATCCGACCATCCAGGCGGCGCCGGTCCTCGACTGAGATCTCTTCTGTTGGTCTGCCGTGCAGTGACCGTTTGGTCGAATTTAGAACTTGGCAGTTGGAACCTGGACAGCCTATGATTGGTAAGAGCCGTTTTGCGGCGCCTGTTGTAGGTTTTGCAATTTGGATGCCCTTGAGTGGTAAGGTAGTTTTAGGAAACGCTTACCGTGGCATATTTGTATTTGGGAAACCAGACTAGTCTACTTGGATTTGTATGTGTATTTGGGAAATATATGAACTGCAGCTCATAAAGGCAGGTAATGAGAGGACTTTTCCTCAACTTTTGTTTGTATAGCGCGATGTACTAAGAAGGTACCTTAAGCGCTCTTTCCCTATAAATAGTGTATATTTTGCGCTATTTCTTTTGAAATGCCTGTTTTTAGCGCACTTCGAAGGTTGTGCTGCTTTTGTAAGGGTACCAGTTTACGACTTGAGGAATCACAGCCGGCTCCCCCCGAGGGGACACCTAATAGAGATATGTATGTGAAGTTTGGTCTTTCTGCCATCATGTACAGCACGTTGTGGCACAAATACACTAAGAAGGATCCTGAGTTACGATGGCCACTTCATGGGTCATTTGATACGCGAAAGGTTGAGTATGTAGAGCAATGTTTGTTTGAACGAAAGTCTAGGTGTGATATGTTTGAGAGTTTGCGAATGTGGGAAAAAGAAGTACGACAGCAAGAGAAGCGTGAGCAAGCGTTGATTGAAAAAGAGCAGCGTAAGAGTGTGTATGAGAAAGCGCTTGAGTTGCGAAAGAAAGAAACGAAAGAACTACAGGAACGAGAGGATAAGGAACGTAGATTACAGATATCTGGCCAATATTCTGTCCAACAGCCTCTCTATCCTGTCCTTAATAAACTGCAAGATGATTTTTTGTTGTTAGATCGACCTCCACCTCCGTATGCCGTTCCGACAGCACCGTCCGGAGACGACGAGGACTCTGACTCGGAGCAACAGAAAACGCGGGATACTCGATCCATGTTATCAGCTGAAAGTTCGTCCGAACTACGGCAGGCTGCTCGTAAAGCATTGCATAGTACTCATTCTGCTCCCGATCTCTTAGCTATTATGAAGGATTGGTCGGAAAAGGAGCATATATATTTTTCTGCGATATTTGCTGACGAAGTTGTAGAAATGTTTTGAAAATACTCTTTGGTGTTAGAACCAACTGATATAGCGAATGATCGTAGGCTCTTACATGATGGCTCTTTTGTTTTTTCTCAGGTACCAGACGCGATTAGACGACTGGTTAAATTACGAAATGAGGCGTCCCAGCTGAAGGAGCAGAAAAAGAATGCGGACAATGTTCCACAGTCCAATCCGAATGGAGTATCGCCGTCTTCTATCTCCGAGACAGATAAGATAAAATCTGCCGAAATGAGACCTATGTGGGAAGCCGCACCCTTGTATGTTCCTCCTAGAGGAAAGGGAGACGATGATGATAAAACTTCTGTTGATGCCTAGGGTTATTTTATTTATAATTGGGTATACACTCCGTGGAATAGAGCAGATGTGATGGCGCTTAAAAATGCGTTGCCTGACCCGCGTAAAAACCCAGCAGCCTTTTATGAGGAAGTTGAAGTCGCCTTAAATTCTTGCACTATGACTTTACGCGATATATATTTGTTTTTCAGTTTAATTTTACCCCCAGATATGTGGCGAACAGTCCGTAAGATTGACGATCGCGCTATATTGGGTGCTGAATGGAAAGATCTTGAACAGTTGGATGTCGATAGAGAACCCGCCCAAAAGCCGCATCGGCTAATATTAGATCTTCCTGCAGCCATTTTGACTAAACTCAAAACGATTATCCCCCCTAAAAAGATTGATTGGACGATGTTACTATCCTGTAAGCAAAAGACAGATGAATCGGTTTCTGATTTTTTCACACGTTTTGAAGAAACTTTTCACGATTTTAGTGGTCAGTCTTTAACAGATGATACCGGCAGACATCTGTTTGTTGATAAATATGTCACAAATTTGTTACCAGGGATAGCTATCCGCTTAAAAGCTAGTGAGAGTTCTTGGACTACCTCCTCTCCGGCCTCTGTTTTAACGATGGCTCAGTATTATGAGCGCCAAGAAGCTGAAGCGAAGGGGAATGAGGACAAGAAATCTAAAGAGCTAAAAACGAAAGTTATGATGGCCCAGGTATATGGCCCGCCTTCTAGAGGTTATGATAGGGGCCCTGATAGAAATTATGATAGAGGTGGACGAACATCTCTCAATACTCCTTATACTCGTACAAATTTAAATATCAATCAATGTGCATGCTGTAAGCAGCCCGGCCATTGGATGCGTAATTGCCCATTATTGCGTCCCCAACAGGATGCTCGTGGGCGGGGCCAAGGGAGAAATGGGTCAGGATACTCAGAGACTCGGGGAAATGTGAATGATCGTGTTCGATCCGATACGAATGCACGCCCACAGTATAGACAGAACGCCTTTGATAGGCGAAATCAATATCAAATGTCTGATTATGTTCAGCCTGATCTGTATGATTCTGCTCATGCATATGATTGCCTAGGATGGGGTAAGGAATCAGTTGAAGTTCCAGTAGATCAGACGGGTCCCTATGTTACAGCACATGTTTTGGGTTCTACTGATCGGTTTCTGATTGATACAGGAGCTACTCGTAGCGCTTTATCTAAACAATTGGTTCCGAGGGCTCCCCTGTCTAGCATGACTATTACTTCGATAGGTTTCGATGGAATACCTTCCCTTAGCCCACAGCTTTCCAAACTGTGTGTCCCGACACAGTACTGTGTCGCCTACAAGTGGTGGGTGTGTCGCGGGATGCTGCTAATTAAGAGGCATTCCTTTGCCTCGGAGTCTGCAGCTGCCGCTCGAAAATATAGATGTAAATAGAAAGCATTTTTCTGGGATGCGGGGGGGGATGACAAGTGGTGGATGGGTGAGGGGGGGAATCGACAGAAGGCCGGCGGCCCTCTGGAGAGGGCGGGGGGAGGAGAGAAGTGGATGCTGCATGAAATGAGCCCGTATGTCACGCATTTTGGCACCTCAAACATATGTGGACCGGCGCAGCTGCTATGGCAGATTAAGTAGGGGTCGGTCTCGGTGCCCTGCATCCAGGACCAGGTGCCCGGTCCCGGAAGTTCTCTCACAAGCTACCTTTCTTCCTGTTCCACTCTTCATTCAGATATAAAGAGAATGATAATTATAGTTACGCCGGACAATTTATAGTGTGTATCCCCCCCAAAAAATACATTTTCTTCTTGGGTCTTTAACTAATATTAAGCATTTTGTTTCACGTATCATTCCCAACTGTAGCCATTTCTAAACGATGTAAATAAGAGGTGCTACTATTACGCACTTTAATGATATATTCATTCAACCGACTCTGGAAGAATGAAAGCCTTATCCGGTTTTGCGGAGATTCGAAATCGCCCTGAGCTCGAAGTTGGAGGAAAGGTTCTCCCATTGACCTTCAGATTATACACAGTCCTCTGAACGGTTTTACAGTAGGCTTAATTTGACTTGGGACAATCAGTCATCCAGGTGGACCCTATTAAAAATAGTTATTCCCTTGGGACAATAGTCTTTCTGCGTTACCTTAACGATGATTTTATGCGCCCGGCGCAAGGGACTGTCCTTAGGCAAGCACTATATTTAAAGGAACACAGCATATGGTAAACGTATGTAAAATGTATACGTTGCGAACAAAGGCTAATGCATAGAAGCCAGATTTGGAGGATGCTTACAAAGTCAGTAACTACCACAAGGCAGAGGAGGTGGTCTAACGGCCAGAGCTGCTGACTTTGGAGCTGTGGAACCAGCCTCTGGGTCTACTCCACATCCTGTGATTCTGGGCATAGGGAGGGAGACAGACAAGACGGAGACAGACAAGAGGGAGACAGACAAGAGGGAGGGAGAGAGAGAGGGAGGGAGAGAGAGGGAGGGAGAGAGACAGAGAGGAAGGGAAACAGAGAGAGGTAGACAGAGAGAGAGGGAGACAGACAGAGTGAGGGAGGGAGAGGGAGGGAGACAGATAGAGACAGACAGAGACAAGGACAGACATAGTGTGTGTGGGGTGTGTGTGTGGGGTGTGTGTGTGGGGTGTGTGTGTATGGGGTGTGTGTGGGGTGTGTGTGTGTGTGTGGGGGGTTGTGTGTGTGGGGTTGTGTGTGTGCGGTGTGTGGGTGTGTGGTTGTGTGGGTTGTGTGTGGGGTGGTGTGGGGTGTGTGTGTGTGTAGGGTGTGTGTGGGGGGTGGGTTGTGTGTGTGTGGGCTGTGTGGGGTTGTGTGTGTGGGGAGGTTGTGTGGGGTTGTGTGTGGGGGGGTTGTGTGGGGTGTGTGTGTGGGGTGGTGTGTGTGGGGTTGTGTGTGGGGTGTGCGTGGGGTGGGGTGTGTGTGTGTGGGGTGTGGGCCCGAACCCACCATAGGTGGTTCGGGCTCACTAGCTGCACTTCCTAGCGTTACCGTGTCCCTGAACATTTTTTCACAAAAAGGTGTGTCACCAACATGAAAAGTTTGGAAAGCTGTGCCTTAGCCCATTGTCACAACCACTCCCACTTTATGTTGATAAATTCAGTGCTTCATGTCCGTTTTTGCTTTCTCCTAACACACCAGACAACATTGTAGGCCTTGACATGCTAAAGTATTTTAGAGCCACGATACGATGTTCTCCTGAAGGGGTACGAGTCATTTTAAATGATAATCACTCCGAATTTGACAGTATTTGTCTTGTTAATGAGGATGTTGCATTAGCCACTCTTCCTGAGTCCCTCTGGGCTACATCAGATACCGATGTGGGTCAGATGGTAATTCCTCCAATTCAGATCAGTGTTAAGGAGGGAGCTGTGTTACCCCGATTGCCACAGTACCGGATATCACAGGAGGGAGAGGAGGCACTCATACAAATTGTACATGATCTTATCCGGGTTGGGGTTGTTGAGGAAGTTCCAATCAATGTTTGCAATAGCCCGATTCTTCCAATTCTGAAGAGAGATACTGACAAGCGAGTTTACAGAATCATTATTGATTTAAGGGAAGTGAATAAGATTGTTATACCACAGTATCCTGTGGTGTCTGATATCACAACACTCCTTACTTTGGTTCCCCCAACTGTGACTACATTTTCTGTAATAGACTTGAAGAACGCTTTCTTTTCGATCCCTATTCATCCTGACAGCCGATATTTGTTCGGTTTCACTTTGAATAATCGATCGTACCGATTTTGTAGAGTTCCTCAAGGCTATACTGAGAGTCCGAGTATTTACAGTCAAGCATTAAAAAGGGAACTTGATTTGTTTGTGTTGCCCAAAGGTGTAGCTCTCATCCAATATGTCGATGACATCTTGTTGGCAGCCGACACCCCAGAACAGTGTGAAAAATGCACACTCTCTTTGCTTTCTTTCCTTGCTTTACACCATCATAAGGTATCCCGGAAGAAATTGCAATATTGTAGACCAAAGGTAACCTACTTAGGTCCCCTTTTGTCTAAGGAGGGACGTGCATTGACATCAGACCGCATACAAGCAATTTTAGATACACCAGTTCCTACCACACAGAAAGGAGTACGTGCATTTTTGGGTCTCACTTCTTTTTGTAGACAGTGGATTTTAGGATTTTCACATATAGTCAAACCCTTTGTTAGCACTTTTGACGAAAGATACCCCAGTACCTCCCCCATGGACAGAGGAATGTGAAAGTGCTTTTCGACAGTTACGACAAGCCCTTTGCTCAGCACCAGTGTTAGGTACACCAGATTACACGAAGCTTTTCACACTGTATGTACATGAGAAAGACGGATGTGCATTGTCAGTGTTGGTTCAGTTACACGGCGATAAGCAACGCCCGTGTGCTTACTTTTCAGCAGTTCTGGATCCTGTTGCTAGAGCATTACCTGGATGCTTTCGTTCAGTTGCAGCAACAGCAGTATCGATTCGACAGAGTGAGGGAATCGTTTTGTCACACAAATTGTTAGTGTTAGTACCACATGCTGTTGATGCCCTTTTGAATCAGACGAAAACGCAGCATTTGACCAGTGCTCGCCTTACAGGATATGAATTGACATTGCTAGCTCCTCACATTACATTGAGGAGATGTGCAACTCTGAATCCAGCCACTTTGTTGCCATATCCGGTGACCCAGCCTCAGTCACAAGAAACGCACAATTGTATTTTTCTGACTGAGGAACAGACAAAGGGTCGCATTGATCTACAAGATACACCTCTTCCAGATGTGGATGGTGAATTGTGGGTTGATGGATCTTGCCTGAAGTTACCAGATGGTACGATTTCAGCCGCATATGCAATTACCACACTTGAAACAATAGTGGAGACAGCTCGCATACCACAGAAATCAGCCCAAGCAGCTGAGTTGATAGCTCTGACGAGAGCATGTGAGCTCAGTACTGGTTTGTGTGTAAACATCTATACGGATAGCCGCTATGCTTTTGGAGAAGCACATGATTTTGGCCTACTCTGGAAGGAAAGAGGCTTTCTTACATCTCATGGAATACAGATAATGCATGGAGATTTGGTGCATAATCTTTTGACTGCATTGACATATCCGAAGAAAGTAGCTATCATAAAGTGCAGCGCACATAAGAAAGTAACAGATGAAATTGGTCAGGGAAATGCCTTGTTGACCATGTAGCACGTGAAACTGCCATGCACAGGAACACTACTTCTATGTATGTAGTGAAGTCGCAAGCTGAAAGATGGCACGATGTTAGGCAGGAAGTGCGAGAGATACAGAAAATAGCCTCTGACCAAGAACGTGAACAGTGGTTAAAAGATGGAGAGTTAGATGACGAAGGTTGTTGGAGAAATAAGCAGATGGACCGATGGAAGCTGCCTATAGCTTTCGTACAGCCTATGGTCCAGATGGTACATGGGTTAGCATATGTTGGAGCTTCCGCAATAACGAAAATGCTTACGCAAGTTTGGGAACATCCAGAAATTGCTAGCACGGCTAAAAGTGTAGTACAGTCCTGCTTGGTTTGTTTGCAATACAATCCTGGAAAAGGAACGCGAGTTCCATCTGGAGGTTTTGTCACACCAACTGTACCTTTTGAAGTCCTGCAAATGGACTATATCCAGCTTGAGCGGTGTAATAATTTAAAGTATGTTTAGTGGTGGTTTGTGCTTTTAGTAAATGGATTGAGGCATACCCCACGAAAGACAATACTGCGATTACTACTGCTAAGGTGCTATTGAAGGAGTTCTTCCCCAGATTTGGTGTTTGCAGGCTCCTATGGAATGATAACGGACCTAATTTTGTTGGAGAAGTTATCAAGTATGTTTTGAAAGGATTGGGAATCAAGCAAAAGTTCCATGCTGTGTTCCATCCACAATAAGCAGGATTGGTGGAAAGGTATAATGCTACTCTGAAGCTAAAAATCGCGAAAATCGTAGCCTCCACGAAATTGACTTGGCCAGATGCATTGCCATTGGCATTGCTGTCCATTAGATCAGTACCACATTCTAGAACGGGTCTTACCCCATACGAGGTGGTATTTGGACAGCTGATGAATATTTGGGGAGTTCCAAAACCAAGCTCTGTGTATGATGTACCTTGTGTTTTAATGAATGACTATTTGGCACAATTAACTGATAGCTTGGTTTCTATTCATCAACAGGTTCGAGAAGCACTCCCTGATAAATCCCAAGGTGAAGGCCATGAACTCCGTCCTGGTGACTTCGTGATGGTGAAAGCCTTCGAGAGGTCAAGCAGTCTGGAACCAAGGTGGCGTGGACCGGAACAGGTACTCCTCGCCACAAGAACGGCAGTTCGTGTTACTAACAAGAGGAATTGGGTGCATAGCATCCACTGCCGGAAGGTCTTGCCGACCCTGAAATGAAATGAAATGAAAAGCGTCTTATAATGCGCAACTAAGCCCGAGGGCGTCAAGGCGCCTAACACAAATATTATGACAAAAGGCAAAGTATCTACGGGTACGCCTTTGCGAACAACCAGGTTTTCAGTGCTTTACGAAAAGCAAGGACGGAAACCTGATATTTTCTGTCGCATGGAATAGTATTCCATAACTTAGGGGCAATTGAAGAAAAAGCCCTTCCACCCCATCTGCTCTTACAGAAACGAGGGACCACCAGCAAGTTCTTAGCGGAGGAACATAGAGGTCTGCTTGGAACATAAGGTAGCAACAGTTTCTTGACCCCTTCTGCACCCTTCCCAGAGAGTGCGCTATGTGTCAAGCAAAGCGTTTTGAACGTGATCCTCGCTTCAATGGGAAGCCAGTGTAAAGCCTTCCTGGCTGCCGTTGATGAAGCCAATCTAGGCGCGTCAAGAACAAATTTGGCCGCCGCATTCTGAGCAGTCTGAAGACGCTGGATTAAGCTCTTATTCATGCCGATGTAGAGGGCGTTACAATAATCCAGTCGTGATGCGACGAGTGCTACCACCACTTGCTTCCGCGCCTGAGGGGACAGATAATGTTTTATTTTACGAAGTATTTTAATAACGCCCCAACAGGTGGCAACAGTTCTATTAACCTGCAGGGTCATAGAAAGGGCAGGTTCAATCAGCACTCCCAAGTTCCGCGCTGATCCAGAGGGAGTGGGACAAGACCCCAACAAGGGCGGCCACCATTCTGGTGACCAGATGTTGTTGTTAGAGCCAAACACCAAGATCTCAGTCTTTTCCCCGTTCAACTTTAGCGAATTGTAAATCATCCACTGGGACACTGCTTGCATGCAGTTCCTAAAGTTGGCCGGGGACGGGTCACCAGAGTGGGAGAGGGACACCAAGATCTGTGTGTCATCCGTATAGGAGACTACCTCCATCCCGAATGATCTAATTAGCCTGGTGGCAAGCGGGGTCACGTAGATGTTAAACAGGGTCGGACTTAATGCCGACCCCTGTGGGACCCCACATTGCACAGGTAGGAATGGAGATAGAAACTCTCCCAGCTTGACCCTCTGAACCCTCTGGTCTAGAAAGGAGGCAAGCAGATTCAAAGCCGCCCCTTCCACCCCTATCTCCCTCAGGCGGGATGTTAGAACCGAGGGAGAAAGGGTATCGAAGGCGGCTGTGAGGTCCAGAAGGACCAGGACGGTGGAATGTCCCTGATCTACCTCCATACGGATGTTATTCAGTACGACCGTGAGGGCTGACTCGGTGCTATGGTGTCTCCTAAAGCCATGTTGGGATTGATCTAAAAGACCCGAGGAATCAAGAAATGCCTTCAGATGATAATTCAGGTGCGTCTCCAGCACCTTTGCCGGCACAGGAAGCCAGGAAATAGGGCGGTAGTTCTTAAACACCTCAGGATCTAGAGTAGGCTTCTTCAAAAGTGGCTTAACCACCGCGCTCTTCCATTGAGATGGAAAGACGCCTTCACTCATGGCCCTATTCATGATCTCAAGCAGGGGGGGGAGAAGAGGGTCTCTGCACTCCTTCAAGACTTTCAGGGGGCAGGGGTCCAATGGAGAGCCCGACCTTGTCTTATTTAGAAGCAGGTCAAGCTCCTTATGGGACAGCAACGGAAACTCTTACAGATTTTTTGAGGTGTTGGAGACAATCTCCTCCATAACCGGAGAAACAGGAACAGGCGGAGGCGGGGTAACAGATCCCGTAATTCAAGATCTCTATATATGTCCGCGATCTTAGAGTGAAAGAATCCTGCGATCTTATTGCAGAATTCCTGGGTGCTTGCTACGGGATCCTGCATCTGAAGCGTAGACAGCGAATCCACTATTTTAAAAAGATCCCTAGGGGAGGAGAGAGCCATTGTCAGGTTGGCAAAGTACTCTTGCTTAACTCTGATAATCTCAAGCTTATACTCCTTGAGGAGCCTTTTATGTTTTTCCCTCTCCTCAAGGTTCCAGCTCATCCGCCAGAGCCTCTCTTGCTTCCTACACCCTTGTCTCATGAGCCTAAGAGGCTCCGAGAACCAAGGTGAGGAAGGTTTCTTTCTCGCAGAGTAGCAGGAAGAAAGAGGAGCCAGCACATCAACGGCTGTGCTGACCGATCATCGAGACATCCTGACTACGGAGAAAGGCCCTGCTGTATCACCTGGCGGATCTGAGGAGTACTTCCCGGACCAGACAACTCCTGGAGCAACGCGATATAATTTGAGATCAAGAAAGTGATTCCTACAGTTTTTTCCTTTTTGTTGCGAGACTGGTTGAGCAACCGCTCTGGGTAGTGGAAACTGAGAGCCGATATGACAAGGGAGGGGGATCAGCCCTGCGTAGTGTAGTGACACCTGTCTTGGTCTGTGGTAAAGAAACCAACGTCTGCCCAGAGTAAAGAGCTCATTGACTATTTTTGTTTTTCCTATTTTTTTGTTTGAAGATGACTTTTGTGACTATGAGTGCTACTAAGAAAAAGATTTTACGAGTATTAAGTGTTTTTGTTGTTTTGACGATCATAGCAGTGACCACTTGGTCAGTTGAGATAGTGACTCCTGCTCGTGGGTTTGTGGTAGTCCCTACTACTCCTATTCCGGAAGAGCACCAGCATTTCACTCTTCCCTATCATGAGTATAAGCATTGAGAGTCCTACTTGAATAATACTTTTGTTCAGATGCTCCACCACACTCACAACGCCACGAACACTACAAATTGCTGGATATGTGGTATGCTTCCAGCTCATCAAAAGAAAGGTGGTACACCGTTTATTCCACTTCCTTTTTTGCATAATGGTTCTAGTCGAGCCTGGTATACTCTTCTCTTTTCAAATAGAAAACCTGCTGTAGGTGGACTTCTCTTTCGCTTGAATAAAGAGTGTTATCAAGATGAACATGGATATCCTCAAGCGAATGGAACTATATGGGAATGGGAAGAATACCGACCGGACAATGCTTCGACACCTTATGTTTTCACTCACACGAGAGACTCTACTACGAGCAATGAATCTGTAATTACTGTGACACGGACTAAAGCAAATTTATGTGTACAAAGTACTGGACGAATTCCAGTTGGGTCCAGCGACTGTGTTGTTGTATTAAATATGGATGGAATAAATGAAAGTACTTTTCTAGCGTCACATAACACATATCTAGTATGTGGAAGTCATGGATATCACAGATTACCTATAGGGTGGTCTGGCACATGTTATGTTTCTTTCCTGTTACCCCCTGTTTTTCTGGCACCTGCTTCGAATCATCGAGATTTTAAATTGTTTAGAAACATTTCTATGAATCGCTATAAACGGACAATACAAATTGATGATGTGGACCAAACCGATACCAGTTTGCAGCAATATGTTGATTTCAATTTAGGATTATTCCCATTTGTAGGTGCTGCATTAAATAGTAGGAAAATACGACGATTGACTAGAGGTGTAGAAGCTGTCACTAATGAAACTGCTGTAGCTTTAGGAAATATTACAGAAGAATTGCAAATTACCAGAATTGTAACCCTTCAGAATAGGATGGTCCTAGATGTTATGTTAGCAGATAGAGGAGGAGCATGTAAAGTTATCGGAAGTAGCTGTTGTGTGTTTATCCCTGATAATTCACCTTCTGTATATGAGGCAATTCTTAAACTGCATAAAATCGCTTCTGATATTCATGAGAAAAATGTCACTTGGACTTTTGCGGGATGGTTTTGGGCTTTAATTTCCGCTTGGGGTTGGAAATTGCTGACCATTCTATGTATCGCAATCGCAGTGATTTTCACCTGTTGTATGTGTATCCATTGTGGCCCAATGTTATGTTCCATGTGTATAATGCCTGTATACCATCTAGAAGAAATGCCGCAAAAGCACAACAGACCTTGGATAAAGAAGTGACCAATATAATGTGCATAGATATATGAGATGAATGCACGGATTACCCTAAAAGAGCGTATGTCTTTAGCTAACGCTAAAAGGGTCGTCTGTTGTAAATAAACGGCGGTTAAGTTGAGCGTTAGAGAAAGACATCTAGGTTTTTCCGTTATCTTGACATTCGTTATGGCATCCATTTTGAATCCATGGCAGCCATTTTGTCTGCCACATGCTACCTCGTGTCGACCATGTGCGTTGTCCTACCTTCCTGCTCATGGCCTCTAACCTGCCCGGCAACAAGCTATTAATAGCATCTCTGTGTTTTCTGCTGACCGTTAGGGTCCACATCTGTTAATGGTTAGCCTTAGATTGGAATGTGCTAGCCGAGACCCCAAGACTGATAGCTCCACCCACCGATCGATTGTGCCTCTCGATATTACCATGTATGGACATAAAATGTGCCTTTATGCTTTGTACCGCCTTCTTTTGAGCCCCTGTGTGGGTATAAATAAACCATGTGTTCAGTAGCCCTTTGTGCTACTTCTCGCAGTGCCGAAGGGTACTGGTTGAATTTTAGCACCACCTCATGAGGTTTAATAACCGTTATGTTTTGTATTTCCAGTTTCCGTGCCACTTTTTCCTTTGGAGTCTGCGGAATTTTGTGCACAGAAGGGCGAACCCTTTGCACTAGCGGGCCTGGCTGAGGTCTGCTACGACAAGGAGGCATATGTATCAACCAAATTTTCAGTCGCAAACACTGCGAATTGCAAAAAACATTGTTTGCGCTTAAAAAAATAGATATTTCAGAAGTATGAGGCACAATCGCATCGCAAAATAAGAAATCGCAAAAATAGCGATTTCTTACTTTGCGATGTCATGAAATCTGCGATTTTCACTGTTAGTGAAAGTCGCAAACAGGATATAGCAAACTAAGAAATCACCATTAAATGTAACAAAAAATAGCAAATTGCGAATCTGAGAAAATCGCAAATGAAGAAATCGCAATTACCACCAAGTGCATGCAGGTAGTAACCAGGTGCAAGGTATAAAAAGCAGCCCACAATGCAACTGAAACTTCCACAATGGCAGCACTATCTGTGATAGCCAGAAGGCTGCGTATCCGTGCCCTTGATCAGAGGAGACTGAGACAGGAACGCATTTTCAGGCTGCGCATCACGCTGTTCCAGCAGACTGAAGAGGACATCCATGAGAAGTACAGGCTGCACCCACAGACCATCTTGGACCTGATTGAGGAGCTGAAACCCTTTTTTGAACACCCAACGCGCAGGACACAAACAATTTCCACCCATGTGCAGGTCCTGTGACCACTGCACCTCCTGTCCTCAGGGAGTTTTCAAGGAGTCATTGCAGAGGTTGGCGGGGTGTCACAGAGTGCACTATCTTGCTTTTTCCATGCCTTTCTGGATGCAATGCTGCAGAGGCTAGCACATCATATATACTTCCCCAGCACCCAACAGGCATTACAGCAAACCAAACTTGACTTTTATCAAATTGCACGTTTCCCCCATGTCATTGGCTGCATTGATGGGACCCATGTGGCCCTCACACCCCCAGCAGCAACAGAATATGTGTTCAGGAACCGAAAATGCTACCATTCCCTGAATGTGCAGATTGTGTGCAATGCTAAGTACATTATCAACGACATTGTAGCAAAATACCCTGGCAGCACACACGACTCTTTCATCTTCAGACATAGTGGGATACACAGACGTCTGAGTGCTGGAGAGTATTCAGAGGGATACCTGCCAGGTAAATACCTGCTAGGTAAATCAATAGCACACACACATCCATCCACTACATCTTTTGGGGGGAACATTGACTTACCTATTATTTGTATCCCTGCAGGTGATAGTGCCTACGCAGTGCGAGACTTCATCCTAACCTCGTATCTGGATACAGCAAATGCAAGGGAGAGGAGGTATAACAGGGCACACAGATCAACGCGCAGCGTCATAGAATGTACCTTTGGAATACTAAAGAGCTGGTTCAGATGCCTACATAAAAGCGGAGGGGCACTGCAGTACAGCCCTGAGACATGCTGTAAAATCGTGACAAGCTGCGCAATGCTCCACAACGTGGCTATGAGGAAAGGCACCACAATTGATGTGAGTGACACAGACACATCTGATGATGATTGCCCACCTCCAACTGGTAGGGCAGCAGCAGGAGTCGGGCAGTTGCTGGACATCAGAGACGGATTGAGATCACACAAAACTACTTTTAGGTAAGAAAGGAAGGTGATGAGCCAAAATGCTTTTTGTTACAGGTGATGTGTTTATTCACACTTCACACTCAATATTATTTGCAGTACCCAGTACATGTTTTGTACACAGTGAAGGTACTGATCAAAAATGTGCAAAATTCTGTTTAGGTGGGTTGCTTCACCCATTGTCACATTGTCACAAAAGTGTCAATGTTTTGTTCATCTCTTCCGGTGACGGTTTAGTGCAGGTCGGTGTTCATCCTGAGTGCCCTCCGTTGTCTGCCTAGCTGCTGCATCTTGTCTGCCACTGCGATGTCGTGCATCAGCCACTGTAGGAGTGTTGCTACTTCTACTGGCGGTCTCTTCACTCTCCCCAGAGACCATGGGTGTGCTGCCACCAGAGTTTGCAGTTTGCATTTGTTCCACTGCGTTTGTGACCTGTTCCAGCCCTCTCGCAATGTCCTGACAGCAATGTGTCATTTGCAGCTGCATTGTAATGCTGCAACGGGTGAAGTTGCTGGTAGTGTTGCAGAGGCGGTTCACAGCCTTTCTATAATTGTGCAGTCGTGCATTGGCACATTGGGCAGCCCTGTCCCTGGCAATTTCATTATGTTGTAGAGTTTCACATAGGTTTTGTATGGCACCTGCCATGGCCATGATGCCCTCCCCCATGTAACGCTGATTTTTGTTGAGGGTGCTCAGCTACCTGTTAATTGAACGTAATGCTTTGTGTTGCAGGCGCTGAACTTCAAGCATGTTGTGCTCATGTCCAGCAAAAAGAGTATGTTCCTCTTCGGTGCCAATGCTGCTCCTGGGCCTTGAACTCCGTGCCTCAATTGCTGCCACACTGTTTTGTGGTCTTTCATGTCCACGACTGTCAGACACTCCCAGCCTTGCCACTCTATCCTCACTTGCCTCCCCTGTGGCTTCTAAGTCATCCTCCAATGGAGCCAGTGGGGGCACATATGTTCGCTTCCTGCGCATAATGGTTGTCTGATGTGAGTCATCACTTGAGTCCCTATCATGGGAGAGCTCTAAATTAATTGGTATGCCTTCTCCCTCTGCATTGTCCTCAAGTGCCCTGGATTGTGCTGTGGAGGTAAAGGGGCAAAAATGCAAAAAACACAGTTGATGGACAGAATGTAGAACAATGTCATACATTCACCCCAGTACAAGGATCTGGGCCTAAATCCATCGTTTTTTTGCACTCCACACCACCCTGGGTTAGACCCTGGCTATATGCAAATCAGCTCTGACCCTGTGCCTCATGGGAACAGACCAGTCCGAACTACCAAGCCATGTCTTTCCCAGACCGGAATCGAGCATCCAAGGACCGGTTTCTGGCTATCAGCCTTCATCAGCCTGTATAGCTTGACTCCAGTGGTGTGGAGAGCCTGGGACTCACGTCTGAGCATACCCAGCCCACTCTGGGTGAAAATTGCAAAAAACACAGTTGATGGACAGAATGTAGAACAATGTCATACAATCACCCCAGTACAAGGATCTGGGCCTAAATCCATCGGTTTTTTGCACTCCACACCACCCTGGGTTAGACACTGGCTATATGCAAATCAGCTCTGACCCTGTGCCTCATGGGAACAGTCCAGTCCGAACTACCAAGCCATGTCTTTCCCAGACCGGAATCGAGCATCCAAGGACCGGTTTCTGGCTATCAGCCTTCATCAGCCTGGATAGCTTGACTCCAGTGGTGTGGAGAGCCTGGGACTCACGTCTGAGCATACCCAGCCCACTCGGGGTGAAAATTGCAAAAAACACAGTTGATGGACAGAATGTAGAACAATGTCATACATTCACCCCAGTACAAGGATCTGGGCCTAAATCCATCGTTTATTTGCACTCCACACCACCCTGGGTTAGACACTGGCTATATGTAAATCAGCTCTGACCCTGTGCTTAATGGGAACAGTCCAGTCCGAACTACCAAGCCATGTCTTTCCCAGACCGGAATCGAGCATCCAAGGACCGGTTTCTGGCTATCAGCCTTCATCAGCCTGGATAGCTTGACTCCAGTGGTGTGGAGAGCCTGGGACTCATGTCTGAGCATACTCAGCCCACTCGGGGTGAGAATTGCAAAAAACACAGTTGATGGACAGAATGTAGAACAATGTCATACATTCACCCCAGTACAAGGATCTGGGCCTAAATCCATCGTTTTTTTGCACTCCACACCACCCTGGGTTAGACACTGGCTATATGCAAATCAGGTCTGACCCTGTGCCTCATAGGAACAGTCCAGTCCGAACTACCAAGCCATGTCTTTCCCAGACCGGAATCGAGCATCCAAGGACCGGTTTCTGGCTATCAGCCTTCATCAGCCTGGATAGCTTGACTCCAGTGGTGTGGAGAGACTGGGACTCACGTCTGAGCATACCCAGCCCACTCGGTGTGAAAATTGCAAAAAACACAGTTGATGGACAGAATGTAGAACAACGTCATACATTCACCCCAGTACAAGGATCTGGGCCTAAATCCATCGTTTTTTTGCACTCCACACCACCCTGGGTTAGACACTGGCTTTATGCAAATCAGCTCTGACCCTGTGCCTCATGGGAACAGTCCAGTCCGAACTACCAAGCCATGTCTTTCCCTGACCGGAATCGAGCATCCAAGGACCGGTTTCTGGCTATCAGCCTTCATCAGCCTGGATAGCTTGACTCCAGTGGTGTGGAGAGCCTGGGACTCACGTCTGAGCATACCCAGCCCACTCGTGGTGAAAATTGCAAAAAACACAGTTGATGGACAGAATGTAGAACAATGTCATACATTCACCCCAGTACAAGGATCTGGGCCTAAATCCATCGTTTATTTGCACTCCACACCACCCTGGGTTAGACACTGGCGATATGCAAATCTGCTCTGACCCTGTGCCTCATGGGAACAGTCCAGTCCGAACTACCAAGCTATGTCTTTCCCACACCGGAATCGAGCATCCAAGGACCGGTTTCTGGCTATCAGCCTTCTTCAGCCTGGATAGCTTGACTCCAGTGGTGTGGAGAGCCTGGAACTCACGTCTGAGCATACCCAGCCCACTCGGGGTGAAAATTGCAAAAAACACAGATGATGGACAGAATGTAGAACAATGTCATACATGAGTTTGTGTTTTGTCTGCATTTTGGACTCAATAAAGTTTAACACTTTTAAGTTGTCTTACTCCTGACACTGTCTTTTTGCCTTAACTGTAACCCACATTTTTGGCATGATTTCCTATGTCTCATTCACAAACTAACCTACGTCCAACTACAACTCCCATGATGCATTGCTGTGTGTGTTGTAAGGAGTGGACTGGAGTGACAAGTGTTGTCTTTATTTTACACATTCTACACAGTGTGCATGCTATGGGGAGGTGTACAAGAATGATCTGCCATGCATCTTACCTTGACTGCTGAATGCAGGGTTGGAGCCGTCAATGTCAGCCACACCATTTACACTCTCAGGCAGGAGAGTGGACTCCACCAGCTCTTCATAGGGTGTTGGCTGTACTGCTGTGGATGTTCCTCCCCCGGTCTTCTGTGATTCCTTTAGTCTGGCTGCCACCCTCTCCTTAGACCTTTGGAGCATATCGTACCACCTCTTGCACACTTCTTCGATGGTACGATTGGTCACACCCACAGCATTCACTTTCTCCTGTATTTGCAGCCATATCTTCCTTTTTCTTGCTTCTGGTACTTTCAGGGCTTTCTTACCAAAAAGGAGTTCATGGCGGCAGACCATCTCGTCTATGAGGACCTCCTGCTCTTTCTCCGAGAATTGTTGTTTCCTTTTCCTCTTCTCACCCTCCTTGCCCTCCTGTGGCCTCTAAGACTGCATTGGGGTTTTTGATGTGCTGTGCAGCCTCCAAACACACTCCAAACTGCCTCTACCTGTGGCTCAGGCAAACAGGTGTAGCTAATCACTCCCACTTCCTGGTTGTGATGTCATCAAGCTGCACCTGTATTGCAGATTCCCGGTTATGCGATTTCTTAATTTGCAAATTTCGCTATTAAGGAATCGCAAATCAATATTCTGAGAATTTTTTGCGAAGTTTATGAAATCGCAAAACGTTAGTGATTTTTTTTATATACATCCTGTTTTGCGAATCTGAAACTGCGAATCACAAAGTCTCGCAATTTGAGATTCGCAAAACAGGATATTGATACATATGCCCCTTAGTCCCTTTCAAGACCAAGGTCTCTGAAAACATGACCTTCACAGTGGGACAGTCTTCTGTAAAGAAAGACTTGAAAGGTATACTAAGCAGATCCCTTTCTTCCAAGTAACGTCTTTCCTCAATCTGACTACTACACTTGGACGTTTGAATTGCTTTTTCGAGTACAACTCGAAAACCAGAGTAACAGGTTAAGCGTCAGTGTGAAAGGTCAGTGTGAGATATGTACACCTGATCTCATCACGCCACAATGGATACTGATTTGTTTACCTGGCATCTATATTTTAGACATGAAACAACAGACGAGTCTAGTGCCAAGTTGTATTACCTCCTAGTCTTTTCGATAGACCACTGTCTTCGCGGCCTGTATTATAGGCAGAGGGTAACTTATAATACTGAAATATGCTAGAAATCCCGGCAGTATACGTATTTGGAGCTAACTCACACAATCAGAGAAGATCATTGATGGCTAATTTCTAGTGGTATCTTTAATGAGAGAGATTGCTAGGCTTGCATATCAATCATTGTTTAATTTGCATGCTAAGAATTTCTCTTTGTATCACAATGCAGGCAACTGCAGGACATCCACTTCTTATTTAGGTTGTAAGGGTCCCTAAAGATATGGGGGCATATTATCAAGGACCGGTGTTAAAATTATCGCCGTTTTATCGGCAGGAAACTGCCGATAAAATGGTCATAATGGCTTGATAATACGCCCTTGTTAATTCCCATAGAAGCCCATGTTCTGATGTTAACATGGGCTTCTATGGAAATGAACAAGGGTGTATTATCAAGTCCATTATCGCCGGTTTATCTGCAGTTTCCTGCCGATAAAACTGCGATAATTTTAACGCCTGTCCTTGATAATCTGCCCGATAATTCTTCCAAGACTTCTAAATCCACTTTTCTGCTGCACGTCACTTTGAAATTGGTAGCCTCCCTGTACAGATTTTAATCATGAGGGCAACTTAAATATACAAAAAATGCAAGCGTAATTTCCCAATTCTGATCAGGGTGCCTCAACGGCCTCGAACCCAGGCAGGCACACCCCATCGATCTCTTGGGCAGATTCAGTTGGTCTTTGAGATGTATGGCACTCCTGGCATCCTACCCGGCACACTTACATTCACCACTCAGTGGCGCATGCAGTGGAGTGCTGCATCAATTTGCTGTGGCTACCGGCAGCGGACCTCTTCTCGGACCAATCTGTGTGCATTCTCCTACATGGAATTTCCGATCAAGCTCCGCTTCTGTTGTCATGAGAAACTTAATCCGCCGCACAGCGCCCTGCACCCTGCTTGGAGATTTAGGGGCAGATTTACGAGGACTGGGGCATCCCTGCATATTAGCACGAATAGTCCAGTAAAGATGCGACACGCAGGAATACCCTTGCGCCACCACGGATGCGTCGAATTTACCATGATACATGTCACATCTTCAGGCACAAGGGCAGCGCATTGCTGGAGTCATGCCGCTAGTGTGACACAACTCCAGCAATGCTCAGGGGCGCCCTGTACCTAACAAGCTGCATCACTCCTTACACCTGCTTCAAGCAGGCGTAAGGTTTTGACGCACTATGGAAGTAAAAGTGACTCTGTGAAACCTTGTATATTTCACTGTGTTACTTTTTTACGGGGCTTCCTTGCGACGGAACTCCCACCCTGCTTAAATTATAGCTGAGGCAGGTATAATGTAGCGCAGGGCTTTACAACGTAATGCATCTCACTAGATGCGTCACGTTGTAAATCTGTCGCATGATGGTGCATTGTTTACGACACCTCTGCATCAGAGAAGTGACGCAACCGTGTCGTAAACATGTCACAAGGGTCTTGTAAATCTGCCGCTTAGTGCCTGGCACTTATAAAGCTCTGAGTGCACTGCTTGTTGAAGAATTGCAGGAGTTCCTTATGCTTATAGTGGGCTTAGTTTCATCTGCAGTGACGTTCTGAGCATCCAGTAAGCCTTCTCTGAGAGGCCGTCTCAAGGGCTATGTTCATCGGTCTGAGGCCCAACGCACAGTGTTGGTGACTGACCATGAAGGTCAAACATTGCATCTGGAGGCTGCCTTACGTTGTTGCAACACTGACTGCATCCACCATCTCCTGGCCATAGCCCGTACAGAATTGCAGCAGGTCTCCCTTGAGGAAGCCAAGAACTACTAGATGGCCTCTATGCAGATGGTGTATGCCTCTGGTGACAAATCATGTAAGTTACTGTATTACTGGCGACTTGCAGTATTTCTCACAGGGTGATCCAGGTGATTAGGGATTCATTGGGATGCCCCCAGGAGAAACTTCCAGCTGTAGCTCAGACCTTCATCTATTTTTACCAGGAGCTGTATTCAAGCATCCCCCACTGCCCGCAGAGGTCAAAAACCCTCTTCTCAACAGCATACCACTGCTGTCCATACCAAGTGCTCTGGCATGAAAATTGGTCCAGGACCTCATGCTAGAGGAGGTGGATTCTGTGGTCATGGGGTTGTAGGCGGTCAATACAGCTGGCTTTGATGGGTACCCCATTGAATATTACAAGCGCTTCTCGGGCATCTAATGCCCCCATCTTTTGAATCACTGTGCAGCTGCCCTGCGGCAGGGGTTGATTTCACCTGACCTAGACTATACCAAAATTGTAGTTCTGCCCAAGGAGGATCTCCCTAGAGACCAATGTTTAACCTATCATCCGAGTTCCCTCCATACATTTGATATTAAGATTTATGCAAAAGCTCTAGTGACACGGTTGACTTGAGCAGCTCCACACCTGATTCATCCAGATCAATGTGGATTTATGCCAGGTCACAGCATGTGTCCCTGTATCAGTAAGGCATATGCAGCGCTATCTCGGGCACCTGATCTTGATGGCACCCTGGCCGTTTTGTTAGTTGATTTTACCAAGGCTTTTGACACAGTGTCATGGGCTTTTCTGGATAGTGTCCTTCAGCGGGCAGGAATGGGAGAGGAGTTCCGTCATATGATCCATCTTTTTCATCATGCCCCAAGCGCTCAAGTCCAAGTAAATGGAGTTCTCTAGCCCCCGTTTCCCATCAAACGCAGCCCGCATCAGGTGTGTTCACTTTCCCCATTGCTAATCGCCTTGGTGAAAAAAACCCTGGTGTGAATTATACGCTGCAATGCCCAGGTCTGAAGATGACAGTGGGGTAGCGGCATTGAGGATCGCATAGCATACATAATATGCAGATTTGGGGCCAGATGTAGGTAATTCATATTTACCGACTCTTAAATACCGAATTTTACCTATTCGGTATTTAAGAGTCGGTAAATATGAAGGTGGGAGATGTAGGTATTTCCAGATGTGGAAATACCGATTCGTTAAAATTAGGTATTTACCGATTCTGTAATTACAGCATCGGTATTTCCCATTGATTCCTATGGGCTTTGAAGCCCATAGGAATCAATGGGAAATACCGATTCTGTAATTACAGAATCGGTAAATACCGATTTTAGCAAGGGTGCTGGGGGTGTCACTTTGAGACCCTCTGGCACCCCAAAAATTGACATGTGCGCCATGTGGCACACAGACATGCCCTAAGGGCATGTCTGTCTGTCACATGGCATAGGTGTGCATGCACACATGTGCATGCACACCTGAATTCGGTATTTTACCACACAATAGGATTGTGTGGTAAAATACCGAATTTGTAGGGCCTTTGGGACTCTGAAGAGTCCCACCTACATCTGAGATTTCCCGATTCGGTAAAAATACTGATTCGGTATTTTACAGAATCGGTAAATTTACTGAATCAGTAAATTTACCGATTCTGTAAAAATATGCCCCTACATACCAATTCATACATACCGGTCGGTAACGGCCGAAAATACAGATTTTCGGCCGTTACCGACCGACCTACATCTGGCCCGATATCTTTTATTTTTTTAAAGATCCCCAGCATTTTGCCCCAATGTCTGTCACTTCTTCTGTTATATGGAAAGGTGTCTGGGCTCCGCATTAATGAGGTAAGTCCTGTCTTGTTGAGGTGAAGGGAGATGCCCTAGGGCGGATTTTAGGCCCACCATTCCTATCCAGCAGAACTCCTTCAAATATTTAGGGATTCACATGTCCCCTTTCCTGGATCTGGCCTGGGTTCTTAACTTCTGGTGACTGGCTCTTAAGATCAACCATGACCTTGTCTGCTGGGCTACTCTTCCATTGAATCCCACGAGGCATGCTGCCATTTTCAAGATGTGTGCTTGCTGGGCTACTTGTACATCCTGGGCAACTAACCACACACCATTCCCCGCAAATCGTTTCACTCACTGACTGCTTACATCACTAATTTTGTGCGGGCAGGTAGTAATCACAAGGTAGCTTTTCAGTCATTGCGTAGATCCCCCTCTGGTTGTGGGTTGGGTTTATCAGACAATTTTATATTGAATTGACCCTTATGCCTTTTTGTACGCCAATGACATATACTTTTGTGTTTGTATTTGCTTTATTCGATAAAGATATCATAAAAGCATGAACATTCATGAATCATGTTAAAAAGAACAATTAAAAAAAGAAATGCATTGATACATACAACAGAGGGTATGATAACAGATAGTACTTGAATATCAGCTGCTCCATAGGACCAATAAATACACTCGTTTAGAATACTACCATTAAAACAACTACAATAAAAAGAAAATACAATAAAATGCTTTAAAATACTTGTACATGGACAATTAAGTCTTTGATACAGCTAAAAAGACCCCAAGCCTCGCCTAGTGCCTCCCATCCTTTAGCAACTTATTGCGTGTTAGCCAAGCGCAGCCCAAGTATTTGGCTACTCCACAGACCATGGTGAGGGAGATGGAATCAGTTCTTAGAATGCGGAGCGCCACGCAGTTCTTCTTGGTCCCCAAGTTCCTGCAAATAGGTTTGAGCCATTTTCTTCTTGCGTGCCTATAGGCTGGGCAGACAAAAAGGAAATGGGCAGTGTACTCTTGAGGGGCTGCACAACCAGGACAAAAAGGGGATGTTACATTGCCCTGTTTCCACCCAGCCGTGAATTCATTTAGCGGCAGGGTTCCAAACCTCAATTTCATGTATAGCATCCTGTCTCTGGGGGTTTGAATGAAATCCAGATAGGATTCCAATTTCCGTACCGGCTTGTGTTCCAGAAATTGTTCGGTAAGGGTCCCCCTGTTGGATGCACTGGCCTCCCTCTCCTGGACCCACTCCCAGTATGCTTTCTTGATGGTTTCTTTGGGTGGCGGCGTCTGACTAACCCATGTCTCCCCTAGTCCAATATCTATCACCAGCTGTCTAAGCTTACAAATCCAATTAATTTTATTACCCGTGTCTAACTTGACAAGTTCGCTAAGGGCAGCAGCATAATTTGACAGTTCGGTAGTCCTTGTTAGGCGCGTCCAGAATAGTAATGGACGAAGCCGTACAATGTTTTTAATGGACCGTTTCCCCATATCCTGGTGAAGTGGTATCAACGGCGTCGAGGGTAGGAGAGCAACCAGACCTCTATAGAACTTGTTTTCAGATCTGGCTAGATCAGAGGTGTCCTCGAATCCCCAAAGTTCCGACCCATAGAGGGCCGATGGTAAAGCTTTGCCCTCATATTCCACAAGAGCCGGTGCCACCGGTTTGGTGACAGAAAGTTGCTGGTCTCTTAAAATCACCCCTGCTACCCGCTTGTGGTTGAGGAGCATTTTGGCCAGAATGGAGCTCCATTTCATCGAGCTATTGACCCGAATTCCCAAGTAGTCAAAAGACTCCACCATGTCAAGCTGAGTACCATTAAGGGTGAAATTATTTCTGAAGCATTTAGACGGGGATAGAGCTATCAGCTTGGTTTTGGACGTATTAATAGATAGACCCCGTAGATCACAAAAGGAGCTGAACATGTCCAGTAGTTTTTGTAGACCCCTAGGACTCTTTGATAAAAGGAGGGTGTCATCAGCGAAAAGTAGGGTGGGGACTTTCTCACCAGCCAGGGCTAGGGCATCCGCTGGGTCCTCTCTCAAATGGTCTACCACCCCATTAACAAAGAGAGAGAACAGAGTCTGAGCCAGCACACAGCCCTGGCGTACCCTCTGTTCACCGCCACCCTGTCTGTTAACTGGCCCTGACATATACTTGACGGAAAATGAATTTAATCTGCATCGTATGTGTGTGGCTCACATTATCAAACATTTTGCAAAGTTAGGTTACAAATGTAATTTTGGAAAGTCACATATTGCCTTTTTGGCAGTGCTTTACCTTGGTTGTGAACTCAATAACGAAGGTAGGGGGTTGGCACACTTTTTTTGGGAGAAATGTGTTCAATTGCAACCTCCATCTACCCTCAATAAATTACAATCGTTGCTGGGTTTCTTGAATTTTGGCAGGACTTATATTCCTGATTATGCCTAGCATATCAAACCACTGTACGCATTGATACCACCTTCTTTTTCCTCTTCCACTTGGCTTCCAGAACATACAGCAGTTCTTAGGTCTTTGCAGTCTGATCTGCTTGCGACTCGATTCTTGTACAATAGAGATAACACCACAAATTTGGTCAGAAGGATTGTACCAGGAGCGTTAGGATTCATCTACGTGACTTTTAATTAAGGGGACACAGTTCCCATAGCTTATTAATTGCATTTGTATACCCCTGCTGAAATGCGCTTTTCTTCTACAGCAATATTTTTGACTGCAGTACAGATGGCGATTCTAAAGGAACGGTCTCTGGCTCAGGGAAAAGGCATTTTTATTGTTTCACCGGTGCCCCCATAGAAGCTGTTACAAAGGCGAGTGTACCAAATTCTAAAGCTCTGCATCTCTGATGGATACAATGGGCTAGTTCTTTGACATCGACTAATGTCAACTTTATCCTTGATCCTTCTTTGCAAACACAGGAGTTTTTACAATATGAACATGTTCATCATCCACCTTTATCACTACTCCCTCTTGATCAGTACAAATGTATATTTCACACTGATGGACCTGCTCAGCCTGCCGGCTGGCACGATAGTGGACAGTGATTTTAAATCCGCCTTGGTTCACACAAATTCCTTGGGGATTGCACAGAGCTATTGGCTGAGTAACGTGCTTTAGTACTGGCTCTTGAGTTTGCTGATCCTGATGTGGCTACGCCTGTGGTGTAAGATTCCTTTAACTGTGTAAAATTCTTTAATGACAACGTATTCTTTTAGAAACAAAATTATTTCTTCGTGATTTGAAAGGTAGCAGAAAAAAGCAGAAAAAGCTTTGGGTCTGAGTGGCTGCTCTTAAGGAATGTTTACTGCTCACACATTATCCATACGTTGGGTCATCAGTGTGTGGGAGCACACAATGTTGGTAATTCAATGGCTGATGAGGCAGCCAAATCCACAGTAGCCACATGCTCAGTAGCAGCCGTTACTAGGTCTATGACTAAAATTGAGGATGACATTTTGGCGGCTATTGCTGTAACAAAGGAGGGAACACAGTGTCTCCAAGGGTTTCCTTCACATGACACTTACTACTTAACGCCTGATCAAATTCTATTTGTAACCGTTTCATGAGTTGGTGATCATTTGATTCCAATGAGGACCGCAGACTTTCTTTGATAGAGGCTGCTCATGAAGGCATGGCTTCTGTACATGCTGGGTCAACATTGACTATTTAGATTTTACAGCAATGTTTTTGGTGGCGTGGCTTATACCAGGAAACGTGTAACTATGTTCTTTCCTGTGACATTTGTCAACAGATTAAACCTTCGACAGTTTCATGACCACCTCATACTCAGGTTTTCATTTCAAATTAACCATTTGGTTGTATGTATTTTGATCACTGCGGTCCTTTAATATCAGACAATGCTTTTAATTATATTTTGGTTGCACTTGATTTGTTCACTAGGTTCCTTTGGGTTTGGCTGAATTGCAGTGCTGACGCTTGAACTGTTATAAAAGATTTGCGTGTCTTTGTAGGGACATTTGCCTGTGGCACCTTCCATTCAGACCAAGGTCCGGCTTCACCTCTAAGGCTTACCGGCATGCAATGAAGTCTATACGGGTGCAATTCTCATCTCCATATCGGCCTGAGAACACTTCTGTTGTGGAGCAGAGGAACCGTGTCTTAAAGCAATCTTTAACGGCAAGGGTATTAGGTACAGGATGGGGCTGGTTGACTCATCTATATGGAGTCCAACATGCACTAAATTATCTCCCTAGAAGATCTCTGGGTGGGCGGACCTCGTATGAAATGAAATTTGGCATTCAAATGTTTGTGCCATATCTTGATGGTCTAGACGGTGTGGCGGCTGCCACAACATTTGATGTAGAAAGCCATTGTGCTATGTTACAGAATCTCCAATCATAGATGGGGGCAAAAACTCAGTTGTCCCATCTATGGTTGCAGCAGTGCTGATTCTGGTTTCTGGCTGGCTTCCTAAAGTTGTTGATCTAGTCTGAGTGAAGGTGGACAACAAGAAAGAAATTGGTCCATCGTACCGGGCACCAGTTCCAGTCCTAGGTTTGAAAGGTACCCATACTGTGATCTTACCTCCACTACCTCCACTACCTGGTCGCAAGGAGAATCATTTCATTTCCATTGAACATGTCAAGTTACACCATAGGGCCGATACTCAATAGTATGCCTGCAAGCATACCGCAGAGAGATTTTTCCCTTCATCCAATGCATTTTGTTTCCTCGAATTCTTCCCAACCACTGGCAGGGGAGATGGATATTTCCATTGATTTGTTGCCCGTTTTGCCTTCTACATCTGCAACTGTGGAAAATGAGTATGCTTCCCCACCAGTGGAAATTATAGTTGACATTCTACAAAGTACAATTCATTCATCTTCCAATGAAGAAAAGCCCCCATTGTTTCAGCTCGGTTCCAGTGTTACTATATGGACTGTGATAACTTTTCTTCAGATATGTCTTCGTCTGTGGCAGAGCCACCTACACAGATTTGTATTTTCATCTCTTCGATAAAAAGTACTTACCTAGTTCCGCTAAGGACATATGTCTGAATTGTGTTGTTGATGGTATTCATCTTTATGTGGATTGACTTCATGACTGCCTTTTTCCTATTGATTAATGGCCACTACTTACCTGAACGCTCTGCTGCAGACTTGGTTGATGGAGTTCTTGCTCCACATACTTTGTACCATAAAATGAAACAAGATCAAGCCCTAGTTAACATTTCAGCTTTCCCAGTCGCTGATGGCATTGTTTGGAATAAAGTGCCATTTGATGTATATGGTCCTTCATAAATCTTGCAAATTCCATACGTCTTCCGAGTTTCTTTGGGTGATTTCATTTTACCAGGAATGCACTCCGACGATTGGGATGTCAATGCTTTTACTCAATGTTTTCTGACTTACAATATTACACTGTATTTAATGCTAAAGATTTGTATTTAAATTCCGCTAATTATGCAGATTTATTTTGCTACCAACATTATAGCCAACATTGTTTGCACAAGACCAAAACCCAGAGACCGCAATTTAGTAACACGCAATGGGGGCTTCGCCAACACAATTTAAGGGGAGTTCAATAACCCAGAAAAGGAACTGTACATATTTTACGTGTTACAATTTAACTGCCCCAATGTTCTATTTTTACAAATTAAATATGACCACCCGCAACAAATACATGCTTGCCCACACTAAATTGGTTTATTCCTCGTCCTTCATATCGGACTTGTCCATGAAAGGTTATGATTAGTGTAAGGACATGATTGATTTAAAGACTATTTGGGGAACAAAAAGTTGGTAAGTCTAGGACATTGTGCATGTTTAATACCGTCTCAACTAATATTTTTAAATCAGATGGTTCAGCAAGCCTTCAGTTTCGGCTTGGCCACTGCTAAGAATTTAAATACTCCATCAATTCCGTCCTTGGCTGACTGTGACACATGGCACACACATACCAACAACACGATTGATGACTTGACTGCTATGTTTCAAAACAGAACTCTTAATTCATCTACTATTGACCCTTGGGGTTGGTTGCTGTGGCTCCTGAACACCAATGCCTTTCATTTGCCCTTTACTAATGCCACAACAGGGTTTTCTCAAAGTAGACCTGACCCTCGTTATTCCCAATCTCATACAGTTACCACATATTCTGTTGGTAAATTATGTCAACCATGGTTGGAACATTCCACACTTTCATCTGCAAAGCAACATATCTCCCTTTTGTCAGGTGACATTGATCTTGCAGTTTTTTTTTAGGTCCAAAATCCCCTCGCACTAAACGTTTTGTGTCTGCAGCATAGAATGAGTTTTGGAAACTGTCACCAATGGAAGCTGCAGTACGCTTACGTCAAATTGAACAGGATCATTTAGAAAAAGTTCTTGCCATAGTTGATAACAGTATAAACACTTTGGGGCCAATTATGATGTCGGGCGGATTGCCCCCCGCCAGGCTGGCGGTAGCCACCGCCAGCCTGGCAGGGGCAATCCGCCCGACATCCACACTAGTTTTCCTCCTGCCATATTAGTATGGCGGGGGGGACCTCGGCGGACAGAAAGACCATCCGCCGGCGGCCGGGGCGTAAAAGGAATAATATGGTGGCGGTGTCTACAGAAACCGCCAGCCATATTACAATGGGCTTTTAACAATGCCTTTCCGTGGCGGCAATGCCGCCACGGAAAGGCATGTGGTCCTCACTCTGGGGACCCCCTGCGGGCCCCCAGAGTGAAGGAGAGGTGGGGGTGCACACAAGGTGGTACCTGTGGTACCCCCTTCATTTGCATTTACAAAGCGGCAGGCGCCGCTTTGTAAATATAAATGCTGCAATGCATTTTTAGCATTGTGGCGGGCGGTGCAGAGAGCACCGCCCGCCACAATGCTAAAAATACAGGATGTGCCCGCCACTGTGGTGGGCACATCCTAATACCCCCCACGGGTCCCCGCCCTTATGGCGGGCGGTTCCTATTACCACGAGGATGGCGGGCGGGCAAACTCCACCCGCCATCCTAATGACCCCTAAAGTCTTCACATATTTATACTTTAGATAATATTGTATATTATAAAAGAAACTGGCCTGACCTGCTGTTTATCCATTAAACAATCTCAGACCTTTATCTGGTTTGAATGGTCTTATGTAATTTAATTACTTAAGATAATATTGGATCATCTGTTATTAACATTGTTCTGAATGAAGGGTAAACATTGTATCATGGTCAAAATCAACTGCATGCTTCAGCACTATTTTTATCATTTAATTTGACAGATAAACAAAAACGTATGTCAATGAAAGATGCAACATATACTATCTTACACAATGAGAAACTGGAACAGTTACCATTTTCAGTGGCAGAAACTGATTCAGCGGTGTGGTTAATGCATTGGGGTATTTTCTTGCCCATCTCACTTTTCCGGTTTTTAGCTTGCTTGAAACACTATCCTGTATGTAGATATGACCCGCTTAGGAGCAGTAATATTCATGAACTATGGTCATTACTGTTTACATTTGGTTGTCAGCGAGTGGACAAGGATGTTTTCCTCACAGGGGAGGATTGTGATTCTACAGTAGGACACTTCCTTTTCTGTAAACAAGTAAAACTTTACGGCTCCTGCAATATTTTGGACCTTAATTTGCCTTTTTTTAAGGGGACCCCGGTCCCTGCTATTATTCCCACACTCACTCTGCTTTCTAACAGCAGTTATCTTATCCTAGATAACCAAAAACTGCTGCTGCTTACAGCCCGGAATCCCGTATATAGTCAAGGTTTCCAAAAGTGTTACATGTTGCAGCAACGTCTTGTTTCCACCCCCACAGGGGATTGTAGATAGTTCGCTGTGGCCTTATATTCCAACTTTGAAAACAGATTTCAATAATCTAAGCAGACTTAAAGTGCAATTGTTTCAACAAGAAGTGGCTCTCACATCAGCTCATCAGACCTTCGAATTGTAGATGGTGAGAACATCAAGTGAGATTCAGCCACTGCTAAACACAAATCCCCCCTACATTTTGGAGAATTAATTCACCAAATACTTAATGCGTCTGATACAGCGTCTCTTGGATCAGAATTTCATCAAAGTCGACACAGGTTGCTTGAAATGCTCCTGATGGCCTCTGAATGTAAAGAGCATGTCTGCTCACTCTAATTGCTTAATTGGATGGCATACCTTTTTACTACTGAAGGTTCTGACAGCTTGTTGGAGCTTATGGCATTCCAATAATCTCACGAGAATAGAGCAAGGGTACTCCCAATATTGGTTTTAGGTCTAGAGGAGGGAGTGAGCACAGATAAATTAGGAATGAAAACCTCTGAACTGACCTGTATCTTGTTCACAATTGAAATTTAATCTAGTACATTTCTATAGAGATGCAACCATACTGAAAGTATTCACATAAACATAAGATACTTTGATTCGTTATTTATTGTTGTTTAACATTTAAAATCACGTAAACATTTCATCTTTTTTTCATGTTTTTTAGAAATATAAGTGCAAAATCCATTTATAACATGTGAAATAATGTTAATACAGACCCCACAACAAAAAGGGAACTATCTAGACCTCACACTTACTAATGCATACATTCCTAATAGACCAAACTCTCAAAAGTGAGATAATACAAACAAATTACATACAAAAACTCACAAGATATCTGAAATCCCAGTAGTGTTTTTACAGTTTAACTGTCTTGTTTCTTCTTCTTTTTATTGTTTCCAAATTTATAGATCTCTTTTTCTCTTGGTTTTTCTTCTTCTAATAATCTTGTTTTGCTCGGATCTCAGATACAGACTGGCCTGCGTACGTTTCGGTGAAAAAGGTATTGTCACCTTCATCAGGGCCAACATTAAACATAAACTAGTACACACAGAATTAAAATCAGGGGGTCCTTTATATCTGAAATTTAAGAAAATATATGTGCAGTCAGTTTATACATTCATGTTACAATTGTCTGGTTGCATCCTATCATTGAACATCTCTATACATTTATTTATAATTTGTTACTGCTGAGCTAAATACAAGGCTCGCTAAGCAATGCCTTTGGTGAGACTCAAAACAGATGGAAAAATTATCGTGACTATATAGAAATGTACTAGATTAAATTTCAATTGTGAACAAGATACAGGTCAGTTCAGAGGTTTTCATTCCTAATTCCAATAATCTCACGAAATGTTTGGCCCAGAAGATACGCTGTGAATGGAGATTTTTTTTTTTCATCTCTTCATTCGTTTTCACTTTTTCAGTCCCCCAGATTCTACTTCGGATTTGAATCATTGTTCGGCCTTTTATCTAGATGCTTTGCCTCTGCTTACCACTGATTTTTATTTAGTCCAAGGCTGCCAACCTGACCTAGGAGAGTGTGTCATATGGCCTATGGGGACATTGTCGGCTTCTCTAAGTTAGCATGAGCACGCTGCAGACTGTCCGCTGCTTTGCGCACATTACTACATGAGTTTATTTTGCAAATGCCTCTTTTGTAATTTTCACATGAGAACCTACCGCTGTGTTCACACTGTGCAGGTTCCTGGGATTTAGTCTGAACATTGTAATCAAGGTCGATGAATAATGACCCTCATTGCTCTGTTCTCGTCAGACCCTAGCACCTAGATAAAACATACAGATGCAGCTGTTGTTTGGGAACACGTACTTTGGTCTTATTAAAATACACAAATAGGTAGCACACACTCGGAGAGGGACCTTTCCTGGGAGAAGAGCAAGACAGCACCTATGATGTAGATCTACCATCTATAGACTGAGGTATGGGATCTGCAGATAAGGCCCAGAGATCTTCTAGTATATAATCATTCTGCTTCTAAAGAAAGGGAGGGAGGTGATGCTATCCTGCCTTCTGACAATGACAGCTCCTTTCATGATTTATGGACTCATTGCTTTGCTTACCATATTTCTATTATGCATTTTCTTGCTTATTGTGGCATGTATACTGCACGTTAGAGCACCTTGGTTAATATAAATATTTTAAACTTAATTGTGTCTCTCTCAGATCTTATTGTGGACAAGTACAAGAGTGTGAGAGAAAGGATGTGTCTTGCAACCACGATTCCTGAGAGAGTCGGGAGTGTTGTATTCTGGGGTGTCCGATCATTTGTTTCTCTGTGAGTCAGTTGGAGAGCAAGTGAGACACTATTGCTAACCGGTCCTGGGCTCATGGGTACTAAGTTGGTAGGATGACCAGGTCCTTATGCACTAAGGTCCTATAATCCTACGCATAGTTCTGTGTTTGTGCAGAATCCCTGCAACATGTTTTTTTTAAATCAGAAATCCCCAAACCCCACTTGAATAACCACAACTTTATGTAGGCACACCATGGGATCCTATCCCCACACAAACCCTCTAGGAAGTCTTAGAGCCACTCCCTATAGGGGTCTAGTTCTCTTGTATCCCGGACCCTTAACCAGTACTGGAGTGTTCTCATTGCTGCAATATCCAAAATAGATCTCAAATTTAGATCTATACAAATAGGTAATGTGGGGGTGCTAATTTAACAGTGATTTCAGAAAGTTATTTTCTGCTGTTTCCAGCATCTCCATATTGCAGTGACCCCAGCTATGTGCTCTGTATAAGGCTGCCCCACACGCTTGGCTCCTGTAAATTTCCAAGGGGGGCGGGAATGGGAAAGAATGATGCGCTAAGTGCAAACCTTATAATGGACCCTGTGGTTTGCTTTAGAGACAGGGTGGTCTTCGTCTGTTGAGGTGGCCACCTATGCAAGTCTTCCAAGCGAAAACTCAAGTAATCAAACTCGGACACTCTCTCAAGGGCTACCCCATCTGCTGATATTGATCTTCTAATTTTGCCCTTGCTTTCGCAAAATGCCATATTCTTGTTTTTGTTGTTGTTGATTTCTAGCCCATAGACCCTACAATATAAGGAGAATTTCTTGAGCAATATAGAAATAGAAAGCATGGTGTTTTTTTGTTGTTACTCTTAGGCGAATGGTTCTCTCAATTATGAAGATATGGAGGCACTCATTAATATATAGGAGAAAGATTGTAGGAGCCAATAATCACCCTTGGCGCACTCCTCTTTGGACTTGTTTCCCGTCTACCAGTTCGCCCACGAGCCCACACCTAACCCTGACAAAGCTGCCTGTGTATAATGCCTGGATTAGGGTCAATAAACCCATTGTTATCCCTATTCTACTCAAGGTTTCCCATAATTTTATCCTTGGAACCAGATCAAAAGCGGATCGGAGACCGACGAATTCCACAAATAATCTCTAAATCTACACTTCTCCACTTTATGGCTAAAAGCGTATGATTTGGTCTGTTTTTCTAACTTGATGCCTAAAGCCTTCCTGTAGATCGGAAAGTGCAATAGCTTACTCAATCCAATCCCATAGTCTGTTGAGTATCTGAGAGCTAAAAAAAGTCTGGATATTATCAATTAAGCTTATGGGTCTATAGTTACTCGGGGAAGCCTTATCTCAGATTTTTTGTGAATCTGCACTATGATGGCTCCTTACCAAAAGGCGGGCATACAGCCCCCCTCCATCAGGGCATTTGAAACAGAATTTATATATTGTGCCCAGATCTGCGGTTTGCTTCTATTTAGAGCAACTGGAATTTTGTCAAATTCTGGCGCCTTACCGGGTTTCTGCGACAATATATCTAGAGTGATTTCTATAAGCCAGAATTCCTCACAATAGTCCCCCTTATTTATTACTGGTGCCGGTGATGCACCCACAGCACTATCAGCTACGGGGGTGCTTGTCTGGCAGAGACCCTCAAAGTAGGTGATCCAATCCTGATGAGGAATGTGGCAGTCTGGCCTCACAGCATCTGATTGCCCCTTTGTAGATACTAACTGCCAAAAGTGTTTACTGTCTTTTGCACTTGCTGCAGCAATATATTTTCCCAGGCTTCCTCTTACCAAGCAACTTTCCTTTTTTAATAGTGATAGTGTACTCCCTCCTAGCCATAACAATGTGTGATCTATTTCTACTTCTCAGGGCATTGGAGACAGCGCCCCTGGCATGTATGCACATGTGTTCACATCACAAGTTGGACCTTTCAACATTTGCGCCCTCCACCCGAGTAGTTTTTTCCAAATTTAGGCCAAGTCTACTGAAGAAGGCTAGGTGGACTACCAATGTCTGTTAGCCCACCTCTGGGATAATGCCATAATTTGTTAAGTATAAATTCATGTAACGAGGCAAGCAAATCCTCTGACTTGATCAGGATCCCCCATTTGAATGTTCGTTGGTAGTTAGTGATCTCCTTCGAATTTGTGACAGCCAGCTCTTTTGAGACCCCTCTCTTCTTGCAAGCCATCCCATCCCAGAGTAATAGAATTGGATAATGGTCACTTTCCTGGCATGAACAACCAGCGAGCTCAGATATCTCCTATCATATTCTCATATCCAATAAGATATAATCTTATTGGATATGAGACGAGTCCCACGAGAAATTAAGATATACCCGAGTGTGTCGCGGTCGGAACCGCTGTCACCGACCGCCGCGGTGGCACACAGGAGTGAACGGGAAAAATAGCGGAAGAGCTGCAGCATAGACACCGCAGCGGACGGTACATGTAAATCATGGCGGACGAAGCCAAACCACCACAGGGATGCCAAACAGTGCACAAATAAAATCAGCCATGCCCCCAAAATAAATAACACACATAAAAATATAAAAAATAAAGAAAAATATACGAAAATACCCTTGAAAAAACCCACAACACACCTGACACCCAAAATCCACTTGGACACACCCACACAGCTGAGTATAAAGCCACCCCCTTCACTAACCACAATTCTTTGCAACACTCCAGATTAGAAGGCCATACCCCACAACTAACAGGAGAGGCAAAAGAGCACAGCACACACACACATCCACCACCACCACCTGTACACCAGCACAAATAATCCCCCAGCACACAACACATCTCACACCTCAACACCATACCCGTGCACCCACACCCCTGCACCCACAAACACCTCAACCACCACACACAATGACAACTCAAAAAATGCCCAAATTCACCGACAGTGAGTTGACAGTTATGGTCAATGAGATTGTGAGAGTAGAGCCACAACTTTTTGGTAGCCTGGTTCAACAGACACAATTAGCCACGAGGACACAAATGTGGGAAAGGATAGTCCAAAGAGTGAATGCAGTAGGTACCACCCCAAGATCCAGGAAGGAGATAATGAAGCGGTGGCATGATCTCAAGAGGGTTGTCAAGGAGAGGAGGAGTAAGAACTGGACTCTGGTGAACGTGACTGGCAGTGGCCCTCCCATCCCACCGAAAACATTCACACCATGGGAGGAGAAGGTGCTTGCCATACTGCTGCCTGAGAGTCTCACAGGAGTAGCCGGGGGAGCGGAGGCTGGTAAGTACAAACAAATGCCAAACAACACACTGACAAGTACTTCCTTCCAATACCTTAACACCATTACACTGTCCACCCTCACCCAACAGGTAGCTAGCCTTCCTGCTCAGGAGGCCTGTATGGGGGAGGGAGGGAGGCCTGCACTACCACTCCAACCATGCCCACTGGCCCACACTCCTGCAGCATGGAGACCTCCCCCACCCAGGAGCAAGTGTCAGCCATTGCACTGTTAACAAACAAACTTACAGGTAGGTAGCCATCTTGTATTGGAGTACTGTTAGGGGGAGGGAGGCCTGTATCACTACTCCCAGCATGCCCCCTGGCCCACACTCCTGCAGTATGGAGGCCTCCCCCACCCAGGAGCAAGTGTCAGCCATTGCACTCCTCACCCTCACTTAACAGGTAGGTAGCTATCTTAACTCTTCCTGATGTGTGTGTGGGAGACCTGTATCCCGAAACGCAGCAACAATTGCATGCACTGCATTGACATCCAACATGTATCAGTAAATGATGTTCCTCTACACACACTGTTGCCATGAATTGTACTACTGCAGAATTCATATTTGTGTAGTGTACAGACAGTCCACCACACCCAGCTGAGACAAAACTTGCACAGTGCCCAACACTGACCATTCCCCATCTACTCCACAGGTGATGTAGAACTCACTGCTGATGACCACACCAACAACCAGCAGAGCCAGTCTCCACCCCCGGCACATGGACTCTCAGATGCGGAGACCCAGGACAGTTTGGACAATGAGCTCCAGGCCGGCCCATCTGTTGTGCCACAGACCCAGAGGTCCCAGGCCCCCATCCTCCCCACCACCACGTCTGCTGCAACAACAACGCAGCAGACTCCTGCTGTCACGGCCTCTGCCTCCACCGCAGCCACCACCATTACCATTGAAACTACCACTAGTACCACCAGTACCACCTGCAGCACCCTCCCTGTCCCAGGGGATGACCAGCCCACAGCAACAACTGTGGAGGGCAGGGAGAGAGTGCGTGGATCCACAGTGGCGAGGCAAGAGGTCCGTGGCAGCAGAGAAGGTGGGAGGGCCAGGGTCACCAACAGACCTTGGGAGGAGTGGACACCATCCCTGGACCACTTCACCAGAGTAGTGGAGGCATACCAAGAGGTCCAGGAACAAAGTGGCCGGTCGGATGAACTTTTAAGGGAGCTCATCCTGCTGATGAGGTCCATTGACAACCGCCTTGGACAGATGGTGGACCTCATGGGCCAGCAAGTGGTGTTGCAGAGGGACAGGCCTGTGTACCAACCACCACCTAAGTCCCCTCCTGTTGTGCGGCAGAATGACAGTGCACCATCCTCCCCTGCGCCAACAGAGAGGGACGAGTCCCCTCATGCCGCTGGCCATTCAGCAGGACCGCCGACACCAAAAAGATCTAGGGGGCGTCCAAAGAAAAGCCTGGGAGTCTCCGGAGGCAAAGCACCTGCCACATGCCAGTCACGGAGCCAGCCCTGCTGGCAACCCTCTTCCCCACTGCATTGACTGTTTGGACTGTCTTTACCCACATTTCCTTGGCAATGGCACCTGTCTGTTGGACTGTGTCACCACATTCATGTGGACTCTACTCTTGCATCTCATTGAACAGGACTGTCAACTCACTGCTCATTCCCCACTGTCATGTAAATATTTCCGCACAAATCACATGTCCACTGTCAAAATAAAAAACCTGATGCACCAGTTTGTGTGCTGTATCGTTTTTAATGCAATATTTACAATATTGACAATGTCCATTATGTGTCCAAATGATGTATAGTCTGTAGTGCAGGATTCGTCAGTAGCACCAAGGGAGACACAACAGAACAGCAGTCACTGGTCTCATTGTGGCATCACAGGCAGAACAGTACACAAATCCTACACAAGACACTACAGGCATACTAGACAATGTGCTGCAGGTGTGAACAAATAGGGTCCACCATACGTTCACGTCTGGAACGTCAATGTCACTTTTACCACACACAGGTGACAGAACGTGTGCCTGTCTGTTACATCCGCGGATAGCCCTTCACAACAACAGCAACCACACCAGACAATGTACACGTTGTACCTCGTCACCCACCTTCAAGTGAAGTAGCGTTCGATGAGCTGCTGGCGCAGGTCTACTCCTTCATCCTCTCCACTGTCCTCATCACTGGACTCAGGTCCATGAGCGGGTGGTGGCCTTGGTTCCTCACCATCGTCCAGGAACAGGGGGACCCTCTTGTGGATGGCCAGGTTGTGCAGCATACAGCATGCCACAACGATCTTGCACACCTTCCCAGGTGAGTATGCCAGTGCACCTCCGGTCCTGTCAAGGCAACGGAACCTTGACTTCAGCAGGCCAAAAGTGCGTTCGATTACCCGTCGGGTCCTGCCATGGGCGTCATTATGAAACAAAAACAGGGGTTATGCCCACATTACCCTCCCATACCTGGACAAGGAGCATCAAAAGATGAAAAAGTAGAACAAACTAGTATTGAGGGATAAATTCAATTTATAATTTTAGAACATGAAAAGATTAATTATCCTGTTCTATATAACTAAATATATAACAAATCACTTTACAAAAAATCAGAGGACGTATAAACATGTACAAAGAGGAGATGGCGCAAAACAACTGTATATAAAGAAAACAAATTCACTATATACACACAATACAATGCATTATATACAAATCACAAATACACTATATACATTACATATATATACACAAAGGTGTACCCATAGACAGATCTCAATGGATGACCTATCACACAATGTATACACTCTTAACTTCGAGTGATATAACTCTATAATGGAGATCCCCAATACGCCTGAGATGTAACTTCTCTCAAACTCTCTTAGGAAAAAGGCGCCTGAATATATAAGCAAAGATAAACTAAGCAGGGGCTCCCAATCACAAGGGTGTCGACGCTGTCGCGGTCGCGTTTCCGCCACTGGAATCTTTATGGCTTCATCAGGACAAGGGTACTGCAGACAAAAAACTTGCGCTCATCCAATAGGTGGTCACCCATGGCGGTGAAGTAGATATTAATCCAATGGCAACCAGCGCCCATAAAGCACTTAATGGAACAAGTCTGTGTCCCACAAGTAGGAATCCGGCTTCAGAAAGTAAATTAGTATATCCGAAACCCTAGTCGAGGCAACTGCACTCGTTCAGAAAAAACAGGCAGCCAAGCATTAATCTATGGTCCATCCACGTTAATCACCCGGAGAAACACTTCCGCGTCTACACAGGCGACTCACAATCGCCATGGGCGTCATTGTAGCAGATGTCAGCCGGGCTCCTGGGATTCCTGAGGGGGCTCAACAACCATGGCCGACTGGGATATGCAGAGTCACCTGTGAATGACAAACACCCATTGCAATGTTGCACAGTCAGAGTGCAGCAGGTAACACACAGCACACCATATCAGTAGGCATACTCACCCACAATCCAATACAAGCACGCTCGGGATGCAGATTCTCCATCGTACGTGGCACCATACTGTTCCTCATGATGAACGAATCATGCGCCGAGCCAGGATATTTTGCACACACATGAGAAATGGTCATGTCTGCAAGGCACACCACCTGCACATTGATGGAATGATAATGTTTGCGGTTCCTATATATGTGCTCCGTCGCCTGTGGTGCCACTAGACCTACATGGGTGCAATCGATGGCACCAACAACATGTGGGATGCGCCCAAGGGGATGGAAGTCCCCCTTCACGGCAGCCAATTCTCCTCCCCGAGGGAAATGGATGTAGCGATTCCGATAGAGCATCATGGCTGCAAGAACATCCATCAGCACCATGCTGAACATGGGCTGTGACATCCCTCCAGCGTTAGCCACTGTCTCCTGGAAGGAACCTGTTGCAAAAAAGTGGAGTGCCGCCATCACCTTGTATGTGGGTGTGAATGCCGTTGGATAGTGACGGCGAGGCTGCAGGTGGGGCTCCAATAGATCACACACGATCTTCAGTGTTGGTCTATCCAGGCGGAATTTCCGTATTAATGCCTCATTTTCCATGTCCTCCAGCACTACCAGGTGACGTAGGAGATTTGGCCTCCTCCTAGTACAGAAGTAAAATATAAAATGTCAGTGACAACCATCATGAGATGGCCACAGCACATACCATCAATGATGTAATGGGAAAAAAACGACTGCTTGAGAGATGCATGGCACACCAGGTGACATGGCTGGCCTTGTGATACACACAGAGGGCACACCTCTCCACTGTCAATACACAAGTGACACAAACACATCGGAAAATGTCAATGCACACATACTGGAGAACACAATTCACATGTGCATTTATTTTACATCCGCCAATGTTTTAGAAATTACCATGCCTGTATCATACCCATCTGCTGTACCTGTCACTCCTCAATGCATCATGTAAACTCTGCACACATCCATCAACACAATGATCACAGTATCAGGAAAACGTTCAGATGTGTGCATGAGCTGTTGTGAATGCACCAGTCTGATACGATACAATGCTGTGACACAAGCCTTGTGAAGGTCATCACTGACCCACAACTAATGGATTTGTACCACATCATGAACACAAGCTCAAGAGTGTCAAGCATCATCAGCCATTAAGTGCATAAGTAACATGGCAGGGAGCACAGACCAAAGTGTGTCACACATAACGTGCGTACAACTGTGGATGACATGGTAGTATGGCATTGTGTGTACAATGATGTGCCCTTTACCATGTTGCTGCTGTGTATTGATACGCTCTTTAGGATTGACATCGCTATAATTGGTAATGGAAATCGCGGTACCTACCGCCTATCCCCAGTGGTGTGACACCAGCACCACCCCCTTCACAAGTGCGGAAGCGATTGGCATATGGACAGTTGTACATGGCGGTGGGCTAGCTCCGCCGCATGAATGGCGGTACCTACCGCCTGTCCCCGGCGGTTTGACACCAGCACCACCCCCTTCACAAGTGCGGAAGCCATTGGCATATGGACAGTTGTACATGGCGGTGGGCTAGCTCCGCCGCAGGAATCGCGGTACCTACCGCCTGTCCCCGGCGGTGTGACACCAGCACCACCCCCTTCACAACTGCGGAAACCATTGGCATATGGGAGCGATGATCGCGGTGGCATGATGCACATTTAATAGTCGCGGAAGGTGTGCTCCGCCAGCGCGTAGGCGGTCATTGGATAATTTTTAATGATGCACCACCGCGGAAGCGCACCCCGGCACCCGCGGACCATCACCGCCATGGAGCATTGCCTACAGCCAATGGGAGCGATGATCGCAGTGGCATGATGCTCATTTGAAAGTCGCGGTAGGTGAGCTCCGCCAGCACGTAGGCGGTCATTGGATGATTTTGAAAGAGGCAGACCTGGACAACCAAGTGGTGCTGCTTTGCAGCTTACAGACGACCCCAGGGGGCTATACGTTTGTGGGAGTGAGCCTCACATGTCCACAGCTCACAGAGCCTGCTGCCTTGGACCCTCTCCTGCTGCTGCCTGAAGAGCCTGCTGCCTGGGACCCTCTCCTGCTGCTGCCTGAAGAGCCTGCTGCCTGGGACCCTCTCCTGCTGCTGCCTCCTGAGCCTGCTGCCTGGGACCCTCTCTTGCTGCTGCCTGAAGAGCCTGCTGCCTGGGACTCTCTCCTGCTGCTGCCTCCTGAGCCTGCTGCCTGGGACCCTCTCCTGCTGCTGCCTCCTGAGCCTGCTGCCTGGGACCCCTCATCACTCACTTCCGCCACAGGTGTTCCATGTCCATAGGGATGGCAAGGACAGAGAAGATCCGTGCCAGTCCATTCACCAGCGAGGAGCTAGAAGTCCTTGTGGACGAGGTGCTGGCACAGTACCCAAGGCTGTTTGGTGGCCCCAATGTCGTGGTAAGTCACCATGAAGGTAGCTGTCGGGCAGGGGGGTGTCAGACGTGTAGTTGTGCTGCTGAAGTATATGCCTGAGGGTGTGGGGTTGTGTCAAACACTGACAGACAAGCTGTCTCCAGGGCGAGGGAGTGTGTGTGTCACAATGTCAGTCTTTTCCATGCCTGTACCTGTATGTGTGAGTGGGGATTGTTACATTGTCAGCCATACAGAGCCAACAAATGTTTGCCATGTAGGTGCCAGGACATTACTTGATTGTGTGAGTATTTCTGTGTGCCCCTGTTGTCTGACTCAGTGTGACCCAGGGAGTCGGAGCAGTGGCTGCCCACACAAACACCACCAGACTCAAATGTTCCTCGCACCACTTCCTTCACAATGATTAATACATATGCCACATCTGTGCCCTGTGTAATTGCAGACTTACACAGTTCTGTCGATGCATCTTGCATTTGTGAGATTATCCTGTACCCTATACGCCCCAATGTGTGCATGCAATCACATCTGTGTGGGCCATGCACACTGCCCTTGTGAGGGGTCCCCCAGTTTTGGAGGGAGGGAGGGTACAATAGGTCCTGAGTCTGGGTCTTGCTACTGTACTGATAGATGTTGGTACGTGACAATGTGGAACTGGTCATTAACCCTTCTTTCCTCTCATACATGCAGCTCAAGGTGAACCAGCGTAAGGCCGTGTGGAGGGCCATTGCGGCAAAGGTGCGAGCCCTGGGGGTATCCAACCGCTGACGCACACACTGCCACAAGAGGTGGGATGACATCAATCGGCTTGCAAAAACCGTGGCTGAGATGACATTGGGGATGCTACCACACAGAGGGCATTTGGCACGGCGCAGCATGACTCCAGTGATGGCCAGCATCTTGGCAGTGACTCATCCAGACCTGGATGCACGTCTGAAGGAGCATGGCAAGCAGGGCAGGGCTGGTGAGTATCTGGGGATCGTGACTTTTGCTTGGAGTGGATGCATGTGTACAGGGCCTGTGGCAGCGGTGAGCCATGTGATGTGCGTGTGTTGCTGTGCTGTGCTGTGTCATGTGAGTGGCTGCTGTCATGTGTTCTTGTATCGGGTATTGTGCCACCCTGGCTTTACTGAGCAGATACTCCCTGCTGTACTTTCCCATTGCCAGATGTGTTGGGCTACACATGGTCATTCAGCGTTGGGATGGTGTGGGTGATCTATTATGGGGTGAACAGCAGTGTCCACTTGCTGAGTGTGAATTCATGTATGCCGACTTTGCCTGCACCAAGATCGTTGCTGCCCCAACATCTGCAAATAATGTGCCCCAGAGTACCACATGGTGCTTGATATGGCCTACGTGGCATTGTGGACTGTGATGTCCTAATAGGTGTGTGTTGTCCCCTCCTGTTCCCTGAAGGTCAGTTAGTGTTAACAAGTGTTGTACCCTCATCATGTCCCAAGGTGTGGGCAGGCCAAGTTCTGTGTGGGGCACACTTCATGTAGGGGCAGGGTGTAGTGCTGTGTGGCATCAACATGGCTCACTCATGGCTGATTTTCAGCGTTGCAGGCAGTGGTGTGGTCTATGTTGTGTGTAGCTGCACAGTGATTGCAGGGTGTGGTGGTTACCATGTACATTTGGACCTCTCCTGTACTGCATTGCTTTGAATTTGTGTGACCAGATGATGACACTTACACAACCCTGTTTCTCTCTCTCATGCAGATTCTCAAGAGACCACGGAGGGACATGAGCCAGAAACCAGTGGTGGCGAGAGTAGAACTACAGCTGCACCGGAGGCCAGTGACACAGAGCCCACCAGCGCATATGAGGGCGACAGAAGTGTGCAGGAGGAATCTGTGGCTGAGACACAGAGTAGCACATTATCTGATGCCAGCGGAGATGCATCCATGTTGGCAGGCACAGGGGATGGGGAGTCTGCATCATCATCTACAACCCAGCGGCCATGTCCCACCCTCCCATCCACTTCCTCAGGAGCTGCCCATATCCGTGTCACTAAGAGGGGACAAGTGACATTCAAACATGGCACCGCTGCCCATGTACCTGTCCCCTCTGCTGCCCTCAGTGCAGAGTGTGCAGAGCTCCTGCGCCAGCACGTTGTGGGCCAGACCGCCCTGCTCAATGCCTTCAGTGACCATGACAAGAAATTAGGCCAGGTGGTTGCATACATGGAGGGCATACACTCTGACGTGGGTGGGCTACACCGTACAGTCCAGGCGTTGTCATCCACAGTGATGTCAGCCATTCAACAGGCACATGCTCCCATTGCAGCTCAGGTGCCTTTGTCCACCCCCCAGTCAGTGGCCACATCAGGTGACAGTGACCACGGTTCACCTGCGTCACCAAAAAGATACAGCACAAGGAGCACACAACAGACACAACCCAGGCACTCCCGACCACAGGCACCATCCCCACTGAAGAGCAGGGCCACCCTACAATGCACAGACAAGAGCCAGTCAGGGAAGACCAAGGCCAGGCGATCAATGAGGATGACATCAGGCTCACATGCCGCAGAGGCATCACCAGCAAATGACTCTCCTGTCACTGCAACTTCACACAGACCTACCCATGCAGTGTCTGTGTCCACTGAGGAGGCGTTGCGTATCAGAGGTACACCTAGGAAGAGCACAGGGACACATCCACCCACCACATCTACCCCAACTCCGAGTCCATTGAAGCAGGTGGAGGAGGGCACTATAGACACCACCCCTGTGAAAAAGGCAAAGCAGGGCACTGTAGACACCACCCCTGTGAAAAAGGCAAAGCAGGGCACTGTAGACACCACTCCTGGCACAAAGGCAAAGCAGGGCACTGTAGACACCACCCCTGTGAAAAAGGCAACGCAGGGCACTGTAGACACCACTCCTGGCACAAAGGCAAAGCAGGGCACTGTAGACACTACTCCTGGCACAAAGGCAAAGCAGGGCACTGTAGACACCACCCCTGTGAAAAAGGCAAAGCAGGGCACTGTAGACACCACCCCTGTGAAAAAGGCAAAGCAGGGCACTGTAGACACCACTCCTGGCACAAAGGCAAAGCAGGGCACTGTAGACACCACCCCTGTGAAAAAGGCAACGCAGGGCACTGTAGACACCACTCCTGGCACAAAGGCAAAGCAGGGCACTGTAGACACCACTCCTGGCACAAAGGCAAAGCAGGGCACTGTGGAGACCACTCCTGGCACAAAGGCAAAGCAGGGCACTGTGGAGACCACCCCTGTGAAAAAGGCAAAGCAGGGCACAGTAGGAGGTACACCAGGAAAAGAAGGGAAGAAGGACCTGAGGCGTAGCCAGACAAAGCGTTCCACAGGATCCAGCACATCACCAGAGGTGGTGCCAGTGTCTGCACCTGATATGGGACAGTTGGTGTGTGTGCCTGTTGGGTCATCAACACTTCCCATCAACCCCAAGACAGGGAAGCCAATTCATATTCCCAAAAAGTGGAAGGGCACCCCTCCAACCTCTCCCACCCACACTGTGTCAGAAGTCTGCATGACTCCACCTCCACGTGCCACTATGCCACCTAAGCCCTCCAGCTTGCCAATCCACTGTTAGCCCCACAGCACCTGGGGCTCTGTCACCCCAGTTAAGTGGGCCTGCTGTCACCGACACACCGCCAGGTCCAAGTCTGTATTACTTCCAGGAGCGAGTGGACATCCCCCTCATGCGCCTGTGCCTCATACAGGTGTGCTAGTCCTGACCATTGTTTACAACCATGGACACTGGGCCTGTTGCTCTGCTGTGTTGGCCTCTCCCCTGCCTTGGACACTGGACCTGTTGTTCTGCTGTGTTGGCCTCTCCCCTGTGTGGACACTGGGCCTGTTGCTCTGCTGTACTCTCCCCTGCCATGGACACTGGGCCTGTTGCTCTGCTGTGTCGTGCTCTCACATGTGCCTTGGACACTGGGCCTGTTGCTCTGCTGTGTTGGCCTCTCCCCTGCCTTGGACACTGGGCCTGTTGCTCTGCTGTACTCTCCCCTGCCATGGACACTGGGCCTGTTGCTCTTCTGTGTTGGCCTCTCCCCTGCCATGGACACTGGCCCTGTAGCTCTGCTGTGTCGTGCTCTCACCTGTGCCTTGGACACTGGCCCTGTTGCTCTGCTGTACTCTCCCCTGCCTTGGACACTGGCCTTCCTGTTTGTGTTTCACCTATGCATGGTATATAGCTTTTTTGCATCATTGTGTGCCTTGCTGTTGTCTACTACTGTTGTACTGCTGCATCTGTGCAATATGTGAATAAATACAGTTTCTACTTGGTGTGTGTTTTGTCAGTGTCCTTGCTGATTAAAGTTCTGTTTGTGTTCGCATTTGATTGCCTGTGCACCATGCTCCATGTATCACTTCACCATTGCAAGGCTCTTTGCAGCCATCATAATTTTGGGCAGGGGGGACAGGGTCTAAAGTCCATTCTGAGCCTGCAAATTGTGTGATCTGTGATGGCTATTTTACCTGGCATGCAGTAATCTTGTTAGTGATTTGCTGTTGTTACCTACAATGTTCACATGTGTGGTTAGGGGACACTGCCAGCACAGGGTGTGATGCTGTACAGATGTTTCGAAGCTGGCTGGGATACGTAATGTAGTATGTGTGTGGATTGCTTTCTGTGTGCCCAGCCTTGTATGTGTATGGTCATCTTGTGTTGGGGCTTGGTCCTGGTGCCATGGCCTATATGAGATGTGTGGTGTTGGGTGTAGCAGAGGTGTGCAGTGTGAAGGGTGTCAGTTTGTAGTGGATCTGTGTGTGCCCCTGTATTGTGTGAGACACACATGTGTCACCCAGGAGTTGTATGCCTGTTGTTTGTTTTGTCTTGCCCTGGGTAGAGGATTGTATGCCCTTGTGTGAGCTGTTTGTAGTGCACTGTGCTGTGTGTATGTGTATCCATGGTGTTGTGTGAGACTCCTCCTTCTTGTGTTTGTCACTTTGGAGTGTACAAAGTGTGTGAGTTGCACGTCAGTGTTGTGTTTGATTGGTCCTCAATGTGTCTTGGGTGTTCTTGTGTGAACTGTGTGGCCCTGCTGCTCCACACTGGCATTGTGTTTGTGTTTGTCATGTATTGCAGGCATATGTTGGTTTTTCAACTCCTGTATGGCATGGTGTGAGTGGTTTTAGGCCATCCCCTATGTGTTGCCCTTGTGCTTAGCCATTGTGGGTGTTCCGTACCTCTATTTGTGTGTGGTACACCCCTTACATGTCTACTACTGACATGCAGGCTGTTTAACTTAGATGTCAGCTTTCCCCTTGGTTTCCATGTGTGTGTGCCTCCCCATCACTTCATATGTGGGCTTATGCTTTGTGGTGCTGTTCTTGGGCCATATGTGTTGTTCCACTCTGGTCATTGCCCCAAAGGTTTATGTGTGCTGTCCTTGTGCTAATGGTCATTCTGTAGTGGTCATGTGCACTTCCGCTGTGTGTGCTGGCCAGTGCTGTGGTGGAGGTGGCTTTGCTCTTGTATCCCAGAGTGGTGCATGTGTAGTTGTTGTGTTGGATGTGTGGATGTAGGATGTGGTATAGATTTAGTTACTGGGTATGGTGTTGCATTTGTGCAGGACTGATTTGTGGTGTGTGATGCGGTTGTGTCAATCATGCCTGTTATGCAGACAATGCTTGTCGTGCAGGCGGTGCTGTGTGCTGTGTGTATGTGGCCTTGGCATTGCCTGATGTACATCCCCTATTGTCTTGCGGTGTTTGTTGATTGAGGTTTCATGTGCATCTGTGATGGGTTTGAAGTGGCTGTGTGTGTTGGTCCAGATGCACTTAAGCATGAGCGTAAAATCCGTTACGCTCGCGGATTTTGCAAATTTTCGGTTAATCCGCGATCCGCGAACTCCCGCGAATTTACCGCGAATTCGCAAATCCGCGAGCGGCGGATTCCGGGGGCAAAAGTTCAAGCCTTGCTGGCCTGTTGTAACTATTTTACGATGGCGCCGGCAAGCTGCCAGCGCCATCCTAAAATAGTTACTAAGTTAGCTTCAACAGGAAGCTCTAATAGATAAAATAAAGCAGGTGCTCGAGAACAATTTACTATTATATAAAAGTAAATTGTTCTATTATAAACATTGGAAGAAGAAAGGAATTATATTTGTCTATCAACTTATTCAACAGAATTCTGTTATTCCTTTTTCTTTATTACAAGAGCAATATCATTTACCAGATACCTTTATTGAGGAATATAGTTTAATTTCAACAGCTCTGCTTTCTCACTTATTCTCTCCAATGTCTCCGCTTTACTAAATCCACCTACACCACTATATAATATTTCTCAAGAACATAAACCTAAAGCAGCTCATATTTATAAACAGTTATCATTACATGTTACTGAAAGACCTAAATCCCTTACTGAATTAGCCTGGGAATCTGACTTATCTTTTACAATACCTGTGTCTTACCCAATCGTTCTACTTTATTTATAATAGAGCAGTGATAACTCCTGTTTGTATATCCAAGTTTTCCCCTACCTCGTCTACTCTATGTTGGTCTTGTTCTAATTCCACTGGAACTTTAAAGCATCAAATTTATGATTGTGCTAATGTTTTGAGCATTTGGCGTTCTATTTGGTCTACGTGTATGAACATTTTCAATTGTAATCTAATGTTATCATTGCGCAAATGTTTTTTTTGGTTCATCTTCACCTGATTTTGGTTTTGATACTCCTATATCTTTATTGTTCGATCTATTTATAGCATTAGCTTTTAAAGTTATTATGTCATGTTGGAAAGATAATTCCAAATGATCCTCTTTGATTTGGTGGAATTTTATTTGTGATGAACATATAATTGCTATTGTCTCTTCTCCCACTTTATGCCCAAAAATTAATTCTGATCTTCTTTGGTTACCTTTCACATCTTATCTTGCTTCACATGCACCTAAGTCTTAAATTCATCCTATCTTTTCTTTTTTGGGGATATCATCACCATATTTTATCCTATACATTTCTACCCTCATCCTATTTCTTTTGTATGTTCTCTTACTCTTCTTTTCTTTTATTCCCCCCTCTTTTTCTGGTAGCATTTAATACTATTGTATTTTTACAGTATTTGCTCTTATATTATTTGTATTCTGTTTTATTGTTCTGATAAGGATGTTATCTTTTTTGTTTGTTTTCTGTTTGCTCTTGTTATTCTGAAAAACTCAATAAAAATTCTTAAACAAAAAAAAATTACAAAAATTAATCAGTCTACATTTTATTTGAGCCAGTCTATCAGAACAAGGCTGTTTTATCCTCCACCAATAACTCTATAGGTTTTACAGAGTGAGTAACATATATACATTTTCTATGTTTCTGGGGTCTCATGCTTCTATGGTTTTACATTTACAATCATGCACACCCACAAATTAACTGCAATTTGCTGTTACTTGCAATAATGAAATTTGGCTTCTGCAGAGAGCACTCTATATGAAAATCCGTAAATGCTTACAGATTTGAAACAACATGTTTATTCAATTCAGTTCAGTTGAATTCAAGCTTTATTTCGACAGTAATTGTCATAAAAGCATATAAATTATAAAATCCACCAAAATTACCAAAAATCATTGGTGGAATATCTATAGTTCCACTTTCAAAAGTTATAGGTTTATTTCTTAGCTCTATTCGCTAATCTGGGTCATGCGACTTGTTTAACAGTATTCAGGCATAGCCAGGAATACAATTTACATCTTGGAAAGTATTACCCACTTCCATCCCAGGAACTTAGCAACAGACAGTGCAGACTGCAACAAAGAGTTTGTGCGTAATATTCTCAATGCAGTACTGCTACTTCTGGTGCCCATGTTTTTACAAGTTGGCCTCAGCCATTTTTTCCGTGGGGCTTCTTATGCTGGCAGACAAAGAGAACATGAGAGTGTGTTTCCGTTTGCTCAACACATATATGGCATTTACTGTCATCATTGGCGGACCATATACATGTAAAAAATGTTAGTGGAAGGGTGTCCACCAGAAATTGGAAATATAATCTTCTATCAGAGGACTTAGTAATAGTATCCCTCTAAACTTCGTACAGAGGTGTAGACTTGAAATCAAAGAAGCTCCCTGTCAGTGAAGTGCTTTTAGTGGCTCTTATATTATTAGTCATGATCATAGACCAGAATTGCTCTTTTATTTTCCCTTTTGTGGGGAACTGTTGACCCTTGGGATTCTCCCACAAATGCCTCATACTCATTGCTGTCAACATACTCTTAACTTCTTGAAGCCAGCCAATGTTGTGTGCATTATCTGCCTCCATGACATCCCTAAGTACAGCTGCGTAATGTGCTAACATGGGGGTGGTCCGCAGCCTACCCCAAAATGCTATTGGGCGATATCTCGCCACGTCTTCCAGGGAATTACAGCCTAGATCATAAACAGGGGCTTGAGTGGGGTGCTTTGTAGAAGATTTGTAATGCTTCAAACCAACTTATTTTCAGCTAAAGCATGTGGTGTCATATTTTCAAAACCCCAGAGTTTGGAGCCATATAAGACTGAGCCCACAACTTTTGTATCATAAATATGTAGGGCGGGGCTAATCAGCTTTGTTAATGAAGTTGTATGTTCTTTTACTAATGCACCTGCCAGTTGGCGGTGTTTTAAAGTCATGGTTTTAATCTGGGGCTTCCAATTCAACTTGTTAGCCAGAGTGACTCCTAAATAGTTAAAAACATCTGTCCGTTCAAGGGGCACATCATGTAATCTCACAATACCCTTGACTGGCCGGTGCTGGTTAAAAACTATAAATATAGTTTTGCTTGCGTTAATCACTAGCCCTCACAGTATGCAGAATTCTTCAAATCGAGAGAGTGCTCATTGCCATCCGCCCTGAGCTTTGGAAATAATGAACGTATCATCTGAAAACATTGAAATGGGAATTTTGTCCCTGCAAGGACCGGGGCAGCTGTTGGATGGCTGGCAAAGAATTGTGCTACTCCATTCAGGAACAGGGAGAATGATGTTGGAGCCATAATGTTTATTGTTAGAGCCATGCAACAGGGGTGTGTCTGGTCAAGGATCAAAGGGAAGTATTGAACAATTTTGTTAAAGAAAAGTATATATTCAGAATGCAAACAGATATTGACATGGGAGAAGAATGAATAAAGCCTCATCATCTGCCAAAATTCGTACTTTCAGGAGGAGATAAAGTGTCAGATAAACTAGAGCTCAAAATAACTTGTCGGATACACAATTATTTAGGTATACCAAAGGACATGATTGCCTGCCAAATTTCCCTAGTCCATCAAGGTGGAAACTGAAATATGCAAAATTCAGAGTTCTCCGTCACGATTAAACCAACATTTTGAATTGGGAATACATGAGAATAAAATCACCCCAGGTATGTCAGTACTTGCACAGTTTATCAGCAGATAATGAGATACAGAAAAGGTAAACCAAACATCGGGTAGATTGCCACAGCCCAACCGTCCATTCTCACCAGTGTGTAGTGTTTCACAGCTTCTCTGGGCTCCTCTACTTAAGTGTCAGTTCATCTTTACAAAGTAAACTTTCTGAAATGCAACTTCTAGACAGGATGGCTGAGTCACCAAAAATTTGGTAGGCTTACCTCTACATCTTGCCGTGGCAGATAGCAGATGCTTTTCCATTGGGACTCTATCCACTATTCGTTCAATGCAAAATCTGTTGCATAACGCGACAAGAAGCACAAACTTTAAGTCTATTGTTTTCCTACTGACAATATCCAGTTTGAGTGCTTGCGTCCTTGATTCTCTCATTAAAATAATTTCAGACAGAAACTTAACTCTTTAAACAGGATCTTGCATCATAGGCCTCATAGATTACTGTCTACAATGAATGATTCATTATTGAAAAATATTTTTACAAGATTCCTCAAGGATCTTGTGACATGATCTAATGGTGAAGGAGCTTAGATTACAATGAAGCCTGCTCTGCCTGGAAAATTTGTTTTACAGCTATTTGAGAATACAGAAAAAAGTCTTAATAAAAGCTCTCTGAACACTTGCAAAACAAATCAATATCTTCATTCTCAACAGAACACCTTGAGTCACATAGCATAGTGGTATGGTTTCTAAATCTGAAGGATAATGCTGACTGCAAAGCTAATAATATTTAGGAACAACAAAATAAACAGATAATTCCAAAGTCTCCTTAAATGCACTTGAATTAGCTGTGCAGCTGAACACCTAAAAACGTGTACACAGAATGAAAAGTCTTGTATTCAGAAAAGGGCATGCTTTTATTTTCTCTTGCCCATCCGTGTCTTCTAGCGTGGTGGATTCTTTCAAATGTCCTTTATGGCTGCAGATTCGGCTTGCTTAATGAGTACTTGTAATTTTAGTTGAGAGACCCAGCTAGTCTGTGGAGTAACTGAAGCTTGCTCATTTGCAGTTCACAGGTGGAGGATGATGAAGACTTGGCATTCCTAGTGTGATGCCTTTTTTGTAATGGTGCTGTCTATTATGGTGCTTTCCACTATGGTCATCATCTGATAGTAAATTTAGACTATGGAAGAATCCCCATGTCATATTGAGGTGCTTCTGAAAAATGCATTATTTCTTAGATCATGATCTTTCAGGAGCTATGGTTGGTAGAGATCACCTCACACGTTCAATGCATGTGCCTAGCTCCCTTCCTGGTTGACCCCAACCATCAAAGCATATGTGTAAGGTTGATGCAGTTATTTCATTCATAATATGGCCTGTACTTTCTACGGGACATGTAACACAACAACTTTCTGGCTTGTTTCCAATACCCCTACTAGCACCTTCAAAGTCCTCACATCCAGCAGCCCCAGCGTTTTTTTTAAAAAAAAGCGATTAATTTGGAAATGTAACAGCAAAATGATTGAACTGTTCATATACTTTACCATTCTTATGATTCTGATTACTCTGCTTTGTTTCCTTCTTTTAATCATTGCAGCACACATATTTTACACAAGAATTATATCACTTCAATGAATGATTGAAATACAAATTTGAGTATTTCTTGTGCCTCCCTTTGGGCATGCATGTGTTACTAACAAAAGGGTCAATCTCTTTCAACAATTTCCTTGGGGAGTCAGGAATGTCACGTTCTGAGGTTGCGCATACCATCTGGTACCTTGTAAGGTTAGAGGTCCAGGTGGTGAATGGTGAGCTAGCCAGGACTAAGGTCAACATATTCTGATTGTGTGCATAGGCTCAATCCTGCACAATTTTGACATTTATACTGTCCAGATGCACAGTCTTACTGAAATAGTATGAACAATACAACATGACGCCACCAACATTCTAGCTTTGGTACGTATTTAATGTCGTGAGTAGTTTTTCTTTTGGGAGCCCAAAGCCCTACTTACCAATTAACCAGAGACATATGTGGCGTTAGGGATAAATGCTCCTCAGCAAAGCAAGGAGCTCATATTTCTAGCTGAAGGTACTTGAAGCTTGAACCTTTAAAAAAAGAATTGCACCATAACAGTTACAGTCTCTGAATCCCACAAAATGGCTAAACCAGGACAGGTGGTTTTACTTTTACCACTAAACTGCAGACATGCTTTAACACAAATATTTATATAACATGGGCTCCCTCAATCAGGAGGGGATATTACCTTTGTGGTAGAGGCCCAAGAAGCATATAGAACAAAGGAATTATTTTCATGGATTACATTCTGGGCAGTAAATGCCAACACAGGGAATTTTACACATACACTGAAAGAACAGTATCAAACAACTATAGATCATATGAGGATAAAGACATTCCATTAACATATACGGAATGCATGAACTGTCTCCTATGCACCCTACTACATACATTAGCAAATGTTACACTGGGTCCCCTCAGAAATTAGGGAGCAACATGGCCAGTCCTAACCAGCTATACAATATATCCACCAATAGGAGTTCTCACAGCAGCAGAACTTGGTATACTCTACACATAGTTACACTAATCAGATGATTATTGCAATTAGTTATGCAAACAATAACAGCAACACCGCACAACCACATTTGTTGATGCCCTGCAATAGTCTGGTAACTATTAATGCAATTATGGGTAAGGATTATGGTAAAGGATCCAGTCAGACGAGATATGATTCCATTCTGGATTGCACAAAAACAAATCAGTGTTTCCCTATACGGGACTCCAAGAAAAATATTGAATTCTCACAATGTGCCTTCCTTTGGGGATGTTTTCCCCAGTACAGGACTGCCCCACATGCGGCACAGAATTTGCTGCAATCCATACCATAAGGCATACCACACCATCATTGGCTGTTCTTCCAGACGTGCATAAACAGATTCAAAATGAATACTGGCAGCCCTGACCCTGCATTTGGGGATGAGATTTATGGGCAATTATGCTATACTATTTTCAATGATATTAAGTAATATAACAGGAGAAACAGCAGCATTGGCAGCACGCCAACACCTAGCACAGGTTACTCTTGCACACCAAGAGCACAAACTACCTAAAATTATTGCAGAAACCTAGCATTAGTAGGTCAAAATAATTTGGTAACCAGACCTAATAAACCATAACTTAAGGGTAATTCCAATAAGGATAACTTAAAACAGGCACCAGCGTCTTCTAAAAAATTATGGGAGACTAAGGAAAATAAAGAAAACACTAAACCACTGGGTGGGTCTCCTCAACAGAAATCCTTTGTTTCCAGTATTCCCAGAAGTGCTACATTTGCATAACCGTAAAATAATTAAACAGCCGTAAAGGTATAGGATACTGATACACCTCTTTCTTGTTCCTTTCAGGAATCATCCGAAACATGCTTGGAGAGAGGAGGATGATCAATGCGAAGGTCCGAGGAGTACATGAAACCAAAGAAGGACTCGCAATGCTCTTCTGACCATAATAAAAAGGAAGGAGAAATGTCTACAGTAAAAGTCTCAATTAAAAAGATGAAGTGGCTGGGATAAAAGTTAAACATGCCACACATATTGAGGAGTCTGTTTCTGAACTGGGCGTGGCCTCTGATTCTGCTGGACCGCACAACAGAAGTCACCGAGTTCTACAGATTCTTATACAGTGTCTGAAGGGTAGGAATGCACTGTATTTACAAGTCAGTCAGTCAGTCAGTCAAATTACTGTTTTTCGATAAATTAATATCATAAAAAGACAGAGGTACATTTATATTCAAATAACATATACAACAATAATTATGCATATTAAATATTCAGACACAATTTGATAAAAATTCATCACTAGTAAAATACAAAAATCTCAATTACAATTTGATACTACATTAGTGCCTTAAGTCTAAAATGAATTATTTCCAATCAAAGTCAGCCTAAGATATACGGGGCACAAATGCTCTTGTTCTTAATCCGCACACCAGCTACTAAAAAACTTGCAACATGGAATATAATACGGGGGCTATTTAGCAGTTGTAAATACAGGAGCGCAGGCCTGACCTGTAAAAACCCTGCCTCCCTCAAAGTTGGGAGCAAAAACTTCTTTCTAATGTCCGTGTAGTATTCGCAAAACATAATAAATTGCAAAGTGTCCTGTGCTGAGAAATTATCAGGGCTAGAATTTTCTGGAGTGTTTTCTGCCTGTGCTGGTGCAAAATTTGATACCTAGCACCAATGCAGGCACTCTTGCAACATGGTGCAAGGATGTCTGCAATGTTGGCAGGATTGTTTTTGTGCAGGAAAGACACCTTCCTGCACAAAAACATTCCATTGAGGCTTTTTCCTCTTTCCATGTGTTCTGCAGAAAGCAGCACACACAGAAAGAGGCGTACAGTTTTGATGCATTCCCAGCTTTACAGAGCCTTATAAATCTCCGAATGTGTCAAAACCCATTGGTGTTGCTTGGAAAACCCCACTGCATCGCTTATGGAATGCCCTCGGACACAGTGTAAGGCAATGCAGCAACTTGCACTGCCTTGCCTTAAACCATGGCTTCAAGGCCATGAAATGCCACACAAAGTGGCTTTGCGTGGCCTAGTAGATATGGGTCTGCAATTTGTGTCACCAAAGCATCATAAATAGGGATGCATCAGTGGCACAAGGGGCTTGTAAATAAGCCTCTATGTGTACCAAGTCAGTTACATGAATTACAACTTCAAATGAAGAGTTATTTTCCATGCACTATTAAAGTTCTCTTTTAGGAGAAGATTGGCCACCTGAGTTGGTTAGACAAGTCCCACGGGGAGAGACTGTAATATCACCAGCCTTTTCCGACCTCATTCCATAATCAGTTAAACATACATACTCCAAGGAGTGGGCCCTTACATAAGACCCAGCATTATACTGTAACCACTTGGGTTGGGATGAAGATTCACTTTACCACATAATACCCATAATACCCATAAGGTCCAGCCCAAAAGTGCAACCACAATGCCCAATTAAACGTGAAGCCAAACAACAGGTTAGTGAAGTACTCACACAACTTGAATATCAGGGTATAACAAAAAGTTGTACCTCACCAATGATTAATCCTTTGTTTCCAGTGATCAAACCAGATCACTCATTTTGCTTGGTCTTAAACTTTAGACAATTGTACAGTGCTACAATCATATTTGCAGTCCAAAATGCAGGGTGCGGCACTAACAATAAATACAGTGCGCAAAACATATAAAACAACATTAGGCATATCAAACGGCTTCTTTTGCCAGAACATAGTGCCTCAATGCAGGTATCTGTATTTATTTACCACCCTGGGCTCTCAAAAACAATTTTATCAATCATCAAAAGGGTATAAGAATAGCCCTGGATTGTTCTCAGCCCATGTAACAGACAAATTACAAGCTTTTGATGACAAAGCATTACCCTATGTTAATTACATATACTTAATGTATGATGACTTAGCAACACACTTGGCCAGAGTGGATTCTGGGATTTTCTCATGTAGGCTACAAATGTAACTTCAAAAAATCAAAAATTACCCATCTCAGTGGTCTGTTCCTGGGATATGAGTTGTCAAATAAGGGCAAAAGTTTAAAGACACATTTCCCGGGTAAGTGCACGCTTTTACAACCACCAACCACAATTAAAATGCTGCCATTGCTTTTAGCCTTTCTAAATTTTGGTAGAACATACACACCAGATTATGCACAATGGGTTACACCATTTTATGAACTGATTTGTCCAGACTAAGCAAACACAGATTGAACGCCCGAACGCAGACAGATCTTCCATTCAGGACAAGCTGACATGCTAGCTGCAAAACACTTACACACACGTGTAAACACAACAAACTTGGTAATCCGCATAGTTGCGGGGTTAGACATATGTCACATTCAACGAAGGTAGCACTGTACCTAGTGCATATAAAACACATGTATATTCCAATGCAGAATGCATTTTGCACCAACAGAAAAAACTGACAACAGTGCAGAAGCCTGTAGCGAAAGAAACATTATTGGCTCAGGGAAAATATATATTTGTGGTAACACCCATTCCAGCTTCAGAGGTTTCTACAAAGGCCAGACTTCCTAACGCAAAATTGCTAATAGGTTTTCCAACAAAATACTTCTACCAGTTAAGTGAGCAAAATATTTAGTTTGCTCATCTTCCCGAAGTGGGGATAGAGTGATCCCTAATTCAGATCGCAGGCTAGAAATAAAGCTAGCAGCACATGAGGGTCCACCATCTGATCATGCAGGGGTGGTGGCTACAATTTCACTGGTCTGTACTAACAGACTAAAGACTATGGGCCAGATGTATCAAAAAAGCATATTACGATTCCAAAATAGAGATTTTTACCTAATCGCTATTTTGGAATCACAAAATGTAATGCAGGAAAAATTTGCAACAAAATAGCGATACTTTAAAAATCTCTATTTGGGAATCGTAACATGCTTTTTTGATACATCTGGCCATGCGATTGTTTTTGCATTTGTCACCCCGAATGGGACGGGTATGCTCAGACGTGAGTCCTGTGCTCTCCACGCCACTGGAGTCAAGCTATCCTGGCTGAAGATGGCTGATAGCCAAAAACCGGTCCTAGGATGCTTGATTCCGGTCCAGGGAAGACATGGTTTGGCAGTTCGGGCTGGACTGTTTCCATGAGGCACAGGGTCAAGGCTGATTTGCATATGGCCATGTCTGAACTGGGGTGGTGTGGTGAGCAACTGCCTTTTGAAACCTAACTGTCTACAGAACTTTCTTTGGCATTCTTTTAGAAGTTAAATCAGTCAGGGGTGTCACAGTGGAACAATACCCCTTGACACATCTTCTGTAGTACCCAGTCAGGCCCAAGAAAGCTCTGACCTGAGTCTGGGTAGTTGGAACAGCCCATTCCATGACGGTCTGGATTTTGCTCTGTAATGGTTGAACCTGGCTTCCACCTACAAGGTGGCCCAGGTACACAACCTGACTCTGCCCTATCTGGCACTTTGTAGCCTTGATAGTTAGGCCTGGCTTATGCAGGGCCTCCAAAACATTTCTCAGGTGGACCAGGTGATCCTCCCAGGTGGCGCTAAAGACAGCAATGTCATCAAGATATGCTGCACTGTAGTCTCCAGGCCTGTTAGGACTTTGTTCACCAAGCTTTGAAAAGTGTCAGGTGCATTTTTCAAACCAAAGGGCATTACCACAAATTGATAGTGCCCACTAGGGGTAGAAAATGCTGTCTTTGGCTTTGCATCATCAGCAAATCTGATTTGCCAGGAACCAGCTGTAAGATCAAATGTGCTCAGAAATGTGACTAAGGCCAACATATCTATAAGTTCATCTGCTCTTAGGATTGGATGGGCACCAGTCCTAGTGACTGCATTGAGACCCCTGCAGTCAACACAAAACCCCATCTCTCCTTACCACATTGGGTGTAAGGTTTTGGTACCAAGACCACTGGACTAGCCCAAGGGTTATCTGAGGGTTCAATAACTCCCAAATCCAACATTTTCTGGACTTCAGTCCTAATACAGTCCCTGACATGATCAGGTTGCCTGTAAATCTTATTTTTAACAGGCAGCCTGACCCCAGTGTCCAATTCATGAGTGCACCAGGTAGTCTGACTTGGTGACAGAGAGAACAAAACCGGTAACCAAAGGCTGGTTTGACACAAACTGTCGTAAAGCCTTAACTAACTTAAAAATAGCTCTTCACAACCCAGTTAGAGATCGAACCGAAATTACTAAATTAAGAAAGGTTTATAATCTAGCACAGCTCAACCGTAGGAATGAAATTAAAAAGAACTTGTGGGCCCAATTACACGAGAGCTGCTTATCTAAAGATAGTTCCCTGTTCTGGCGTACGGTAAAATCACTCCTCGATGTTGCAGTGACGGCAGATGAGTGGGTAGCCCACTTTTCAAAGATATTTGGTGGACCCCGTGAGGATAACAGTAATGTGGTTCACGTGGCAGGTGACCATTCCGGGGACCAGATATTTCCTATTGACCTTCTCTTTGACCATAAGGAGGTCATTAATGCATTGTCATCTTCTAAAACCGGTAAAGCCCCCGGCCCGGACAGAGTTCCACTTGATATCTTTGCACATAGCCCGGAACTTTGGTCACCCCTTATCACTCAGGTTATGGCTGCAGTCACAAAAATTGGTCTAATAGACTCCTGGTCCACTTCCATCTTGCTTCCAATTTTCAAGAAGGGCGAGCGTAACAATCCAGCCTGTTACAGGCCCATCTCCCTCCTGGATTCCCTGGGGAAAGTTGCAGGTCGGCTGATATTGGAGCGTCTCCAGGATTGGGCGTCAACGAATAACATCTTGACCGATCTGCAATATGGCTTCCAGGAGGGACTTGGAACGGTGGAGCAGGCCTTGAACCTAGCCCTTTTGATCGGTAAATATGTGGGGGCCAAAAGTGGCAATTTGTATTTAGTCTACGTAGACCTCAGCGCAGCGTTCAACTGTGTTATTCACTCAAGGCTGTGGTCCATCCTTGATGAACTAGGGGTAGATCCACCTCTCATACAATTCCTCCGTGAACTTTACTCAGAAGCCACTGCATGCGTCAGATACGGGATCGGAGGTGAATTATCTCCATCATTCGCCATTAATAAAGGTGTTAGACAGGGCTGTGTCCTGGCTCCCTTCTTATTTAACTTATATACTAACGGGCTGGAAGCGGCCATGCTTGAAGGGAGTCAGGACCTTCCATGTATCAATCATCGCCCTATTCCCGCGCTATTATATGCGGATGACTCCGTAATCCCAGCCAGAACCTTAAACCAGCTACAAAAACAGCTTAACAAATACTGTCAATTCATGCTCTCTCTAGGCCTAAAAGTGAATAAAAATAAAACCTACGATATGCATTTTGGTCTCAGGGCGAAGAAACTTAAGCCAGTTTTCATTGATAAAGTTAGGTTGGAACGTACTAGGGAATATCCCTACCTAGGTATTTTAGTGGACGATAGATTAAGTTGGAAACAAGCCCTGGTTAGCAAAAAGTTACTTTTCTAGAGAGCGACCTCAGCTCTAGTTTCCTTTTCAAGAAAACTGGGTAAGCCCGCTCCAGTAGAGTTGCTAAAAATCTATCACGCAAAGTGTCATAGCGTAGCAACCTACGTCGCAGGGGTCTGGGGTTATGTTCCCATCGACACCCTCCAAACGGTTGAGAATGGGTTTGTTAAATACTTACTAGCTGTACCCTCAAGCGCTCCAACATACGGCTGCCACATCGAGCTGGGTATCGATTATCTAATCGATAATATTAAATGCCAGCCGATCTTGTTGTGGCACCTTATCTGGACTAAATCACAGTGCCACCTAACCCGCTCACTGATAAGCGACTGTTTGGCTTTGGAAAATTGGAGTAAAATTCCATGGCTTGTGTATGTGTCCAACTTTTTTAAGGATTTGGATTGTAGTTCTTATTTTTTTTAACCCTCCGTGTTGACAACCATCACGAGGAAAAATCTGAAAAAAATTATGTTTAACCCATCTTAGGGGACTACGTCTTTCTCAAGAAATAAGCAAATCCTCAAACGTACATATTCTATCAGTCCAGACTGCTCTGGGTATTCAACCATACCTAACATTCCACCTAAGTATCTTTGAAAAATATGTATTGACTAGGTTTCGATTTAATTCTTTCTTTCGCCTAGTTTCATTCCCAAGAAAACAGGACTGGTCACTTAATCCAACGAAATGCCCCTGTGATGGCATATCACCCCAGTCTACAATGCATGTAATAATGTTCTGTAGATACTACGAGCTTTCTCGTAAGCGCTGGATTATTCGCTTATTACGAAATATGGGCCTGAGAACATGTCGGCCCGCTTATTTGGCTCTGCAGTTTTTGGACTCCCAATACATTGCTAAGTGTGTAGCTTGTTTCCTAAAATCATGTTTAAAAATTCATTGTAATTCTTGAGTGTTTTAGTTTATTTATTTTATTTTTTCTTTGTCTGCCAACGAATCACTGTTACAATTGGATAACTGTTTTAAATCGTACTTTGTCACTGTGAGTTTTTTATGCACTGCAACGTTTTATTTTTGTACTTTTTATGGTTTCGCTAAGATGTAACCGAATAAAAGTTTCATGACTGACTGACAGAGAGAACATATGTCTGAACTGATTGAGCACCTGTCTGTAACCAGTTTGCTGCTGGTCAGTGAGGCTGCCTGCCAAGGCTACACCATGTACTTGTCCATCATCAGGGTTCTGTGAGAGCAGGGCAGGGAGTGGGTCACTCTATTCTTCCTGCCCCTCATCAGTAGCCAGGAGCAAGCCCATGTCTGCCCTGTCAATATAAGGTTTCAGTCTGTTGACATGAAGCACCCTATGGGGGCTCCTGCGAGATCCACGGTCTACCAAACAGGTAACCTCTCCCTTCTGTTCAACAATTGTATGGGGGCTACTCCATTTGTCTTGGAGGGCTGCTGGAGCCACAGGCTCCAACACCCACACTTGCTGTCCTGGCTGGTAAACAGTCAGCACAGCCTTTTGGTCATGCCAGGCCTTTTGCAATTCCTGGCTAGCCTCAAGGTTTTTGGTTGCCTTTTTTCATGTATTCAGCCATCCTGGAGCGTAGACCCAGGTACGTAGTCCACAAAGTCCTGTTTAGGGGGTTTGAGAGGTAACTCCCATCCCTCCTTCACCAGACACAATGGACCTCTTACAGGATGCCCAAACAGAAGTTCAAAAGGGCTGTAACCAACTCCGTTCTGAGGAATCTCCCTATATGCAAATAAAAGGCAGGGTAGTAGAATGTCCCATCTATGCCTAAGCTTTTCTGGGAAACCCTTGATCATACCCTTTAAGGTTGTGTTGAATCCTTCAACTAAACCATTGCATTGTGGGTGATAGGCTGTGGTGAATTTGTAGTTCACTCCACACTCCTTCCACATTGCAGTCAAGTAACTGGACATAAAGTTTGCATCTCTGTCAGATACTACCTCCTTAGGGAAACCCACTCTTGAGAACACTCCCAAGAGGCCCTTGCCACCACAGGTGCTGTAGCAGTCCTTAGGGAAATTACTTCTGGGTACCTAGTAGCATGGTCCACCACCACAAGGATAAACCGGTGCCCTGATGCTGTCTGAGGATCCATGGAACCAACAATGTCAATCTCTACCCTCTCAAAGGGAACCCCCACCACAGGTAGTGATATCAGGGGGGCTTTGTTGTACCACCTGCCTTACCACTGGCTTAACAGGTGACACAGGAGTGACAAAACTCCTTTGTGTCCTCAGACATGTGGGGCCAATGAAAGTGTGGGGCAATTCTGTCCCAAGTTCTGTTTTGGCCCAGGTGTCCTGCTAAAGGAATATCATGGGCTAGTGTCAATAGGAAGCCCCTGAATTTCAAAGGTATAACCAACCTCCTGGCTGCATCAGGCTTGGGGTCTCTACTCCCTGAATACAGGAGTCCATCATCCCAATAAATCTTGTGGGTGCCACAGCATACCCAGCAGCCTCAGTAGCAGCCTGCTGTCTGAGGGGTTCGAGAGAAGGGCAGCTCGGCTTCTCCTGACTCAGATCTGCCCTGGAAGGGCCCCCTCTCCCCAAGAACTCAACCTGATCAGGCTCAAGCTCATCTGGGACAGTTCCTTCTTGAGGAGTACAATCATCTACCTCAAGAGACTGATCTTCACTCTGAGCCAGGGGGGGAAGGCACTGCCTTAACCCTATTGCTTCTTCTCTTGGAAGACACCTGGTCCATTATTCCAGAATCCAAGGCCTGTTCAGTTTTAGGCATTTTGGCCTGTGACCTAGTCACAGCAAACACATGTGCAGAGATCCCTAACATTTCTGCATGGGTCTTTAACTCCACTTCAGACCAGGTTGAAGTCTCTAAATCATTGCCAAGCAATCATTCTACAGGGAGGTCTGCACTTACCACAACTGTCATGAGGCCACTTTCCCCTCCCAAGGAGAAATTAACAACTGCCAGTGCATGGTTGGTCCTGACATTGCTAGCATCGGTCACTTGGTAAAGTTCTCCAAGAATAATCTGTCCAGGGTCCACAAGGTCTCGTGTCACCATTGTGACACTTGCCTCTGTATCCCTGTAGGCCATATCCTCTTTTCAATTTATTAAAGGCTGCTGTCTGTATTTGCCCAAGTTACTGGGACTCACAAAGGAGGACATATCCATGCCTCCATCACATACCAGTACAGCCTGAGTTGGAACTCTGACTAGGCCAGAGTCCACCTCAGAACCCAGGGTTAACCATACTACACCCTTCTATTGAGTACCAGCACCTGGAGCTGAACTAGGGGGAACAGTTGCCTTAGGGGAAATGGTGGCTGGAGTTGAGTCTTTACTTCTAGTGCAATTTCTAGTCCAATAACTGTTCTGTTTACAGACTTTACACCATGGTTTCCTTTGGCCTTTCTTTTTGGAAGATTGGAAATTCCCACCATTAGAGGATATGTGGGGGGCTTGTGAAGACTTCTGGTCTTTACCCTTCTCCCCACCCTTATTAGGATCTTGCTTCTTCTGGTCACCCCCTTGGTTCTGTACCTTCTGCTTCACCCTGGTTCTGACCCATTTGTCTGCCTTCTTTCCCAATTCTTGGGTAGAGGTCAGATCAGAGTCTACCAGGTGCTGATACAACAGCTGATTCTGACATTTATTAGGGATCTGCTACCTCATAATCAAGTTGTATAATCCTGTATAATCACACACTTTACTGCTCAGTAACTAGCCCTCCAGAGCCTTAGTAGCACAATCAACAAAATCAACCCTGTCCTGAGTCTGAGTCTTTTGGGTATCTCTGAACTGTATTCTATACTGCTCAGTGGTTAGGCCAAACCTAACAATCAGAGCACTCTTCAGGACTTTGTAAGCATCAGCATCCACTTACAGGTATGAGCTTGTCTCTCCCTTTGTCTGCAAAGGAGAGCCACAAGATAGCTTCCCACTGCTCTTGGGTGCCCTTCTGTACTTTGAAGGTCCTTTCCAGTGCAGTTATCCATTTGTGGATGTCATCCCCACTCTGGTAGGGAGGGACAATCGTGTTTAAGTTTCTATGGTCATAAGACCTTTCCCTACCGCTAGGAAAGTTGCTGCCACCATTGGACTCTAGTCCCATCTTTTTTCTAGCTTTTTCAAGCTCTAGGAACTCACTTTTTAAGTCTACTTTGTGTCTCCTTATCCTCAGCTGAGCATCTTCAAGTCTCATCTGTCTTTCCCTTTTCTCCTGGGGGGTGTCCCTCCTATAAGAAGAGGCAGAGGACCCTACAGATGTGTCAGAATGGTTAGATTCCTGTGAAGGAGATCTTGACCTTCTAGGCACACCCCCAACTCTTCCTGGTGGGACAAAGAGAGGGCCACTTTGGCCTTCTTCATCTCCAGTAGGAGCTGGATTGTCCAGGTCTAGGTCATTGTCACCTGCCTGGTCAGCATCAGAGTCTGAGCCCTGGTGGTTTGGACCACTGGGCTCTTCTTCCTCTGCTGTTCCCACCCTACTGCCTACCCCTTCAGGCTCTGAGGCCTTTCTAAGGTCATCCAGCAGTAACACCTCTATGAAACGTTTGGTGTTGGAACCTTAGCCTGTCTTCAGTTTCCTCATAAATCACAGAGCCTTTAACTCTTGAAATCGGAATGTGTCATACTTGGATACCTATACTTGTATCTGGCAGGGACCCACTGGTTCCTGGCCCTAAAGACATTACTAGTGTAGTGTGGAGTGTGCACTACCTACTCTAGTTGCTACCTACTAAACTCTCTTGAGTTGTAGAAAGGGTGTGCTAAGCCCTTAACACGCAACTTCAAGTTCAGTAGAACTTACTGTATTTAAGCTTGTATTATATGTACCTCTGGTACCTTTAATGGTTTTCAAATGATCAATCACTTGAGATTATCTGGTAAAACAATGGCAAGCTGAATCCCACTGGCTGCACACCAATGTGAGAAGTTAGCCTGGCATATGATGTCCACTATACTAGAGGACTCCTTGCACCAGTCCAAATGACTCTTATTGATGGTAGGTTTAAAGACAACCTTTATAGAAAGCCATCCTAGTGGTAGCTGTAGAGAGCAGCCTTCAGGCTAAGACTTGAAGGAATGTAAAGCAGCTTGTTTTACCAGTCTATAATCTCGTGAATGACCAAATGAAAGGAGAACCACACCAGGTATATATATAAAATATATCTATTGATTCTAAACACATCCCTCTAGTCTCTTTATAAGGTTAGAGGCAAAAGTACATTCAGTAAATGTAATTAGCACACAGTAAATTAGCACAATATACGGTGAGCCCTAGGGGCGTACCAAACCATATATTAAAAAAGTGGTATAAGAACCATGACTCGAATAGAGACAAGGCCTAGAGCCTTTAGAACCACTGGGGCCACCAGGAACCACTCAAGGTAGTGACACAAGGGACCCACGGGGGACACATGCAGTGTCTAAACACAGCCTCAAATCACCATTAACTTCTATGGGGAAAGTCACGTTTGGAATTTTAAGGATAAAGGACACTTAGAACAGGACTTGGAGCAAACCCCTTTAGAAATAGGAGGTTCTAGAGTCAACACCCATGGGAGCACTAGAGTACTTGAGTCACCTCAGCCATGGAAGCGGGGTGTATAGGCGTCTTTTCATGTCAGGTTTCGTCGTCGATTTCAATGGCGGTCTGCTGCAAAGTTCTGCTGGTGTCCAAGTGGACAGTGTCCGGAGGGATCCAAGCCTGGATCAAGGATGAGAAGAACCTGAAAGCAGAGGGGACAGAGTATGGGTCACTTGCTAGTGACCAGGAAGGCGATGAGCGGATGCCCACCGATGTTGGGTGATTACAGGTGAAGAAGGTGAAGCTTGACTCTTCAGCCACGAGGACCAGGAGGCATTGATGACAACCAGGTGCTGGAATTGAGTTGTCCCACAAAGGATGTCGAGTGCTGCGATGCCAGATTCCAGATGGGACCCAACAAGCCTTGGCAACAGCAATCCACGCAGGAAGCAGACATTGGATTCAGTGCAGACCAGCAAGGTCTGAGGGACTCACTACACAGTGGAGAGTCAGGGCACATCTGGAGCAAGTGGGGAAGTCCAAGGAAAAGAAGAGTTACCTTTTTGGGGACCCACCAATCGACAGACCAGGGATCAAGAAGGGACCTCAAGCACAAATGCTAGAAGCGGGCTCACAGCACACTCGTGGAGTGTAAGCCCACAATCTCTGAAGCAGATAGTGCCTGGGGCTTGGACTACAAGTAGCCCAATGCACAACTTCAGGAAAGCTCAGGAACTTAATGCACTAGTAAATGTGCATGGTGTTCAAGATTTCCGGTTCTACATCCCTCATGAGGGCTGGGTGTCTCAGCTTTGCTGGGATCTCATGTCTGCTTCTGTGATGTCTGGAAGTCCATGTCCTGAGTCACAAATACTTCAGAGTCCGGCTGGAGCTTCAGAAATGCAGACCGGCAAGATACTTTTTTGGTGCCTGCTTGAAAGGGGGAGTCACTCCTTGACTCCAAGGGAGATTCCTCAGTCCTCTAGTCTTTAGTAGTGTGTCGAAGTTCCAGGATTCAGCTTCAGAGTTTTGTCCAGGTATAATATAAAGACCTGTTGCCAGGGGTCCCTTACTTATACTAAAGAAAGGGGTTGGACATACTCTGGGGACCCACCTATGGGAGGGTCTGGGAAGAGAGGTGGTTACACCCATTTCCCTTTGCCAGTTTCATGCCAGAGCAGAGGCTGAGTGCCCCTGCAACCGGTTTGAACTGGGGTATGCACAGGGACACCAAATGTGCCCCGAGCACTGTCTGAAAAGCACTCTCTGAGTGCCCCCACCCAGCCCCAGTACACTAAAGCCTGTCTGGGAGGTGGTTACACCTCCCTGTGACAGGAAACCTATTGTCCAGGCCTCCCCTGCCAGGGTTGCCTCCAGCAGCAGGAACCTGTGTCTGTGGCTGCAGCATTCATTTTGTGATGCTAGGGTTCTTTTAAACTATTACCGGTTAGGTCAGTATACACATGTCTCTCCCTCAAGAAGGGTGCAATTCTACTCCCGCTGCCAGGACTGGTGCGGAGGTAGAATTCCAAAGTGTTTGACACCAAACACGGCATGTTTTCATTCAGCCATTCCAAAGTCAGCATTTACCACAAGGTTATAATGCACTTAAGAGTATATGGTCTGGCTGCATCGCAGAACAGCCTCAGAGAATAGACTCTGAAAGCTGCAGAGGAGCCCAGCTCTTGCATGGGGACCTCTCACACAAAACCAAGCACTCTTACGTCAGGATTGATAAGGCCTGCCATAGGACTGACTGATAGGTTTATATGTGTCAGTGATTACAGGTAGATATAGGTAGCCTATATCTTAGTAAGGGGTGCATTCACCACCGTATCCAGGCTGCAGTAGCAGACCCATGGTGCCATTTTAGAAGGCTTCCCTGGGGTGGCATAATACATGCTGCAGCCCCTGGTAGGCCTTTGGGGTACCTATGCCCTTAGTACCTAAGGTACCATATACTAGGGACTTACAAGGGTAACCCAGTAACCAATCTGGAGTGTACCTAAAGTACATGCAATTATTTTAGGGAGGAAGCAGATAAGCTGGGGTCCTGAATAGCAGGGCCCCAGCCAGACTAAAGTCAAGAAACAGTGAAACACCAGTAAAATGTGGGGGTAACCATAGTAAGCAGATCCTACTCTCCTACACAGGTGTGCCCTGTGTATCATTGCATCCAAGAAAGTATTCATTAAGCGTAAAACGCAACTTTGGGACACCCCTCCTGCTTCAGCTATCACCTAATGCTAGTAGGTGCTATGAACATGGGACCTGCACATGTGTGGGAATGGCATGGGTCCTGCGGGGCTGATGCTCCAGTATTGGATGAAGGTCAGCTATCAGGTTTAATATTGTCACTGAGTGTAGTTTATATTTGTCATGGATTTCTTCCTCCTTCTGCTGAAACAGGATTGTGCGCACTCTGTAAATGCATTACTGTCTCCTCCTCCTTCTCTGTGCTGCTGCTTGAATCTGCATCCTCATCGCTATGACATACAGTGCTGCCATTGTGAAGGTTTCTGAGGCCCTCTGGGCCTGCTTAAATAGTTTGCACCTGTTTACCACCTGACTTGAGTTGGTGGTAATTTGCACATGCAAAATTGAGATTCTTGGGTCATTCACAATTTGCGAATGTTTCATACATTGACCTGCGATTTCCAAATTGTGAATTCACTATTTGGGATTCCCAAATTGCGAATTTGCATTTTGAGATTCGCTAAATCAGGATTCACAAAATTGGGATTCGCATTGCAAACGCTTTCATACATTGGATTAGGCCATTTTGCATTCACAAACGGCCAAATTCTGCGATTCGCACCGTTTGCACACGTTAAATAGCTTGATACATCTGGCCTGTCCTTAAATGTGATATTTGACAGGAATTAAAATGTTCAACCACAGAAATACCACCACAGACACGTCTCTTAGTCTCAAACAATCATTTTGCTTCTGTTTATTTGGACCACTGCTGGCCTCTACACTCTGGTGGCTCTTATACATACATCATGATCGACCTGGAATCCTGCTCTCCATAGAAACATAGGATATGACAGTGCACTATTCCTCACCCTACCATCCATAGGGAAATGCAGTAGTGGAAAGGATAAAGCCTGACTTAAAGCAGTCTTTAACAGCTAGAGTACTAGGTTCAGGCTGTGGTTGGATCCACCACCGGCATGGGGTACAGAGAGCCTTAAACAATCAGCCAAGACAAACCTTGAGTGGCCAGACTCCCTATGAAGTCATGTTTGGGGTTAAGATGTGGGTTTCAGACTTTGACAATCCTAGTACAGTGTATTATGTTATGAATTTTGTTTTTTGTGTTATTATGTAAGCACTATGTTTTTGTAATTGTCTGTTTACATTTTGCTATTGCAGTAAAAAAATATTTTTGTAACACATTTCTATGTTGGGTACCCCTCCTTCTTTTTAAGTCTTTGTTTGCCTTAAAAAAACATTTTCTTTATTTGATTAATTCATTTGTATTATTTGCCTTGTTATATGTTTGTTCTTGAACCATTGCAGCTTTCATATTGTTTATTGACCCCAGGTTTGGGAAATAGGGTTTCATCTGTTTGTGGTAATCACACTTAACATGAGCCATGGGTGGATGACTATCTTGATAAGTGATTGACGAAGGGGACTTGCTAATATGTTTAGATATCTGCAAAATAAAATAATAAACTGTCACCCTCAGGGTGGTCTTCCTCCCAAACATTTTGCTTTTACCCTCCTATTTTAGAGATTTGTATTTTCTGTTGGCCTTAGGACAGTGTGCACTTTGCTGCTGTTAACCACTGCTAAAGTGCTTGTGCTGACTTCACAAAACATGGTAAAATTGGCTTAAACCGTAATGGCGTATTAAATTTGCACATGAATCCCATTTAAAGTAGTATACCACATACTCCAGGCCTGTCAATTAAATGGTATAGTTGGCTTGCAGCACTTATTGTGCCCCCCACTAAAGTAGCCGTTAAAGCATGTCCCAGGTCTGCCATGTCAGCCTAAATGAAGTTTTAAAGTGCCAATTCGACTTTTCAAAATAGCCCCCTGGCCAAGCCTTAAATTCCTCTTTTGTTACATATAAGTCACCCCTAAGGTAGGTCCTAGGTGGCCCATATGCTCATGGTGCATTGTAATATAAAGGTTGGGCTTGCACTTGTAAGTGCTGTATATCCTGGTAGTGAAAAACTCACTCATTCATTTTTTCACTACACTGAGGCCTAACTCTTCCATAGGAAAACATCAGGCTGCCTTATTACATTTACTAAGTGCTAACTTTTGATTGGGCGCAGGTAAGCATTTCATGCTTGGTGTCTGAGCGATTCGAATATCAAAATCTTCCTCAATGGTAAAGTCAAATTTTCAGTTACTATTTTGAAGATGCCACTTTTAGAAAGTTGGCATTTTCCTACCCTTACTATTTGGTCCCTGCAGCCTGTTCCTGGGTCACGTGACTGGACGTAGTTTGCAGCTGGACTATGTTTCATCCTCCCAGACAGCTACATAAAAGAGGGATTAGGTGTACCTAGATGGGCATCCCTGGCAGAATGGGTGGCGTGGCTTGGAACAGACCCACTGGCACTTCAATAGACTTCACACACAGAACTTGTCACCAGTGAATTGGTCATGCAGCCAGTCTGAAGCAAGGACAGCGGAATCAGTAAACTTCAAGCATTTCAATTGTGTTTCTCTAAAAAACTTCTCCTACTTCAAAGAAGGCACCACATATACAAACACGACCTACAGACTCAGTCTTCAGTACACTTTCTTGACCTGCTGAAGGACTCTCAGAGGACTGCCTGCTGCTGTGGGCTGCGGTGTACTTCAGAAGACTGGTTTGCTGCACTTGGAAGGACTGGTTTGCTGCCTGAAGCCTGCTTCGCACCCTCAGAGTTCTGCCCTGCTGCATGAGCCCTGTTCCATTTCCTGAACTCAGGACTACCAGAGTGGGTCAAAGGGCTAGTTGGCTGGCTTCCCGATCAGAGTCTCAGTGACAGAAAAGGCTTCAACCATCTTTAACCCACACCTGGGCCCAGCCAAAGTGAGCCCTAACCCCCAAGTGGTACCCTCCAGCCCCGGATTCTTGGTGGATGTTTTAAATGTGTCTAGATAGCCAACATCTGAATCTCTGGACGTTAAACATTTTTGGCTAAAAAATGCTTTGAGAACCTAGAGGAGACAATGACAACATGCTCATCTATCTGCCCAAGGTGCATTGCTGATTAACCTGACTTCACTGCAGCTCCCACTACATTCTTCTCACAGCAGCAAATCATGCTCAACCGTTCTTCACAGAAGGGGGTATCAGGCTTTGTGGAGCCTTTGTCGACTACAGCCTCCAACTATGTCCCCCTGGGGTTTTCGTACTTCCATAAAAGAGGCTGCATTTGAAAGTGTATATCTTTACTGCATCTTTGCCCAGATGCTCCCCAATGAAGACTCCTCCTCCTTAGACACCGCCTCCAGCCTTGACTTGCTAAAGTGCTACCTTTTTATAGACTTTTTCCTGAAACAGCTTCTAAGTCCAAAGGGAAGTGCTGAACGGGCCCAGTCCGCGTTTTGTATTGGACTCGTGCTCTGTTGCGGGGAGACACGTTTTGTACTTTGACCAGGTCATTGGTTTTTATTGTTTTGGTGTCAAATAATTTATAAAAAATTCCTCTATTTTTCTAAATTGTTATGGGATTTTTCTTGTATTATGTTTTCAATTTATTACTATTGGTGTGCTTCATAAATACTTTACACATTGCCCTTAAGTTAACCCTGAATGCTGTTGAGGTTTGAGCACAGATTAATTTAGTGACTTTTGAGGTTCATCCTCACAAGGATTGTGGCTGTTGCTTGAGCAGTGTTAACAACCCACTCAACTAACAATCCTATTTCTCACATAAACCATTACCCTAAGGTTATTGTTTGGTGGGAAGCTCATGCACATCATAAGCATTGCCACAAATGTAATGACCACCTGGAAAAGATTGTAAAGTGCTTTGTATAGTAAGTTACCTATATTCCAGTAGTGCCCGAAACATAAAACATATTCCCACTTATTATCATCTATGTTTCTGATATCTCCTGGTCATTTCTTTCTTAGACTAGTGACTTTTGACTACGTATTCACCACGAGGGTGTTATAAATAAGGGAAAGGGACTCCATAGCATCTGTCCATTGGCTTACCTACTATCTAGAGAAGAACCTTCTTTGATTTTCCTGCTTGGCATGATTACCTACTCCAGCTCATGTTTAAAAGCTACAACTATTTAAGCCATAGGATCAAGTTCAACTCATATTCAGTTTAAAGGAGTTTGAATGGGCCACCCCTTTCACTTTCATGCTACATTCAGGGTCGAAATGCTTATGTCATCCCATTTTTGGAATCCTTCAACCGTGCAGCAGCTTTCAGTCAATACCAAGCTAGAGCAGTGTCTTAAGGGATAACTTGCGATCTAAGCCTACCTAGTTTTCCTCACTTTATGGTAGCTGGAGGAGCATGGTTTGGTGGGACACCCCCATACAATATATGTGGGTTTCCTTCTGGGTACTATTTTAAAAGGCTGGCTTTTCTGTTTACCACACGTGTTTATGCAGTCTTATAGGATTTCCCTATGTTTGGTAGTGATATTTCCCTTCAATAGTTGATCTTATAATGTTTAAGAGCTATTATTGGGTCACTGCCAAGCCAGAGTAATTGTCTCTTATAGTGATGAATTCTGTTAAAAAAGGTTTGACGGGTGCCACTCCTGTACATGGCCAGGGACGTTTTTTGATTTTTTTTACAGCACGCATGGAACCCAATAGTAATGTTGGTAAAAGGTTGTGCATTGCATCCAATGGTAATTTTAGTAAAACAGTGATAATGCTAGGAGTAGGAAAAGTGCCGTTTATGATATAAGCCAATGGTGCTAGAGAAGGGGGGAGTCAAGGAGTAACATGCACCTCTTGGGAGGTTTTCATAATACAAAATATTCAGCAGTTCACTATACACTCCTAGGTATGCCTATAGAGACATGGGACACTGCCTATGCCTTACAGGGAATGAGCCTGATCCATCAGACCTCACCAACACTGTTTATTCTCCAAAGTCCTCACAAGCTCACCAAACAACTAGCAGTGAAGCTGTCTGAAATTGCAGGAGTGTTATACAGAGGAATCCTACAAAACCATGAAATAAAGAAATACATGGGAACTGTCTGGAAACATACACTTGTGGCATAACTGAACAGTACACATCACAGTTGATTTTTACTTACTTGCCATATGAATTGCTGGGCCTTCTCTGAATACCACTCTTTTTTTAACGTACATGCACATAGCACCAGTAGCATAGCTAGACCTACTGCCACCCGGGGCGGACCCTATGTTTGCCGCTCAGTGAAGATAAAAGCGGGGGTGGTGGAGGGCAACTTGTCCTGGGGGGGTTGTCTGGGAGCTGACGGACAACTTGTTAGGGGGGATGGTGGTAGTCGACAGATAGAATTTGCTTGCCTCTGCCATCCCCACAAACTGGTGTGTACTGCCCCCCTCCCAGCTGCACCACAATATCACCCCTCTGTCTCCTCGGATTAGGTTGGTTCTGATTAGCAGCCAATATGTTTTGGCCATCCTCTATTGCAGACTTTCTAACAAGATCCCTGTCTGTTTCCCTGGCTCCTACCCCTCTCCTTCCTCCACCTGCTCTCCTCCCAGATTCACAAAGTGATATTGAGTAGTCAACCCAGCTGCTGCCAGCATGGACTAAAACTGCCCTCCTGCCCAGTGCTCTTTTTTGCTCTCCTACCTGCTCCCCAATGCTCCATGCTGCTTCCTGTCCTTCGCCTCATTCAACTTCCTATCTTGTATATTTATTGTATTTGATAACCTTTTTTATGCAAGCCCAGTATCTGCAAAGTGCTACTGAGCTACTTGCTTCCGGTTTTGGGCTTGTGTACGCTTGTTTTTCACTTTTTCTCATTTTTAATTCACAGTTCTATCATGGCCATCTGCCACGTTAGAAATATTAATAAAAACTATCCACTCCGTGACACGGCCCATGCATAAGAATGCATCACGACTCATGTGTGCGCATAGGCTGCTGTAGCATATTGATGTTATACACACTAGGACCCTCGGGGTTCTGGGGCGGACCTTGAACAGGAACTATGTGATATGTGGGGAGGTGCTAGGGTGTGGTCATGGGAAGTATGATGTAATGCCTAGTGTGGGAGTGAGTGCTGGAGACTAAAGAAATGCTTGACGCAGCTTTCGTTTGGCATAATCCATTTGCATGCTCCAGGGCTGGGGAAGATGCTACAGCAGCCATTTTGGAATGTTTTTCCTTTAAAAGAAAATGCATTACAAGATTGCCTTCAAAACATGCGCTGGCATATTGATACATGTCTTTGCATGCAAATGCCAAAAATCCTTAGCAAAGCCAGTAGCTTATGCTTGTTTAACCCTGTCTCCATGAACTTCATTTAGTTGCAAGACCATATAGAAGCACAATGAGCATCAGCTGTTTTGAAACTGAGCGTTGGGGTCCCATAGATTAAAGTAACGCATTTGTTATCTGACTTCTTCCCCTTTACCAGCCAAACACAGGCACCAATCCATTGTTTCACCAGACTGTGTCTGACAGCCGAGATGAATGATTAGACTGACAGACAGCCTTTCAATAGAGAGAAACCTGCTCTGACTGCGCTCTGTCCTCCTCTGTAAATCGCTGGTTTTATCAGCTGTGTGCCACTGGCTCATTTACGCCCGATCAGTGGCAGTCCATCTTTCCGCAACGCCCTGTCAATAGAAGCCTTCAGGTGCCGCGGCATGCCAGGTTTCATATGTCAGGCAGCCGTGTAAAGCAGGGACAGCCTCAGAGGTGGCGCGGGGTTCCGTTTATAGAGAAGAGCTCGACGATAGAAGCAAAGAGAAGCCCCACCTGCTGGACACTCACCCTTCCTCTGCTGCTTCTCTGCACTGTGTATGGTCTGTAGTCCCTTGGATTGCAATTAGCCCATCAGAGAGGACAAAGAGCAGAGAAGAAGAAAATAGAAATGGCCTTTGACGAACTTGGCCGAGAAGAGGAAATAAAAAATGCTGCCGCTTTTTTTTTCATTAGCATATCTGTGTGTAAGACATGAAATATTAATGTTCTAAAATTAAAATATTTTTTTCTGCGATTCATATTAATTTCGCATCAATATTTAAAGAGTTTCGCGAGTTATTCACAGAAAACGACCAAAAAGGAATTCACTCCATGCACCCAATTATTCAAATCACTAGTGAAACTACTATGGGAGACTTGCAGAAAAGTGTCTCAAATCAAGTTAAAAAAAGATTTATATATTGCCTGTATGCATGCCTGGACAGTAATTTACAGACGTCATTAAAGATTACTTCTAGTAAGGGAAGGCTAATTATATTTTCCAAAAATATATAATTTCACATCATGATCAAAGAAGGATTTATTGGGAAAGGAATCTGTCCTTTTTCACCTTTTGGCTCTTAAGGACTCGAATTTATGTTTCCCCTGCAGCCAAGCCTAAAGCGCGACCCCCTAAATTTGAATCGTTTAAAATCGCCGCCAATTAGTCCTCTCTTGCTGTCGAGAAATCAATACCATCACAGGGAAGCAAATCTACTGCGGCTTCCTCGGAGCTGGTAACTATTCCATGAAATCCTTTTAGGAAAGCGGATTTGCTGACAGCAGAACGAAAATATGTTTTTTAATTGCAGTCGGTTATTATCTTTCGGTCAGAAAACCCTATAGCTAGAAGCAACGGGGCTTTGCAAGAGATTGTTTTCATTTCTCAAACCTATTCCAGGGAGAGCATGTACCTAATTTCTTCAGCATATCGTTTTTGCAAAAATCATTATTAGCAACAGCGTCCACAAAAGTATTTTAGAAACAACCCCCAAATCCTACAGGTTTGTGCTGCACATAATTCGTTTTACACATGTTCCCTTTCCTTCATAGACCTGAATGTAAAAGAAGCAACCTGAGAAGTGAAGGTAAATAGACCTCTTCCTATTTAGCGCTTAACGTTGAGATGCTGAAAGCAGATTAAGTGTGTACGTGGGTACCAAGAGTCCCCACACTCGGCTCGCGCCGCCAGTTTGGGATCTAACTCAGGCTCTGCTCGTATAATTAAGAACAATCTATTGTTTGGAATCAACCATTCACAGTTCAATAAGCAACGTGTCACAATTTCTCCTTCCACGCGGGCCTCCTTGTCAAGAGTAAACAGTTAGCAGAGCAGGAGCTAAATAAATTGGTCTCCAGGGCCAACGAAACGAGCTGCAACGTGAACATGCCTTATCAGTGCTATGCACTGATCATTTGCAAAAGGTTTCAGGCTCTTTTTGTAAACGCCGACTTTTCACGGCTATGTCCATTTTATTTTAAGAATAAACAAAACAAGCCACGTGGGAGATCTGTCGCTCACTGTTAGGCTTAGGAGAAAAATATTTCATTGAATAAGTTAATTTAAAAAAAGGATACGTCCAAAGATCAATAGCAGAATATTGTTAAAAATATCACCAGCAGAAAACCAGTCTCTACTGCAAAAAATTTAGGAGTGAAGTTGGACTCTGACATGAGGATGAAGTCCCAGGTTCAATCGGTTGCTGGCACCTGCTTTGGCCTTTTAAAAATGATGAGGAATTTTCTCCCTTTGCTTCCTATTCTGCATAGGAAAACTGTGGTTCAGGCCCTGATTATATCAAGGTTGGACTATGTAAATGTGTTGTACCTGGGCCTTCCGGACTACTTACTGAACCGCCTGCAGGTTGTTTAAAATGTGGCAGCTAGGTCTGTGCTTGTGATTGGACCCAGGTCACATATGTCTCCCCACCTTAGATCCTTGCACTGGCTTCCAGTGAGACAAAGAGTCTTTTTTAAACCCCTGGTCCTAACTTTTAGGGCTCTAAATAACATTGGGGCCCCGTATATCAGGAGCAAAATTCAGCCCTACAAACCTCTCAGAACGCTGAGATCCTCCTCCCAGCAGCTGACAATTGTGCCTTTGTTTTACCGTTTTTACAAAGGAGGCCGATCTTTTCAAGTAGTAGGCGCAAAATTATGGAATGGTCTCCCTTTTTCCCTTAGACAGGAACAAGATCTTCTCAGCTTTAGACGAAGCTTAAAGACCTGGCTCTTCCAACAGTAGTCGCAGTCCAGTCAGTTACCCCTGGCTGTTTCTTCACTTGCTCTGTTTTGGGGTTAAGACAGCGACGGGACACTCCTTGGAGTAGCCGTGCTCTTAGCAAATACCCCTTATAACATAACATAATTCTCAGAACCAAACTAAATTAAAGACTCTTCAACCCATATTGTTTGCATTCTGTATATCACCGATTCACTACCCTACTGTAATACATTATGCTAGCGTGTTGTGATACATTGAAAAGGTTAATCCATGACAATGGTACTTAACGTTTACTTTACTGTTAGCAGTGGCCTTGTTAGGGGCTTAGGTAGTGCTAGCTAGGCCGTGTGCCGTATCTTATGAGTGGAAAGGAATAAAGCATGGATCACATTTTACTCGCTGGTACAGAGTCACGTGATTATGTGGCATATGAAAGATCCATAAGCTGCTTGATGAGCCTCGTCATTAGTAAAGAAGAGTGTGTCTGAGGTTTTCGTTGATGGTTATGATATTCAGCGAATAGGCCTTCTTCAGAGGCGGTCACCCAGTTGGCATGAGATCATAGGAAGACTGTTGCATGGCAGCCTTTGCCTCTTTAGGATAAACAGTGAGATGCAAAGTGCATATAGGAGAGCAGAACTAGCACTTACTACCACACAACTTGATGGCACTCTAAGGGGTGTTCCAGGAGAAATGCTGCCAGGAAAAACTCCTCAATATGGCTGCTACAGCAACAGAGCTCCTGACCCAGCTGGTTTCCTTAAAACCAGGTGGAACTCTACCATGTGCCCTTGTAATAAGGACTATAGTTACAAGCCACCACTTTAAAAAACATCTGAGTCAACACATCCTGCTGGTAATTGTGAAGGTGCAGGGCTCTTTGAACTTGGAGGTTTAGCCTATTCTAATATCACTCAAAGTGTTTTCCTGAGATGCACCATTACAAGAGCAAAACAAGAGCTATGCACTTTGCCATACCAGCCAATGATGCCTACTGCACCTCCCAGTCGCAAAAAAGACATCTTTATTCAGATTTATATTCAAATGCATAAAAGAGACAGTCACATCACCCATTGTTTAGCCTTCTCTTAGCCAACCATCAAACCACCAAGGGCCTCAGTAAGTGTGTTCATCATTGGGGTCGAACAATTAAACGGGATGCACTTCTCTAAGGACACTTGGAAGTGGAGATATCAATTGCATATATTCGTAGTATTGAGTTGTAGGTATATTGAGTATATTCCTCGAATCAATGCGTTTGCCTGCAGGTAGAGTAACTAGACCGCCTTGCTATGTGTTAGATCCGGTCTGTGGAGCTAGATGTATCTTAACATTTGCTACATTCCCAGGTCAATAGAATCATATGGGCCTTATCTTTGTTTTTTTTAGATTTTTGCATAGTTCCTTAGAGTGGATCTATATTGTGGGAGAGAATGCTGCATTAACTCACTTAGGATAAACTGTCTCTTTTATGTCGCGCAGCGCAAGTTACTCTTTGAAAGAGTAATATCAGGAGGGGTGAACGACTCCTGCTTACGTTTTGCGACCATCCAAAATAGTCTGACAAACAGCATGATTGAAATGAAAGTTGATCAATCAATTAACACAGCTGGACATTCTAGATGTTGCGTTTCTCCTACTAAACTCCTAGTCCCCACAGCTAGTCAAGAAGCAGAAAATCCCAATGCATGCGATTACAGTAAAACGTTTTTTAAGCAACAGAACATAACCAAACACAGCCTGGGGCTAAAACAGAAAGGCCTCTGAACAGAATAAGAGAAGAAACCTTTGAGGAAATCCCAAAACAATTAAACCACTCCTCCAGAATCACCATATTCTCAAAATATTTGCTTCAGATGCAAAACACAGTGACATTCCCTATAGGAGGCAAATGCTAATGAATCTGTGGTAAGATGTTAAATCAAATCCTAAAACAAAACTGAAAGGAACAATTTGCAATTGCACAAGTCTATTGTAAATAGAATAATGTGAAAATAAACTAGGGTACTTCCAGCCACTCTTTATGCTTCTCTTTTTGCAAGAAACAAAGAGAAAGTATACCGACAGCCACCGATTTGGTGGTGTCACAGTCCCAGTACTTATACACAGTTGTGCCTTTGAAGTGGAGGTGACTTCAGAGAGGGGCTTTGAAGTGCACAGAGGTCCTCCGTGCCAGCTCTGGTTCCAGACTAACTACCGGGGGCTTTGCAGCCCTTTGTGTGGGTACAGGACAGAGCGTATTCGGTGTCAGCTCATTCCTCTCACCCTCCCCATGAAGGCCCATCAGGTTGTGGATGACCACTCAGTCACACTAAGCTCTCTTTGTGTGTGGTTGTCTATAGAGAATGCAGAAAGTCCATTTGTCACCCGCCCCAGACGTGCACTGGAGACATGCTGCCAGCCCACAGGGCTAAGATATGAAAAATTGCATATTTTAAAGGGGCATTTTTAAAAGGTTAGTGATGAATTCATCTTCACCAGTAAAGATTCAACATTATCATTCCATGGTGTAAGGATGCCTGCAGTGGCTCTACGCTGCCAAAAGGCACCAGTGCAGGGTAAAAGGCAGGAATGCACTGTACAGTCTTGAAAACAGTGCATTCCTGCCTTTTTGCTGTCACGCAGAGCAGCAAGATGACTTGCACTGCATGACTGCACTGCATGAACGTCTCGTAAATAGGTCCTTTAGACTTTAGAACATTTGGGTTATTCAGTATAGAGCAGTAGTTAAGCAGAAGAATTACATAGTAATGTGAATTGCATCACTGTGTACTGATGGGTTAACTTGCACTTTACTCAGTTCCCATTTGACCTCTCTCCTTGTACATTCTTCTCCTGTTATCTCTTGGGGTTAGCTTCCAGTATTACTGGCAAGGTATTTTTGGCTTGATCACACCTAATATGGCAGATGTGCAGTTGCAATATTTTTTTCTGTTTAATGATTTTATCTGCACGTGGAATACAAATCAGCATGGCTCTTATTTGGAAAGGCTTTTCCAGACTTTATTTTGTCTACACTACTGTGACCCTGGAGTTAACAGTCCTGGAACTTCCAGAATGAGCAGTCATCAAGCATCCTTTAGAAGGCTATGGACTGAGAATTCCTTACTTAGCACAGATGTGACTGGAGATCTTTCAATTTCTTTAGGTGAAAAATTACTTTTGAATAGAGTATGCCTTCAAACCCAAGCTCCGCTTACTGGCAGCAAATTGTACAAAATGTAGATTAATTATTTTTAGTAAAGTAAATGTGTACCTTGTTTAAAAGCATCCATGTATTCAGAATTAGTTCTTCATAAATGTTCCATAATTTCCAGTCGCAGTGGGCTCCAAACGACTCCAATTCAGGATGCACCGAGATGTCCTTTTATCACTGGCCCAGAGTATGATATATTTGCTCCCAGCCATGTGTGATAAGTTGTTTGTGAAGTGCCCTGGGCAAACTTTCAAAACTTACTTATGGAGAATAGCATACATATGCATTGATCCCCAGGGGATGCAACAACATAACATAACTTACCCCTGTACATGTGGAGTTGGACAAATGTGGCATGTATCTAGTATACATTCTGTTTGGGTCTTCTTGATAATGTGTAATGTGATTCATGCACATGGTTCATAAACACGGATTAAGGACAGTTGGTAAGCACCTTAAGTACTTTATGAATTTCCTTTTGATCACACATTGATTCAGCAGAAATAAGAGAGTATCTATTTGTATGATCATATCGGTTGTTCTGCTATACAGATTGTAGTTCACAGAATGTTACTATGCTTTGCAGCCTCTTCCTATATTTGTAGAATGGGACACTCAGTGAAATGAACCACCTTAGTTTGGTCTTACCCAAATTGTTTTGCCTACCTACCTTCATTTTTATTGCTAACATTCATTTTGTTGGTATTAGGACTATGTGCACTTTACCATTGCTAATCAATGCTAATGTTCTTGTGTTCACTTCCCTATTCATGGTTTGATTGGCTTACACCTTACTGGCATATTTAATTTACTTTTAAGTCCCCTGTAGATTGGTATGCCATATGCCCAGGGCCTGTAAATGAAATGCAGCCAGTCTTCTGCAGCACTGATTATGCCACCCACTATAGTAGCACCTTAAAACATTTCCCAGGCCTGCCATTGCAACCTGAATACAGCTTTAAACTGCTAATTTGACTTTGCATCATAAACCCCTTGGCAAGCCTTATACCCCCATTTTATTGTATACAAATCACCACTAAGACAGGTCCTAGGTAGCCAATAAGGCAGGGTGCATTGTAATTAAACGGTTGGACATGTACTCCCATATTGTACATGCCCTGGTGTTGAAACATTCCTAAATTAATTTTTCACTACTAGGAGGCCTGCCTGTCCCATAGGATGATATTGTGTTGCCTTATTACATTTAATAAGGGCTAACTATTGACTGGAACCAGAAAACAAGTTCATGTTTGGTAGCTATGAAATTATAATGAAAAATCCTCTTTAATGGTAAAGTTAGATTTTTTATTAAAATATTGAAAATTCCACTTTTAGAAATTTGGCATTTTCAGGCCCATAGCAATTTTGTGCCAGCAGCCCCTCCTGGGGTACAAGACTAGGTGTAACTGACAGTTAGACTTTGAGAATTCCTCCCAGACATTCACACAATAGAGGGATTTGGTGTGCCTGAATGAGCCATCTGTTGGCAGGATCGGGGAATGAGCACAGCTCCTCTTGCAACGTAATAGGCTGTGTTCTGCCTTCACACAAAGGGCTTATCACCCCCCATTGTCACTGCAGCCAGCTTGGAGCCAGAGCAAGGTAGACTGGAAATTTCCTTAATTGAAGAAACCACTAGAAACTTCTTCCAACTTCAAAGGACACCCTGGTATAAAAATAGGGCTCTCACACACACTCTTCAGTTTACTTCTGGACTTCTGAAAAGTACTCTAAGAGGACTTCCTGCTGCTGTGACCATCTGTGCTCTCTGCAAGACCACTTTGCTGTACCTGGAAAGACTACTTTGCTGCCAGGAGCCTGCCTTGAGCCCTCAGAGGCCAGCCTACTGATTGACTCCTGCTTCTTCACCTGCACCTAGGACTTCCAGAGTGACTCCAAGGACTAGTTTACTGGCCTCCTGTTCAGAACCACAGGGAAATAACAGGCTCCCACCATCTTGAACCCACACCTGGACAAATCTTTAGTGAATCCTGAAACCTCCCACGCCAGTGGTGTCCCACCCATTCAGAACCCTGGCTTTTGGTACTAAAAGTGAAAAGATTGCCAAAATCCAAAACCTGGGACTTATAAAATGTTTGGGTAAAAACTGCTCTTAGAACCAGGAAGAGAAAGGGAGCAACCTGCTTGTCTATCGGCTCAAGGTCCATCACTGGTCAACTTGACTCCTCAGTTGCTCCCGCCTTGTTTATCTACGCAACATCAAATCCTGTTCAACATTCCTTCACCAAAGGGGAATCGAGTCTTGTGCAATTGTCTTCAGCTACAGACTCCTACCTTGTCCTGCTGGAGATTTTCTACTTCCATAAAAATGACAAAGTCCGAACGTGGAAATCAGCATCACAGCAGCTTCGACTCTAGGCTCCCGACTACAAGTCTCTCTTCTCAGGCACCGCCTGCAGCCTTGTCCCACAGAATTCTACCTCCTCAGAACAATTTTTTAAAACACAAGTTAGAAGATCAGTGCACTCAAGGCCTGCACCAGTGAGTATTGTATTCAAAGGTTTGGGCAAAAAATGGAAGTGGAAGGAGCTGGGAACTTGACCGTACTAGTTCCCTCAATTTTGGAAAACCAAAAACACAAGGCACAGGATGGCTCAGTACACACCTAAAAATCAAAATATATTGGCAGCAAGTGCAATACATAGTCCTGATTAATAGTTGACACACAAGTAAAATCTCCAAAAAGAATAGAGTGAGTTCTTCAAATTATTTGAAAAAATATCCTTCTTTTATTCTTTTATATGGTATTTCTTCATCAGACTTACTTCACTTTTAAAGACGCGGCGCATTATTTCACAACGGGACTTCTTCAAGGCTATAAAATTACATACAAAACATATATTACTGATTATATTTACATGTGAAATTAACTTCTTTGTATATATGCAAAGACATTGACTAGCACAAAAAGTTAACTCGCAATGAAAATTTATATTGCACCATAAGGGTATTTTGTTCATAGGGAGATTTTTTACTAATACGACAGAAACAGAAACATGATAATCATAAAAACAGGGAGATCTTTCTACTGACAGGACGTAAAATAGAACGTGTATGTAAGAAGCACACAGTTGGAGAGACACATTGCAGAACTTAGCGTACGTTCAATATTACATCATCTGGCATACAAGTTAAATGATCATATATACTAATATTTATATACTGGTCACCTTTAAGACAAACATGATATACATTAATTATTTTCTTTGTCTATTTTTCTTTATTTCTATTTATTCTTCACAAGAATCTGGATGCTCCAGCCTACCTGTTTGTGTTTTTTATATCTTCGTTCACAACAGTAGTGCACAACATCAATTCATGGCATGTCAGGTAGCATTGCAGCAAATAAAATTCTGCAACGAAAATACAATAAATCTATAATGGTCTATACATACTGGAAAAGAGCCTAGTAGTATTTTCACGACCTTCAAAAACATACCTTAATTAAATATAATAGTGCTTCACTGTTAGTAAGTCTGAGTGTTCATGTTTTGTCAGGTATTGGACACCCAAAGTTTGTTAAACAAAAAGTGTGAGAAAATTCGTTAATATACGGGTAGGCTATGGTTTAGTATGTATAAAAATAAATTGTAACTAATATCCCTAATAACAAATCAACATCTTTATAATAAGAGCAATCAATATTTCAAATGTAAGAAGCTTGTGGAATGTGATTATTGATATCATTTATATTGAAAAAGAGAGTGGAAGCACACAACCAAATCCTACTAGAGGTGCTTTACATTACTAAAGAGTATTTAATTGGACCCATTTTAATGCTATGATGGTGCACAATTTCAAGCTGCATAGATAATAATACTTGCAATGAGCATACCTTTTGATAAAAAGCACCGCTCGTGAATTGTATGTGCTGTTACTTTTAAACGGTATAGTCGCCCCCGATCTGAAACCAAATGGAGTACAGTATAAGCCTCATATCAGACATATACTTTGGCAAAATAAGTGATTGTCCTATTATATAAATAGCTCATACGTTTATCATGAATCGCTTCATTTGTAAAAAAAATGAGCAGGCCAGATATCAGAACAGACATTTCTACATGTATGGTGAATGTCGGACAGGCCTTTATTTTGTAAAGGTCAGCCAAAAAATATTAAAATATTGCGCTATGGACCGCTCCAATACTATCATGGAGAGAATTAGACCATACATATATATATATATATGATAAATAATGGACCAGATGTCTTGTTATGAGATTCAGCCCAAATTATTGCAGTATTAGGCTATAAATCACTACAGTGTTATGATGGAGAACATTAAAAACTTGGTCAAACAGACACCATGATAGAGCGTCTCTTATAAAATATTTCAAATACTAACATTCATTCCTAGGCTATATGTATGCTAATTAGCATCTGGTTTAAAGCATTATCCTAATGAAAACATATGCATCTCATATTATTAAAACAGGCTCCATTTTGGAATGGACTAACACAGCACATTTAACCATTAACTATTTATACATTCGAATATGGAGTCTATGCTCCAAAGTGTACGTCATGTTAAAGTGTCTGGTATAATGCAGCACATTGCAGGGGTTGGAACCTATCTTTAAGCGGTGTTATTAGCGTACAATTATTAGCAAAGTACATTTAGTCAAAACTCAAAGTCAATTTAAATCTTGTCCAACAATAGTGTTAGAGTAGAAATATGTAGAATCTCTCCGACATTTCGATAGGACTTACTTGTATGGATGTGATTAGACGTGTGGTCCGAGGTCTGAGAAAAAGCATCAGAACCAAACTCCTGTTTGCAACAAGTATTTATACAGAGCTCCTCATTGTGTTCACCTGTTAGTTCCTGACGCTTTGTAGACACTAACGACATAACGCCTTGGTTGAATGTTCAGTCCAACCATTCTGGCACGTTTCGGTAATTTTGGAATAGGTTTTCGCAGCAGTCAAAATAATCTCTTTATGTATAGTGTTACGATTGAGAGCAAACATACAGCTTTAATTAAAATCAGAGCCTAACATTCAACAATGATAGAGTGCAACACATAAAACGTCACATGAAATTTCATTAAATTTCAATCCTGGCGATCTGCAATGACGGACAGCATGAAAGACATTACTATGTAAGAGGATAAGCTTGTTAGTCATTCTGAATTGTATTTTTTGTTTTTTCTGAACATTTATGCCATATTCCAAAGTTATGTACATTTCAAAATGATCACATCCATTTATTCTCTAAATCCACTACTAATAATCTTAAGGACAAATGGCAATCACGGTTATCCACCACTGACAGTGACCAAGAATGGATAGATTTATTACTCAATTTAGGTAAAGGTGCCCGGGAATCCAGATTGAAATTTTCTTTATTCAAATTACTCCATGACTGGCACTGGTCCCCAGTAAAGTTGAACAAGGTAGGATTACTTCCACATATGAATTGCTGGAGATGTAACAATTATGGTTGCGATATCATGCATATTATATGTGAATGTCCCATGATTCAATCTTATTGGCATTACATAGGCCGGACATTAAGTCGCACCGTTTCATTACTACTACCACTTTCACCTTCCGCAATTATATTACATGATTTCAGATCCTTTCAATATCTTTCTAAACCTCAGAGTAGACTTCTGCATACTGCTTTAGCAACTGCCAAAATCTGCATACTCAGATTATGGAAATGTCCAACTCCACCATCTCCAGAATCCTGGCTTACAACAATGATACAAACTGCTTCCCATTAAAGAGTTATATATAATTTAAATAATCAGTTGGATTTGTTTAATCAAATTTGGGCCCCCTTCTTCACACTAGATGATGCTTCCGTGAGAGATAGTGCTTCTACTTCTATGCCACATACCTATATTCCTTAATCTATTACCTATTATCAATTTCAAAGATCATTCCTATTTTTATTTTTTTTCCCTATCTTGCAAGGAAATTATTTTATTGGATATGTTTACAGTTTTCCTCTTCTATCACATTGTTACTATGATATGCAGATTATAACGGTTTTGGTTTTTTCTGCTTAGATTGAAGATATTATCCTCTCTTATGAAATATACATATTGCTCTCTTATCTTATTTAAATTTTCTATTGTATAACTTTGATTTTACTACATTTGTCATGATTTATCACCTTTTTTACTTTCTAATGTGTTGACCTACAGATAGTGTCTTTTATCTAATGCAATTTATATAATTAGACAGTGTAATTAACATGCTACACATTTTCATTTCCATAGTATATTGAAATGAGTTCATGTAATTTATTATTTATTTCACATATGGACTAGTATACTGTTATATATTTTATATGCATTGTTTTTGAACATGAAATACTAATAAAAAATTATATCGCAAAATGATCACATCGAGCTCATTCAGGCCATTCAAGTACAGTTCGGCCATTTTGAAAGGGTCTTTTTATTGCCCTGAGGCTAATTTCATTATAAGTCATAGTGCTTATAATAAAAGACGAGCTCACTGTTTTGTTTAAAGATGAAACCTTTACAAACAACAGTAGGGGAATATAACAAACAAAAGATCACATACATTTTGTAAGATGTTAAATACATGGCCACTATAGATGTTATATTCAGTTATGAATGTCATGTCAGAATGACAGGCATTGCTTCTTTTACGATTCCTAATTAAGAGGGTAGATTTCCTGTTGGTTAGCGTACTTTTTTTTCTCTGCTTTTGCCAGACACTCCCGATCATACCCTCTTTGAATGAAATTGTTTTTAATTATTCCAACATTTTTCGTGAAATTATCATCCTCGCTACAATTACGGCAAGCTCTTATCATTTCCCCAAAGAGGATGGCCGAGATAGTCATTTTGGGATGGCAGCTGGTTGCATGGAGGACATTTTTACATGCAGTGGACTTTCTAAAAATGTCGCTATGAATGATCTCTTTCTCTGTATATAACCAGAGATCTACAAATTCCATATCTAGCTTAGAACTCTTTTTAGTGAGTCTGACATTAAAATGATTGATGTTTAAATAAGTGTAGTATGCCTCTAGTTCTTCATTACTACCCTTCCAGATCAAGAATATGTTGTGAATATACCTGCCAAAAAACAGGATCTTGTCCATCCTTTCACTTGCACCTGAGCCCCAGGCATGCCCCATCTCATACACACCCATAAAAGGGTTTGCATAGGATGGAGCAAACCTGGAGCCCATGGCGGTACCTTGCTTTTGTAAGAACCACTCTCCATTGTGCATAAAAGCATTCTGAGTTAGTAGCAATTCAGACATGTCCAGCAGCATCGACATGTGTTGCAAATGCTTAGCATTGCATTTGTAGAGATAGAATTTCAATGCTCTTAGTTTACAACCTCTCTGAATACAGGTATATAGACCTTCTACGTCCACAGTTACAAATGTAAAGGCATCCTGTTCCCATCTAAAATCTTCTAGTTTACAGATGAATTCCCGACTTTCTTTAAGATAGGGCGGTAAGTTCACAACAAAAGGCTGAAGAAAGGTGTCCACATATTCTTCAATTCTTTCTGTGGGGCCCCCATTGCCAGATATAATTGGCCTCCCTGGTTTACAAAATTCCTTATAAGTCCAAAAGTGAGCTTTGACTGGCCCAATCCACTTCTTACATTGACCATATTTTTCTACTTTTCTCATAAGACTAGATTACTTGCTTGGTGCTTTTATCTTTTAAGTCGGGATGAGAGCAGTAGCACACTGGATGGCTAAAAATTTTCTTCAATGCAATGTGTCGAAAACCGAGGTCATGCTATTTGGAGGGGCGACTCTTCTTTGGTCCCCAGAATGGTGGCACCTGGAGCTGGGCCCCGTTCCCAACCCAAAACAAACAGCAAAAAACCTTGGCGTCAAACTAGACCAGGCGCTCCTGCTTAAAGAGCACACCACGCAAGTGGCAGGTGCTTGCCTCCACGTGGTGGGGCATCTGAGACGCGCCTTCCCTTTTTTACCCGATAGCCATAGGAAAACTCTCATCCAAACTCTTATTATAAGCAGAATGGACTTCTGCAACGGCCTATACATCTCAGCAAATGAAGAACAGCTAGATAAACTTCAGGTTGTCCAAAATACGGCAGCTAGACTGGCCCTCAATGCCCCTCCCAGAACGCCTTCCCGTCCTTTACTTCGCCAACTTCACTGGTTACCAGTAAAGCAGCGCATTAAATTCAAAATCTGCAATATTATATACAGATGCCTGTTTGGTACCAGCCCCAGTTATCTAAAAGAAAAATTCTTGCCCTACATCCCTGGACGCACACTACGCTCCAGCAACCATCTACTGCTTCAGGTCCCAAAGATAAGAAGAGCCAGACAGGGAGGTCGAGCACTGTCTTATAAAGGACCTATCCTCTGGAACTCCCTACCCACCGAACTGAAACAGACCAGGAACTTAGAAATATTTAGGAAGAAGCTGAAAACCTACCTCTTTACCTTGCCTTAAATTTGCCAGATCTCCCCTCCTCAGCTCTAATTCATACAGTATTCTGCCTAAATGCTAGTAACAGCGCAGAGATATCCCTTTGGGAATTGACTCAGGCGCTTAACAAGCAAATAAATAAATAAATAAATAAGTGCTAGTGTTTCCTAAACGCTTTAAAAAATCATAATTCTGGTTCTACTGATTGGATTTGTATCATTTTGGTGTCAGATCATTTGTGAAATGTACTCTATTTTCCTAAATTGGTGTGGGATTTTCCTTGTGTTATGTTTTTACATTATTACTGTTTGTGAAGCTGCATAACAAACAGAAAGGATTAACGCAGACAAGAGGGCTACCAAACTAGATCTCCAGGTGGCTTTCAGAGCCTTGGAGGAGGTGCAGATGTGGACGTTTACCTCAGTAGAGTATGATTATGATGATTATGAGGAGGAGGAGAGAGCACTATGAGAGGATGAGGGGATGGCAGACCCAGTCCAGGGTCCTGAGCTGCAAGGAGATCTCAACTCAATCTCAACAGATGATCAGGATGCCCACGATGCAGTAGGGAGACATGTGTCTGCCTAGGGTCTGACCCCAGAGGAGCTGGAGGTTAGGATGGCAGAGAGGAAACTCAATATGCATGTTAGAACCGGGGATTCTAGTTGGCCGGGGTACGCACCCTAGTCCAAGTAAGGACCACCGGTTTTGACAGGGTAGCTTGGCTCAGAGCAGGAAGCCGTAACTTCAGAGGCAATGTGTAAAGTATTTGTGCAACACACAATGATGACACAGTAAAATACGCACAAGAAGACACTACACCAATGACTTATAAAAATAAAAATATCTTTATCTCAGTTTCAGGCAGATCAATAATCAGATAACTCCAGGTTCCAGGCCTGATCAATAATAAAATTAATCCAGTTTCCAGGTAAGGTCAATAATTAATAGGAACAAATCCAGTTCCCAGGTAAGGTCAATAATCAATAAAAATGGATCCAGTTTCTAGGCAAGGTCAAATCACAGGGAGTTCGTGTTAGCCAAGAGCCCTTATTTGCAGTGTCTTTATAACCAGGGCTCTTTGTGAGGGTAATAACCCTCCAGGTTCTGGCAGTCCCCTTATGCAAAACAGTACTTAACATGCGGGTTGAAACAGTTCCCTAAGTCCCGTGGGATGAGCCCTGATCCTTCAGTAACTGGGGAATTACCAGGATCGTCCCATAGGCTTCCAACGTGATGGTGCGCTTATTGCCGGTGAATAATTACATGCCCGTGATGTCTCTGGCAGGCCTGTTATGCAATTACGGCTACCCCGCTATTGGATTCAGGCAGTCCCCGGCAACTTAGTCCAGCACGATAGCCCAAACAGTTGGCAGCCCGCACCCCACCTCCTTAGCGCGGCAGACAGAAACTTAGCGCACACGCTAGGCTGTTACCTGTGGTTGGGGGGTGAGGCAGGCACCGCCGTTGGGCCCCTCTCTCCTCCGGGGAACTCAGACTTTGCTGAAGTTGTCCGGAAGAGGAGCGGGGGAAGCCCTTCCCTCGTCTCAGAGCCGCCTCGCCTTGGGTCGAGCCCCTCGTTGCTAGGTAACACAGCGCGGGCACCAATTGCAGCGCGGCCTTCCTTGACGTCAGTGAGGACACGCGCAGATTTCCTGAGGCTCCCAGGTTGGGGGCAGGAATTCCGGGGATAATCCGTGTGTGGTTATAGCCAGGGCTTGCGGCGATGATTTCCCCAGCAGTTCTGGTGTGCGGGAACTCAGGCCCCCCAGGGGTTATCTCTGAGGCGATTAAGATAGCTCGTCCCTTGTCCCTGCGGCGGGGGGTTTGGGGGCACGAACACAGTCTTCATGAGCACGCTCCCAGCCCTGTGCCCTCACGGAGTCCCAGGCTGTGCACATGCATCAAAACAGACGATCTTGGGGGCAAGGTTGAATCCAGTCGTGAGCAGAACGCAGGCGCTACGGAGGTGATTTAAATACCGCTCTCAACTCAGCTGGCGGCAGTGTCTTCAAAGGGAGGAATAATGCAGTTTTGCACACGCAATGTTGCAGAGGCAGTCGTTGATGATCCCAGGGCCAGTGAGGTTGATTGCAAGCACAGAGGTGCAGTGAAAAGTCCTTATAAGAGTTGCTTTCCCCAAAAGGCAGTCCTTAAAACAATGTTTTCCAAAGAAAGGTAGTTTTCTTTAAGTCAGAAAGGGTGCCGTCCCAAAAATAAGGCAGTCCTCCTGAAAGTTATGGAGACACTCTGGAGGTGTTATTTCCAACTCTACTCCACAGGGCAGGATCGGCAGACAGTAGGGCAGCTCAGCAGGTTGTGGGGAGCAGTTCCTTGGTGCAGTCAGCCTCCTTCCCAATGGCAATCCTCCTGCACTGCAGTCCTCACTCCAGCAGGGATTATTCTAGGTCCAGCAGTGTAACAAAGAAGTGAGGCCAGGACCCTCCCTTATATATCTTTCAGTCTAGGGGCTAGAAAGTGGTAGAAGTCTCTGGAAAGGTCTGGGTGCAGTGGCTTCTGGAAGAGTCCAGGGAGCTCTGGTGTGTTCCCTGCCTTCCCTGACCTGGCTGTCACAGTGACGAGAGACAGGCCTTTAAGGCTACAGTGGGCAGCCCATCACAGCCCATCCCAGGAGAGAAGGTGTGAATCACCACTCCCACCTCCCAACCCAGGCAGCTCTCAGTATGCAGAGGGGAGGGGGGAGTCTGCAGTGCCCAATCTAAGTGTAGGCAGAAAAAGGTTAACTTTCTAAAAGTGGTATCCCTAGCGTAGTAGTGCCCAAACCCCATATATCATTGGAAACGGTTCCCCACCCCAAGTCCAACAAGACCAAACATGACAGACTTACTAGGTTCCTGTCAGAAATTATCTCATAAGGGAGGTTCCCAATGCTAGCTTATGGAGAGTTAAGCCTTACTGCAGTAGCAGGGGCTTGTGGCAGTTATGCCAGCTTCACAAGGTTTTAGGGGAGAGCACCTGCACCTCAGCACTGTTTAGCAGTGGTGAGGCGCCCAGAGTCCTAGGTCCAACAAAAAGGTACAGTGAAAATGGGAGGCGCAAGGGCTAAAAAGGTAGGGGAAGACCACCCTAAGGCTGATAGGTCCAACAATGCAGCTGGCCAATATGAAGCTGGAGGCACAGGAGAGGAAGGCTGAGAAAGAATGTTTGCTGGTGCATGAGTTGGGACTGAAGGGGCTGGAACTGGAAGCAAAGCAGAGTTACGGCTATAATGGTGGCAATGTACCTGCTGTGTTCACTGGAGAGGTGAGGATCCACATATCCAAGGAGCTGGTGCCCTCTTATGTGGTGGAAGATGATATTCAGAAGAGGTTTTCTGCTTCTGTGATATCTCTGAGAGTACACATGGTCCCAGGGAAGTACTGGGTGTAGCTTGTGGGGGTACATGCCTACAGTGGGGAGGAACACACTTCTTACTCTTAATGTAGAGGACCAGATCAGGTATATCCCCATGAAGGCCATCCTTCTTACTAAATTTGGGCTGACCCCTGGGAAATATCATCAGAGGTTCATGGATAGCCACAAACTCCCAAACCAGTCCTGAATGAACTTCTTAGATGATTCCAGCAAGGCATTGAAGGGCTGGGTAAGGGGCAGAACATTGGTTGATTTTGTTGTGCTGTACAACCTGATTCTGGAGGAACACATGCTCAGTACATGTTTTACAGAACTGCACTAACCAGGAAGCTTTTTTTGGGGGGTCCTCATATGCGACATCTTGCAAAGGTATGTGATCAGTTGTTAAGTGGTACCAATGCCCCATGCCCGCAGCCTGCCGGACAAATTTACTCCTGATTTACCTTCTACTCCATTGCGAGAGATATAAGGGTCACCCGCCCAGGATCTCTATGGAGGTGAGTGTCCTAATCATTGGACCCCGATCTTACCATGACTATGTGTGTGCTAGTCCCCTTATATATGTAGCCAGTGGCTCCCAGGTTTTGATTCTATTTGATGAGCCATTAAGCCGATCATAATTACTGATGGGTTCTGCAGATGCTAACCATTCAGCACAGGTCGGAGGTAGTTTTGAGACCCACTTGATACAGATTTCCCTACGTGCAATAATTATCAGTATAAGTACAAGTTGCTCTTGGAGTTTCCTGGCTCTCCCCTCAAGGTCATTATCTACTAGAGCCCCAAAAACAATAACTGATAAGCTTACCTCAATTCTTCTTTTCAATAGGGTGGACGATATCTTACCCACTTCTTGCCAAAAGAGTTGAATTCCCGGATATTGCCAAAACATGTGGATGTCATCAGCCTTGTTGTTGTCGCACTTACCCTAATGGAGGTAAACAGATGGTTCTTTCTTAATGGAGTGTACCTGACAAAGAACCATAAAGTAGCCATTGATAATTGCCACAAGGATGGTATATCGGGTGTAGGGAGATCTCTCTTCCATCTTTCTTCGGGTAGAATCTTGTGGCCATTTTCTGCCTGTATCAGCATCCAGTACCAGGTTGAGATCTCTTTTTTTTGTATATTAGTATCGCAGATTTGTTTGACCCAGTCCATGGCCTGTCCTGCATCTGGTTGATCACGGACCCTCCTTGTTAGTTGTACATATTTGAATCTTAAGAGCATGTTATTTGTTTCCTGAGCAAGGTGGTCCCAAGAGATAATGTTCTTATCACCGAACAGTTGGCCCCATTTCTCTATCCCGCCTTGAATAACAGTTAATGACAGTGAGTCCAATAGGCATGCTGGGGTTCCCTGGAAATTCCATATTGGCACCAGATAACAATAATAGCCAATTCCAAGAAGTCTTCTGACCCGTGACCATAGTCTACATGCTGTGATCAGGACCCTGATCAGGACCCTGAGGCGCACCTTTTTGAAACATTTGGGATGTCCAAAATTGAAAACAAACCCAGTACTCTGGTCTGCCAGGCCCCCAGTTAGAGCTCCGTAGCAGGATCTCCCCTGGTGATAATTATCCGATAATAAAACTTTGAAATATTTTAAGTGGAAAGCCGAACAATATATCTGAAGGTCTGGCAAGTTTAGTCCACCATCGATTTTCATTTTTCGCAACTTTTTCCAAGAGATTCAAATAGCTTTATTATTCCAAATAAAACTACTTATCTTGCCCTGTGCCTTTCTCATCCATTTAGTCTCAAATTGTAGAGGGAGCGCGTTAAACAGAAAAGTTTATTTTGAAAGCAGATTAATTTTTATTAAGTTGGTTCTATCTATAATCGAAAGAGGAAGATGGGCCAAGAGTTTTAAGAGTTTACTGGTTTCTGTAGCGATTTTTGTCCAGTTAGTTTTTGCCATAATATCTATATCTTTCGCGATTTGTATGTCTAAGTACCTAATTTCAGTCTTCTCTAGCTTTTCCAGTGTTGTTTCTAAGAGGGTATTCTATGCCATTATCTCAGATTTGTCCTCATTTATTAAATATCCAGACACTTTCCCAAAGTCGGTTACTATGTCCATGATGATGGGATAAGCGCCTAAGAGATCTTTGTGTGAATATCATGAGATCGTCGGCATATAGAGCCTCTTTTTTTGACCCAATCTTGATATTGGAAAGGAGTGATTGCTGTTCCCTTCTAATTCTACTGGACAATGGTTCAATGTATAGGTTAAAATATAGTGGTGAAAGGGGGCAACCCTGCCTGGTGCCTCTACCTATCCCCATTGCAGAAGTTAATTTACGATTGACCAGGATTCTTGCTTTTGGGGAACTATATATATTTTGCATGGTGTGCAAGAAATGTTTCCCCACCCCGTTAAACTTAAGGACTTCATATAGGTAGGGCCAACTTACCCTGTTGACTGCCTTAGCTGCATCAACCATCATTATAGCTAGTGGGTCTTGTTGGGCAGTGGCTAAATTAATCGTACAGACCAAGTCATGGACCAGCTCATGTAAATGCCTCCCTGACATGAACCCTTTTTGAGAAGCATTAATTTGCTCACCTATGACTACCCCCTATCTTTTGGCCAGGATGTTTGTGAATAGCTTATAGTCGTTGTTAAGTAATGAAATTGGTTTGTAAGATTTGCATGCTTTGAGGTTTTTATTTAGTTTTAAAATTAAAGTGATTATGGCATCATTCCACATAGGAGGGATAGTGTTGTTGCCTACATAAATATAATTAAACAGCGAGGTTAACTCTGGAGCTATCTCCTCTGTTAAAGCTTTATAGATCTCTTCTGGAATGCCGTCTGGGCCTGGGGCTTTCCCCCTCTTAGAGTCCTTAACGGCTTTAAGAACATTGTCTGTGGTTGTTTCATAGTTAAGATATTGTTGTCTGTTTGTTGAAAGTTTGGGGACAGAGTCTAAGCTTACCCAGGTCTCAATCTGAGATTTTGTTGCCGGACAGTCTGCCTTACACAAGTTTTCAAAGAAATCGGCTTTCTCTATGTCTTGATCGCTTTGAGAAATTTCCTGTATTTCTTCCACTGTAATTCTTTGGTGTTATTTCTGCTAAACTTCCCTCTTGCCTTCCATGCAAATAGCCCCCCACACCCCTCCCCATACTCGTAGTGTGCAAGTTGACTTGCATTCAATTTCTGTAATAAAATCTCGTCTAGGTTTTTTTTTGCTCCATCAATCTGCTCTTGAATTTTGATGAACTCTTCTTCAATAGTTGCGTTATTCAGGTCAATGAGCCCAGCACCTATTAACTTCTCTTGCTCTGTTATTTTTTAATTGGCTTCCCTCCTCCTATGTGTGGCATAGCATATTAGTTTCCCTCGCAGGTAGGCCTTGTAGGTGTCACAGATTATAGCTGGCTGTGAGGAGTTTTTATTTATAGCAAAAAACTCTAGAGTACCCTTTTTCAGGCTCATAATTATGTTCTGGTCCTCTAAGATAGATCTGTCTAGAGTCCATCTCAAACTCTAAGTAGGACTATATAAAGTTAAGACAAGTTTCACTGCAGAGTGATCTGAAGGTGGTCAGGTTGATGTGTGATTGTCGCAACCTTGTTTCCTAGCCTAATATCGATTAAGCAATAATTGATGTGGGATGCATGCCCATATTTTTTATTATGAAAGGTATAACCCTTATTGTTGCCTGCCTTGCTTCTCCAAGGATCTATCAACCACATAGTCTTCATTAGATTTTTTATGGTCTGAGTCATTTTCGGTGTGTTTACTGTGGGACGTGTGGAGGATTTGTCTAAGACAGGGACAAGTAATGCATTGAAATCGCCAACCATTATGATGGTATTTCCGTTTTCTAGCAATACTTGAATTAGGTCGTATAGGAAGGAGGGGTCATCGACATTTGGGACATAATACGTGATCATCGAGTATATTTTTATAGTGTTGATGTTCACAATAAATATCATCTCCCCCTAGGGTCTGCAATAACTTCTAGTATTTAGGCTTGTGCTGAGTTCTTTATTAGGATCGGTGCACCCTTTATATTACAATTTGAATTTGTGCATGTGTACTTATTAATCAAGCTCTGGTCTTTGACTATCTCTTACCAGTCTATTTTCTGAAGGTGTGTCTCCTGTAGCATTATAATCCCATTTTTTAATTTTTTTAGCAAGAGCAAAATTCTCCTTCTTCTAGCTGGCACCCTTAACCCATTCACATTCCAACTTAATATCTTGAGATTACAGGTAGCGTCAGTAATAATTATTTTTATTTTTAAAAGGGGCACAAATCCTTGGCATGCTTTGATCTCAATGCGTTTTTACTGCGTACAAGGACCTCTTTTTTTTCCCATTGCTCCCCACCCTGTGCATTATATACATTAGTGCCTGTGTATTGACTCCTCCTCCCCTGAGGAACCCTCCCTTTGACCAAGTGGGGCATTCTGTCCAGTCCTTTGCCCTCACCCCTCCGTATTAATCATGATTTATTCATTTTGTATATCTTGGTGCAGGTCGAAAGTCTTGGCAGAAGCTATTAACTCTTTTATCAGGGCTATAACAAACTCTTTTAGGTCTCCCCCTTCTTTCCCCTCAGGACTGTTTAGGATCCTTAAGTTTTTTCTCAGAGAATGATTTTCTAACACCTCCACTTTCTCCTGTAGTAGTCTCTCGCTCGCTTTTAGCTCTGCTATTTGTTTTGAGTTGTCTGCAGTTTCCTCTTGTACTATCTCAAAAGCCACTTCTAAGCTTCCTATTCTTTCTGAGAGGCTTCTAAGTTTATTTTCCAGGCTTTCGCAGACATCGCAAATCTTTGCTTGATTTGCTTCAGAAAGTGTGAACCTATTTTTTATCTCTTCCGAAAGGACACACAAAAGACCCCCTGTATCTTGCGATAGGTGCGAGCCTGGTGTACTCCGTAGTATTGTAGTTATGGTTGCTATCTCCGAAGCTGGAGCCTCAGATTCCTCTTCTGATATGGTCTCAGGATATAATAAGTTCTACCCTAACACTCGGAATGTATTAGAAAGGGGACACCCCCCTGTCCTGTTTGTTTACTATGGTCTTTAACTGAGGATGCCATTTCTTTACATGGGATTGCTTGAAGAAGAGTGTTGAATGTAGAAGAAGGTGTAGGAAGTTCCTCCCTTTTCTCCCTTTCCTGAACCTTAAAGTAGGATCTTAGTGAGGGGGGGTAATTTTTGTTTTCTTAGGAGGTGGGTCATGAGGGGTTGCCTCTGTTCTCCCACTTTTCTTTTTCTGCTTATGCTCAAAGACTGTCACTTTGGATGCTGGGATTGGTTCACTAATGTGAGGCAGTAGACTGGGAGATTTGATGGCAGCAGGTGCAGATGAACTAATAGGGAAAATGATTGGGGGGATATTGTTGGGTCCTCCACCCTGGGTAGACCTAGTGTGAAATCTACCTTTGAGTTCCTCAAAGTTAATCTTGAAATACCTGGGGGTTTCAGTTGTGTGTCTGAGATCTGTCCTGCTTTTTCAGCCTTTGTTGTTTTCACCAGTCCGTTTGCCCTTGTAACAGTATGGGACGTCCTTTTGGGGCACATAGGATAGGGTGCCTGGATTTCCAATAGTGGTACACGCGCCCGGGGACTTGTTCTGATGCTGCCTCTGTGACTTGGAAGTGGATCTGGGCTGCCACTCGCCGAGCCCGATGCAGCCGCAGAGCCACCAGCAACCACCGGTCACTACGGCAGAGAGGCTGCTGCGGTGGTGGAATGGCGGAGAGTGATTTTCAGGGCTTATTGCCCTCCTTTCTGGCAAACTTTTGGTGGCCTGAGGCAGGCTGTGAAATTCTTCACATAAGCTGTATACCTCAGAGGAAGCTCTATACCATGTTCAGACTCGGAGTGTTCCGCTGTGTCATTGGCGAGGTGAGAAGCGGCGGTCCGCGTTTACTCATCTGCCATGTTCCTCCCCTAACCAGGAGGCTTGCTGAGGCGGTGGATCTCTGGGTCAGCACCAGAGTGTCCCCAAAGTCATCTCAGGGGGGCTCCAAAAAGAGTGGTCAAGTTTCCCATCAGAAGAACGAGGGGGGAGATAAAAGTCAGGAAAAGGTATCTCAAGGCCCCCAGAATAGTTCTCAAGAGAAAGGGTGCCATTCTCAATTGGGACACCAATAGAAATGCTTCTTTTATAGGACCACTGGTAAGTTTGTCCCCAAGTGCTATGAATGATAGCCACATAGGTACATCAAGGGTGAACCCAAGCGTACGAAGAGTGCACCAACCCAGTGGTGGCCAGACCCGGGGTTGGGTTGACTAGCATAGTGCTTGAGGATGAGATGGTCCTAGTTAGTATGGGGAAGACAACTGAAGTTACCCTTGTGTCCAGGGGTGACAAGGACAGGGTAACCACCTGCCTTCAAATACTTCCAAGTATAGGCAATGGGTCACCATCAATGGGTAGAGGGTTAAGGCTCTGAGGGACACAGAAGCCAGTATGACTGCTGCCAGGTGTCATCTGATGGCCTCAGACCAAATTATACCCAATACATTCCACCAGATTGTAGTAGGAGAAAACTGGGAGAGCCACTACCCTATTGCTCTGATTTTCTTTGAATGGGGGGGTCTTAGTTCTTCTGAAAGTTAAGCTAAGCCCTGCCATGCCTGTGGACTGTCTTTTGGGGAATGATCGGGAGCACACTGACTGGAAGGAAGTGGACCCCAGGTCACACCTCAAAATGTTAGGGTTGCCTGAGTTGATCTGCATGACTACCACCTGGCCTGAGGCTGCTCAAGAGAGGAGTCAAGGAGGACTGGAGCCTGGAAACATTGGCCCAGACAGGTGCCAAGACAGAGAAGGACAATTGGGGTTAACAACAACCCCTGAATGTCACACGGTGCAGGTGGATGGGGAGTGGGAGGAAGCAGTCCCAGAGCCTACCGGGGAAGAAATTGCCTCTTTTGGTGACTTGCCTGAAATTTACTGGATAGCAAGCAGAAGGGAGACCCACCAGGGAGGAATTATGCAAGGCACAGAAGGAGTGCACAGCCCTGGAGGGCCTGAGACAGAAATCTGAAGCCCATACAGCTGGTGATACCTCTGGAGATCACCTCATATATTTGAAGAATTACCTCTTGTATAGTGAGCCTAAGGAACCTGGGCATGGGGCAATATATGTGTTAGTAGTATGAAAACAGGGAAGACTCTTAAGGCTCCCCTGAATCCCATGCCTGTTATTGGCACCTCCTTTAAGCGGGTGGGCATCAACACTGTTTGGCTCTTGGATCCCATGAAACCCTTAGGCAACAGGTTTTTCCTGGTTATAGTAGACCATGCCTCAAGGTACCCGGACGTCATCACTCTGAGGACCATAACTACACCCCAGTGGGTAGGGACCTGTGGGTTTCCCCAAAGAAGTGCTATCAGACAGGGGCACCAACTTCATGTCTGTGTACATGAAGTCCATGTGGAATAAATGTGGGGTAACCCCTTACTACCCCAAGACTAGTGGACTTGTTGAAAGGTTCAATAGGACCCTGAACGGCATGATTATAGGTAGGCTATCTGGTTTTAGGTTTAAACCTATACTAACTGATAAAACCCCACCGAAAGGAATATAACCATCACCGGTGTAAACATATAAACACTGAAAAAACACCTTTACAACCACAAACTAAGTGCCATTCAAAGAAAGGAAAAGATGAGTGGAAGAGTAATTTGTATTTCTTCCTGAAGGGGCCAATACAATGTAACTTTGTTATATAAGGTAGCATCAAGTAAGACTGGGCTAACATTACTCTGCTCGAGTTTTGTTGTTTAGGAATGTCACTAAAACATTGTCTCTTCTTCTTTCTGCATTTTTCAGTTTTGTGGTGTTTGGTCTAAAGATGTAGTGTTTAACTGCATGATTTAGGTCTTATTTAGTTATTTTACAAACTGTAGAGAATTGGAAAATATAAAAATCATATTTTGACTACTTTTGATTTCACTGGTAGGTAAAATGGATGGTTTCATAAGAATATTTCCTAATATTTCCTCATATGTATCCTCACATTTACCCAGAGTCTCCCTTGTGAAAAAAAGAAAATTTGCAGACTGTCAGAAAAGATGAGGGCCTGTATCAAAGGAAAGTCTCCAAAATGCTGGAGTTGGAGTGACTGAAACCTCCAGTAGTCCCTTGTCCAGCCCAGTAGCACAGGTACCCAAGGCTGCTCCACAGGGCACCCCTCCAGAACTCCAGTTCTGCATGGACCATAGGCGGATCAAATCAGTCACAAACCCTCATGCTCACCCCATCCCCTGAGCTGATGTGCTCATTGATCGGTTGGGGCTGCCAAGTTCTTGAGTACTTTTGACTTGACTTCATGATCCTGACATATTGCCCTAACAGAGAGGGCTAAAGAGTGGTTGGCATTTTCCACATTAGAGAGCCATTTCTAGTACAAGGTAATGCCCGTTGGTTTGAAGAATGCCCCTGCCACCTTCCAGAGGTTTTGACTGGGATGAAGGCCTTCAGTACTGCTTACCTAAATGACATATCAGCCTTTAATAGCAACTGGGAGGAACGCCTATTTCACTGCAGGAAGTGATTCATACTCTGCCACAAGAACACCTGACTATCAAGGCCAGTATGTGCCAGATAGGGCAGAGGTCTGTGGTGTACTTGGGACACTTGATGGGTGGGGATACGATGTAGCCCCTCCAGGTCAAGATAGAAACCATAATGGCCTGGGAGCCCTCCAAAACACAGACAGAATTGAGGGCCTTCCTGTGTCTCACTGGGTATTACAGGAGGTTTGTTAAGAGATAAGGCACCATTGTTGCCCCCTGAATGAACTGTCTTCGAAGAAGCAACCAAAGAAGGTGATCTCGACAGAGGCCTGTCAGAAAGCCTTTGAGTCCCTTAAACAGGCCATGTCTACATCTCCTGTTATCAGGACCTCTGACTTTTCCAAGGAATTTATTGTGCAAACAGATGCCTCAGAACATGGCACAATGACAGTAATGTCACAGTTGAATGAAGATGCTTAGACTAGCCTGTATCATTCATTAGTAAGAGGTTACTTCTTCCAGAATAGCGGTAGAGTGCTATTAAGAGAAGCCATTGCTAACATCTGGGCACATAAGAAGCTATTTGAAACTCACTCCCGGTTTCAGACAGACCATAGGCCCCTCAGATGGTTGATACAGATGAGGGGTGAGAATCCGAAATAGTTGAGGTGGTCCATCTCTCTACAGGCAATGAACTTTATGGATAGACCACGCCAATGCTGATGGTCTTTCTAGGATTTTTTGCATTAGTGATGAGAACTCTTGGAAGTTGGGAAGTTCTCCCAATTTTCATCTGGGGTGGGACATATGCTAGATCTGTCAGCTGTGGGTTTGTTCTTCCCTAAATCCTTTTCCTGCAACACTCTTTTCTGATCTCGTTTCTGCTGGCCTTAGGACTCTGTGCACTTTACCACTGCTAACCAGTGAAAATTGCTTTTGGTCTCCCCTTTAAAGATGGTAGGGCTGGCTTATACAAAAACAACAAGGTGGTGGATGGAATTCTCGTATTAAAATTAGCCACTGGCAATTGCTCGTGTCCGCATCACAATCCATCACTTTTTGCCTAGTATGACACCTCACTTTAGACCCTGCCCTATACAAATCAGTCTTTACCCTGCTCCTAATTGGAGAATTTCAGCCCGAACTCAAAAGAAAACTAGCCAGAATAAGATTAATTAACACAAATACACTATGTTTCTGAATGACAATCCATTTAATGTGAAATTTGTCCTAAATTATGATATGGAAATAACATGGTTCTTGGATGTGGAAATGCTTATTAGGTACAATGCCATAGGAAGCTGACTGTACAGAAAGGAGACTTCATGTAATGCAAGCCTCCATTCCATCAGTACACACCCTAATGTACAACCTAAAGGTATACCCTAGGGTGAGATGGTGAGGGCAACAAGAAACTACTGTCAAGAACTGAATTTTAGAAAAGAGAATTTTATGAACACGATTATTGATGTGGAGAAAAGTTTCCTTAAGACAGGCTATAGTAAATGGATTATTGAACAGACATCTCAGAGGTGCTATGCTGGAAGAGGGAGAATACCTTATGAGAGCACAATAAGAAACAACCAATTGATGGTAATATGGTTAGGGTTCTTACTTCATATGGTTCTGGCACAGGTTCGCTGAGTAATATTCTATACAAACATTCGTATTTACTTACGAGTAATCCTATAATGGTAGACGTGATACCCAATAGACCTAGTATTACATTTTGAAAAGGTCGTACAAGATATTGAGTCCCTCCTACCCAAGGCTAAAGGAACCTAGTGACTGGTTAATTAGAATTAAAAGGGATGTTTAAAATGTGGTAAGTGTAGTGTTTGTTGGTATACCAAGAATAAAAAATGATTGCTAGTGGCTGTGATTAATTTGAGCATTCCACCCATCACCTTGCTGTTTCTGCACTTAATGCTCTAAGTGCAACAGGTATGCCCAGACATGGCCCCCTGCACACTGACTCAATGGAACAAAGCTGTACCCGGCTGATGATGATGAGCCGGTATTTAGGACAACACCGGCCCAGGGTTTCTTGTGTTCTAATTTAGAGAGGACCAGGCTTGGCAGTTCTGGCTGGACTGTTCTGACTCGAGCGGCTCTAAGGCTGATTTGCATATAGCTGGGTCCAAACTGAGGTGACAAGGTGTGCAAAATAATGATGGATTAGGATGCAGCGTGAGTAATTATCAGTGACTTTAATGTGTTGTCCAAAGTGGGTCAGGTATGGACAAATGTTGACCCTTTACACACTGTGTTAATGGAAGCAAGCTGTACCCAGCTGATGAGCCCATAATTAGGGCAAAAAGGATCCTGGGTTGCTTGTGTTCCTGTTCAGGGAGGACCTGGCTTGACAGTTTGGGCTGGACTGTTCCGATTGGAGACATGTCAAGACTGATTTACATGTAGCTGGGTCCAAACTGAGGTGTCATGGTGGCAGAATATTGACGGATTTGGATGGGGTCAAAGTAATTACCAGTGGCTGAGATAAATTCAACTTTTCCATCCATCACTTTTTTGTATATTTTAGTGTGTCACCCTAAATTGGATGGCCATGCCCAGATGTGGGTCTTGTGCACACTGTGTCACTGGAACCAGGCTGTATCTGGCTAATGAGCCCATAGCTAGGGTGAAACCAGTCCACGCTACAAAAGGAATGAGCACAAGGTAATTTAAGGTTTGCTGGTGACTTCACCCTGACAAGAATTATGTTTGCTGCATGAGTAGGGTTTCACCGCCCCATCAAAAAGTAACTCAATTTCTTACAATGACCACTTCCTATGACATGTGGCAATCTTCTAGCCCAGAAAGGAATTTTCTTTTCAAAAATCAAAATGGAAAGACTCTCTCCTTGAAATATGTATCAGTGTAACCCAACCTAGAGGTGTGTCTAACAATGGGCTAATCTAAATATGGAGGCTCGCGACTGGCTAGAGACCTGGGTCCTGTGACATTTGTTTTCAGCCGAGGCCTTTGCCTTTGAAGTCTAGCTTATCCACCCTCTATTCCTGCAGCCTCAGGCCTCTTCACACCTATTCAGGGAGCAGCATGACTCAAGGTTGACCACTCAAAGGTTGACCACTCAAAAGAGGCTGCTACAAAACTAGTTTAGTTAACTTCGGGATAATAAATCCTAAAACTTTCCTGCAATATTGGATTTAATGTAGCTAATCATTTGATACTTTGGATGATATTGCTTGCTAACTCCAATCCAGAGCTAAACTCTTTCCCTACCGGGGCATATACTTTTTTTTAATATTGTCCCTATTTCTTATAACTATGCACCATAACCTGGGGCACATAAGGAAGACCTTATGGGAAACGTATATGCAATGAAAAGGTAGGAGTGGACTTTAGAAGTGCTTTTAATCCAAATCCGAATTTGATCATAGTTGTATTTTGAAGCCATCCTGAAAGTTATGTCTGGCTTTAAAATGACATCAGACACCACTCCAGTGCATTCTCAAGAGCATTAAAGCCACTGGGGTCTCTAAACCTACACGCCCTACCATACACTAGGGACGGCAAGGCTCCCTGTTATAACCTATTACAATTATACCAATCGGCACATACCTTTAGATGAAGGAGCACTAGCCCATGAGCTGGTTCGCAGAGCCCATGGCACTTTCAGGGTCAGCATCAGTCCAACAAGGGGGTGATAATGACAAGAAATATGACTTTCCTACCTTCTACAACATGCCACTCTTTTTACATACATTCAATTGATGGATGGGCATGTTAGGGTGCAACACTGTATAATATTGCATACGTAGAAATAATAATAGCAAATAATATGGTTTGTCCAAGAATATTATATCATTGCTGACAAAATAAAACATGGATCTACAACTGACAACATTTGTAATGCCATGCTTTTTATTGGACTAGGCAGATGGTCTCCTCCATGCATCCCACTCCAGCTCATTTTGTTTTAATCTTACTAGTATAAAAGAGTTCAGAGGTATCCCATCTGTTCTTTCCTTCTTGTTTTTTCAAAAATTTCCATCCTATCTCCTCTCTTGCGCTATCACAATTTGCTGAAAAAACTGGTTTTTCATATTTTTAATGTGAGTTAGGAAAATACTTGCACTCAAAAGAATGTAATTGGAAACAAAACGGCGCCATGGTTTTCAATACGACATTACTGGGTGGATTATTTTATATGTCCTTTGACATTTAGAGTTAACAGTGCCTAACCATCTCTATTTTTAAGGACATCATTCACAATGAGGGAGAACAATGTATCAATTCTGCCACACTCACAGTTCCCCTGCTTCATTTGAAGGTTGGAGAGTTCAGAATTTTTGATGGAGGAGCAGGCTGATGTACTGCCATTGTGAAATCCTTCCTGACAGTGCATACACCAAGGGGCAGGCATCCTGAAATGTATTGTTTTGCTTATTATTCTAATGGCTAACCGGGCAGGGAAAATCAGTGCAAGAAGTCTCTGGGTTACAGTGTCCCAAAACAAACCTCAATTTGGGATGGTGTTTTTGGAAAATAAAATATGCTGATGGGTGACCCAGGCAACACAGCATTTGGCAGAAAATGGTCCCTCCAAATCGGCCGGATCCCCTTCTGTGAAAGTCCCCTGGTAGTGCAGCAAGGAACTCTCAGTAAGGAAAGCAAGCAGCTGTGGTTTTCTTTGGTTTAAAGCAAATTCTCAAATATACAAGCTTTATAAAATATAAATTTAGTATGGGAGCTCCGTGAAAGCTCTTCGGCTTCCAGGTCACTTCAAACCTACCTCCGTTTGACTCTTGAAGGGCGCTGTCGCTCTCTGCCTGCTCCTCGCGTTGCTGCACTGGGCTGTGGGCTGTGTTCACTGGTCTCCCCCGCCGCCGCATCCTCCATCTACGCGGCCGCCGAGGGGGGGGACCACAGCCCCCAGAATGCACTGCAGGCATCGCCCCGCCCACCCACGGCCACCTCCGCGCCCGGAGGCACTTAAAGCACCGGAGCTCCCTCGAGGGAGTGGGAGCTCCGTGAAAACTCTTCGGCTACCAGGTCACTTCAAACCTACCTCCTTTTGACTCTTGAAGGGCGCTGTCACTCTCTGCCTGCTCCTCGCGTTGCTGCACCGGGCTGTGGGCTGTGTTCACTGATCTACCCCGCCGCCGCATCCTCCATCTACGCGGCCGCCGAGGGGGGGACCACAGCCCCCAGAATGCACTGCAGGCATCGCCTCGCCCACCCACGGCCACTTCCACGCCCGGAGGCGCTTAAAGCACTGGAGCTCCCTCGAAGGAGTGGGAGCTCCGTGAAAACTCTTCGGCTACAAGGTCACTTCAAACCTACCTCCTTTTGACTCTTGAAGGGCGCTGTCACTCTCTGCTTGCTCCTCGCGTTGCTGCACCGGGCTGTGGGCTGTGTTCACTGATCTCCCCCGCCGCCGCATCCTCCATCTACGCAGGCGCCAAGGGGGGGGACCACAGCCCCCAGAACGCACTGCAGGCATCGCCCCCCCACCCACGGCCACTCCCGCGCCCGGAGGCGCTTAAAGCACCGGAACTCCCTCCGCGTCGCGGGACGCGCGTGGGCGGCGCCGGGCTTAACCCGGGCAAAGGGCGGGCCATCTGTGGCAGTAATATTAGTGAACTGCTGCTGTGTCAAATTGCGGCAAGCAAGACAGTTATCCTGCATCATATTGACCGGCTGGTTGCCGGACTTTGTATTCTTTGTAGCCTGGCTAAGAACATTTTAGGGAGGCAGATGTAATTCATGCCACGTCCTCAACTTATCACTGGCGGAGAAGAAAGCCTGCATCCAGTTAAGAATGCTTTTATGTAGAATGCTTATGTGAAACATTTTGTTATTTAATCTTTATTTAATTGTAGTAGCGCCTGGAGCCCAGTGACCCCTAGTGGCCTAAGCCTGCTGCTTATATGGGCTGTTATTGGCTTGCATTCCCATATAGCTCTTGCCAGGTTAGGGATAGGTGGCCCAGGCCTTTACCTAGACGTTAAGTACAGTGACATCAAGGGTAACGTGTACGTACAAGATACAGCACACAACGATAGTGCTGGGGGAAACACAACAGAACACTGCACCCATGTGCAGCAGCAGTAACAAATATATACAGAGTAACAGGCACCCTTTTGTTGTCACGGGGCCAGGGAGTTCACCATCTTTGTGGAGGCAATTTTGGGCTTGTGGCCAGGCAGCAGTGGTTTGGGATGCCGCTAGCGCAGCAAGACTGCCAGTGCAGTAGCTACATTTGTTTGGAGACAGGATGGGGGCATTGGCCCCTAAAAGGGGACTTGGGAGCTGCAAAGAGAAACTGCATTTCTCTTTCTTTTTTCAACATCATCTCCTACGCCGACAACACCCAGCTCATCCTCTCCCTCACCAAGGACCCAAGAACTGCCAAAACCAACCTCCACGAGGGAATGAAGGCCTTCGCAGATTGGATGAGGAGCAGCCGCCTAAAACTGAACTCTGACAAGACAGAAGTCCTCAGCCTCGGACCCACCCCCTCCGCCTGGGACGACTCCTGGTGGCCGACCACGCTGGGACCGGCACCAACACCCATCGACCACGCACGCAACCTAGGATTCATCATCGACTCCTCCTTCTCCATGTCAAAACAGGTCAACTCCGTCTCCTCCTCCTGCTACAACACCCTCCGCATGCTCCGCAGGAACTACAAGTGGCTCCCCACCGAAACAAGAAGAACGGTGACCCAGGCCCTCGTCAGCAGCAGGCTGGACTACGGCAACGCACTCTATGCAGGAATCCCGGCCAAACACCTGCGACGACTACAACGCATCCAAAACGCCTTCGCCTGACCCTCAACATCCCCCGCCGCAGCCACATCACCCCCACCTGAAAGACCTACACTGGCTCACCGTCGACAAGAAGATCAATTTCAAGCTCCTCACACACGCTCACAAAGCACTCCACAGAAAACTAGGCTCATTTATTATGCATGAGGATTCTCAGAATCATAGCAGGATTACCATCTTCTTCAAAATAACTATGTATAAGGGTAATCCCTTCCGTCATCTTCGGCTGACATGACACAGCAAGGTAGAAGCCCTGAGGGTATTTTTCAGGTATATATACACTATATCTTTGCTGGGGCAGGCAGAGGAGAACGTCTTCTTTGCTGCCTGCCACACTTACGCAAAAAGCTGAGGTTCCTGCATGCAGACAATCCAGATCGCAGTGGTCTGACCTCTCTTGCGGGGTGTTCATCTCGAGACCAAGACAGGGTCCTTCCTTCTCTCACACCAGGTAATGGGGTTGGTTTCATCCTAGGGCAGAGATACTCAAAGTACAGCCCGGGGGCCGCATGCGGCCATCCTTACCTTTACATGCACCCCCCTGGGCAGCAGCAGCAGCACTGTGCTGCTGTTTACTCAACTCAGCACAACATGAAATAAAAATGTTAAATATACAGCAAGAACTTTTTTTAAAGGTTAGTTTGCAGTTAGCAAAAGGATGTAACTAGACCCTTAACCTTACTTTTTAAAGACTGCCACTAGATATATATGCTTTGCTTCCCCTATACCCACTTTACACCCCCCCCCCGCTGGCATCAGTGCGGCCCTCGATCACATGTTTGTGAGTACCATAGTCCTATGGGATTATGGTCTTTACACCTACACACATGCTAGGTACACTTAGGTACATCTAGTTAGGGTTGCATCGTAGCAGTATGCATTATTACTGTCATGTATTTATATACCTGCCTGTATTCATTGCTTTAGCACTATGGTAGGAATCTACCATCAATTTACTCTATTGGTGCTTATAATCATTTATATATGTTTCTGTCTTATGGTTGTTTCTAGAATGACACTGGTTCAAAAAATGCTTGTTGAAAAATGTCCCCACCATTTATTCTGTGTTTCTCTCTGAGACAAAATGAGCACTAGTGACTGAGCAAAAAGTACTGTACTATTTCCATGATCCCTAATGGGACAGCGTTGTCATGTTTGATAGTTGCCAAGCAGTATTTCCTCCTTGGTAAGAGGAGTTTACAGTTGCACTGTGAGCTAGCTGGTATACCTGTGAACATACCTGGTGGGGGTGTCTGGAATCAACCTTGACACCAGTCCCACAGTCTATGTTGTCTAAACGTGCAGATCCTATCAAGATTCATAGGAACTACATGACATGGCAACACCAACGTTGGTTTGGTTCTTATTTAACGGTCAAATCTGAGTAGTACAGCATTGCTTTTCTAAGAGACCCCTACTGGCATTTGCCCAGAGAAGTCTGGAGTGGGAATGGAAAAATATCTGCCACAGTTGAGTAGGCATATCGCATGTATTGGCTGTAGGTTTATTCAAGCTTGAAGGGCAAATAGTTCCTATCGTGCATAAAACCTTATCTCAGTTTCCTCAAAACTCTTTCAACAATGGCTGATGAAGACATCGCTGCGCCAGCACCACGTGCAAATGCAGTGCAGGAAGGAGAACAAGAAGGCTAAATAAACATTTTAGAAAATATCAGAACTGCCCTTACTTTAAAGTTAGCAGACTATGAAGTCACAACAAGGGGTAGGACAGTAACATTTGTGATTGAGGCACGCAAGTCATCCCAAACAGCAAATGCATGCACAAATACATTTCATTCTTACACTGAAGAGGAAATACAAGAGGAATATTGTCCATATGAGGACATTGAAGTTCCGCTCACCTACCAGGAGGACATAAACTGGACACAGCCTTGACATACATGACCTCCTCAGCGAGAGGCAATGGGACCTGGTCTTCCTCACGGAAACGTGGCTAGACCAGGACTCCATGCCGGAGATTACTGAGGCTATTCCGGAGGGCTATTCCATACTGAGGCTAGATAGACCCATAGGCAGAGGTGGGGGAATAGCCATTGTAGCCAAACAGGGCCTCCAATGTCTACTGGAACATATTAAAATTGAGGGTAGCGAAGCTGGCTTCTTTTCCATCTCGGTCAGTGGTAACTGTACCCTGAAGGGACTTTTAATCTACCGGCCTCCCGGCTCAACAGCGAGATTCAGTGAGAGCCTAGTTGAAGGCATCACGGAGGCTGCACTGCGAGCCAATAAATACTTGGTATTAGGGGATCTCAATCTCCATATAGATGACCCAAATGATAAGACGGCCAGGGATTTCGGTCAAGTGATGCCTGGCCTCCAGTTTGAGCAAAAAGTCAAGAGGCCCACACACCAACTGGGACACCTCCTGGACCCGATTTTTGCAAACTGGGACCAAGTGGAAGCCCATGACCCCGTACCTATTCCATGGTCAGATCACCACCTTATACCCTTTACGATCCATATGCAGGGAAAGCTCCCGGCAGAACCTTCTGCGGATAAATATCCGAGGCGCAGATGGGCGGCCTTCTCTCAAGCTAAATTTAATCAGGCGCTCACAATGAAGGGCAACCCAGGGGGAGAAGGAGTAGAGGAAATTAACACCAACCTGACCCAGCGGATTACGGAGGCCCTGGATCTGGTGGCCCCACTGGGCATGGCAAAGGTGGGGGGCCGTGTGCAAAAAACAGCACCATGGTATAATGAGGAGGTGCGAGCGGCCAAAGTAGCTTGCAAACGTGCAGAGAGACAATGGAGAGCAGCACTTACTGCTCACGCCAAGACAGGGTATATAGAAAACAGGCGCATCTACCACAGATTGATTAGGAAGGCCAAGACTACATATTTTGGCAAGAGGATTGAAGGAGCAGAACACTCCACTAGAGAATTATTCTCAATTTATAAGTCCCTCTCAGTAGGCAAGCCTGCAGTGGTGCCCAAGGAGCTCTGCTCGGCGGAGGGCTGTGACCGCATAGCAGAGTTTTTTGCTAACAAGGTGGCGACGATATACGCTACCTTCCCTCAGCAGGTTGGTGACAGCCCTAAGTCTGTGGATACGACTAAGATAAAAGGAGATCAGTGGTTGACCACCATCTCTACCCCGTCTACTGAGGAACTTATCCACATCTGCGGGACCATTAAATCCGGCTCTCCAAAAGACCCCACTACACCCAGGCGGCTGATGGGGAGTTTGCAGGTATTGGAACCATATATCCGTCATCTATTAGATGCCTCCTTTGAGACGCAGACTGTTCCCATTGCCTGGAAACAAGCAATTGTACTTCCTCTGCAAAAAAAAGCCAATGTAAGCTTTAAAAAACTAGAAAATCTCCGCCCCATCTCTCTCCTGCCGTACATGGCGAAGGTTGCGGAAAAGATTGTTAATCACCAACTGATGAAGTTTGTGGAGGAGGCCTCCCTGTTCCATGACTCTCAGTTTGGCTACCGCCCCCGCCACTCGACGGAGTCAGCCCTCCTCATGGCGGTAGAAGCCTTGCGGCAGGGGGTGGATGAAGGCCAAACTATGGCCTTGATCCTTCTGGACCTGAGCGCTGCATTCGACACTGTAGCACATTCCATCTTGCTACAGTGTCTGAGTGAAGGAGGGGTAACAGGTGCAGCGCTTGGTTGGATTAGATCGTTCCTGTCTGACAGGTGCTTTCGGGTCCGCCTGGGCGACTGCTACTCAAAGGAGATGGGGCTTGGACAGGGTGTACCTCAGGGGTCATCCCTGAGCCCGACCTTGTTCAATCTCTATGTCTCCCCTCTAGCGACAATTGTTGAAAAATTCAGGCTGCGCCTGGTGTCATACGCCGACGACACGCAGCTGGTCATCTCCCTCTCACGCGCGCCCGGTCTTGCGGCGGACATCTTCAGGGACTGCATGCAAGAACTGGCTACCTGGATGTCCGCCAACTGCTTGAAATTGAATGGCAACAAGACGAGGTGCTCGTGGTGGGGGGCGGACCGGCGGCCTGGTCGTCGGCGTGGTGGCCACCCTGCCTGGGAGAAATGCCTGTTCCCTGTCAGGAGGTAAGAAATCTTGGCATGTGGCTGGATGCGGATTTAGCCCTGGGCCCTCAGATTGGCCGGGTGGCAGGGGTGTGCTTCGGTGTCCTGAGAACTCTAAGGAAGGTATTAGATCTCCTTCCTATTGCAGCTCGCAGGACACTGGTGCATGCCCTTGTAACGTCGCGCCTGGATTACGGCAATTTGCTGTATCTGGGGGCGACGGGAAAGGGCATAAACCGCCTCCAGGTGCTGCAAAATGCAGCGGCACGCCTGGTTTTGAGGCTCCCTAAGAGGTCTCCCTCTAAAGCAGCGCTTCAGGCATTACACTGGCTCCCGGTTGCGAAAAGGATAGAGTTCAAAGCTCTCTCTACTTGCCACCGCATTCTGAGCGGTAAAGCCCCGGCTCCGCTGCAGACTCTGGTGGCCTGGTATGAGCCTACGGGCAGTCTTCGCTCCTCCCGCACCGGGCTACTGAAGGTTCCAAGAGTAAGGAAAGCTCGTATGGGAGGGAGATCCTTCAGGTACCTTGCGCCTAAGCATTGGAATGCCTTACCTCTGGATCTACGGCTGGAACCGTCCGAGACCTTGTTCAGAAAAAGGCTAAAAACTCACTTGTACAGCAGGTAGACGTTTTGTGGTTGGTTGGGGCTTCTATTTCCACTTACCATAGCGCGGGGACATGCCGGTGCGCGTAACCAGGCGCTCTACAAATGTCCAAATAATAATAATAAAGGTGCCCTCCCACACTCAAAATATAAAGTGAGACTCGTCCGCTCGGCAAAGACAGAGCTACTTGGCCGGTTCTAGAGGTTCACACTTCAGCTAACCAGGGCTACACCAGCAGGGCAAATTCAGGGTTCTTCAACTAAAATAACTCCGCAAACGATAAATGCAGTTATGGGTAAAATGCCCACTAGATGTGAGCAAATGCCATTCTGGATAGCTCAGAAAATCACACAGTTAGAGGCAGTGTTTCCAATTACAAGCCTGCAAGAAAAACACAGAATGCTTGCAAACTGCTTGTCAATGGGGATAGCTCCCCAGATAGAAGATTGTACCTCTTGGGGTACAGTTTCCGATGCTATATATATACAAAAACTCAGATAGCAATAGCAGCAATACCAGATGTACTAAGATAAATACGGAATGAGAATGGAGCAGAACCTACTCTGAACTGAGGGATGAAAATGTTAGTAAATCTTGCTCAGGTATCAACTATTATGTTGGCAAACATAAACGGGGAGACAGCAGCAGTGGCAACACACCAACACCTGAGTGATTTCACTCCTATGCATAAGGAGCGTGAATTACCAAAAATGATTGAAGACACATATGCCTAATTAGGTTGGGATAATTTGGGAGCTAGAACAACAAAACCTCAACTGATGGGCGGACCTGAAAAGGATAACACCAAGCAAGCACCTCATTCTTCTAAGAAGAAATGGGACAATTAAAAACAAAATAATAGAGCCAGTAGATCATAATCAAGGAGTGGGTCTATCCAACAGGAGCCCTTTGAAAGGAGGTAAAACTTTAGGAATCGTGATAACATTAAGAAACCTGATAGGTAACAGAATACTGACACATGTTCCTCTCCTTCCTTTCAAGGTTCATCAAAAATGTTGGAGAGGGAAGGACGGTCAGAACTCAGACAAGAATAATGGACAAAGTCAAGAGACACACATTGTACTTCGGACTACAATATCAAAAAAGAAGATAAACCAAAATCAAAACCACAATTTAAAAAGAAGGTAGCAGGTCTTAAAGTTAGACATACCAAGGATACTGAGGAGTCAACTTCAGAACGGGGTATGGGCTCTGACGATGCTAGACAGCACAGTAGAAGTAACAATAGCTCATTAGAACCTGATGGAATTTCTGGTGATAGAGGTGTTGAATAAACATATAATGGTGGAGACACCTGAAACTAGGGTAAGTGTCCCACAGTGGAATATAAAATAGCACTCCAAATGGAGAGGTGCATACCCAGAAAAATTAAAGGTCTCTTTTGGGGAACCTGACTTACGCCAATAATATATTTTTGGCTAAAAAAGATTGGCCACCTGAAATTTTTATGGAGTGCCCAAAGGGAGAAACGGTAATTTGACCACCTTTTTCTGGTTCAGTATACTTAATAAATTAATATGCACAGGAGTGGGCAGTATCACTTGCTCCAGGATTATATCACAACAACGTAGGGTGTGATGCTGAATCTACTCACCATGTGATCCCAGTAAATATGACTCTAACTCCACAGAGACAGTACCCTATTAAACATGAAGCGAATAAACAGGTCAGGGAGATTTTAGATCAACTTGAATATGAAGGTGTAATAGAGAATTGCACCTCATCTATGAATAATACTTTAATTCCTGTAATGAAGCCTGATAAGTCATACCGTCTAGTTTTAGACTACAGACATCTGAACACATGCACTAAGACATCTGCAGTACAGAATGCACATAGTGCTGCGTTAATGAATAACATTGTGTGGAAAAAATACAAAACAACACTAGCTATCTCAAAAGGATTTTTCTGCCAAAAAACTGACTGAAAGCAGACATTTGACTGCATTCATAGTCCTCGGCTCTAAAAGTAAATTCTGTAGACTGCCCCAAGGGTATGAGAATAGCCCGGGTTGTTCTCAGCTAGGGTAACAAGGTACTTCAAAATTTTGATGAGGAGGCCTTGTCCTAAATAGATGATATTTATCTGATTGATGATGATTTATTGGACCATTTGACTAGGGTGAGCAATCTCATTTTGGGATCCACCTCTGAATGCTACAAGTTCAACTTAAAAAAAGCCCACCTAAATGTCCTATATTTGGGATATGAGTTATCAAGTGAAGGGAAAAGCCTAGCAGCTAACGTTTTAGAAAAATGAACTGCTCCAGCCTAAAAAACTCTGAAAAATGTACAATCCATTTTAGGATTCCTAAATTTTGGCAGAACATACATTTTGAATTATGCAGAAAAAAGTAAAACCTTTCCAAGATTTAATCAGACCTGATTTTTCAATCAGACATTGGACACAGGAACAGACAGATATACTTTGTTCCTTACAAGCTGACATGATAGCTTCAAAATATCTACACACATGGGTAAATACCACACATCTGGTGATCCGTGTAATCGCAGGTCAATCAGGGTACATGTACCTAACCTTCAATGAAGGGGAAACAGTGCCCGTAGCATATAAATCATACTTAGCAGTATAGACTTTTGTACTGAGAGAAAAAGCACTGGTTCATGGGAAATGAATAATTGTCACAACTCTGGTACCGGCCTTAGAGGTTGTTACAAAGGCAAGTGTTCCAAATGCCAAAGCTTTGAGATGGATACAATGTGCTAATACTATCACTGAAACAGATGTAGACTACATATTTGATTCTAAACTAAAAACAAAGGCATTCCAGCAATACAAACAAGAATTTCCTCTCACGAATGAAATAATGCCTCTAGATCAGTATGAATACATTAATTACCCTGATGGTTCTGCTCAGCCTGCCATAGTTTGTGAACAGCAATACAATACAGCACAGCTTGTGTGATTGTAAGAGGATGTAGGCAGGAGGGCAAGTTCCATCCTAGCAGTACGAAGACACAGTCTCTAGGAGACTGCACAGCACAGCTGGCAGAAGTAAAAGCCCTATTTCTGTACTAATATAAACTGTTCTTTTTGCACTAATACAAACGGATCAGGAATTCCCCACACTTGTAGTGTGCAATTTGTTTTACTGTGTCCAGTCTTGCAATAAATATATCTACACTACTGGGGTCAGAAATGGTTTAAAGACTCAAAAGGTTGCAAAATAAAGCACAAAGGGCCAGATGTAGGTAGCCAAATACTGGTCGGTAAAGGCCAAAAATACAGATTTTCGGCCTTTACCGACCTGTATTTGGCCTTTGAGATGTATGGGACCCAAAAACATCCGAATCAGTAAATTTACCGAATCGGTATATTTACCAAATCGGTACAGTTTCCGAATCGGTACATTTACCGATTCGGAAATTAAGACATGGTAAAAATTATCATTGAGATGTAGGTAACCTCTTAAATACCGAATTTGCATGAAATTCGGTATTTAAGAGTCGGTATTTACCATGGATTGAAATCAGGTGGTAACCAGGTGCAGGCTATAAAAAAGGCCCCAAAATGCAACAGTCTCGCCAGAATGGGGGCATTCTATGTGATTGAGAGGCGGCTATGGCTACAGGCAGAAGGAGAGTGGGTCTGGAGGAGGGAGGAGCAGGTGTATAGGCAGAGGATCACCCTATTCCAGCTAACTGAGCCAGAGTCCTACAAAGATACAGGCTAGACCCCCAAACTATCCTGGACCTTATCAGGGATTCTTATCCAGCGACTTGCGGGATTGGGAATTTCTGGCATGGCGTTACAATGGCTGTCATCCTTTCTGAGCTGTCGATGTTTCCAGATCTGCCAAAGCAGCGCAACCTCAAAATCCATCCCTCTGCAGTGTGGAGTGCCCAAGGGCTCTTCATTGAGCTCTACCCTCTTCAACGTTTACATGTCCCCACTGGAGGAGGTGGTTAATCCTTTTGGGATAAAAATAGTCACCTACGCTGACGACACCCAACTAGTCGTCTCGCTATCCCAACAAGAGAGTTGCTTTGAAAATCTTTCCGCCTGCCTCTCGGGAATCTATGCCTGGATGTCCAGCTCTCGGCTTAAATTAAATGGAGCCAAAACAGAGATCATGCTCCTGGGCCACCAACTAACAGCGCTGCCTAAGTCCATCTGGCCTCCCTGCTTGGGTGACGCTCCCGCCCCTAAAGATGAAATCAAAAGCTTAGGGGTTTGGTTTGAGCGGGACCTTACCTTTAAGACCCAAGCAAAGAAAACAGCTGGCATATGCTATGAGTTGCTTCGTTCTGTTCGAAAGGTTCTTCCACTTCTGCTCTTCAAGTCCAGGAAGCTGTTAGTCCAAGGTCTAATAATATCTAGACTGGACTACAGCAATGCCCTGTTTCTGGTGGCACCCGAAGCAACCATCAACACCCTCCAGCGTGTCCAGAACTCAGCAGCTAGGCTGCTTACTGGCTCCTCATTAAGAACTTCGGCCAAGCCAGCATTAAGATCCCTTCACTGACTCCCGATACGGGAAAGAATACAATTTGAATCTCTTTGCATAACACACAAGTCCCTTCAGGACAAGGGACCCCCCATCTTGAGGAGTCTGATCCGCCCTTACAAGTCCTCTCGGTCTCTACGAGCTGACCGGGGAAACCTCGCCACTGTCCCCAGAGTGAGGAGGGCATGCTCGGGGGGGCGTTGCTTCTCAGTCAACGCGTCATCGCTGTGGAATTCCCTTCCTGTGATGATCCAAACTGACCCCAATCATTGGAAGTTTCGGAAACTTCTCAAAACTTTTCTTTTTCCCAATGACCCTTAACTAACGTTGCCCATCTTAGGTTGCTTTTTGTTCTGCAGGGCTGGGCAGCCATGCGCTTTATAAATCAAATTTCATTTCATTTCATTTCAGGGACCTCCACCCACTGTTGGACCATCCAACCCCCAGGGCGCATGCCATCCCACCCCATGTGCAGGTGCTGTGCAGCCTACACCTGCTTGCATCTGGGAGTTACCAGAGTGTGGTTGCTGCGGTAGGTGGGGTGTCCCAGAGCTGTCTGTCTCGTTTCTTTAAGAAATTCCTAGACGCCATGTTGCAGAGAATGCATTACTACATCAGCTTCCCTGCAATGATGCAGAACTGCTCAGGACAAAGACAGACTTTTATCAGATGGCGCATTTCCCCAACATCATTGGCTTCATTGATGGTACCCACATACCAATATGTCCACCTGCTGCCACAGAGTACATTTATAGGAACAGGAAGTCCACCCACACCATAAATGTACAGGTGATATGTGATTCCAAGTACATGATCACTGACATAGTAGCCAAATTTCCCGGGAGTACCCACGACTCTTACATCTTCCAAAACAGTGGGATCTACGCACGCCTAACAGCGAGGGAATTCGGTGAAGGATACTTGCTAGGTAACACACTGTGTGAAACTCCCTTGCTACGTATTGCAGATGGATCTGTTTGTGTGCATGTGAGTAATGTTTTTTCTTGTTACAAATAGGGGACAGTGCGGTCCTTCATCCTCACACCCTACCTCAACCCTTCAGGACCCAGCCAGAGGAGATACAACAGGGCACACAAATCAACCAGAAACATTGTGGAGCACACCTTTGGTCTGTGGAAGAGCAGGTTTCGCTGCCTACATAAAAGTGGAGGGGCCCGCCAGTACACACCAGTCACCTGCTGCAAGATGATTGCAGCCTGTGCAATGTTGCACAACCTTGCGGTTAAGAAGGGCACCGAAGTTGACATCTCTGATTATGAGGACCATGATGAAGAGCAACCAGTGCCTGAACCACACACAGCTGGAGTTGCCACACCAACTGATGGCAGACACAGACGGGAAGAGATCACATGCAACTTTTTGTAAAGAGACACAGACAGGTGTAGTATGGACCCAACGTAGTTTAATTGTGTCACTACGTAGGTTACTAAGGCACAAATGTGCAACACAAATTATTAACATTCAATGATGTGAGTCCTGGGTCACTTCCCCCTTAACTGAAATAATCATTTGCGTCCACGCTTATCAGTGGCAGTTGTTTGGTGCTCACTGTGCTCACTTTGCGTTTGGTCTGTAGCCTCAGCATGGCGCCTGCTGCTCCTCCTTGTCTCTATGACAAGGGAGCTTGCCATGCTGCTCCTACTTGTGCTTTCTTCACTCTCTGGCACATCTAGAGCACCAGTGTGTGCTCTTTGTGCATTTAACAGCGCCTCAAGAGCACTAGTCATTCTGGCCATGCCCCTATTGACCTCATTATTGTTTTGGGTTAGTCCCTCCTGCATGTTTATGCTTCTCCTGCATAGCAGGGATGTGGCTGTGGCCAGGGGGTTGCTGGCTTTGTTTTGTTGATGCGCACGCTGCCTTTCCTTGCGCCTTGATGCAAATTCATTGTCTAGTTAGGTGCACAGAAGCTGCACCGATTGTGACATTTCACGCATCCCTGCAGCCATTTCTTTGTTGACATCTACTAGTTCCCTGATGCCCTTTCCTATGTCTCCCATGTTGTTGTTCAGGTTCCTCATTTGGCGTTGGCAAGACATGATGGCTTTTCCCTGCATTCTCTGGATTTTCACCATACTCCCCTCCAGGCCACGGAACACACTTGAACCCTCCACACGTCCAGCTGCACTGCTTTCTTGGAATCTGCGGCGTCTTGTGCCAGAATGGCCCACATCTGCACTGGACTGCAGTATGGCAGAGCTACCCTCCACAGGCAAGGAGTGTGTGTCTTCCCCCTCCATGTCACCTGCTGCTGACTCCATTACCAATAGTGGGGCAACAACTAGCCTCCTGCTTGGTTGTGATACAGGTGTTGTTTCATGCAGTGCTGCTGGCATTCCTGGGGGTGACAGCAACAGAGGGGATTGTGATCGTTCTGGGGACGCCTACAACTCTGGAGCATTTTCCATGTCTTGTGAAGGAGGATGGCTACTTGGTGCACCTGTTTCCTGTGATACATTCTGTGCACTTGCACCTGGCTCCTGACTCTCATCCCTCTCTGGTGCCGTGCCTTCAGTCTCCTGGGAACGCCTGCGAGATGTGTCACCTGTGGACATATGAGCGTACATTAGCTAAGCGCTACTGTCTCACACTCACTACAATTAAATCTTTTTCACTTTCGCTTTATTCTTTCTGCAATCATTTCCCTAACTTGCTGGTTGCTGTGCTGTATGACATGGTCTTACATTTCCTGACTACATTTTCCAAGATGCATTGCTCCTGTATAGTGCTAGCAGTACTGGACTGGGGTTCACTTAGACACAAAGGGTACAGGTAAGGATGATGGTGTGGGGGGGAATGCTGTGCATGCATCTTACCTTTTCTGCTTAGAGGTCTGGCTGAGCTGTCTACTTCTTCCAGTCCGCAGACGCTGTCAGGTTTTATGGTTTAGGCCACCATCTCCTCCAGGTCAGTAAGGGGGTGCTGGGTTCTTCCCTCCTCCAGTTTTGGTTGCCTGCTTGTGGTGTTCGCAAACACAACAGTGATGGACAGAATGTGGATCAATGTCACACATTCACCCCAGTCCAAAGATCTGGGCCCAAATCCATCGTTTTTCCACTCCACACCACCCTGGGTTAGACAATGGCGATATGCAAATCAGCGCTGACCCTGTGCCCCATGGGAACAGTCCAGTCCGAACTACAAAAGCCATGTCCTTCCCAGAACGGAATCAAGCATCCGAGGACCGGCCCGGTTTCGAGGTAACACCTCTCATCAGCCCGGCTAGCTTGACTCCAGTGGTGTGGAGTGCCTGGGACTCACGTCTGAGCATCCCCAGTACACTTAGAGCGGTAATTGCAAACACAACAGTGATAGACAGAATGTGGATCAATGTCACACATTCACCCCAGTCCAAAGATCTGGGCCCAAATCCATAATTTTTCCACTCCACACCACCCTGGGTTAGACAATGGCGATATGCAAATCAGCGCTGACCCTGTGCCCCATGGGAACAGTCCAGTCCGAACTACAAAAGCCATGTCCTTCCCAGAACGGAATCAAGCATCCGAGGACCGGCCCGGTTTCGAGGTAACACCTCTCATCAGCCCGGCTAGCTTGACTCCAGTGGTGTGGAGTGCCTGGGACTCACGTCTGAGCATCCCCAGTACACTTAGAGCGGTAATTGCAAACACAACAGTGATGGACAGAATGTGGATCAATGTCACACATTCACCCCAGTCCAAAGATCTGGGCCCAAATCCATCGTTTTTCCACTCCACACCACCCTGGGTTAGACAATGGCGATATGCAAATCAGCGCTGACCCTGTGCCCCATGGGAACAGTCCAGTCCGAACTACAAAAGCCATGTCCTTCCCAGAACGGAATCAAGCATCCGAGGACCGGCCCGGTTTCGAGGTAACACCTCTCATCAGCCCGGCTAGCTTGACTCCAGTGGTGTGGAGTGCCTGGGACTCACGTCTGAGCATCCCCAGTACACTTAGAGCGGTAATTGCAAACACAACAGTGATGGACAGAATGTGGATCAATGTCACACATTCACCCCAGTCCAAAGATCTGAGCCCAAATCCATCGTTTTTCCACTCCACAACACCCTGGGTTAGACAATGGCGATATGCAAATCAGCGCTGACCCTGTGCCCCATGGGAACAGTCCAGTCCGAACTACAAAAGCCATGTCCTTCCCAGAACGGAATCAAGCATCCGAGGACCGGCCCGGTTTCGAGGTAACACCTCTCATCAGCCCGGCTAGCTTGACTCCAGTGGTGTGGAGTGCCTGGGACTCACGTCTGAGCATCCCCAGTACACTTAGAGCGGTAATTGCAAACACAACAGTGATGGACAGAATGTGGATCAATGTCACACATTCACCCCAGTCCAAAGATCTGGGCCCAAATCCATCGTTTTTCCACTCCACACCACCCTGGGTTAGACAATGGCGATATGCAAATCAGCGCTGACCCTGTGCCCCATGGGAACAGTCCAGTCCGAACTACAAAAGCCATGTCCTTCCCAGAACGGAATCAAGCATCCGAGGACCGGCCCGGTTTCGAGGTAACACCTCTCATCAGCCCGGCTAGCTTGACTCCAGTGGTGTGGAGTGCCTGGGACTCACGTCTGAGCATCCCCAGTACACTTAGAGCGGTAATTGCAAACACAACAGTGATGGACAGAATGTGGATCAATGTCACACATTCACCCCAGTCCAAAGATCTGGGCCCAAATCCATCGTTTTTCCACTCCACACCACCCTGGGTTAGACAATGGCGATATGCAAATCAGCGCTGACCCTGTGCCCCATGGGAACAGTCCAGTCCGAACTACAAAAGCCATGTCCTTCCCAGAACGGAATCAAGCATCCGAGGACCGGCCCGGTTTCGAGGTAACACCTCTCATCAGCCCGGCTAGCTTGACTCCAGTGGTGTGGAGTGCCTGGGACTCACGTCTGAGCATCCCCAGTACACTTAGAGTGGTAATTGCAAACACAACAGTGATGGACAGAATGTGGATCAATGTCACACATTCACCCCAGTCCAAAGATCTGGGCCCAAATCCATCGTTTTTCCACTCCACAGCACCCTGGGTTAGACAATGGGGATATGCAAATCAGCGCTGACCCTGTGCCCCATGGGAAAAGTCCAGTCCGAACTACAAAAGCCATGTCCTTCCCAGAACGGAATCAAGCATCCGAGGACCGGCCCGGTTTCGAGGTAACACCTCTCATCAGCCCGGCTAGCTTGACTCCAGTGGTGTGGAGTGCCTGGGACTCACGTCTGAGCATCCCCAGTACACTTAGAGCGGTAATTGCAAACACAACAGTGATGGACAGAATGTGGATCAATGTCACACATTCACCCCAGTCCAAAGATCTGGGCCCAAATCCATCGTTTTTCCACTCCACACCACCCTGGGTTAGACAATGGCGATATGCAAATCAGCGCTGACCCTGTGCCCCATGGGAACAGTCCAGTCCGAACTACAAAAGCCATGTCCTTCCCAGAACGGAATCAAGCATCCGAGGACCGGCCCGGTTTCGAGGTAACACCTCTCATCAGTCCGGCTAGCTTGACTCCAGTGGTGTGGAGTGCCTGGGACTCACGTCTGAGCATCCCCAGTACACTTAGAGCGGTAATTGCAAACACAACAGTGATGGACAGAATGTGGATCAATGTCACACATTCACCCCAGTCCAAAGATCTGGGCCCAAATCCATCGGTCCTCGGATGCTTGTTTCCGTTCTGGGAAGGACATGGCTTTTGTAGTTCGGACTGGACTGTTCCCATGGGGCACAGGGTCAGCGCTGATTTGCATATCGCCATTGTCTAACCCAGGGTGGTGTGGAGTGGAAAAACAATGGATTTGGGCCCAGATCTTTGGACTGGGGTGAATGTGTGACATTGATCCACATTCTGTCCATCATTGTTGTGTTTGCAGTTACCGCTGCTTGTGGTGTTCAGCCAATTATTTTATTGTTTGGCTCCTGAGGTCGTAGAACCTCTTTTTCAGGTCCTCTGTGTCTCTGGTAGTCACTTCAACTGCATTTACTTTGTCAAGTATGTCCAGCCAGAGTTTCCTTTTGGCAAATTCTGCCACAATGAGGGACTGCTTGCCAAACAGTTTTTGGTGCACCTTCACCACCTCCTCAACAAGGACCTGAAGCTCCATGCTGCTGAATTTCAGTTTCCTCCTCCTCTCAGGCTGCTCTTTGTCTTTGCTGCTTGCCATTTTTCTGATTTAAAAGTGCACAAAACTCTTTCTGCTGCTCAGGGACACTCTCTGCTCCAACTGCCTCTCCAGAAGCTTCTAATTAGTTGCAGCTGCCTGTGTAGCCACTTCCTGGTAGGGAGGGGGAGGTTGGTAGCACCTGCTTGGCTGCCTACATAAGTTTCACTTTTGTTTGCTTTCCGATTCGGTATTTACCGAATCGGTATTTACCGATTCAGTATTTACCAAATCGGTATTTCCCATTCATTCCTATGGAATGAATGGGTAATACCGATTCGGTAAATTCCGAATGTCCGATTCCGATTTTTACCGAATCGGTATTTTTTACCGATTTTTTATCTACATACCATTTACCGATTCTAAAATACCGAATCGATAAAATTCGGTATTTTAGAATCGGTAAATTTGGATTACATCTGGCCCAAAATGTTTTGGGAACAAGTGGCAGAGTTGAAAAAAGACTTGCCTAAAGCTCAAGTGATACACACGGTGAGTCATCAACATGATGGCGTTCACGTTGAAGGGAATTCATTGGCTGATGAAGCCGTCAAGGTAACAGTGCGAACTGCTGCCGTAGCTGCAATTACTCGTTCTAGCATGAGAATATACGGAAGCACAATAGTAGCTGTCATTGCTTCACCCAAAAACAGTACAGCCTTGCTGAAATGTTTTCCACTCAAGTACTCCTACAAGTTAGATGTCAAAACATATTACTTATGCTCAAATTCCAGTAGTGGGGGAAAGAGTAATACCAAACATAGATCACAGTTTCTTTTTAATTCTAGATGCACACGAGGGTATGGGTTCTGCACACGCATGGATTACTGGGACAGTTTCTCTATTGAAACAATGTTATTGGTGGCCAGGTTTAACAAAACAGACAAAAGCATTTGCCCTTAAGCGCAACATCTGTCAGCAAATGAAGGGTTCCACTGTAGCACGTCCAGCACAAACGCCATTACTAATATCAGACACACCTCTCGCTTGTGTCTATGTGGACCACTGCCCCTTACAGTCTGATGGGGGTTACAAGTGCATCCATGGGGAGGAAAAACTGGGACTCACAGCAATCTTTAAACAGCAAGGGTATTAGGTTTGGAAATAGTTGGGCCAATCACCTTTATGGGATTCAGAGGGCACTTAATAACATTCCAAGAAGATCCCTAGGAGGTATCACCCAATACAAAGTCCAATTTGGGACGAGAATGTGGGTACCTGATCTCGATTATAAAAGCACAGTGGCGGATGAAAAACCTTTTGACATCAATAAACGTTTGGCTGTTTTACAGGATTTTAATGAATACCTGGCACTATAAAACAATGTGCAAGCAAAACACACTGCCACTGGGGAAACAAAATCAGTCATGGCATGACCTGCTGCATCCTAAAAGTCAAGGATCTGGTCAGAGAAATGATTATGGACAAAAACAAATCTGGGGAATCATACAGAAAGCGTGTACCTATCCTGGCTGTCGAAAGAACAACAACAGTACTTCTTCCACCACTTGCTGGCAAGAAAGAAAAGAGATTAATCTCAATTGATCTGATCAAACCACACTATGTGGACAATCCTGAATAGCAGGCCACGTGGGCTCCTGGGTAGACACCACTCTCTTCTTGCTTACATACAGGAAGTTCAGACAGAAAGACTGATAACATTTGAAGAATCTACAATTAGAAGCAATGGAGTTTCCAACAATGAAATGGAACTCGTTCTGATTGAAACAGAACAACAAAACACGAATGAAACATAGATATCAATTCGGCAAACACCAACATCTATATCAACATGCCTCCACAGTAGACAACTGCAAGTTCAACAAAACCTGCTGAGCTACCTAAGATAGATTGAAGTGCATCTGGCTACTTCATTGATTTCATCACTTTTTCTCTGGATCCAAGTGAGCCTGAGGCACCACCAGCTCCAGTTACCCGCAAAAAACTACTTCATGATTTTTTTATTTTTCTGAAAAAAGACATACCTAGTTACACCATGGCTACAGCTCTGGATAATAATGTTCCTACTATTTTGGATAGGTTAAGTTACCGTCTTTTCTTTGATCGTGAATGGAAAATATCTCCCAGAAAGCTCTGCAGTATCAAAAGTGAACTTGGTGCTGAAACCTCATATGTCATCTTAACGTGAACAGAGAGACCTGTCCTATGTAAACATTACAGCAGTTCCAATTCTTGATGGAATAGTTTGGGGTAGACTTACAAAGGATGTATTAGGTCTAACTGACCTTTTGAAAATACCACATGTATTCAAAATGTCTTTAAATTATATAATTACCTTCAGGACATACTCTGACGCTTGAGATTTTAAAACTCTTAATAATATGTTGTCTGATTTAGAATTGTCTACAACATTTATGAAAAATGAAATGTTTGATGACTTGTAAGAGAGTGCCCTCTGTTTGCATTCTTGCCCCCACTTTTTGCTAAACTGCTTATGTACTTTAACTGAGTATGCCTTGCGTACCTGCCAAACAGGTACCCAGGGCCAATGTTCTTTCCCTAAAACTGCTTTAAAACAAAAACCCAATTGGCATTCTTTGGCCACAGGTCAGTCCCTTGCAAATGGAACTACAGGTACCAAGGGCACTGTGACCAGGAAAAGCCTCTAAGAGCTGTAGCACTTATTATGCCACCCTTAGAGGCCAGTTACCTTTACAGACACACACTGCTGTTACAGGCTGCATGATTTGGTTCGGAACATAGTGAAGAGTCGACATGGCACACATCCCTATGTGCCAAGCCTACAACCCACTGCCATGGAATTGGTCAGCCACCCCTCTAGCTGGGTGCACTATACCAGTGGTGAGGGTAGATGTGCATGAGCCCTGTACCCCTACAGTGTCTAAGTCAACTCTTAAACATTGTAACTGCAGTAATGCCATAAAGAGTATATGCTGCCGGGAATTTGTCATTACGAATGCCACAGCAGCATATTGGCTTTACTGAAAACTGGGAAATTTGGTATCAAACTTCTCAGCGCATTAAGCCCACACTGATTTCACTGTGTGATATATTGAAAAATGCACTCAGAGGGCATCTTAGAGATGCCTCTGAAAAATGAGCTAACACTAGTGTCCAGGCTGAGTGGCTGCTTGCCAGCCGCCACTACCAGACATGTTTATGGACCCCAGGGCCAAAAAGTCTGCTGCTCTCGGGGGTCTGAAACAATTCACATCCGGGGACAAGGTGCTAAGCCTCTTCCCCAGGATGGGCAAGGTCCACAAATTAGAAGCTTCAAAGGCTTTCCACTTTTGCGAGCTACTCCAGGCCTTTGCTGCTTCCAGTAGTCGGCCCCAAAAGTTCTGACCATCACTTTGGGCAGGAGAATTAGTGGGAAAACCAAGTGAGGAAGGGATGTGTGCCCACTTTGCCAAACCCAACCCTCAGGTGGGGGAGGCGAGGTGAAGCACAAATCTCAGTGCCGGCCATCTTGCAGATTAGGTTACCCAGCCAACCAGAGTGAGGCATATTCCCCCTCCCACTGGAGGGTGGCATAATAGGGGATGTACCCACTCCAAGGAAAGGAACCAATTGGCCCCAACTATTACTTACCTGTAACACCCCTAAATCTAGTATTTAGGGGCAACCCTGAAACTTGCCTCCTCAGACAAGAACCGAAAAGAAGAAGAGAAGAAGAAGGGCCAAAAAACCTGTTCTGAACTAAGAAGAGGAGGATGCCCACTGACTCGTCCCCAGCCCGATCGGCCTGTGCACACCTCAAACCTGCTCCAGTAAAATCCCAGTGTGTCATGCAGCCATCAACCTCAAAAACCTCAAGGACCTCCCCTGCCGTCCATGCCAAAAACGTTTTTCTCGTTAGCACCGGATTTGCTCACCCACAGACTCTGGCTCCAGCCAAATCTGGAGTCTGCACCACTCTGCACCCGACGCCTACGGTCTGAGTTCAGGTGGCCCAACACCATGAGGAGGTCTCCCCACTGATCCTGACCTGAGATCTGGTGATCTATGAGCTGCCTCGAAACTCCAAGCAAAGTCTGCAGCCTCTTTCTGGAGGATCCCCTCGACCGCGACCGGAGCTGGTGAGAAAAACCTGATGCTAAAGACACCCCAGCACCGACCTCACACTGCATTAGGTGCCCAACTGATGGTGTCACAGCATACCCAGGCATCCCAACTTACCTCTCCAACTGGTGGTCACCTCCAGAAGATCTTAGTCTCCGAGCTAGCAGTCTTTGTCGCAAGCAAAGAATCCCCTTTGAAATCTAAAGGGCACCCAACGCCAAACCAGCACCCTATGAAGGAATGAATGAATATAAAATGTATACAGTGCTAACTTTGCCCAAGGACTTCAAGGCGCTAACAGCAGAAGCAACATGCAGGCAGAAAAGGCACACTCAAACCAACATCTAAGGGAACAGCCAGGTCTTTAACACCTTTCAAAAAAAGAGTGTGTGATTGTTGTCCAGCAATTTTGTCAGGGAGAGAGTTCCACAATTTGGCTGCAGCGATTGAAAAAGATCTCCTGCCCCATCTCAACCTTTTAAACCTAGGAACCGTAAGAAGATGCTTGCTTGCTGACCTGAGATTCCTAGTAGGGACATAATTGTAAAATAGAGCTTTAATGCCATCAGGAACCAGGCCATAATAAGCATTATGAGTGAGGCAGAGGGTTTTAAACATGATCCTGCGATCCATTGGGAGCCAGTGCAGAGAAAGAAGAAAGGCCGAGACTGAATGATGTTTGGGCAAGTCAATCACCAGCCTGGCAGCAGCATTTTGTACCAGCTGCATTCGCCACAGCTGTCCCTTGTTAATGTCCAGATAAAGGGCATCACAATAATCCAATCTGGACAGTATTAGAGCAACAACTATTTGTTTGCGTGCCGTGAGCAAAAGAAATGGCGAGATCTTCCTTATACGCTTTATTAGCCCGAAACAGGTAGCCACCATCCTTCTAATCAATAGATCCTGTAGACCCTACACCCAGCCGCCCCTGCGCTGTTGCGGGTGTAATTTGGGTGCTAACTTTCACCCCTTTGCCCTGAGCCTAACTCCAGGAGCTTTGCTCCCACAACCTTATGGCCTGCTCATGAGCAGCCACCAACCGGAGGCCCCCTATCCCCCATTGGATAACATTAGGGCCTCAGCAATCTGCACCCGGCCGCCCTAGTGCCGCTGAGGGGGTTTTGAGAGTGCATCCTTGACCCTGGGGGAACCCTGTTTTTTATCCCAGAATACCAACCCCACAACCAAGTACTTACCTGTTAATCGATAATCACATTTTTTACATAGGAATAAATTGACTACTTTTCCTTGAAAATTGTTTTAAGTGTGGAGTTGGTTTTGTAAGAGAACTTGAAAAACTGCAAATAAAAAAGTAATCCACAAAGCAATCTGAAAAGTAATCAAACGTAATCTAACAGTAATTTCCACGTTATTGAAAAGTTTTACAAAGCTGTAAGAAAGACATTTTTATTCAGCTTGCTTGTATTGTTAAACCCGCCTTGAAAAGCACCATTTACACTTACATGTACCAGGCTTCCTTGGATCTAGAAAGTAAATATAACAAAATAATATTTTTGATACAAATTAGTCCGAGTTCAGTCTGAGTGTGTGACATGATTTGCTACCTGAGTGTGTACAACAAATGCATAACACTGCACTCCGATAAAGCCTTACTGCTCACCCACCCTACAAGAAATAGAGGGTAAGGTGCTATCTGCTATTACTTCTGCCTATCTTTGGGGTTCCACTGGACTCTGTGCACACTATACCTCATTTTGGTATAGTATTAAAAGAGCCAGCTTCCTATATTACTCTTCTGATTTTAACGCAATGTACTGTTATCAACACTACGGCATTATTTTTTGCATAAGACGAGTACACCACATAATTTAAGCATAACACCAATGGGAACATTGCCCAACAACACCGAAAGGTAATTCACAAAGTTTGTACAAAAGTTTGCTTATTTTTCTGGATTCAATACTTCAGATCCATGCTCATATCATTATAAGCTTGCACCTACATCTGAAATAAAAGTATGCTCACTATCACAAAACAGATGTACTCTGCATCCTTTATTGCCCAACTTTCTGAACAGGGTTTCGGCTTATGGAAAGACACTATAGACATTGAATCGGTCTAGGGCACTAAAGAATGGCAGGCTCAGGGAACCAAGGCACTATTTAGAGCATGCCTCTTACCACAACAAATGATTTTCCTGAACGACACTGTGCAACAGACTTCCTGTCTTCGGTCAGCCAAGAACTGGAACACACTTCATATTCCCTGGCCCTCACAGTTGGAGGGATGGAAAAACTGTACAGAAAATGATGAGGGTACACTAGGTGACATCATGCATGGCCTTTCATACAATTCAACAGACCCCAATTAGAAGGGATGGTTAGTTTGGACTATCAACACCATTAGGTGTCTGTCAAGATTCAGGGGTACCGCCAGAGGGTTCAGTATCCATTGGCCTGATTTGCGCTATGTACAACAAGAACATACGGGGGTGACATCATACAGTGTTGGGAAGTTATGCCTAGATTAACTAAGAACTTCTACACTGTCTCTGGTAAAACAAAACGTGTCCCTACTGTAGGAGAGTAGGGTCTGCTCTTATGGTTACCCCCACTTTTTGCTGATGTTTCACTGTTTTTCGACTTTAGTCTGGCTTGGGCCCTGCTATCCAGGACCCCAGCCTAGCTACTTCCTCTCTAAAATTGATTCCATGTACTATAGGTACACTCCAGTTTGGTTACTGGGGTACCCTTGTGAGTCCCTAGTATATGGTACACTAGGTTCTAAGGGCATAGGTATCCCAGAGGCCTACCAGGGGCTGAAGCATGTATTATGCCACCCCTGGGAAGCCTTCCAAAATGACACTACAGGACTGCTACTGAAGCTTAGCTAAGGTGGTGCATGCACCCCTTACTTAGATATAGGTTACCTATATCTACCCTAAATCACTGCACATAGAAACCTGTCAGTCATCAACATGGCAGGTCTTATCAATCCTTAAGGGAGGGTGCTGGGTTTTTGGGTGAGAGGGTGCCCATGTATGAGCAGGGCCCCTCTGCAGCCTTTGGAACTTATTCTCTGACGCTGTTCTGTGATGCAGCCAGACCATATACTCTTAAGTGCATTACAACCTTGTGGTAAATGCTAACTTTGGAAGGGCTGTACCGAAACATGTTGTGTTTGGTGCCAAAAACTTTGGAATCCTACCCCCGCCAGTCCTGGTGGAAGGGGTAGAATTTCACCCTTCTAGAGGGAGGGACATGTCCACACCGGTATACCCGGTGACAGTTCAAAAGAGCCCTGGCATCACAAAATGGATGCTGCAGCCATCTCCCAGACAGGCTTTAGTGTATTGGGGCTGGGTGGGTGCACTCTGAGAGTGCTTTGAAGTCTGCACTGTGGGCACATTTGGTGTCTGTGTGCATAGCCCAATTCAAACTGGTTTTAGGGGGTACCAGCCCCAGCTCATGCGCAAAACTGGACAAAGGAAATGGGTATAGCCGCCCCTCTTTCCAACCGTCCCATAGGTGAGTCCCCAGAGTATCTCCAACCCTTTCTTTGGGGATAAGAAAGGAATCCCTGGCAGCAGGACTTTAGATTACACCTGGATGAAACTCTGCTACAGACATCCTGGAACTTTGACAATCCACATGACTAGATGACTGAAAAAGTTGTTACTCCCCTGCTTGGCAAGCACTAAAGATGTATATGACCGGTCTGCATCTCTGAAGCTCCCGCCAGATGCCAAAGACTTTGCAACACCAGAGGTAGATTTCCAGACTTCCCCGAGGCTGAACCGAGTCCCCATCAATGCTGAGACCCATAGCTCTCGTGGGTACTGTGGAACCCGAACCCCTGGACACCGCGCACATTTGCAAGTGCATCAGCTTCCCGACAACTCTTGAGGCTGTGCACTGGGATACTTGTAGCCCGGACCCCGAGGACCTTTTACACCGAAGATTGTGGGCCTACACTCCACAAGTGTCAAATCCGGTCACCAATGCCGCAGCACTCGACATCATTTGTGGGACAGCTTTAACCCAGCTCCTGGTTGTCATTGACACCTCCTGGTCTACGTGACTGCGGAGTCAAGCTTTACCTCTTCAACCTGAAATCACCCGACAACGGTGGGCATTCGACTATCGTGCCCCTGGTCACTGGCAAGTGACCAAGACTCTGTCCCCTCTGCTTTCAGGTTCTTCTCATCTCCGATCCAGGCTTGAATCACACTGGACACTCTCCACTTCGACGGCAGCAGCACATTGCAGCAGATCGCCATGGAAAACGATGACGATTTCCGACACCAAGATACACCAATGCACCCAGCTTCCCTGGGTGAGGTAACTCAAGTACTCTGTTGCTCACGTGGGTGTTGGCCCCAGAACCCCTTAAATCTAAAAAGGTTTGCTCAAAGTCTTCTTCTAAGTGTCCCTAATCTTTAAATTTCCAACTGCAACTTTCCCCATAGAAGCTAACGGTGAATCGCAGCTTTGTTCTTACACTGCACGTGTCCCCCGTGGGTCCGCCGTGTCACTACATTGGGTGGTTCCTTGTAGTCCCAGCGATTCTACAGTATCTAGGCCTTGTGTCTAGTCAAGTCGTGGTTCTTATACCACTTTCTTAATATATGGTTTGGTACGCCCCTATGGCTCAACGTATCTTGTGACTAATTTACTGTGTGATATTAAATGTAACGGATGTGCTTTTACCTCTAGCCTCTAGCCTCATAAAGAGACTGGTAGGGTGTGTTTAGAATAAATACATATATATTTTTTATATATACCCGGTGTGGTTGTCCTTTCATTTAGCCATTCAAGAGATTATAGACTGGTAAAACAAGATGCTTTACATTCTTTCAAGACTTAGCCTGAAGGCTGCTCTCCATTGCTACCACTAGGATAGCTTTCAATAAAGGGTGTCTTTAACTTATCACCTCTAAGGGGTTGTTTGGACTGGTACAGGTGCCCACTTTAACTAGTGGACAGCATATACCAGGCCAACTTCTCACATCTAGCCTTAGATGACATGGGTCGTAGGAATTTTTTGCCAGGCCCCTAAGAGCCACATCAGAATCGTTTCTTATATGCTGTTTATAATGACATTTGTAAAATCTCTCAACAGGATGCTACAGAGAGTTTACATGAAATTGACATAAATAACTTAGACAAAGCTCTGTGGTTGACAATGGCATGACCACACTAACATCCAGGATTTATTCACTGGGAAACATTGTATCATCTGCTATAGATGTAATGGAACAAGAGCTGTCCATCTTACAACACAAACAATCACAGTTATATTCTATTGTGTCATTAAGCTGGACGCTACAATTACTGTGCTCTGTTATGTGCCCTGGCGATATATCAACATTACGTCTCTGTTCTCTGCATATAATTTGACAGAAAAGCAGACAACAAGGGCACAAAGCGATTCGAATTATACAATGCTGTGCATTGAAAAATGTGTCCAATGACCTTTTACCGTGGCATAGGCTCCATCCACAGAATGGTTAATTCATGGCCATATAGCATTCCCAGAAACAACTTTCGAGTTTCAATATTGCCTAGAGCACCACCAGGTAGGCAGGTATGAAGCAATGGGTAGGGAATTCATCCAAGAATATTTGGAATTACGTATAGATTTAGGTGCAGGAACGGGGACACTGGAGGGTTTCTCAGCCAATATCATAAAACTAGCTTAAGAAGATTTCACTAGCATTTGCACGTAATCATTAGACAATGGTGTGCATATGTTCTTAACATTTGGGACAAGCTGTACCTCCCACACTGTGAATCACTATTTATATAATCTCTTGCTTTTTTTTTTCACTACAAATTTTTTTATTTTGATTGATCAGGTAAGGCATGTACGCAGGGCTCCACAGTCAGGAGGGCCTGCCAAATGTCAACATTGGTATGAGTAGCACCGAAACCCAATCAAAGAAACAACCCCAAACAGCCCCCCCCCACCTCCCACGCCCACCCCATGGCCCACCTACCCACCCCTTATCCCTCCCTAACCCTGCGCATGTGATATCAATAAGCCTCCAAGAAAATTAGTGTCCAACCAGGAAACTCGTGGTCTCATGGGCCTATTCTCCATTGTCCACATCTAGACCATCCTCAGGTTCCACTGGAGGCACCAGAGTCAGACCCCGATACTCCGCCCAGCGCTTCCAAATTTTGTAATGTTTCCGGGGGCATCTTCTGGCCTCAAACACAGGGCACTCTAGTCCCATAAAGTAGTCCATCCCTGCTTTCCACGCATTCAACGGCGGGCATGGTCCCTCTTCCATGCTTGTGCCAAGTCCCGTTTCGCCACTATAAGACCTAACAACAAAAGGTGGCGCTTGTAAGTATTCCCCCCCACGCCCTCCAGCATATGTAACAGGCCCAGTCTAGGGGTACGGGGTAGATTCCATCCCAGCACCTCCGAAAGGCAGCTCCACACACCCCTCCAGAATCTGGTCAGGCCCACACACGACCATACAGTATGCAACAGGGTACCTAGCTCAGCTCTGCACCGCAAGCACTCCGGGGATCCAATCAAGCCTGCCTTCCACAGTCGCTCCCTCGTGTAATAGGCCCTATGAAAATATTTAAATTGGACCAGCCTGAGACGCACCGCGATAGCAGTCCCTCGCGGGGACTCTAAGGCTTCCCTCCAGTCATCCTCATCCAGGGGTCCAACGTCCCCTTCCCAGGCTTCCTTCAGTGTGTGTAGAGTAGAGGAACAATGGGTGACAAGGGTTTGGTAAATACATGAGACCTTCTTGTCTCCAAGATCCCCCATAAAGACTTTCGCTTCCAGGGGGCTAAACTCCGGTAGCGAGTCCAGGCCCACCAGGCTGGGCTCAAGCGCGTGGCGTAACTGCAGATATTTGAAAAATTGGGTATTGGGCATTTGGAACTCGTCCCTCAGCTCCTGAAACGATTTGAGGGCTACTCCGGACACAACGTTTCCCAGCGAAGAGATCCCTATAGAATCCGAAATCTCTTGCTTTTGACTGGTTCTAATAATGTATACGGGTGATGGTTCCCAATATACTTATATATGAATTGTCCTATTTCTCGATTATTCTTTTCTTTCTACTAACTGAGTTACACAGTAACCTATATTATAGGTCTAATACATAAGTTAAAATTAGAAACTATATATAATATTAGCCTAAGACGTTATAACTAGGAACATTTCATCGTTTCGGATTAGCTCGAGCCAAGATGGCGTCTAGAATCATCAACCTCTTACTGGAGCTTACTCTAGTGCTATTAATAAATTTTAGGGACAGCTAACATAAATTCGGGGAAAAGGAATATATATTGTAATTATTCTTTTATACTTGGGAATAGCGTAATAATTATATGCATTGATTATTGGATAATATTTTATCTCAATTAATATCGTAAAAATTGCAAGTTAAGTGTGTGAGGAAGTAGGGACCTGTAATTAATAATTACTATAGGTTCGCATACGATATCATTAAAGAACCAACAAATATATTGTTTATAACGCTCTGGGACCTCGTAAATGTCAATTTTCGCCGTAAGTTGTTACTAACCCTTACCAATATGGCGCGGGTGCTAGACGCTGAGTCGTTACGGACCCTACACTAGTCTGTCTTCGCTGTGGCTAGTATAAATCCAACATGGCGTGGGTGCTAGACGCCGAGCTGCCATGGATTTCTGATACCATACGCGACACATAGAAACGGGTAAGATAATATTGTATTTAGTATAGATACTGTCTTAGAGTTGGTTAATGGCATTGAAATAGCCTTTTTTACAATTTAAATTGTTCTACTGAACAGGCATACAAGAAGAGGAAATTTACGATTATAATTGAGAGTGCCCGTTTTTGGTGACTTTTAAGTAAAGTGAAGGTAATTTTAATATTACTCTTATAACTTTATACCGCTATCTAGAGAGTATAAGTTAGTGGTATTATTATTATTTGTTTGTAAGGAATACGCTAATCCAAGAAGGGTGTGGTTGAAGAACCTATGCCGTCAGCTGGGAACTAGGAGTCATGATGTGGAAATTAGGATACTTGTTTCGGACAGCTATGTACCCTATGTGTGTGCCCTAGCCAAATTTTTATTCTGGGCTTGGGCTATTCGAGCCAGAAAGCTAAAACACTCTGTTTAATTATTTTTTAAAGAATATTTATTCTGCTAATGTCTTAAACTCTTGTTATCAACTGGCTATGTGTTATTGAGCAAATTCTTTTCTCTAAATCGGGCCAGGAATATAGAATTTTTCTTCTTTTAAAATGTAATAATGTAAATTGTAAAAATTATTATTATTGTTTTGCTTTTATGATAATGAATTTTTATCGAAATAAAGCTTTTTGACTTTGACTTTGGTATTATTAATCCTAATTATGCTTTTATGTCTATGGCTTCTAAATATAGATCCAGGCCTTACATACCTAGAAATCTTAAGTTGCGAAATAAGTGGGGAACAAGCCACTCATCAGGTAAACTTGGTCGTATAGTTCTCTCTATGAATATGTAGATATATGGGTCGATTAAAAATATTGGGACCCAGTAAGTATATTAGATATTTGGGACTGCTATATAAGAGACATCTGGCTACTCATCATATTATCATTGGAGGCAATATGTGTTGTGTTTAGCCTAGGTGTATGAGTCTGATATTTCTTTCGGACTTATACGTTGGAGCAACTTCGAGTTATATGAAGGATTTCTGAGCCAATTAATATAGTTTAAGTATCGGAGTACCGCTTTTCAATCTAGAGATGAGATATGGTTTTGTTCCCAATAGGAAGATAAATAGCGGTAGCATTTAATAGATGGTAACACTCTAGTATTTACATAATTAAAATACTAAATATGTGTATCCCTCTAATAGATTATTTTCCTCACAAAAAGAACAAACCTATTAGATATTACTCTACAGAGACCTTTTTCAATTGGTAAGTCTAGCACTGCAATTTTTAGTAATAGTTCCTTACAAAGGAGGTATTCTATACCATCTCGTATTAGGCTACTAAGAGTCTATTTGATACAATTTTCTCTTTTTTCTAATGGCACGGTGTATTCCTTGGTGGAGGACCTTATCTGTCTTTCTTTGTTCTATTCAGTAAAGTACTTTATTTGTTGCCACATTTCATAACCAACTGGAGATGTAAAGAATATCACTTAGCAGTCGTACAAGTTTATGATATGTCTTTTCCTGTGTTAACATGTGAAATTATACTGAACATCTGATGATAGTTTGATTGGCATCTAGTTAAAAATGAACTTTACTATGGTATATTGTATTAACATCTAATCAAGTGTATATGTCACTTGTTTTTAGCCCTGACCAAGTCCACAGGCTTATTAGCCGGAAAAAACACGTGTTGGCAATGATCTGTACATTAAGGAAATGATTGGAAGAACTGTGCGCTGTGACTGCATATGAACTGTTGAAGAAATAAAGAAGAAAATATTTTGAAAATCACTTAATTGGAGAATCAGTATCTTGATTGGACTCTTTGACTTTTACCTAGATTTGCTCAGGTTGAGAATTGTTGAGAATTAGATATAACTGGCATACCTTGTATACCTGTTTGATTACAACTGTTGACAAGGGTTGTTTCTCTACCTTAGAGCATTTACTAGAAGACCAGACAAGTTCTAAAATATAAGAGTACACTACCTTTTGCGCATAAGTTTCCCTCTTGTCAGTTCTTGTATATACATTTCTCAGCCATACAGACTGCGAAAAGTCTTTGAATGGATCTCTCATTTGACAGGATATTATGCTTCACAGGGCCTGTAACGGTTCAGTAGCTAACTTATCCTGTCATTTGAAGGGTTCCCAGCTGCCGTGATTGATCTAAATTTCAGGTTGCTCTTGAATGGGAGTTACTTTTTGCTGAATGATCAAGATTGTTTTGGGATGCTTCCAAGCATTGCATATCTTGTCATTGTAATATCCAGGGTTACTTGCTGTATGCAAGTATTGTTTCTACCAACCCACACAGTCAAGGAGGGGCCATTATGGCCTTCATTGAATGTTTCCTTTATACGGTTTGATACTCTGAGACGAATGAAAGCCATGCTTTAACAGAAAGATGTGCCCTTAACCTCAGCCAAAGAGACTTTTGATCTTCAAGTTACAAGGTCCTCTGCTGAGAAACAAGCACTGGTACAAAGTACCTGCTCTTTCCATTTCAGGGAAATGGTACAGGGTATCTTTAATATGTCTGATACGAAGGGTATAGTACACCTATTTAAGACCATAGGTTAAGCACCTTTCAGACAGTCTTCAGAGTGATTCCAACATTTATACAATCCATATTTGGAAGCATTTTTGGAGGACTTCCGCTAATTCTGGTAGTGGGAATCATGATTTTAATTTTTCTGCTACGAAATGGAAAAATCTTTGGAACGATATAACCGTGATCGCATGGTACTCCATCTGGGCACACCTCAGCTTCGGGAGCTAAGTGAGTCTTGGTTTCTGTCTTTGCGGCCAGTCTGGATTGACTGCGTGATTGATCTCTGTCTAGCATGTCCATTGGTTGCGCCACCGGACGTAGATGTATTCTTGGACCTGCTAACGGCACACGTACTGTAGTTTCACCTGCGTATTCCCATGTTGATGTCGGCATTCTTAGAGCCACCATAGTATGCATCAGCTCCTGTTGGATTGGAAACTGGCTCTACTACAGGCACACAGGCTTTGGATGTTTCAACCACCTCCTCAGCATCAACTGTAAGAACTGAAGAAGATCACCTTTGCTCAATTGACCTGATCTGTGAGGTGTTACAGGGACCATTGTCTGCGCAGGCAAGTAGCAGTGATGTTGCTTCTCCCACACAGGACACATAGCTGGGAAGAATTAGACCTTTTTTTCCAAAACAACCGAAATTGGAACTTTAAAGAACATTTTTTCCTCTCTTATTTACTCTTGCGGAGCACCATGGCTTTCAGAAGCTCTCAGTTGCTCAATTAATATATATGTGAACATATTGTAAAGGACTTACAGGAAATGTTACCATATACAATGGATCTACAGGGATTTTAGGCACTTTTAATATGATTTTTGCGACATTTTTATTCTGAACATTTTTAACACTGTTTTACGATTAATTAGCTAAACATTTGCTTTTAGTATATCGTCTGTCCGGATGAGGAGTGGGTGTTATGTTTTGCAATGCACCCCCAATAATGGGCCTAGGTTGTTACCTAACCTTTCATTTTATTGACCTTTTTCCTAGCTAAAGTGCTGCATAAATGTGTGGTTTTCCCGGAAAACTATGATTGATCCTACTGTGATTCTCAGAATCACGGTAGGATTACCATCTTCTGCATAATAACTATGTATAAGGGTCATCCCTTCCGTCATCCTCAGCTGACATGACACAGCAAGGTGGAGCCCCTTAGGGTACCTTTTGGGTATATATACACCATATATTAACTGGGACAAGCAGAGGAGAAAGACTTCCATAATGACGCAAGACGCTGAAAGTCCTGCACGCAGACACTCTAGCTCGCAGTGGTCTGACATCTCTCGCGTGGTGTCCATCTCGAGCCCAAGACAGGGTCTTTCATTCTCTCATACCAGGTAATGGGGTTAGCTTCATCCTAAGGATTTTCTTGGCTTTAGGACTACAAACCTGTTAGGTACACTTAGGTACATCTAATTAGGGTTGCACCGTAGAAGAGCACATTATTACTGTCATGTATTTATACACCTGCCTGTATTCATTGTTTTAGCACTATGGTAGGAATCTACCATGCATTTACTCTATTGGTGCTTATAATAATTTATATCTGTTTCTGTCTTATGGTTGTATCAGCACACCTACTTTACACTAGTGTGATGCTGGTTCAATAAATTCTTATTAAAAAACGTCCCCACCGTTTATTCAGTGTTTCTCTCTGAGACAAAGTGAGCACAAGTGACTGAGCGAAAAGTACTATACAGTTTCCAGGATCCCTGATGGGACAAGGTTGTCATGTTCAATAGTTGCCTAGAACTATTCTCTCCTTGGTAAGAGAGTTTACAGTGGCACTGTGAGCTAGCTGGTATACAAGTGAACATACCCAGTGTGGGTGTTTAGAATAAGTCTTGACACCAATCCCACAGTCTATGTTTTCTAAATGTGCAGATCCTATATACAGTTATAGGAACTATATGACAGTTCCAAGACCACCGGGGCCTATCTTCCTTCTTCAACAACATGCAAGAGGAGGAGACGGAAACATCCTTCTTGAATTCAGGAGCGTCATAATGTATTATGACCTTAATGCTCTACTACACTCCTTGCCCTTTTGATATTTGCCTAATTGTGCGCTTGGTTGTCTTTCACATTTGATAATAATGATACAGATTCCCCTCCTACAGATGCTTTTGTATTTCAGATATGTTCATATTACTGTGTTATCAAGCTGCTTCAGCTCAGGGTCTCTGTTAATGCTGCTAAGGAGGTGGGGAGAGTTCTCCTGGCCAAAAAAACAACATCTTAGGTATACTCACAAAAGGCTATCTTGTATAGATGGAAGAAAGAAGGCCTCTATAAAAGAGAAGGGTAAGAAATTGAAGATTAGAGTACAAACCCAAGATGATGGAATGCCGCAAAACATTAAAAAGGAAGAAGGCATATCGAGAGGTAACCCGTCTCTGGAGGAGGGGAAGGCGTTGTAGAAGGGACAATCACATCAGTAAACCACACTCGTAAATCTTGCAGGGCGGTGAAGGGTTTAAAAAACAATAGAAACGAGTCAAGAGAGAAAGAACCATCGAGAAGTTTAGAAGTTGGAGCAAGCAGAGGGAGCTTACTACCAGGAAAAAATGAATGGCAGGGAAGAGGGGAGTGGGACGAAAAAAAAACAGCTAAGAGTAATAAGAACAAATTGTGGATATACTTTACACCTATTTTCCAAGATTCGGGGAGGAAAAAACAAAGGAAGATAGTACCTCTAAATAGTTCCCAACTCTTATTTTCCTTTGCTAAATGCCCAAGCTTAAAAGAAATTGGTACAAAGGATCTGAGACAGGTAGGGTTTAGCAATAACTACAAGGTGCAGAATACACAAAGGTCCAGGTTTACTCAGGACTTCTTAAGGCTGCTATCTTGAAAGCAGAGAAGGAGATACTAAAAGAGGGTATAAGGACAATTTCTGAAGTAGAAATTGAGGAAGGGAAACAGCGAGAAGGAGGGTTCATGAGATTCCATGCAGGTTTGGGTGAACGACAGGTGAAGTTGGTAACAGGGGGGCGTGGGGAGAAGGCAAACATTACCATAGCAGTAGAGAATCTGGAGGCCTATAAAAAGTGTGGGAGTTGGGGTCCGGATAAAAGCACCCTAAGCTTAAGCTCTGAATGAGTCAGGGTGCCTCAGTGAAATCGATTAGGACACAGAGTTGCCGCATAGCCTGAGATTAATTTCATGGAATATAAACGGGTTGGGAGGTCAAACGAAGGTGGATAGTTTAACCCACGTGGCAAAGTATGCTGATATCATCTGATTGCAGGAGACATGGCTATGCGGTAACACCCCAGTAGTCGAAGGGTTTGCTCAATTTCACAAACCAGCAAGGAAGGAGAAAAAATGGGACGTCCTTCGGGTGGGATTATGACTCTTACCTCAACCAGGCTAGTGAAAGAGGTTACGTTAATGATCACACTGTGTAAATGGTTGTTGGTTTGTAAGGCATCTTATCTAGGTATGGAAGGAAATGATGTTCATCTGATTCTTATAAATATATATATACAATGGGGTTCCCAAAACAAATATGATACAGAGATGGGGCTCTTCATAAATTAAATGAAATGTATGGGAAACACACAATTGTGATAATGGGTGACTTTAATCATAAATTAAACTATGGAAAATTAGATCACTGGTTTGAGGACATCCTGAGCTCCTTTAACATAGAGCCAGCAGAATTTCCCACGTGTTCATCCTCTAAGCAGGATGAAGCTCTAGAGAAGTTTCTGGGTCTTTAGGATTAATATGCCTCAATGGTAGGATGGACCCAGATCGGCCAGCCAAACAGACTTTTAGAGTAGGCAATCAACAGTGCCCAATAGATTACATTTTTATTCAGGCCTGGAACTATGGTATGGTAAAGAAGTTCCGGGTAATTAAACCAGGGACAGTGATCATAACACCCTGTATTGTGAGTATCTAAGGGGGCCAATAAGTCCTTGTGAAAGAGTGATTGACCAAGATATGGAATACCCAAAGCGTTTGACCACAAAATTGACGGAAGAATAGCTTGAGAAACTGGTAAGCTTCCAACAAAATCTAAAGATGGATAGTGAAGAAGTCCACCAGATAACTTGGTACGTGGACAAAATAGTTCAGGTAGTGCAATGTCTTAGAGTGCACCTAAAAGAGAAGAAACAGGTTATGGTAAAGCCTCAGCTTAACATTGAAAGTCCCAGGTGGTTTAATCTAGCATGTCAGAATAAAAAAAGGGCCATTCAGAAAATAGAGCGACAACAGAGGATATGTTACGATTATGGGAATCTAGAGATCCTGCTTAAACTGAAGAAAGAATATAAATGATTAGTAAGGAAGCAAAAAGGGATTTTTAAAGAAAAATGTTGGGCAAACCTACTTGAGACAATAGAGAACAAACATATAAAAGGGTTCTGGAGGTTGATAAAGGCTGCCGCCGGGAGGTCCTCGGAAAATATGAGTTGTGTGGTAGAAGAAGCGTCATGGGTAAATTACTTAGGTGACTTATATAAAGCCAGTAGGATCCCGGTAATAAGTAAGGAAAAAATGAGTTGGCCCACATGTGTAGCAGCCCTAAAGCCTGCTTTTAAGGTAGAGAAAGTTAAAGAAACAATTAAGAAGCTGAATTTATCGCGTGCAGCAGGCCCCGACAATCTTCCCGCCATTCTAATTAAAACTCAAATAGATTAGTGGGCTGGTTTCTTATCTCATATGTTTGGTGCTATCTTAGATACAGGTTGTATCACTAAGTCTTGGAGAGGGGCCATAATCGGACCCCTACATAAAAAGGGAGAAAGAGATCCAAGGAATTATAGACTAATTAATTTATTAGACATCGGAGAAAAGGTATTCTCAAGAATAATCCTTGGTAGACTAAAGGAGTGGGTAGAGAAGAAGTCGATAGTCCCGACTGAGCAGGGAGGCTTTAAGGAAGGACATTCCACCGTTGATCACTGCTTTGCTCTGTGGGCTGTTGCGCGGAAGTCCATGGAGCAGCAGGGTAAGTTATACTGCTGCTTTGTGGACTTTCGCGCAGCATTTGATCTGGTGGATAGGGAGTGTTTGTGGGAGGCCTTGAGAAATTATGAGGTCCCTGCAGATCTTTTGCTGGTAATTCAGGAATTGCATAGCCAAAATTGGGCGCAGGTGATTAAAGACACTACTGGTGGCCTAACACCTGCAATAGTGATAAATAACGGATTGAGGCAAGGCTGTGTCTTGACTCCTCTCCTAGCAGATTTGCCCCTTATGTTAGGGTCCGCCAGAGGCGCATGCACAAAGGTAAATGGAAGGCATTTGTCCTGTTTGCTGTATGCCGACGATTTAGTCATACTGGACCAAACCAAGGTGGGTTTACAAAGGAAGCTGAACAAATTCAGTGAATATTGTTCAGCAAAACGACTTACAGTAAACATGGACAAAACAAAAATACTGTATTTTGGTAAGAGAAATCGGCAGTTTAATTGGTACCTGGTTCAAACCAAACTAGACATTGTAAATGAATATAAATACCTCGGGATATGGTTTACGAATTCCTTGAAGTGGGGTATGCACCTAGAGGCGCAGAAAGTAAAAGCTCACGTGGCGATATTTGGGCTGAAAAGATGTAATCATAGCTATGGGGATATGTCCCATAAACCTCTATTGATGGCCTATAAAGCAAAGATCCCTCCGCAACTTCAATATGGTTCAGAAATTCTATGTATAGATGGTAAAAGTTTGTGGGATAGAGATGAAGGGAAATGCTTAAAATCTTTACTCTCTCTCCCTAGTTCGGCAATGATCCAGGCAATCAGACTGGAACTCGGCCTGACTGCATGGAACATTCAGGTGCAACTAAATTTACTGAGGTTTTAGAACCGTTTGGGTCGCGGGGAGGTCACAAAGGTGTCTCAGTGGTGCATGAAAGAGATTCAATCAAGTGAGCGAAAGTGGACTAAAGCCACAAGATGCAATCTTAAGACCATCTGTGATCACCTGAATGTGGAAATAGATCCGAAGACATTGCAAATTAATGTAACAAAGGGTGCACTTAGAATGCAGGGTAAAGAATTGTCACGAGAAGTCGACAGAAAGTATTTGAGTATGAAAGACTCTGTAAAATTTATGAGTAACAGCTGGGAGAAAGATCTAAGCTATCCCTACCTTGCTACATTACCGAATCATTGGTTAAGAATGGAGGTACTAAGGATTAGAATCGGTATCAACCCCTGCCGTAATAAATAGTGCAATAAAATCTGGCCTAATTCAAGAAGATGGCAAATGCATGTGTAATCTAGGGACGAAATGTAGTATTTTACATGTTTTATTGGACTGTCGGAAATGTTTATACTTATGTAAATTAATACTCATGGGAGCTTCTCGCTGATACTGATATAGAACATTTAGATATCACAATAGCCATTGGGAAATTTATGCAGGGTGTCTATAGGTTCCCTGGTCCAATAGAGGCCTAAGAGAAGCAAGGCGCCTTGCAATTTTAAAATGAAATCTGTGGTTTTAATTTGGTAGGAATGTAGTTTTAAGGTTATTAATGCTTGTACTGCTTAAAGAAATGACTTTGTAATATGTAGACTTTTTCTTTCTCTTTTTAAATGATAATGTATGTGCTGTGGTTTAAAGACCAGATGGTCTAAATAAACTTTATTTATGACTTGAAACTGACCTTAAGAACTACTGGCTCATCTTGCTCCTCCCTTTTGCAGCTAAAGTCACCGAGAAGACAGTCAACGAAGAACTGACAAGGTTCATTGAAGACAACGCCCTGCTAGACCCTTCCCAATCTGGATTCCGAAGCAACACAGCACAGAGACCACCCTACTCGCTGCCACCGATGACATCCGCACCCTCCTCGACCAAGGCCATACCACAGCCCTGATTCTACTTGACCTATCAGCAGCTTTCGACACCATCTCCCACCGCACTCTTGCAGCTAAACTACATGACGCCGGCATACAAAGAACCGCCCTCGACTGGATCAGATTGTTCCTCACCGGCAGGAGCCAAAGGATCAAACTGCCACCCTTCCTCTCCGAACCCATGGAAATCAACTGCTGAGTCCCACAGGGATCATCACTCAGTCCAACCCTTTTCAACATCTACATGGCTCCCCTCACCGCCATTGTCCGACAGCACGGCCTCAGCATAGTCTCCTACGCCGACAAGACTGAGCTCATCCTCTCCCTCACCAAGGACCACACCACCACCAGACTCATCTTCCGGGAAGGAATGCAGGATGTCACAGCCTGGATGAGCAACAGCTGCTTAAAACTCAACTCGGACAATATGGAAGTCCTCATCCTTGGAACCACCCCTTCGGCATGGAACAACTCCTGGTGGCCCACCCTCCTCTGCGCCCCTGACCCCAACGGACCACGTCAAGAACCTTGGCATCGTACTCGACTCCTTCCTCTCCATGAATCGGCAGGTCAATGCGTCACCTCCAGCTGTTTGAACACCCTCTGCATCCTCCGTAAGATCTTCAAATGGATCCCCATGAGGCAAGAAAAACAGCCACTCACGCACTCATCACCAGCAGGCTGGACTACGGAAATGCCCTCTAGGCTGACAACAACAAGTCTCTTCTCCGCAAGCTCCAAACAATACAGAACATCGCCTCCAGACTCGTCCTAGGGATCCTTCGACACAAACGCATCAGTCAACACTTACGCAAGCTCCAATGGTTCCCCGTCGAGAAAAGAGTCACCTTCAACAAACTCACCTACGGCTACAAATGCCTACACAACACCGGACCCCAATAACTCAACGACAGAATCACCCTCCACGTACCCAAACGAAACTTCCTCTCCACCAGCCTCCTCCTCGCAGAAACCCGGTGCCTCTTCAGAGCCAGAACAGGGGTAGATTCTTCTCCTACAAAGAAGCCAAGACCTGGACCGAGCTCCCCACCTACATCAGACGTGCCTCCTCCCTGAACACCTTCAGGAAGGCTCTGAAGACCTGGCTCTTCGACTGATACGGAACTGCTGACCTCCCCCCAGCGCCTTGAGACCCTCACGGGTGAGTAGTGCGCTTATAATTCCCATGATTGATTGATTGATTGAGAATTTACACCCCTATCGCCATTCCTTAAAAAGTCTATTGTAGAGAATCTCTCTCAGCCATCTGTTTTAACTATATCCAAGGACCTCGATATCCTTACTTACCTTATTCTGAACCATACCAGGAACGTTCTACAATACCTAGACTCCTGCTTCTCTGAGGTGAAGTTTAGGCACTCCCTAAGGGCTTCCATCTGGTATAATAAAGATATCAATACATTTCTCTTAGGAGGCCCATGGTGGGTGAAGGGAATTTCTGCTGTCGGTGACCTTGGCTCTCAGCAACACTCCCTCTCATTCTCCGAAATCAAACAAAAATATCATGTTGTCCTAATCGACTTCTACGATTTTCTAAATCTAAAAGCCACCATTACCAAACACAAAGCTTTCCCATTTAAGGATGCCTCACTGAATACAATTGAGCTTAATATAAGCAATGCATGTGGTAATGTATGAGGGATTTGTATCCGTGAGATTTACTATGTTCATTCCCTATCAAAAGATCATCACACCTATGCACGTCTAATCGCATTATTGCTTTGTCGCTGATGTCTCTTATTAGCTAATGGCATACTCAATGGACCTTCCTCATTCATTTCTTCAACCTTGTCCCCTTCCTTTCCTCTTCCTTGGTTCCACTTTCTTTGATTACTACTGTCTCCCTCAGCGGTTTTAGGGGATTACACCATCTTACTAGGAATCAAGAATAGCAGGATCTATGCAGTACTTGGCATCAGGTACATTTAGTTGTTTTATGGTTATTCAACTGCGCAAGCAGAGTATGTGTAGGTCTCTTTAACAGGTGCACTATGTTTGAAAAGCTTTATTAAGAATATTAATGATAACAATTGACACCAGCAAATGAGAATATAAAGAATACAAGTCAAATGAAAGTCACAGCTTTGCAAATGTCAAACAAGTAACGAAAAGCAGTTTATAATATTTTGAAGGGGAAAGGGAAAGGGGAAGAGGGAAGAGGGAGTGAGACAAAATATACTATAAGAAAACAATGGTATAAAAGGTGACGGCAAAGGAAAAAGTAGTACAAGCAATAATCAAAAAACTGTATAATATATGCAACACATTGCAATAAAGAAAAGATGTAAAGCAATATTTAAATACACAAGAAGGAGAGCGTAAAATCATTGAAGGGGGTTTAAAATTCTCGAAATTGATAAGGACCGGTTTCGTTTGAGCTAAATGATCTAGGTATGTGGTAAGAGGTAACCTATACAGGTCAACATTAAGATGTGGTTTAAAAGAGGAAGCAAAGGAGACATCAAGTCTATGAAAATGACATAAAGAGTTCCACCAATGTTGTACGGAAACATTTGTAAGGGATTTCCAGTTAGAAGAAATATGTTGAAATGCGAGTGCAAGCATAAGATCAATGAGTCCCTGTGAGTGTGGGGAAAAAGTTGGAGAGTCTGAAAGACTACCGAGAAAATGAAAAGGGAGTGAGTACGGGATGGAAATTGAAAAAACATGGGAAATGCAAGACCAAACTTGTTTCCAAAAAGTAGAAACCGTAGGACAGTAAAAGAACATATGTAGAAGCTCAGCATTAGGAGATTTACAAGTCCAACAGTTAGAGTCAGAGGAAGATGTAAAACGAGATAGGGAAAGAGGAGAAAGATAAAGTCTATGATATAGAAAAAAGAGAGATTGAGTGAGAGATGCAGATCGAGAAATCTTCAAGGATTTGGACCAGAGCTTATCCTAAAGGGAGATGGGCCATGTACATTCCAGATCTGTTTCCCAGGAAAGTTCCAATTTGGAGAAGAAAATAATTTATAAATAAGAGACGCTTTAGGAAGAGTAGAGAGCAGTACAAGAAGATGAGGAGGGGTAGTAATGGAAGCCGAGGAAGGAAGAGAATAATAACGATCAAGAATGATTTCCATGAGGAGAGTATATTTCTGTAGAAAAGAACGAGGACAATGAAATTGAAGTTGAAAATGGAAAAAGGAGCAATGCGATACACCATCGAAGAGTTGACGGATCCAAATGATACCCTTAAGTCTCCAAGAAGTCCAACAGATAGGTCTATTGCGTAAAAGAATAAGTGAATTATACCAAATGGGTAAATGTAGAAAGGATTCGCGTGAGATAAGCGATGAAGAGAATAAAGGTTTAAGAAGAGAGGATGTATGCTTAAATAAGGGAAGCAAATCATAGAGGGAGTTAGAGAAGAAACACACTATCTCCTCAAAAGAAAAAGGCGATAAAAAGGATTGCTCAATACAGAGCCAAAGAGGAGTGAAGGGGGAAGACTCCGACACGAGCCAACGTGAAGCTTGGCGGAAAGAAAAGGATTTGTGATGTAGGCGAAAGTCAGGGGAATTAACACCACCATTCGATTTAGGTCTGCGAAGAGATAAAAGAGAAATTCTAGATTTTTTATTTTTCCAGAGAAATTTTGAGATAGAAGAATCAATACGTTTGAAATATAGAGCAGGAATATGTACAGGCAACATAGAAAGAGTGTAAATAAGAATAGGAGCGATCATCATCTTAATGGAATCAAGTCGATCCCACTAAGAAAGAAAAAGAGGGTTCCAAGAAGAAAATAACTGATTAATTCGAGAGAGAACAGCAGACATATTTAATTTAACGGAGGAGGAAACAGAATTTGAGAAATAGATACCAAGATATTTAATCTTAGTGCTATTCCAGGCAAAACCAGTGGAAGAAAAGAAATGAGGGAGACAAAACTTAGTTAAAGGCAGAATTTCTGATTTGTCTGAGTTGATCTTCAAACCAGAAACAAGGGAGAATGCTTCAAATTCAGATAATAAAGGAGAGATAGATGATTCCGGGGTCTGACATAAACAAGAGGATGTCATCGGCATATGCAGATAGTTTTAATTGATGTTCTCCATAGGGAAAACCGGAAATGGAAGCATTCTGCCAAATGGAGGACAAAAGGGTTCAAGGGCCAATACAAAAAAAAGTGGAGAAAGAGGACAACCTTGACGAACTCCTCTTTGAAGAGTGAAAGAAGAAGAGAGTTGGCCATTCACTAGAACAGAAGCTTTGGGTGAAGAGTATAATAAAGAAATAAGAGAAATAAATCTGGAGCCGAAGCCATGCCACTTAAGTGAAGCAAATAAAAAAGACCAATCTACTCTGTCAAAAGCCTTTTCAGCATCGACAGAATTAGCAGCTAAAGGTATGGAAAGAGAGGGGGCTTTATTTAAAACGTTCAGAAAAAGACGAGAATTATCAGAAGTGAGCCTCCCTTTAATAAAACCACATTGCTCCTTTCCAATAAGATGGAGCATGAAGGAATCCAAACGCAAGGCAAGTAATTTAGCAAAAAGCTTATAATCAACAGTGAAATGGGACGATAATTTTTACAAAATTTGGGGTCACGACCTTCTTTCGGAATGAGACAGATGGTAGCATCTTAAAAGGTACCTTCAGCTGTACCAAGGGAAAAAAAGGATTGAAAAAGGAATACAAGTTTGGGTAATAAAAGGTCAGAAAAATGCAAATAAAAATCCACAGGGAAGCCATCAGGACCAGGAGTTTTACCCTTAGTAAGGGAAGACAGAGCCGTAGAAAGTTCACGAAGGGAAAGATCAAGGTCAAGGGTTGAAAAATTAAGGTGAGATGTAGAGGGTTTAGGTAACTTTTCAAAATAAGAATGAATCATAGAAAGAGTAGGAGGGGATTCTGGAGTGTAAAGCTGTTGATAGAAAAGTTGGAATGTTCAAGAATATGTTGATCTGTATGAAGAAGAACATTGTCAGAGGAAAAGATAGATTCAATGGAAGTACGCTCCTTACGAGATTTAAGGTAATTAGCCAAAAGTTTTCCAGATTTGGTACGACCTCCATAATAACGGGTACTACTACGAAGAAGAATTGAGGAGGCATTGTCCATGGTAAACTTGTTGAAAGAGATCTTTGCATGCAAAAGTTCTGGGGACATACAGTTATCAGAAGAGGTATTGAATTGATGTTCTAATTTTTTAATATATGCGAGAGAAGACTTACGTTTTTGAAGAAATTGTTTCTTCTTCTTAGAGACAAAATCAATATTAAATTCTCTTGCAGTAGCCTTAAAAGAATCCCAGAGAATATAAGGGGGAGTGTTGAGAGTAGAGTTAATTTGAAAGAAATCATTAATAAAAGCACAAAATGAAGACGAGAAAATAGGGTCAGTAAGAAGAGACAAAATAAAGTGCCAGCGAGAGGGGTTGGGACGAGGAGGTAGTAAATCAATATCAGTTATAATAGGAGCATGATCCGAGATAACAATAGGTTCAATAGAGCAAGATAAAAGATTTTGAGTGAGAGACTGAGAGAGAAAAATATAGTCTAATCTGGAGGAAGAAGCATGAGGGTGTGAGAAAAAAGAATAATCTAGAGTGTCTGGATGCGTGAGTCTCCAAGAATCTGAAAGATGTATTTGAAGTATAGTGTTCAAGAATTGCTTATGACGTTTGTGGGGGATGAAGCGAACAGTGTATTTGCGATCAAGGAAAGGGTCTATAATCTGATTACAATCTCCTCCTAAAAGAAAAAAATCATCTTTGTGTTGTATAAACTTGCTTGTAATTAAAGCCCAAAACAAACAATCAGGTTGAGTAGGACCATAGATATTAAAAACAGTTAGAGAAATTGAGTTAATCAGTAATTTAACTAAGATCCATCTCCCTTCCGAGTATTTTTCTTCTAATAATACTTTAAATTTCAATTTTTTATGAATGAGAATAGTGACTCCATTTTTTTTATTGAAAGTGGGAGAAAATAAAATTGTACCCACCCAATTTCTTTTTAACTTAAGGGATTCAATGTCATTAAGGTGAGTCTCCTGTAAAAGAACAATATTAGGGGCATAGGAGAATAAATGAGAAAGTACTCTCTGCCGTTTTATGGGGTTAACAAAACCTTTTACATTCCAAGAGATAACTCTAAATTTGCAAACAAGATAAATGTAATAACATCAAAATGTACGAAAAAGTATATAAACATCATCAGGCCGAAAAGAGAAAACAACAAGAAGCCAGAAAAAAGAAAACAGGATCGAAGATAAAAGAGAAGGGGAAAGGAAAGGAAGGAAAGGAGGGAAGAAAGAAAGAAGAAAAAGAGACAGTGCATAAAAAACGAAAGGAAAATTGGAGTGGATAAAGAAGGAATGCAAATAGCATCAGAAGAGGGATAAGGTGGAAGGACATCAAAGGAAGGGGAAAGAGCAAGGAAGAAAAAGATGAATGAAAAGAGGAGACAGTACATATCCAAAAGGACGACTGAAATGAACAAACCTAAAGAGGAAAACAAAAGGAGAGATGGGGTAATGGCGACACTCAACAAGACGAACCACCCAAAGAACAGGAGTCCAACCGTACCAGGACACAAATAGGAAGCCAAGGGATAGGAGCCACACAAATTAAGGGATCAAGGGACACCAACCTGCGTTGGAATATCTGTAGACAAATAATAAGAAGAAAACAACATTAGGAGAGAGTCATACAATGAAAATGACAAATAAACCGATATAATGGAATGTTAAAAAAATCTCATATTAAATCTGAAAAGAAACACCAACAGGAACTGTAAGAAGAAACAGGAAAACAAACAGATGTAAATGCTGAATCAATTAACCATTAGGAGGAGTAGAAGTATCCATACTGCTGTTGGACTGAAACAGTGATGAAGTTCTTAAATTCATTAGGATCCAGAAAAGTCCAAGTACGATTCTGATGAGTAACTTTGAAGGTGCATGGATGGAATAAGCCATATCTAGCACCAAGAGATCTCAAAGGAGCGCGAAGATTCAGAAATTCCTTTCGTCGAGTTGCAGTAACATTGGAGACATCTTGAGAAATAAACCTGACCAAGGCAGGAAACTTGACGTTTGGCTCTTGCTGCAGATAGGACAGAAAGTAAGTCTGTAAATTTCAAGAAGAGAATAATGACTCCATGAGGTTTTGATGAAGTATATGAACGAGGACCAAGCCTGTGAGCTCTCTGAATCCTAAGAGAAGTAGTAGGAGGCATATATAGTAATTTCGAAAGAAAAGAAGTGAAAAATGTCACAGGATCATTACCCTCCAGAGATTCAGGTAATCCATAAATACGAAGGTTGTTTCTCCTGTTCCTATTTTCTAAATCCTCCGTATGTTGCTAAAGGGACTGGACAGACTTTTCCAAAGCAGACATACGATGAGAATTGGTTTGAATTTCCGTAACTTGTTGTTCCGCAGAGGTAAGTCTGCTGTCCATGGAAGACCATTTTTCCTTCAGGAGCTGCATATCACTACTAGTTTCCTCCACAAATGGTCGTAAAGTGTGAATTTCCTCCTAAATTAACACCATAGAGATAGCAGAGGATGATTTATCAGGAGATGGGGGATCGTGTTTCAAGCCCTTGGTTAGATGTAATAGGAGGAGAGGCTATGGTAGACGTAGATTGAGTAGAGGAAGAGAGATTAGATGTTACGCCAGCCATTTGAATTTCCGCAATAGGAGAATTTGGGATTGAGGAGTATGACACTTGGGCCGAATTGGAAGGCACAAAAACAAATTTGGGTTTGCGCAGTTTGCCCATAGACGTAAAGTATAGTAGATGTGGGCTGAAAGTCAGAGCAGTGAACAAAAAAATAGAAATAAAGAATTGATCTTCAACAAAGTGTCAGAGGCAATTCAGTTGTCTGTGGAGCAGTAAACAGAAGGAAGGTGCCCACTGAGGAGATACAGTAGCAAATTGCAATGTCAAGTCAGAAAATTACGTCAAAGAAATATACATGAGGCTCCTGAGGTGATGACTGGAGAACAGCAGGTGCACAGGTACTTACAATTGCATCATTGTAGAGGAGAACTTAATGGTATAACCAAAAGTAGGCAAAGCATTCTGTAAAGTATTAAGGGGAATACAGACAATGTTGAGGAGGTTGAAAAACAGCATGAGCAGAGGGGCTAGCATATGCAGAGCTTATTCTAAAAACGCACTAATTTTGTCACATTCCAACATATTCGCGCTGTGGAGAGCTTCAAAATGGCGGCTAATGTCACTGAGGAGACGCGAGTGAATAATATCAAGCGTGACGCGCTGGAAGTTTCAAAACGGTCGTACCCTGTGCTTCAGGTGATCCGTTGCACATCGCTGTAGACAGAATCCCAAATCCACGATAACAACGTGAATAAATTGTTGAAGAAAAGGTCAGCGCGGCGAAGCTATTCCCTCAAAGAGCAATCCTGAATAGCGCTGAAAGCACGCCCCGGACTGCACTATTTCTGATGCAAAAACATTGCCATTTGTCAACTGGAGCGTGCTACATTTAACATATAGCCCTGGCGCTTGTCATCTCAGCAGGCTGTTTTCCTCGGGGCAACACAAATAACCTTCAAAGAACCTGTACTGCTTTTTGTGCACTACCGGGCTGCACACATTTCCATGTAATTCTGCTCATATTGCTCATGAGTACACCACTGTTAGTACAGTGGGAGCTGACACTCAGCACAGAACACATATGGAAATAGAGCTAGAATTGCACAGCATTTTCACTAGGTCTGCAAAGTGTCTCACATGTAAGGTGCACTTCAAAAGCAGTGTCAGTCTTTATGCGCCAATTCCGTCATACTCCGACAGAATCACTCGCGCTGAGGAGAGCTGTAAAATGGCGGCCAATGACGCTGGAGGAGACGCGAGTGAAATAATATTAAGTGTGATGCGCTGGAGGCTCCAAAACAGTCTCACCCTCTGCTCCAGGCTTTCCGCTGCATATTGCTGGTAACAGAAGCCCACAACCACGATAATGACGGGAATAAATTGTTAAAGAAAAGGCCGGTGCGGCGGAACTATTCCCTCAGGCAGCCATCTTGAATGGGGCCGAAACCATGCCCCTTTAAGAGGTGCATTAAAAACCTGAGTTACTGTATGTTGGAAGCATTATACCAAGAGGTTAATCATGCACATAGATCATCTTTGCAGCAGGTTCCATAACACTGTAAGGCAGCTTATCAGTAGATACGCTTGGCCAGCAGTTATTGTTGGTAACATACCTTAGTGGTTACTTTTCCTGTTGTGGTTAACTGGAATCATGTTGCTGCCATGCCAGCTTGCCCTATGATTGTTCTAGGGTGACTAAGATAGGTACCTGAGTGGGATACTGATAACTCATATTTCAATTAATCCTAAACAACACGATCGTACTAACAAGTGGTACAGCAGAAAAGCAAGTAAAAGTATCCATCCATCCATCCATACATCCATCCACTCACCCTACATCTATCTAACTATCTATCTATCTATCTATCTATCTATCTATCTATCTATCTATCTATCTATCTATCTATCTATCTATCTATCTATCTATCTATCTATCTATCTCTCTCTCTCTGTCTGTCTGTCTATCTATCTGTCTGCCTGCTTTGCTTTTTTGCCTGTCTATCTAATTAAATGTTTATATTTAATAAGGGTGCATCAAGGGGTATGCCTCTTTCCTGCGGGCAGGGTTTAAACTCTAGAGTCTAATTGCATCAAAAGCAGCAAAAGAACCCCTGTCAAATCTGAAAAAACTTAGAAATATTTTAATAGTCGTGATATTTGCCAAATGGTCCTGCTTTTCTGACATGCTCTTTTTCCTGTCTTTTATAAGGGTGGGTGCCGTTGCTATTTTTACAAACTAGAAAGGAGAGGTAGAGTGTGTGGGTGGTGCCACGGACTGCAACTTCTTACTTCTACCTTATTAGACTGAAACAGGCTGGCAGCTCTTATTCCATAAATTAAAGAATAACAATTGCAACTCAGTTAGTTTTGAGCAGCATTCATACCGAGAATCATTTGTGAAATACTTATTTGCACTTACTAACTACACATGCACCTGGCGCTGACATCTCATCCTAGGGCAAAGCGACGACGATATTTCTACCGCAAGTTAAAACCCCTTGAAAATGTCAAGCAGATGATGCTTTCTGCACCGTAGTGGCAAAGGAGGCAGCCTGGCCCAGAGACTGGGTGGCATTGCCTGTGGCGATTAGACCTTGTGCAGAGTGAGACTCCACCTCCTAAGACGTATCTTTCCAAGTGTGGGCTAAATGTTCTGTAGTCTCTGACCCCCAGAATATGGTAACTAGCAGCAGTAAGAGCATAATCTATGGGTTTCTGACAGAAGTATTGCAAGTGTAGTGCTGCAAGTATAGTGCTGTAGTCGCTCATGTGATTGTTGTGTCTCCTTCTTCCTTAGTGTGGCTAACTACGAGAGACATTTACATAACTTGGAGAGCTTCCATTTTGGGTTGTCCAGTTTGCCTCCCATACATCTCGAAGTACCACATCAAAGGTGTAAACATGTTTGCTAGTTATTGGGTCTCTGGTTCACAGAGGTATGTACCCAGTCCAAGGAGGAACCACAATCGTAGTCAGGATAAGTCACAAAACACACACTAAGTTAAACTGTGCTCACACCCAAGCAGTCAGGCTTAATTTAAGAGGCAATTTGTAAAGTATTTGTGCAATACATCAAACAATAGAACAGTGAAAAGACAACACAAAATGATACCACACCTGATTAAAACAATAGTGCTTAATTTAATGAGCAAAAAAGTAAAAAATGACAAAAATCCGATAAGTAAAACGGGAGTCATAATTTTTTGAAGAATACTTTGAAATGTAGTGCTTAAAAGCATAACGCACTAACAGGCACTATCTAGTCAAGCTAGACTGGATAAATTCCAAAGGTTGAGGCCGACAGAGATGGAGTGCGGGTTGGATACAGGGACCAGCTCTGCTCACTGCAAAGTACCTTGTTTGCTTTGATGTCGAGGGAAATGCGAGGAGCAGGAGAGGCAATTCATCATCATCATAAACCCTTAGGATGGATGTAAAACGTCGGCTCTGAGCCGTGCAAAGTCAGAGATGCCTTTTAACTACACAGCACTCTGTCCTATAGGATACCTAGGGATTACCTTGGTGTGAGTTATATGTAATAAAAGGGAAGTTTAAGGCTTGATGAGGGGTTTTAAATGCGAAGTCGAAATGGTGGTGTAAACCACATGCACTGATTTAGCAGAGGCAGGCCTGAGGCATGTTTTAAAGAGCTACTTAAGTGAATGACACAATCAGTGGAGCAGGCCCAATAGTAGCATGTTACAGGTCGGGGGCACATGGAGTGCACTTTCGTAGGAAACTATAGGTAAATTAAACATGCCAATTGTGAATAAGTCAATAAAACAATGTTTAGGGAGAGAGCACATATACTTTATCACTGGTTAGCAATGATAAAGTGTCAAGAGTCCTAAAGCCAACAAAAACAAGCTCAGAAAATCCGAAGCGAACAGGCATAAAGTTTGAAGGAAGACCACCCTAAGGTTTTTAGGCCTAACAGTGTGCCATAAGCAACCATGGGCAGGATGTTCCTGAGCTTGCAAGGGCTATGGACTGGGTCCAGATCAAATTCCAAGTATGCTGGCATAATTGGCATAATTTCTGGACTTTCATGTTCTGCTTGTTACGTGAAATTACTGATATTTCACCAGCATGCCACTTACCGTATTTCTGCTGTGTTTGCAGCAAAATTATAACAGATGGGCCTGTGAACAACACAAATGACTGGAATTCGAGCCAATTTACAAAAACGAAATGTGTTTTGACATCATATCGGCTAAGTGTTCTACCGCGTGGTTGGATGGTGCTCTTCTGCTTGAGCCACGTACAAATGTACTCAGTGGGCAATCAACAGCATGAACTCCTAAATAACTCTTTCCAGAATGGTAGAGGCACTCAATTAGCACAGTGTTATTTAGATCATAAGCAAAAATTATAAAGGAATCCCCGATCACTGTACTGTCCACGTTAAATTGGTAATCTTTATGTCAAGCTTTATTCCAAAATCTTCCTTCTAGTAAAAACATTTTGTACATTGGATCAGCCTATGGCTTTTCTGGAACTTCTTCAGGGATGTGAAATTACATAAATATTTACAGAAGTTTCAGAATGTAAACAAAACACACAAAGTTTATTAATCTCTTTCCATAAAATGATATGCATAATTTCATTATTGTTAGACCTGGTATCCTTGGCTTGTTTCCCCTAACCTCTTGCTTTCAGATCTCCTGTTTTTGCTGACTTTGTTTTTGCTGGCTTAAAGATTCTGCACACACTACCACTGCTAACTAGTGCCTAAGTGCGTGTGTGCTTTCCGTAAAATGTGGTAACATTGGCTTATCCCCAATTAGCACATTTAATTTACTTGTAGGTCTCTAATAAAGTGCACTTCAGGTGCCCAGGGCCTGTAAATTAAATGCTACCAGTGGGCCAACAGCACTGATGGTGCCCCCCACTTAAGTAGCCCTTTAAACATGTTTCAGGTCTGCCATTGCAAAGCCTGTGTGTGCTGTATAAACTGCCATATCGACCTGGCAGGATAAACATCTTGCCAGGCCGATGTACATTGAAAAACTCATAAATTCATTTTTCACTACTGCAAGGCCTATATTTCCCATAGGACAACATTTGTATAAGTGTAATTTCCAACTAGGAAGATATAACTGGATCAAGTTTGGTGTCTCTGGAATCCTAATTTAAAATCCTAACTTACAATGAAGTCGGATTTTAAATTATAATTCTGAAAATGCCACAGTTAGAAAGTTACAATCTTCTTGCTTTAGCCATTTCCTGCCTGTACCTATCTCAGATCACATGGCTGAGTGTAGTTGGCAGTTGGGCTTTGTGTATTCATCCTTGAAAGACACACAATAGGAGCTTATGTGTGACTTGACGGGCCATCCTGGCAGGTTGGGGGGGAAAGGGCACAGCTTCACTTACACCTGAATAGGCTGTGTCCTGTCCACACACAAAGGCTGCATACCCCCCTGTAGTGAGTCTGGAGCCAGGGCAAGACGGGCAGACATCTGTACAGTTGAAATGCATCTCTTTGGAGTCTCCCCTACTTCAAAGGAACCACTGGGTTTGAGTACTGGACCTCACATACCACCACTTCAGTACACTTCTGTACCTGTGGGTTCTCTGCCAGGAACAGCTGTGCTACTGAAAGGACTGCAACTCTGCTGGGGTCCTGCTTTGCTGTGCTGTCTTGCTGCCCTCTTGCCTGGGTGAGGAGGACTGGTTCTGCATCTCTTAAACACAGAGTGACTCCAAAGTCTAGTTGGCTGGCTTCCTGATCTGAAGCCTCAGAGACATAACAGGCTTCCAACAACTTTGAATCTGCCCCTGGACACTGCCATATGTGCATCTTCTCTGCTGTGCGGCACATCCCAGAGCGAACCAATGCATTTCCTTGACTGATAGGTTTATCTTCGAGCTGAACCGCCTCAATGACAACACTGTACACATCGCAGACTTGCAGCTCTTCGCAACCATCACAACCCCAGTTGCGCGTGCATTCCTGATGCCAGGACATTGCATTTCAAAACCCATCGACGGGATCCTCAGTGACAATGCAAAAGAACTGCACACCGCTGTCTCATTGCATGTCGGAACCAATGCATCACCTTGGCTGTGCAGAATTTCTTTGACCTGGATCCATGCAATGCTCTGCAACCGGGATTAAGGTAATTTGCTCAGTGGTCCTAACGGAGACCACTGAGATATCACTTTTTTGTGCTTAGAGCTTTTTGACTCTGTTTCAACTTAAAATGTATTATCTCCAGTTTTACAGATTCGATTTATGTCATTTCGGTGTTGTTTATTTACAAAAAATAACTCTATTTTTCTAACCCTGGTGTGGTATATTTTCATGTGGTGTTTTCACTGTTTTTTTTATGTAGTTTGATAAAGCTATCTTAGAATATTTTAACAAAAAGTACATATTAGTCATGTCATGAAAACCCAATGCAACGGAACAATACACATAATTACGCAATGAAATGCAAATGCCAATGCATTGCAAAACTATAGATAAATAATGGAGATAAAGTAAGCAGTAACTTAACACTGTAGCATTTTATATTTTATATTTTGTAGGGAGTAGGAAAGGAAAAGAGAAGGGAAAAGAATGAAAATGGAAAGGAAACTTTAAAATCAGTCAACCTCACATGAAGCTGATAATAATATGGTTGCTAAACATAGCTCAAATAACATTGCTATTATGAATGAACAATGATTGAAGATCATGATTGCTGGAATCTGAAGGAATTACCCTGAAACCGGTCCTATTTGTAGTTCAAATACCTTGTAAGGGGTGAACAAAATATATCCTTTTTAGTAGGATGCTGCGTAGACATAGGAGAAGCTCTGTCTAGTTTCTGATGATGACAGAGTAAGTTACAGCATGCACTTGCAATAACCATAGTTGCATTTATCCAGTTGAAGTTTATTATTTGTACGGCAATGGGAATAAGTAAATCAATACATTTACCCAGACTGCAAATGTCAGTCCAAAGATGGGAAGAACTCCCCCCCCAAAAACAATTGAGTATGAAATGAGAAAGTAATTTAATTAATTGTTGATAGTAGTTTGCATACTGCTAACCAGAATAATTGAATTGATGAAAATTGAATAAACATATGCATGTAAGAACCAGGCATAGTTTTACAAGGCCAACACAAATTTGGTATGGTTGGATTATACTTGTGAAGAGCAGTTGGGGTTAGAAATAACCTTATATAGAAATAATATTGTGTTTGTGTAGTGCTGGCATTGCACAAAATGTGGTGTATTTTGTACCAAATTAAATTCCAGTTTTTGAAATTAAATGAGCACTGCATATCTGATTCCCATAATGATTCAACAGTAGATTTAGATTGGGTGGAAGATGAGTGACATAAAGGAATATATATATATATATATATATATACATATATATATATATATATATTACCTACTGGCGGTCGCCAGTAGGTAGTTATAGTTAGGATTGTTTTCCATAGGAAATCCGCAACATTCTATTGGGAATAACTCTGGCGTCGATTGAGGAATCTGCCTGTAGTTTTCCTCAAATTTGCCTCGCTGCGCTCCGCTCCTTCCCTGAAAGTTTCGGGGGGATTCGTCAAGTGGGGGCTGAGATAAAAGGGGGTCCCAAAACGTGTTTTCCCCATGTTAATTTCCATAGGGCGGTTGGACTCACTTTTAGCCCGAATAGCTGAATGGATTTCCACGAAACTTTGCAAAATTGTAGGGACTGGTACCCCGATGTGCCTTTGCTATGTCTCAAGATATGTGCTCCAGTAAATTTTGAGTAATTTAGGTTCAAAAAAATATATATATCTATAAGCGCGTACCGGTACGCGCACCGGGGCGCGTACCGTATGCGTAATGCGAGTACGCGAGCGGAAAGCTGATTGGTTCACGGGTGTCTGTGAACATTCCAAACAGACCGGAGCGGCTGCCATCTTGTGTCTCGGTAGGATCGAGACACAAGAGGTGCCAAAACAAAGGGGGAAATAACCAAAAGGGGGCAGGGAAGACCCCCCCCTGACCCCCTAGGTTGATGTGGGGGTCATAAAAGGGCCCCGCCGCATAAAAAAAAAACAAAAAAAAAAGATTTTCTCGAGGGGAGCGCCCGGTACGCGCCCCGGTGCGCGTACCGGGGAGCGTACCCTGGAGAAAAAACCATGACAGACTTCTTTACAAATGTAGCATTTTTTAATACATTGGAGGTAGTTCTTTTTCATTTTTTTAAGAACACAGCTCTTTGATGAGAATTGGAGGTAGCTCTGAAAAGAACTTTTGTTTTTCTTCTTTTTTTTAACAAAAACAAAAACAGGGAACTGGAAACAGCTCAACAGGAGCCAAAAAATAAATAAAAATTAGGCCTGGGGATGGCAGCGGTGGTTCTCGAGAGCTCGAACCATGAGTGTGACACTTTGCTCCCCATAGCAAAGAAGATGGTCACATTTTCGGCATTTTATCATAGCCTGATTAAAAGCAGGCTGAATATTTGGTATCATCTCCTGCTCACGCCGACGCACAGAAGGTGTTGCTCCACCGGTAGAAGTAGAGCCACCATCCCTGGGAGCCTCTTGTGCCAGAGCCCTGACACTCTCCCGTGCATAGTTCTGGGGATGTTTCCTTGCCACGTGGCGTATCATCGTCCAGTTCCCGAAGCTGTATTTTTTTCTGGGATTTCCTCTCGATAAGACGGTGTGGCATATTTTACACTCCACCTTTGGAGCATTTACCTTCTTCTCCCCCTCTGGAATTTTGAAAAATTTCCAAATGAAATGTTCCTTCACAGTTCGTTCAGGAACCTCCTCATCAATGAAATCCTCAGTCTCATCACTGCTGCTGGATGCTCTTGCAGCCATGATAATAGAAGTAAATATGACACAGGTGTCAAAAGTGAAACAAGAAGTGAAGGAAATGGGTGGGGATTTCAGTCTTTGTAAAAAAAAAAAGTTAGGAACCAATGAAAAGAGTTATTTCAAGGTCATATGACTTGTTACGCTTACGCTACGTGCTCTGGAGCGCTTCCGGGGCGCGTACGCAGCACGAACGTGGGCGCTTCCGGATGCGCTTCTGAGGGCGCTTACGCGGAGCACCTAAATGACATTTTGCGATCTTTTTTTATGCACGGGGAAATAGCGCTTCCGGGTGCGCTCTCGGGTGACCGCACCAGTGCGCGCACCGTGAGCGCACCGAGGAAAAAATTTTGAAAAAAAAATATACATTGAACAAATAATTTTTTTTTACAAAAAAAAATATAAATCATTGTTGTAAAAACAGCTAATAAAAAAAAAACTTAGGTTACAAAGTCGATATACAAAGGAATTAGCTTTTAAAAAAAACTATGAAATTCACTGAAAAAACCATAGGTTTCACAAACGTTATAGGTAGGAATTAGTTTTTAAAAAAACATTGACATTCACTTAAAAAACCATAGGTTTCAGACCAGTTATAGTTAGGAATTAGCATTTAAAAAACCTATTAAATTCACTGAAAAAACCATAGGTTTCACACCAGTTATAGTTACCTGGAAATTTTACTGACATAAAACCAATGAAATTCCCACGTTAAAGTTAGTTGGACTCACTATAACTCGCGCGCCCACAATGCACTGCTGATGATGTCACATATTACATCATTCATGACATGGTTTGTGACATCACTGATGACGTGTCACTGATGACATCTCAAATGACATCACTGATGACATCACTGATGACATCTCAAATGACATCACTGATGACATCACTGATGACATCATCCAGTGTCTGTGTGTTTCTGTAAAGTTAAAATATGTTTTACATATTGAAGAGTAAGTGTATCTATGAGTGTCTGGATGAAGGATTTAGTAGGTGCATGACTGACTGCATGAGTGAGTAATTAAATGTGTCTTAGTGAATGCATGGGTATCTGACTAAACTGTCTGAATGTGTACATCATTATGTTTCTTGTTGTGTAAGCTGCTGCATGTGAGAGTTGTCATATATAAATGACTATATCTAACAGCCTGTGATTGCATAAGTGACTATATCTATCAATATGTACTTGTATCAGTGATTGTAAAACACAGTAAGTATATGTTAGTCTATGTTTAAATAAGCAAGGTTTTGTGTGTATAACTGTATAGTTGTGGAAATGGGAGTGTGATTGATTCTTTACATAACTGACTAGGTGTAGGAGTAACTCAATGAATGAGTGGCAGTGTGTGAGTCCCTGTATTGGTGTATGAGTGTATATGTTGGTCTTGTATTGATGAGTGACTGTATGTATGAAAGATTGTATGGGTGAATGAGTGGATGTGTGGATGTGTGTGTAGACCTAGAAATCAGTGAGTGCATATGTGGTTAAGTGGTTTTACTGTGTCAATGGTTTTAAGAATGGTAGTTTCTATTTAACACTAGGTGTATAATGTGTTAGATTACAGTGTGAGGAGGTGTATTGTATTATCACATGGATGATGTCATCAGTGATGTCATCAGTGATGTCATTTGAGATGTCATCAGTGATGTTATCAGTGATGTCATTTGAGATGTCATCAGTGACGTCATCAGTGATGTCACTAACCATGTCATGAATGATGTAATATGTGACATCATCAGTAGTGCATTGCGGGCGCCCGAGTTATAGTGAGTCCAACTAACTATAACGTGGGAATTTCATTGGTTTTATGTCAGTAAAATTTCCAGGTAACTATAACTGGTGTGAAACCTATGGTTTTTTCAGTGAATATATATATATATATATATATATATATATATATATATATATATATATATATATATGGTCCACCAAACTAGTCCTTAGTGGGGGAGGCGCGGATCAGCTTGTGCTTACGGTGAGAGAAGAACTGCACTCGCAAAACATTGCCTAACAATTAAAAAAAATACTTGGCAATCTCCTTGGATAATTCAACAGTTTATTCATGCCATCACTCTCCTTTATTCATGCCATCACTCTCCCCCATTGCATCATGAGACACTGTATATGTATCACAGTATCTTTTAAGTCTATAATAGGTTTTATTAAGCAAAACATTGACTTTTGTCCTCTCCAAAATGGCGCTTGATTTCGTGCGAGGATCTTTTGTCCCTTTTCAGTCTCGCAGCCTCTTGTCAACAATGCTTTATATACACTGTCTCATGATGCAATGGGTAACACGGAAGAAGGCTCCACGCTGAAACGTTTGTTGTTTCTCGCTCTGCCGAATAAAGTCTAGCGAGCCCCCCTACCTTGAGTGCGGTATCTTTTTTCCTTGGACATTGGAAGATAAAAAGAAACGAGCTTTGATATATATATCACCACCAGCGAAAGAGCGCCATATGCTGCCCGTCATAAAGGACCAACACCTGTTTGCCGCGAAAGCATCTAGTGCAGTGGTTGCCGCCAGGGACCTGACCCTGGTTTTGGTCCTCAGCGACTCGAAAGTAGCCAGCTAGAGGATCAGGTGGAAGCAACTCACACGCCTCACCCACCAAAGGGAAAGAATTGTTGGATTGTAGGGAACCACAGAGACCAGCATGCCTCACTCTCCCAGCCGAGCGCGGCGCCCACCGGGGGGCCAAACTGCAGGCACTCGAGCAACCCACAAATGGGATTTAAATCAAGAAGAGTGAACGGCTGGAACTGTGCACCCCTCAGCCCACAGATGCGACTGGCCTCCTTGAGAAAGGTCTGAGAAGCAGACCGAAATGCATCGAGCAAAAACCGCCAGTAACTTTGCACTGAATAAAGACATTCAGACCCACCTGATGAGTGCGACTCCATTCTTTCGTGAGAAAGCCGGTTCGTCATATTTAACGGCGCGGTCCTGCCGGGAGAACGCACCACCAGCGAAAGAGCGCCATATGCTGCCCGCCATAAAGGACTAACACCTGTTTGCCGTGAAAGCATCTAGGGCAGTGGTTGCCACCAGGGACCTGACCTTGGTTTTGGTCCTCAGCAACTCGAAAGTAGCCAGCAAGAGGATCAGGTGGAAGCAACTCACACGCGTCACCCACCAAAGGGAAAGAATTGCTGGATTGTAGGGAACCACAGAGACCAGCATGCCTCACTCTCCCAGCCGAGCGCGGCGCCCACCAGGGGGCCAAACTGCAGGCACTCGAGCAACCCACCAATGGGATTTAAATCAAGAAGAGTGAACGGCTGGAACTGTGCACCCCTCAGCCCACAGATGCGACTGGCCTCCTTGAGAAAGGTCTGAGAAGCAGACCGAAATGCATCGGAGCAAAAACTGCCAGTAACTTTACACTGAATAAAGACATTCAGACCCACCTGATGAGTGCGACTCCATTCTTTCGTGAGAAAGCCGGTTCGTCATATATATATATATATACACTAACACTTTGTATTCCGGTGAACAAGGCGACAGGGTCGCCGAAACGCGTCCGGTCCATGGCACTCCCGCTGCACTTGAAAGAATTACAATAAAATAGAAGACACTGCACTTGCTACCTGAGTTTGTGTCCGTTTTTCTCTGCGAGGGTGCTGCAGTTTGTGGCACTCTTTGGAGCGTTTCTACATATATATATATATATATATCTATATATATATATATATTCACTGAAAAAAACATAGATTTCAGGGGTGTTATAGTTAACTGGACATTTCCCTTGTACAAAACCATAGAAATTCCTCCGTTATAGTTAGTTCTGCTAACTATAACTCGAACGCCCGCAATGCACTGCTGATGATGTCACATATTACATAATTCAAGACATGGTCAGTGACATCACTGATGACATCACTGATGACATCTCAAATGACATCACTGATGACATCATCCAGTGAATGTGGTTTTGTTTGAAATTTAAATATCTATTATGTTATATATATATATATATATATATATATATATATATATATATATATATATATATATATATATATATATATATATATATTACCTACTGGCGGTCGCCAGTAGGTATATATAGTTAGGATTTTTTCTCTATGGGTTTTTTGAAAATTCTATGTCTAATAACTTTGGCGTTTGTGGACGGAATTGGCTGAAATTTTCAGGAAAATGGCACATTTTGTTTCTGAGCAGCCTTTGAAAATTTGGGGGGGGTTCGTCCAGTGGGGGCCGAGAAAAAAGGGGGGTCCCAAAACGTGTTTTTAACATTGAGTTTTCCATAGGGCGGTTGGCCTCACTTTTAGCCCGAACGGCTGAATGGATTTGCACGAAACTTGGCAAAATTGTAGGGACTGGTAGCCCGATGTGCCTTTTGTAGGTCTCAATATATGTGCTCCAGTGGATTTTGAGAAATTAACGTTTAAAAAAAGATATATATCTGTAACAGCGGACCGGGCAGCGCACTGGTTCGCGGACCTTTCGCGCAACGGAGCTTTGTGAAGCGAAGCTGATTGGTTCTCCGGCGTCTGTCAACATTCCAAACAGTCCGTAGCGGCCGCCATCTTGTCTCTCGGTAGGATCGAGAGACAAGAGGAGGTCAAAACAAAGGGGGAAATAACTATAAGGGGGCATAGTAGATCCTCGCTGACCCCCTAGGTTTGATGTGGAGGTTTTAAAAGGGCCCCGCGGGGCAAAAAAAAAAAATAATAATAATAATTGAACGGCTGAATGGATTTGCACGAAACTTGGCAAAATATTAGGGACTGGTAGCCCGATGTGCCTTTGCTAGGTCTCAATATATGTGCTCCAGTGGATTTTGAGAAATTAACGTTCAAAAAAAGATATATATCTGTAACAGCGCTCCGCTTCGCGTAACGGAGGTTTGCGAAGCTGATTGGTCATTCTGTCACTGGGCTATAGTTGGGCTACATCTGGCTGATATTTGGGCTACATTTGTTTTTTTGTGTGTCTGGCGGCCATCTTTGGGCTACATTGGGCTACATTGGGCTTCATTGGGCTACATTCGGCTAATTAGCAAATAGCTCATCGCAAACTAGGAATGGTAAAGAATCGCTATTTATTCCTTAAAGTTCGCTATTTAGGAAATGCAAATAACTTTGATGATACATATGGCGGTTCATCTCTAACAAGATAAGAAGCATAGGGATACATTTATGATGACTGGCGCATCACCAGGGATGTGTTAGTCATTTTGTGCCGCTGTTCCGTCACCTATGGTGTGCTGCATTTACAATGCGGCGCATCATGGGGCAAAAACAGCACAGATGCGTGATGTATCTGTGCCGTAAAGGTGGCGCATTGCTGGAGTTGTATCGCAAGTGTGATGAAGCTCCAGCAAGGGTCGGGGGTGCCCCTGTCGCAGGGTTTCTGTTCTCACACAGAACTGTGGACAGAGGATTGGAACCTCGGCGAATGCATTGCTGGAGTTGTATCGCAAGTGTGATGAAGCTCCAGCAAGGGTCGGGGGTGCCCCTGTCGCAGGGTTTCTGTTCTCACACAGAACTGTGGACAGAGGATTGGAACCTCGGCGAATTAGGGTGTCCCAAAACTCACGTTAGTAATCAAAAACTCCTTAGCAAGCTAGGTACAGTGTCACATTGGATATAACAAACTCTCAATGTTTAGACAATCCAGAATATGAACTTATAGTACCTCAGGATACGTGGAACTCATGAACAGTCGGTCGTTATAGATTTCTTAGAAACCAGAACATGGAGTTAAGAAGAACAGATGTGTATTTGAAATGTTTATTTACTAATGCCGTCTTCTCAGGCGTAGTACCTTAGATAATAAAAGTACACATATTATCAGTAGCAAAATTACCAGCATAGTTACTAGTACATAAAAAGTGAATGGTGATAGTATGTTAACATGCTGTAAATGAATAAGAGTTAGCAACACTTATAAGCAGCCGCGGGCCGTGGAGGGAGTTACGGTGAGGCAGGGAGGCGGGGAGGGGGAGAAGCAGGGTGGAGAATACAAGTACACATATTATCAGTAGCAAAATTACCAGCATAGTTACTAGTACATAAAAAGCGAATGGTGACAGTATGTTAACATGCTGTAAATGAATAAGAGTTAGCAACACTTATAAGCAGCCGCGGGCCGTGGAGGGAGTTACGGTGGGGCAGGGAGGCGGGGAGGGGGAGGGGCAAGGTAGAGAGGGCTCCACCCTGCTTCTCCCCCTCCCCGCCTCCCTGCCCCATCGTAACTCCCTCCACGGCCCGCGGCTGCTTATATCTCACCCTCCCTAATACACATATTATATTATTTGCTAAGAAGGTCTCTTTGTGTTGGTTTAGGGCGTGCCCATACTTTAGTGTCTTAGATTTGAAGGAATCACATCAGCATACACCAGCTCTCTCTTCATGTGAACCGCATCCACTGTTGTGTATGTGTGTTCGGCAAAGCAATATAAAACCCGCCTCATGCCCAGAATTGGCAGAAGTTGCACTTATGTTATGAGTATGAAGTCGTGGAGATCAGACCTCATAACAATTCTGTATCGTGTTGTTCTTGAAACTTTAGCACTCGCTGTACAGATATAGTTTAACAAGTAAAGCAGATAGTAGACCAATAACATATTATTCTCATGTAAACCACGATGAACTACTAGGTGGAAAGCTAAAGCAACAACTAAGTGTCGTGTGCAGAAGTTGCAAAAAAGGAAAAATGGCGTTTAAACCGGTAATGAGCCCATGCTAACTTAACACGGTGTAAAGATATCCAGGACCTAGATGACACCTCCTCATGATCCGGAAACGAACTGAATAAGATAATAGAAGTGCCATCTCATGAGAGCAGATTGCAAGTTTATATGTGGACGGTCCGCAAGGTAAAGCATTAAAAACTAGGAAAATTTAATGCTAAAGAAAAATAAAACAGCCAAGTACTTTATCGAGTCTTAAGCCAATAGGCAAGGTAAATAATAAAAACTTGACAAATAAGTCAATGAATTGTCAATGAAATGCTAGTACTCAGCATATCAAACATGAAAAAGGTCTATGACATAACTGTGTATGCAAAATAAGCTGCAACAGCCTCCAATAGGAAGTCACCGTCTTCATCCGAAAACAGTTCAGCCATCCAATTTAAAAGCGGAAAAGAACATACGTGCTCTCCCAGCACCGGATCCTCTATCACCATCAGAGGACAGCTCGGTGGGTTTTCAAGAAAGCTCTGTTCCAAGAAAGACTGTGCTGCCGCCAGTAAATTCCAGGGACCAAGTAGTCCATGCATCAATGCCACAGCCATAATCCTTTCGCCAGGACAAACCAACTCGTGAGTAATGATAGGAGTCATCAGCTGATTAAAGTCGACGTCAGGAGAAACCGGTCCGCAGAGACACAAATCAATGGCCCAATCGAAATCACAGGTCAGGCAGTGAAATACAGGCTGGACACAGGTGAAGTAGGAGAACCGAAAAGATAATCCATATGCCGTGCTTAATATCGCCAACGGCATTGTGCCATAATATTCTAGCATGCGATTGCGGAACAGTGTCAGCAGCTGCAGGGTCGGAGGTTGCATAGGAGGGACATCCATATTTAAAAATGTAAAAAAGCACAAGAGCGTCCGCTGGTAATGCAAGTAAAAATGCCAATCTACGAACCAGAGTGCAGAAAATACAATGAAAGGAAGCAGGGATGACTCCAAAGATTTTCTCAAATGAAGTCACGAGACCACTGGTAACAACTTTAAAAAAGTGTGCCAGGGACTTTGTGGAGGATGCGTTAAAGATAGTCGGAAACATGTTGCTGAAATTGAAAGGCAAATCTTAATTGAAAAGGGTGTGCACCTCTGTATGGGTATTCGCTATGTGAAGTACGAAAGTTTCACGGGCCGAACTCAAGGCCACCTCTCTCTGAGACAAAAGAGCTCTTATTCTTGCCATGCCGTTGAAACGTGTCCCAAGGTTGGTATTTGTGGCCAGATTGAAAACTCCCTATGTTCATGTGTGGGAGGAAATAGAACATTTCTGCAGCAAATAACCCGTTCACTTACTGTTACGATAAAAGGAATACTTTTAATTAACTCAGAACAATCTTCATTATTGAGCATCAAATAACTACCATTTTCCAACAACTTGAACGTGGGGATGATAGCAGGAACTGGCGTGCCTTGCAACACGCAAGCCATATTTGGTCGGTGTTTGTTGCATGAACCGTGTAACTGTATGTGCCTACACATTAGTGAATGATCTGGCGTCTCAGTGCATTCCTCTCCATTCAGATAAACTTCTTGATCATCTTTGAAACATCTGTATGTGTATGGAAGCGACCAGACCTCATGAAGAAAAGCACTACCTAAAGGTTCATAACGACCTATTGGTATATATTTCATACAATTTGAAAACTTATATAAAGCAAAAGGCAGCGTTATTAAACCGTGGATAAGGCATGTTGCCAAAAAACCCGCAATCCTCTGCTGATGATGTCACTGAGCATGTCATGAATGATGTAATATGTGACATCATCAGCAGTGGATTACGGGTAATGGTATCTCTAGTTTACTCCCTTATAGCTGTGTTTCTTTTAACATAAGTGTCTGTTTCCTTCCCTTATACTTACTGTTTTTGGTTCGCTTCCGGTTCGCGTACCAGCGAGCGAACTAGGAAGCGAACTAAGAGAAATAGAGGTTGGCACAATTCCAAATATTGTACCAATTTTTTAATAACGGGGAGGTAGTTCTGAAAAGAACTTTTTTTTTTATTTTTCTGAACATTTTTTTACTGTTTTTGAATTTTTCGGAACAGTTTTATATTTTTTTGGGTTTTTCTTGGAGGGGGCAATGAAAACGATTCATTGTAAAGGGCTCAACAGGAGCAACAAAACAAAAAAAAGAAGTATTTATTATTTTGGGCGTTTCGGACAAACTTGCATATGATAGTCAATAGCTCTGTTGATCAGAGTGATGCTTTTTTCTCCGTAGGAAATGAATCCATCGCAAAATGCGCAGATGTGTTTTACATCACCAAATCTCATTTGTATATTTGGCACCATCTCCCTGCCCTCTGGTCCCGTTACTTCCGGTACAACAGATCTTCTGGCCATAATAGGGAGATTATCTAGGTCCATTCCGAAACTGTGCAGCACTGTAGTTGTTAGGATGCCACCTAGTCATATGGCGATGCATTGTGTAGTTTCCGAAACTGTATTTTTTGTCGGTCCCTCTGGACAGTCTATCTTGACATATAAGGCAAGTTACGTATCTTGCATTTACTTTTTTCTGACCTTTGGGAATTTTAAAAAATTGCCAAATGAAGTTTTCTTTCCGGTGAGACGTCCTGGGCTGCTCAGGCAAAAACTGCCTCTCTTCGTGCTCGTCCTCCTGTTCCTCTTCTTCTTCTTCTTGTTGAATTAGAACTTGAGCAGGTGGTCCACTCTTCCTTGGATGTGGTGGAGGTGGTGGGGAAGCACCAGCTGAAGCTACTAAAGAAGCCATTGCTCAGTGATCACAAAGGGTCTTTCTCTCACAATGATGAAAGTCAGAGTGAGGAAAGAAGGAGGGATTTTCATCATTTGGGAAAAACAAGAGTTCTCAACCAATCAAAAGTGTTCATTTTAGATTATATGACCTAGTCTTACATCATTAGGAAACCAAAAGTGAAATGAACCAATGAAAAGTGTTATTACCAAGTCACATGACTTGCTGTGTTTACGTTAAGCGCTTTGCAGGGCCTCCCGGTTTGCTTCCAGAAACCTGCGCTTTGCGACTCGCTTCGCGTACCAGTTCGCTAACGTAGCACGTCATATGACGTATCACGCGACAACGTGAAACGTCATGCGGACGGGAGGCGTCACGATGTTGTTTTCTAACGCGGCACTTGCGGTAAAGAAACGTTTACCGGCTCGCGGTCTATTTCGCGGCATCAAGGTCAGCTAACGGGAAGCTTCCCGATTCGCGAAGCGGGAACGAAGAAAAAAAAATATTTAAAAAAAAAATTATTCATAAACATATAAAATATATTTTTGGATTTAAAGAAGAATACATTTTACAGCTACAGATATTAGCTGTTAAAAAACCAATGAAATTCACAGAAAAAACCATAGGTTATAGACCATATATAGTTAGGAATTAGCATTTACAAAACCTTGAAAATTCACTGAAAAAACCATAGGTTATAGACCATATATAGTTAGGAATTAGCATTTAGAAAACCTTATTTTACTCACACAAAACCATTGAAATTCCATATATAGTTAGTTGCACTAACTATATATCGCGCACCCGCAATCCACTGCTGATGATGTCACATATTACATCATTCATGACATGGTCAGTGACATCACTGATGACATCACTGATGACATCTCAAATGACATCACTGATGACATCACTGATGACGTCTCATTTGGCATCATTCTTGTGCTAATACGATAAACTTCTTCAGACTCTAATATAACCTTAGATACACTCAGTGTATACAGACACTCACACACTGCCACTCATCCATGGAGTTACTCACACACCCAGTCAGTCATGCAAAGAAACAATCTCACCTCCATTTCTTCAACTATACAGTTATACACACCTTACTTATTGAAACATATACTAACACATATTTACTCTCTTATACAATCCCTGATACAAGTTCACAATGATCGATACAACCACTCACTCAGTGGCTCTCATGCACAGTTATTTATATATGCCAACTCTCACATGTACTGTGTTTTACATATGTACTTACTATGACATGTAGCATTGAGATATCCATTCACTCATCAATACACTCATGCACACAGTCAACTGCCCATGTAGCTGTTTCCACATGCACTCTTGAACTCATACACCTAGTGAATAAACTGCTCACACATCTATGCACAGAGTCACACACCTTCCAGCCACCCCCACACAAACTCAATCTCCCATAGAAATACTTGGGCAACCAATTAATAACACATATAGCCTCTCGTATAGCTAATGATCAACACATGCAGCAGTTTACATCACAACAGACATAATGATGCACAAATTAAGACAGTTTAGTCACTAACCCGTGCATTCAGTAAGACGCATTTAATCACTCACTCATACAGTCAATCACGCACCTACTAAAACCTTCATTCAGACACTTATACATCCACTCATTCTTCAATATGTAAAACATATTTAAACTTTACAGAAACACATAATCACTGGATGTTGTCATCAGTGATGTCATCAGTGATGTCACTGACCATGTCATGAATGATGTAATATGTGACATCATCAGCAGTGGATTGCGGGTGCGCGATATATAGTTAGTGCAACTAACTATATATGGAATTTCAATAGTTTTGTGTGAGTAAAATAAGGTTTTCTAAATGCTAATTCCTAACTATATATGGTCTATAACCTATGGTTTTTTCAGTGAATTTTCAAGGTTTTGTAAATGCTAATTCCTAACTATATATGGTCTATAACCTATGGTTTTTTCTGTGAATATATATATATATATATATATATATATCTCGAGCAAATGACCCAAGCGGGGGGAGCGACTGGAAGCCGGTGCTGGCGGCGAGGATTGGGACAGCCTCGCTGTAAATTGCTGGAGCAAACTTCTTCACCAAAGAAGACACCGCACACCACTTTGAATAACGTGGATTTGTTTATTTTCCTGTAGGTTTCCCCACCTATGCATTTCGGACTGCTAGGAGTCCCTGTTCACGGTTTACAAACATTTGTCCTTTCTCCAAAACTTGGATGGATGTACAATATGCAGGCATTGCAACGATACAGGAAAATGAAAGAGGAGGTGATCGTTCATGTGGAGTAGTGTGGCTCACTGGTTAGAGGCGGCAGACCCGGGAGCAGAAGTCGGCCAGGGACCAGGGTTCGATTCCCGATGCTGCAGGGTCGTGGACTTGGGTCAGCGGACTCGATAATTCTCGCTTCGGTGCTTACTCTAATCAGGGGTTCCACTCGGCAACTCTGGGCATTAGCTTGCCTAATCTCCACAACGGCCCCATCAATTCCGGGGATGCCTGGCTCCACCTTGGGGACTCCCAGCAGGGACCATCCCACAGGGAAAGCCAGGACAGGTTCCCCAGAGTTATACAGCGCCAGGAAACCTACGGACGGGCAGCAGTGCGCTTTACAAGCTCAAATACATTTACATCGTTTAACAAAACTAAGACACCTTGAATCCAAACTAATAATCAGATTTAAAATCAGAACCCCGATGGGACTGAACGGGGATGAGGAAATTTATGTACATTTATAAAGAGCCAAACCAATCAGCCTCCCCATGCTTTCTGAGAGACAGTAACGAACTAAATGAACTGGACCAAGTAATGCTCTCCATTAACACTAAATTTTTGTAACAAGAACACGCACTGTACATCGAATTAATAGAATTGATAACATACTCGTGATGCAAGAAAACAAAATGAAAATTTTTATTATTTAATCACTGTGATGGATAACTGTATAGTATGACGCATGCACTTCACAGGCACTTAGCCATAATATTCTGTATCTAGACTAATTAATGTCAAGGCATGATTTCAATAATTAATCCTCACGGATAATTGGATATCAGCGTACTCCACGCTGATACACATGCAAAATAAAAAGGTTCAATCCTTTGTAAAAATGAAATGCAATTGCGCCATACAGCAGCGACCCAACACAGTGCTGATGCTATGAAAATGAGCACGATAAAGTTTGCCTACTGTTCCCATAATGCATCATAATTTGCCTAATGCTTTAAACAGTATAAATTTGCAACATGGAGAAAGGACAAATGTTTGTAAACCGTGTACAGGGACTTCTAGCAGTCCGAAACGCGTAGGTGGGGAAACTTACAGGAAAATAAACATATCAGCGTTATTCAAAGTGGTGTGCGGTGTCTTCTTTGGTGAAGAAGTTTGCTCCAGCAATATATATATATATATATATATATATATATATATATATGTATATATATATATATATATATATATTACCTACTGGCGGTCGCCAGTAGGTATATATAGTTAGGATTTTTTCTCTATGGGTTTTTTGAAAATTCTATGTCTAATAACTTTGGCGTTTGTGGACGGAATTGGCTGAAATTTTCAGGAAAATGGCACATTTTGTTTCTGAGCAGCCCTTGAAAATTTGGGGGGGGTTCGTCCAGTGGGGGCCGAGAAAAAAGGGGGGTCCCAAAACGTGTTTTTAACATTGAGTTTTCCATAGGGCGGTTGGCCTCACTTTTAGCCCGAACGGCTGAATGGATGTGCACGAAACTTGGCAAAATTGTAGGGACTGGTAGCCCGATGTGCCTTTTGTAGGTCTCAATATATGTGCTCCAGTGGATTTTGAGAAATTAACGTTTAAAAAAAGATATATATCTGTAACAGCGGACCGGGCAGCGGCCCAGGACGCGTACTTTTCGCGCAACGGAGCTTTGTGAAGCGAAGCTGATTGGTTCTCTGGCGTCTGTCAACATTCCAAACAGTCCGTAGCGGCCGCCATCTTGTCTCTCGGTAGGATCGAGAGACAAGAGGAGGCCAAAGCGAAGGGGCAAATGACCATAAGGGGGAATAGTAGATCCTCGCTGACCCCCTAGGTTTGATGTGGAGGTTTTAAAAGGGCCCCGCGGGGCAAAAAAAAAAAATAATAATAATAATCGAACGGCTGAATGGATTTGCACGAAACTTGGCAAAATTGTAGGGACTGGTAGCCCGATGTGCCTTTGCTAGGTCTCAATATATGTGCTCCAGTGGATTTTGAGAAATTAACGTTCAAAAAAAGATATATATCTGTAACAGCGCTCCGCTTCGCGTAACGGAGGTTTGCGAAGCTGATTGGTCATTCTGTCACTGGGCTATAGTTGGGCTACATCTGGCTGATATTTGGGCTACATTTGTTTTTTTGTGTGTCTGGCGGCCATCTTTGGGCTACATTGGGCTACATTGGGCTTCATTGGGCTACATTCGGCTAATTAGCAAATAGCTCATCGCAAACTAGGAATGGTAAAGAATCGCTATTTATTCCTTAAAGTTCGCTATTTAGGAAATGCAAAAAACTTTGATGATATATATGGCGGTTCATCTCTAACAAGATAAGAAGCATAGGGATACATTTATGATGACTGGCGCATCACCAGGGATGTGTTAGTCATTCTGTGCCGCTGTTCCGTCACCTATGGTGTGCTGCATTTACAATGCGGCGCATCATGGGGCAAAAACAGCACAGATGCGTGATGTATCTGTGCCGTAAAGGTGGCGCATTGCTGGAGTTGTATCGCAAGTGTGATGAAGCTCCAGCAAGGGTCGGGGGTGCCCCTGTCGCAGGGTTTCTGTTCTCACACAGAACTGTGGACAGAGGATTGGAACCTCGGCGAATGCATTGCTGGAGTTGTATCGCAAGTGTGATGAAGCTCCAGCAAGGGTCGGGGGTGCCCCTGTCGCAGGGTTTCTGTTCTCACACAGAACTGTGGACAGAGGATTGGAACCTCGGCGAATTAGGGTGTCCCAAAACTCACGTTAGTAATCAAAAACTCCTTAGCAAGCTAGGTACAGTGTCACATTGGATATAACAAACTCTCAATGTTTAGACAATCCAGAATATGAACTTATAGTACCTCAGGATACGTGGAACTCATGAACAGTCGGTCGTTATAGATTTCTTAGAAACCAGAAAATGGAGTTAAGAAGAACAGATGTGTATTTGAAATGTTTATTTACTAATGCCGTCTTCTCAGGCGTAGTACCTTAGATAATAAAAGTACACATATTATCAGTAGCAAAATTACCAGCATAGTTACTAGTACATAAAAAGTGAATGGTGATAGTATGTTAACATGCTGTAAATGAATAAGAGTTAGCAACACTTATAAGCAGCCGCGGGCCGTGGAGGGAGTTACGGTGAGGCAGGGAGGCGGGGAGGGGGAGAAGCAGGGTGGAGAATACAAGTACACATATTATCAGTAGCAAAATTACCAGCATAGTTACTAGTACATAAAAAGCGAATGGTGACAGTATGTTAACATGCTGTAAATGAATAAGAGTTAGCAACACTTATAAGCAGCCGCGGGCCGTGGAGGGAGTTACGGTGGGGCAGGGAGGCGGGGAGGGGGAGGGGCAAGGTAGAGAGGGCTCCACCCTGCTTTTCCCCCTCCCCGCCTCCCTGCCTCACCGTAACTCCCTCCACGGCCCGCGGCTGCTTATATCTCATCCTCCCTAATACACATATTATATTATTTGCTAAGAAGGTCTCTTTGTGTTGGTTTAGGGCGTGCCCATACTTTAGTGTCTTAGATTTGAAGGAATCACATCAGCATACACCAGCTCTCTCTTCATGTGAACCGCATCAACTGTTGTGTATGTGTGTTCGGCAAAGCAATATAAAACCCGCCTCATGCCCAGAATTGGCAGAAGTTGCACTTATGTTATGAGTATGAAGTCGTGGAGATCAGACCTCATAACAATTCTGTATCGTGTTGTTCTTGAAACTTTAGCACTCGCTGTACAGATATAGTTTAACAAGTAAAGCAGATAGTAGACCAATAACATATTATTCTCATGTAAACCACGATGAACTACTAGGTGGAAAGCTAAAGCAACAACTAAGTGTCGTGTGCAGAAGTTGCAAAAAAGGAAAAATGGCGTTTAAACCGGTAATGAGCCCATGCTAACTTAACACGGTGTAAAGATATCCAGGACCTAGATGACACCTCCTCATGATCCGGAAACGAACTGAATAAGATAATAGAAGTGCCATCTCATGAGAGCAGATTGCAAGTTTATATGTGGACGGTCCGCAAGGTAAAGCATTAAAAACTAGGAAAATTTAATGCTAAAGAAAAATAAAACAGCCAAGTACTTTATCGAGTCTTAAGCCAATAGGCAAGGTAAATAATAAAAACTTGACAAATAAGTTAATGAATTGTCAATGAAATGCTAGTACTCAGCATATCAAACATGAAAAAGGTCTATGACATAACTGTGTATGCAAAATAAGCTGCAACAGCCTCCAATAGGAAGTCACCGTCTTCATCCGAAAACAGTTCAGCCATCCAATTTAAAAGCGGAAAAGAACATACGTGCTCTCCCAGCACCGGATCCTCTATCACCATCAGAGGACAGCTCGGTGGGTTTTCAAGAAAGCTCTGTTCCAAGAAAGACTGTGCTGCAGCCAGTAAATTCCAGGGACCAAGTAGTCCATGCATCAATGCCACAGCCATAATCCTTTCGCCAGGACAAACCAACTCGTGAGTAATGATAGGAGTCATCAGCTGATTAAAGTCGACGTCAGGAGAAACCGGTCCGCAGAGACACAAATCAATGGCCCAATCGAAATCACAGGTCAGGCAGTGAAATACAGGCTGGATACAGGTGAAGTAGGAGAACCGAAAAGATAATCCATATGCCGTGCTTAATATCGCCAACGGCATTGTGCCATAATATTCTAGCATGCGATTGCGGAACAGTGTCAGCAGCTGCAGGGTCGGAGGTTGCATAGGAGGGACATCCATATTTAAAAATGTAAAAAAGCACAAGAGCGTCCGCTGGTAATGCAAGTAAAAATGCCAATCCACGAACCAGAGTGCAGAAAATACAATGAAAGGAAGCAGGGATGACTCCAAAGATTTTCTCAAATGAAGTCACGAGGCCACTGGTAACAACTTTAAAAAAGTGTGTCAGGGACTTTGTGGAGGATGCGTTAAAGATAGTCGGAAACATGTTGCTGAAATTGAAAGGCAAATCTTAATTGAAAAGGGTGTGCACCTCTGTACGGGTGTTCTCTATGTGAAGTACGAAAGTTTCACGGGCCGAACTCAAGGCCACCTCTCTCTGAGACAAAAGAGCTCTTATTCTTGCCATGCCGTTGAAACGTGTCCCAAGGTTGGTATTTGTGGCCAGATTGAAAACTCCCTATGTTCATGTGTGGGAGGAAATAGAACATTTCTGCAGCAAATAACCCGTTCACTTACTGTTACGATAAAAGGAATACTTTTAATTAACTCAGAACAATCTTCATTATTGAGCATCAAATAACTACCATTTTCCAACAACTTGAACGTGGGGATGATAGCAGGAACTGGCGTGCCTTGCAACACGCAAGCCATATTTGGTCGGTGTTTGTTGCATGAACCGTGTAACTGTATGTGCCTACACATTAGTGAATGATCTGGCGTCTCAGTGCATTCCTCTCCATTCAGATAAACTTCTTGATCATCTTTGAAACATCTGTATGTGTATGGAAGCGACCAGACCTCATGAAGAAAAGCACTACCTAAAGGTTCATAACGACCTATTGGTATATATTTCATACAATTTGAAAACTTATATAAAGCAAAAGGCAGCGTTATTAAACCGTGGATAAGGCATGTTGTCAAAAAACCCGCAATCCTCTGCTGATGATGTCACTGAGCATGTCATGAATGATGTAATATGTGACATCATCAGCAGTGGATTACGGGTAATAGTATCTCTAGTTTACTCCCCTATAGCTGTCTTTATTTTAACATAAGTGTGTGTTTCCCTCCCTTATACTTACTGTTTTTGGTTCGCTTCCAGTTCGCGTACCGGCGAGCGAACTAGGAAGCGAACTAAGAGAAATAGAGGTTGGCACAGTTCCAAATATTGTACCAATTTTTTAATAACGGGGAGGTAGTTCTGAAAAGAACTTTTTTTTTTATTTTTCTGAACATTTTTTTACTGTTTTTGAATTTTTCGGAACAGTTTTATATTTTTTTGGGGTTTTCTTGGAGGGGGCAATGAAAACGATTCATTGTAAAGGGCTCAACAGGAGCAACAAAACAAAAAAAAGAAGTATTTATTATTTTGGGCGTTTCGGACAAACTTGCATATGATAGTCAATAGCTCTGTTGATCAGAGTGATGCTTCTTTCTCCGTAGGAAATGAATCCATCGCAAAATACGCAGGTGTGTTTTACTTCACCAAATCTCATTTGTATATTTGGCACCATCTCCCTGCCCTCTGGTCCCGTTACTTCCGGTACAACAGATCTTCTGGCCATAATAGGGAGATTATCTAGGTCGTTCCGAAACTGTGCAGCACTGTAGTTGTTAGGATGCCACCTAGTCATATGGCGATGCATTGTGTAGTTTCCGAAACTGTAGTTTTTTGTCGGTCCCTCTGGACAGTCTATCTTGACATATAAGGCAAGTTACGTATCTTGCATTTACTTTTTTCTGACCTTTGGGAATTTTAAAAAATTGCCAAATGAAGTTTTCTTTCCGGTGAGACGTCCTGGGCTGCTCAGGCAAAAACTGCCTCTCTTCGTGCTCGTCCTCCTGTTCCTCTTCTTCTTCTTCTTGTTGAATTATAACTTGAGCAGGTGGTCCACTCTTCCTTGGATGTGGTGGAGGTGGTGGGGAAGCACCAGCTGAAGCTACTAAAGAAGCCATTGCTCAGTGATCACAAAGGGTCTTTCTCTCACAATGATGAAAGTCAGAGTGAGGAAAGAAGGAGGGATTTTCATCATTTGGGAAAAACAAGAGTTCTCAACCAATCAAAAGTGTTCATTTTAGATTATATGACCTAGTCTTACATCATTAGGAAACCAAAAGTGAAATGAACCAATGAAAAGTGTTATTACCAAGTCACATGACTTGCTGTGTTTACGTTAAGCGCTTTGCAGGGCCTCCCGGTTTGCTTCCAGAAACCTGCGCTTTGCGACTCGCTTCGCGTACCAGTTCGCTAACGTAGTACGTCATATGACGTATCACGCGACAACGTGAAACGTCATGCGGACGGGAGGCGTCACGATGTTGTTTTGTAACGCGGCACTTGCGGTAAAGAAACGTTTACCGGCTCGCGGTCTATTTCGCGGCATCAAGGTCAGCTAACGGGAAGCTTCCCGATTTGCGAAGCGGGAACGAAGAAAAAAAAATATTTAAAAAAAAAATTATTCATAAACATATAAAATATATTTTTGGATTTAAAGAAGAATACATTTTACAGCTACAGATATTAGCTGTTAAAAAACCAATGAAATTCACAGAAAAAACCATAGGTTATGGACCATATATAGTTAGGAATTAGCATTTACAAAACCTTGAAAATTCACTGAAAAAACCATAGGTTATAGACCATATATAGTTAGGAATTAGCATTTACAAAACCTTGAAAATTCACTGAAAAAACCATAGGTTATAGACCATATATAGTTAGGAATTAGCATTTAAAAAACCTTATTTTACTCACACAAAACCATTGAAATTCCATATATAGTTAGTTGCACTAACTATATATCGTGCACCCGCAATCCACTGCTGATCATGTCACATATTACATCATTCATGACATGGTCAGTGACATCACTGATGACATCACTGATGACATCTCAAATGACATCACTGATGACATCACTGATGACATCTCATTTGACATCATTCTTGTGCTAATACGATAAACCTCTTCAGACTCTAATATAACCTTAGATACACTCAGTGTATACAGACACTCACACACTGCCACTCATCCATGGAGTTACTCACACACCCAGTCAGTCATGCAAAGAAACAATCTCACCTCCATTTCTTCAACTATACAGTTAAACACACCTTACTTATTGAAACATATACTAACACATATTTACTCTCTTATACAATCCCTGATACAAGTTCACAATGATCGATACAACCACTCACTCATTCAGTGGCTCTCATGCACAGTTATTTATATATGCCAACTCTCACATGTACTGTGTTTTACATATGTACTTACTATGACATGTAGCATTGAGATATCCATTCACTCATCAATACACTCATGCACACAGTCAACTGCCCATGTAGCTGTTTCCACATGCACTCTTGAACTCATACACCTAGTGAATAAACTGCTCACACATCTATGCATAGAGTCTCACACCTTCCAGCCACCCCCACACAAACTCAATCTCCCATAGAAATACTTGGGCAACCAATTAATAACACATATAGCCTCTCGTATAGCTAATGATCAACACATGCAGCAGTTTACAGAACAACAGACATAATGATGCACAAATTAAGACAGTTTAGTCACTAACCCATGCATTCAGTGAGACACATTTAATCACTCACTCATACAGTCAGTCATGCACCTACTAAATCCTTCATCCAGACACTTATACATCCACTCAAGACATATTTTAACTTTACAGAAAAATACAGTCACTGGATGTTGTCATCAGTGATGTCATTTGAGATGTCATCAGTGATGTCATCAGTGATGTCACTGACCATGTCATGAATGATGTAATATGTGACATGATCAGCAGTGGATTGCGGGTGCACGATATATAGTTAGTGCAACTAACTATATATGGAATTTCAATGGTTTTGTGTGAGTAAAATAAGGTTTTTTAAATGCTAATTCCTAACTATATATGGTCTATAACCTATGGTTTTTTCAGTGAATATATATATATATATATATATGTGTGTGTATATACCAATCTGTGTTGAAGATTGAGTGGATATATAACTGTCTGGATGGAGGATTTAGTAGCTCTCTGTCTGTTTAAGTGAGTAATTAAAAGTGTCTCACTAAATACATGGGTTAGTAACTAAACTATGTGAATGTGTGCATCACTGTCTCTGTTGTTGTATAACCTGCTGCATCAGTTGGTCACTAACTACATGAGTGTCTATATTACTCATTGAATAGTTGGCTGAGTATTTGTATGGGAGACTGAGTGTGTGTGTGGGTAGGTGAAACAGTTGTTTGGGTGACTGAGTCTGTTTATTTGTGTGTTGGTGAGCGAATATACGTTTTAGTGGTACATCTCCAACAAACTACGAAAATAAAAGGAATTGTCTGTGAGAGTTGGTGTATATAAATAGGTGTACGTAACAGTCAGTGATTCTGAGAGTAAATGTATGAATGAGTGTATAATTGTAATGGTGATTTTTTAACATAGTAACTATGAGTTACTATGTGTATGAATAAATGAAGTGTTGTGTGTATAACTGTGTAGGTGAGTAAATGTAAGTGTGATTGATTCTTTTCGTGAGTGAGTAGGATGACTGTATAACCGACTACGATGAGTGCTAATGTGTCAATGTCTATATACATGTATGAGTGCATTTCGTAATGTTCTATTGATCAGTGACTGCAGGTATAAGTGATCCTGTGGGTGAATGGGCAGTTGTGTATGTAGACTTAGGAATCAGTGAGTGCGTATGTAGTAACTAGTATGTGTGTGTGAATGGTTTCAAACATGGTACTCTGTATTTTACAGTGAGTGATCAAAAGTTATACTAGTGTGTGATGAGGTGTATCAGATTGTCAAGTGGAGGATGTCAGCAGTGATGTAATTAGAGATGTCATCAGTATGTCATCAGTGATGTCACGGACCATGTCATGTATGATGTAAAATGTGACATCCTCAGCAGTGCATTGCAGGCGCGCGAGTTATAGTAAGCAGAACAAACTATTACGGAGGAATTTCTATGGTTTTGTACAAGTGAAATGTCCAGCTCACTACAACACCCCTGAAACCTATGTCTTTTTCAGTGAATTTCTAAGGTATTTAAATGCTAATTTCTAACTATAACGTCTCTGAAACCTATGATTTTTCAGTGAATGTCAAAGGTTTTTTAAATGGTAATTTCTAACTATAACGTGACTGAAACCTATGGTTTTTTCAGTGAATTTCAAAGGTTTTGTAAATGCTAATTTCTAACTATAACGTGACTGAAACCTATGGTTTTTTCAGTGAATTTCAAAGGTTTTGTAAATGCTAATTTCTAACTATAACGTCTCTGAAACCTATGGTTTTTTCAGTAAATTTCTAAGGTTTTTTTAAATGCTAATTTTTAAGTATAATAATAGTTATAACTATGTTTTTGTACTCAATTTCTACAGTTGTTTAACTGTTTATTTGTAAATATATTATTCTTTAAACAACATTATATATTTTTCTGAAAATTGCAACAAAAAAAACTTTTTTAAATTAAAACTGAAATATTGTTTAATTATTTAAATTTTATTTTTATTTTTTTATACTATTTTCTTTTTAAATGATTTTTTTTTCAAAAATGTGTGGGGAGTCGCGCACCTAATGTGTACTTACCACGGTGGGTGCACGTATTCTAGGTGCCATTTTAAAAAAACGTGAAGGATCCCCATATGGTGTGCGACGGGTGCATGTTTTTCAGTTACGTGATACACGTATAATGTTACGTGGTTTGCACCATTGGTATGCGACGCTTGACCGGTGGCGGGCCCCCATGATGTCATATACGTGCTGGGGCACGCGAGATGCGTGACTCCCACAATTTTTTTTATATTTTAAATTGATATGTATGTGTCTTTAATGGTCATATTAGCGCAAGAGATTATCTAATGTATTCATAAAAATCATATATTTCTAATTGAAATAAACGTATATTATTTTTAAATATATTTTCGCGAAGCCGCGTTGGATGCGTTTTTCGTGCGCTCTGGGTGCGCGACTCCCATGTGGCCCTAAAAAAAAAGGATTTGATTGGTTTATAACATGTCCCTCTATAATCATTGAAGGACCTAACCGATTTTAGTCATCCTGTCTGGACCAGTTGATGAGAGACATCTCTTCTCCATCAAGAGCTGGTTTGCAGTTTTTTGTTTTTTTTTCAAATATTGCATTAGAACAATGATATCTAGTTCACAAGCTCCTCATCATTCTTCGGGTGAAGATATATTGAAGGAAGATCCACCAAAGCAGAGGTCTGAGTCAGTGGTGTGGAAACTTTTTACCTTTCCTGCTGGACAAAAAAAGGTAAAAGCAGAAAAAGTTACATGCTCGCTGTGTGAGAGGGTCCTGTCGTGAGGCAGTGAAAAAAAAATACTCCTGTGGAACTGCGAGTATGTACAAGCACCATTCACCAGCGGAATCTGGCACGAGAAGAGATGAGACGTGCAGTTCAAAATCCACCACCAGGCATTGTTAGCACCTTCCTAGCATCCACATCAACAGCTCCGATAGACATTCATCCAGAATTTGTATTTCTCCAGCAGCACTGCACTAAGTGCAAAGCCGTGATCTGCTATGGTGAACACTCAGTGGATGCTGTTTGCGCAGCACAGCGCAACCATAAATGATAAAAAAGTTCTTTAATTCCAAAAGTTACCTGTTTACTTTTTTCTTTTATTGTTTAGTTTTCAGAAAAACACCAAAAAAACTACAAAATTGTTGAAAAAATACCAAAAAAAAGAAGAAAAAGAAAAGAAGAAAAAAAAAGTTAATGTCAGAACAGCCTAGTTAAAAAAAAAGAACTATAGTTGCATGGTAATGTCTGAAAGTTTGGTTGAATATATGTATAGAGCATGATTGACTGAAAGAATGCATTAGTAGTGTATGGGCAGATCTATGAGGAAGTGCTGCAGGGTGACACCTCAAACCCTTTAGCTGCACCGCGCTGCGTCACTTCCGAAGCACAGGGATGTGACATATTTACATGAATATGTTGCAACTCTGTGCTTCCCTCTGCACTGGCACACAAACTGCAGCCATGGTGCAAGGATGTCTGTATCATGGAGAGATTGTTTTTGTGCAGAAAGGGACACCTTCCTGCACAAAAACAATCACTAACGGCATTTTCCTCCTTCAATGTGTGCTGTGGAATGCAGCACCCATTGAAAGAGGAAAAAACGAAGAGAATTGAACAGATTTCTCCTCGTTGCGCCTCACTGGGCCACCTCTATGGTGGCGCAGCATTCAGTTTCAAAAGTTTCTCCAGATTTACGATTTCTCCTAAATCTTGAGATGTGTCTTGTTCCATGGGTGTTGTGTGGGAACAGCAACACCCATGGAACGCTCCTTCAACGCAAAGTGCTGCTTTTGAATGGGCTGTATTTACAAGGAGAGGAAAAGCCACAAGGGTGGCTTTTCCTCTGCTTGTAAATATGGCGGAGTCCCCAGCACCATCACTACATCTCAAAAAGTGACGTACTGTTGGCGTAGGGGGCTTGCAAATCTGCCCCGTAAGTGCTTAGGTATTGGTGGAGTTATACAATAAGAACATAGGGGCATATTATCAAGAACTGCGATAAAATTATCTCCGCTTTAGCGGCAGGAAACTGTCGCTAAAACAGCAATAATGAGCTTGATAATATACCCTTGTGAATTCCCATAGCAGCCCAGGTTCACACCAGAATCTGGGCCGCTATGGGAATTCACAAGGGCATATTATCAAGCCCATTATCGCCGTTTTAGCGGCAGTTTCCTGCTGCTAAAGCGGCGATAATTGTATCACAGTTCTTGATAATATGCCCCATAGTGTTGGATGGGTGATTGAGGAAGTGCATGGGAATGACAGGACATATCCTCGGCTGCATGGGTACTACTTCAGTATTTAGTGGAGTGTACCAATAGTATGTATGTGCTTAGAGTTCTGTAGGGATTGGGCACAGATTTTTGTACGCGTATTTGTGTTGGTGCCTAAGTCATTATATAAGAACATCACTAGTAATTTGAATGACAACAGTGCTGCAAACCGAGTGCACAGTTAATTTGTAAGTGCTTAGGTATTGGCGGAGTAATAGGATAAGTAAATAGTGGTGGATAAGTGATTAACGAAGTGCATGGGACATACTGGACGATTCCTACACTGCAAGGGTACTAACTGGGTATTTAGAAGAGTGAATCAATAGTATGTAGCTAGTTGGAGGTCTGCATGTATAGTGCACACAATATTGTAGCTGTACTTGTGGCAGTAGCTAGGCCATTCCATAAGTTCATGACTAGTAACTACAATAATTACAGCACTGCAAACAGAGTGTATAGTGAATTTATAAGTGCTTAGGTATTGGCGGATTGATAGGATAAGTAGATAGTGCTGTATGGCTGATTTGAAAAGTTCATAGGACTGACAGGAAGATCTCTATACTGCATATGTACTAACTGGAAATTTACAAGAGTGTATCAATAGTATGTAGCTGGTTAGAAGTCTGCATGCATAGTGCACAGAATATTGTAGCTGTACTAGTGTTATTGGCTAGACCATTCCTTAAGTATATGACTAGTAACTGGAATGAATACAGTGCTTATGCTCAATTTATAAGTGGTTAGGCATTGGTGGAATGATAAGATATGTAGATAGTCATGGAGTGGTGATTGGAGAACTGCATGAGATTGATTGAAAGATTCCTAGGGTGCATTAGTACTACTTGGGTATTTAGTGAAGTGAGGCAATTAGTATATTTGTAGTTAGACATCTACATACATTCTACACAGAATATTGTAGGTATATTTGTCTTAGTAGCCAAGCCATTCCATAAGTACTTGACTAATAAGTAGATTGATTACAGTGCTACAAGCAGTGGATAGATATTGTAAAAGTGATTATATAGGTGCACAGTGCTGGATGGATGATTAGAGAAGTACATGAGACTAACAAGAGAATTACTAGGCAGCATGTGTAGTACCTTAGTATTTACTAGACTGTACCAATAGTATGTATGTGGTTAGAAGTCTGCATGCATAGTGTATAGAATGTTGTATGTATACTTCTTTTAGTAGCGAGGACATTCCACAAGTACATCTCTAGTAATTGAAAAGATTACAGTGCAGCAAACAGACTGCAAGGTGATTTTATAAGTGCTTAGGTATTGGTAGAGTAATAGGATAAGTGGATAGTGCTGGATGGGTGATTGGAGAAGTGCATGAGACAGACATGAGGATTCATAGGCTGCATGGGTAGTACTTTAATAAGTAGCTGGTTAGAGGTGTATATATATATATATATATATATATATAGTGCACAGCTGAATGTAGTAGTGCATAGATAGTGTTTCGATTACTTAATCTTACCTTGACAGTAGTAGATATCAAAATATTTTAAACAGTTTTTGCAGTTGTTTTTTATAATTTACATTTTTAAAACGTTCATACTTTGGATTTAGGATCTGTAAAAGAAAAGAAAAAAACTGTTATAATATATAATATTATAATTTTGTAAATACAACATAATTTTAGCAATATATAAAGTATTTCGTTTGGCTTTTTTGCTGTTGTCAGAATTTATTGAATTTCACTATAGATAGTGACTTCAATGTTACTCATCACATAACAGTGGAAAAAAAACAATAAGATTGTTTAAAAAAAAATCTGTGTACAAAATATTTTCAACATAGTCAACTATCTCTGCACATTGTATAAAAACAACATAGCATATAATACAAATCTCACATATATAAAATGCTTCTTTCTAACAGACGTTTGTCACTACAATACGAAAGAACAGAAACAATAATTCAATCAACAATTCTTTATAATTTTCATATACTCTAAATGATGTCCTTTGATTTTTGTCTGTCAGAATATTCCAGAAAACCTGCTCAAGTGATGTTAATATCTTTCCTCAAGGCCAAATGATATTCCTAAAATCCTTCATACTGAAATTGTCCAAAGTAATTGTATTAATACATATTAACATATTCCCAATAGGCCAAATTATGTTCTTAGAACTTTGGCTTTAAAAACAGTAGGTATGAATTTGGTAATTCGTTAGGCAAACAATATCTAAAAACCAAATCACTATCATTACAATATGTCCATTCTTTATTACATTTCAAATAGACAGTGTAATGTCCAGATATTGTAGAAGGACCCTTGTGGAAAATAATTGCTACTGCTACAAAAGTTGTTCTAGATATTGATAGTTGACTTCCTTCAAAATTTTTTCCATCAGCTGAACAACATTGTATCATTAAAATTATATATTGTCCAAAGCTTTCTATAAATAATGTTGATAACATTTCTGATTTGCATTGGCTACACTCCATGTTTTGATTTGCTGCTTTAACTAATGTGTTGAAAGTTGTCAAATATATGAATCTTTCAGTGATGAGAATCTTTTAGTGTCTATGTTAGTAGTAGAAGTAAATATACAATTCTCACAATCATGTTTCCATTTATAATGAAGTCAAAACAGATTTTCAATTTGTATTCCTTCATCTTCCAATACTTCAAGCATATACATTAGAAATTCCTGAGCATCTTGTTGAACATTCTGTGTAAATTGCGTAGAACCAGAACATATATCCAGAAGATTGCGAATATCAGAAACACTTTGTATTTTACTTTTATCAGATCTCAATTTTTCATAAATACAATAAGGAACAACATTTTTTTCTCGATTCTCCATAATTTGCTGTTGAAGACTTTCTAGAAAAAAAAAAACATTTACCACTACATTAGCATAGCAGTTGATACCTGAACTATTTTCTAACTGATATCTGACAATCGCTTCAATAGTGTCCTTTTTCTTTTTGCTTGCAATCTCGACTTTATCTAGATTTTTTTCATCTCTTATCTTCTTTTTCGACCTACTACACGCTTTTTATATACAGAATATTCACCTTATTTGGGAGCATACAATCTTCTCAACCGATTATACTCTCTTACACAATTTGCATCTGCACTAATCTTTCTCTCATCAAAATCAATCAAATGCAATCCGGATAAAGTTTTGACTCTGTACAAAGCAACATATGCCATACCTTCTTTAAATACTGCACTTCAAATGTTTACCAGAGCACTGTCTACACTTAAACCTTGAGATTTATAAATAGTCACTGCATATGCCAGAGAAAGAGGACACTGTTTTCTATGAACATACAAAACTTTAACAAGCAAAAAACGAACCGAACAACAACCAATTTGTTTTACTTCTTCAATTTGATCAAATTTGATTTTCAAAAATGTTATTCCATCTCTATTGTGATAATTAACAAAATCAACATCTTTACTCATTACTCCATTTACTAAACCTTTTTCCACATCCAAATTACCCCGTAAAATTACCTGACATTTTACACATAGATATCAATTCTTTTCTAAACCACCAGTTTTAGATATAGAGTTTTCTAAAGAATCCAATTTTGTATTTCATTTTCCATCAAAATAATAGTGATTCCTTCATGCTCTATTTTATCATGGCTTCCATTTTTATTATTTGTTCATAAACGTTCTTAATTGAATGTAGAACACTCGTGCAGTGTTGGCATTAAGCAGATTATAGATTTACTTTCTGCAATTGTTTTGTACATTTTTTCAGGAACTATATTTTCATTTGGAAACAAGTTGTAAGTAGTCGACTATGCAAAGCTTGTTTGATTTTTGCAGGACTGAATCAGTAGTCGGTTTAGGGGACCGCCTACATTGTGCACATTTGATTGTACCACTGCTTGTCTCAATGCCTGAGTCATTGTGCAAGTGCATAGCCAGTGACTGGGTACCTAGAGTACTGGTACTTAACAGCATGGTGACTTTATAAGTGCTTATGTTTCAGCAGAGTGATTAGATAAGGATATGCTTCTGTCAGAATAATTGAATGCGTGAGCACAGACTCACAGTGTGATTCCTGATTTGCATAACTATTACCTGGATTTTTGCAGGACTGAAATCAGTAGTCTGCAGGGACTTAGGGGATCGCATACATTGGGCACATTTGACTGTACCACTGCTTGTCCCAATGCCTGAGTCATTGTGCAAGTGCATAGACAATGAATGGCTACCTAGAGTGCTAGTAGTTGACAGCAAGGTGAGTTTATAAGTACTTATGTTTTAGCAGAGTGATTAGATAAGGACACTGACTCACAGTGTGATTCCGAACTTGGATGACTATCACCTGGATTTTTGCAGGACTGAATCAATAGTCTGCAGTCCCAAACTTCAAATGCAATCCACATATCGGAACATTCTCTCCTGCCTTATGAGTGGAATTTATGAATGGCTTTCTCCCCATTTGCATTTGTGGTGGAGAAATCTGCAGTAGTAAATCAATTTATGCCCTCCTGGAATGAAAGTGTGAATTCCTGGTTGCCAAAGCGATATTGTTAAACATAAACTAAAGTTTATGGCCAAAAATATTATTGTGAGTAGACCCGATTATGTTCTCCCTGTTGGTCCATATATATGTATAAAAAATAAGTTAGGAAACTATACAAATAATCATATTTGAATTTGAGTGTAAACAATAGTTTTTTTAATACAGTGTGAGGCAGGAGCGTACACAACTATCAAGTGCAATGGCATAACACAGGCTCCCGCAGCCCCCACAGTGCAGGGGCCCCCAAACTGAAGGGCCCCCCTCTGCACTGTACTCTGGCCCAGGAGCTCCTGATTAAGTCTGGAGCGGTGCCTCTCCATGTACCTTGCAGGGGGGCACTCAAGTTTTGTCACGCCATTGATCAAGTAGCTGTGCTAGTACAACTGAAACCTTGGCCAGTCCCTATGCTTTAGCAAAGAGTCCTTTGGACTCTGGGACTTGTTGAAAATTTTTCAGGTATGGGATAACCATGAATTTCTATGGATCAGTGCGAGTAAATTCAGAACTTGACTATAACATCCCTGTAACCTTGGCTTCTTTTAAGTGAATTTCTATGTTTTTTTAAATTTCATTTTCTAACTATTATGTCCCTGAAACCTTTGTTTTTTTCAGTGAATTTCAATTTTTTTAATGAGCAATTTTACTTTATGTTAATCCAACCACCACCACACACAGCTCTGCAGCCAACCCCCTACAACCACAAAACCCCACGCCACTCATGAGGTGCTTCTGTCTTTGCTGGAGATGTAATCATATACCTCTGCATCAATAACAGGTCTCTAAAATGATCGTGAAATGCGCTCAGAGGGTCTTTTTAGTATGCTGTACATCATCCTTGAAAAAGGTGGGAAAGCACTGCATACCACTAATGTATATGGGGTGAGGACAAAAGGGCGGGGCTTCTAACCCATTTTACATACTTGGAGTATTCAGAAGGGAGGACACCATCTCTGGTTTCAGCAACAGATGACAAGAAAGAATCCATTAGTCATAGTCACTACATGAGATATCTCACTCGAAAAAAGCAAGGAATGCAAACACCTCCGTCAAGGTTTACAGATAACTTTTCAAGATAGAAATGCCGAGAAAATAACACTTGCTTTGTCTTCTCCATGTGCAAGAAATTAGGATGATTAGTACTTTACAGAAGTGGATCTTTAACTTGGGCCTGCTTTGTTTATATATATAAATTGAGGTTTAATTTCTGTGAAATGAGCATTGTGCCAGAATGAATCCTGCCCTACATATTTATCCTAGAAGAGGCCAGCATTTTGTGCAGTATTCCTGCCCAATTGGAGTACTTTCTACTGGATAATTAGTAAGTGCTACTTTGTTGGGTAAATGTATAGTGGATCTTCTACACTACAGCAGTGTAAAGGACGTTTAAGTAATGTCTCCAGTAACCTTGTATGTCTCTAATGTAGCCGATGTAATTGTTCCTCAAGTATCTTCATCAGATATGTTTTCAAGGTGGAACTACAGAGAAAACACTTTTTAATGATTTACACTTTACAGAAGTAAGTACTTCATAATGGGAACCATGGGGGGAACCTCAATGCGATCACCTGTGGGAGTAGGCTCCTGCACACAGGGAGCTGCTGGAAATGCAGCACCCTGTGTGCAGGAGCAATAATTTCATCTCTTTCCTGCCTGCATGTGTGCGGGCAGGGAAAGAGATGACAACTTTGCTTCCAGCAAGCTGGAGCATTTTGACAGTTCCCGCTTGCTAGAAGTAGAGTGTTTGCTTTTGCATGGCAGGAGCGGTCACAGCTCCTGCCAAGCAAGAGCAAACAGCTATTTCCCAAGGGTCTGCACCTTGAGAGATTGCAGGAACCGACCCTGGGGGGTGGATGTACCCAGGACGCTTATATGGCTCCAGGAGCGGTGCTGTGCAGTCCCCCTCCTATGTTCTGCATGAGCCGACCCCGGTGAGGTGGTAGTTCACAGGGCTGTATATGGCCCGGGAGGGGGCAGTGAGGCCACCCTCCTTTCAAAGAAAATGAATTTTTCCTTGGGTGGTGCTGGTCCCCAGGGCCACAGTTCCAGTTGGATCTCCTCTTTAATGTTTTAGCCCCGAAGAGGTGGTGGTTCCCAGGGCCTGGGGAGGTCGGTGTAGCTCCCCAATATAGTCTAGAGGAGGTGGTAGTCCCCAGGCCTGGTTGTTTCTGAGTGGCCCCAGCTTAATATTGGCATTGGCCCCGGGGAGGTGGTGGTCCCCAAGGCATTATTAAGCCCCGAGAGGGGCACCTGTGCTCCCCCTCCACTTTTTAAAATAAACTCTGCCCGGAGGCATGCCCATGTGCTTGCTTTTTTCTTCTTTTAATGATGGCATTATTTGCAAAATTGCTGTGAATTATAAAAAAAAAAGAATTTTGCACTGGCGGGGTCCCAGGGGAACTCCAAGTCCAGGCTAAGGGGTTAGGTTATTGTTTCCATTAAGTATGGGCCAAAAATCCATTCCGCCTGCAAAATTTGCGGATTCGCTCGCGGACGGATTTTTAATTTTTTTTCTGATGGCCAGCTCACTCAAGGGACCAAAGTTACAGGCACACACGGTCAGTGGAGAAAAATCTTCTGGCCCTTTACGCAGCTGCAGTGTAGGAAAAGCACTTTACATTTTCAACTTCCACCTGGAGAACAACAACGACCGCAACACCACCACCCTGCTGGACAACCTCCCCAACCTCGGACTGAAGCAACTGGTGGACACCCCCACCCACTACGCCGGACACCCGCTCGACCCGGTCTTCTCTTCCAGCAAGGACATCGCCTTCAGCCACGCCACGGGACTACACTGGACGGACCACAGCTGCGTCCACTTCAGCTTCAGAAGGACCACGCTCCACCATCACCAGCAACAGGTTCCCCGCAGAAGCTGGAACAAGATCACTGCAGACCAGCTCGCTACTTCCTTGAGAAAGAACACTCCCACCAGCACAACGAACCCCAGCCAAGCGGCCACCAACCTCACGACATGGATCAGCGACTGCGCAGACGACCTCGCCCCTCTGAAGACCCCGCCGAGCAGACCCGGCAGCAAGAAAGCCCCATGGTTTAACGATGAACTCAAGAGCTCCAAGAAGAACTGCAGAGCACTCGAGAAAACCTGGCGCAGAGACCCAACACCGGACAACATGACTACCCTCAAGCTCGCCACCCGAAAACACCACCAACTGATCCACGCCACCAAGAAAACCGCATTCAAGGAACGATTGGACAACAACGCACACAACAGCAAGGAACTCTTCAACATCGTGAAAGAGCTCTCCAACCCCAACGCCGGAAAGAACGACATCACCCCTTCGCAAGACCTCTGCAACTCCCTCGCCTCCTACTTCCACAACAAGATCGCGGACATACACAACAGCTTCAGCACTCAACCGACGCACGCCACGACCGAACCACCACCCCCCACCACCACCCTCCGCGCCTGGACCCCGATCAGCACCGAAGATACCATCCGCACGATGAACTCCATCCACTCCGGATCTCCGACAGACCCCTGCCCTCACCACGTCTTCAACAAGGCTGACGCTGTCATCACACCCCACCTGCGGGACATCATCAATACCTCCTTCGACATCGCCACCTTCCCGGAGAGCTGGAAGCACGCCGAACTCAGCGCTCTACTTAAGAAACCATCAGCCGACCCCACCGACCTCAAGAACTACCGCCCCATCTCGCTGCTCCCGTTTCCGGCAAAAGTCATCGAGAAGACCGTCAACAAGCAACTGGCCGCCTTCCTTGAGACAAACGGTTCCCTCGACCTCTCGCAGTCTGGCTTCCGGGCCAACCACAGCACCGAGACCGCCCTGATCGCAGCTACCGATGACATTCGAGCCCTGCTCGACAACGGAGAAACAGCGGCCCTCATCCTCCTAGACCTCTCCGCGGCCTTCGACACTGTCTGCCACCGTACCCTAGTACAGCGCCTCAGCAACATCGGAATCCAGGAGAAGGCACTGGAGTGGATCATGTCCTTCCTCGCCGGAAGGAAACAGAGAGTCCGCCTCCCCCATTCAGATCGGAGGCCATCGAAGTCATCTGCGGCGTACCACAAGGATCATCGCTCAGCCCCACGCTGTTCAACATCTACATGAGCCCCCTCGCAGCCATCGCACGCCAGCACAACCTCAACATCATCTCCTACGCCGACGACACCCAGCTGATCCTCTCCCTCACCAACGACCCCGCCACCGCCAGAGCCAACCTGCACGAAGGGATGACAGACGTAGCCAAATGGATGTCGAACAGCCGCCTGAAACTGAACTCGGACAAGACTGAAGTCCTCATCCTGGGATCCTCACCCTCCGCCTGGGACGACTCCTGGTGGCCCCCCGCCCTGGGCAGCGCACCCAAACCTACAGACCACGCACGCAACCTGGGCTTCATCCTGGACTCCTCCCTCTCCATGACCAGACAAGTCAACGCCGTCTCCTCGTCGTGCTTCAACATCCTGCGCATGCTACGTAAGATCTTCCGATGGATACCCGCCGAGACCAGGAAGACGGTCACCCAGGCCCTCGTCACCAGCCGTCTGGACTACGGCAACTCCCTCTACGCCAGAACCATCGCCAAACTCCAGAAGAGACTCCAGCGGATCCAGAACACCTCAGCACGACTCATCCTGGACATCCCCCGCCGCAGCCACATCACCGGACACCTGAGAGACCTGCACTGGCTCCCGGTCAACAAGAGAATCACCTTCCGGCTCCTCACCCACGCACACAAAGCCCTACACAACCAAGGCCCAGGATACCTCAACAGCCGCCTCAACTTCTACGCTCCCAAACGCCAGCTTCGATCGACCAGCCACGCCGTCGCCGCCGTTCCCCGCATCCGAAGAGCCACCAAAGGAGGAAGGTCCTTCTCCTACCTGGCCGCCAAGACTTGGAACTCCCTTCCGACCCACCTCCGCCTGACCCAAGACCACCTCGCCTTCAGGAAGCAGCTCAAGACCTGGCTGTTCGAGCAGTAGCGGACCCCCCCCCCAGCGCCTTGAGACCCTCCGGGTGAGTAGTGCGCTATATAAATACTTGATTGATTGATTGATTGACATTTATCCAACGAGGTAGCACTTACTGATTAGCCAGTAGAAAGGACTCCAGTTGAGTAGAGGTATTGCACAAAACGGTGGCATCTTCGTGGATAACTATGCAGGGCAGGATTCATTCTGGCATGAGGCTCCTGTCATAAAAATAAAACCTCAACAGGAAGAACTTACGGATATAGCAGGTGCCCGAGTTGAAGCTCAAATTCAGTAACGTTTTAATCAGCCCAAAACATTAGTGAGCACGGTTGAGGCTGAACAAGTGTGCTTTAACACCATATCTGCCATCGAAAATTAGCTATAACACTCGAGGGAGATCTTTGAATCCATGAGTTTCTCGAGCGCAATCCCCGTGTAGTTCCTGTGACCAGGAGGCTGCTTTCTCCTCACCTGCTGCCCTGCTCGCTCACTGGCCCTTTATACACAAGAGGCATGTTGACATGCATAGAAGCCCCGCCCGTTTGGCCCCGCACCACACACTAGCGGTATCAAACGTCTTCCCGCCCTTTCCCAACTATGATGGACAGCTCACTCAAGGGACTTGGCGCCTTTTGGCACGGTGGCAATGTTACAGGCACACATGGTCAGTGGAGACAAATCATCTGGCCCCTTACGCAGCTGCAGTGTAGGAAAAGCGCTATACATTTACCCAACGAGGTAGCACTTACTGGATTAGCCAGTAGAAAGTACTCCAGTGCAAATCGCAGAAAATCCATGAGTTTGCCCGAAAATCCGCAAATTCGCGGATTTTTTTGTGATTTTGCACGAATTCGCGGACCGCAGACCTGCAAAATTCGCCCATACTTAGTTTCCATGCCCCTTTTCTTTTTTTCTGCATTTTGTGGGGTACGGGGCTGAATATGTGTCCCAATATGGCTACCAACACTTCCTGGTTGAGGTTTTGGCAGTCACTTGGAGCCCTGCAGATCTCTGCAAGAGCTCGTCATTATTCTCTCATGTTTTTGCACTAAATTTCTTTAAAATCCATATTTAAGACCTATTTTCTGTTTTCGCGGTTAGACGGGGAGTCGTGACGATCGCGCTTTTTCCATAAAGTGCAAAACACATATGCACACATATTACAGTATTTTACACACTAGGGGTTTATTACTGTACACTTCAAACTCATGTTTTTCTGGTGCATTTCTAGAAAAACATTCTCTAAAACCTATTTTCCGTTTTTGCAGTGAGGCGTCACGTCACGTCAGTAATTGCGATCCCCGTGGATATAGCACGGAAGAGGAAAGCTAAAGCAGGAATTCAATAGCCACCACCACATTCAAAAATGATCACTATATTATTAATTCAAACCATCACACTAGATAAATCACTATCTAAATAACTCTATAAAAACCTTTAACAGAGTCTCAATATAATACAATGTGTAATAATGATTCACTGATATATTTTTTTATATTTCCACCAATATTCGCAGAGTTGCTGCAATAGTCATGACGTCACCCGCGATGGTACACGAGGGCGCCCGTGCTGGCAGTCGCGTCGTCGTCGTAAATATCGCACATGATTAAAAAATCTATTCTGGACACAGCTTGTGTCACTAACAGATACAATTCTGAAACATGGGGTCAGATTACTCGATACCAACTCCTTATGTTTGCATTCACAGAACCTACCCTGACACTTATTTTAGGGCATTTCATGAAGATTGGTCAAACTTCGCCAAAGTTATTGGCAAATCAAAAAATGCCTTTCCTATGGAAACTAGGTCATAACGATAACTACCTACTGGTGACCAGCAGTAGGTAATATATCTCAAAGGTTAGAGTTAGGTGAATAAGTCAGTGACAATATTAATGTTTTGAACACAAAAATTCACCAGCTGTAGTAGAGATAACTATAACTTGCACCCTGCCAAACTCATAAAACTAGGGAGTGATATCATCAATGATGTCATTTGAGATGTCATCATTGATGTCATAAAACATGTCATGAATGAAGTAATATGTAGGATAAGCAGTGCATGGCGGGAATGCAATTTATAGTTAACTCTTATAGACATAAATGGTGAATTTCTGTAGGCTTTTTTTGTTCAAAACGCTGAAGTTGCCACTGTCACCTAACAATAACGTTACTTTAACCTTTTGTTTATTTCAGTAAAATTCTAGGATTTTATTTTTAAACAAATACAGATCTTTTTATCACACCTAACTATAATGTTACTTTAACCTTTGGTATTGTCCAGTGCATACTCTACAATCCAGCTGTGTAAAGGACCACAAAGTAATGTCTCCAGTGACCTTGTGTACATGTAATTTTGGCCATGTGGTTGTTACTCAAGCATCTTCATACAGAAATTAGTGACAACATGAGATAAAACTACACACAAAGAGTTGAATCTCCACCAAACAAGGGTACTTCCACATAATTATATGAAGTAAGTGCCTCTTTTTCGGTGGAGATGTCCTCAAATTGCGTTGCATCAAGAATGCACCATAATAATCGGCCGCAAATAGCTCCAGTCCCTTTGGTAAGTTGAGCTGTCAATCAGCATGGAAAATGGCAGGTACACCATTTTTATTTTAAAGTGGAGGGGGGCTGAGCCTATTATGGCATGGGGACCCCATCCCCTTGCGCCGAACTTAAAATAAAATGTGGACCTCAACCCCAGGATGTTTTTTTTTAAGTAGAAGGGGATTTGGCCACCCTCCCGAATCATTATAGGGCCTGGGAAGTCCAACCCTGCGGTTGGAACATACAAAAAAGGGCACGGGGCATGCTTAACCCCTCCCTGAGCCTTAATATTTCCCTGGGAACCCATCCATCAGGGCTGTGTATTTTTTAAAGGGGGGCTCACAGCCCCACTTCCCCCAGCCTTTTTTGCCTCATTAAAATAGGTGGCCTACCCAGGACAATCCGAATACATACATTGGGGGCTAAAGGGGGAGTCCCAAGATCCTGCATCCTCAGCTGGCTTACCCGCATGTTGCAGCAGCCATCGTTGCTCCTTGCCGAAGAGGGCAGCTAATTATGCTGCTCCCTCCGAGCTGGAGTAATTTCTGGATCAGTTTCCCACCCACATTAGTGCCGGCAGTGAAACAGATGAAAAATCTGCTCCCCCCTGGCTGGAGCATTTTTAAAGCTGCCACCCACTGGGAGAATACTTTTGGCTTGCTCCCATTTGGTGGGAGTTTTTGAAATGCTCCCACCATGCGGGTGCAAACACGTTTCCCTGTCCGTGTGGGCTGGGTAACTACTGTGTCCTGGAGGTGGGCTTCCCGGGTCACAGTATGTGAGCACGCAGACACCCTCCCTTTTAAAAAGTTTAGCAGCCCCAGAGTATGGGGTCCCCAGGGTCGTTAGCGGCTCTGGGAGTGGGACCTACATCCCCTTTAATTAATAAGGCCTTCAATGGCTCAGAAGGCGGGTCGCGAGGCCCCCCTCCCCTCATTTGAATATATTTCCCAAGGGAGATCGGGTACTGGGACCTTTAAAGGCTCAGGGGCGTCACATAGCACCATCCTTTTTTAGCATTGCAGCCCCAGGCTGCCATATTGTTTTTTTTTTGCTCTTATTATTTTATCTTTTAAACCCCCCCCTTGTTTCTCAGCCCCTCCTTTGATTCAAGTGCGAGCTGTACCTGGAATGGGAGATTGATATTTCGAATATATAGATGTCATCAGTGATGTCATGAGTGATGTCACTGACCATGTCATGAGTGATAGAATATGTGATGTCATCAGCAGTGCATTGTGGGTGCGCAAGTTAGTTAGCTGAACTAACTATAGCAGGGGCATTTCTTTGGTTTTGTAAGAGTGAAATGTCCAATTAACTATTAAGCCCTTGAAACCTATGGTTTTTTCAGTGAATTTCTAAGGTTTTTTAAATGCTAATTTCTAACTATAACGTGCCTAAAACCTATGTTTTTTTCAGTGAATTTCTAAAGTTTTTTAAATGCTAATTTCTAACTGCAACGTGCCTGAAGTATTTTCAGTGAATATTTATACATTTTATTATACTATGTATACATGTGAAAATGTCTCGATCCACCTGTTTGCCTCGGTGGCATGGAAAAAATGGGTGGAACTGACGTCAGCATGCCGACGAGGTCCTCTTATGGCTCAGATGACGTCATAAGGCGTCGCGAGCGGAGCCGTACTATTATGACCTCCTCGTCGGCATGGGAGAGCTAGGAAAGAGTTTCTGTGAAATGCTGGTGCAGGGGATATTCACCTAAGTGTTCAGGCTAGTCCTTTGGGAGCAACTGTTTTTGTTGCCACTCCAGAAACCGAAACCAGTGATCCGAAGGCAGAGGCCCTGCAGATGGCACATGAGGTGGGGTGCCCAGTCGTGTGCACTGGCAGGGCAGCGAAGTGACAAGCACCACAACCCACAAAAAAAGGTAATGAGGGCACTGAATAACACAGGATCTTCTCTTTGTATCTGGCAGGATCAACAAAGTTAAAATGCCCTAGTACCAAAATGTAGAATTAGTGTTACAATGGTCTTAAAGAGGACCTGCGATGCCGCTTCTGCTTACCGTACCCTGGAGGCAGCACATGGGTCACGCCGTACGGTCATTCTGTGGTGGGACGCACACTCGTTGACCTCTCATGGCACTGCTCCACACTTCAGGGAGGATGCTTTCCATTAGCTATGTTTTCTGATGACATTTCGTGCCGGCCCCGTCCAGCAACAGAACTCCTTTAGATCCAAACATACTCTGCCACTCTCTCACCGGAAGTGAAACCAGGCCACGTGGAAACTTTCACAATACAACTGTCGGGCATGCACTTTTCGGTAAAAAAAACACATTCCTTCCTCCTAATTAATCAAATAAATGTCTCACTGAAGAACAAGGGCCAGCTTCGATCGGTAAACAGCCATTACAACTACTTTTTTACTTTGCAGTACCATTACAACGCATGCATTACCACGCATGCGTTGTACATCGTGAAGTCATTACTACACATTTTTTTAGAATGCATGGGCATTTACCACGCATGCCTTTACAATGAATTTTGTTGTAAAGGTATGTATGGTAAATGACCATGCGTTCTGAAAAACATGTAGACGTTGTAAGGAAACAGAGGCTGTTCCGTTTCCTCAGAACAACATGCACCGCCCCTCAGAGACGACGTGAAGCAGGAACCAAGAGGAGAGAGGAACCACGAGGAGTGTGAGGTAAGACAAATTGGGCATGGGGTGGGGGTTTCTTTTCTAGGGTTTAGGGTAGTGCTGTGGTGTTTGGGTAGTGTAAGGGGTCATGCTGTGGGCAGTGTTTTAGGGTTTAGGGTAGTGCAGTGGTGTTTGTGTGATGTAGGGAGTAGTGTTTAAGGGTTTAGGGTAGTCTAGTGGTGTTTGTGTACTGTAGGGGGTCGTGCTGGGTTGTAGTGTTTTAGGGTAGTGCAGTAGTGTTTGTGTAGTGTAGGGGGTTGTGTTTTAGGGTTTAGGTTCTTGCAGTGGTGTTTGGGTAGTGTAGGGGGCCATGCTGGGGGTAGTGTTTTTGGGTTTAGTGTAGTGCAGTGGTGTTTGGGTAGTGTAGGGAGTCATGCTGGGGGTTGTGTTTTATGGTTTAGGGTAGTCCAGTGGTATTTGTGTAGTGTAGTGGGTCATGCTGGGGGTAGCGTTTTAGGGTTTAGGGTAGTGCAGTGGTGCTTGGGTAGTGTAGGGGGTAGTGCCGGGGTAGTGTTTTGGGGTTTACAGTAGTGCAGTGGTATTTGTATAGAGTAGGGGGTCATGCTAGGGGTAGTGTTTTAATGTTTAGGGTAGTGCAGTGGTGTTTGTGTGGTGTAGGGAGTAGTGTTTTACGGCAGTGCAGTGGTGTTTGTGTACTGTAGGGGGTGGTGCTGGGTTTTAGGGTAGTGCAGTAGTGTTTGTGTAGTGTAGGGGGTTTTGTTTTAGGGTTTAGGGTCGTGCAGTGGTGTTTGGGTAGTGTAGGGGGTCATGCTGGGGGTAGTGTTTTTGGGTTTAGGGTAGTGCAGTTGGGTTTGGCTAGTGAGGGGGGTCATGCTGGGAATAGTGTTTTAGGGTTTAGGGTAGTGCATTTATGTTTAGGTATTGAAGGGGGTCACTCTGGGGGCAGTGTTTTAGGGTTTAGGGTATTGCAGTGGTGTTTTGTTGTGTAGGGGGTCATGCTGGGGGTAGTGTTTTAGGGTTTACGGCAGTACAGTGGTGTTTGTATAATGAAGGTGGTCGTGCTTGGGTAGTGTTTTAGGGTTTAGGGTACTGCACCCAACAAACCACAATATCCGTGAAGAAAGGGGATCCTGACTCTTTGGAACGCTCCGCCAATTGAATAATTTGGGTCAAGGGCCCTACCACGTCCAAGACCTATCAATTCCTTTCTCGGGAACCCTCATATACTTGGAGAAAAAGGTACATCGTTTCTCATCAATTTCAGGCATGTGTGCCACCTGCCCCTTCAGTGAGGGCCTGGGGTATTCTTCCCTCATCCTATTCCTGACCTCCCTTTCAAGGGGTTGATGGATTTTCCCCACCACATATTCTGCCACTTTAGCATTAGGGGTCCACTCCACCGACCTAGGATGGTAAATTTGGGTAGGCTCGAACATGTCTGAGTTGACCCCGTCCCCAACCTGGGATAGAGAGGAGTGGGACTCTGGATGCCAGAGATGCCCCGAGTCCTTATCCTCATCGGAGAAGAAACCGTCCTCCGATACACCCTCTCCCTCTAAGGCAACCCCGCTGTCGGGGTCTACAATAGTGGTGACAGTGTTGCAATTTTCTCCGGGCTCCTCCTCCTCTCGGCAGGGTGCATGTTTTAGCATTTGCGCACTCTTGAGGAAGGTCTCTGTAAATTTATCAAATACTTCCAAGTGCCCGCGTTATGCTTAATGGCCCTTTTATTCCCCATCTGGGAGATACTGGGACCCGCCACCACCAGATCTGGGTCACTGAACACCCATGGGATGCTTTTCACCAGCTTATCAACCTGATCCCTAGGAGGAGCCAGCGCCCTAGAAATAGCCAGAGAGAGGGCTTGGTCCACTGCTGGAGGGAGAGGCTGGGGGGCCATTCCTCCTCCACTTCCTGATAGGAGGAGTAAAAATGATCTTCTGGAGAAGACATGAAAAATGCCCTAAAAATCCTAAAGGCATCCCCCTCACCGGTGCTCCAATAGCTAGGCTTTTCTCGAAGCTGTTATACGGATAGACTGAGGCACAATACCAATTACCACCATCAGGCGGCGCTGGTCACTAACGTGGCCGTGTGGGGAAATCACTGCGTTGAGGTGTCAAAATTAGGCGAGGGTTGGTCGGGAATCAAGCAAACACTAAAGGAGTCTATATATATATATGTCATTTGAGATGTCATCAGTGATGTCACTGACCATGTCATGAATGATGTAATATGGGACATCATCAGCAGTGGATTGCGGGTACGCGAGTTACAGTTAGCAGAACTAAATATAACAGAGGAATTTCAATGGTATTGTACGAGTGAAATGTCCAGCTAACTATAACAGCCCTGAAAACTATGTTTTTTTCACTGAATTTTTAAGGTTTTTTCAATGCTAATTCCTAACTATAACATGTCTGAAACCTATGGTGTTTTCAGTGAATTTCAAAGGTTTTTTAAATGATAATTTTTAAAGGTAATAATAGTTAAATGTATTTTTTTATACTGATTTTCTACAGTTTTTTAACTGGTTATGTTTACATATTTTATTTTTTAAATTACATTATATATTTTTAATAGAAATAAAAAGGTTTTTAAATTATTGAAACTGAAATATTGTTTTTTGTTGAATGTATGAGTGCAGAACTATAAGTGTGTTGGTTAGTTAGGGGAATGCATGCATAGTAGATAGGGGTTTGAAGCAGTCCATGTGCTAAGGCCTGGCTCACTGCATGAGTACTTGGGTTCTGACTGAATGATTAGAGTACTGCAAGGAGAGTGCCTGGGTGAATTTGTAAGTGTTTGGGTTCTGGCACAGTGCATGGATTAGCACATGGTGCTGAATGGGTCACTAGAGGAGTGCAAGGGGAGTGACAGGGTGTTTTGCTGGAAGTGTATGGATACTGACTATGGAATTGAAGGCGTGAAAGAAAATGTGTAGGTGATTAGAGGACTGCATACATAGTGGTAGGGGTTTGAAGCAGTCCATGTGCTAAGGCCTGGCTCACTGCATACATACTTGGGTACTGACTGCATGATTAGATTACTGCAAGGAGAGTGCCTGCATGAATTTATAAGTGTTTGGGTTTTGGTGCAGTGAATGGATTAGTACATGGTGCTGAAAGGGTCACTAAAGGAGTGCAAGAGGAGTGACAGGATGTTTCCTGGAAATGTATGCATACTGACTGGGGAATTGAAGGTGTGAAAGACAAGTGTGTAGGTGGTTAGAGGACTGCATGCAAAGTGGATAGGAGTTTGAAGTAGTCCATGTGCTAAGGCCTGGCTCACTGCATGAGTACTCGGGTACTGACTGAATGGCTAGAGTACTGCAAGGAGAGTGCCTGGGTGAATTTATAAGTGGTTGGGGTTTGGTGCAGTGAATTTATTAGTACATGGTGCTGAATGGGTCACTAGAGCAGTGGAAGGGGAGTGACACAGTGTTTTCTGGAGTGTATGTATACTGATTGGGGAATTGAAGGTGTGAAAGACAAGTGTGTAGGTGGTTAGAGGACTGCATGCATAGTGAATAGGCGTTTGAAGCAGTCCATGTGCTAATGCTCAGTGCATGAGTACGTGGGTACTGACTGAATGATGAAAGTACTGCAAAGAGAGTGCCTGGGTGAATTTATAAGTGTTTGGCTTTTGTCGCAGTGAATTGATTAGTACATGGTGCTGAATGGGTCACTAGAGTAGTGCAAGGGGAGTGACAGGGTGTTTGCTGGAGGTGTATGGATACTGACTTGGGAATCGAAGGTGTGAAAGGCAAGTGTGTAGGATGTTAGAGGACTGCATGCATAGTGGAGAGGCGTTTGAAGCAGTCCCTGTGCTAGGGCCTGGCTCAGTACATGTGTACTTGGGTGGTCACTGAATGATTAGAGTACTGCAAGGAGAGTGCCTGGGTGCATTTATAAGTGGTTGGATTTTGGCACAGTGAATGGATTAGTACATGTTGCTGAATGGGTCACTACAAGAGTGCAAGAGGAGTGACAGGGTGTTTGCTGGAAGTGTATGGGTACTGACTGGAGAATTGAAGGTGTGAAAGACAAGTGTGTGGGTGGTTACAAGACTGCATGCATAGTGGATAGGGGTTTAAAGCAGTCCATGTGCTGAGGCCTGGGTCAGAGCATGATGACTTGGGTACTAACTGAATGATTAGAGTTCTGCAAGGAGAGTGCCTGGGTGAGTTTATAAGTGGTTGGGTTTGGGCGCAGTGAGTGAATTAGTACATGATGCTGGATGGGTCTCTAGAGGAGTGCAAGGGGAGTGACAGTGTGTTTGCTGGAACTGTATGAATACTGACTGGGGAATTGAAGGTGTGAAAGACAAGTGTGTAGGTGGTTAGAGGACTGCATGCATAGTGGATAGGCATTTCAAACAGTCTATGAGCTAAGGCCTGCCTCAGTGCATGAGAACTTGGGTACTGACTGAATGATTAGAGTACTGCATGGAGAGTGGCTGGGTGAATTTATAAGTGTTTGGCTTTTGGCTCAGTGAATCGATTAGTACTTGGTGCTGAATGGGTCACTAGAGGAGTGCCAGGAGATTGACAGTGTGTTTGCCGGAAGTGTATGTATACTAACTGGGGAATTGAAGGTGTGAAAGACAAGTGTGTAGGTGGTTTGAGGACTGCATGCATAGTGGATAGGCGTTTGAAGCAGTCCATGTTCTAAGTCTTGGCTCAGTGCATGAGTAGTTGGGTACTGACTGAATGATTAGAGTCCTACAAGGAGAGTGCCTGGGTGACTTTATACATGTTGGGCTTTTGGTACAGTGAATGGATTAGTACATGGTGCTGAATGGATCACTAGAGGAGTGCAAGGAGAGTGGCAGGGTGTTTGCAGAAAGTGTATGGATATTGACTGGGGAATTGAAGGTGTGAAAGACAAGTGTGTAGGTAGTTAGAGGACTGCATGCATAGTAGATAGGCATTTGAAGCAGTCCATGTGCTAAGGCTTGGCTCAGTGCATGAGCACGTGGGTACTGACTGACTGATTAAAGTACTGCAAAGAGAGTGCCTGGGTGAATTTATGTGTTTAGCTTTTGTAGCAGTGAATGGATTAGTACATGGTGCTGAATGGGTCACTAGAGTAGTGCAAGGGGAGTGACAGGGTGTTTGCTGGAGGTGTATGGGTACTGACTGGAGAATTGAAGGTGTGAAAGACAAGTGTGTGGGTGGTTACAAGACTGCATGCATGGTGGATAGGGGTTTAAAGCAGTCCATGTGCTGAGGCCTGGGTCAGAGCATGATGACTTGGGTACTAACTGAATGATTAGAGTTCTGCAAGGAGAGTGCCTGGGTGAGTTTATAAGTGGTTGGGTTTGTGCACAGTGAATGAATTATTACATGATGCCGAATGGGTCTCGAGAGGAGTGCACGGGGAGTGACAGGGTGTTTGCTGGAACTGTATGAATACTGACGGGAGAATTGAAGGTGTGAAAGACAAATGTGTAGGTGGTTAGAGGACTGCATGCATAGTGGATAGGGGTTTGAAGCAGTCCATGTGCTGAGGCCTGGGTCAGTGCATGATGACTTGGGTTCTATCTGTATGATTAGAGTACTGCAAGGAGAGTGCCTGGGTGAGTTTATAAGTGGTTGGGTTTGGGCGCAGTGAGTGAATTAGTACATAATGCTGAATGGGTCTCTAGAGGAGTGCAAGGGGAGTGACAGGGTGTTTGCTGGAACTGTATGAATACTGACAGGGGAATTGAAGGTGTGAAAGACAAGTGTGTAGGTGGTTAGAGGACTGCATGCATAGTGGATAGGCATTCGAAGCAGTCCATGTGCTAATACCTGGCTCACTGGATGAGTTCTTGGGTACTGACTGAATGATTAGAGTACTACAAGGAGAGTGCCTGGGTGAATTTATAAGTGTTTTGGTTTTGGCGCAGCGAATGGATTAGTACATGGGGCTGAATAGATCAGTAGAGAAGTGCAAGGGGAGGGACAGGGTGTTTGCTGGAAGTACATGGATACTGACTAGGGAATTGAAGGTACGAAAGGCAAGTGTTTAGGTGGTTTGAGGACTGCATGCATAGTGGATAGGCGTTTGAAGCAGTCCATGTTCTAAGGCTTGGCTCAGTGCATGAGTAGTTGGTCGAAGTCTACAACTAGAAATCATGATCTTTAAAATCGACCTAACTAGCCACACTTCCTGGAAAGGCGCTCTGGCTTATCGACCACCAGGATCAAACCCTGACTTTGCGCTCACTCTCCAAGAGCTTTTAGCTCCCCGTCTTAAATCTAAAGAAGACTTTATTCTCTTGGGAGATTTTAACATCCATGTAGATCAGCCAGAACTATCCGAATCCATTTCCCTACTCACGGATCTATCAAATTTAGGTCTAGAATTACAAAATAAAGGACCAACACATAGGGGCGGCCACACGCTAGACTTAGGTTTTTCCAACTGTACTAAATTAACCTGTCTTCCAGCAAAAGAGATTCTTTGGACGGATCATTTCTTGTTAGAATTTAACTTACTGACTCCAAAAAGATCCACTAATAAAGCACCATCCTCTCCTACCTGGCGCCGTCAATGGCATAAAATCTCAGTCTATAAACTACAGGAAATTTGGATACAACCTGCCATATTGGCAGATGACACAGCAGATACAGCACTGGCCAAACTTAATGATTCAATTAAGCGAGCCATCGACATCATAGCCCTTTTAAAATCACACAAACAGTATCCTTCCTCTAAGCAGGAGAGGTGGTACTCACCTGAGTTAAGAGAAGAGAAGCGGAAATGTAGACGAGTAGAGAAAAAATGGAGGAGAAGTAAAACTGAGGAGACTCGAGCAGTTTTTCTAGATGCCCAAATAATATACTATAAAAACATAAAGCAAGCTAGGAAACACCATTTAATGCAACAATTAACAGAAGCGGGTAACTGTCCCAAAGAGCTTTTTAAAATTCTGCAGAATTTTATAAAACCCGCAGCATGCGAGAGCTCTGACGATTTTTCGCAGATTTTATGCGATGAAATCTCGCTATTCTTCGAGGAAAAAATAAATACTATTTATGGAAGAATAGTGGCAGCTAACAATAACATGGGTGATACCAATAAGCCCCTACCCCCGATCCCGCAAAAGCACAATAAACATCCGCTGCTAGCTATTCCTCCAATTGACAATGCAGAGCTCCTTTCCCTTATCGCCCATATTAAATCTGGATCTCCACATGACCTCCTCCCTGCCAAGATGGTTGCCCCTCTGATCTCCATCTTAGGACCCTCCATAAAGAGTGTTATTAACATCTCTCTCATGAAAGGACAGGTCCCGGCAGACTGGAAAAGAGCGGTGGTAAACCCAATCAGGAAAAAAGCGGCTTCCCCATGGACAGACCTCTCAAACCTGCGTCCCATTTCACTTCTGCCTTATATCGGCAAAATAGCAGAGAAGCACGTGAACACCTATCTATCAGGACATCTAGAAGCGACGGAGTGCCTGGACTATTCGCAATCTGGGTTCAGGCCTAACCACAGCACCGAATCAGCCCTCCAAACAGTGACCAATAACATCAAATTGGCACTGGATGAGGGCAGCTCTATGATTCTGGTGCTGTTGGATCTCTCCGCCGCTTTTGATACGGTGTATCACACGGTGCTTCTCGATCGTTTAAAGGACGTAGGTTTGGAAGGAGTGGCTCTGTCATGGATGGAAAGTTTTCTATCCGGTCGCTCCCAAGAAGTTTGGCTGGGCTCCCACAAATCCATCTATAGGGAGCTCAACAAGGGAGTGCCACAGGGCTCATGTTTAAGCCCGACACTTTTTAATGTGTATGTGGCCCCCTTGGCCAACTTAGCAAGATCATTTGGGTTTACCCCGGTGTCGTACGCCGACGACACCCAACTCCTCTTTCCTTTTAAAAGTCTGACCCCTGCAATAAAAAGATCATTTGCAGATGGAATGAGAGCAATATCAGAGTGGATGTCATCAAACTGTCTCCAATGCAACGTAGAGAAAACAGAGGTCATGTTGTTTGGACAAGCGGCAACACACTGGTCACCTGAATGGTGGCCCTCAGAATTAGGCCCTGTTCCCAGCCCTAAGAGTACGGTAAAAAACTTGGGAGTGTTACTAGATCAGACACTCACGTTTAAAGATCATGTAAACCAGGTGGCTGGTACCTGCTTTCGGGCAATTGGGATGTTAAGAAGAGTGTTTCCCTATTTACCAGATTGCCACAGGAAAACACTTGTGCAGGCGCTAGTCATCAGCAGAGTGGATTACTGTAACGGTCTTCTTTTAGGAGCCAACGAAGGACAACTTAATAGGTTACAAGTGGTCCAAAATACGGCGGCAAGGACAGTCCTGAACGTTCCCCCTAGGACTCCTTCCCGCCCCCTGCTGACTAGACTCCACTGGTTACCGGTGAGGAAACGAGTGCAGTTCAAGACCCTATGCACCATCCACAAAAGTGTGATAGGCGAAGGCCCAAGATATTTGGCCGAAATTTTTCAGCCACACGTACCTGGGCGCTCTCTGCGTTCTAGCAGTCAACAGCTACTGCAGATACCTAGAATAAAGAAGTCCAGACAAGGAGGCCGAGCGCTGGCTCATGTGGGACCAGTGCTCTGGAACTCTCTACCTCTTGAGCTGAGATCACTCACTAGCCACCTGACTTTCCGGAAGACCCTAAAAACATACTTATTTACCAGTAACTAATTTCTTCCCTGTATGATGTACTATCCCTTGAATAAGACCACCTGGAGCTATATTCTGACTGGCAAAGCGCAGAGATACCCCTTTGGGGGTTTATTCAGGCGCTATATAAGAATATAAAATAAATAAATAAATAAAATAAATACTTACTGAATGATTAGAGTACTTCAAGGAGAGTGCCTGGGTGACTTTATACGTGTTTGGCTTTTGGCGCAGTGAATGGATTAGAACATGGTGCTGAATGGATCACTAGAGGAGCGCAAGGAGAGTGGCAGGGAGTTTGCAGGTAGTGTATGGATATTGACTGGGGAATTGAAGGTGTGAAAGACAAGTGTGTAGGTGGTTAGAGGACTGCATGCATAGTGAATAGGCGTTTGAAGCAGTCCATGTTCTAAGGCTTGGCTCAGTGCATGAGTACATGGGTACTGACTGAATGATTAGAGTACTGCAAAGCGAGTGCCTGGGTGAATTTATAAGTGTTTGGGTTTTGGCGCAGTGAATGGATTAGTACATGGTACTGAATGGGTCACTAGAGGAGTGCAACAGGAGTGACAGGATGTTTCCTGGACGTGTATGGATACTGACTGGGGTATTGAAGGTGTGAAAGAATAGTGTGTAGGTGCTTAGAGGACCGGATGCATAGTGGATAGGGGTTTGAAGCAGTCCATGTGCTAAGGCCTGGCTCACTGCACGAGTTCTTGTGCACTGACTGAATGATTATAGTAGTACAAGTAGAGTGCCTGGGTGAATTTATAAGTGTTTGGATTTTGGCGCAGCGAATGGATTAGTACATGGTGCTGAATGGGTCAATACAGGAGTGCAAGGGGAGTGACAGGGTGTTTGGTTGAAGTATATGGATACTGATTTGGGAATTGAAGGTGTGAAAGACAAGTGTGTAGGTGATTAAAGGACTGCATGCATAGTAGATAGGGGTTTGAAGCAGTCCATGTGCTAAGGCCTGGCTCACTGAATGAGTACTTGGGTACTGACTGAATAATTATAATTATATACACTCCTCAATGTCCTTGGCCAGTGAATGGCTACCTGTGTAATGGTGGTCACATTTATGGCCATGATCTTAAATTCTCACACTCTTCTCACAAGGTGTAGGACTGTCTTGTGCAATTCTCAGGCCTCAAATAGCTCATTGAGAAATGGATGGCAGACAACACATATGTTTCACTCTGTCCATTTACTGATGGGTCCTTGTTAAATTGGGCAGTTTCTGTGCAGGCCAGGGTGACTCACATTGAGGTTAAATGTTTTCCATCAGAACATTCACATGCATGTACAATATGAGAGGGCAAACAGTGCCTATACATGTGAGTCATACACATAATGAAAACAATGGAAGAATGATATCTCCAAATTACATTTATCTGATGTGTCATAGGTGAATTACCAACAAAAGTGTTACACTCGGGCATTTTACTTTTGTGCATAATGCACACATATCCATGGGAGTAATATGAAAACTGTACACCCATTCTTCATGACCCTCTGGAAGACATACCTTTGCAATGTCACAAATGAGCATGTGAAATCCTCGTGGACTATATCATCACATAGCCCAGGCAATGACTTTTCAGACTTTGACTGTGCTAACCAGCAATTTGACAGTATGGCTACAAAAACACTGAATGTCCCTCCCATCCTTCAATGGAGCCATGGATCTGTGGAATTAAGGCTACACACCCCATTGACATGAAGTCAGCATGCCAGGCAGTGCATCACTCATTTACATTACCCAGCACCTAATCAACAGTGTTGCTGTTTCAAACATGTGCTGTGTCAACTACTCTCAGGGCTGGTGACACAAAATGTCTGAATGTACCATTTTCCATTCACATAGTCTGAATCTGTTTTGGAGGTACGCAGTATGTACATACTGAACATATGTACAACTAATTGAGATCAAGGTGTCTCTGCATGCGACTTGTGCTTAAAGCTGTTGTTTGAGTCCAATCATTGTTGGCGCTGTATCAGTCAAGACGTAAGATGTTGGTCACATCTCATATGGGAATTGAATTGACATGTGTCCACTTTCAGTCTATGCAGGAGACAACCAAATGTACATCATCCATTCACAGTGCTGCGGACATGGAGGATGAGGACATCATAAGGAAATTCCGTTTGGATCGCCTTACCCTTTAAGACCTATGTGGTCAGTTGGGGCTCCATCTGAGGCCTCACAGAACCTATCCGACTGCTTTGACACCAACAGTTAAGGTGATGGCGGCCCTGCATTTCTTTGCAACTGGTTCGTTCTAGTACACAGTGTCCAGCGCAGGTGGAATGTTTCAACCAATGTTCAGCATGGTACTACATGATGTCCTGTCCGCAATGAGGACATACAAGGACCACTACATCAATTTTCCCAGGAGACATGAATTAGCAGCTGTAAAGGGTGATTTATGTGACCGTGGCAACATACTGAATGTTGTTGGTGCCATTGACTGCACACATGTTGGCCGTGTTCCACCACAGGCACGTGAGCACATATACAGGAACAGGAAGAATTTCAATCCCATTAATGTGCAAGTGGTATGCCAAGCGGATATGATTATCTCCCATGTCTGTGCCAGGATTTCAGGATCAGCTGCTACATACAGCGAAACAGCATCATACCACAGCTGATGGCAAATCTGCATCCAGAGGGTGCGTGGCTTGTTGGTGAGTACGCAGAGTCAAGTAGTGTGCCGTATGTGTGACATGCTGTTCTCAGCTACTGTTACAAAATGTTTCTGTGTATCTCACACCTAGGTGAATCTGCGTATCCCAACCGGCCTTAGTTGCTGAGCCCACTGAGAGATCCCAGGACTCAGGCCGAAGTCCTCTTCAATGATGCACATGGGAGAACACATCTTGTGGTGGGGCATAATTTTGGGCTTCTGAAGTCTAGATTCCGGCGTCTGGACAAGAGCGGAGGGGCACTACTCTGCTCTCCTCAATAGGTGTGTCAGATCGTAGGTGCATGCTGCATTCTACACAACCTGGCCTTGTGCAAAAAGATCCCCCTGCTCCCGGATGATGATGAACAGCAGATACTCCCCCTGCAAACTCACACATGTCCAGAGATGACGATAGTGGAGAGGAAGAAGGTGCTGACCTGCATCAACAGCTCATCAACAACTACTTCTCTTGAGTGTGAGTGACATTGTACAACAGTGACATTGTCTGTTGTCGTTGATGGTAGTGACAAGGCCCAGAAGAGCTTTTTGAGTGTTGGCTGTTCTTGGCCCTGTGCTAATGGCTGATATGTGCGGCACAGGGTATTACGACCAGCTACATAATGTCTATATTGATGTTGCTCATTGTTATGTGTGCTGGTTGGTGTACCTTGATGGATAGTGGTGCATTCTAGCTGTGAGGGCATCATCTGCCAAGTAATTGTCATTCTCTTGTGTCTTTCTAGGTCCCTTCACCCTCTCAATGCCTCGTCAAAATCAGAGCTTGTTGTACATTGGAATCTGACTTGACATTGTACATACTGTGATAAATATGGAGCTGACACAAAGTCATAGGTGTGTAAACAGTGTGTATTTACAATGAGTATTTCTGACAGAAAAGTGATTATTTACAAAATGGTGCTAAGTGAATTTCTGAGTTGTCAGTGATGGTAAATGAGACAATAGAGTAGTCACCACATTGATGTGGTCACACAGTCCAACAGACACCTGCCATCAACATGGCAATGTGGGTAAGGATAGTCAACAAAGTCAATGTCAAGAGGAACAGAGGTGTCATCATGGCTGGCTCGGCGACTAGCTTTTGGATAGTGCATTGTCATGTGATCCTCCCTTGATGTTTCTCGAACGGACCCTTGTGCATTTGGCAGGGGGTGTCACTGCTGCAGGCTCAGCGATGTCTGAGGAGTCATTTTGTTGCAGCTCTCCCCTTTCTGCGGCTGCTGCTGAGGCCACTGGAGGGGGTTAAGCTTTCCTTTGGGCCACATCTCTGTCCCTCAGAACACCCACGAGCTGGCCCATGAGGTCCACAATTTGACCCATATGCGTGTCCATGGACATCAGCAACAGGCGAAGCTCACGCACTTCTTCCACAGCCTGGCCCATCTGTCCCTGGGTCTGCTCATATGCCCCAAGGACTCTGGCGATGTTGGCCAGGGCTTCGGTCCCAGTGTCCTCCTGTATTTGTCCCCCAGTTGCCCTCCCACCTACCCTGCTGACCCGTATCTGTAGCGTTGGCACTTGACACACCCACAAACTCTCACTGCCCTCCTATGATTGTGTGGTGGTGATTTTACCCACTGAGGCAGGGAGAGTGTTTCAGGCAGTAGTGGTGGTGGTTGAGGCCGCACAGGTCGTTGCAACATGTGTCATCATTGTTGTTGTTGCTGTGGTGGTGGCACTGGGGGAGACAATGGGGACCTGGGACGTGGTGCACCCTGGCAGTCCAGATTGGCCAGGTTGTTGCTCCTCATCCGAGAAACGTAGGGAGTCTGCATCCAAGATTTCATGTTCCAGGGGGTACACTGGCTCTGCAGGTCGGTGTTGTTGGACAGAGGTGAAATGGTCATTGAAGTGCACTCCACAAGCTTAGTGTTAGACGTTTGGATGTTACATGTGATACACCACACACTTTACATTGCAATCACTTGATATGGCTGCAAGGCACTGAGCATCATGACATGATGTTGAGGTACATACATTACTTGTCCATGGTGTGACATTTAAATAGTAACCATGTGCCACGTACAGATTGTGTGATTACAAGGACATGTCATCATCTGACGACTTTACTTTGTTTTACCGATTGCCCATTCATGTTTTGTGTTCATATGGGCCTTCATGCTCTGACACCATGGCACTTACACATTGCATTCTGTGCTGTGCATGATTGGGCCCTGAATTTCTTCAACATGTAAGTCAAAGTTTAATTTCAGTGACAGTTACGTACGCTTAGCTGTTTGCACACTGGATGTGGCTTTTGGATCTATGCCAAGTTGGATGACATGTGAGGGCTGGTGTGGTCATATGGCTCTATGCAATTTTGAGAATTGTGGCAGGGTGCATGCAGGCTACCTACCTGTTCGGTGACAGAGTGGAGGGGAATTGCTGCCACATGTTATGAGTGGAAGGGGTGTACCTTCCTGCTGAACTGTGGGACAAGGGGGCCTAGTGGTAGTTGTAGTGCTGGCTCCCACCCATAAACCCCCTCCCTGTTAAGATGGCTACCTCCCTGTGAAGTGGAGCAGAGGAAGAGGATAGATTACACATGGCTCTAAGACAGGGGCGTGTTCCATTCTGCTCAGGGGTGAGACAAGATAGTATGAGAAGGCTCCCTACCTGTGAGATTAAAGAGAGCAATGCAATGGCTTCCACATGGTTGTGGGTAATGGGGAAGTGTTCCGTCCTGCTCTGCTGTGGGGCAAGATGGCTTGGTGGGAGTTGTAGTGCAGGCTTCCCAACCACAAACACCCCTCCCTGTTAAGATGGCTACCTACCTGTGAGTTTGAAGAGAGCAATGCAATGGCTGCCACATCGTTGTGGGTGTGAGGAGTGCTCCATCCTGCTAAGTTTGTGGGACAATGGGGCCTGGTGGGAGTTGTAGTGCTGGCTTCCCAACCCCAAACACCCCTCCCTGTTAATATGGCTATCTACCTGTGAGTTTGAAGAGAGCAATGCAATGGCTGATGCATGGTTGTGGGTGTGAGGAGTGCTCCATCCTGCTGAGTTGTGGGACAAGGGGACCTGCTGGGATTTGTAGTGCTGGCTTCCCACCCACAAACACCCCTCCCCGTTAAGATAGCTACCTACCTGTGAGATGGAGCAGATGAAGGAATATGTTATACATGGCTCTTGAATGGGGGAGTGTTCCATCCTGCTCAGGGAAGAGACAAGAGAGTATGAGAAGGCTGCCTACTTGTGAGTTTGAAGAGAGCAATGCAATGGCAGACACATGCTTGTGGGTGTGAGGAGTGCTTCATCCTGCTGCATTGTAGGACGAGGGGGCCTGGTGGGAGTGGTAGTGCTGGGTTCCCACCCACAAACACCACTCCCTGTTAAGATGGCTACCTACCTGTGAGTCAGTAAAGAGCAATCCAATGGCTACCACACGGTTGTGGGTGTGGGGGGAGTGTTCCGTCCTACTCTGCTGAGGGACAAGGGGGTCTGGTGCGAGTTGTAGTGCTGGGTTCTTACCCACAAACACGCCTCCCTGTTAAGATGGCTACCTACCTGTGAGTTTGAAGAGAGCAATGCAATGACTGCCACATGGTTGTGGGTGTGGGTGGGAGTGTTCCTTTCTGCTCTGCTTTGGGACACGAGGGCCTGGTGGGAGTTATAGTGCTGGCTGCCTGTACACATGCCCCTCTGGGAAAGACGCTAGCTACCTATTGGGTGGCCGTCATTTATTTCTTCTTTCTGAACCACCAGAGGGATCAGTTTACGACAAAATACTGCAACCCAATTCTGGTGTTACCATCAGAACAGAATACTTGACCCACCCAATGTTTCCTTAATGAATTTATTTCTTTATCTAAAATGTGACTTTGTTGTATCAGAGCAATTTTACATTTTCGTGAATACAAATGGGTAAGAATTTGCTGTTTCTTAAAGGGATTACGCCGACCTTTAACATTTCAGAAAACAATACAAAGATTATTTGCCATCTAAAAATGTATGCTTATCTATATCACATATGAATATATATGCTAAATATGACCAATAATATAACCAAAGTAGACTCAAACTTGTGCTATTTAATGGAACTAAAGAATGGAAGAATAAGAAGAAAAACCAGAAGAGAGAAATTGGAAAATGAGAAAAGGAGGAAAAAGAGAAAAAGAATATCTGCTAAAGAAAGAGATGTTGGTAATAAGCCACAAAAGCTTTAACAATGTCATACAGGGAGACATAAAGGTCAACATAAATGCAATGAAGCGGGTCATGAAATGGAAAAAGGAAGACAGACAACCAATACAGAGTCTACCCGGAGCCAGCAAGGAGACCTCTAAAAACTAACTATGAAAAATCTGAAATCAATAATATCATAAAAGGAAAATAAGAAAAATATATACTGGACAGCATAATAATATTTTTGGATCACCTACCAATATATTGGGAACAAGATGGAAACACAGGGTTGCGGGGAGGGAACATGAGGAAAAGAAGACATCTGTGCGACACATCTTGATAAGAGGAATGATGCATGTGAAGGAAAAAAAGTGCAGCGGAGGACGGAATGAAAAACATCTCAGAAATATAACATGCAAAAGTAAACATATCCAAAAACATTATGATTGAAAGATCAAGTTATACCAAGACCTATTTCTTCTCCTTTTTGTTGGAATATGAATGTATTCAAGTCCTCTGGAGAGTCAAATGATAAAGTTATTTGTTTGTGACTTTGAACAGACATGGCTGAATGAGACTATAACGAGCATTTATGCATCTGAAAGTATAACAAAGTGTTACAAATTCTTTCCATCGAAGAACTGTAGCATGAGCCACGTCCTGTGCAAATAAGACTTTCTGACCTGATCAGGGCATCTGTTTCTGCTGCTTGGCTGTTGTTAGAACCATCATCAAATCAGTATGTTGTAAGAAGAGAACTATAAGGTCTCTTTGATGAGCTCATAGTGAGGCTTTGGAGAGTTTAGGGCCCACACGGTGAGCCCTTTGTATATTGAGGATTGTTCCTTCTTTGAGCCTTCCATTTTTTGTGAGGAAGACCACCGTATCTGAGCCTTCCTCTCCAATCTGGAATTCCATAAATTCGCAGTTTATTATACCAATTACTTTTTACAAATCTTCAGTTCACTGTGTTGGATGAGGAATGTCTTTTGACATTACTGCTACCTTAGTAACTGTATCCTGGATGTCACTAATTAGTTGTTCCCCCTCACCAACTCTGGATTCAATGATAGACCATTTCTCTTCAATTCTTTGAAGCTTCTTATTAGTCTCCATTATAAAAGGTTTCAAAGCTTTATTTCCTGTGTTAAGCCCTCAAGTGTTAGAGTCAATGGAGGCTTTGTCAGTGAGACAGGGTCTTTCTTTTGCCATTTATTAGTATTAAAATTTGAATCCTTACAGGGCATAGGCATTGTCACAGGTGAAGCAGTAGTCTTTTGCGTGGAACAAACAACCAAGTCCATGCCTGAGTATCTAAGATGCGGGAGTGGCAGTATACATGAGGGAAGTAGTATGGAAAGTTAAAGTATGACAAAAGACCTAGAAGTAGTCTAAAAGGAGATCTAAATGATCCCTGCACATTTCAACACTGCTGCCCCCTTTTATATTGAAAAACACCACTCCTGTGTGGCTGCCCTCCATATGAGGCTCCGAAGCGGCACGGTGACGCAAACGAAGGTAGGCATCTCACGGGCGCTTTGGCCACCTCCCCTGTGTTTCCACTGTTTTACTGTTTGAAGTGTTGCAATAATACTTTACTCATTGCCATCACCTTAAGTCCGACTTCTCTGTGCCAAACTACCAGAGGGTGAGTGGATGTCAATTAGGGGTTTGCTTGTGCCTTACCTAGACTAGGATTGTGTTTGCTGATTGACCAAGACTCACACCCCAGTCAACCAGTAAACCAATTTTTAACAAGTATTTTTTATCAAAACAATCCCTATCCTGTCTAAAATCTAATTGAACTACTGCTCAAGTAGTTAAAGCAACATTACATGTTTGAAACACTGAACAAGAACATAGGTTCATGATCCAGTAATTATAAAACCTATACACATATTTTATTATGTAATTCTTTTTAAATTCTTTAGTATAGAAGTAGAACATTTTAATGACAGAAATGCATAAGAATAATGGTACTGTGGGTATGGTGAGATTACTAACAAACACACACAACCCCCCCACCACACTCCTACGTGCACACACACACACACAATTGGTATTCCTATCAAAATCAATAAATGTTGTTACTGTAATGTTTGTTAATCAAATGAAGTGCCTTTGCATAACATAATTCCTGGATATGATCATCAACAAGTGATCACCCTTAAGTATATCATCCAATCATGTTTGAATTTCAGATTTCTTCAAATCAGTCTATTGGCAATGCAAAAGAAATCCATAATATCCAGGTTGCATTTCTTCCACTGTGTTTATAATCAAATGCCTACAGGCTTTATATTGTGAAATGTCTGACAATGCATAAAATCATTTCATAACAACTGTTTAGGTTTTGGTACATGTTGTGTACCCTAAAATCCTCTAATATCTCTCCCAAATAGACCTATGTAACTAGCCTGAAGCTGTGGCTTTACACATTCTCCCACATGTGCCAAACAATGTTGACCTTGGGCTATTAAAACATGTAATAACCAGAAAGTAACAACTACAGCTAAAGTAGAGAGAGTTACAACTGAATTTATAAACATTAGCACAATTTTACTGTTGAAATAAACGTTAGAAATTGGCTGGCAGATTGACTGGGGTATAAATCCTAGGCAAGCAGTAACAGCAAGCCTAGTCATTGTAAGAAGAAGGCAAATCCTAAATTAACCTGCAATTACCCTCTGGTAGCTTGGCACAGCGAAGTCATCTCAAGTTAGAGACATTGTGTAAAGTATGTGTGCAATACTTAAAACAGTAAAACTGTAAAAACAGCGCACAAATAGATTTCACACTAGATAGAAAAATAGCAATTGATTTAATGAATAAAACAAGATAAAAACGACAAAATTCCAATAGATAGAACTTGGGATTTTGAAGTTTTTAGGTAAGTTAGCACCAAGAAGCAGAAAGAGCAATTTGGGATGTCTGGTCACACCAGACTGGGACAAAGTTAGTCAGTCATAGTCAATTTTTTTCAATTATCTTAAAAGAAACCATAAAAGCAAAACATACACAATAAATGCACACTCCATAGTCAGAAAAGCATAGAAAAAGGGCTGGTAGCTACTGGGCAGTTTGGTGGTTTGTCGGGTTATCGTCTAAATGTGGGGAAAATGTATTTATTTATTTATTTAAAACACTTGTAGAGCGCAACTGTCACCTGACAGGTATCCTGGCGCTGAAAACTCACTCCTAGGATGGAAAGAGACGGGAGGCAATTAGGGCGTTTAGCAGTGACCGGGATTGGGGAAGAGCCAAGTTTTAATTCGCTTTCTGAAAGGCAGAAGTAGTGGAATTTGGCGAATGTCGGCCGGCAAGCTGTTCCAAAGTTTGGCGGCGGCCACTCTGAAGGATCTTCCCCCAGTCCTTACCTTGTTAAATCTGGGTACCAACACAAGGCATGCTGAGCTGGATCGGAGAGTTCTGGTGGGGGTGTACCAGGAAAACATTTTTTGAAGGGATCTAGGGCCCGTTCCGTGTAGTGCCTTGAAGACAAGGCAGAGTGCTTTAAAAGCTATTTGCTGCTTCAGAGGGAGCCAGTGTAACTCGGCTAAGGCTGCTGTGGCCGAGGATCTCCTGGTCCATCCAAGGGCCAGTTTAGCTGCAGCCGACTGGACTCTTTGGAGTCTGTCCAGCAGCACAGCTGGGGACTCAAGCAGAAGAGCATTACAATAGTCAAGGCGACTGAGAATAGTGCACCTGACTATTTGTGCTCGGGCCTGGGCGGGCAGTAATGGCATGATTTTTCGTAAGGAACGCTGTAAGGCCGAGCAAGTAGAGACTGTTTTAGTTACCTGCGTTTCCATGCTGAGTTTGTTATTTAGCATAAACCCCAGATTGCGGACACTGGTAACCGGCTGTGGTTTTTCTGGGTGTTCCGGGGGCCAGAATTCTGTGGGAAATAGGCGAGGAATCCGGCTCCCAGAGCAGAACAGGACCTCGGTCTTGGCGGAGTTGAATTGCAAGGAGTTCATGTGCAGCCAGCCGGCTGTGTCATTTAAGCAGTCATGGAACGATTCCAAGGGGGTTGATTCTTCCCCCTCCCAGGAGACGATGAGCTGGGTGTCGTCCGCGTAGTTTACAGTTTTCAATCGGTGGGATTTGATTAAAGTAATCAGTGGTTTTAAATAAATATTAAAAAGGATCGGGCTAATGGACGAGCCCTGGGGTACACATTCTGAGGTACTGGGGAAAAAACGGATTGAAAAGGGGGGAGGGACACAGCCTGTTTCCTATCGCTCAGATATGAGTGAAACCAGAGCAGGGCGGTGCCATCGACCCCTGCCTCTCTAAGCCCCTTCAGTAGAATCACATGGTTAACCGTATCGAATGCGGCAGACAGGTCCAATAAGATCAAGGCCACTGCGTGGCCCCTGTCTGCACGCATCCGAAGTTCTTCCATGGCTGTAAGCACAGCCGTTTCGGTGCCATGGGCAGGGCGAAAACCGAATTGGAAGTCATCCAGGATGTGATTCCGCTCAAGATATGTCGAGAGACAGGAGCTAACCCAGCGTTCCACCACTTTCGCTGGAAAGGGTAGAAGGGATATAGGTCGAAAATTGGAAAGACTCTCGGGGTTCAAGGAGGGTTTTTTCAGCAGCGGGGTAATGAGTGCTTGCTTCCAGGGGGTGGGGACAAATCCACAGCACAGCGATTGGTTGCAGATCCTGCGGAGGGTATGGAATAGTTCAGTTCCGCACGCTTTCCACGTTTTGGGGGGCAATGGGTCGAGGGGGGATCCTGAAGTGATTCCGTGTGCCAGTCTCTCGAACTCTGCTTCGGGGATGGAGGGGAGAGCCTGTAGGCATTCCCTTTGTAGGTATCCCGAGTTTGGCAGATCAGAGTTGGTAATAGCTGCAGCGGCGGATTTTAGATTATCTTGTAGTGGGGGAGTTGCAAGATTCTGAATGATTGTCTCAATTTTGTTCGTAAAAAATTGAGCGAGATTATAACAGAGGGTCTGTGAAGGGGGAATGGTTTTCTTGGCGCAGTCAGGATGGATAAGGTTATCAAGGATCTGGAAGATGCTTTTGGAGCTATTTGCGGCGTTGACTATGGTGGAGCAATAGTAGGTGGACTTGCTCTCTGCGATGGCTGATTTATATTCAAGGATCTTATTTTTCCAGCTGATTTTATTCAAGTTGCAGTAGCCATGTCTCCACTTCCTCTCAGCCTGTTTACAGGCTAGTTTGAGGGTTTTCAGGGAGTCGTTATACCACGGGGCCGGTGCTCTGCCTTTAGGTTTGCATGTTTTTAGTGGGGCAATAGAGTCCGAGATAGATATTATCCTAGTGCAAAAGGCTCTATAGTTGTCTTCAACCGGGTTAGTTGGGGAGAAGCTATCTTCTGCGTTGAAGACGGTGGTGGTGGAACTCAGTTTTTCCAGAGCTTTCCAGTCTCTATACTTAAATTCTGAAGGGGCACTATTATTCAACGTTCTAGTTTTTTTGCTGGTAATGTAAAATTTGATAAGAGCATGATCTGTCCAGCTCATGGGCAGAATGTCGTTCAAGTGTATTAAGCCAGGACTGGAAAAGATGAGGTCAAGTCGGTGGCCTGCTGAGTGTGTAGGTTGCTTAACCAATTGGTAGTGTCCCACGCTTTCGCAGGAGAGCAGGAGGTTTTCTAGACCGGTGTCTAGGCTCCCGTTAGGCCAGAGGTTGAAGTCCCCTAAAATAATTAATTTATTGTGGGAAGTTGCCATATTAGTGAGGGTGGTAAGTAGCGCATGTTGTTGTTGGGAGGTGAAAGACCCTGGAGGTCGGTAGCAAATAATTGCCGTGAAGATACCTCCGGAGTGGCAGTTTATTGAGAGGCCGAAGAGCTCAATCCCGGCAACTGGGTCCATGTCTATGGTGTTAATGTGCCAGGAGGCTCTATATATAATGCCTACTCCGCCACCGCGGCCTTTGGGTCTGGGAAAGTGCAGAATTTTGAAGTCTTGAGGGCAAGCCCATGCTAATTCAATATCGCAGTCTGCGTGAGTCCAAGTTTCGGTTAGGAAGAGGGCATCCAGGTGGTGGGATTCTATGAGGAGATGAATTTCGGCGGCATGCTTTGGCAGTGATCTGACATTCAGAAGGCCTCCCAGAAGCTGACCCTTATGAGTGAAGTCAAGCAGTGGAAAGGCAGTGTCCTCAAAGATGAGCTTACCTTCGTGAGCGAAGTCTCGCAGGTTAATCAGGGTTTCCCGCGTATAACGTGGGGGCTGTGAGCACGTATGGGCAGAGATGTCTGCGCTGGTCGCGTCCTCGTCGCGGACGAGCGCAGACGAGCTTGCCTTAAGCGCGCCTTTGGCGCGCAAACGGCGCTCCCGCTGCGCTCGTCCACTGCGCTTCCTCCAGTGGTGCATTTTGTAGTGGTGGAGAGGCGGGGGGGCGTGGCCAAGTATTGTGCTCTAAAAATGTAGTTAAGCAGGATGCTAGGTATGTGGATTCAGTAGTTTACCTGGGTATAACAATAGATGCAGAACCCGGAAAAATATTTAAGGACAACTTCTCACCGCTTATGAGCTCAATGGAAAAAGACTTAAAAAAGATGGACTCACTCCACTTATCGATAATCGGCAGGGCTAACGTCATTAAAATGACCATGTTTCCTAAGGTTCTATATAAATTCAGGTCAATCCCCTTCAAAATTGAAGAGAAGGTCATCAAGGATATTGAAGCCATATTTATAAATTTCCTGTGGCATTATAGTAAGATAAGGAGATCAAGCAGCTACATGTCATTGCCACAGGAAAGAGGTGGGTTGGGGCTGCCAGATCTTAGGAGCTATCACTGGGCGTGTCTTCTTATCGATATGGCAATCCTATTCAATCCAGGGGGGCCAACTTTTAGACAAGAGGATATACCCTCGATCTTCCAGTTGGCATTGGGCAGTGAGGCAATTGGTGTGCTGTTGAGGAGAACTCAAAAGAGTTATTATAGGAAATTTGGTTTTAAAATACTGAAAGATGTATGGGGGGTGTGGTCAACAGTTCAGAAAATTCTAGGTATACCCAGGTACCATCATCTTACACCACTCTGGAATTCGTCACTCTTCCCAAATCTGAGCAGGGATGGACCTTGGCGGCACTGGGAGAGACAGGGTATTGTTACGCTGGGGTAAATAATGGTAAAGGACGAGTGTAGACCCTTGAAAGATCTCAAGCTGCGGTACACGCTACAGGGCTGTCAAGAGCTCAAGTATCTACAGCTGGTTAATGGAATCAAATCAATAAGGCCTCGTATTGTCCTGGCAAAGAGCTGTGAATTATTGGAGTATTTGAAGGCGGGAGGCCATAGAATTAGGGATATATACAAAATATTCATAGAAGGGTCATCGGACGATATGGTTAAGATGGAATCAGCCTGGTCCACAAAGCTGGGGGACCCGGAAGTAGATCTGGATAGGGCCCTTGCAATGGATAAAAGATTTCTACGGTCATCTAACTTAAGGGCCCAACATTTTAAAACCTTATTCAATTTGTATTACACGCCAGCAAAACTATTCACCTGGGGGAAGAAGGCGGACAGTAATTGTCCGAGGTGTGGAAAAGGCCCAGCTGATACTATACACATGTTTTTTGGATGTGATAAGTTGAATATTATCAAAGCTGAGATAGAGGTGTTTTTAGAGGGGCTGCTAGATGTTAGAATTAATCTATCCCCAACTCTGCTGATTATTGGCTGCGATGTGAAATTGTCTCTGAGCATCGAGGCTGAAGCTCTAGTTTTTATAGCTGCAGCATTATTGAGGATTTTAATTAGCGCAGCATGGAAGGATATTAAAGCACCAACCTTTCAAATGTGGATTTGTAGGATGCTGGGTATACACAATATTGAGGAAGCACTGTATGAGCTGAAGGGCATTAAAACAAGGGAAATGGGTCTACGACTTTGGGCACCAGTTGCAGCCTGGAGGGCGGCAAGAGTTTAATGGCGGTTATTCCATTGCAGCTACAAGGTATGCCTATTATTTTTAAGTGTTTTTGGTAAGGCTGGCTCGAGCTCCTCCTTTTATCATAATGCTGGAGAATTTCCGTTTTATCAATGATGGTATTTTTGTATTTATGTATTTATAATGAAAAGCTTTTGTGTATTACATTGTATGTTTATGAACTCTCAATAAATAATAAAAAAAAAAAAAGAAAAAGGGCTGGTAGATGTCATTACTTAACAATCATATTTTTCCGTAACCGTATCACATCCCATAAAAAGCTAGAAATCTTGCAACAAATCTCTAAAGAATTCTGTTGTTGTAAAACCAATACTGCTGGCCGACATTGTTTAAAATTAAATTAACTAAAAATAGCTCCAATTAAGCATTTACGAAACAAAGTATAGAGGTAACAAAAGAGCATAAAGTACAAAGGTCATTGACTGGAAAACCCGTCACAATTAGTCAGAACATTTGACCATTCGTTTATAACAGGAAAAGCAACTAAATGGCAGACATATCAAATTTAAAATGCGTTAAAACAAACCTATGCTGATGATTCTATATAGCAGCGAGTTACGGCTGGACTATGTTTGTGATTATTGTCATCTCATTTCTGATATCCCTGGATTTACCCATTTCCAGGGAAAAGCTTTAGTCTTTGAGAAAGGACAGACATTGTTTTTTTAAATCGCTTCTACTCACGTTATACAGAACACTGGGTGTATCAAAATATTCAGCATTACCTAATGTTGTTCAAATTTATTTCTCAAATTTGAGGAGGGAAATGCTCCAAAGCTGAATAGCTTTAAACATAAATTAGATATTGCATGGCTTAAACTAGTAAAGTCACTGGTCCAAACTTTGTGCCATAATAAAATTGGCTCACTATTAATCAGGTCAGAAACAAAACAGGGCCCCTAGTTCTCCATGACAAACAAAGGTGGAACAACTATTTGTAATGGACCAAAGGATCTTTAAGAAGGCATTCTCCAACATCTGGAGTTGGGTGTTGTTATTAAAGCCCCAGATTCTGGCCCTATATAGAGCCACTGATACACATGTTGTATTGTAGATAGTTAACATTTCTCTAATTGGCTTATTGATTAACTTGATAGCAAAGTTAGGCAATGCAGCAATAGATTTATTAAAATACTGCATTCTAATGTCAACTGCTGGTGTCTATGAACCATGATCATCAAATTAAATACCCATTAACAAAAGGTCAGGGTAAAACTTAAGTTAACATTACTTATCATAAAATCACAACAATTCAGGATTTACCTTCCACACTTCATTACAAAGGTTTTTCCTATATTAACCGGCAGGCCAAGATCACACATAGAGCTGACAAAGCCACTGAGTAAGTAGCCGCAGCCCCAACTGAGGGGCCGATTTCAATGCAGTCAGAAACGGCTGACCGTTGGTCAGAGTCATTCCGACTGCATCGAAATGCCCAGTTCAGATTCCTTTCTGACTGACCAATTATGATGTGGTCTGTCAGAAAGGAATCCAAAAAGGCTTTCTGAATTGCTTCAGATAGGCTCTGAGAGCCCGTCTGGCATTCAGAATGGGACCTGTACTCTCACGGGCTGCTCTTTCCGGTCGAGGGATTATAATGGCACATTCCCACAGCCTTTCTGTGCTGGCCTTTACGACACAGAAAGGGTTCCCTTTTGATCCCTGCACCCCGTGGCAGGCACCCACGGGGTGAAGGGTGAACTGCACCTCTGCCCATTACAAAGAGAGCATGCATTCCATTCAGAATGCATGCTCTCATTGTAAAGAATAGGATTGCGACTGAACATTGTTCAGTCACATCCTAATTGCTGGTTTGGGAACGCCGACAGGGGTCGTTCCTTCCCACTTCCAGATCGATGTGGGACAGACTCAGGTCCATCTGACATCGTAATCGGCTTCTGAGTATGGAACATAAGCATTGCATTGTTGACAAAAAGCAGACAAGTTATAGGTGTGTGACTGATCTAGAGAGGATCCCTGCAAGTACTACTTAGGGCAGACTCTATCCTAATAATATAGATGGTAAATAAGAAGGGCTATCTGACCCCTCTCCCAAGATCAAAAGTGCTAGCCCATTCACCCTAAAGACCAAAACGCACTCTTGCCTTGCCAATGCAGTGTATATATATCAAAGAAGGGCTATAATCAATGGGTCCACCCGATCTCTGATAAAATTGCCCTAAGTTACTATGAAGAACTCAATCAAATGCACTCGATAAGTCGACAAAAGCCAAGAACAAATGGCCCTTCTACATAACAGTATACTTGCCAATAAGTAAATTAAGATTTAACAACTCAGTAGTCACCAAGCTTTTTGGAAACCGTAATGAAGGTCTGAGAGAATGTTGTTAAGTTCCAGCCCATTATTCTAAATGATTCAGCAAAATTCTCCCTGTCACTTTTACTAAGGAATGGAGCAGTGAAATAGGGCGGTAATAAGCGGGATCAGCACAATTCCCTTTCTTGAAGATTGGTACAAGCATAGCCTCAGACCTTATATCAAGGATGTCAGAGATGCAGCAAGATATGATAGGTAGCTCCGTCGCACTTGTGTTAGACTCAAGTTTTAGAAATGTAAACCCCTTTATTTTGAGAGTGAATTGTAAAGTTTGGGTCTGCAGGTTATCGCCTCCTGTCCTTTGGGCGAAGATGCTTGAAATCCAAACTTGTTGCCCTTCCCGTCGGTAAAGGGTCTTTACCTGTAGACTCTCACAAAGTGAGAAGAGCGCTTTTCCACATTTTTCAGTTGAGTTTTGATGAGTTCAAAATTAATTTATTTCTCAAAATATTCTTTTGTCGAAAGTGCAGTAAATTATTCTTTTACATTCGCAATTGCATATATATTCATTGTTCAAAAATTCATGGACTCTTTGGGGGTCATTAGGATGGCGGGCAGACTTTGCCTGCCCGCCATCCTCATGGGAATTGGGACCGCCCGCCATAAAGGCGGAGGTCCCGTGGGGGGTATTAGGATGCGCCCGCCACTGTGGCGGGCGCATCCTGCATTTTTAGCATTGTGGCGGGCGGTGCTGTCAGCACCGCCCGCCACAATGCTAAAAATGCACTTATGCATTTGCATAAACAAAGTGGCAGGCACCGCACGGTGCCTGCCACTTTGTTTATGCAAATGCAGGGGGTACCACAGGTACCCCGTGTGCACCCCCCACCTCTCCTTCACTCTGGGGGCCCGCAGGGGGCCCCCAAAGTGAAGACAACGGAAAGGCATCTGTTTTGACCCATGTTAATATGGCTGGCGGTGTCTAACAGACACCGCCACCATATTAAACCTTTTCAGCCCCGGCCGCAAGGCGACCGTGATATAAAAGCGGCGGACGGTCTTTCCGTCCGCTGCGGTCCCCCGCCATAGTAATATGGAGGGGGGAAATGAGTGGCGGGCGGGTATGGATGTCTGGCGGTGGCGATCAGCCAGACATCCTAATGGGCCCCCTACTATCCAAACATCCTGTTAATTATTCACAGGGTTACATTTTAACCCTATGCATTTCGGGACCAGCCCTTCGTCAGGGGGTCTTCCCTAAACAAAAGTAAACAATCATATCTCACTTAATCCAAAAACAATTAATGGAATGCAGATGTTAATTCATTAATAATGTCAAATTAAAGTGAACCTAGAACGGTATTCAGTGCTTTATTGCAGAAAACTGAGGTGCCTGTATATCCGTTACAAGTGCTTTCTGTGTTCAGAAACAAGAGGGTTGTATGGTAGGACATGAAAATTACACAAGATTGTCTGTGTGCATTCGGCATAAACGGAACATAAGAAATGTGATTTATGTGCTCAGCGGTGATGAAGGTGAAACGTGTGCTGGTAAATCAATCAGGCATTTAAGTTTACTCGGCGAGCCGAGTAGAGTGCACAAACGAAAACCTATGTCCAGAGAAATAAAGGATGTCAGAGCTGCAGCTCACGGGGGACATTGACCTTGAACAGATCAGTGGGAATGCTGTTCTGGCATGGGGCTCTACTAACATTGCTTACTGCTATTACCATATTGATTTAATCCAAGGTGAAAAGCAAATTACTGAAATTTAAGGTCGAAACTACAGTAGTAAGGTCAAACCTCATAAACAAACGGATAGATGAGAATAAATCTTGGAAAAATGAGTGACCCACTCAGCTTCACTGATTGCTGTCTCCAAACTGGGGGCGTGATTATCCTTTAAAAAAGGGCCTTTGATGTCTAGCCATAAAACAGGTATGGTTAGATGCACCATCGTCAAACAGGGATTCCAAGGCAAGAATTTTAAATCCCTTCTTCCCGTTTTTAGTGCTAAATTATTATCTATTCTGCAACTTCTTACCTCTGTGGGACAATGGGGCAGCTTGCGAACGGTTATCGTGGGGTGTTTATAGGTTTTAGAACAATAAACATAGAACCACTGAGGCCTATCACTGTTTAACTGGGGGCTGTGCTCTGGTTAGAAGAACTCTTATACCACCAGAAATCAAAATAAATGCTGCCTCAATATCAATGTCACTCGAGGAAATATACAAACATGCGTCAAAGGCATCCCCGTTCACAAAAAACAATTTATCAAGGAAATTTCCCGAGTTAGCCAGAGACCAGCGCAACGAGATGCCATTACGAGTAGTTAAGACTGAGTTGTCAAAGAAGTGTTCAATATGGATATTTGTACGACTGTACTCCAGTCTAACCTTGATGCTCAGGGGAAAACCGTCGCTCATGCAGAAAGAATGAGTCATAAAAGCATCTAAGACATACTCACAGTTGACTAAACATAGAATATATTCAATAACAGAATTATGACCTCCTCCAAAAAATGTACGGTTAAAGGGAATAGGGTGGCAGCACAGGCCATTTGAACAACCAAGGTTACATTTTGACATTAAATCATGCAATTTCATCCCATAATCACTACGTACAAAATTTGATTTATACTCGTTTTTGATTTCACCATATCATAGACCATTTTAGCTGGAACAGAACATAAATGTATATTAAAATCAACGCCCCACAATATAAATGTTTTCTTCCCTTCACTGCAACTAATTTTCTCCAGTGCCTGCTCAAGGTGGAGGAAACCATGTTTATTTCGAGGTAGAGAAAAGTGTGGTAAAAATTCCCAATAATAAGGTTTCTGTTAGGCAAAAGGGTTTCAGCTAGGCGAAAGGACACAAACAAATATCAAATAATAAGGTGAAGCTGATTTGACTCAGCAGAAAAGATAGGGTAACAGGTTCTAAACATAAATAGACACATCAGTGACAAAGTCAATTCTTGAGACTGACAGCGATGGAGCATAGGCCGGCTAGAGGGTGCCAGTTATACCAGTGGAACCAACGTACCTTAATCCTGGTTGAGGAGCACTTGCATGAATCCGTGTCGAAGAAGCACTGTGCAGCCGAGGGTATGCATTGGTTCTAAACAGGGCCGGACCTACTACAGGACGTTTTGGAATGCTGCCGAGCTGGGGGCTGATTTCACTGCGGTGGGGGCTGATTTAGTTGATGGAGACCTGCGTGTGCTGCGAAATAATTAAAGCAAAATTAATTTTGTTCAGTACACGCAGGTCCCCATCAACAAAATGAGCCCCCAGCTCAGCAGTATTCCAAAACGCCCGGTAGCCAGTCCGGCCCTGGTTCTAAAGTGCTGAGAGGCTGTGGTGTGAAGTCCTAATACATTGACTTTAAGGATTCTGTCAACCTGGTTTGCGGTACGAAGTTCAATGTCGAGGATGCAAAGAACAACGGGGCAATGCATCGTTTCTGATGAGTGGTGAAAATGCAATGCCGAGATTTGCCGTAGTTGTCGAGGCTGCCATTGATGATTGATCAAAGGAGCTTGCACCAGGTAAAGCATTGCACAGAGGCAGTTCCAAAGGTGAAAAGGGAGCCTGCGGCAATGCAGTTCACTGATAGAATATCGATGTCAAAAACATTGATGTTCAAAATATCGAAATAAATATATAAACTTCAAAAATACAGACTCCCATACCTACACATGTAAGTACAAAAACTATAGAATCAAAAATATTGATGTAAAAATAATTGATTTAAATATATATATAAAATAACATAATATGTAATAAATATATTACATATTAACATTAATTTTAAGAAAATAAATCAAATGTATCATACATTTTAATTAAATATAACAAAGAAACTTAATTTAAAAAAAGAAACACACAAACAAAATTGTTTATACATATATATATACTATAAAATAATTAATAAACTATTATCTTTAACTTACTTTAAAAAATGTAAATGATAAAAAAAATACATATATATATATTATGGCGGGCTTCCTGGGTGAGTATACATGCACAATAAAGCACTGACGAAATTGCACCAGTACAAGGGTTTACTCATCGTCATTTACCTTTGAGTAGAATCTTTTGTGTGGTGAGAACTTTTCTATAGATATATCAATAATTGTAAATCTAAACAAAATCTATAATAAATTTCCCAATGCAATCAGTGCAACAGTAGGGAAAGTGTTGGGTAGCAAAATAATTAAATATACTATACCAACTCCGGTGAGTGCAACAATAGGGAAAGTGTTGAATAGCAGAGGTGTAAAAATTACTATTCCAACTCCAATGAGTGCAACAGTAGGGTAAGTGTTGAAGAGCGGAGGGGTAACAATTATTATTCCCACTCCAGGGAGTGCAACAGTAAAATAACTGTTGGACAGCGGAGGGGTAAAACATTTCATTCCCACTCCAGTGAATCCAACAGTAGGAAAAGTGTTGGATAGCGGAGAGGTAAAAATAACTGTTCGCACTCCAGTGAATGCAACATTAGGGAAAGTGTTGGATAGCGAAGAGACAAAAATTAACATTCACACTCAAACAGTTAAAACAAAAATGAAAAACATAAACAATTATTAAAACATTATGACAATTAATTAACAAATATGTCAAATATATAAAAATAAAAAGTATTACATTAATTGTATATAAAAAAACTACAAAAAATATAAAATAATAAATTCATTTATAAAAAGCAATTGTAAGCTAGAAAATATTCAACAATAAATAAATTCATTAATACATAAATGTATTTATTGTATTTCCTAACCTATAACACCACACCAATAACAAAATACTTCAACATTTTGATTTTTTTCTCCAAAATGAACATAACTAATGAACAATGTTAAAAATATTATTAACAAAATATTAAACATTAATTGACTACACACTCCTTAACACTATGATATAGCTAATAATAAAGTAATTAAAATATATTTAATACCCCCTTTACCTCTTTAAAAGTAAAAACAACAGACAAAAAAATTAAACAATTACCCAAATACATATCACATAATTAACATTAATCAATAACTATATATTAATTAACTAAATACAAATCACTTCCCACCATTTACTTCTATAAACACCAAAACACACACCTAAAATGAATTACGTAATTAATGACCGATTAATTAATTAAAACTAATTAATATCGAATGATTGATTCCTTAATTAAAAATAAATATTTCCCCCCTTAACACCTATAAACACCACAACACACCCTAGAATTAATGACACGATTACCATAATTAATTACCAATAATGAACAGCCAATTATTAATTCACCAATTAAAAATAAATTACTTCCCACCCTTCACACCTATAAACACCACGACATGCACCTAAAATAATGACCTTACCATAATTAATTACCAAATAATTACTTTAAATTAATTGACAACCAATTATTAACTAATTATTAATGAATGACTAAACGTTTAACACTAGAACATCTCAATAAAAAGAATAAAGAATAAATAAAAAATAATCATTAACTTTAGTATAATTAAATTACTTCCCACCCTATTCCCCTATAAACCCACAACCTGCTACAGAACTATAAACACAAAATTCTAATTGAAAAAACGTAATATCTACCAAAAATGTTATTCAATACTTGGACAAAAAATACAAACAATTCTTATACAAAAAACATACAACACATAACTATAAAATATATACTAAAATACATAACTTTAATAAACAAACAATATTTATAACAACTATATTTTTGCAAACGATAATAAACACTTTGATATTTTTAAAATCAATATTACTTACCTTAAGTCGATATTCTTGACCATGAGAATCTTGCTGTCGATATTTCTGACCCACAATATTTTCAACTCGATATTTGTGCAACTCAATATTTTAAAGTTAATGTAATTCAACAATTGATGTTTCAATATAAGGAAGAATGCAATATTGGTTAGGATAACAGTTAATATTTTAATAATGCAGCAAGCTTGTTCCATAAAGGAAGTCCCCTAATCTAAATTAAAATGGAATAAGAGAGAATAAGCTCTTGTCAAGGGTGGATTCTAAATGGTGCAGGCCACTCATGATTTGGTCGGCGGAGGTTTAGGAGGGTGGCAGGGCATTGGGTTATGAAGTCAGAGTCCTGGCAGTTCTGTTTTTCCTATCATGGTACATTGGAATTGGAAAGCAACAAGCAGGTTGTTACCACTTTCCTCTTTTCTCTGTTTCCCTTTTTATTGTTTACTTTGTCTTCTCCTTTTCATGGGTTCCTTCCCCTTAATAACTGATCCAAAGTGGTCAGGTGAGAAGGGAGGTAGAATATAAGTCCCTCCCTTACCTGGAACTAGTGCTTGGCCCTGAGTAACACTGGAGTGTCTCTCCCTGTTTCCCCTGTATTTTTTCCATGTTTCCCTTCTTGCCACCTGGAGAACGCGGCAACCGCCGCTACAACATTGCAACTGGAAATACGCGGTCGGAACCGCAAAGAAATCCAAGCGCGGCAACCGTTGCCTAATAAGGAAATGACATTAAAACGCGACCGAAGCCACGAGGCAACACTAACGCGGCTGGAGCCGCTTGACATTAAAACGCAGCCGGAGCCGTTTGACATTAAAACGCAGCCGGAGCCATAAGGCAACACAAACGCAGCAAACGCCGCTGGACATTGGTACGCGGTCGGAGGCGCGAGGCAGATTAAACGCAGCAATTCGCCGCTTCACATTGCATGCGCGGTAGGAACCGCGAGGGTAATCAACAACGCGATGAAGGAATTGCATGTGATTCATGAACACGGCAGGAGCCGCTAAGCCTACGGAAGTACCATTTTGGTTAGTACTGAAAGGTCCTACTATTTGTTCCTATTTTGCAAGAATCTGTCTTCCCAGTAGGAAGCATTGCCATACATTAATTTCTTTTCACTACTCTCAGAGGCGCACGGCAGGAGCCGGCGGCACCGCCTCCCACGCTATCTCTTCATTCCTTTTATTTGCCCACAGCGGCACACGGGAGGAGCCAGCGGCTTCGCCTCCTACGTAAGATATTTAGAGACCTTATTTTTGGTTGCACCACATTGGACCAATGAAAACCTTCCTTTTCAGTGGACAATATCCTATCGTACCATAAGGCGTTCTTTTAAGGTAAGAGGATACTTACATAAGAAGTACTTATTGTTCCTTATTTGGATTCTCACCTTATTCTCTAGATAACCATCTCTTACCTTTTCTACTTTTCCAGGACCTACTGAAGGTCATCCCGCAGACGTCATTTGATTCTCTTTTCCTCTGGTCAGCATCCCCTGTTGACGTCTCACCTAGTGCCATCCCTTCACTTCCCAAAAACACCTCGTGAGTGAGGTAAATTCTCTCCCCCTTGGAATCAATCGCACAAACTGAGATACTCTGTGTGGAGGATTGGTTTGGAGGTGAGAGGGGAGGCTCTCTTCGTTCCTGCTGTACCTAGTTTTCAGATGAGTGGGGGTTGTGACAAAAAGCCAAGCCCACAATAATTTATACCGCCCGAGCGAAGATGGATCAGGAGGGGCTTCAGCTCTCCGCGGACTCCCCTTCCCTTCCCTCAGCTCAGGACTTAGTGACTGCGTTAGTGACACTGCAACGAGGTTCCGGCCCTACGCCAAGAAAATCAGTCCTTGAAGTCTGAACTACATACTAGACAGGTCCACACCACCTTGGGTCCTTCCCCTGGAACTACTCCTAAAATACACCGTCCTGTACTACAACCAGCGACTTTCCATTATGACAAGTTAGCAGTAGAAGGGGGGACCACGCCTGCTAGCATCACTGTAGTCACTCCTGTCCCTGTCCCCTTAGCAAATCCTGAACGTTTTAACGGAGAAAGCGGTAAATATCGCAGCTTCATGAACCAATGCTATTTACTGTTCATGTGTAGACCTAATGCATTTACCGATGACACGGCTAAGGTGGCTTTTGTTATTTCCTACCTTATGGGTGTAACTGCGAATTGGTCTATCGCCTTAGTAGCAACAGATGACCCCTTATTACATAAGTTTCCAGCTTTTCAAGAACAGAAGAGAAGATTGTTCGACAAACACACATTCATGTAGGCCAGTGATACGGAACTGCTAATTCTAAGTCAGGGACAAAACTCCTTGCTTTCGTATGACACTGATTTCAATCGTCTAATGGCCGAAACCCGATGGCCACATGAAAAAAGAACCTCCTTATTTTATAAGGGGCTGAATGATGAACTAAAGGAAGTTTTGTCCCAAACAGTCGATCCAGTAGAGGAAAGTACCGAATTCATAGATTTGGTAATCATTTTGGACCACAGACTCCGAGAAAGACATGGCGAGAAAGGGAGGGTGGAAATTCCACGAATATTACAGTATAGAAATCCCAAGAAAGAGGAGCAAAGATCAGTTACAGAAAAACCTATGCAGATAGGAGGAGTTATGGGTCCTCTGACGCGAGAGGAAAAAGAAAAAAGACGTAGTCTCAATCTATTCCTATATTGTGGAAAGGGTGGCCATTTTGCACGAGAATGTCCTGTGCACCCTAAATTCGTAGGGCCCGGAAAGACCATGGTGCTTGCATGGAACAGTCAAGACGACTCTGTAGCCAGAGTGCCCAAACACTTTACCATCAGCGTGACCCTGATATTATCCAGTAGCAATCGAGTGACCATTTCTGTCCTCCTTAGGAGTCATTTGTATACAGAAAGAAGAGCCTGAAACAGTCAGAGCCGTAGATGGGTCAGCATTGTCCTCATGACTCATTATGAGACATATGGCACTTTAACATTGGTTTATGATAATGGACATTCAGAAGAAGTCACATTTAATCTCATAGACACTCCAGCCTTTGGTGTGATTCTTGGGGTACACTGGTTGCAAAAAACATAACCCCAAGATAGATTGGGTACGGAGAACTGTGACTTTGGATTCTAATTTTTGCATCCAGAACAGCTACCAAGAAGCCATTTATTGGGCTTCTCCTTTGGTATGTGCCTCTTGTAGCGTTCAAAAGCTCGACCACATCTCCAGTTGCTATGATCAATATTCTGATGTGTTTGATGAGGTAAAAGCCACGGCATTGCCACCTCATCGTGACTTTGATTGTCGCATTAATCTAGAATCCAGAGGCAAATTACCCTGTAGTCGCAGCTATGCTCTGTCTGAACCCGAGACTACCTATCTCAAAGAATATTTGGACAATATGTTAAAATGTGGCTTTATCGGACATTATTCCTCGCCTGTTTCTTCTCCCCTATTTTTTATGGCAAAGCGAGAGGGAGGCCTTCAAGCCTGTATTGTGATGTATTCCTATAGGTACTGTATCGATTCCCCTATTCCTGACCCTGGTTTGGTTAATAATTAACTAGCAGCCATCCAACGGTGCAAAAACCGTTATCTGATTAAGCCACACCACGGCACAGAAGCGCGTTATCTGATTAGGTCATAACGCATGCCATCTAATTAGACAAGTGATATTCCTCCAGCCCCTGATAAGGCATACAGAGTTCTCAAAACAAATCAAGCCTACAGCGACCTGGGAAATTCCCATAGCCATTGTTTTGATTTCACTGAGAACTTCAGTAAAGAATGTGCGAACGAGCCCGTTCATATGACATCCTTATTGACGTATATATGTCCATCCTTACGTCAATCTCGGCACCTTTCAGGTATAAATATTACCGACATTGCCTTAAGCAAACACATGCGGTGGTGACGAGATTGGAGCAGCGAGACTTGCCGAGGAGCCCAGCAGAAAGCGAAGCCCACAGACGCTGCCCCGCCTTCCTGACGCGCTGAGAACGAGACGCTGCCTTTCTCCTGCAGAGAAATCCAGCTCCGGCGCTTCCAAGCAGCCCTCGCAGGCAGCTGGAATATCAAGGCCTGGGATAAGAGATACCAGCCCTCCATCATTCTAGATCTCAGGTACAGAACTGAATAACCCCTTGCAGAGAATTCTCTAGTCAGTCCCTTGGCAAAACAAACTTAACTTAAACTGCTACTTAGCTACTCCCGCCCACGTATTAGGCTTAGGTCAGGTACACTGGGGTAGGCGTGGTTAGAAGCACCAGTTGAGTACGATTAGTCAAATGTATATATGTATGTATCTATGTTATCCATTTTAAAGTATCATATGGCTCAGAAACCATATCAATGCTTTTACAGTATTATTTTATAACTCTGTCTTTACTGTATGCACTTTACTTAACTATAAGTATTACAATAATAGCGATTCCTTTCTCTTGTATGAGAAAAGAGACTGATCAATAAATAACATCTTTTATTGAACCACGCCCATCTCTTATTTCTCTACAAACTGGTGAAACTAAGAATGCACGTACTGACTGAGTAAAATAAGTTGTCTTTTGTTTTCACACGACTCTAGAGATACACTCTTGATTAGGGGAGAGCAAAGTTGTCATGTTCTATGGTTGTCAGAAACCAAATCCCTTCTTGTCTATCCAGAGAGGTTAAACTCCTCCTTGTCTATTCGAGAACGTTTCTAGTGAACTCTGAGCTAGCTGGCAAACACAAAACTTTAAGTCTAATATCGTCGGTAGAAGACCTAGTTAACCTCTGCCCTAGGTCTATACTATTGAAGATATTATTCCAATGCGCAGAGCCTATTGGGATAATAGGAACTACACTACATGGCGCCCAACGTTTGGATAGGCGATAAAACTAACGTAAGACATTAGAGTAACTCAGTCGTGCTTTTTCACACAGAACCCCTTTTTTCCCATAATACTCCAAAGACGTCTGGAGTGGGTGAAAGGTCATATCCGCCAAACCTCGCAGGAGGAGACTCCTATGTATGGTTCTTGGTTTAGTCAACGTTGAAGGATACACTGTTCCAAAATATTGTGCATCTAATCTTTATATTCCGTGGAAACTTGATCTGCAAACAAACAGAATAACCTTCATGTCAGTAAAATGTCAGACACTGAAGAAGAAAGAGAGACAGCTAGACTGGCAGCTGAACTAATAGCAGCTGATAATACTCTGCTACAAAATGACCCGGATATAATACTCATCCCGGTCAACATAAGAAAATCTATAACCTTAAAGCTTATAGAAAATGACCTGACACCAAGAGGTAGTACAGTCATATTCGTAATTGAGGCACACGAATATCGGCAGACAGAGGTATTCTATTCATGGATAAACTTTCCAGCAGCTAACGCTGTAACAACGGACTTCCACTATTACAAAATAGAGGAACCTCCTAATGAGTACACTCCTTTCGAGGAGGTGGAAATACCACTCAAATTCCAAGAGCACCTGCTCTTGTTTAATGGCGCCCTAAAACATAATAATCACATCACCAGGCTCGGTCCACTAGGTAGACCAGGAGCAACGTGGCCGGTCCTAGCCGGATACACACCACATCCAGACATTGAAGAAATGCCTGCACCAGATCTTTTAGCACAGCTAAAACAATTAATAAAAATACATAGACAATTAGTCCAATATGTAATGCGGACTTCAACAATCCAACCAGCAATTAAAATTCCACAGCTGAGCACTCATCAGGGGAACACAAATAAAATTACACCGCAGAACATACAGTCCTGTCTAGGTAAGGTACCCGCAAAACGGGAACAAATTCCTTTCTGGTTAGCACAAAAAATAACTCAAATAGAGGCGGTGTTTCCAGATACCACGCCTGTTGAGAAACAGAGGATTCTGACTATCTGTCTTCCAATGGGAATCGCACCACATGTGGAGGACTGTGACACTTGGGGAACAGTCTTTGCTTCCATTTACACAAAAACACATGGTGTACCATCCATGTCAGTAATACCAGATGTGCTAAAACAGATTCAAGATGAATACGGTCCAGAACCCGCTTTAACTCTCGGTATGAAACTACTGAAAGATTTCAAGCAGGTCTCGGCAATATTATTGGCCAACATAAAGGGAGAAGCAGCAAATGTGGCGATTCGCCAGAGGTTAAAAGAGACAAATATAGCAGACCAACCATTTGAAATTGCCAGAATCATAGAAAAATCCTGTGAAGAACTAGAAAGAGATAGTTTGGGTGGAATACCAGTGAAACCCCAACTAGTTGAAAGTCCTGAAAAAATATTTATTAAAAATAATTTAAACACTCAGAAAAAGAGCTGGGATGGAAATAAACAATCCAATCCTAAAGAAAAAAGATTCCAGTCCAGAGGAAGGTCTCCTCGGCGGAGAGAAAGATCTCCTGACCAAGGACGCAAGTCTCCCCAAAGGGAGCCCTCTGTGAAAAAATAAAACCTTAGAAATAGGGATAATATAAAAAAAACTGATAGATATCAAGATATTGATACACGTCCCTCTCAATCTTTTCAGACTTCCTCGCAGAAATCGGAAAGAAGAGGACGATCAGAACAAAGGGAAGAGCACGTCAAGTCCAAAGACAAAGAACCTGCTCATCTGAATAAAAAATTACAATTTCCAAAAAAGAAGGTAGCCAGTATTAAAGTAATCAACAATGCCGAGAATACTGAGGACACAGCTGAAAAACGGAGAATGGGCTCAGACAATGCTAGACAGCGCAGCAGAAGTGAGCATAGCTCGCAAAGTCCTTATGAATCATCTGGAGACAGTGGACACGAATGAATACATTTAGGTGGAAACTGCAGATACCAGAGTTAGCAAACCTCATAAAATATATGAAATAACATTGCGTATAGAGGGGGATAAGACTAGAAAAATAAGAGGACTATTTTGGGATAATCTGTCCAAGGGCTATGACATCCTTCTAGCTGAACGAGACTGGCCTCCAGAGTTTGTCAGGCAGTGCCCACATGGCGAAGAAATAATTATGCCTGCCTTCTCAAACCATATTCCAATTCATAAAAAATATACACTTGCAAGAAAGTGGGCAGTAGCTCAAGCCCCTGCCTTATATAAAAATCATGGGGGATGGGATGAGGACTCTCCTCCTCACAAGATCCAGTTAAAATCACAACCTACTGCACAGAGACAGTACCCGATTAAGCAAGAAGCTAAAAAACAGGTAAAAGAGATCCTAGATCAACTTGAATACCAGGGGGTGATTGAAACTTGCACCTCACAAATGAACAACCCTTTGTTTCCTGTCTCCAAGCCAGACAATTCATATCGTCTTGTTTTGGACTACAGACACCTTAACTCATGTTGCAAAACATTTGCAGTACAAAACTCGCATAGTGCTGCACTAATGAATAACATAGTGCGCAAAAAATACAAAACCACATTAGACATTTCTAATGGATTCTTTTGTCAAAATATAGCACCAGAGAGCAGATATTTGACGGCGTTCTCAATAAATGGAACGCAAAAAAAATTCTGTCGTTTGCCCCAGGGGTTCAAAAACAGCCCGGGATTATTCTCAGCGAGAGTAACAGAATTACTACAAACATATGATGACGAGGCATTATCTTATGTCGACGACATCTATCTAACAGATGATGACTTGGATACTCACTTGAAGAGAGTGAACACCATAATCCTTGGGTTCGCAGCAGAGGGTTACAAATTCAACTTTAAAAAGTCAAGAATTGCCCATCTAACAGTCCTGTTTTTAGGATATGAACTATCAAGTGAAGGCAAAAGCCTGGCTGACAATTTCCTAGAGAAATGTGCTGTAATCCAAGCACCTAGAACACTGAAAAACTTACAATCAATTCTAGGCTTCCTAAATTTCGGAAGAACTTACATTATAGATTATGCAGAGAGAATTAAACCTCTCTATGATCTAATAAAACCAGATTTTAAAAGAATCAATTGGACTCAAAAACACACAGAAATTTTGAGATGTTTACAAACAGATATGTTAGTTAAAACAAAATTACAAACACGTGAGAACACACGCAACCTTGTGATTCGAGTCATCCTAGGAAGATGCGGATTCACATACCTAACCTCTAATGAGGGAGAGAAGGTACCAATAGCATACAAATCACATTTGTACACAGAAGCTGAAAAAAGATTCAGCATTAAGGAAAAGATTGTTCATGCGGTTCAAACAGCTGTAGCAAGGGAAAAATACCAAGCCGACGGTAGACAGGTTACAGTCAGAACAGCAGAATCAGCTTTTGAGGCACTAACAACACCGTGTAATTTACCGACAACTGCACTAAATCCGGAATGGATACAATGGGTAAATTCTGTTGCTACAGACAAAGTAAAATACTATTTTGACCCGGAAATGAAAGAATTAAATGATCTAGATTATGAAAGAGAATACCCTCTGCCAATCGACATTCTGCCTTTACGACAGTACGCCTGTGTAATATATACAGACGGTCATGCTCAACCCTCAGTTTGGGGAGAGCTGGCTTACAAAGCCACATGCGAAATTGTAAAAGAAGTGTGGCGCGGAGGTAAATTAAGACCTCTACTCACAAAAACACACTCAGTGGAAAATAATTCAGAACAACAAACTGAAATAATAGCGTTAAAGATGGCGCTAGAAAATGCCGATCGCGAATTCCCGACACTCATAGTGTGCGATTCGTATTACTGCGTCAAATCATACAATAACGATTTGCAGACATGGATTCAAAACGGTTACAAAGATGAAACAGGTGCAACAATAAAGCAAAAATTGCATCGGGAACAGGTAGCTCTTTTACAGAAAGAACTACCAAAAACTCACGTGATACACTCACTGAGTCATCAGCGTGATGGCGTTCACGTTGCAGGGAATTCATTGGCTGAGACAGCCACAGCGGTAGCAACTAAATCGGCTTCCGTAGCTACAAAAAGCGTGCAGTAAAACACATTGACGGTGAAACAGTGCTGGCAGTAAAAACGTCATCAAAAGGCGACTGTTCAGCGCTACCGATCAATTATCCACTCAATTATACATACATAATCGATGCAAACTCAGTCCCTTTTGCTCGAATCCCTGGAGTGGGGGATAGAGTAATTCCAAACACGGACAGGAGAGGCTTGTTAATAGCAGACGCACATATGGGTGAGGGTCTCAGACACCTTAAGCAAAAAGATTCTCTGGATGAATTACAATCAGTGTACTGGTGGCCAGGCATGAGCCTGCATCATCACATTTTTGTAAAAAACTGCCCAGACTGCAACAGAGATCGCAGTGGCGAGCGAGGAGGACTATTGCCATGGCATTTCGCTCCAGATAAACAACAACAATAAGAAAGTACCCATCATGAAAAAGCGTCATATTAACATAAAAAGACTAATTTACACTTATAATGTAGACCCCAGCGCTCGGCTGACGTCTGGACTGTTATAAAAAGATTTGCGAGTCTATAATGGCATATACGCTAGGAGCATGCTACGTTTTGACTAATGTATTCCCTTTAGCCCTCAAGCTTATGGGGAAGCATGGCCTAATGAGCATTGCATAGCGGGACTCTTCTCACTTCCTTCCTGAGGGATACGGGATGGTGTAAAGAAAAAACCAAGACATAAAGCAATCTATAACAGAAAAGGTATTAGGTTCGGGAGCTGGGTGGGTCAAACATTTAATAAGTGTCCAACGTAGTCTAAATAACCTGCCAAGGAATTCTCTGAAAGGGTTCAGTCCGTACGAACTATTGTTCGGGACTAGAATGATGATCCAAGATCTTGATAGTCAGACTTCAGTGGTTAAAGACAAAAGCTTTGATATCAAAGATCGTTTGGCTATTTTGCAGGACTTAAATGAAACAAGAAAAGACCTGAGCAACATAAAGTTGAAACAACAGCCAACAACCACTGAAGAGAAACCACCTGTCCCAGCAAGGCCTGTCTGGATTCCAAAAGTCGGGGATCTAGTCAGAGAGAAGATCGCGGTAAAGAAGGAATTTGGGCCTTCTTACAGAAAAGCAGTTCCTGTGTTGTCTATCAACGGGACAAGATCAGTAGTACTACCGCCCCTTGCTGGTAAAAAGGAGAACCGAGTCATATCCATCGACCTGGTAAAACCACAATCATGTGGCCGATAACAAATAGTAGGCCAAGTGGACTCCCAAGAAGTAGCAGAACACCAATGTTTGCTACAAATACAGAGGCTCAAACTGGAAGTCTGATCACATTTGGAAAATCTACAGTAAATCAACAAGGACTATGCAACAAAGCAATGGAACTTGAACCTCTTAAAACCCAAATCAAAGCTTTTCATCAAGAAACAGCAACCTATGATGATGTAACTACAGACTTTGCTAATGAAACAAAACAAAATCCGAAAGCAATTGGAACAATTGACAGAACAGCATCCGGCTACTTCATCAACTTCGATGTTTCATCTGAAGATCTGAGTGAACATAAGAAACAGCCATCAACAAAAACTTTTAAAGATAAAGCTAAGGTACTTTTTCAACAGCTGAAAGAAACCTATCTGATTTCTCCATGGATTGAATTTTGGGTGGCCTTCGGTGCATTTATCCTCATTCTTTGGCTCATCATGGTATTATGCTTGGGACATTTCATTGAAGGAAAATATGCTAAAATGGACACAGCAAGCCAGAAAATCAACTTGGTCCTTAAACCACACACATCTTCACACATCTAGAAAAGAGAACTTTCTTCAGTAAACTTCACAGCCAATCCTATACCAGGCGGTGTAGCATGGGACAAAACTGATTATGAAATCTATGGTCCGGTTGAAATCCTGAAGTATCCACACCAATTCAAGATCTCATTGAGTGACTTTGTAAAACCAAGCACATTTGCTGATGATTGGGACTTTGAAAGTATTAATGATATGATGTCTGATCTTGTGATGTCTGCTAAATTCACAGAACATGATTATTTGCAGGGTTCGTCTAATTATGATCAGATGTTCTGCTACAACCATTATGGTAACCATTATTTACATAAATCTGCTCAACCTAGAAATGTTTTAAATTATAACCAATGGGAACATTGTGCTACTCCTCCAAAAGATAGCTCGAAAACATTTTTATGATAAATATTCATACTTTTCAGGGTTTAACACAAGTAATGCAGAAACATTTTATTTCAAATTATCAAATAAGACAGGTATGAAGACCATGCTTACAAACACAAAATTGATATATTCCGATTCATTCTTTGAACAAATGAATACATTTGGGTTTGATTTCTGGAACAATAATATTGAAGCAAAAACTGTTTGGGGTACGAGAGATTGGCAAGTACAAGGTATAGAATCATTGTTTAGAGCCTGCATGATCCCAGAACAAATTATATTCTTGAATGACACTATTCAACAAACTACCTGTCTTGGCTTAGCCAAAATCAAAGATTTGAACAAACCGTCTATTCCAAAGCCAACAGTGACCATTAATAGCTCTATAGATGTTGAGATAGACGTAAACCATATTTTAAACCAAAACAGAACACATCCTGAATGGAAAAAATGGTTGATCTGGCGTACAGATACAAATAACTGTCAAGACAGATTCCTGAACAAAATACAGGGGTTCACATTGACTAGGCCAGACCCTAGATATTCCCAAAGACAACATCCAGGGATAGTAACCACCTACAGCGTGGGCAAGCTCTGCCTTCAATGGCTACAAACGTCCACACTGGCTGAAATTAAGCAACACCTAACTTTACTTACAGAAGGTGCTGATTTGCATGATTTCATACTGGGACCACGCAAACAGCGTCAAAAACGTTTCATAGCGGCCTCTATATATGCAGCTTATAACGAAGTTTGGAAAGTAACTCAAATTGAGACAGCAGAAAAAATACGGGAAATTGACCGTATTAATTTGGAAAAATCACTTTCTGTGGTGGACAATGGGTTAATGACTCTGTCCTCCAGAATATATTCTCTGGACAGCATTCTGTCTTCAGCAATCGATATAATATCGCAAGACTTACTGATGTTACAACACGGTCAGTCCCAATTGCGTTCTATTGTACAGCTTGGCTGGACGTTACAAAATCTGCGTTCTGGCTATGTGCCTTGGCGTTTAATCAACACAACGTCATTATTTAATATCTTTAACCTCACTGATAACCAAATCAGTTTGGCACAGAAGGGTGCTGACTATACAATTCTGAGCATTGAAAAACTTGAGAGATTACCATTGACAATGTCAGAACGACCTGTGATTGAATGGATAATACATGGAATAATAAATATTCCGATAACTACTTTCCAGTTTCAATTCTGCCAAAAATATATACAGGCAGGCCAGTATGAAAGGTTGGGTAAAGGGTACATTAAGTCAATATGGAACTTGCCCTATACACACGAATGTGTCAGTAATAAAGGCCAGAAAGTGTTTCTCAGTGGCGATAATTGTGCAAGATCACTGAGCGGTACACTTCTATGTCAGGGTATTAGCTTGCATGGAGCCTGTGAAGGGACTTCGAATAACCTTTCATGTTACCAGCTAGGCACACCTGCAACACAAATAGAACCATTCTTTAGGAGGCTCTCGAACGGGAGTTACATTCTAATAGTAGATCGCAGATGTTGTAGTTTGCTGCCCGGAAAACCTTATCTCATAACCGTGACTAGGAAGGTCATGTGCTGTGAACGAGTTTTGTTCCTGAACGATTCTCCAGACAGGGAGGCAAGGTTATGGCCCGATTTGAAAATTGCTTCTATTCGAATAGATACTTTAAGCAGAATGAAGACTGTGCTCCTACAGACGCCGACCAGGCTCACGTCATCAAAAGAAACGTATGATCTCCAAGTTGCAAGGACAACAGAAGAGATTCATTCATTATTATCAACTAATTCCCCCATACATTTCGCAGAAATACTGAGCGAAATCTTAAATATTTCTGATACCACTGGTATCTCCAGTGTATTTAAAGCAGTGTTTTCGGGTGCTTTAACTCCATTCAAAGCCATCCTGAGTATTTTTCCAGACTTTGTCCATTCCATTTTTGGCGGACTTCCTCTCCTTTTGGGACTAGTAGCAGGTATTCTATTTTTGATCCTGTTATTTCGCTATGGCAAACCATGTCACAGACAAAACACCTGCGACAAGGGAAGAAATGATCCTAGCCATTGGCTACCGGGACCGCATATCTAAAGTCCTTGGACTAGCACGGCTTCGGGACCTGAACATGACTTGGTTTCTTTCATTTAGACCAATGTGGCAAAGTTGTGTTATGCCTGTATTAAGGTGCTTGCTATGCGGCGAAGAATGCGTGTTGGACACCTGTCTGGCACTACAATCGGATGTGCCAATGGACGCAGATACCTTGTTGGGTCCGGTAACGGCTCATGCATTGTGCTGTCCCCAGCGGCTACCAATCCTGATGACGGCATTCGTGGAGACTTCACCACTACGATTGAGGGGTAATGAAGTACAAGATGAAAGCAGCATCAATCAGGTACGACCTTCAGTCAGCTATGCTGATCAAAACATCAATGGAGGCAATCATGCTCAGGCTCATGAATGCATGGTAACAACTTTTTCCAAGTTAGTGGAACTTACGCAAGAAGCTGTTGACAGTTTTTTCAACAGTCTAAATGATATGATGTTTTCTCCGGAACAGCAGGAATAACTTTGAGCAAATTAGCACTCGGAGTTCCCTACATGCTGAATTTGGCCTTCAACTTTTTTTAAAGAAAAGCGATATGAAACATTTTCTCATCATTATCCAGACTGCAAGAACTTTTTCCCCAATTCCAAAATATTTACGATTTTTTGGGACACTTATCTTCTGCTTAAAGTAGACATTATTCTTAGAGAACTAAATTTCTATTTTAGGTAGTCACGAGACATTCGCTATCCTAGCACTATTATACATAACTTTATGATTGTGATGAAATGGTCTCGCACTTTTTTTCTGTATTAAGAGTCATTTCATGTGTGGTTTTCGCATTTAGTTATGCTGAATTTTAAACATATGAGTAGCATTATTAGACTGCTTGTGCATATAGTATACGTGATAGTACATGTGATTGTGTTTCGTATATTTTATAAAATCCAATTTTCGGAATGCATATAAATGTATTTTGGGGTGGTACGGTATACACAAACGCTACTGGTTTCACTATGCCTAGATTTGTAAATATGGACATAGTCTACGTGGAGTGGGTGTGATGTATTCCTATAGGTACTGTATCGATTCCCCTATTCCTGACCCTGGTTTGGTTAATAATTAACTAGCAGCCATCCAACGGTGCAAAAACCGTTATCTGATTAAGCCACACCACGGCAGAGAAGCGCGTTATCTGATTAGGTCATAACGCATGCCATCTAATTAGACAAGCGATATTCCTCCAGCCCCTGATAAGGCATACGGAGTTCTCAAAACAAATCAAACCTACAGCGACCTGGGAAATTCCCATAGCCATTGTTTTGATTTCACTGAGAACTTCAGTAAAGAATGTGCGAACGAGCCCGTTCATATGACATCCTTATTGACGTATATATGTCCATCCTTACGTCAATCTCGGCACCTTTCAGGTATAAATATTACCGACATTGCCTTAAGCAAACACATGCGGTGGTGACGAGATTGGAGCAGCGAGACTTGCCGAGGAGCCCAGCAGAAAGCGAAGCCCACAGACGCTGCCCCGCCTTCCTGACGCGCTGAGAACGAGACGCTGCCTTTCTCCTGCAGAGAAATCCAGCTCCGGCGCTTCCAAGCAGCCCTCGCAGGCAGCTGGAATATCAAGGCCTGGGATAAGAGATACCAGCCCTCCATCATTCTAGATCTCAGGTACAGAACTGAATAACCCCTTGCAGAGAATTCTCTAGTCAGTCCCTTGGCAAAACAAACTTAACTTAAACTGCTACTTAGCTACTCCCGCCCACGTATTAGGCTTAGGTCAGGTACACTGGGGTAGGCGTGGTTAGAAGCACCAGTTGAGTACGATTAGTCAAATGTATATATGTATGTATCTATTTTATCCATTTTAAAGTATCATATGGCTCAGAAACCATATCAATGCTTTTACAGTATTATTTTATAATTCTGTCTTTACTGTATGCACTTTACTTAACTATAAGTATTACAATAATAGCGATTCATTTCTCTTGTATGAGAAAAGAGACTGATCAATAAATAACATCTTTTATTGAACCACGCCCATCTCTTATTTCTCTACAAACTGGTGAAACTAAGAATGTACGTACTGACTGAGTAAAATAAGTTGTCTTTTGTTTTCACACGACTCTAGAGATACACTCTTGATTAGGAGAGAGCAAAGTTGTCATGTTCTATGGTTGTCAGAAACTAAATCCCTTCTTGTCTATCCAGAGAGGTTAAACTCCTCCTTGTCTATTCGAGAAAGTTTCTAGTGAACTCTGAGCTAGCTGGCAAACACAAAACTTTAAGTCTAATATCGTTGGTAGAAGACCTAGTTAACCTCTGCCCTAGGTCTATACTATTGAAGATATTATTCCAATGCGCAGAGCCTATTGGGATAATAGGAACTACACTACAGTATAGATTACAGGTCGCTAAATAAAATCACCATAAAAACAAATACCCGTTACCACTCATTCTGGTATTATTGGACCAAATCAAAGACACCACTGTGTTCACCAAAATCGACTTGCGAGGGGCGTACCACCTCATAAGGGTGTGTTACAGGGATGAGTGGAAAACGGCATTCAGGACCAAGTTCGGATTATTTGAATACTGTGTGATGCCGTTTGGGCTATGCAATGCCCCTGCGCCATTCCAGTTTTTTATTAATGAGATCTTTTGGGATTTTCCGGGTCGTTTCTTGATCGTCTACAAAGAAGACATACTGATCTTTTCAAAAAATCATACCAAACACAAATAACACGTCAAACAAGTGTTACAAAGGTTAAGAGAACATCATCTTTTCTCTAAACTCGAGAAATGCACTTTTCATGCTGATACAGTAGACTTTCTGGGGTTTGTAATTTCTGTCAATGGGATAAGAATGGATAAAAAGAAAATCGAGGCTATCCTGACCTGGCCTATTCCTACCAGTGTTAATAACATATAGTCGTTGCTGGAATTTGCAAACTTCTATCGGAGGTTTATTACACATTTTTCAGACTTAGTTATACCCATAATGCGACTGGTTAAAAAAGGAGTGCCATTTGTTTGGTCTCCGGAAGCACAGAAAGCCTTTGATACTTTTACTTCTGCTCCCTTCCTCATACATCCTGATCCTACTCTCCCTTATTTTGTAGCGGCAGATGCTTCTCAATACGCTGTCGGAGGTTTTGTCTCCCAAAGAGATACTAATGAACAGATGCATCCTATTGCCTTCTTTTCTAATAAACTACTGCCAGCAAAACAGAATTACACCGTGGCAGAGAGAGAACTTCTGGCAATTCGGAAAGCATTCCAAGAATGAAGGCATTACTTCTGGGGGGCCAAAGATCCCATCACAATATATTATGATCACAAGAACTTGGAATTATTTTGTACAGCTAGAGCATTGACCCCCAGACAAATGCATTGGGTTTCTTTCTTTAACAAGTTTGATTTTTAGATTACTAATAGGCCAGCAGCAAAACAAGTAAAAGCTGACGCTTTATCATGATTATGTGTATCGCTCCCTCACAAGAGAACGGACCCTGAACTAGAAGCTTTCATCCTCCATGGTAGAATCCTAGGGTATGTCTCGTTTGATCGGTTTTGTAAAGATCTGGAAAAAACATGAAACAAGATTTATTTATCCCCTTGGTTAGAACAACCTGATTGTCACATGATAGGGGGTCTGCTTTATCTCAGGGAACAATTATACGTTCTGGACGTATTAAGAGAACAGGTACTGCAATGGGTGCATTCTTCTGCTTTGGTGAGCCACCCTGGCATTACAAAAACCAACAACATCTATAACAGGTGGTTTTGGTGGGACACAATGGCAAAAGATGTACAGAGTTTTATATACTCTTGTCCCGTATGCGCCACACAGAAAACCCCTCGTACTACCCCAAAAGGGTTATTATACCCTCTTCCAGAGTTCCCCCTTATCCCTGGCGTACAGTGAGTTTGGATTTTATCACCGACCTCCCCCCAGAGGAAGGATATGCCACCATACTTGTCATTGTGGACTCTTTTACCAAGACAGCGCATTTTGTGCCCCTACCCAAAGTCCCTACTGCTAGTGAGTTAGTAGCTATTTTCATACATAATGTGATCCGTCTGCACGGAATACCTTCAGTTCTGGTGTCGGACAGGGGCCTCAATTTGTTTCTAAATCTTGGCACGAAATTGGCTGTGCACTGCAAATGGACCTCAGTTTGTTCTCAGCTTATCATCCTCAAACTGATGGACACACGGAGAGGGTGAATCAGACCTGTGAACAGTATTTACGCTGTTTATTGGCTGCTTTAACTAGTAATTGGGTTAAAGCATTACCTATAGCAGAGTTTGCGTATAATACCAGTAGTCACTTTGCCTTAGGGATGTCCCCTTTCTATTGCTCAAAGGGTTTTCATCCCAGAACTGTGCCCTTACAACCCACACTTAAGGTCCCGTCAGTAGATACCTTGTGTACTAACTTAAAAGGAATATGGAAGGCCGCATATTTGTAGCTACAGGTGACCAAAGAAGAGATGAAAAAAGCCGCAGACAAACATCGGCGTCCTGCACCTGAGTATTTCATAGGAGATAAAGTATGGCTGTCCTCAAAAAACTTGAAGCTACCAGGCACAAAAAAGTTACAACTACGTTATATAGGTCCATTCAAAATAACACAGGTTATTAATCCAGTGGCCATGAAACTAGCATTACCAGAGGAGTATCATATACATCCTGTTTTCCATACGTCTCTTGTGAAACCTTTTAATTCTTCCGCCCATACCATGGTACCACGCCTTCCTTTACTGATTAATAATCAAGAGGAATACGAGGTAAATCGTATTCTGGATTCACATAGACGAGGTAGAAAATTGTACTATCTAGTGGATTGGAAGGGATACTCTCTGGAAGAGCGCTCTTGGGATCCTGCCGAATTTGTTCATGCTCCTCTATTGGTACCGAGGTTCCATGCTAGTCACCCCACGAAACCTCACCCTGTAAGAAGAGCCTTAAGGGGGAAGTCATGTTACCACTTTCCCACTTTCCCATTTTCTCTGTTTCCCTTTTTATTGTTTACTCTGTCGTCTCCTTTTCCTGGGTTCTTTCCCCTTAATAACTGATCCATAGTGGTCAGGTGAGAAGGGAGGTAGTATATACGTCCCTCCCATACCTGGAACTAGTGCTTGGCTTTATGGTAACTCTTGTCTCAGGCCCGAGTGAATGCTGGAGAGTCTCTCCCTGTTTCCCCTGTGTTTTTCCCTTTGTGTTTCTTTTTGCCACCTGGAGAACATGACAACCGCCGCTACAACATTGAAACCGCGGCCGATACCGCTAGGTCAACTGAACTCGGGATCTGCAGTTTAAATTTGAAAATACGCGGTCAGAACCTCAAAGAAATCCAGCGTTGTGTGGATAAAGTCTACCTATATGCACATGCACATTCTTCCATACAACCCAGACACACATGCACAGTGTTGCAGGTGTGCTGACATTGGTGGTGGCATGCCTACCCATGCACATGATCAGTCACATTCACAGTGCATCCTCATTTTTCCGTTAGAGAGATGTGGACATGTGCAGATGAATTGGACATGCGTGGTGATTAGGGAAGGGGGAAAATCTGAAACCCTCCTGCATTTTCAGGCAATGTGCCCCCTTGCCTGTTCATGAGATGCATTCCTGTGTACTCCAAGTGGGGAAGCAGCTATTGAGACTGCATACCACACACACATGCAATGTCACAACACAGTGACTGTGTAGGAAGCTGGATAAAAGAATCACATCCAAAAATGCATACAAACAGCACACTTCAATCAAAGGGCAATGGAATACAATCAGCAGGGGGGCAATGCATACAACACCACAGTAAGTGACCAGTGCAGATCAGGAATGTGTCACACAAATATGTACTGCATGCCTTGTCTGTGTGACATACTCACAGAACCACGATGTGCCTGTAAAGCAGTATGACAACGAACATATGACAACAAGTAAGGATAGCAAAGTTGCAACAATTGATGACAAAGGCCCAAATGGAAAATGGCACCCTTAGGTCAAATTGCACTCCTCCACCCACAAATGCACACATCTGCCATACAGAAAACAGCATTCCACATCAGTACTGATGTGAGTGACCCATTCACACCGTCATGTGCAATTAAATGTAACTGTTTGGTAAGTCAACTGTGTCAGGAGCAAATATGTAGTCGGGTAGTCATCACCCACATGCTAAGCCAGGCATTGAATACCAGAACAAGGACAGCATGTATCATCCTTGTCAGCAGCTGTGTGGCACAAACACACATCACCCTGCCATCTCCATCTCTTGTGAGGGTGGCAGTGACAAGGCCTGAGCACCATAAATAGGCATCATGTAATGTACATACATCAGGAAACTGACCACTTACACACCACACATGGGGTCAACCTTGAGGGCAATGGGTGTTGACACTGTCTGTTCAAACAGCAACACCAATGCTTGATTAGCACACAAATGACACCCTAAATATGATGTTTCATGACACATGACACCCGAAATTGACACCATAATTGCATATTCCACAACAAATCAATCTATCAATCAGGGGAATTGCAAGTGTGCTATTCACCCGTGGGGGTCGTGAGGCTCTGGGGGGGATGTGCAGATCTGTTGGCCAAAAAACAAGCTCTTGAAGGACTTCATGGAGATGTTCAAGGAGAGAGCATGTCTGATGTCTGTCGGTAGCTCAGTCCAGGTCTTGGCTGCAATGTTAGAGAAGGATCTTCCGCATACTCTGGCTCAGTGGATGTGAGGGGTTTCGGCCAGATGATAGTTTGTAAATTGTAGTTGTCTTTGGGGTACGTGTAAGTTGATTCTGTAACTGAGGTGTTTGTGTCCGTTGTTGTGTATTCATTTGTAGGCGTGAGATGAGGATGTTAAAGCTGACTGTTTTCTCCTCTGTGAGCCGGTGGAGTCATTGTAGGTGTTGGCTGATGTGTTTGTGCCAGGGGATGACGAGGGCGAGTCTGGAGGCGGTGTTTTGTATTGTCTTCAGTTTGCAGAGTATAGACTTGCTGATGCCGGCATAGAGTCCGAGTCCGTAGTACAGTCTGCAGGTGATGAGTGCGTGGGTGACTGTCTTCCGTGACTCAGGGGGGATCCATTTGAAGGAAATGCAGAGGATGTGGAGTGTGGCGACGCAGCTGTAGGTGACTGCGTTGACCTGTTGGTTCATGAGTGATGAGTCGAGTATGATGCAGAGGTTTTTAGCAAGGTCTGTGGGGTAAGGTGGTCTTCTGAGGGCCATCAGCAAGAGGTGTTGTCCCATGCTGAAGGGGTGGTTACAAGGACAAGGTATTCTGTCATCTCAGGGTTGAGCTCCAAGCAGCTGTTGGTCATCCATACTGCGCTGCGTTGCATTACTTACTTGAAGTTGGTTTAGGCGATGGTGTGGTCTTTGGTGGGTTAGAGGATGAGCTGGGTGTCGTCAGCATGGGATAGGATGTTGAGGCCGTGTTGTTGGACGATGTCTGCAAAGGGGGGCATGTATATTTTGAAGAGGCTTGGGCTTTGTGATGACCCCTGTGGGACTCTGCAGGTGATTGCCGTGGGATCAGAGATGAAGTGTGGCAGTCTGATCCTTTGCCTTCCTTGAGGGATGATCGGATCCAGTCCAGGGCTGTACCTTGGATGCCTGCGTCATGTAGTCTGGTGACTAGTGTGCGATGGTAGATGTTAGTGAAGGCTGCTGAAAGGTAGAGTAGGATGAGGTCTGCGTAGAGTCCTTGGTCAAGGATGGTGTTGATGTCATCTGTGGCGGCAAGTAGGGCTGTCTCAGTGCTGTGTTTGCTTTGGAATCTTGATTGTGATGGGTTGAGGATGGCGTTCTCTTTGATGAATCTTGTCAGTTCCCTAATGACTGTTTTCTTGGCAACTTTAGCTGCGAAAGTGAGGAGCAAGATGGTCCGATAGTTCTTGAGGCCGGTGGGGTCAGCTGTGTGCTTCTTGAGCAGGGTCATGACCAATGTTCCCTCTAATTTTTTTTCTGTGTGCGGCACTGGAGGGTCTCTGTGCGCTGCAACCATGGCTATGTGCGCCAGGAACAAAACCGCGGGTGTCTGCGGCACCAAATGGCACTCAAAACGTTTACTTTAAAAAGTGAAAAGATGATGCATTTTCACACATACAGAGCCACAATCAGGGTCTTAAGGGCAGTTTGCAAATTTATTGTATTGCCTGTATTTTCATTGTTGTGTCTCTGACTGCTGGTGTCTGTCTTCCCCGCTGCCTGTACGTGGTCCATGCCCCGTTTTCTTCCCTCTGTTCCCCTTGCTATCCCCGTGCTCTCTCTGCACGGTCTTTCCTTCTGTACTCCTCGCTGCCCGTGTCTCTGGCCAGTTTTCCCTTCTGTTTCCCTCGCGGCACCCGCGCCTCTCTGCCCGTTCTGCCTTCTGTTCTTAGCTGCCCCTATATTTCTGTATTCTGGCTCCATCCCATTAGTTTTTTGTGCCCGTCTGCCCTCTGTGCCACTCGTTTTTGTGCCCTTATGCCCTCTGTGCCACTCATTTTCTGTGCCTTTTAGTCCTCTTTTTCACTTCATTTTCCCCTCGTTTTTTGTGCCCTTCTGCCCTCTGTTCCACTTGTTTTTTTGTGCCTTTCTGCCCTCTGTCCCACTCATTTTTTGTGCCTTTATGCTCTCTGTCCCACTTGCCTTTTGTGCACTTCTGCAATGTTCCACTCGTTTTTTGTGCCATTTAGCCCTCTGTTCCACTTCGTTTTCCCCTCGTGCTCTGTGCCCTTCTGCCATCTGTTCCACTCGTTTTTTTGTGCCTTTCGGCCCTCTGTTCCACTCGTTTTTGTGCCCTTCTGCCCTCTGTTTCACTCGTGTTTGTGCCCTTCTGCCCTCTGTTCCAATCGTTTTTTTGTGCCTTTCTGCCCTCTGTCCCACTCATTTTTTGGGCTTTTATGCTCTCTGTTCCACTCGTTTTTTGTGCCTTTCTGCTCTCGGTCCCACTCGTTTTTTGTGCTTTTATGCTCTCTGTCCCACTCGATTTTTGTGTGTTTCTGCCCTCTGTCCTAGTCTTTCTGCCCTCTGTCCCAATCGTTTTTGGGCCTTTATTCTCTCTGTCCCACTCGTTATTTGTGCCTTTATGTCCTCTGTCCCACTCGTTTTTTGTGCCTTTCTGCCCTCTGTCCCACTCATTTTTTTGTGCCTTTCTGTCCTCTGTCAGTGTCCCACTCGTTTTTTGTGCCTTTTTTTGTGCCTTTTTGTCCTCTGTCTGTGTCCCACTAATTGTTTTGTGCCTTTATGTCCTCTGTCTGTGTCCCACTCGTTTTTTTGTGCCTTTCTGTCGTCTGTCTGTGTCCCACTCATTTTTTTGTGCCTTTCTGTCCTCTGTCTGTATCCCACTCGGTTTTTTGTGCCTTTCTGTCCTCTGTCTGTGTCCCACTCATTTTTTGTGCCTTTCTGTCCTCTGTCTGTGTCCCACTCGTGCCTTTATGCCCTCTTGCCTTCTGTTCCGCTCGTTCCCCAGCGGCTGTGGCCTTTTGTTTAAATATTGCTGTTAATCGGAGCCCCTTCATGGGCTCCGATTAACAGCAATACTTAAACAAAATGCCACAGTCTGCCCCGCGCTTTACTAACAAAAGCTTTCCAAACACAGTGTGTGCTTGCGCTGTGTTTGGAAAGTGTCTACGCTTTTGTTAGTAAAGCGCGGGGCAGACTGTGGCATTTTGTTTAAGTATTGCTGTTATTCGGAGCCTGTGAAGGGGCTCCGATTAACAGCAATATTTAAACAAACGGCCACAGTCTGCCCCACTCCCACACAGTCGCAAGCGCCATAATCCCCACCAGCCCCCCTCCTCCTTACCTGCACTCCTCACGCCCGCTCCACCGCCACCACTGTAAAAGTGCTCATGTTCGCGCCGCTCGCGTTTTAAAAGCAGCGAGCGGTGCGACTCTCTAGCGACGTCCTGTGTGCGCGCTCCACGCTAGGTGATGCGTGCTGACTTGGGGGGTGGTGCGCGCGCACGCATGGCCTAGAGGGAACAGTGGTCATGACTTCTGCACACTTCCAGTTGTCTGTGAAGGTGCATGTTTTGAAGGTGGTGTTAATGTTGAGTAGTGGTTCATGGCAATGGCAGATGTGGCTGTGTGGTAATTGTGAGGGGTCCAGGGGTCTGTGTGGGTCCCAGAGTAGATGCCTTTCATGGTGTAGGCAGTGTATGCATCCGTACCTGGTGTTCATTTGTAGATGGTGGTCTGGTTGGTGTCTCAGTGCTGCGGGTGGTCCGCCTGCTGCATCCAGTGTGTGGTCCACAAATTTGTCTTAGTGGTTTATGAATTTGAGGTCGAAGTGGGTTCCAAGCTGTTAGACCTGGCATCTTTGGCGTGGTTTCCCCTATCTTTTTGCCTCTACCTCGTGTATTTTTGATGCTGTGCTGGATTTCGTTTTTGCTGGTTTAGATGCTTTGGACACTCTGCCACTGCTGATCAGTGCCAGAGTGTAAGTGCTCCCTGTGTAAATTGTTATTCTGATTGAATATACCTGTTTGGCATATTTGTATCACCATGAAGTCCCTAGTAAAGTGCACTGGGTGTGCCAGGGCTGGTGATGACAAATGCTACTAGTGGGCCTGCAGCACTGATTATGCCACCCACCGGAGTAGCCCTAAAATGATGTCTCAGGCCTGACACTGCAGTGCCTGTGTGCACTTTAGAACTGCCATGTCCTCCTGGTCAGTGTCCCCACTGACCAGGCCTAACCCTTCCCTTTTTGTGCACATCAGTCACCCCTATGGAAGGCCCAAGGTACCCCCCTGGGCAGGGTGCAGTGTATGTAAAAGGTAGAGCATGTACTAGTGCAGGTGACATGCTCTGGTAGTGAATGGCAGCCATTTTCGTTTTTCACTACTGTAAGGCTATCTTGCTCCAAAGGTTAACATGGGGGATGCTGGCTACAGTGGTTAACAGCATTTCTTCCCATAGGACCAAGATAGGACATACGTATCTAGTATCCCTGAACTCAGAATTTAATAACACATCTTTTAGGAAAGGTTGTTTTTAAATCCTGTGTTTGAGAACAGCACTTTTAGAAAGTTACTGTTCTCTTGTCTGACCCTTCTGTGTGCCTGGGCCTGTTTGTGTATTGACTGTCTGGTTTGAGAGTGACAGGGGCTGGGGGATTCCCCAGGAGGCTGGATGAGTCAGCACTAGGCTGAATGACTGCATTTGCAACTGGAGTGGTGGGAGGAGTTTGCACCTGGCTGAATAGGGCTGTGCCTGCCTTCCACAATGCTGGCTCCACCCCCCCTGCTGGGCGGCTGAGGACCCTGCCCCTCACTCTGAAAGGAAAGATGCAGCCAGCAAAACAAAGTGCTCAGGATCCACCCAGAACTGGTTCAGACCGGGCTCAGAGCCCACATGCACCAAGAGAACAAAGACTTTAGGGGTATAAGTACAGGACCCCTGACAACAGAAAATTAGATCATCCTGGAAATCAAGAAGGAACCTCTGCCAAGGAGAAAGCTGAAACTGAAGAAGGAAGACTGTCCTGCTGTTGCTCTGCTGGACTGACCTGTTGCTTTGCTGCCAAGGAGAGGGGAAGGACTTTGCTGCTGAGTTGTGTCCCCTGTCTTGAAGGAATCTCCAAGGACCTGAGTAGAGCTGGCTCCCTGTTTTGAAGTCCCGGGAACAAAAGGACTTCACCCCCAGCTTCCCTGAACTCTGCTGAGAGAGTTCTGTCCTTCCTAGAGTGCTTGATCCAGTTGTGGGGCCTCTGGAAGTTGTACCTGAGCTGGGAAGCTTGAAACTGAGCTTGAGTGACTTTTGAACTTGAAAAGTGTTGCATCGCTCGCTTGCGGAGCGCATCCCCAACAGTCCGAGAAGTTTCCCGCCGCTACGGAGGCTGAGATCGTCGCAGCGCCTGACGCCGCTGCCAGAGATGTCGCATCCTTCGGTTGCGGGACGCACCAGACCGGTGCGGGAGAATCGAACATCGCTGCGAGTATCATCGCAGAGCCTGTCGTCGCTGGGTGAGAACGCCGCACCGCTTGCTTGCGGACCGCATCACGTCGCTGCGAGCATCGTCGCAGAATCATCGCATCGAGGAGCTGCGAGAGAGAGGATCACCGCTGGACCGCGCATCGTCGCCCCAGAGATCGTCGCAGCCCCTACGAGATCGTCGCATCGTGCCTTTGCGAGAACAGACTTCCTACGGAACCTACGCACCGGAATCCATACAAGTGGCCTTCCTCCCCTTACAGACCGGATTCGTCGCATCACGCCCGCTGCTGCAGCGGGACTGTCGCATCGCCTCCCCATGATCTCAGGAGCAACGCATCGCTTGTTTTCCACCGCACCAGCTTCTGCTTTTGGAACTTTGTTGCAACTAAAAGGTACTGTGAGTAAACGTGACGCAACTGTGAACTTTACACGCATCAGTAGAGAATTCTATCGCAACGCAGAGAATTCTATCGCAACCTAAATAATTTCAACGCAACCTTAAGAACTCTCTTTGAAACCATATTCTTGAACTGTGTATGTTGGATTTTTGTCGTTTTGGTCTTGTGTAGTTTAGATTAAATACCTTTATTTTTCTAAACTGTTGTGGAGTCAGTTTGTGGTGTTTTCACTGTGTTACTGTGAGTGTTGGTACAAATACTTTACGCATTGCCTCTGGTTAGCCTAGACTGCTCGTGCCAAGCTACCTAGAGGGTGAGCAGGGGTTATCTCAGAAGGTTATCTCCTTGCCCTGACTAGAAGCAAGGGTCCCTATTTGGACAGTGGTACCTACCTCTGCCAACTAGAGACCCCCAGATCTAACATTGGTGGTCAGGCGGTGGGATTTGAACTTGTATTTGTACTTGACCCACAGTAATTGGTGTACATCACTAGTGAGTGCAGACCACTACGCCACCGCATACTACTGGTTTTTGATTTTTGATTCTTTTTTTGAGTAACTCTTCAAAGCATCATGGCTGCAAAAGGAAAGGCGCTCAGTGAGGGGGCAGAAGTAATGCCAGAGTTTTCCATTAAGGATTTGTATTCCTACCCAGCAAAACATCTTAAGCACTTCTGCCAGAAATGTGGGTGCCCCACAAGAGGCGCCAGGAAAGAGGAGCTGCAGAAAATCTTGAAAGCCCATTGGGAGGCGCAAGAGGGAAATGATGATGTGAATGTAGAGAATAGTTTTCAAGTTACAGATCTGCCAGTGGGCAGAGGAGGCTCAGGAGCTGGCAGCAACCATTCCAGCAGGGGCCTCAGCCCAGAAGAGTTATAGGAAAATCAGAGAGTCGGAGAATATGAGTTGGAAGTTCTGAAAATGAAAATGAAAATGAAGCAATTTGAAATGGATAAAGAGAGAGAAAAGGCGGCGGAGGAGAGCAAATGTGCCCGCGCCTTGGAAGAGAAGAAATTGCTTTTGGCTCATGAGTTGAGCATGAGAGAACTGGATCTTAAAGCCAAGGAGGTGGATGCCAGTTCTAATGGTGGCAGCGCGCAGCCAGTGCAGGGGGGTAAAGTATACATTCCCATGGACCTGGTGCAGAATTACCATAGGAGTGAGGATATTTATGCCTGGTTCACTTCGTATGAGATTGCATTGAGGATGAATGGTGTGCCTGAACAGCATTGGGGGGTGGGCCTGTGGAAACATTTTGAGGCTTCTGGGAGGAGTGCTCTAGAGCCCTTAGAATTAGCAGGTGCCATGACCTACCCCAATATGAAGGAGGCCTTATGTCTCAGGTATGGCCTTACTCCAGAGCAGTACAGACTGCAGTTTAGGAACTCCAAGAAGAGAGAGTCTGAGACTTGGATGGAGTGTGTGAATTTGTACTCGCGTGCACTGGAAGGTTGGATGAAGGGCAGTAAAGTAACTGATTTTAAGGGGTTGTTGCATTTAATCAGTTGGGAGCACATGAGTAGTCTTTGTGTTCCAGAGCTGCGCCAGCATCTTTTAGACAGCAAGCTGACAGACCTCATTGAGCTTGCTAAGGAGGCGGACCGCTGGACCAGTACCAGGGTCCACAGAGGTATTGTGGGTACCACAGCCAAAGGTGGGCAGGGTCCCCAGCAGAAGAGTGGGGGGGACAAGGGTAATCAAAAGGAGTTCTCAGAAGGGCCCCAAAATAGTTCCCAGGGAAAGGAATCCCAACCCCCAAACCTAGACAGCCATGGCCCTCTAAGGGCAGGCGGGACAATAGAGATAGAAGGGATAACCAAGGCCCCCCTACCTGCTATCACTGCAATGAGGTGGGCCACATTGCTCCAAAATGTCCCAAGAAGAAGCAAGCACCCACTGGTGCCCCCGCCCCAGCGTTAGCTAGTGTAGCTTTGGGAGGGGATTTGGTTTCTAGTGACTGGGGGGGGCTAGCGGTTATGACCCTTGTCTCTCTAGGAGACCAAGAGGTGGTCCAGGAAACCTTACTGCCCTCTAACACTAAGAAATATGGGCAGAAGGTGACCATCAATGGGAGGGAGATTGAGGCTCTTATAGACACAGGAGCCAGCGTGACATCCGTGAGGTGTCAGTGGGTGTATGAAGAGCAAATCATCCCTGGTGTACTCCGCCCTGTAGTGGCAGCTGACAGTTCAGTGCGCTTTAGCAAGCTGGCGCGTGTTCCCTTTGAATGGGGGGGAGTCTCTGGTCTCTTGGAGGTAGTTGTCAATGATGCCTTGCCTGCAGACTGTCTGTTAGGTAACGACCTGGAGAGTTCTCCATGGAAGGATGTAGAACACAGAACTCACTTGGAGATGTTGGGGTTACCTGCGTGGATCTGTGTGTCCACACGTGCTATGACAGCCAGTAGGGGGGACTCAGCAGAACTGGAGCCTGAAACAGTGGCCCAGAGACCTGCCAGGAGAGGAAGAGGCAGAAGGCGCGGGAAACCAGCCCCACCCGTTCCCACGGTCCAGGAGGAAGCAGAACCTTAGGGGGATGCCCTGGAACCTACAGGGGAACAGGTGGCCGAACTGGGAGACTTACCTGAGCTGACCCATTGGCAGCAGGAAGGTGGTCTCTCCAGGGAGGAGTTCTGCAAGGTGCAGAAGGAATGCCCTTCCCTCATTGGTCTGCGGCAACAGGCTGTAGATCAGGCAGCAGGTGGAGCAGCCAGAGATCACTTTATCTACTGGGAAGATGACTTGTTATATAGCGAGCCTAAGTTTGCTGAGCCCGGAGCAGCCCGTGTGCTGGTGGTACCTGAGCGCTTCAGAAACTTCCTAATGGGTCTGGCTCATGACGTGCCTCTTCCAGGACATCTGGGGCAAGACAAGACCCTAAACAGGCTTGTCACCCACTTCCACTGGCCCCAGATGAGAAAGCACGTTGGTTCCTTTTGCAGATCTTGCCAAACCTGTCAAGCCAGTGGCAAGACTGGAACAAAGTTGAAGGCACCCCTTCAACCCTTCCCACTAGTGAGCACCCCTTTTGAGCGGGTGGGCATAGACATTGTAGGGCCCCTGGACCCCAAGACAGCCTTAGGCAACAGGTTCATCCTGGTCTTGGTGGACCATGCCACCCGGTACCCGGAAGCAGTCCCTCTCAGGACAATCACAGCACCCGTGGTGGGCCGTGCATTGATGGGGATCTTTTCCCATGTGGGGTTCCCCAGAGAGGTGGTCTCCGACCGGGGTACCAACTTCATCTCTAAGTACATGAAGTCTCTGTGGGAGGAGTGTGGGGTAACTTATAAGTTCCCCCCAATTTGGGAAGTGTCCCCCGGGCTCCTGTAATGTCCTTTACCAGGTTTCACCAGTAAAAATAAAGGGTTAATCTAGAAGGTTTTATTTTCCAAAGTTTTTATTTTTCATCGATGATGTTCAGGTCACATCAGATATTGTGGTTTGTCACAAAGCTCTTTATGATTCAAATAGTGCACTCAATAATCCCAATGCATTTCGGCATTTCAAAATTGCCTTCATCTGGGGACATGTATTCTGTCAACAAAGAAAAACATATATATTACTAAGGGAAAGTATCCTTACTTGTAAATTAGAACTAAAACGGGTGTATTTTAAAAAAACGAAATGTCATGCTCTTAAAGCCAGTAAGTGTAAAACGAAACAGTGATAGTTCCAAGTTCATCCTTGTGTGAATGGAGTTCGTGATATTAACGTAAAGGTTGTGAACCGCCGTGAACTGGCCGCTTAAAAATGGTAACTGTGACTGACGTGAATCAATCGACCCGCAGTTGTTTCTAAACAGCATTGGGTGCGAGAATTTCAGGGCGCCGAGCGAGGCTCTAACGCCGTGCCTGCGTGAGAGTGGTTTTACGGAAAATAAAAGCATGCTTTGTGTGAACCCAGGTCTAAGTGTGGGGATAGTTGAAAAGCTTACCGTTAGTGCAAAGTTAACGACTCGTCTAGGGTTTCAGTGAAATCCATGTCGGGTTGGGGCGTGTCTGTACCTCGGGAGTGGTTTAAACGAAGAGTGTTGGTAAGCGACAAATATCAGAAACTAAAAGCGGACTACGGTGATGCCCGAATATCAAAAAACTTTATCGATGCTAAATGAAAGGTGCAAATACGGAGTGAACTGGGGTTATACCATAATTAATTCGTGAATCTAGCGTGGAGATCATAACTAACCAAAAGTGGATACGAATCAAATGCTAAATGATAATGAACTTATTCAAACTACTGGGCTATCTAAAATGACATTTTTGATTCATGAATCTAGCGTATAAATCGAAAATTTTTGAAAAAGTAACCAAATTGGACACAAATAAAATGTTGAAAGGTAAAAAATAAAAAATACACTTATTCAGACTACTGGGCTATCCATAGATCACACAGGAGAGAATAACTATGTATAAAACATAGGTCACAGGTAACAAGAATATTCCACACGATCATTAAGGCCGTGTGGTTTTAAACTCGACAATGTAGAAATCCAATAATTTTCTCTCTTTAAGAGTTCATTGTGGTTGTCTTTGCCTTCTTCCTTGACAATTGTTTCCAAAGCGCAATAGCGCATTTGACTGATACCATGACCAGCTTCCAGAAAATGTTGAGCGACTGAGGATTTGATCTGTTTGGTTCTTATGTTTGATTTATGTTCATTTAGTCTTGTTTTTAGTTTCCTCTCTGTTTGTCCAACGTATATTTTGCCACAAGGGCATTTTATCATATACACTACATTGGTTGTGTCACAAGTCGCCGTCGCTCTGATCTTGATTTGGTGTCCTTTCATGGGGTGGTTAATGGTAGTTCCTTTGATGATGCTGTGGCAATGGTTGCAGTTCCAGCATGGACTTGTGCCTTTAAACTGCGTCGTCATACGGTTGGAATGTTTGATCAGTTGGCCTAGGTTCTTAGCTCTTGTATAGGCAAAAATGGGTTAGGAGTCGAAGATTTTGTTAAAGTCGGGTTCAACTCTAAGAATGTCCCAGTGTCTTTTAATAATCTGTTTGAATTTGTGGCTTACAGTTGAATATTTGGAGACAATTGTAGTGGAGTCCTTTTTGCGAGTTTCTGTGTTGGACAATAATTCATTTCTTGTTCTGGTCGCACAACGTTGTTTTGCCTGCTCGAGAATCTGGTGTGGGTACCCTCGGGCCTCAAATCGTGATGTCATTGTTGCCATTTCTTTGTTGAATGAATTGGTATCAGATGTGATTCTTTTGGCTCTTATTAGTTGACTGTATGGAAGGTGATTTTTGAGTGGTTGTGGATGAAAACTTGAATAGTGTAAAGTGTTATTTCTGTCCGTATCTTTCCTGAATAAACTGGTTTCAAATCCGGTGGCTGTGATGGTGATCCTTACATCCAAGAAGGTGATAGATTTGGATTGAATTTCGTTGGTAAATTGTACTCGTTGGTCAATGGAGTTTAAAAGATGGAGTTCTGTTTGCAAAATGTTTTCTGGGCCTTGCCATATTAAAAAAATGTCACCGATGAATCTTACAAACATTTTATGATGATCCTTCCATGCTGGTTTGTGGAGAATGTGGTCTTCCTCGAATCTGTGCACGAAAATATTGGCAAAAGCTGCAGCTGCAGAATTTCCCATTGACGTTCCAGTCAACTGTTGGTACCATTCTTCTTTCCATGAAAAATAGCTGTGTGATAGAGTGAATTCTAATAGTTCCATCAGGAGAACTTTAAAATCGTTATCCAATTCTGTTCTCAATAAACAGTATTCAATTGCTTCAATACCCATGGAATGGGAAATGGACGTATATAGGGACGTTACGTCCACTGTGCAAAGTAGAAGATTGTTCTGATCATCGAATGTTATGGAGTTTAGTTTGTTTAGAAAATCTGTTGTGTCTTTTAGGAAAGTAGAAGTGGAGATGACCATGGGTTGGAAATATTTATCCAAAAATTTGCCCACCGGATCGTGTATGCTGCCACATGTAGACACAATGGGCCTGCATGGTGGTGTCTGTAGATTTTTGTGAATCTTAGGTACTAGAAAGAACCTGGGACTTTTGGGATGTTGAGTTGTGAGGTATTTGTGAGTTTTGTCATTGATGACTCCATTTTCATGTGCCATGTTAAGAATGTGGTCTAATCTCTCCTTGAACTGTGTTGTGGGGTTTCTCTGTAGTTTGAGGTAGGTATTAGTATCCAAGAGGTGAAGGGATGCCTGGTCTTCGTAGTAAGATGTATTGAGAATAACTAGGGCGCCCCCTTTGTCTGCTTTTACACATGTTATCTCTTTGTTGGTTGAAATGGATTTAAGGATGTTGATTTCCTTGATGGTGTAATTCCTGTTCTTGAATTTAGGATGACAATTCAGTTTGGTTAAATCATTCTTAACTAAGGTTTCAAATGTATCAAGGCTTTTATGTGTCATAGGTGCTACTTTGCACAGTGGACGTAACGTCCCTATATACGTCCATTCCCCATTCCATGGGTATTGAAGCAATTGAATACTGTTTATTGAGAACAGAATTGGATAACGATTTTAAAGTTCTCCTGATGGAACTATTAGAATTCACTCTATCACACAGCTATTTTTCATGGAAAGAAGAATGGTACCAACAGTTGACTGGAACGTCAATGGGAAATTCTGCAGCTCCAGCTTTTGCCAATATTTTCATGCACAGATTCGAGGAAGACCACATTCTCCACAAACCAGCATGGAAGGATCATCTTAAAATGTTTGTAAGATTCATCGGTGACATTTTTTTAATATGGCAAGGCCCAGAAAACATTTTGCAAACAGAACTCCATCTTTTAAACTCCATTGACCAACGAGTACAATTTACCAACGAAATTCAATCCAAATCTATCACCTTCTTGGATGTAAGGATCACCATCACAGCCACCGGATTTGAAACCAGTTTATTCAGGAAAGATACGGACAGAAATAACACTTTACACTATTCAAGTTTTCATCCACAACCACTCAAAAATCACCTTCCATACAGTCAACTAATAAGAGCCAAAAGAATCACATCTGATACCAATTCATTCAACAAAGAAATGGCAACAATGACATCACGATTTGAGGCCCGAGGGTACCCACACCAGATTCTCGAGCAGGCAAAACAACGTTGTGCGACCAGAACAAGAAATGAATTATTGTCCAACACAGAAACTCGCAAAAAGGACTCCACTACAATTGTCTCCAAATATTCAACTGTAAGCCACAAATTCAAACAGATTATTAAAAGACACTGGGACATTCTTAGAGTTGAACCCGACTTTAACAAAATCTTCGACTCCGAACCCATTTTTGCCTATACAAGAGCTAAGAACCTAGGCCAACTGATCAAACATTCCAACCGTATGACGACGCAGTTTAAAGGCACAAGTCCATGCTGGAACTGCAACCATTGCCACAGCATCATCAAAGGAACTACCATCAACCACCCCATGAAAGGACACCAAATCAAGATCAGAGCGACGGCGACTTGTGACACAACCAATGTAGTGTATATGATAAAATGCCCTTGTGGCAAAATATACGTTGGACAAACAGAGAGGAAACTAAAAACAAGACTAAATGAACATAAATCAAACATAAGAACCAAACAGATCAAATCCTCAGTCGCTCAACATTTTCTGGAAGCTGGTCATGGTATCAGTCAAATGCGCTATTGCGCTTTGGAAACAATTGTCAAGGAAGAAGGCAAAGACAACCACAATGAACTCTTAAAGAGAGAAAATTATTGGATTTCTACATTGTCGAGTTTAAAACCACACGGCCTTAATGATCGTGTGGAATATTCTTGTTACCTGTGACCTATGTTTTATACATAGTTATTCTCTCCTGTGTGATCTATGGATAGCCCAGTAGTCTGAATAAGTTTATTTTTTATTTTTTACCTTTCAACATTTTATTTGTGTCCAATTTGGTTACTTTTTCAACAATTTTCGATTTATACGCTAGATTCATGAATCAAAAATGTCATTTTAGATAGCCCAGTAGTTTGAATAAGTTCATTATCATTTAGCATTTGATTCGTATCCACTTTTGGTTAGTTATGATCTCCACGCTAGATTCACGAATTAATTATGGTATAACCCCAGTTCACTCCGCATTTGCACCTTTCATTTAGCATCGATAAAGTTTTTTGATATTCGGGCATCACCGTAGTCCTCTTTTAGTTTCTGATATTTGTCGCTTAGCAACACTCTTCGTTTAAACCACTCCTGAGGTACAGACACGCCCCAACCCGACATGGATTTCACTGAAACCCTAGACGAGTCGTTAACTTTGCACTAACGGTAAGCTTTTCAACTATCCCCACACTTAGACCTGGCTTCACACAAAGCATGCTTTTATTTTCCGTAAAACCACTCTCACGCAGGCACGGCGTTAGAGCCTCGCTCGGCGCCCTGAAATTCTCACACCCAATGCTGTTTAGAAACAACTGCGGGTCGATTGATTCACGTCAGTCACAGTTACCATTTTTAAGCGGCCAGTTCACGGCGGTTCACAACCTTTACGTTAATATCACGAACTCCATTCACACAAGGATGAACTTGGAACTATCACTGTTTCGTTTTACACTTACTGGCTTTAAGAGCATGACATTTCGTTTTTTTAAAATACACCCGTTTTAGTTCTAATTTACAAGTAAGGATACTTTCCCTTAGTAATATCTACGTTTTTCTTTGTTGACAGAATACATGTCCCCAGATGAAGGCAATTTTGAAATGCCGAAATGCATTGGGATTATTGAGTGCACTATTTGAATCATAAAGAGCTTTGTGACAAACCACAATATCTGATGTGACCTGAACATCATCGATGAAAAATAAAAACTTTGGAAAATAAAACGTTCAAGATTAACCCTTTATTTTTACTGGTGAAACCTGGTAAAGGACATTACAGGAGCCCGGGGGACACTTCCCAAATTGGGGGTGCTACCTGTGTAGTATTGTTTTACGCTCCTAGTCGGAGAACGATACCCCGGAGCACCAGACAGCTGATTTAACCCATTTCAAAAAAGCGCAGTGCGTCCAACAACAACCCTTTTGTAACTTATAAGTTCACCACTCCTTACCACCCTTAAGGAAATGGGTTGGTTGAAAGGTTCAACCGGACCCTGAAAGGTATGATTATGGGCCTAGCGGAGCCCATGAGACGCAAGTGGGACGTCTTGTTACCATGCCTGTTGTTTGCCTACAGGGAGGTGCCTCAGAAGTCCTTAGGGTTCAGTCCCTTTTAACTCCTGTATGGCCACCCTGTTAGAGGACCTCTCTCACTGGTGAAGGAGGGTTGGGAAAAGTCCAGTGGGAAAACCCCCCAGGATGTGTTCAGCTATGTACTGGCCATCCGCAACCAGACACAACGCTTCAGGAAGCTCGCTCAGGCGAACCTGGAAGCAAGCCAGGAAGAAATGAAAAGATGGTATGACCAGAATACCACTCTGGTCGAATTTCAACCTGGGCAGAAAGTGTGAGTGATGGCGCCAGTGGAGCCTTGTACGCTCCAAGACAAGTGGACTGGGCCATATGAGGTGGTGGAAAGGAAGAGTGAGGTAACCTACCTGGTTAACCTGAGGACTCCCAGGCAGCCACTGAGAGTCTTGCATGTGAACCGCCTCAAACCACACTTTGAGAGGTCTGAAGTAACCATGCTCATGGCTACAGATGCAGGAATGGAAGAGGATAGTGATCCTCTCCCTGACCTCCTGGCAGTTAAGGAGCAAGATGGGTCAGTGGATGGTGTGGTCCTCTCGCCCACCCTGACCCCAGAACAGCAGAGTGACTGTCGCCAATTGTTGGGTCAGTTCTCCTCCCTGTTCTCCCTGACCCCAGGAGTCACCAACTGGTGCGTCCATGACGTGGACACTGGAGACAGTCTGCCTGTGAAACAAACATTTTACAGGGTAGCTGACAAGGTCAGGGCCAGCATCAAGGAAGAGGTTTCCAAGATGTTGGCGCTAGGGGTGATTGAGCCCTCCAGTAGTCCCTGGGCAAGCCCAGTGGTCTTGGTGCCCAAGAAAGCTGCTACGCCCGGTAGCCCTCCAGAACTCCGGTTTTGCGTTGACTACCGTGGGTTCAATGCGGTCACGAAGACTGACGCACACCCCATCCCCAGAGCTGATGAGCTCGTAGATCGGTTGGGAGATGCCCAGTACCTCAGTACGTTTGATTTGACTTCTGGGCACTGGCAGATTGCCTTAACTCATGGGGCCAAAGAGAGGTCATCATTTTCAACGCCAGAGGGGCACTTCCAGTTCCGAGTCATGCCCTTTGGGTTGAAAAATGCCCCTGCCACCTTCCAGAGACTGGTTAACCAGGTGCTGACCGGGCTGGAGGAATTCAGCGCTGCATACCTGGATGACATTGCTGTGTTCAGCTCCACGTGGGAGGAACACTTGCAACACCTCTGTGAAGTGTTGAAGGCTCTGCAAAGGGCAGGCCTCACTATCAAGGCAAGCAAGTGCCAGATAGGGCAGGGATCTGTGGTGTATTTGGGACACCAGGTGGGGAGCGGCCAGGTGGCGCCCCTACAGGCAAAGATTGATACCATTCTGTCTTGGGAGCCCCCCAAGACCAGACAGAGGTGAGAGCCTTTTTAGGACTCACCGGGTATTACAGGCGTTTTGTCAAGGGATATGGCACCATTGTCGCCCCCTTGACAGAACTAACTTCCAAGAAGTTGCCCAAAAGAGTTGACTGGACTGACGCCTGCCAAACTGCTTTTGAAACCCTGAAAACTGCCATGTGCACAGCACCGGTGCTCAAGGCACCTGACTTTTCCAGTGAGTTCATAGTTCAGACAGACGCTTCAGAGCATGGTGTGGGAGCAGTACTCTCACAAATCACTGAGGAGGGAGGAGACCAGCCGGTAGAATTCATTAGCAGGAGACTACTCCCCAGGGAACGGAGGTGGAGTGCGATTGAGAGAGAGGCATTTGCTGTGGTCTGGGCCCTGAAGAAGTTGAGGCCCTACCTGTTTGGGACTCACTTCCGTGTTCAGACCGACCAGAGGCCCCTCAGATGGTTAATGCAAATGAGGGGTGAGAACCCAAAACTGTTGAGGTGGTCCATCTCCCTACAGGGAATGGACTTTACGGTAGAACACCGTCCTGGCACAGAACACGCCAATGCTGATGGTCTGTCCTGGTTTTTCTGCCTTAGTGAAGAGAACTCCCAAGAGGGTGGGCAGTTCTCCCCACTTTCAGCTGGAGGGGACACGTGTTAGACCTGGCATCTTTGGCGTGGTTTCCCCTATCTTTTTGCCTCTACCTCCTGTATTTTTGATGCTGTGCTGGATTTCGTTTTTGCTGGTTTAGATGCTTTGGACACTCTGCCACTGCTGATCAGTGCCAGAGTGTAAGTGCTCCCTGTGTAAATTGTTATTCTGATTGAATATACCTGTTTGGCATATTTGTATCACCATGAAGTCCCTAGTAAAGTGTACTGGGTGTGCCAGGGCTGGTGATGACAAATGCTGCTAGTGGGCCTGCAGCACTGATTGTGCCACCCACAGGAGTAGCCCTAAAATGATGTCTCAGGCCTGACACTGCAGTGCCTGTGTGCAGTTTAGAACTGCCATGTCCTCCTGGTCAGTGTCCCCACTGACCAGGCCTAACCCTTCCCTTTTTGTGCACATCAGTCACCCCTATGCAAGGCCCAAGGTACCCCCCTGGGCAGGGTGCAGTGTATGTAAAAGGTAGAGCATGTACTAGTGCAGGTGACATGCTCTGGTAGTGAATGGCAGCCATTTTCGTTTTTCACTACTGTAAGGCTATCTTGCTCCATAGGTTAACATGGGGGATGCTGGCTACAGTGGTTAACAGCATTTCTTCCCATAGGACCAAGATAGGACAAAAGTATCTAGTATCCCTGAACTCAGAATTTAATAACACATCTTTTAGGAAAGGTTGTTTTTAAATCCTGTGTTTGAGAACAGCACTTTTAGAAAGTTGCTGTTCTCTTGTCTGACCCTTCTGTGTGCCTGGGCCTGTTTGTGTATTGACTGTCTGGTTTGAGAGTGACAGGGGCTGGGGGATTCCCCAGGAGGCTGGATGAGTCAGCACTAGGCTGAATGACTGCATTTGCAACTGGAGTGGTGGGAGGAGTTAGCACCTGGGCTGAATAGGGCTGTGCCTGCCTTCCACAATGCTGGCTCCACCCCCCTGCTGGGCGGCTGAGGACCCTGCCCCTCACTCTGAAAGGAAAGATGCAGCCAGCAAAACAAAGTGCTCAGGATCCACCCAGAACTGGTTCAGACCGGGCTCAGGGCCCACATGCACCAAGAGAACAAAGACTTTAGGGGTATAAGTACAGGAGCCCTCACAACAGAAAATTAGATCATCCTGGAAATCAAGAAGGAACCTCTGCCAAGGAGAAAGCTGAAACTGAAGAAGGAAGACTGTCCTGCTGTTACTCTGCTGGACTGATCTGTTGCTTTGCTGCCAAGGAGAGGGGAAGGACTTTGCTGCTGAGTTGTGTCCCCTGTCTTGAATGAATCTCCAAGGGCCTGAGTAGAGCTGGCTCCCTGTTTTGAAGTCCCAGGAACAAAAGGACTTCACCCCCAGCTTCCCTGAACTCTGCTGAGAGAGTTCTGTCCTTCCTAGAGTGCTTGATCCAGTTGTGGGGCCTCTGAAAGTTGTACCTGAGCTGGGAAGCTTGAAACTGAGCTTCAGTGACTTTTGAACTTGAAAAGTGTTGCATCGCTCGCTTGCGGAGCGCATCCCCGACAGTGCGAGAAGTTTCTCGCCGCTACGGAGGCCGAGATCGTCGCAGCGCCTGACGCCGCTGCCAGAGACGTCGCATCCTTCGGTTGCGGGACTCACCAGACCGGTGCGGGAGAATCGAACATCGCTGCGAGTATCGTCGCAGAGCCTGTCGTCGCTGGGTGAGAACGCCGCACCGCTTGCTTGCGGACCGCCTCACGTCGCTGCGAGCATCGTCACAGAATCATCGCATCGAGGAGCTGCGAGAGAGAGGATCACCGCTGGACCGCGCATCGTCGCCCCAGAGATCGTCGCAGCCCCTACGAGATTGTCGCATCGTGCCTTTGCGAGAACAGACTTCCTACGGAACCTACGCACCGGAATCCATACAAGTGGCCTTCCTCCCCTTACAGACCGGATTCGTCGCATCACGCCCGCTGCTGCAGCGGGACTGTCGCATCGCCTCCCCAGGGTCTCAGGAGCAACGCATTGCTTGTTTTCCACCGCACCAGCTTCTGCGTTTGGAACTTTGTTGCAACTAAAAGGTATTGTGAGTAAACGTGACGCAACTGTGAACTTTTCACGCATCAGTAGAGAATTCTATCGCAACGCAGAGAATTCTATCGCAACCTAAAGAATTTCAACGCAACCTTAAGAACTCTCTTTGAAACCATATTCTTGAACTGTGTATTTTGGATTTTTGTCGTTTTGGTCTTGTGTAGTTTAGATTAAATACCTTTATTTTTCTAAACTGTTGTGGAGTCAGTTTGTGGTGTTTTCACTGTGTTACTGCGAGTGTTGGTACAAATACTTTACGCATTGCCTCTGGTTAGCCTAGACTGCTCGTGCCAAGCTACCTAGAGGGTGAGCAGGGTTTATCTCAGAAGGTTATCTCCTTGCCCTGACTAGAAGCAAGGGTCCCTATTTGGACAGTGGTACCTACCTCTGCCAACTAGAGACCCCCAGATCTAACACAAGCTAATTGCAGATGACACCCTAAAAAGCATCTTTTACCCCATTACATGCCCATTTTTCATCCTTTACCCCATTTCACTCCCATTTTTCATTGTTTACCCCGTTTCATACTCATTTTTCATCTTTTACCCCATGTTATGCCCATTTTTCATCTTTCACCCCCTTTCACCCCCTAAATTACTCTGATTACCACAACCGACACACTTTAATAACTTGTTGCCCCAATAGGACACCCTACAATTTGGATTTTTGCAAAGAGGACAACCTATATTTCATGATTTACACAAAAGGACACACCAAATATTTGAGTTTGGTAGCACAATTTACACCATGGAAAGTATACTTTTGCACATTTGACACATTAAAGAGCATCTCTTTAATGAGGAGACATTTCCATCATTAATTGAGTATTGCGATGTTATTTGTACTCATTGTGTAATGTACTCGTTCCAGAGTGATATACTTAAGTAGAACAGTAACATGCTGACACGGTATGTGTGCAGTGTATTTTTATTGACACAAACCATGATTGGGGTCATTTTGCACTGATGTACATTTGATGGGGACTGTCACAATGTGACGTGACCAGTTGAATAAATTGTTTTTAATTTGGTTCCTTCGGGCAGCTGCTGCTACAATAACTGCAACATGTAAATGCCACCTCATCTTCATCTTCATCCTGGTCATCGTCCGGTTCTGCAGGCACTTGTATCCATGGAGCATTGGTGTGCATACATATATTATACAATACAAAACATGCTAGGAATACTATGGTCACCTTTTCTGGGTTGTACAGCAGTCTGCCACCTGTGATGTCCAGGCTACGGAAACGTGACTTTAGCACACCAAATGTGCACTCCACAATGGACTGGGTGTGGCTGTGGGCCGCATTATACTGCCTCTGTGCCTGGGTGTTGAGGTTTCCGAGGGATGTCATCATCCACGGACAGAGTGCATATCCTTGATCACCTGTAACATGTGATGGAGAGAAGTGTTCATTATTGGTTATGCAGGCTGTGTTGTTAGTGTTGATGGTTTTGTGTTGTGTGATTTATGCTACATTGGATTCCATGTTAGCCATGTGTGGCTTCTGACTGATTTCCAGCATCAATGCTAACTACATTGCCTCACGGTTGATCCTCTCTCCCCAAGCAAATTTGATTGCATGCACTGCGTGGTTGCATCACTTTCACTCCTAATGAGCAACAATCTTAAGGCCATCAGCGCATCTCCGCAGGCCTAACACACACACCAACAGGTACCCTGGCTCACCTACCATCTAGTGATAGCACGCATCTGCCCTCCTCAAAGTCAATACCATGAGAACTTTTAAATGGCAAAAGGGCACACCAGACACGGATCACATTCAGTTCTGATGCTGCCAGACCTGCCCCACCGCACAACACATGCTGTTTCATGCCCAGACCTGCCACAAAGCAACACTCAGCAGCCCCCTGACCTGCAGGGCCCACTGAGGGCAGGGACTCTTCAGCCACACCATCAACATCATAGGACGCCACGCTGTCTATTCCCTGGGCTACGTACTCATACCTGAGCGGAGGCTCAAAATCACATACCACAACTACTTACAATCCATTAAAATCCGAGAAATGTTTGCTGACATCAGACTGTCCTAAATCTTCACCCCACTGAGCCAAATGGCAGGGCACACCTTTGACACCTTTTTTGCATGTGTAAACTTTAACTAGTTCATCAACCTCACTAAACGCACATGTAGTGACCACAAATGCATACACTTCCTCGTCGGTCAATCCTAAGCCACCCTAGACCACATGCGGACCCACACAAACTTAGTAGAGCTCAGTCAATGAGGAGATGCTACACACTACCAGTAACAGCAACACCCACAACACTACAGTAGTCACCAATGGTGCTAGATCACATTTTACTGACGTGTATCTCCAACTGCGCATACACACTTGCTCCACTAAGCAACAGCAACATACAGCGTGCAATAAATGCCACCTCGGTCACCAACAACCTCAAAGATGGCAGATGCATCTGCTGACACAAGGAGAAGAACTGGTGCAAGATTGAGGAAACCCTTAAACATCACCACCTACAAGGACACAAAGCTCATATTCTCCATCAACAATACGCCCATACACCAAACTTGGCTTTCAGGAAGGATTGCTGTCAGTGGCTACATGGATGATCAACATCTGGGGGGTGCTGTAGCCAGAAGAGACATGAGTCCTCATCCTCATAACGAAACCATCAGCATGTGGCATCACCTGGTGGGACAACAACTTCAGCAGCCCCCCAGCCTAGGTACCTAGGCACTGTATATGACTCCTCCCTCTCCATGAACCAACAGGTATATGCAGTGGCCTGCACCTGCTTCAACTGCCTCTGCGTCTTCCATGCAACTTTCAAATTAATCCCCCCATTGTCAGGTAAGACTGTCACCCACACAGTCATTGCCATCCGACTGGACTACAGAAACACACTATATGCCCACATGGGCAGGTCTGCACTCAGCTAAGTCCCAACTGTCCAGCATAACCCCAACACACTGGGCCTTGTGTACATACTTTCCTTATAGATGGAGTCCCTCCATCACACATACTTGGTTACCACCTCTCCCCACATTTGAAAATGAGTGGCAGAGGGGAAAAGCCTTTGGGGATGGTTTGTCTACATAGCTAGCCACATTTCCAACAGTTCCTTGTGTTGTTGGGTCGGTAGGTGGGCATGTTGATTGCCACGTTGTATGAGAGATTGTGACATGTACATTCTAGCAATTGTTAGTTGCGTGCATGTGGAATTGAGGTGTGTGTTGAGTTCAGTTAGTACTTACCAACAAGAACTGCATTTCCGTATGTGCCATCCTGGAAGCGCTGGTTTGTGATGGGCTGTCGGAAGATGTAGGAATCATGCACACTCCCTGGAAACTTGGCTATGACACTGGTGAACAGTTCCCAGTGGTTCACTAGTGCCTGCACATTCATAGAATGTGTGTGCTTTCTGTTGCACTCTCCTCAGGGGGCACAAATAGGACATGTGTGCAGTCAATTGCCTCCAAAACCTGCGGTAATATGGCTATGGCATGAACGCCTTGCTTGTTTGCAATCTGTTCCTGCACAGTGTTGGGGAAGCAAAGGTGCTGGGGTATCAGGCTGAGTATGCCATCCAAGACAGTTGGGAGGAATATTGAAATGGCTGCCTGTGAAACTCTGCCGACTCTGGCCATTGTTAGTTGATAGATCCCAGAAGCCAAGATGTGCAGCTCAGCCAGCAGCTTTTTCTGCAGAGGAATGTTTGTTATCCGCTGTGTTGGTGCCGTCAGCCTGTAGGCTATCAGGTTCAGGATGTGTTGGATGAATATCCTTTTGAGCCTGTAGTGGGCAATGACATCCTCTGGCGTTAGGTCTGCGAGGCTGAGACATCTGCGCAGGGCCCGCTGTCTTCTTCGGGACTGCCTCGGTGGTGGTCCTGAGGGAGGTGGCAGTTGCGGTGATGGTTGTTCCCTTCGTGGGGCTCCAAGCTGAATGATTAGTACCTCCATGGCATCAGTGGGTCTTCAGGTGGGGCTATGGGCTACTCTCCCTTATATAACTCCATTAATCAACATTTTTATACCAGCTTTTTTCTGGTCTTTAGTTGCTGCAGCTAAAGGGCCTTAGCCTGACTTTTTTTATTGCTTCGCGGGTCTGGGCCATCATTGCTACTAGTGCGATGTGGTGTTAGCAAAGTTTTTTTTAAAATTTTGAGTAGGAATGCTTACTTTGCATATCATTAGCGAAAACTATCACTGGCATGCAAGACGATAAAATAAGCGAACGCCAGAAAGCTGTAGCTAACGCTTGTTAGCGTCAGTTTGATAATAGAGCAATAAAAAAAAAACATGTTTCGATAAATGGCTTGATAATATGCCCCAGAGTGTATTTTAATGACATTGTATAGTGAGTGGCATAGAAACAGTCTTGTACATAGCAATTGTTTGCCATTACTCTGCCTTACTGGACAGATTGGGACAGCCACACATGTATCTATAACATTGTCACACAATTAACTATTGTTAACGGCAAGTAACTTGATTGCTTTTAACATGAATCTTTGTGTATATTCACATGCTGTGTATCAACTTTAAAACAGGTTCAATTGTTTTGACATTGAGTGTATCCGGAGGAATAGCAAACACTTTTTAGCATTGGCTGCCCTTCTTGTGTGAAAGTCTACACAAGTACATTTAGAGTACATTCGAATGAGTGGTTGTAAGTATAGCTACTGAACACACATTAATAATGAAAGCTAAAATAGCCCCTTTTGTGTTTAGCATGTACCTTTGTTGTGCTCAACACACAGTCTTCTGTGCATCTACTTCATTAGACAGTCCATTAGATACCCCAGAGTAGGTGATTGAGATATACTTGTTCTACAAAGCAAAGGCCATCAAGATATTATACTACAACCTTGTTCTTTATAAAGTGCTTCATAATCACTTCTGTCAGTTCTAAGTGCTGTAATAACCGACGTTACTATAGCTGAATTATGGTGCAGAATTTACTGACTTCCTAAGGACAGATGATGGAGTAGGCCTTGACAGAATGTGTATTGTACTGCATAGTGGCCTTTGTACAGCACTTACTTCCCCACTGGCGTTGGGGGGGAAGGAGTGGGATGCCACGCTGGTAGCAAACTACATTGTGCATAGTACAGGGTTACAGGGGTGTTGTTTTTGTTTTCAGCTTACTTAGGAACTGTTTTCAAGTTGTGTGACCATCGAGAGCAGTTTTCGTGTTAGCATCAGAGCGCCTGTGGTGTGAAAGGAAGTTATGTGAGAGGCAGATGCACAAACTGTAAATGTAATAGGAACTTAAACGTATGGGCATCTGCTCAGTACCAGTCTGGCCATAGGTCTATTGGGACCCTCAGTGTGTACATCACCAAACAAGCATTGTAATGCAATAGGTCTCGCATTTACGCAAGTTTAAGCTATTGTAAATGACAATGCATTTTATTTAGGTTTCGAAAACCAAATCAGAAATAAAATGCATTGTCATTCACAATGCCAATAGCCGAAACTCGCGTAAATGCGAGACTTGTTGCATTGCACATGCTTGTTTTATCTCGCTGCCTAAGCCTGAACATTCAGGAACACACACAGCATTGGAATGCTATATAAGTGTCTTAGATAACTAGAGAATTTATGTTTTTTTTTCTGTCAGCAGCACAGGTGGTAGAGGGCAGTCATTAATACACCTGGGGCCTCATTTATGAAAAGTGACGCATCGCTGCGTGAAAACAGCAAAGCGTCACTTTTCACTGCGCTCTCCCTGCGACATGATTGATGCGTCATATTTATAATATGACACATCATGTCGCAAGGAGTTACAGATACGTCTATATTTCTGACGTATCTGTAGGCGCAAAAGTGACGCATTACTGGAGTGTGTCACAAAAGTGACGCATCTCCAGCAATGCTTCCTTTCACATGGGGAAAGCCCCCTTGTGAAAGGGCTTGCGTCAGTCTTACGCCTGCTGTGAGGCAGGCGCAAGATTTTGACGCAACAGCGTCCTAAAAGTGATGCAGTGAAATCTTATAGATTACACTGCGTCACTATTATGAGGCTTTTTGCGGGTGAACGCCCCCTCTGCATATATTATACCTGATGCAGGTATAATGTAGCGCAGGGGTTTACAAAGTGACGCATTTGCTTAGACGCGTCACTTTTTAAATAGTGCGCATCAGGAGGCATATTTTACGCCACCGATGCGTCACAAAAAGGGACGCATCGGTAGCGCAAAACTCACGCAAGGCCTCATAAATGAGGCCCATGGATTTTTAGGTTTGGCTTGACAGCGCAACACCACAGAGACGTAAAAGGTGGAATGGGAACTGGGTGAACAGGGTTTTGCCCTGGAGATTTTGGCTCAATGTTCTGAGTGATTGATAACAAGAGTTGAGGTTGAGGAGGCCTAGTTGGGGTACTGTTATTGATTGCATTGTTAGATACAACATGATGGCTGGCCATAGCTCTAATGGTTGCATGCTTCTGCACCTTGTATCCTACAAAACTTTAATAAAGATTATATAAAAACATTAATTAAAAATCATTTTGTTTTGCTTTGTGTTGTGTTATTGTGTCTTGTAGTATTATGCTCTGTATTGTCTTTAGAAATGTCGACAAATGCCTTGATATTCATACAATTATTTATCAACGTCAGCGTTTGTAAAAAAAATACTGTAGCTTCAGTTTTTCAGCTATTTAAGACACCTGTTAGATAAAAACTATGGCCGAGACGTATTGGAATAGCATTCCCCGAGGTCACTTGATATAATCTGGCCCCTAGGTTGGGAGCTGCATATGTCTGGCACAAACTTTGGTGCAATGGCTCTGGAAAAGAAAAAACAATTCTACAAACAATTTCAGGCAGCATGAAAACCATGTAGCTTTGTCCAGAACGGTGCACTGCCTCTGCCCTTAAATGTTGCCTGTTCTAAGGTTGTTTTTAGGTATATCTACGATGCTTGGCTCAAAATGTTCCTTCATGTTCAGTTGATATTCTTACTTCATGTAAACCAGGTGGCCGCATATAGGGGCAGAGTTACAAGAGCTGATGTATCTCTGCATATTAGCAGAGCTGTGTTACTTAATTTGCTACACAGAAAAAAAACCTTGTGCCACCATGGATGCTTCCCATTTACAATGCGGCGCACCGTCGGTCAAGGATGGACAGGTGCGTGACACATCTTTTGGCGTAAAGGCAGTGCATTGCTGGAGTCGTGCCACAAGCACTACGCAGCTCCTATTGCCTATTTCTATTATGCTGCGTCACTCCTTATGCCTGCTTCAAGCAGGTGTAAGGTTTTGAGCAGTGGCATCGTAAAAGTGACTCCGTGAAATCTTGATGCGTCACAAAAGTGATGCAACGGCGGCGTAAAAGTGTTGCAAGTGGCTTGTAAATCGTCCCATAGTACCTGGCCCATAGATGAAAAGGTTCTAGTGAAGAGCTGAAACTTCCGGGTGGACATAATCCAGAAATATTTCCTTAGCATTGTAGGTATTCACCATCTTTTGTAAGGTTTTCAATTATATGCGTATTCACTTCTTTGGCCTCTCAGGGAATAGCCCTTCCTCTGAGGCAGAAAAGTGAGATTGAAGGGGGAGATAAGCATGCACAGGCATTTGTGTCCAATTTGTTTTTTGTCTCAACTGAAGCATTACACCTAAAGTGCACAAAAATGTCTTTAAAAGGTTAAAGAGGAGCCGACTTTTATAAACTGAATAGTAGCTTAAATGAGTATACCACAGAACAATATCTTTAAACATTTAGCTTCCTAGCAAGAATGAAATATGGGTGTACAATTCCGTCAAGGGGGGGACCAGGAGTTAATGGTCCAGTGTCCGTGTGCCAAGCTAAACATGAAGTCACCAAAACAGGGGTGGGGGGCACTGTTCCTGGTGAGTAGTGCAAATAGTCACTCACTGGAAGGAAAGGAAAGAAAGAGAGGGAGAGGGGGATATCAGATCTGGGACTTACTCAAAAGAGAGGGAAGAACAGGTCTTGCCTCTTGTAGCCCTCACACACCCTGAAGGATGTCATGATTCATCATCAGGCAGTTGCTCCTCGTTGGGCCGGCGCTGCAATGCCCTATGGGTCCCCAAAGAGTCACTTTATCTGAGATATTTTGAGAACTGCTGTTAGGTGCATGTGGGTGCATGCAGGGAAATAAAACTGACTAAGGGTTGCCAGAAGAAATACTTTTAATGTGGTGGTACCCTTGTCAGAATAAAAACGTTAGAAGTTACCCCTGTTGGCGTAATGTGCCCAGTTAACTATGAGGTCGACATGTTACGCGCCTATGTGGTCAATAAGATCTGTGGCGTTTCATCAGAACCGAACAAACTGTGTGTGATGTGTTGTGAAAAACTCCTAAAGTTGTTTCTCACCACTGTAAGGCCTATCTCTCCCATTGGCTAGCACTGGGTTACCCTATTGCATTTCATAAATGATACATTTGGATTGGGAGCAGGTAGAAATGTACTGTTTATGCTCAAATTAATTGTAATTTAAAATCCTTTCTGTTGGTCCAGTTGGATTTTAAAACACAATTCTAAAAATGTCACTTTTAGAAATTTGACATTTTCTTGTCCTATTTGGTGCCTTCTCCCAGTGTCCTTAGAAATGTGACTCTGAATGGCTCTAGTTGGCACAGGTAGGTACTTGTGACAAATAGGGACCCTCTCCTCTAGTCAGGATAAGGGGATTACACTACTAAAATAACCCCTGCTCACCCCCTTGGCAGCTTGGCACGAGCAGAAGGGCTTTACTTCATAAGTGTTGTAAGTTAAGCAGTTGTGACCATATACAGTAACCCAGTGACAACAGTACAAATGGACACCACACAGGTTTTATATAAAAAAGAGACTTTATATAGAATTACCTCAAGACCATAAACGACAAAAATACACACTATGATTACTTTAAGATGGTAGATTTAAGCTTAGTTTAATTCAGTTCTTAGATGCAACACTCTGCGTCAATGTACCTTAGGTTGCGTTGCACTTCCACGACAAGCAATGTCGCAGCGATAGGAAATGCGGCAAAGTTCAGATACAAAGAAATAAAGACGTGAAGACCTTCCAGATGCGGCATGTTTCTCGGGGATGCGAGAAGTCCTCGGTTCAATGCGTGGACTACAGCGGCGACACCCTTACGATGCGACGACAACAGCTCCAGCGGCGACGCTCTTCTCCCACAATGCGTGAAGCTTCCCCTCGATGCGACAACTACATCGGCGACATCCAAGATGCGATGGCAGCAGCTCTGACGGTGGCACGCTTCTCAGGAATGCGAGGTGCTCTTGGTAGATGAGGTGTAATGCCACAGTTCCAGCGGTGACACCCTCCTTCGGAGTTGCGACATCAGGAACAGCGACGGCGACACGCTCTGACCTCGTTGCGAGATTCTTCTCCTGATGTGGTGCAGTGCGACAACTACAGCGGTGACACCCTGCTTTGGAGTTGCGACGGCAGCGAAGCAAAGGCGACATGCATCCTTTTCGTTGTGGCACGGTTCTCCCTGATGCGGTGCAGTGCGACAGTTCCAGCAGCGACACCCTCCTTCGGAGTTGCGATGGCAGGCACAGCGACGGCAACACACTTTTTCTTGTTGTGTCGCGCTTCCAGCTCCTTGCGACATGCAGTTCCTCAGAAGGCACAAAACAGCAGCAGGCACCTCCACAAGAACTCTGGGGAGCTGTGGGTTGAAGTCTGTTTTCTCTGAGACTTCAGCAGGAGGCAAGCTCTTTTCCAAGCCCTTGGAGATCCTTCACAAGTTGAAAGAAAAGTACACAAAGTTCCTTTCTCCATCCTTTGGCAGTAAGGCAACCACTGCAGGCCAATCCCCCAAGCAGCGCTTCAGCTTGGGAATAGTCTCTCCTCAGCTTCTTCAGGTTCCTCTCCTCAGTAAAGGTTTCTTCTTTTAGTACAAAGTGATCTGATTTCATGGATTCAGGGTCCCAATATTTATACCCCAAAATCCTTTGTTCTCTGAGAGGATAGGGGCCTTTGCCCAGTCCAAACAAGTTCTGAAGCACTCTGTTTACCAGCCTTCTCCTTTCCTTTCACAGTGCAGGGCAGGCACATCAGTCGCCCCACAGGAGGTGGAGCCAGCATTGTGGAAGGCAGGCACAGCCCTATTCAAGGTTCAGCTGCAACTCCTTCCTCCCATCTAGATGCAGATCTCTCTATTCACCACTGGGTGACTCAGCCTCTCCCCTGGAATTCCGCAGCCCTGTCACTCACAGAACTAGACATAGGAATACACAACCTAGCAGAGGCAGGTTTGAATGGTTAGACAAGCAAATACCTACTTTCTAAAAGTGGTATTTGCAAACACAGAATATTAAAATTAACTTTACTAAAAGATGTATTTTATTATTCTGAGTTCGGCATACTAAACCCGAATTTCTATCATGTTCTCTGAGACAGTTAGGATAATAAAATGTAATAACTCTATTAGCCCATTCTGGCCTATGGAGAACAGGTAGCCTTGCAATAGTGAAAAACGAAAATGGCTGGAATTCACTATTAGGACATGCCACACACATCAGGGCGTGTCCTACTTTATACCTACAATGCACCCTGCCCTTGGGCCTACCATAGGGGTGACTGATATGAAGAAAAGGGAAGGTTTAGGGACTTGGAAGTGGGTGCACTTGTCCAGTCAGCATGACAGTACCAGACTGCACGCAGGCTCTGCAATGGCAGACCTTAGACACCTTTTACAGGGCTGCTTCTGTGGGTGGCACAACCAGTCCTGCAGGCCCACCAGCAGCATTTGGATTTACACGCCCTGGGCACACTAAGTGCACTAGACTAGGGTCTGACAGGTAAACCAAATAGCCAAACATGGAACCATTGATTAGTACATCAATTTATAATAGGGCGCATTTGCACTGTGGCACTGAGTAGCAGTGGCACAGTGCCCAAAGCATCTAATACCAGCAAAAATACATGAGGCAACAGTAACAATGAGAGGGAGACCCACGCCAATGGTTCCAGGTATAACACGTGTCCCCTCTAGCTGAAAAGTGGGGAGAACTACCCTAACACCTGGGAGTTCTCTTCACTAAGGTGGAAAAATCTGGACAGACCATCAGCGTTGGCGTGTTCTGTACCAGGGCGGTGTTGCACCATAAAGTCCACACCCTGTAGGGAAATAGACCACCTCAACAGCTTTGGATTCTCACCCCTCATTTGCATCAACCATCTGAGGGGCCTGTGGTCTGTCTGAACCTGGAAGTGAGTCCTAAACAGGTATGGTCTCAGCTTCTTCAGTGCCCAGACCACAGCAAATGCCTCACGCCCAATAGCACTCCACCTCTGTTCTCGTGGAAGTAACCTTCTACTGATAAAGGCTACAGGTTGATCTAGGCCCTCCTCATTCATCTGTGACAGAATAGCCCGCACACCATGCTCTGAAGCGTCTGTTTGGACGATAAACTCTCTTGAGAAGTTGGGTGCCAGGAGCACGGGCACTGTGCACATGGCAGCTTTCAGGGCCTCAATAGCTTTCTGACAGGTGTCGCCAGTAACGCGCCCGGAGGCGCTTTAAGTTCAAGGAGCGCCGAACACGCTCGGGGCACTCAGCTTCTGCTTTCCAGCAGCCGTGAGGGCAACGGCTTTCACTTACCTCCGTGAGGGGAACGGCACTCCACCCTGGGTCCTCCAAGCCGTGAGGGCAATGGCTCCATTGACATCTCGACGGACCCACTCTGAGCAGCGGAGACTACATCTCCCAGCTGCCCCGAGGTCCGGCGCACAAGTGACGCCAGTAATGCGCCCGGAGGTGCTTTAAGTTCAAGGAGCGCCGAACACGCTCGGGGCACTCAGCTTCTGCTTTCCAGCAGCCGTGAGAGCAACGGCTTTCGCTTACCGCCGTGAGGGGAATGACACTCCACCCTGGGTCCTCCACGCCATGAGGGCAACGGCTCCATTGACATCTCGACGGACCCACTCTGAGCAGTGGAGACTACATCTCCCAGCTGCCCCGGGGTCGGCGCACAAGTGACACCAGTAACGCGCCCGGAGGCGCTTTAAGTTCAAGGAACACCTCCCGTCCTGCGGGACGCACGTGGGCAGCGCCGGGAGAAGCCCGGGACAAGGGCGGGGCCATCTGTGGCCATCAGGGGCCAGAAGAGGCTGGGCCGGGACACACCCCTAACATCTACAATGGGTAAGAGGAAGCAGGTTTGCCATGGGGATGATGAAGGGAAAAAAGCGAAGCATCCCAGAAAGTCAGAATCCATAATCTCGTATTTAACATCAGCGGTGGGGGTTTTGACTAAAGAGATTGCCAACGCTGAGAAAGAGCTTAGCCTTGGAAATGTTGAGGTTGACCCGGCATTAGTTTTAGATCATAGTCAGGCTATACCTTTGGAACCCAACATTGTGATCACTAAACCCAACTCTGAACCGGAATCACTGCCAACTGTACTACCAACCCCATTGGACACATCTGGTCTTCAGAGGGGCACAACGCTCGGTGTCCCCCCTCATAAGTTGCATAGAAAATTTAAGCCACGGCTGAGACTATCCCAACTGACCAATGTCTCAAGGATCAAATTGGGAAAATCGTAGAGGACTTGTTTACTTCACAATTGGAAACTGTACTTGTGAACATTGCTAAAGATGTCATGGACACACTTAACACCTGCGTAGCTGGGCTATTGTCTAAATGCGAGAAAATTGACCTGTTCCTTAAACGGCACACAGGGACCAAGGGGTGTTCTACTCAGTCTCAAGTACCAGTTGGAAACAGGCCTATGGTTGATGCTGTGAACATGGATCACATAGCCAGTAGGGCTGGTAGATCCGTTAGGGCAGTAGGCACTGTCGGGCAGGAACCTAAGAGGGATGGGGCGGGGAGATTTATGGTTGGAGCAAGTATTGGGAGTAGCCAGGTACAAGAGAGTATTAGGCAGTCCCAACAACATGGTTTAAACCTGGACTTGCCACCGGAGACTGCCCCTCTGGTGGCCGTTTTTACTGGGGTGCCACCGGTAAGGGGGGGTTCCAACGAAACAACCCACGACCTTATGAATCAAGTTAGGCAGTGGTGCCTACAGTTTAGTACTGGAGGAGTTAACATCACACGTACTGTTATTATGGCAAGGAGGGTCTCTTGGGTCGGGCGTTGTCCAAAAAACATCCCGGGGGATTGTGTGGTAGTTAATTTTAACAACCGGGCTAGCGCTGAAAGATCATTCTGGGACGCTTCAGACCTTGATAACAAGGGTATCAGACCACTCCCTCTGGGTTTTTTTTATCCCCCAATTAAGCCTCATAGACTTCAGCAGCCATCTAACTGGGAACACCCTCCCTTTAACAAAAAGCATATGTCATCATACCAGTCCTCTGAAAGCCCGCAGTTGAGACCTGCACAGGGGTTACCACGTGGGGGGGGGGAATTGTACCTACAATTATAGTACCTGTGTCCCCGGCACGCTTGCAACTTAGGGGGGAGTTAGGACTTTCCAACCATTTCTCTCCTCTGTCCCAGATGGAGTCGAACGATTGACTACCTACCGGAAATATAGGGCAGGGGGTTGAGGCAGGTGCCACAAGTCACACAGCAATAAGACAGACAGCTTTATGTAAACTTCTGAGCTGGAACGTGGCAGGTATTCGATCTAAAAGCATAGACCCCATATGGCTGAAGTTTATAAGGCAGTTTGACGTTCTTGCCTTTCAGGAAACTTGGGATGCCGTTTCTAGCTTTATTTTGGACGGTTACAATAGTTTTACTATCCCTCTGGTTCCCAGGAAATGTGGGGAGGCCAAAGGGGGGCTTGCTTTTTCTTATTTCGTTAAACCTTGCTGGCACTTTTAAAAACTTGATGCGGAGTCTGATAATTTTTTAATAGTTGAATGGACTGTATCCGACCAGAAATATCTGTTAATAAATTTGTACAATGCCATGGAAGGCTCACATCAGAAGGAGCATTTCAGCGTCCTGGATCAATTTCTGTCAGTCTACAAGCTCAATCAGATTTGTGTACCAGAAGTGTTACTTCTGGGAGATTTTAACATACATCCCTGTTTATGGGACTGTTACGGAGGTGAACATGTTGGGTCATTGAGTGGGGGGGGGCTGCCCATTTCGAGCATAGTAAACAGGGTGAAGCTCTTGAGGAACTACTTTCTAATTTGAATCTATTTGAACCGTTTAAGGTTGAGGGGAGGGAGAGGGTCCCCACCTTTATAGGACAGGGAGCAAAGTCGGTTATCGACTATATATTTTTATCCCCTTTAGTCTTGGCCAAGACACTGGCGTACGGAGTGGTGATGTCGACCTTCAGTGACCACAACCCGCTTTCATTGGAAGTCGAGTTGGGGCGCACGTTTGACATCATTGAATCAAGGGGGGAGGCCCGCGGAATCTATCTTCAAAAGATCAAGGTAGACGCATCAAATGGGACACTGTAGTTCCAGAGGCCTTTTTTGAGGACCTAGCTATCAAAGCCGAGGCTAACCTTGCCATCTGTCTGGATGGTTCCGCTCCGGGCACGGAAATCATAACAGCCTATGTAGCAGTATGTAGGCTAATTGCTAAGAATTTACAGATGGATAGTAGACCACATACAAGGAAGGCCCATATATGGTTTGATAACTCTTGCTCGAGGGCCCATGGGGCTCTTCTTAAGGCCCTCAAGAAGAGTCCGAGGGACAGGGTCCTAGTAGCTTCTCTCCGCAAGGAGTATAAACTCGCAATTAGTACGCGTAAATGCAAAATAAAAGAGGAGGTTTGGGACAACCTTCAATCCATTGATGTTCTAAGGGATAGTAGGAAGTTCTGGTCCACTATAAATCAGCCGTTCTTCTCCGAAAATGAGAACTTAGACACCGACTGTGTAATTCCCGATGCTAGTTGGCTCCAACATTTTAGGACTATCTATGATGATAAGGAGCATAGGAAGTCACTATCAGTTAGCGCCGCTACCGCTCGGTTCACGAACCCTGTTAAATTTGAATTAGCCGAGGTAGAAAAGGCTATTAGAGACACGTCCAAACATAAGGCCCCAGGCCCCGATGGGGTACCTGCTAACCTCTATATTATGTATCCAAATTCTTCTTGGGCCACATCGGTCATAGTCCCTATTTTAAAAAAGGGAATAGAGGGTACCCCGCCTTCTACAGGCCAATCTCCCTGTTAGACTCTGCTGTAAAAATCCTGGGCAGAGTCATTCTACAGAAACTGGGAGATTGGATGTCGGGCAGGGGGGTGCTCTCTATTCTCCAGTATGGTTTTAGAGAACACAGAAGTACCATGGACCAATGCTTAAATGTACACCTTCTTATAAGCAAATATACGACAGCAAAGGAAGGTCTTTTATACTTGGGGTTCATGGACTTATCATCGGCGTTCGATTTGGTGAATCGTTCTAAACTATGGCGAATCCTGCGTAAAATCGGCATAGAGGCACCCTTGGTTAATTTTCTTAGTGATCTTCACCAGGACCTCTCTGCCGCTGTTAGGGTCACTCAGGAAGGCCGGTGTACTAGTCAATTTAGCTCCAGGCGGGGGGACAGACAAGGTTGCATTTTGGCCCCCCTCCTTTTTACAATCTACATTAATGCCCTTGAAGAATCTCTGGCTATGTCTAGTGTAGATATTCCGCGTATCGGGGGGATCAGGTATTCCGGTCCTCCTGTACGCGGACAATGCTGTTTTAATTGCTCGCATAGGTCTGGGCCTAGAGAGGCTGCTGAATCATTTCGGCAGTTTCATGGAGTCCCTTGATCTAAAAGTCAATAGTAACAAATATCATGTAATGATTGCTGGGGCTCGCAGGAAGAATAGTAAGGTTAAAACCTTTACTTGTTTGGCCGCGGAAGTAACGAGGGTCCCAGTGTTCACCTATTTGGGTGTGCTCTTCGATGAGAAAGGCAACTGGGGCCCCCAGCAGAAGCAGAAGTGTAATGTTGTTGCAAGATCTACAACAGCCCTTCTTAGCTTCTCTAAGAGGTTGGGAGCAAGGCCCATGGAGGCTATGCTCAAAATATACAAATCCAAGTGCTCTGCGATCGCCTCTTATGGGGCTGCCATATGGGGTTACGCACCTACGGGTAAATTACAAGTAGTAGAAAACAGGTTCCTTAGATCCCTGTTAACGGTACCCCAGTCGTCCCCGACATTTTCCTTACACTCTGAATTAGGCCTGGGCTATATCATAGACCATCTAAAAGCAGCCCCATTAATCTGTTGGGCTAAGACATGGCTCAATGAGGAGATTACTCTTAATCACTTAATCCTAAATGATTGTCTAGTCCTCGAGAAGGCAGATAGAATCCCATGGCTGGCGTACTTTAGAGTGGCGTGCGTCAGACTGGGACAACCTGAATTATATACATCCCCGGAGGGAATTAAGAAAGAGGATTTGGGGTGGATTAAATATAATTTCTGGATCATGTTGGAGGCGGAAAGGGAGGAGTTGGAGATTAAAAAACCAGGTGCGTGAAGCATTTATGTTTTACAGACTTCCCCATCTATTGAACCTTATCTGAAGATCGTCACTAAGCCGTTTCATCGCTTTTTGCTGATTAGATTTAGGTTCAATATAATACATTTCACCTTGGGCACATTCCCGCAATGGTGAAAACCGGAAGACACCGCACCATGCTCCTGTGATAGTTTTTCTACACAAGACACACTCCATCCTATAATGTTTTGTGATCACTTTTCCAAGGCGCGTAAAAAATTCTTATACCCTATACTACGAGAAGCTGGATTTGTCCAAGTAAGGTCCGCGCTCTTACATTTGCAAATGCTGAATAGCGTGTGTGTCATCTTCAGCGTAGCAAGATTTTTGGTGGCTGCAGCGAGGGTAAATAATAAAAGACTTATCTGCATGTAACAGCATGGAAGGATGTAGAGGGGGTTTATGGTTTTTAAAACCTAAAGAAATATAATGATGCACTTTAAATTGTAAATATTGTACCCCACTTTTTTTTATATGAGCTAAAGGGTTTGTTTTATACACTGGCCTATTAATTGTTTGACCCACATATTGTAAATAGTGCACATACATGAACAATAACAAACGAATGCTTATTTATTCCTTTTTTAACTTTTTAACTATTTTATGTATGGTGGATGTATGTATGTATTGCTGTTTCTTTCTTTTATGATTTTAATTAATCGAAATAAAGATTTTTGACTGACTGACTGACTGACTGACAGGTGTCAGTCCAGATCACCTTCTTGGGCTGCTTCCTGGAAGTCAGTTCTCTCAAGGGTGCAACAATGTTGCCATACCCCTTGACAAACCTCCTATAATACCCTGTGAGTCATAAGAAGGCTCTCACCTCTGTCTGGGTTTTGGGTGACTCCCAAGCCAGGATGATTTCAATCTTGGGTTGTAGGGGCGCCACCTGGCCGCTCCCAACTTGGTGTCCCAAGTACACCACGGAACCCTGCCCGATCTGGCACTTAGTCGCCTTGATCGTGAGGCCTGCTTTCAGCAGCGCAATCAACACTTCCCAGAGGTGGTGCAGATGATCCTCCCAACTGGCACTGAACACTGCGATGTCATCCAGGTAGGCGGCACTGAACTCATCCAGTCCAACCAACACCTGGTTGACCACTCTCTGAAAGGTAGCAGGGGCATTCTTCATCCCAAAGGGCATAACACGGAACTGGAAATGCCCATCTGGTGTGAACAATGCTGACCTCTCCTTTGCCCCATCAGTCAAGGCGATTTGCCAGTACTCAGACGTTAAGTCAACCGTGCTGAGGTACCGTGCAGCCCCTAGCCGATCAATGAGCTCATCAGCTCTGGGGATGGGGTGCGTGTCAGTCTATGTGACTGAATTGAGCCCTCTGTAGTCCACACAGAACCGGAGTTCGGGATGGCCCAAGGACTGCTGGAGGACTCAATCACCCCTAGCGCAAGCGTCTTTTAGACCTCCTCTTTGATGCAAGCCCTCACCCTGTCAGTTACCCGGTAAGTCTTGTGCTTCACAGTTAAGCTGTCTCCTGTGTCCACATCATGGACGCACTAATCTGTGACACCAGGAACCAGGGAGAACAGATCAGAAAACAGTCCCAGCAACTGGTGACAGTCATTCTGTTGCTCATGGGTCAATGTGGAAGAGAGGTGTAGTAAAGAACCACTACATTTAAGAGTTCCAAGTACCAATTTATTCTGTAATAAATAACAGGTGCTCCCAGCTTGGCGGCAGACTCTCACACTTCAACATTCTAACGCGCACTCTCGAGGGCAGAGTGGGCTGTACCAAGAAAGGAGAGGGGAGAGGGGTGGGTGAAGGGAAAGGAGAGGTTACAACACACCTTCCCCCTTAAGGAGAAAAGAAAACTGAGAGTATGCGAAAGAAGGGGAAACGGGGAGGCGAGAGGTGGAAGGAAAAGAGCAGGAGAAAGGAGAAAGGAAGATGGAAGCTGGATCAACGGATACATATAGGTTGCAAACAGAGAAGCAATCAATTAACCTCAGTGAGGGAAAAATGTTAGCTGTAACACGAAACATTAAACAACAGTCTATGGCGCCATCTCTTTGACCTCAGTATAGGATTGACAATTGATGGTATAGAGCAATGAGTTCCTTTGGTCAGATGGGTCTCGCACAGAGTCCTGACCTTTCTCGCAGAAGGGGTCCTCTTTTACCTCCTCGACGTTGAACTTCAGATAATTGCGGGGTAGGTCAGGTGACGTAGGCGCCAGGCAGGAAAGGATGCCACCTAGCTTTCCTCCTAGGATCCTGTTGGCGTGACCAAGTTTACAGTTTCTTCCAAATTGAAATTGAGAAGAGTCCACTTCTATTCAGGGTCCTGAAACTCGTACTTTCTCCTAATCTCATAAAGTGGACCATTTTCTCTTCAGAACCTTTAATAGGAAGTCCTTTCGTACTTTCTGCATTTCCGTACTCTTTCTTGAATTCCAGCAAATTAGTGTCCACTCCTCCTTCCTGTTCATAATTGACTTCATACTCCTCCATCGCCTTGGTCCAGGACTCGGACGGTGTGGAACTTTGCCAAGCTTCTTTACGATAGAATTGGTTCCTTTTAACTTTTGCCGCTCATTAGCTGTCGTACTTATGCAAGTTCCATTACTTTCGATTGTTTCTTTTCCTCCAACTCTACCTTTACTGCCTTCTCTCTCCCGTTTCTTGCGTACTTCTCTTTCATCCACCCAACCTTGTACAGTCTCTAGTTTTTTCTTTATTTTGTCCTTGGCTACTTCCTTTACACTCACTTCGTTTCTAGCTGCTCCTTTCAAAACTACAGACCCCTTAGTTTGTGTCTCACGAGCCTTAAGTACTTCACTTTTTGTTCCCTGCATGCTTTTGATCTGTGCCTGCTCACTCACTTGTTTTTTTTTTCTACCATAACATGAAACTCTCCATTTCTTATTATCCTTTCCCCCTTTCGTGGTGGGTACACATCCCATTAAATGTATGGTACACCAAGTATTAATTCCCTTGTGTATTGACTCCATAGCTTTGTACACTTTTACATTGATGTCCTCCCCTGTATATGTTTTTAGGGATGTTTTTGCCTCTTTGAATTCTTCTCCATATTTTTTAGTTACTTCTCTATTCCCTACGCTCTTGCTTACCGAACTATAACGTGATCCTGAGTCAGAGATCATATCTGTCTTTACTCCGCCTTGGAAGATGGTAACCACTGGGTTTGTTTTATTGGCATTATCTTCCTCTTTGTTCACCTTTCTTTCCTTAATCTCGTCATTCCTTTGTTCCTTTTCCAACGAGGCTTGTTTTTTGTAATCATCCAACCCACTCAAATTGTCCTCATAACAATTTCTGTCTGACTCTTCCATCACTATTTTTTCCATTGCGTGGTACTTTTTCCCTCCTCCAGTTCCTAAACTGTGGAGCCATATTTCTGCTTTTCCCCCTGGTAAAAGAGATACTTTCTCCTCCTCAAAAACTGTTATGTACCTCTCAACATTTTTCTTCCACTCACCCCCTTCTGCGGTGATTTTTATATCTCTCTCCCTAAACTGCACTGGTGACGGAAAATTGTATATCTGGGCCCACACCATGTCAAGCGCGCAGCTGCGCTCGGGAAATTCACTAGAAGTTGTGAGCTCTGCCTTAAAACAGAGAGATGGAGGTACGTGTGCACTTCGTAGGATTCACTTTTGCCCCCAGATGATTAAATAATATGCGCAGGCCGTCGCCACAGGGATTCTTTCTTTGAAGGTCACGTCTCCTTTTTTTACTTACAATTAACCAGCAAGGCTCCCTGAAATCACTGAATGTACCTTGCTCACTCCTTCTGTGGGTTTTGTGACTCTTATAAATTCACCGACACTGATGCACAGAGATGCGTATCTCTCTCAATGGTGCTGCCTACCATCTGTGTTAACTCCGTCCCAAGGATTCCTAGCACTCTCTGCCCCTCAGAGGGTATTCTCACTCTGCTATTGCTTGCTGCTACTGTTCAGTTTAAAGTGTGGAAACCATGTGACTTGACTCACCCTCCGTTCCTCTGAGATCTCCGCTAATAGCTTCCAAGCGCTTCTTCAGAAAAGCAACTCCACACGCTGCTTCTACACGCTGCTGCTGTTTAGTTTTCTTACCCAGAACCCTGCGATTACCTCACTCCTGAAATCTCCACACAACGCCTCCATGCGCTGCCACAATTTCGAAACTTCCTCACGCTGGTTCACCGCGCTGAATGCGGTTTCATTTACATTCAGGTATTTCCTCACACAGCCTCTACGCGCTGTTTCGGTTGATTTTACCACACAGAACCCTGAAGTTTTCCTTAGCAATCTCCTCACACAGCTTCCTTACGCTGCCTCTGTGCCTGTGGCTTCAGGGGTTCTAAGACGTGTCAAACCTCTTAAGACACTGCTTCAGTAAACTTTATTTCTTTATTATTTCTTTATTCTTTGTTGATTTTTTTTTTTTCTATTAGCGGGAACCCAGGTTAGCTACACCCCTTGTTCCTCTGCTCTTTTCTCGTACAGCTTCACAACACTGCCTCCGTTCCGTTTCACACGTGGCATCAGGGGTCAAGCTTCCTCCCTGATCTTCTCAGATATTTCAAACAGCTGGAGAGCGCTGCCTCAGTAAGTTTTCGATCTTGGGAACCCAGGTTCGACACACTCCCTGTTCCTCTGCTCTTTCCTCACGCAGTTACAACTCACAGCCACCGTTCAGGTTAATGTGTTGACTGCTCCTTATGTTCCGCTCACCGCTCCTAACCGTGTTTCACTGGCTCACTGCAAATTTGAGTCATCCAGATAGAATCACCTTTGATTAAACTTCTTCACCACACCAGCTCGTACTTCTCAGAAACCATTTTTTACACATCCCCGATGTTGCTGCCTCAATATAATTTCAATCACGGAGACAAAGGTTCGCTGCACTCTTTGTTCCTCATATGTCACCTCAAACAGCTGCTGCACGCTGTTTCAAAGCGCTACCTCAATTCCTTTTCGCGCGTTTCAACAGGGATTGACTGCTTTCCCTGATCTTCACCGTCACTTCATACAGCTCACGTTGCTGCCTCACTTTAATTACAATGACGGAGACAAAGGTTCGCTGCACTCTTTGTTCCTCATATATCACCTCACACAGCTGCTGCGCGCTGTTTCAATGCGCCACCTCAGTTCCTTTTCGCGCTTTTCAACAGGGATTGACTGCCTTCCCTGATCTTCACCGTCACTTCATACAGCTCACGTTGCTGCCTCAATTTAATTACAATCACGGAGACAAAGGTTCGTGAGTCCCGCTCCTATGCTGTCACTCTCTCTTGTCTCTATCTCAGGTCAGTGACGGTAATGCTGCTATATGCCTGTTCCACGCACTTCACCTCACGCAGCTTCTTAGGCTCACCTCGTTAACTGGTGGGAATCCCTCTGCATCCGACAAGAGTCTTCCTCCTCTGCCCCGATGCAATGCACAGGAACGCCAGCGATTACTTAAGTATTTCTTCCTTTGATCCTGTATTCAACCAGGAAACAACTTGTGCTGCGAAGTCCCATTTCTTCTTTCACGGTTGCCGAGCAGGGACTTCCCGTCTACACCCTGCGGCTACACGGAACGAGACCAGCTGAGTTGTCTCCCTCACCAGTGTCAACTGCTTCTCACGGCCCACACCTCTGTCCTCACAAACCACGGAGGAGGAACAGCAAGGTGCAAAGGGCGCTCAGTCCCAGGAATGAAATCGATTTCCACGTTGTTCGCCGGTGCTGACTCTTCAACGGTTTCACTCTTGCCTGATTCCTTGCGCCTTCACCTCTGGTCCACAGAGTCCTCTGTCTATCTCTCATTTGCAGAACAGGAACTTCCTGTAGTCGATCTCGCGGTTCCTTAACGCAAGAGCACTGTTCCTTTCTCTCCCACTTGTGTACTGCCTCTCCCTCCGTGAAAGGCAAACACCGCACGGTGCCTTATCTAAACTTTTACAGGGGAGATTTATTCCGCTGACATGTTCTTATCTTCACTGCTCCACCTCAGCGTCAGCTTTCACTGTTCCGCTGCCGTACCGTTCATTCACCATCACTTCACACCCAGCTGTCCCGACTCTTCTTACGCTGGTTCCCACTATGCTGCTTCCTCCACCGCGGAGCGCTCCCAGGGAGCACTGGTTACCAGATCCACGGACCTAAGTCAGACCTCAATTGAGAGAGAAGCGTTCCTCTGCTCCACACGGCACCCTCTCACCTTCACCGAGGCTTCACACACGACTTCCTTTTCTTTCCGTAGTCGAAAATTTCACATCCCACCACGGGAACACCTCGATGATACCGCCTGGGTTACCGGTTTGTCTGTTGTCCTGTGGTCATCAATATCGACTGGTGAGTACTTCATTTAAATTTTTATAATTCCGCACAAGCATCAACTTTTCCAGGGGGGAAAACACCCAACTGACCCTGGCTCAGCATCCCGTCCTCGTCGCCAAGAAATGTAGTAAAGAACCACTACATTTAAGAGTTCCAAGTACCAATTTATTCTGTAATAAATAACAGGTGCTCCCAGCTTGGCGGCAGACTCTCACACTTCAACATTCTAACGCGCACTCTCGAGGGCAGAGTGGGCTGTACCAAGAAAGGAGAGGGGAGAGGGGTGGGTGAAGGGAAAGGAGAGGTTACAACAAGAGGTTAACACCATCCACTGACCCATCTTGCTCTGAGGCTGACAGGATGTCAGGAAGAGGCTCAGTCTCCTCCTCCATCCTAGCATCTGTTGCCAAGAGCATGCCCACTTCAGACCTCTCTAAGTGGGTCTTAAGGCGGTTGACATGTAGGACCCTCAAGTAGTTCCTAGGAGACCGCATGTCCACCAATTTGGTAACTGGACTCTTGCGCTCCACAACCTCAAATGGTCCGGTCAACTTATCTTGGAGCACGCAGGGTTACACTGGGGCCATGTCCCACACTTTCTGGCCAGGTTGAAGCTCTACCATAGTGGCATTCTGGTCATACCAGCGCTTCATATCCTCCTGGCTGGCTTCCAGATTCGCCTCAGCGAGCTGCCTGAAACGCCTAGTCTGGTTTCTGAAGGCCAGCATGTAGCTATATACATCCTGGGGAGGTTTCCTGGGAGATTGCTCCCAGCCTTCTTTAAACAAACTCAGAGGTCGTCTGACTGGGTATCCATAGAGAAGCTCAAAGGGACTGAACCCTAGAGCTTTCTGTGGTACCTCACGGTATGCGAACAGTAGGCACGGTAAGAGGACTTCCCACTTACACCTCATGGGTTCCTCAAGACCCATTATCATGCCCTTCAGGGTCCGGTTGAATCTTCCAACCAGCCCATTTCCTTGGGGGTGGTAAGGAGTGGTGAACTTGTAGGTTACACCACACTCCTGCCACAGGAACTTCATATACTTGGAAATGAAGCTGGTTCCCCGGTCAGACACTACCTCGCGAGAGAATCCCACTCTGGAGAAAATCCCCATCAGTCCTCGTCCCACCACAGGGGCCGTCACTGTCCTCAGAGGTATGGCTTCCGGGTACCTGGTGGCATGGTCCACCAAGACCAGGATAAACCTGTTGCCCATGGCTGCCTTAGGGTCCAGTGGCCCCACAATGGCAATCCCCACACGCTCAAAGGGGGTACTGACCACAGGGAATGGCTGGAGAGGAGCCTTGTGCTTCCTCCCACTCTTTCCACTTGCCTGGCAAGATTGACAAGTCCTGCAATGAGAATCGGAACTCTTGCACGTTTGGGGCCAATGAAAGTGGGTGACAAGCCTTTCAAAGGTCTTATCCTGCCCCAAATGTCCTGCTGATGGCACATCATGAACCAGCCCCAGTAGGAAGGCTCTGAACTTCTGGGGTACCACCAGCACACGGGCTGACCCAGGTTCAGCAACCTTAGACTCACTATACAGGAGACCATTCTCCCAGTAAATCAAGTGTGACCCTGACTGATCACCTGCTGCCTGGCTTGCAGCTTGTTGCCGCAAGCCCACCAGAGAAGGGCACTCACTCTGCTCCTTGCAAAATTCTTCCCTGGAGGGGCCTCCTTTTTGCTGCCAATGGGTCAGCTCAGGCAGGTCCCCCAGTTCAGCTTCTTGCTCCCCGGTAGGCTCCAGGGCATCCCCCTGCAGGGTCTACCTTTTCCTGGGCCGTGGGAACTTTGGGGGCCAGTTTCCCACGCCCCTCACCACTTCTCTCTTCAACAGGTTCCTGGGACTACCTCTTAGGCTCCAGGTCCTCTTGAGAACCCCTACTGGCTGACATTGACCGGGTGATCATGCACGCCCAGTCAGGCAGTCCAACCATCTTCAAGTGAGTTATTTTCTCCACCTTTTCCCAAGGGGAGCTCTCCAAATCATTTCCCAACAAACAGTCAACAGGCACGGCGGGCCTCACAGCTACCTGAAGAGTACCAGAGACCCCCCACTCAAAGGGAACTTGAGCCATTGGACAATGACTCTTGGTGTTGTCTGTATTAACAACTCTTGCAAAATGCATGAGGGACAATCTGCTCTTGAGACACCAGGTGACACCTGAGAGCTGTCACACTGGCTCCTGTATCTCTAAGAGCCTCCACCTTTTGGCCATTGACGGTCACTCGCTGCCCATACTTCTTAGTGTTCCTGGGCAGCTGAGCCTCTGAGACTATCTCACTGTCTCCTAAAGAGACTAAGGTCATCTGTGCGGGACCCCACCCACCCTGGACATCAAACTCCTCCCCCAAGGCTACACTAGCCATCTGCCAGGGCGGAGCACCAGTGGGTGCTTGTTTACCAAACAGGCGCCATTCGCCTTATGACCCAGGTCGCCACACTTGAAACACTTCAGGGGCCGCTTGGGAACAGGACTACCTGTCGGGTCCCCGGCTTTCTCTCAGGGGAGGCTGGGAACCTTTCACGGTGTTCCCTTGGGGACTACTTTGGTACCCTTTGCAGAACTCCTTCTGTGTGCCCTTGTCCCCCCCACTTTTCTGCTAGGGACCCTGCCCACCTTTGGCTGAGTCTCCCACGTGACCCTTGTGGACCTGGGTGCTCACCCAGTGGTCCGCCTCCTCAGCAAGCTTCCTAGGGTTAGTCAGCTTGCTATCTAAGAGATGCTGGCGCAGCTCTGGAAAACAATTATCAGACAAGTGCTCCCATGCAATCAAATCAAAGAGAACTTGAAAATCATTAAATTTGCTGCCCTTTACCCAACCATCCAATGCTCTGCAAAAGTAAGTGACATATTCAACCCAAGTACTGTTTTCTAACTTTTTGCATTTCCTGAACCTCTGCCTATAGAGCTCAGATGTCAAACCATATCTAGACATCAATGCATCTTTCATTTGGCTGTATGAATTGTGGACATCAGAAGGCAAGTCTAACAATGTATCCCGCCCCTCACTAATCAACCTTCCCCACAACCCCGCTCCCAAATCTCTCTCAGAGACCCGGTGGGAAGACATGGCTACCTCATAGGCTCTGAACCACTGACGAATATCATCCTTTTTGTAAAACTCTTTCACCACATCCTTGGGAATATACACTCTACTTTCTGAATGCACTGACAGTACGCTGCCACCAGAGGGAGTACTTCCCAAACTTTTAGCTTTTAACAATAACTCCCTCAACACCTTCTCATGTCTAACTGCATTTTCTTCTCTTCCGGGGCTAACCTCCTGGTTTGGAAGTCAAATTCTAACTGCCCACTTAACTTCAGTTTTGTCAGCTCCATCTCATGCCTCCTATTGCTCTCTCTGTCCTCCAACTCCTCTGGAAACAGACTTTTGTTAGAAGCATTGCTACCTGTAGGGGAAGGTGGTCTCCTTCCTCCTAAGCCCAATGGCCCTTCCTGTTGTACTTCTGCATTATCATCATCCTCAATCTCAGGAGTTTTCCTTGCCTCTACCCAGGCCCTCAGCACCTTATAGAATTCTTCTTTCTTGGTGCACCCAACAGTGGAAATAGAGGCTACAGACTCTTTTCTCTCTACTTCGACTGAATCAGGCATCTTTCAAAAATAGAACAAAAATCCAAAAAGGAATCTACCAAAAAGTATGTGGTATCGTTATGGTCTGCACTCACTAAGTAGTGTTCACCAGTCACTGTACATGAGTCACAAATGCAAATCCAGAATCCTCACCGCTGACTACCAATGTTAGGGGTCTCTAGTTGACACAGGTCGGTACTTGTGACAAATAGGGACCCTCTCCTCTAGTCAGGATAAGGGGATTACACTCCTAAAATAACCGCTGCTCACCCCCTTGGTAGCTTGGCACGAGCAGAAGGGCTTTACTTCAGAGGCTTTGTAAGTTAAGCAGTTGTGACCATATACAGTAACACAGTGACAACAGTACAAATGGACACCACTAAGGTTTTATATAAAAAATAAGTAGACTTTATATAGAGTTACCACAAGACCATAAACGACAAAAATACACACTATGATTACTTTAAGATGGTAGATTTAAGTGTAGTTAAATTCAGTTCTTAGATGCGACACTCTGCGTCAATGTACCTTAAGTTGCGTTGCGCTTCCATGACAAGCAATGTCGTAGCGATGGGAAATGTGGCAAAGTTCAGATACAAAGAAACAAAGACGTGAAGATCTTCCAGATGCGGCATGTTTCTCTGGGATGCGAGAAGTCCTCGGTTCGTTGCGTGGACTGCAGTGGCGACACCCTTACAATGCGACGGCAACAGCTCCAGCGGCGACGCTCTTCTCCCACGATGCGTGGAACTTTCGCTCGATGCGATAACTACAGCGGCGACTTCCAAGATGCGACGGCAGCAGCTCCGATGGCGGTGCGCTTCTCGGGGATGGGAGGTGCTCTTTGTCGATGCGGTGCAATGCGACAGCTCCAGTGGCGACACTCTTCTTCGGAGTTGCGACGGCAGGCACAGCGATGGTGACACGCTCCGACCTCGTTGCGAGATTCTTCTCCTGATGCAGTGCAGTGCGACAACTACAGCGGCGACACCCTCCTTTGGAGTTGCGACGGCAGCAGCAGCGACGGCGACACGCTTGCTCTTCGTTGCGGCACGCTTCTCTCCGATGCGGTGCAGTGCGACAATTCCAGTAGCGACACCCTCCTTCAGAGTTGTGACAGCAGGCACAGCGACAGCAACACGCTTCATCTCATTGAGTCGCACTTCCCGCTCCTTGCGACACGCAGTTCCTCAGAAAGCCCAAAACAGCAGCAGGCACTTCCACAAGAACTCTTAGTCGGTGCAATCCGACAGTTCCAGCGGCGACACCCTTCTTCAGAGTTGCGACGGCAGGCACAGCGATGGCGACACGCTTCCTCTTCGTTGCGGCACGCTTCTCTCTGATGCGGTGCAGTGCAACAATTCCAGCGGCGACACCCTCCTTTGGAGTTGTGACAGCAGGCACAGCGACAGCGACACGCTTCTTCTCATTGAGTCGCGCTTCCAGCTCCTTGCGAAATGCAGTTCCTCAGAAAGCCCAAAACAGCAGCAGGCACTTCCACAAGAACTCTGGGGAGCTGGGAGTTGAAGTCTGTTGTCCCTGAAACTTCAGCAGGAGGCAAGCTCTTTTCTAAGCCCTTGGACATCCTTCACAAGTTGAAAGCAAAGTACACAAAGTTCCTTTCTCCTTCCTTTAGCAGTAAAGCAACCACTGCAGGCCAATCCCCGAGGCAGCACTTCAGCTTGGGAATAGTCTCTCCTCAATTTCTTCAGGTTCCTCTCCTCAGTACACGTTCCTTCTTGTAGTCCAAAGTGATCTATTTCATGGTATCAGGGTCCCAATATTTATACCACAAAATCCTTTGTTCTCTGAGGGGAGAGGGGCCTTTGCCCAGCCCAAACCAGTTCTGAAGCACTCTGTTTACCAGACTCCTCCTTTACTTTCACAGTGCAGGGCAGGTACATCAGCTGTACAGTCCCGGAGCACTTTGTTTACAGAACTCCTCTTCTTTCAGTGTGCAGGGCAGAGTCATCAGCCACTCCCCAGTGGGTTGAGCCAGCATTGTGGAAGGCAGGCACAGCCTATTCAAAGTTCAGGTGCAACTCTTCTCTCCCATCTAGATGCAGCTCTCTCTATTCACCACTGGGTGACTCAGCCTGCCCCTGGAATTCCCCAGCCCTGTCACTCACACAACCAGACTTAGTAATACACAAGGTGAGGCAGGTTTAAATGGTTAGACAAGCAAATACCTACTTTCTAAAAGTGGTATTTGCAAACACAGAATATTAAAATAAACTTTACTAAAAGATGTAGTTTATTATTCTGAGTTCAGGCATACTAAACCTGATTTTTTACCATGTTCTCTGAGACAGTTAATATTATAAACTGTAATAACTCTAACAGCCCATTCTGGCCTATGGAGAACAGGTAGCCTTGCAATAGTGAAAAACAAAAATGGCTGTAATTCACTATTAGGACATGCCACACACATCAGGGCTTGTCCTACCTTATACTTAAATTGCACCCTGCCCTTGGGCCTACCATAGGGGTGACTGATATGAAGAAAAGGGAAGCTTTAGGGACTTGGAAGTGGGTGCACTTGTCCAGTCAGCATGACAGTACCAGACTGCATTCAGGCTCTGCAATGGCAGACCTTAGACACCTTCTACAGGGCTGCTTCTGTGGGTGGCACAACCAGTGCTGCAGGCCCACCAGCAGCATTTGGATTTACACGCCCTGGGCACACTCAGTGCCCTAGACTAGGGTCTGACAAGTAAACCAAATAGCAAAACATGGAACCACTGATTAATACATCAATTTACAATAGGGAGCACTTGCACTGTGGCACTGAATAGCAGTGGCATAGTGCCTAAAGCATCTAATACCAGCAAAAATACATGAGGCAACAGTAACAATGAGAGACCCACGCCAATGGTGCAAGTTCTAACAGTTGGTATCAGTCTGAGCTCCGGTGAAGACCTGCTTTTTGCCTTATAGCAACTGCCAGCAACAACGGCCAAAGCGAGATCTGAACTTTAGTGACAGACCGTGGTGATCACCAACACAAGGCTCCAGTAATGACTGTCTGCAATCCCAGAATGGTTTGCCGTACTACAGCGGCGACAGTCCTCGCCACTCGGACAGCTTTTGACACTAAAGAAACAACCATCCACAATACTCTAAGAAATGGTCACAAAAGTATTATTAAAAGCAAGATCAGATGGAGTGCCTGGCCCAAATGGCCTACCACAGAATGTGTTCAAAACAAATATTAACCTTTGGTCGGGATACTTAACTAATCTTTTTAACTTTGCATTAAGAAGTTCAACCATACCGGACTCTTGGCGAGGCGCAATAATCCATCCGATTTACAAGTCAGGTTCTCATGCGTCTCCAAACAATTACAGATTATTTGCCCTTTTAGACATTGAGGCAAAGCATTACGCAGGTATTTTACTGGAGGAGCTGAGAACCTGGGCAGAGCGGAATAATTTGATCCCAAGGAACCAAACTGGCTTCACTGCAAATTCTGGCACCATAACTAACCTATTGACATTGTCTATAATAGTTGATAAAGCACTTACTACATTTAGGGCTGTTTTTTGCTGCTTTGTAAATTTTAAAGCCGCCTTTGACCGGGTCTCCAGGGCTGCTCTATGGGTAAAGCTAAAAAAATGGGGGATCTCAGCCAAACTTCTGGAGGCGATTATCCTACTGCACTCAGGCACATGGATACAAGTGGATACAAGTGAAGTTGGGGACTGGCACACATCTCTCTCGGAAAATCATGACAACTAGAGGTGTCAAACAGGGATGTGTGCTGGCCCCACTACTTTTTAACTTGTTTATAGCAGACTTACCAGCCACCCTAGAAGAAATAAACAGCAACCCACCCAAGATGGGAGGCGTGTCAATAAGTAACCTTTTATACGCCAATGACTTGGTCCTTTTTAGTCTCACCCAGGTAGGGCTGCAAAGGCTACTAAACAAACTACACAGCTATACCACCATAAATACTTTAGAGGTTAACCTAAAGAAAACCCAAGTGGTTATCTTCGGTAGAAAATGTAACCTCGGTGGTGGATGGCTATACAATAACATGAGCCTTACAATAGGAATATCATATAAATATTTAGGGGTCAACTTAGACTCTAGGGGTACCTTTGCCAAACAACGCAGTGAAATTTCAGTAAAAGCCATGAACCTTCAGGTGAATCTTTCCAAGCTCTCAAAAAAACTGTCCGGTCCGAGTCTATCACCACTATTGGAAGTCATGAGAGAAAAAATCGGGCCTACTCTGTCGTATGGCATTGAAATTTCTAGGGGAAAACTAAATGCCAATTTAAATCAACATGTGACCAAAATTTATAAAAAAGTCCTCCACATGCCCAAAACCGTCTCTGCCACACAGATCAGATTAGAATTGGGCTTACTAAACTATGAAATTTCTAACACTGGCACGTATTTAAATCTGTGCCACTAATTTAGGCAAGCAGATCCAGGTTCATTGGAGTCATTACTTTGGTTAGATATTTCTCAGAAAAACCCAGGTGGCTCTTACGACCGATTTTTTAAGGACTCCGACCAGCAAATGTCTGCGGGCGACCTATGGGAACTCAACCCCAGCAAGGCAATTTTTAAAATCAGCATTAAGAAACGTTTTCGAATGAGGTCCCTAATCACTGATAAAGCTCACTTCGCTAAACGTAGACACGCATGGGCAATAATGAATTCTTATGGGCTGGCCTCTCCTTCTTCTTATCTGTCATGCACTTATCCCTTGTACTTAAAAATTAGCTTCATGGCTCTTAGATTGGGCGAGTGGCAATTTTTTAAAGATTTACACGCCTGGCGTCGATCGTCAGAGGATTTATTGTGCAGAGGGTGTGGCAAGACGGCTAAAACTTTGGAGCATGTAGTATGTCTTTGCCTTGCTCTTATGCCACAGCGCAGACGAAAACTGAAAACTGAGTGAAATAGGCTGGGAATTCGGAACTGTAGACAGGCAATTATCGCAGCTCTGACTCCTGAAAATACAGCTTTAAATATAGGCCTTACAATTTTTATACGCTATGCATATCACAATTTCACTCAGTAACCGGAAGGGCCTGTCAATGCTTTTTTTAAAGAAACAGTCTATATACTAAATTGCACTTTATTTTATGCTGCTAAAACTATTTACATCTGATTGTACTTTACCATAACCTGCTGCTTCCTGTTGAACTTGATTGTATCTACTAGCACAATATTGCTATTTGTCAGGGCCACAAACTCTCTATGTTTTAACGCCATTGTTGACATTGTTGTTTTGCACATCATGCCTTTTTAACATATGTAGCTATTGAAGTCCTTTAATGCAACTTGGAAGTTTTTATCTACTCACCGTTTTTATGTTTTGCTTCTTTCATAATAATCTGTATTGTTGCTGGTACTTTTGATGTGTTCTTTTATGGATATTTTATATCCAAATAAATATTGAATATTGAAAAAAAAATACTCTAAGAAGGTTAACTCTTTCATCTGGATTATCCTGTTCCTTCTATCTGAAACAAGCTCCATCACAGGTGGCCTGAACTTGTGACTTTTCCCCTGTCTAGCATGACCAGATGACCGCGAGTAGCATTTTGTGTTTTAGGCACTATTTACACTAACAACTTTAAAACTGAATATCTCCAGATTTCCTGATTGGATTTGTGTCGTTCTGGTATTATTTTATTTAATAAAATGTACTTTGTTTACCTAGATTTTCTTGTGTTGTCACGTTATTACTGTTTGTGTGCTGCACTAATAATTTACACATTGCCTCCAAGTTAATCCTGGCTGCTTTGTTGCCACAACTACACAAGCAACATGTTTACTTTAAATATAAACTAGGCAGATTAATATAAACTGTTTAAGAACGTGATGAAACTATTCGAATTCACCAACTTTACTTTCCAACAAAATCCAGAAAAACTCTGCAGAATTCTTGCTACATTAGGTTTACGTTTTTAAACATGTATACAGAGCGATGAAAGAGACGTAATTGACAACTTTCCCAAAGATATGCAACCAGATTCATTTTACATCTGAAATGGCAAAACTGTTTCTCCTTACTGCAGCAGTTACTGTAATTGCGTTGTATAATGTCCAGTGTGTTTTATTTAAATGACATGATTGTCAGTCAGAGCAAATAAACTGGAACTGCCGAGAAAATGTATTAGTTTTTATGCAGGGCACATGGACCAAGACATGCCAGAAAACGTACACTTGTCAACAAAGGTCAAGGTTTCAAGTAGCCTGGTGGTTTGTAACACATTTATTTAGAATTTCATTACTAATTTACTGGACATCTTCTATTTGCTATAAACAAGGAAGCTAATTTTCTGTGAAACGTTCTTAACCCTCACCGGGTCAACTCACGTTGTATTCAGATTGGTTTTCTTCTCAGCTATTTTAAGTAAAGTAGGCCAAGGACAGTCCAAAACATTCTAGAAGTTGCATCTTTTTAAATTACTGTATGCGAAGCAAACTGATCATCAGGGTATAGACCAATCAGGTACTGCCCACCGGGCTCGTTTGACAGGCCAGGGTATGGGCCAGTCTTGTGGACATGTTTTATGGTCTGCTGGGCAAGTTTAAAAAATATATATATATTGATTCCCCTAATATTAAAACAAACATTACCTGCAGCATGCTTAAATCCATGCTGTTTTCATACCTTGCTAAATATTTAATCCTCGTGCGTCTACAAGTTCAAAACTGTGCCAATGTGCAAACATGGGCCACTTTTTTAGATTTCAAATTTGCTAATGGGGTCAGTTATATGTTGGTGTCTGGGCCTATTTTCTGTTGCAGTCCAACCCTGATGATCATGTAAATTGTTTTAGACTAGCGGTGTAATAAAACTTGAGGGGACCCCCTGCAAAGTACATGAGGGGCTCCGCTTTGGACTCACTCTGTAGCGATCAGGCCAGGGTGCTTTGCAAAGGGTACCCCCTGGAGCTCGAGCCCCCGTGCACTGAGGGGGTGGCGGGGGTGTTTGTTATGGAATTTTGGAAAGATTTATTAAGGAATTAGAAAGATTTGATGAGCGTGTCCCCTGCATCACACCCCTATTTTCCCAACTACTCTGTGGGACCACGGATAGCCCTCTTAATCCCGATAATTGCCTTAGTGGTGCCTTTTATTTTGATAGGCTACCCATTAGGGATGAAACCCATCAAGAATGAGCCTGGGTACCTCGCCTTTCAACAACATCTAGAGGAGGGGATCATAAAATAATGGCAAATACTTGCAACTCCGAGGTTCTCATGGTGAACATCTTTACCCTGCTCCTCCTTGTCACCACATTCTTCAGCGCCTTGCTCATCGGTGTACTGATGTCAGTCGATCTCTGTTGTGCAATGTTGCAATGTTCAACCTGCTGTTAAAAATGCCTGGTACTGAACTAGTGATCCAGTCAAACTTCGCCCTATTTGACTAAAATAACATATGAAATAGGTAATGTAAGTAATGTTTTGATTTCAATGCATATTATTGATTCGAGCATAGTCAACTCAATATTAGGTGTCTACTTATAGATTTGAGATACTATTCTCTAAGATGCTTAATATTTTGGTATTAGAATGAAACTACTTTTAGTTTGAATTCAACTGAACAAAATAGTTGACCTAAGGAAAAAGTATTGCAAATATTTTCAACAGTAGTGGAGGTTTCAAATATTATTTCCCAGTTCTTTTGGCGGATGTACTAACCTTTTGCACCAGGTTTGCATGACACAAACCAGTGTAATACGTTTACTTGCAATTTACTGTCCAAAACTTGTTGGACAATTGTCTTTCAGTAAAGGAAGCATTAAACTACAATGTGGTAATGCTGTATTCCTCAGAACCTGGGTATTATTTAGCATATAAGGACAACTTGATCTATTGGAGAAAAAAAAAGAATTTTTGAATAAATGATCGCTCTAGTCGTTCAATACATAAGGTCTGAACGTCTTTTCAAAAAAGAAAAAAATAAACTGGCACAACACACATTGGTGTTGTTTCACATTTCTTTGGTATTTTGAAACACTTTTGAATCAGAATCACATGAAACATTGATAGAGGCTGCTTTTTAAGTGAAAAGTGAAAGTGCCTCTGCAGTGCATCAAGTGAAAAAACTGAAAAGCTGTGTTCAACACGAAAATCTGAGGGGCATATTAACAAGCTGAAGTATCGCCGCTTTCTCGGCACAATTTGCCGAGAAAGCGGCGATACTTCCAGCGCCGTATTAACAAGGGCATTGCAACGCCTGCCTCAAGCCCACTTTGCATGTCAGCAAGAAACATCGCTAATAACATGCAAAGTGGGCGTTCCCACGTCCAACCACATGTAAAATGTGGTTGGAGGTGGGAACACCCTATCACCAAGGCAGGCGTTGAAAGGAAAAGACCTGCGATAAACTCGTTTATCGCAGGTCTCCCAACGCCTGCTCTGACCAGGCATTAGGCATTGTTAACATGGGGGTGTGGATCATAAAGCTAAATCCACCCCCCCATATTATCAAGGAACACATTAGCACGTGAAAACAACGCTTGTTTTCATGCGCTAATGTTCACTATCGCCAGCTATCGCAGGATTTACTATCACCTACGTGTTGCGTGTTGATAATAACGCGCTAACACGGAAAAAAAATCCGGCGATAGCCGGCGATAGTGAAATGTGCGATGTGCGTTTATTAACGCACATTTTGTTAATATGCCCCTGATTATTTTCAGAACTTATTGGCTGATGTTTGGAGAAAAATGGTTGGATATCCTAAATATATTTAAAGCAGTTAATTGAGGCATAAATCATGCAGCACTAGAGTGTTTAAATACTAATATTATAACTTGGGTTCCAGGGGCATTGCAGAAATGGCCTTCATGTATTACAGATGCACAGCCATTCCAAAACATGTTTATGCTATTGGTGCCAACCCTGCCTGATGCACTGTGGTGATCATTGTTGGTAATCTTGCATGGTATGGACACTAGTATAACATTGTCTTATGAGGTCACTTTCATTAAAGTAATAATATTTGCGGCTCTGAATGATTTTCATTGAGCATAAGGAATTGTTCTTATACTTAAGGTTGGAGACCCCTGCCTTATTTAGGAACAATAGTAGACACAACTTTGCCTTTTCAGGGCAGGCATACAATCACTCAATCAAAAGACATTTGTAATGTACCCAGCTGTTTCATTAGAGGCATCCTAGACCTCATGGCTTAAGGAGACTGATATCAAGGTGCATATATCATTGCAGGCTAATCAGTGTCAAAGAGAAAAGTTGTTAACTCTCTTTTGAAGATAGAGACCAAAGGAGCACTACGAAGGTTGACAGAGAGAACGTTCCACAACTTGGAAGTTAGGACAGTGAAGGAACTGCCTCCCAGTCTGACTTTAGACGTTTTGGGTCCTACAATAGGCGTAGACTACATGGACCTGAGTGCTCAATGTTGCTTATAGATCGAATTATATTTCTCAGCTAGAGTGGATCTTCCCCTGTCAACACTCTAAACACCAGTGAGAGGACTTTTACTTGAATGTGCTTGGTGACTGGCACACAATGTAACTGTTTCAGATGGGGGGGGGGGGGGTTAATGGGTTGCCAGAGAGGAACTTGCCTGTTAAGTTCTCCTGCTACATTTTGAATAATCTGAAGTTTTCAAATTAGCAAGGAGGGAAAGCCCAAAAAGAGATTATTGGGATAATCCAGGTGGGAGGTAACCAGTGTGTGAATCACCGTTTTTGTGCCTCCTCAGGTATAAGGTGCAGAAGGTTCCTTAGGGATTTCAGTTTGGAGAGGATCATACTCACAAATTCTGATTAATTTGGGCAGAGAAGGAAAGGATGAGTCAAACATTATACCAAGATTTCTGGTAGGAGCAGTGGGAACTGGAGAAGGGGGGCAGGATTGAGTTCCTCCGGCAACCAGAGGCTCGGAGGGGTGGAGGTGCAAAGACCGAAGAGAACAAATTTTTTATCTGAGTTCAATTGAAGGAAGTTTGCATTCATCCATCCGGCCAATCCTTAAGGAACTCCTTGAGTTTGTGGAGAACAACCTCCGAATGTCCCTGAAAGGATAATAAGAGCTGGGTGTCAATAAGGAAAACATGTTGTTTCTCCAAACATTTCTGCTTTGCATGTGTGCTGCACTGTAGAGCACACATGCAAAGTGGGAAAGGTTTTAAAATTTGGCTAGGAATAGTATTTTGTACTGGAAGGGTACCCCTACAGTACAAAACCTAGCTACACATCCTATTAGACACTATTGTGCAAGGGTTTGTGCATGGAGCTAGGCAATCTGATTGGGGTCCACTGCCAGGAGAGAGCAGGACAGGGCCATATTTTAATATATATGGTGCTGCTGTGCTCTCACTCGTATGCAATAGAGTACAGCAACGTTGGTTAATGCTCTGTATTGCGTGACTACTTTGTAAATCTGCCCCTCAGAATGTTAATGTACTTGTAACAAACAATGAAATATCCTTGTAATTAGTTGTGGCTGCTGCCTTGAAGCAGCAGTGGGGTGGGTGGGGGGCGTGGGAAGATCACTATATAATAAAAAATCACATAGCTCCCAGTGTAGTGTAGTTCCTATTATCCCAATAGGCTCTGCGCATTGGAATAATACCTCCAATAGTATAGACCTAGACCAGACGTTAACTAGGTCTTCTACTGTCGATATTAGACTTAAAGTTTTGGGTTTGCCAGCTAGCTCAGAGTTCACTAGAAACTTTCTCGAATAGGCAAGGAGGAGTTGAACCTCCCTGGATAGACAAGAAGGGATTTAGTTTCTGACAACCATAGAACATGACAACTTTGCTCTCCCCTAATCAAGAGTGTATCTCTAGAGTCGTGTGAAAACAAAAGACAACTTATTTTACTCAGTCAGTACGTGCATTCTTAGTTTCACCAGATTGTAGAGAAAAGGAAGAGACGGGCGTGTTCAATAAAAGATGTTATTTATTGATCAGTCTCTTTTCTCATACAAGAGAAATGGATCGATATTATCGCAATACTTATGGTTAAGTAAAGTGCATATAATAAAAGCAGAATTATAAAATAATACTGTAAAAACATTGATATGGTTTCTAAGCCATATGTTATTTAAAATGGACAGAATATATACATACACATATAAACATTTGACTAATCGTACTCAACTGGTGCTTCTAACTACGCCTACCCCAGTGTACCTGACCTAAGCCTAATACGTGGGCGGGGATAGAAAGTAGCAGTTTAAGTTAAGTTTGTTTTGCCAAGTGACTGATTCAAGAATTCTCTGTAAGGGGTTATTCAGCTCTGTACCTGAGATCTAGGATGGTTGAGGGATAGTATCTCTCGTCTGAGGTCTCGATATTCCAAGCTGCCTGCGAGGGCTGCTCGGAAGCGCCGGAGCTGGATTTCTCGGCAGGAGAAAGCAGCGTCTCGTTCTCAGCGCGTCAGGAAGGCGGGGCAGCGCCGGGGGCTTCGCTCTCTGCTGGGCTTCGGCAAGTCTCGCTGCTCCTATCTCGTCACCACCGCGTGTGTTTGCTTAAGGCAATATCGGTAATATTTATACCTGTAAGGTGCCGAGATTGACGTAAGGATGGACATAGATACGTCAATAAGGATGTCATACGAGCTGGTCGTTAGCACATTCTACTACTGAAGTTCTTTGAGAAATCAAAACAATGGCCGCAGGGATTTTCCCAGGTTGTCATAGGTTTGATTTGTTTTGAGAACTCCGTATGCCTTATCAGGGGCTGGAGGAATATTGCTTGCCTAATTAGATGGCAAGCGTTATGACCTAATCAGATAACGCGCTCCTGTGCCGTGGTCTGGCGTAATCAGATAACGGTTTCTGCATCATGGGATGGCTGCTAGTTAATTTGTTAACCAGAATAGGGTCAGGAATAGGGGGATCGATACAGAACCTATAGGAATACATCACACCCACTCCACGCTAACTATGGCCATATTTACGAATCTAGGCATAGTAAAACATACTGTAGAGTATCGTGTATACCTTACCACCCCAAAAAACACATAATGCATTTTGAAATTATGTAACATACGGGAAAAAAATAGTCATATGTACTATATGCACTCAAGCAGTAGAATAATGCTAAAATAATCACGCATATGTATACATTATTAGTAATTGAATATTAGAATTACACATGAAATGGCTCTTAATACAGAAGAAAAGTTCAAGACCACTTCATCACAGTTCAAAAATATTTATGAACATACCAGCGGGCAGCTAATGTCTATGAAGTTTCTAAAAATAGAAATTAGTTCTCTAAGAATAGTTCTCACTTTAAGCAGAAGAAAAAGTGTCCCGTAAAATTTAAAAAAATATTTTGGGGCTGCTAAAAAGTTGCTGTCCGTGGACTGGAGGAAAAGTTGATCTTGCTACTTTATTATTAAAGTTGAAGGCCAAATTCAAGGTGTCGGGAACGCCGTGTGCTAGCTTGTTCAAGAGTCATTATTTCTGCTCTGGTGAGAACATCATATCATTGAGACTGCTGAAAAAGCTGTCAACAGCTTCCTGTGAGAGTTCCACTAACTCGGAAAAGGATGTAACCATGCATTCATGTGCATGATTGTCTCCATTGACGTTTTGAGTAGTATTGCTGACAGAAGGTTGTACCTGATCGATGCTGCTTTCATCTTGATCTTCACTACCCCTTAATCGTAGTGGTGAAGTTTCCACGAATGCCGTCATCAGGATTGGCAGCCGTTGAGGGCAGCACAATGCATGAGCCTTTACCGGACCCAACAATGTTTCTGCATCCATTGGCGCATCCGATTGTAGCGTCAGACAGGTGTCCAACACGCATTCTTCTCCGCACAGCATGCACCTTAATACAGGTAAAACACATCTTTGCCATATCGGCCGAAATGAAAGAAACCAAGTCATGTTCAGGTCTCTAAGCCGGGTTAGTCCCAGGATTTTTGATATCCGGTCCCGGTATCCAATGGCTCGGATTGTTTCTTCCCTTGTCGCGGGTGTTTTGTCTGTGACATGGTTTGCCATAACGAAATATAAGGACTAAGAATAGGATTCCTGCAATTAGTCCCAAAATGAGGGGAACTCCTCCAAAAATCGAATGGACGAAGTCTGGAAAAATACCCAGTATGGCTTTGAATGGTGTTAATGCCATCGAAAATACTGTCTTAAATACATTTGAGACTCCACTGGTATCAGAAATATTTAAGATTTCATTCAGGATTTCTGCGAAATGTATGGGGGAATTAGTTGATAATAATGAGTGAATCTCTGCGGTCGTCCTTGCGACTAGGAGATCATACGTTTCTTTTGATGACGTGAGCCTGGTCGGCGTCTGAAGAAGCACTGTTTTCATTCTGCTTAAAGTATCAACTCGAATAGAAGTAATTTTCAAGTTAGGCCATGCCCTTGCCTCCCTGTCTGGAAAGGAGCTGGGGAACAATAAGCGTCCACAGCACATGACCTTCGCAGTCGTACTAACGAGATAAGGAACCCCGGGCAGTAGACTACAACATCTGCGATCCACAATTAGAATGTAACTCCCGTTATAGAGTCTTTTAAAGAATTGTTCTATCTCTGTTGCAGGTGCGCCTAGCTGGTGACATGAAAGGTTATTTGAGTTCCCTTCACAGGCTCCATGCAAACTAATTCCATTACACAGAAGTGTACCGCTTAGTGACATCGCACAATTATTGCCACTAAGAAACACTTTCTGTCCTTTATTACTGACACATGCATGTGAATAGGGCAAGTTCCATGTTGTCTTAATGTACCCTTTTCCCAATTTTTCGTACATGCCAGCCTGTATATATTTTTGGCAGTATTGAAACCTGAAAGTAGATATCGGAATATTAATTATCCCATGTATTATCCATTCACTGACAGGTCGTTCTGACATTGTCACTGGTAATCTCTCGAGTTTCTCAATGCTCAGGATTGTATAATCAGCACCCTTCTGTGCCATACTGATCTGTTTATCAGTAAGGTTAAAGATATTGAATAGTGACGTTGTGTTGATTAAACGCCAAGGCACATAGCCTGAACGCAGATTTTGTAACGTCCAGCCAAGCTGTACAATAGAACGCAATTGAGACTGACCGTGTTGTAACAACAGTAAGTCTTGCGATATTATGTCGATTGCTGATGACACAATGCTGTCCAATGAAAAGATTCTGGAGGACAGAGTCATTAACCCTTTGTCCACTACAGAAAGCGATTTTTCCAAATTAATATGGTCAATTTCCCGTATACTTTCTGCTGTCTCAATTTGAGTTATCTTCCAGGCCTCGTTGTAAGCTGCATATATAGAGGCTGCTATGAAGCGTTTTTGACGCTGTTTGCGCGGTCCCATAATGAAATCACGCAAGTCAGCACCATCAGTAAGTAAAGTTAGGTGTTGCTTAATCTCTGTCAGTGTGGAAGTTTGTAGCCATTGAAGGCAGAGTTTGCCCACACTGTAGGTGGTGATTATCCCTGGGTGTTGTCTTTGGGAATATCTAGGGTCTGGCCTGGTCAATGTGAACCCCTGTGTTTTGTTCAGGAATCTGTCTTGACAGTTATTAGTATCTGTGGGCCAGATCAACCATTGTTTCCAATCAGGATTTGTTCTGTTTTGGTTTAATACAAAGTTTACGTCTATCTCTTCATCTGCAGAGTTATTGCTGTTCATTGTTGGTTTTCGAATAGACGGTTTATTTAAGTCTTTGATTTTGGCTAATCCAAGACAGGTAGTTTGTTGAATAGTTTCATTCAAGAATATAATTTGTTCTGGGATCATGCAGGCTCTAAACAATGATTCTATACCTTGTACTTGCCATTCTTTTGTACCCCAAACACTTTTTACTTCAACATTTTTTTCCCAATAATCAAAAACAAATGTATTCATTTGTTCAAAAAATGAGTCCGAATATATCAATTTCGTGTTTGTAAGCATGGTTTTTGTTCCTGTCCTATTTGACAATTTGAAATAAAATGTTTCAGCATTACTTGTGTTGAACCCTGAAAAATATGAATATTTGTCATAAACGGTTCTTGAGCTTCCTTTTGGAGGGGTTGCACAATGTTCCCATTGATTATAATTTAAAACATTTCTAGGTTGCGCTGATTTATGTAAAAAATGGCTACCATAGTGGTTGTAGCAGTACATACTATCATAATTAGACGAACCCTGCAAATAATCATGTTTGGTAAATTTAGCAGACATCACTAGGTCAGACATCATGTCATTAATACTTTCAAAGTCCCAATCATCAGCAAATGAGTTTGGTTTTACAAAGTCAGTCAACGAGATCTTGATTTGGTGTGGATATTTGAGAATTTCAACCGGACCATAAATTTCATAGTCAGTATTGTCCCATGCTACCCCACCCGGTATAGGATTGGCTGTGAAATTGACTGAAGAAAGTTCTCTTTTCTTGACGTGTGAAGACGTGTGTGGCTTGAGGATCAAGTTGATTTTCTGGCTTGCTGTGTCCATTTTTGCATATTTTCCCTCAATGAAGCGTCCCAAACATAGTATCATGATGAGCCAAAGTATCAGGATAAATACACCAAAGGACACCCAAAATTCAATCCATGGAGAAATCAGATAGGTTTCTTTCAGTTGTTTCAAAAGTTCCTTAGCTTTGTCTTTAAAAGTTTTTGTTGATGGCTGTGTCTTTGATTCACTTAGATCTTCGGAAGAATCATCAAAGTTGATGAAGTAGCCGGATGCCGTTCTGTCTATTGTTCCAATTGCTTCAGGATTACTGTTTCTTGCAGCTTCAGCATATTCATTTGTTACTTCATTGTAGGTTGGTGTGTCTCTACTAAATGTTTTTATTTGGGTTTTCAGAGGTGTGAGGCCCATTGCATTGTTGCATAGTTCTTGTTGTTGTTCTGTAGGCGTTTCGAATGTGATTAGCCTTTTAGTTAGCACCTCTGTACTTGTAGCAAACCTCGGTGTTCTACTACTTATCGGGAGTCCACTTGGCCTACTGTTTGTTATCGGCCACATGATTGTGGTTTTACCAGGTCGATGGATACAACTCGGTTCTCCTTTTTACCAGCAAGTGGCGGTAGTACAACTGATCTTGTCCCGTTGATGGACAAGACAGGAACTGCTTTTCTGTAAGAAGGCCCAAATTCCTTCTTTACCGCGATCTTTTCTCTGACTAGATCCCCGATTTTTGGAATCCAGACAGGTCTTGCTGGGACAGGTGGTGGTTCTTCAGTGGTTGTTGGCTGCTGTTTCAACTTTATGTTGCTCAGGTCTTTTCTTGTTTCGGTTAAGTCCTGTAAAATAGCCAAACGATCTTTGATATCAAAGCTTTTTTCTTTCACCACTGAAGTCTGACTGTCAAGATCTAACACTAGCATCCTAGTCCCAAACAGTAATTCGTACGGACTGAATCCCCTCAGAGAATTTCTTGGCAAGTTGTTTAGACTACGTTGGACACTTATTAGATGTTTGACCCACCCAGCTCCCGAACCTAATACCTTTGCTGTTATAGATTGCTTTATGTCACGTTTTTTTCTTTCAACAATTCCGTTTCCCTCGGGATGAAATGGACAAGAATACCGCAATGCAATGCCCATGCTGGCCATGGCCTCCTTATAAGCTCTAGAGCTAAAAGCAGGACCCTGGTCAGAATGCAGCACGCCAATTGCGTATGTGCCGATAAAGACTCGCAAATCTTTTATAACAGTTCTGGCGTCAGCCGTTCGCTGGGGCCACATCCATATGAATCTCGTGCATGAATCCACTGCGACCAAGATATATTTATAGTTACCATCCCTTTGTAAGGGACCACAGTGGTCCAGGTAAACACAGGCTAATGGTTTATCCGAGATTAGAAGGGGCGTCTGTGCTGGTCGTCTCACTGTTGATACTTTCATTTTTTGACATATGTCACATTCTAGAACATAGTTCCTGGTTTGTCTTCTCATTTGTGGCCACCAGTATCTCTGTTTTAATAACGATACTGTGGCTGAGACGCCAGCATGTACAGAAGCAAGTCCTTCGTGTGCCGCTATGATGAGTCCTGACCTATGTTCCATGTTTGGAATTACTCTATCCCCTACTCCAGGGATTCGAGCAAATGGAACATTATTCGCATCAGTTATGTATGAGTACTTTACTGGAAAGCCTTTCGGGAGTGTTTCTATCGCATTTTTTACTGTAGCGCTGACAGCTTGTAATATATCGCTGTCTATTTTTGTTTTTGACCGAGTGATGGCAGCTACGGAAGCCGTTTGCACAGCTGCCTTCGCGGCCTCATCAGCCAATGAATTCCCTGCAACGTGAACGCCATCACGTTGATGACTCAGTGTATGTATCACGTGAGTCTTTGGTAGTTCCTTTTGTAAAAGAACTACTTGTTCCCAAAGCATTTTATGCTTAATTGTGCCTCCTTTTGCATCCTTAAAACCATTCTGAAGCCAGATCTGTAAGTATTCATTGTAAGACTGAACGCAATAATACGAATCACACACTATGAGTGTGGGGAATTCTCGATCGGTATTTTCAAGCGCCATCTTGAATGCTAGTAGTTCTGCTCGCTGAGCTGTACAATCTCCTAGAGATTGTGTTTTAGTGACCGCTGGTTTGAATTTCCCATCGTGCCAGCGACCTTTTACAATCGCACATGCAGCACTGTAAGCTTGTTTACCTCCTACTGCGGGTTGTGCTGATCCGTCTGTATATATTATACAGCCGTAATGTTCTAGAGGCAGAATTTCGGTCGGCGGCGGACATTCGAATTCGTATTGGAGAAACTCTTGTGTTTTTAAGTTAGGATCAAATTCTATGCCACGTCTGTTGCAGCAAGAGAATTAGCCCATTGTATCCATCTCGGATGGAGCGCTTTAGCATTCAGTATGCTTGCTTTTGTTACAGCCTCTAGGGCTGGTATCGGTGTAACGATTATTATTCGTTTACCTTGTGAAAGGGCTCGTTCTTTTGCTATAGCTGTCTGTGTTGCAGTAAGAATTTTTTCCGTTGGGCTAAATTTCATTTCAGCTTTAGTGTATAAGTGTGATTTGGATGCAATTGGTACCTTTTCTCCCTCATTAGAGGTCAGGTATGTGAATCCGCATCTTCCTGGGATGACTCGAATCACAAGGTTGCGTGTGTTATCATGTGTTTCTAATTTTGTTTTAATTAACATATCTGTTTGTAGGGATCTCAGAATTTCTGTGTGTATTTGAGTCCAATTGTTTTTTTTTTAAATCTGGTTTTATTAGATCATAAAGGGGTTTGACCCTTTCTGCGTAATTTGCAATGTATGTTCTTCCGAAATTTAGGAAGCCTAGAATTGACTGTAGGTTTTTTAGTGTTCTAGGTGCTTGGAGTACGGCACATTTCTCTAGGAAATTGTCAGCCAGGCTTTTGCCTTCACTTGATAATTCATATCCTAAGAACAGGACTGTTAGATGGGCAATTCTAGATTTTTTAAAGTTGAATTTGTAACCCTCTGCCGCGAACCCAAGTATTATGGTGTTCACTCTCTTCAAGTGAGTATCCAAGTCATCGTCTGTTAGGTATATGTCGTCGACATACGATAATGCTTCGTCATCATATGTTTGTAGTAACTCTGTTACTCTCGCTGAGAATAATCCTGGGCTGTTCTGGTACCCCTGGGGTAGCCGACAGAATTCTTTTTGAGCGCCATTTATTGAGAACGCTGACAAGTATCTGCTCTCTGGTGCTATATTTTGACAAAAGAATCCATTAGAGATATCTAATGTTGTTTTATATTTTTTGCGCACTATGTTATTCATTAGTGCAGCACTATGCGAGTTTTGCACTGCAAAAGTTTTGCAACATGAGTTAAGGTGTCTGTAATCCAAAACTAGACGATATGAATTGTCTGGTTTGGAGACAGGAAACAAAGGGTTGTTCATTTGTGAGGTGCAAGTTTCAATCACCCCCTGGTATTCTAGTTGATCTAGAATTTCTTTTACCTGTTTTTTAGCTTCTTGCTTGATTGGATACTGCCTTTGTGCAGTAGGTTGTGATTTTAACTGGTTTTTGTGAGGAGGAGACTCCTCATCCCATCATACATGATTTTTATATAAAGCAGGAGCTTGAGCTACTGCCCACTTTCTTGCAAGTGTATATTTTTTATGAATTGGAATATGATTTGAGAAGGCAGGCATAATTATTTCTTCGCCATGTGGGCACTCCCTGACGAACTCTGGTGGCCAGTCTTTTTCAGCTAGAAGGATGCCATAGCCCTTGGAGAGATTATCCCAAAAAAGGCCCCTTATTTTCCTAGTCTTATCCCCTTCTATACGTAAAGTTATTTCATATATTTTGTGAGGTTTGCTAACTCTGGTGTCTGCAGTTTCCACCTGAATGTATTCATTCGTGTCCACTGTCTCCAGATGATTCATAAGGACTTTGCGTGCTATGCTCACTTCTGCTGTGCTGTCTAGCATTGTCTGAGCCCACTCTCCGTTTTTCAGCTGTGTCCTCAGTATTCTCTGCATTGTTGAATACTTTAATACTGGCTACCTTCTTTTTTGGAAACTGTAATTTTTTATTTGGATGAGCAGGTTCTTTGTCTTTGGACTTGACGTGCCCTTTCCTGGGTTCCGATCGTCCTCTTCTTTCCGATTTCTGCGAGGAAGTCTGAAAAGATTGAGAGGGACGTGTATCAAAATCTTGATATCTATCCGGTTTCTTTATGTTATCCCTATTTCTAAGGTTGTATTTTTTCACAGAGGGCTCCCCTTGGGGAGACCTGGGTCCTTGGTCCG